>NC_142767.1:2734000-4098500 GCF_054948205.1 Urtica dioica subsp. dioica
AACCCGAGGACTCATGTAGAGCCTGCACGAGGAGTTACGTGAAGAGTCGACACGAGGAGTATCAGTCGACTGATGGACTCGAACTCGACTCGAGGAATGAACTCATCTCGAGGAGACATGTAGAGTCGTCACGAGGAGTATAACACGACTCATGGACTCGAGACTTAACTCGAGGACTCATGTAGAGCCTGCACGAAGAGTTACGTGAAGAATCGGAACTAGGAGTATCAGTCCACTCGTGGACTCGAACTCGACTCGAGGAATGAACTCATCTCGAGGAGACATGTAGAGTCGGCAAGAGGAGTATCAGTCGACTCGTGGACGCAGGACTCAACTCGAGGACTCATGTAGAGCCTGCACGAGGAGTTACGTGAAGAGTCGGCACGAGGAGTATCAGTAGACTCGTGGACTCGATCTCGACTCGAGGAATGAACTCATCTCGAGGAGACCTGTACAATCGGCACGAGGAGTATCTGTCGACTCATGGACTCGGGACTCAACTCGAGGACTCATGTAGAGCCTGCACGAGGAGTTACGTGAAGAGTCGGCACGAGGAGTATCAGTCGACTCATGGACTCGAACTCGACTCAAGGAATGAACTCATCTCGAGGAGATATGTAGAGTCGTCACGAGGAGTATCAGTCGACTCGTGGACTCGGGACTCAACTCGAGGACTCATGTAGAGCCTGCACGAGGAGTTACGTGAAGAGTCGGCACGAGGAGTATCAGTCAACTCATGGACTCGAACTCGACTCAAGGAATAAACTCATCTCGAGGAGATATGTAGAGTCGTCACGAGGAGTATCAGTCGACTCGTGGACTCGGGACTCAACTCGAGGACTCATGAGAGCCTGCACGAGGAGTTACGTGAAGAATCGAAACTAGGAGTATCAGTCGACTCGTGGACTCGAACTCGACTCGAGGAATGAACTCATCTCGTGGAGACATATAGAGTCGGCAAGAGGAGTATCAGTCGACTCGTGGACTCAGGACTCAACTCGAGGACTCATGTAGAGCCTGCACGAGGAGTTACGTGAAGAGTCGGCACGAGGAGTATCAGTAGACTCGTGGACTCGATCTCGACTCGAGGAATGAACTCATCTCGAGGAGACATGTACAGTAGGCAGGAGAAGTATCAGTCGACTCGTGAACTCGGGACTCAACTCGAGGACTCATGTAGAGCCTGCACTAGGAGTTACGTGAAGAGTCGGCACGAGGAGTATCAGTCGACTCATGGACTCGAACTCGACTCGAGGAATGAACTCATCTCGAGGAGATATGTAGAGTTGGCACGAGGAGTATCAGTCGACTCGTGGACTCGGGACTCAACTCGAGGACTCATGTAGAGCCTGCACGAGGAGTTACGTGAAGAGTCGACACGAGGAGTATCGGTCGACTCATGGACTCGAACTCGACTCGAGGAATGAACTCATCTCGAGGAGATATGTAGAGTTGGCACGAGGAGTATCAGTCGACTCGTGGACTTGGGACTCAACTCGAGGACTCATGTAGAGCCTGCACGAGGAGTTACGTAAAGAGTCGACACGAGGAGTATCAGTCGACTGATGGACTCGAACTCGACTCGAGGAATGAACTCATCTCGAGGAGATATGTAGAGTTGGCACGAGGAGTATCAGTCGACTCGTGGACTCGGGACTCAACTCGAGGACTCATGTAGAGCCTGCACGAGGAGTTACGTGAAGAGTCGGCACGAGGAGTATCAGTAGACTCGTGGACTCGATATCGACACGAGGAATGAACTCATCTCCAGGAGACATGTACAGTCGGCACGAGGAGTATCAGTCGACTCGTGGACTCGAACTCGACTCGAGGACTCATGTATAGCCTGCACGAGGAGTTACGTGAAGAGTCGGCACGAGGAGTATCAGTAGACTCGTGGACTCGATCTCGACTCGAGGAATGAACTCATCTCGAGGAGACATGTACAATCGGCACGAGGAGTATCTGTCGACTCATGGACTCGGGACTCAACTCGAGGACTCATGTAGAGCCTGCACGAGGAGTTACGTGAAGAGTCGGCACGAGGAGTATCAGTCGACTCATGGACTCGAACTCGACTCGAGGAATGAAATCATCTCGAGGAGATATGTTGAGTTGGCACGAGGAGCATCGGTCGACTCGTGGACTCGGGACTCAACTCGAGGACTCATGTAGAGCCTGCACGAGGAGTTACGTGAAGAGTCGGCACGAGGAGTATCAGTGGACTCATGGACTCGAACTTGACTCGAGGAATGAACTCATCTCGAGGAGATATGTAGAGTCGTCACGAGGAGTATCAGTCGACTCGTGGACTCGGGACTCAACTCGAGGACTCATGTAGAGCCTGCACGAGGAGTTACGTGAAGAATCGAAACTATGCGTATCAGTCGACTCGTGGACTTGAGATCGACTCGAGGAATGAACTCATCTCGTGGAGACATGTAGAGTCGGCAAGAGGAGTATCAGTCGACTCGTGGACTCAGGACTCAACTCGAGGACTCATGTAGAGCCTGCACGAGGAGTTACGTGAAGAGTCGGCACGAGGAGTATCAGTCGACTCGTGGACTCGATCTCGACTCGAGGAATGAACTCATCTCGAGGAGACATGTACAGTCGGCACGAGGAGTATCAGTCGACTCGTGGACTCGGGACTCAACTCGAGGACTCATGTAGAGCCTGCACGAGGAGTTACGTGAAGAGTCGGCACGAGGAGTATCGGTCGACTCATGGACTCGAACTCGACTCGAGGAATGAACTCATCTCGAGGAGATATGTAGAGTTGGCACGAGGAGTATCAGTCGACTTGTGGACTCGGGACTCAACTCGAGGACTCATGTAGAGCCTGCACGAGGAGTTACGTGAAGAGTCGGCACGAGGAGTATCAGTCGACTTGTGGACTCGAACTCGACTCGAGGAATGAACTCATCTCGAGGAGACATGTAGAGTCGTCACGAGGAGTATAACACGACTCATGGACTCGGGACTCAACTCGAGGACTCATGTAGAGCCTGCACGAGGAGTTACGTGAAGAATCGGAACTAGGAGTATCAGTCCACTCGTGGACTCGAACTCGACTCGAGGAATGAACTCATCTCGAGGAGACATGTAGAGTCGGCAAGAGGAGTATCAGTCGACTCGTGGACTCAGGACTCAACTCGAGGACTCATGTAGAGCCTGCACGAGGAGTTACGTGAAGAGTCGGCACGAGGAGTATCAGTAGACTCGTGGACTCGATATCGACACGAGGAATGAACTCATCTCCAGGAGACATGTACAGTCGGCACGAGGAGTATCAATCGACTCGTGGACTCGAACTCGACTCGAGGAATGAACTCATCTCGAGGAGATATGTAGAGTCGGCACGAGGAGTATCAGTCGACTCGTGGACTCGGGACTCAACTCGAGGACTCATGTAGAGCCTGCAAGAGGAGTTACGTGAAGAGTCGGCACGAGGAGTATCAGTCGACTCGTGGACTCGAACTCGACTCGAGGAATGAACTCATCTCGCGGAGATATGTAGAGTCGGCACGAGGAGTATCAGTCGACTCGTGGACTCGAACTCGACTCGAGGAATGAACTCATCTCGAGGAGATACGTAGAGTCGGCACGAGGAGTATCAGTCGACTCGTGGACTCGGGATTCAACTCGAGGACTCATGTAGAGCCTGCACGAGGAGTTATGTGAAGAGTCGGCACGAGGAGTATCAGTCGACTCATGGACTCGAACTCGACTCGAGGAATGAACTCATCTCGGGGAGACATGTAGAGTCGTCACGAGGAGTATCAGTCGACTCGTTGACTCGGGACTCAACTCGAGGACTCATGTAGAGCCTGCACGAGGAGTTACGTGAAGAATCAGAACTAGGAGTATCAGTCGACTCGTGGACTCGAACTCGACTCAAGGAATGAACTCATCTCGATGAGAAATGTAGAGTTGGCAAGAGGAGTATCAGTCGACCCCTGGACTCAGGACTCAACTCGAGGACTCATGTATAGCCTGCACGAGGAGTTACGTGAAGAGTCGGCACGAGGAGTATCAGTAGACTCGTGGACTCGATCTCGACTCGAGGAATGAACTCATCTCGAGGAGACATGTACAATCGGCACGAGGAGTATCTGTCGACTCATGGACTCGGGACTCAACTCGAGGACTCATGTAGAGCCTGCACGAGGAGTTACGTGAAGAGTCGGCACGAGGAGTATCAGTCGACTCATGGACTCGAACTCGACTCGAGGAATGAACTCATCTCGAGGAGATATGTAGAGTTGGCACGAGGAGCATCGGTCGACTCGTGGACTCGGGACTCAACTCGAGGACTCATGTAGAGCTTGCACGAGGAGTTACGTGAAGAGTTGGCACGAGGAGTATCAGTCGACTGATGGACTCGAACTCGACTCGAGGAATGAACTCATCTCGAGGAGATATGTAGAGTTGGCACGAGGAGTATCAGTCGACTCGTGGACTCGGGACTCAACTCGAGGACTCATGTAGAGCCTGCACGAGGAGTTACGTGAAGAGTCGACACGAGGAGTATCAGTCGACTGATGGACTCGAACTCGACTCGAGGAATGAACTCATCTCGAGGAGATATGTAGAGTTGGCACGAGGAGTATCAGTCGACTCGTGGACTCGGGACTCAACTCGAGGACTCATGTAGAGCCTGCACGAGGAGTTACGTGAAGAATCAGAACTAGGAGTATCAGTCGACTCGTGGACTCGAACTCGACTCGAGGAATGAACTCATCTCGATGAGAAATGTAGAGTTGGCAAGAGGAGTATCAGTCGACCCCTGGACTCAGGACTTAACTCGAGGACTCATGTATAGCCTGCACGAGGAGTTACGTGAAGAGTCGGCACGAGGAGTATCAGTAGACTCGTGGACTCGATCTCGACTCGAGGAATGAACTCATCTCGAGGAGACATGTACAATCGGCACGAGGAGTATCTGTCGACTCATGGACTCGGGACTCAACTCGAGGACTCATGTAGAGCCTGCACGAGGAGTTACGTGAAGAGTCGGCACGAGGAGTATCAGTCGACTCATGGACTAGAACTCGACTCGAGGAATGAACTCATCTCGAGGAGATATGTTGAGTTGGCACGAGGAGCATCGGTCGACTCGTGGACTCGGGACTCAACTCGAGGACTCATGTAGAGCCTGCACGAGGAGTTACGTGAAGAGTCGGCACGAGGAGTATCAGTCGACTCATGGACTCGAACTTGACTCGAGGAATGAACTCATCTCGAGGAGATATGTAGAGTCGTCACGAGGAGTATCAGTCGACTCGTGGACTTGGCACTCAACTCGAGGACTCATGTAGAGCCTGCACGAGGAGTTACGTGAAGAATCGAAACTATGCGTATCAGTCGACTCGTGGACTTGAGATCGACTCGAGGAATGAACTCATCTCGTGGAGACATGTAGAGTCGGCAAGAGGAGTATCAGTCGACTCGTGGACTCAGGACTCAACTCGAGGACTCATGTAGAGCCTGCACGAGGAGTTACGTGAAGAGTCGGCACGAGGAGTATCAGTCGACTCGTGGACTCGATCTCGACTCGAGGAATGAACTCATCTCGAGGAGACATGTACAGTCGGCACGAGGAGTATCAGTCAACTCGTGGACTCGGGACTCAACTCGAGGACCCATGTAGAGCCTGCACGAGGAGTTACGTGAAGAGTCGCCACGAGGAGTATCGGTCGACTCATGGACTCGAACTCGACTCGAGGAATGAACTCATCTCGAGGAGATATGTAGAGTTGGCACGAGGAGTATCAGTCGACTCGTGGACTCGGGACTCAACTCGAGGACTCATGTAGAGCCTGCACGAGGAGTTACGTGAAGAGTCGGCACGAGGAGTATCAGTCGACTTGTGGACTCGAACTCGACTCGAGGAATGAACTCATCTCGAGGAGACATGTAGAGTCGTCACGAGGAGTATAACACGACTCATGGACTCGGGACTCAACTCGAGGACTCATGTAGAGCCTGCACGAGGAGTTACGTGAAGAATCGGAACTAGGAGTATCAGTCCACTCGTGGACTCGAACTCGACTCGAGGAATGAACTCATCTCGAGGAGACATGTAGAGTCGGCAAGAGGAGTATCAGTCGACTCGTGGACTCAGGACTCAACTCGAGGACTCATGTAGAGCCTGCACGAGGAGTTACGTGAAGAGTCGGCACGAGGAGTATCAGTAGACTCGTGGACTCGATATCGACACGAGGAATGAACTCATCTCCAGGAGACATGTACAGTCGGCACGAGGAGTATCAGTCGACTCGTGGACTCGAACTCGACTCGAGGACTCATGTATAGCCTGCACGAGGAGTTACGTGAAGAGTCGGCACGAGGAGTATCAGTAGACTCGTGGACTCGATCTCGACTCGAGGAATGAACTCATCTCGAGGAGACATGTACAATCGGCACGAGGAGTATCTGTCGACTCATGGACTCGGGACTCAACTCGAGGACTCATGTAGAGCCTGCACGAGGAGTTACGTGAAGAGTCGGCACGAGGAGTATCAGTCGACTCATGGACTCGAACTCGACTCGAGGAATGAACTCATCTCGAGGAGATATGTTGAGTTGGCACGAGGAGCATCGGTCGACTCGTGGACTCGGGACTCAACTCGAGGACTCATGTAGAGCCTGCACGAGGAGTTACGTGAAGAGTCGGCACGAGGAGTATCAGTCGACTCATGGACTCGAACTTGACTCGAGGAATGAACTCATCTCGAGGAGATATGTAGAGTCGTCACGAGGAGTATCAGTCGACTCGTGGACTCGGGACTCAACTCGAGGACTCATGTAGAGCCTGCACGAGGAGTTACGTGAAGAATCGAAACTATGCGTATCAGTCGACTCGTGGACTTGAGATCGACTCGAGGAATGAACTCATCTCGTGGAGACATGTAGAGTCGGCAAGAGGAGTATCAGTCGACTCGTGGACTCAGGACTCAACTCGAGGACTCATGTAGAGCCTGCACGAGGAGTTACGTGAAGAGTCGGCACGAGGAGTATCAGTCGACTCGTGGACTCGATCTCGACTCGAGGAATGAACTCATCTCGAGGAGACATGTACAGTCGGCACGAGGAGTATCAGTCGACTCGTGGACTCGGGACTCAACTCGAGGACTCATGTAGAGCCTGCACGAGGAGTTACGTGAAGAGTCGGCACGAGGAGTATCGGTCGACTCATGGACTCGAACTCGACTCGAGGAATGAACTCATCTCGAGGAGATATGTAGAGTTGGCACGAGGAGTATCAGTCGACTCGTGGACTCGGGACTCGACTCGAGGACTCATGTAGAGCCTGCACGAGGAGTTACGTGAAGAGTCGGCACGAGGAGTATCAGTCGACTTGTGGACTCGAACTCGACTCGAGGAATGAACTCATCTCGAGGAGACATGTAGAGTCGTCACGAGGAGTATAACACGACTCATGGACTCGGGACTCAACTCGAGGACTCATGTAGAGCCTGCACGAGGAGTTACGTGAAGAATCGGAACTAGGAGTATCAGTCCACTCGTGGACTCGAACTCGACTCGAGGAATGAACTCATCTCGAGGAGAATTGTAGAGTCGGCAAGAGGAGTATCAGTCGACTCGTGGACTCAGGACTCAACTCGAGGACTCATGTAGAGCCTCCACGAGGAGTTACGTGAAGAGTCGGCACGAGGAGTATCAGTAGACTCGTGGACTCGATATCGACACGAGGAATGAACTCATCTCCAGGAGACATGTACAGTCGGCACGAGGAGTATCAATCGACTCGTGGACTCGAACTCGACTCGAGGAATGAACTCATCTCGAGGAGATATGTAGAGTCGGCACGAGGAGTATCAGTCGACTCGTGGACTCGGGACTCAACTCGAGGACTCATGTAGAGCCTGCAAGAGGAGTTACGTGAAGAGTCGGCACGAGGAGTATCAGTCGACTCGTGGACTCGAACTCGACTCGAGGAATGAACTCATCTCGCGGAGATATGTAGAGTCGGCACGAGGAGTATCAGTCGACTCGTGGACTCGGGACTCAACTCGAGGACCCATGTAGAGCCTGCACGAGGAGTTACGTGAAGAGTCGCCACGAGGAGTATCGGTCGACTCATGGACTCGAACTCGACTCGAGGAATGAACTCATCTCGAGGAGATATGTAGAGTTGGCACGAGGAGTATCAGTCGACTCGTGGACTCGGGACTCAACTCGAGGACTCATGTAGAGCCTGCACGAGGAGTTACGTGAAGAGTCGGCACGAGGAGTATCAGTCGACTTGTGGACTCGAACTCGACTCGAGGAATGAACTCATCTCGAGGAGACATGTAGAGTCGTCACGAGGAGTATAACACGACTCATGGACTCGGGACTCAACTCGAGGACTCATGTAGAGCCTGCACGAGGAGTTACGTGAAGAATCGGAACTAGGAGTATCAGTCCACTCGTGGACTCGAACTCGACTCGAGGAATGAACTCATCTCGAGGAGACATGTAGAGTCGGCAAGAGGAGTATCAGTCGACTCGTGGACTCAGGACTCAACTCGAGGACTCATGTAGAGCCTGCACGAGGAGTTACGTGAAGAGTCGGCACGAGGAGTATCAGTAGACTCGTGGACTCGATATCGACACGAGGAATGAACTCATCTCCAGGAGACATGTACAGTCGGCACGAGGAGTATCAGTCGACTCGTGGACTCGAACTCGACTCGAGGACTCATGTATAGCCTGCACGAGGAGTTACGTGAAGAGTCGGCACGAGGAGTATCAGTAGACTCGTGGACTCGATCTCGACTCGAGGAATGAACTCATCTCGAGGAGACATGTACAATCGGCACGAGGAGTATCTGTCGACTCATGGACTCGGGACTCAACTCGAGGACTCATGTAGAGCCTGCACGAGGAGTTACGTGAAGAGTCGGCACGAGGAGTATCAGTCGACTCATGGACTCGAACTCGACTCGAGGAATGAACTCATCTCGAGGAGATATGTTGAGTTGGCACGAGGAGCATCGGTCGACTCGTGGACTCGGGACTCAACTCGAGGACTCATGTAGAGCCTGCACGAGGAGTTACGTGAAGAGTCGGCACGAGGAGTATCAGTCGACTCATGGACTCGAACTTGACTCGAGGAATGAACTCATCTCGAGGAGATATGTAGAGTCGTCACGAGGAGTATCAGTCGACTCGTGGACTCGGGACTCAACTCGAGGACTCATGTAGAGCCTGCACGAGGAGTTACGTGAAGAATCGAAACTATGCGTATCAGTCGACTCGTGGACTTGAGATCGACTCGAGGAATGAACTCATCTCGTGGAGACATGTAGAGTCGGCAAGAGGAGTATCAGTCGACTCGTGGACTCAGGACTCAACTCGAGGACTCATGTAGAGCCTGCACGAGGAGTTACGTGAAGAGTCGGCACGAGGAGTATCAGTCGACTCGTGGACTCGATCTCGACTCGAGGAATGAACTCATCTCGAGGAGACATGTACAGTCGGCACGAGGAGTATCAGTCGACTCGTGGACTCGGGACTCAACTCGAGGACTCATGTAGAGCCTGCACGAGGAGTTACGTGAAGAGTCGGCACGAGGAGTATCGGTCGACTCATGGACTCGAACTCGACTCGAGGAATGAACTCATCTCGAGGAGATATGTAGAGTTGGCACGAGGAGTATCAGTCGACTCGTGGACTCGGGACTCGACTCGAGGACTCATGTAGAGCCTGCACGAGGAGTTACGTGAAGAGTCGGCACGAGGAGTATCAGTCGACTTGTGGACTCGAACTCGACTCGAGGAATGAACTCATCTCGAGGAGACATGTAGAGTCGTCACGAGGAGTATAACACGACTCATGGACTCGGGACTCAACTCGAGGACTCATGTAGAGCCTGCACGAGGAGTTACGTGAAGAATCGGAACTAGGAGTATCAGTCCACTCGTGGACTCGAACTCGACTCGAGGAATGAACTCATCTCGAGGAGAATTGTAGAGTCGGCAAGAGGAGTATCAGTCGACTCGTGGACTCAGGACTCAACTCGAGGACTCATGTAGAGCCTCCACGAGGAGTTACGTGAAGAGTCGGCACGAGGAGTATCAGTAGACTCGTGGACTCGATATCGACACGAGGAATGAACTCATCTCCAGGAGACATGTACAGTCGGCACGAGGAGTATCAATCGACTCGTGGACTCGAACTCGACTCGAGGAATGAACTCATCTCGAGGAGATATGTAGAGTCGGCACGAGGAGTATCAGTCGACTCGTGGACTCGGGACTCAACTCGAGGACTCATGTAGAGCCTGCAAGAGGAGTTACGTGAAGAGTCGGCACGAGGAGTATCAGTCGACTCGTGGACTCGAACTCGACTCGAGGAATGAACTCATCTCGCGGAGATATGTAGAGTCGGCACGAGGAGTATCAGTCGACTCGTGGACTCGAACTCGACTCGAGGAATGAACTCATCTCGAGGAGATACGTAGAGTCGGCACGAGGAGTATCAGTCGACTCGTGGACTCGGGATTCAACTCGAGGACTCATGTAGAGCCTGCACGAGGAGTTATGTGAAGAGTCGGCACGAGGAGTATCAGTCGACTCATGGACTCGAACTCGACTCGAGGAATGAACTCATCTCGGGGAGACATGTAGAGTCGTCACGAGGAGTATCAGTCGACTCGTTGACTCGGGACTCAACTCGAGGACTCATGTAGAGCCTGCACGAGGAGTTACGTGAAGACTCAGAACTAGGAGTATCAATCGACTCGTGGACTCGAACTCGACTCGAGGAATGAACTCATCTCGATGAGAAATGTAGAGTTGGCAAGAGGAGTATCAGTCGACCCCTGGACTCAGGACTCAACTCGAGGACTCATGTATAGCCTGCACGAGGAGTTACGTGAAGAGTCGGCACGAGGAGTATCAGTAGACTCGTGGACTCGATCTCGACTCGAGGAATGAACTCATCTCGAGGAGACATGTACAATCGGCACGAGGAGTATCTGTCGACTCATGGACTCGGGACTCAACTCGAGGACTCATGTAGAGCCTGCACGAGGAGTTACGTGAAGAGTCGGCACGAGGAGTATCAGTCGACTCATGGACTCGAACTCGACTCGAGGAATGAACTCATCTCGAGGAGATATGTAGAGTTGGCACGAGGAGCATCGGTCGACTCGTGGACTCGGGACTCAACTCGAGGACTCATGTAGAGCCTGCACGAGGAGTTACGTGAAGAGTTGGCACGAGGAGTATCAGTCGACTGATGGACTCGAACTCGACTCGACGAATGAACTCATCTCGAGGACATATGTAGAGTTGGCACGAGGAGTATCAGTCGACTCGTGGACTCGGGACTCAACTCGAGGACTCATGTAGAGCCTGCACGAGGAGTTACGTGAAGAGTCGGCACGAGGAGTATCAGTCGACTCATGGACTCGAACTCGACTCGAGGAATGAACTCATCTCGAGGAGATATGTAGAGTTGGCACGAGGAGTATCAGTCGACTCGTGGACTCGGGACTCAACTCGAGGACTCATGTAGAGCCTGCACGAGGAGTTACGTAAAGAGTCGACACGAGGAGTATCAGTCGACTGATGGACTCGAACTCGACTCGAGGAATGAACTCATCTCGAGGAGATATGTAGAGTTGGCACGAGGAGTATCAGTCGACTCGTGGACTCGGGACTCAACTCGAGGACTCATGTAGAGCCTGCACGAGGAGTTACGTGAAGAATCAGAACTAGGAGTATCAGTCGACTCGTGGACTAGAACTCGACTCGAGGAATGAACTCATCTCGATGAGAAATGTAGAGTTGGCAAGAGGAGTATCAGTCGACCCCTGGACTCAGGACTTAACTCGAGGACTCATGTATAGCCTGCACGAGGAGTTACGTGAAGAGTCGGCACGAGGAGTATCAGTAGACCCGTGGACTCGATCTCGACTCGAGGAATGAACTCATCTCGAGGAGACATGTACAATCGGCACGAGGAGTATCTGTCGACTCATGGACTCGGGACTCAACTCGAGGACTCATGTAGAGCCTGCACGAGGAGTTACGTGAAGAGTCGGCACGAGGAGTATCAGTCGACTCATGGACTCGAACTCGACTCGAGGAATGAACTCATCTCGAGGAGATATGTTGAGTTGGCACGAGGAGCATCGGTCGACTCGTGGACTCGGGACTCAACTCGAGGACTCATGTAGAGCCTGCACGAGGAGTTACGTGAAGAGTCGGCACGAGGAGTATCAGTCGACTCATGGACTCGAACTTGACTCGAGGAATGAACTCATCTCGAGGAGATATGTAGAGTCGTCACGAGGAGTATCAGTCGACTCGTGGACTCGGGACTCAACTCGAGGACTCATGTAGAGCCTGCACGAGGAGTTACGTGAAGAATCGAAACTATGCGTATCAGTCGACTCGTGGACTTGAGATCGACTCGAGGAATGAACTCATCTCGTGGAGACATGTAGAGTCGGCAAGAGGAGTATCAGTCGACTCGTGGACTCAGGACTCAACTCGAGGACTCATGTAGAGCCTGCACGAGGAGTTACGTGAAGAGTCGGCACGAGGAGTATCAGTAGACTCGTGGACTCGATCTCGACTCGAGGAATGAACTCATCTCGAGGAGACATGTACAGTCGGCACGAGGAGTATCAGTCGACTCGTGGACTCGGGACTCTACTCGAGGACTCATGTAGAGCCTGCACGAGGAGTTACGTGAAGAGTCGGCACGAGGAGTATCAGTCGACTCATGGACTCGAACTCGACTCGAGGAATGAACTCATCTCGAGGAGATATGTAGAGTTGGCACGAGGAGTATCAGTCGACTCGTGGACTCGGGACTCAACTCGAGGACTCATGTAGAGCCTGCACGAGGAGTTACGTGAAGAGTCGACACGAGGAGTATCAGTCGACTGATGGACTCGAACTCGACTCGAGGAATGAACTCATCTCGAGGAGACATGTAGAGTCGTCACGAGGAGTATAACACGACTCATGGACTCGAGACTCAACTCGAGGACTCATGTAGAGCCTGCACGAAGAGTTACGTGAAGAATCGGAACTAGGAGTATCAGTCCACTCGTGGACTCGAACTCGACTCGAGGAATGAACTCATCTCGAGGAGACATGTAGAGTCGGCAAGAGGAGTATCAGTCGACTCGTGGACGCAGGACTCAACTCGAGGACTCATGTAGAGTCGGCAAGAGGAGTATCAGTCAACTCATGGACTCGAACTCGACTCAAGGAATGAACTCATCTCGAGGAGATATGTAGAGTCGTCACGAGGAGTATCAGTCGACTCGTGGACTCAGGACTCAACTCGAGGACTCATGTAGAGCCTGCACGAGGAGTTACGTGAAGAATCGAAACTAGGAGTATCAGTCGACTCGTGGACTCGAACTCGACTCGAGGAATGAACTCATCTCGTGGAGACATGTAGAGTCGGCAAGAGGAGTATCAGTCGACTCGTGGACTCAGGACTCAACTCGAGGACTCATGTAGAGCCTGCACGAGGAGTTACGTGAAGAGTCGGCACGAGGAGTATCAGTAGACTCGTGGACTCGATCTCGACTCGAGGAATGAACTCATCTCGAGGAGACATGTACAGTCGGCAGGAGAAGTATCAGTCGACTCGTGAACTCGGGACTCAACTCGAGGACTCATGTAGAGCCTGCCCTAGGAGTTACGTGAAGAGTCGGCACGAGGAGTATCAGTCGACTCATGGACTCGAACTCGACTCGAGGAATGAACTCATCTCGAGGAGATATGTAGAGTTGGCACGAGGAGTATCAGTCGACTCGTGGACTCGGGACTCAACTCGAGGACTCATGTAGAGAATGCACGAGGAGTTACGTGAAGAGTCGACACGAGGTGTATCGGTCGACTCATGGACTCGAACTCGACTCGAGGAATGAACTCATCTCGAGGAGATATGTAGAGTTGGCACGAGGAGTATCAGTCGACTCGTGGACTCGGGACTCAACTCGAGGACTCATGTAGAGCCTGCACGAGGAGTTACGTGAAGAGTCGGCACGAGGAGTATCAGTCGACTTGTGGACTCGAACTCGACTCGAGGAATGAACTCATCTCGAGGAGACATGTAGAGTCGTCACGAGGAGTATAACACGACTCATGGACTCGGGACTCAACTCGAGGACTCATGTAGAGCCTGCACGAGGAGTTACGTGAAGAATCGGAACTAGGAGTATCAGTCCACTCGTGGACTCGAACTCGACTCGAGGAATGAACTCATCTCGAGGAGACATGTAGAGTCGGCAAGAGGAGTATCAGTCGACTCGTGGACTCAGGACTCAACTCGAGGACTCATGTAGAGCCTGCACGAGGAGTTACGTGAAGAGTCGGCACGAGGAGTATCAGTAGACTCGTGGACTCGATATCGACACGAGGAATGAACTCATCTCCAGGAGACATGTACAGTCGGCACGAGGAGTATCAATCGACTCGTGGACTCGAACTCGACTCGAGGAATGAACTCATCTCCAGGAGATATGTAGAGTCGGCACGAGGAGTATCAGTCGACTCGTGGACTCGGGACTCAACTCGAGGACTCATGTAGAGCCTGCAAGAGGAGTTACGTGAAGAGTCGGCACGAGGAGTATCAGTCGACTCGTGGACTCGAACTCGACTCGAGGAATGAACTCATCTCGCGGAGATATGTAGAGTCGGCACGAGGAGTATCAGTCGACTCGTGGACTCGAACTCGACTCGAGGAATGAACTCATCTTGAGGAGATACGTAGAGTCGGCACGAGGAGTATCAGTCGACTCGTGGACTCGGGATTCAACTCGAGGACTCATGTAGAGCCTGCACGAGGAGTTATGTGAAGAGTCGGCACGAGGAGTATCAGTCGACTCATGGACTCGAACTCGACTCGAGGAATGAACTCATCTCGGGGAGACATGTAGAGTCGTCACGAGGAGTATCAGTCGACTCGTTGACTCGGGACTCAACTCGAGGACTCATGTAGAGCCTGCACGAGGAGTTACGTGAAGAATCAGAACTAGGAGTATCAGTCGACTCGTGGACTCGAACTCGACTCGAGGAATGAACTCATCTCGATTAGAAATGTAGAGTTGGCAAGAGGAGTATCAGTCGACCCCTGGACTCAGGACTCAACTCGAGGACTCATGTATAGCCTGCACGAGGAGTTACGTGAAGAGTCGGCACGAGGAGTATCAGTAGACTCGTGGACTCGATCTCGACTCGAGGAATGAACTCATCTCGAGGAGACATGTACAATCGGCACGAGGAGTATCTGTCGACTCATGGACTCGGGACTCAACTCGAGGACTCATGTAGAGCCTGCACGAGGAGTTACGTGAAGAGTCGGCACGAGGAGTATCAGTCGACTCATGGACTCGAACTCGACTCGAGGAATGAACTCATCTCGAGGAGATATGTTGAGTTGGCACGAGGAGCATCGGTCGACTCGTGGACTCGGGACTCAACTCGAGGACTCATGTAGAGCCTGCACGAGGAGTTACGTGAAGAGTTGGCACGAGGAGTATCAGTCGACTGATGGACTCGAACTCGACTCGAGGAATGAACTCATCTCGAGGAGATATGTAGAGTTGGCACGAGGAGTATCAGTCGACTCGTGGACTCGGGACTCAACTCGAGGACTCATGTAGAGCCTGCACGAGGAGTTACGTGAAGAGTCGGCACGAGGAGTATCAGTCGACTCATGGACTCGAACTCGACTCGAGGAATGAACTCATCTCGAGGAGATATGTAGAGTTGGCACGAGGAGTATCAGTCGACTCGTGGACTCGGGACTCAACTCGAGGACTCATGTAGAGCCTGCACGAGGAGTTACGTAAAGAGTCGACACGAGGAGTATCAGTCGACTGATGGACTCTAACTCGGCTCGAGGAATGAACTCATCTCGAGGAGATATGTAGAGTTGGCACGAGGAGTATCAGTCGACTCGTGGACTCGGGACTCAACTCGAGGACTCATGTAGAGCCTGCACGAGGAGTTACGTGAAGAGTCGGCACGAGGAGTATCAGTCGACTTGTGGACTCGAACTCGACTCGAGGAATGAACTCATCTCGAGGAGACATGTAGAGTCGTCACGAGGAGTATAACACGACTCATGGACTCGGGACTCAACTCGAGGACTCATGTAGAGCCTGCACGAGGAGTTACGTGAAGAATCGGAACTAGGAGTATCAGTCCACTCGTGGACTCGAACTCAACTCGAGGAATGAACTCATCTCGAGGAGACATGTAGAGTCGGCAAGAGGAGTATCAGTCGACTCGTGGACTCAGGACTCAACTCGAGGACTCATGTAGAGCCTGCACGAGGAGTTACGTGAAGAGTCGGCACGAGGAGTATCAGTAGACTCGTGGACTCGATATCGACACGAGGAATGAACTCATCTCCAGGAGACATGTACAGTCGGCACGAGGAGTATCAATCGACTCGTGGACTCGAACTCGACTCGAGGAATGAACTCATCTCCAGGAGATATGTAGAGTCGGCACGAGGAGTATCAGTCGACTCGTGGACTCGGGACTCAACTCGAGGACTCATGTAGAGCCTGCAAGAGGAGTTACGTGAAGAGTCGGCACGAGGAGTATCAGTCGACTCGTGGACTCGAACTCGACTCGAGGAATGAACTCATCTCGCGGAGATATGTAGAGTCGGCACGAGGAGTATCAGTCGACTCGTGGACTCGAACTCGACTCGAGGAATGAACTCATCTCGAGGAGATACGTAGAGTCGGCACGAGGAGTATCAGTCGACTCGTGGACTCGGGATTCAACTCGAGGACTCATGTAGAGCCTGCACGAGGAGTTATGTGAAGAGTCGGCACGAGGAGTATCAGTCGACTCATGGACTCGAACTCGACTCGAGGAATGAACTCATCTCGGGGAGACATGTAGAGTCGTCACGAGGAGTATCAGTCGACTCGTTGACTCGGGACTCAACTCGAGGACTCATGTAGAGCCTGCACGAGGAGTTACGTGAAGAATCAGAACTAGGAGTATCAGTCGACTCGTGGACTCGAACTCGACTCGAGGAATGAACTCATCTCGATGAGAAATGTAGAGTTGGCAAGAGGAGTATCAGTCGACCCCTGGACTCAGGACTCAACTCGAGGACTCATGTATAGCCTGCACGAGGAGTTACGTGAAGAGTCGGCACGAGGAGTATCAGTAGACTCGTGGACTCGATCTCGACTCGAGGAATGAACTCATCTCGAGGAGACATGTACAATCGGCACGAGGAGTATCTGTCGACTCATGGACTCGGGACTCAACTCGAGGACTCATGTAGAGCCTGCACGAGGAGTTACGTGAAGAGTCGGCACGAGGAGTATCAGTCGACTCATGGACTCGAACTCGACTCGAGGAATGAACTCATCTCGAGGAGATATGTTGAGTTGGCACGAGGAGCATCGGTCGACTCGTGGACTCGGGACTCAACTCGAGGACTCATGTAGAGCCTGCACGAGGAGTTACGTGAAGAGTTGGCACGAGGAGTATCAGTCGACTGATGGACTCGAACTCGACTCGAGGAATGAACTCATCTCGAGGAGATATGTAGAGTTGGCACGAGGAGTATCAGTCGACTCGTGGACTCGGGACTCAACTCGAGGACTCATGTAGAGCCTGCACGAGGAGTTACGTGAAGAGTCGGCACGAGGAGTATCAGTCGACTCATGGACTCGAACTCGACTCGAGGAATGAACTCATCTCGAGGAGATATGTAGAGTTGGCACGAGGAGTATCAGTCGACTCGTGGACTCGGGACTCAACTCGAGGACTCATGTAGAGCCTGCACGAGGAGTTACGTAAAGAGTCGACACGAGGAGTATCAGTCGACTGATGGACTCTAACTCGGCTCGAGGAATGAACTCATCTCGAGGAGATATGTAGAGTTGGCACGAGGAGTATCAGTCGACTCGTGGACTCGGGACTCAACTCGAGGACTCATGTAGAGCCTGCACGAGGAGTTACGTGAAGAGTCGGCACGAGGAGTATCAGTCGACTTGTGGACTCGAACTCGACTCGAGGAATGAACTCATCTCGAGGAGACATGTAGAGTCGTCACGAGGAGTATAACACGACTCATGGACTCGGGACTCAACTCGAGGACTCATGTAGAGCCTGCACGAGGAGTTACGTGAAGAATCGGAACTAGGAGTATCAGTCCACTCGTGGACTCGAACTCGACTCGAGGAATGAACTCATCTCGAGGAGACATGTAGAGTCGGCAAGAGGAGTATCAGTCGACTCGTGGACTCAGGACTCAACTCGAGGACTCATGTAGAGCCTGCACGAGGAGTTACGTGAAGAGTCGGCACGAGGAGTATCAGTAGACTCGTGGACTCGATATCGACACGAGGAATGAACTCATCTCCAGGAGACATGTACAGTCGGCACGAGGAGTATCAATCGACTCGTGGACTCGAACTCGACTCGAGGAATGAACTCATCTCCAGGAGATATGTAGAGTCGGCACGAGGAGTATCAGTCGACTCGTGGACTCGGGACTCAACTCGAGGACTCATGTAGAGCCTGCAAGAGGAGTTACGTGAAGAGTCGGCACGAGGAGTATCAGTCGACTCGTGGACTCGAACTCGACTCGAGGAATGAACTCATCTCGCGGAGATATGTAGAGTCGGCACGAGGAGTATCAGTCGACTCGTGGACTCGAACTCGACTCGAGGAATGAACTCATCTCGAGGAGATACGTAGAGTCGGCACGAGGAGTATCAGTCGACTCGTGGACTCGGGATTCAACTCGAGGACTCATGTAGAGCCTGCACGAGGAGTTATGTGAAGAGTCGGCACGAGGAGTATCAGTCGACTCATGGACTCGAACTCGACTCGAGGAATGAACTCATCTCGGGGAGACATGTAGAGTCGTCACGAGGAGTATCAGTCGACTCGTTGACTCGGGACTCAACTCGAGGACTCATGTAGAGCCTGCACGAGGAGTTACGTGAAGAATCAGAACTAGGAGTATCAGTCGACTCGTGGACTCGAACTCGACTCGAGGAATGAACTCATCTCGATGAGAAATGTAGAGTTGGCAAGAGGAGTATCAGTCGACCCCTGGACTCAGGACTCAACTCGAGGACTCATCTATAGCCTGCACGAGGAGTTACGTGAAGAGTCGGCACGAGGAGTATCAGTAGACTCGTGGACTCGATCTCGACTCGAGGAATGAACTCATCTCGAGGAGACATGTACAATCGGCACGAGGAGTATCTGTCGACTCATGGACTCGGGACTCAACTCGAGGACTCATGTAGAGCCTGCACGAGGAGTTACGTGAAGAGTCGGCACGAGGAGTACCAGTCGACTCATGGACTCGAACTCGACTCGAGGAATGAACTCATCTCGAGGAGATATGTTGAGTTGGCACGAGGAGCATCGGTCGACTCGTGGACTCGGGACTCAACTCGAGGACTCATGTAGAGCCTGCACGAGGAGTTACGTGAAGAGTTGGCACGAGGAGTATCAGTCGACTGATGGACTCGAACTCGACTCGAGGAATGAACTCATCTCGAGGAGATATGTAGAGTTGGCACGAGGAGTATCAGTCGACTCGTGGACTCGGGACTCAACTCGAGGACTCATGTAGAGCCTGCACGAGGAGTTACGTGAAGAGTCGGCACGAGGAGTATCAGTCGACTCATGGACTCGAACTCGACTCGAGGAATGAACTCATCTCGAGGAGATATGTAGAGTTGGCACGAGGAGTATCAGTCGACTCGTGGACTCGGGACTCAACTCGAGGACTCATGTAGAGCCTGCACGAGGAGTTACGTAAAGAGTCGACACGAGGAGTATCAGTCGACTGATGGACTCTAACTCGGCTCGAGGAATGAACTCATCTCGAGGAGATATGTAGAGTTGGCACGAGGAGTATCAGTCGACTCGTGGACTCGGGACTCAACTCGAGGACTCATGTAGAGCCTGCACGAGGAGTTACGTGAAGAGTCGGCACGAGGAGTATCAGTCGACTTGTGGACTCGAACTCGACTCGAGGAATGAACTCATCTCGAGGAGACATGTAGAGTCGTCACGAGGAGTATAACACGACTCATGGACTCGGGACTCAACTCGAGGACTCATGTAGAGCCTGCACGAGGAGTTACGTGAAGAATCGGAACTAGGAGTATCAGTCCACTCGTGGACTCGAACTCGACTCGAGGAATGAACTCATCTCGAGGAGACATGTAGAGTCGGCAAGAGGAGTATCAGTCGACTCGTGGACTCAGGACTCAACTCGAGGACTCATGTAGAGCCTGCACGAGGAGTTACGTGAAGAGTCGGCACGAGGAGTATCAGTAGACTCGTGGACTCGATATCGACACGAGGAATGAACTCATCTCCAGGAGACATGTACAGTCGGCACGAGGAGTATCAATCGACTCGTGGACTCGAACTCGACTCGAGGAATGAACTCATCTCGAGGAGATATGTAGAGTCGGCACGAGGAGTATCAGTCGACTCGTGGACTCGGGACTCAACTCGAGGACTCATGTAGAGCCTGCAAGAGGAGTTACGTGAAGAGTCGGCACGAGGAGTATCAGTCGACTCGTGGACTCGAACTCGACTCGAGGAATGAACTCATCTCGCGGAGATATGTAGAGTCGGCACGAGAAGTATCAGTCGACTCGTGGACTCGAACTCGACTCGAGGAATGAACTCATCTCGAGGAGATACGTAGAGTCGGCACGAGGAGTATCAGTCGACTCGTGGACTCGGGATTCAACTCGAGGACTCATGTAGAGCCTGCACGAGGAGTTATGTGAAGAGTCGGCACGAGGAGTATCAGTCGACTCATGGACTCGAACTCGACTCGAGGAATGAACTCATCTCGGGGAGACATGTAGAGTCGTCACGAGGAGTATCAGTCGACTCGTTGACTCGGGACTCAACTCGAGGACTCATGTAGAGCCTGCACGAGGAGTTACGTGAAGAATCAGAACTAGGAGTATCAGTCGACTCGTGGACTCGAACTCGACTCGAGGAATGAACTCATCTCGATGAGAAATGTAGAGTTGGCAAGAGGAGTATCAGTCGACCCCTGGACTCAGGACTCAACTCGAGGACTCATGTATAGCCTGCACGAGGAGTTACGTGAAGAGTCGGCACGAGGAGTATCAGTAGACTCGTGGACTCGATCTCGACTCGAGGAATGAACTCATCTCGAGGAGACATGTACAATCGGCACGAGGAGTATCTGTCGACTCATGGACTCGGGACTCAACTCGAGGACTCATGTAGAGCCTGCACGAGGAGTTACGTGAAGAGTCGGCACGAGGAGTATCAGTCGACTCATGGACTCGAACTCGACTCGAGGAATGAACTCATCTCGAGGAGATATGTAGAGTTGGCACGAGGAGCATCGGTCGACTCGTGGACTCGGGACTCAACTCGAGGACTCATGTAGAGCCTGCACGAGGAGTTACGTGAAGAGTTGGCACGAGGAGTATCAGTCGACTGATGGACTCGAACTCGACTCGAGGAATGAACTCATCTCGAGGAGATATGTAGAGTTGGCACGAGGAATATCAGTCGACTCGTGGACTCGGGACTCAACTCGAGGACTCATGTAGAGCCTGCACGAGGAGTTACGTGAAGAGTCGGCACGAGGAGTATCAGTCGACTCATGGACTCGAACTCGACTCGAGGAATGAACTCATCTCGAGGAGATATGTAGAGTTGGCACGAGGAGTATCAGTCGACTCGTGGACTCGGGACTCAACTCGAGGACTCATGTAGAGCCTGCACGAGGAGTTACGTAAAGAGTCGACACGAGGAGTATCAGTCGACTGATGGACTCTAACTCGGCTCGAGGAATGAACTCATCTCGAGGAGATATGTAGAGTTGGCACGAGGAGTATCAGTCGACTCGTGGACTCGGGACTCAACTCGAGGACTCATGTAGAGCCTGCACGAGGAGTTACGTAAAGAGTCGACACGAGGAGTATCAGTCGACTGATGGACTCGAACTCGACTCGAGGAATGAACTCATCTCGAGGAGATATGTAGAGTTGGCACGAGGAGTATCAGTCGACTCGTGGACTCGGGACTCAACTCGAGGACTCATGTAGAGCCTGCACGAGGAGTTACGTGAAGAATCAGAACTAGGAGTATCAGTCGACTCGTGGACTCGAACTCGACTCGAGGAATGAACTCATCTCGATGAGAAATGTAGAGTTGGCAAGAGGAGTATCAGTCGACCCCTGGACTCAGGACTTAACTCGAGGACTCATGTATAGCCTGCACGAGGAGTTACGTGAAGAGTCGGCACGAGGAGTATCAGTAGACTCGTGGACTCGATCTCGACTCGAGGAATGAACTCATCTCGAGGAGACATGTACAATCGGCACGAGGAGTATCTGTCGACTCATGGACTCGGGACTCAACTCGAGGACTCATGTAGAGCCTGCACGAGGAGTTACGTGAAGAGTCGGCACGAGGAGTATCAGTCGACTCATGGACTCGAACTCGACTCGAGGAATGAACTCCTCTCGAGGAGATATGTTGAGTTGGCACGAGGAGCATCGGTCGACTCGTGGACTCGGGACTCAACTCGAGGACTCATGTAGAGCCTGCACGAGGAGTTACGTGAAGAATCGAAACTATGCGTATCAGTCGACTCGTGGACTTGAGATCGACTCGAGGAATGAACTCATCTCGTGGAGACATGTAGAGTCGGCAAGAGGAGTATCAGTCGACTCGTGGACTCAGGACTCAACTCGAGGACTCATGTAGAGCCTGCACGAGGAGTTACGTGAAGAGTCGGCACGAGGAGTATCAGTAGACTCGTGGACTCGATCTCGACTCGAGGAATGAACTCATCTCGAGGAGACATGTACAGTCGGCACGAGGAGTATCAGTCGACTCGTGGACTCGGGACTCAACTCGAGGACTCATGTAGAGCCTGCACGAGGAGTTACGTGAAGAGTCGGCACGAGGAGTATCAGTCGACTCATGGACTCGAACTCGACTCGAGGAATGAACTCATCTCGAGGAGATATGTAGAGTTGGCACGAGGAGTATCAGTCGACTCGTGGACTCGGGACTCAACTCGAGGACTCATGTAGAGCATGCACGAGGAGTTACGTGAAGAGTCGACACGAGGAGTATCAGTCGACTGATGGACTCGAACTCGACTCGAGGAATGAACTCATCTCGAGGAGACATGTAGAGTCGTCACGAGGAGTATAACACGACTCATGGACTCGGGACTCAACTCGAGGACTCATGTAGAGCCTGCACGAAGAGTTACGTGAAGAATCGGAACTAGGAGTATCAGTCCACTCGTGGACTCGAACTCGACTCGAGGAATGAACTCATCTCGAGGAGACATGTAGAGTCGGCAAGAGGAGTATCAGTCGACTCGTGGACTCAGGACTCAACTCGAGGACTCATGTAGAGCCTGCACGAGGAGTTACGTGAAGAGTCGGCACGAGGAGTATCAGTAGACTCGTGGACTCGATATCGACACGAGGAATGAACTCATCTCCAGGAGACATGTACAGTCGGCACGAGGAGTATCAATCGACTCGTGGACTCGAACTCGACTCGAGGAATGAACTCATCTCGAGGAGATATGTAGAGTCGGCACGAGGAGTATCAGTCGACTCGTGGACTCGGGACTCAACTCGAGGACTCATGTAGAGCCTGCAAGAGGAGTTACGTGAAGAGTCGGCACGAGGAGTATCAGTCGACTCGTGGACTCGAACTCGACTCGAGGAATGAACTCATCTCGCGGAGATATGTAGAGTCGGCACGAGGAGTATCAGTCGACTCGTGGACTCGAACTCGACTCGAGGAATGAACTCATCTCGAGGAGATACGTAGAGTCGGCACGAGGAGTATCAGTCGACTCGTGGACTCGGGATTCAACTCGAGGACTCATGTAGAGCTTGCACGAGGAGTTATGTGAAGAGTCGGCACGAGGAGTATCAGTCGACTCATGGACTCGAACTCGACTCGAGGAATGAACTCATCTCGGGGAGACATGTAGAGTCGTCACGAGGAGTATCAGTCGACTCGTTGACTCGGGACTCAACTCGAGGACTCATGTAGAGCCTGCACGAGGAGTTACGTGAAGAATCAGAACTAGGAGTATCAGTCGACTCGTGGACTCGAACTCGACTCGAGGAATGAACTCATCTCGATGAGAAATGTAGAGTTGGCAAGAGGAGTATCAGTCGACCCCTGGACTCAGGACTCAACTCGAGGACTCATGTATAGCCTGCACGAGGAGTTACGTGAAGAGTCGGCACGAGGAGTATCAGTAGACTCGTGGACTCGATCTCGACTCGAGGAATGAACTCATCTCGAGGAGACATGTACAATCGGCACGAGGAGTATCTGTCGACTCATGGACTCGGGACTCAACTCGAGGACTCATGTAGAGCCTGCACGAGGAGTTACGTGAAGAGTCGGCACGAGGAGTATCAGTCGACTCATGGACTCGAACTCGACTCGAGGAATGAACTCATCTCGAGGAGATATGTAGAGTTGGCACGAGGAGCATCGGTCGACTCGTGGACTCGGGACTCAACTCGAGGACTCATGTAGAGCCTGCACGAGGAGTTACGTGAAGAGTTGGCACGAGGAGTATCAGTCGACTGATGGACTCGAACTCGACTCGAGGAATGAACTCATCTCGAGGAGATATGTAGAGTTGGCACGAGGAGTATCAGTCGACTCGTGGACTCGGGACTCAACTCGAGGACTCATGTAGAGCCTGCACGAGGAGTTACGTGAAGAGTCGGCACGAGGAGTATCAGTCGACTCATGGACTCGAACTCGACTCGAGGAATGAACTCATCTCGAGGAGATATGTAGAGTTGGCACGAGGAGTATCGGTCGACTCGTGGACTCGGGACTCAACTCGAGGACTCATGTAGAGCCTGCACGAGGAGTTACGTAAAGAGTCGACACGAGGAGTATCAGTCGACTGATGGACTCGAACTCGACTCGAGGAATGAACTCATCTCGAGGAGATATGTAGAGTTGGCACGAGGAGTATCAGTCGACTCGTGGACTCGGGACTCAACTCGAGGACTCATGTAGAGCCTGCACGAGGAGTTACGTGAAGAATCAGAACTAGGAGTATCAGTCGACTCGTGGACTAGAACTCGACTCGAGGAATGAACTCATCTCGATGAGAAATGTAGAGTTGGCAAGAGGAGTATCAGTCGACCCCTGGACTCAGGACTTAACTCGAGGACTCATGTATAGCCTGCACGAGGAGTTACGTGAAGAGTCGGCACGAGGAGTATCAGTAGACCCGTGGACTCGATCTCGACTCGAGGAATGAACTCATCTCGAGGAGACATGTACAATCGGCACGAGGAGTATCTGTCGACTCATGGACTCGGGACTCAACTCGAGGACTCATGTAGAGCCTGCACGAGGAGTTACGTGAAGAGTCGGCACGAGGAGTATCAGTCGACTCATGGACTCGAACTCGACTCGAGGAATGAACTCATCTCGAGGAGATATGTTGAGTTGGCACGAGGAGCATCGGTCGACTCGTGGACTCGGGACTCAACTCGAGGACTCATGTAGAGCCTGCACGAGGAGTTACGTGAAGAGTCGGCACGAGGAGTATCAGTCGACTCATGGACTCGAACTTGACTCGAGGAATGAACTCATCACGAGGAGATATGTAGAGTCGTCACGAGGAGTATCAGTCGACTCGTGGACTCGGGACTCAACTCGAGGACTCATGTAGAGCCTGCACGAGGAGTTACGTGAAGAATCGAAACTATGCGTATCAGTCGACTCGTGGACTTGAGATCGACTCGAGGAATGAACTCATCTCGTGGAGACATGTAGAGTCGGCAAGAGGAGTATCAGTCGACTCGTGGACTCAGGACTCAACTCGAGGACTCATGTAGAGCCTGCACGAGGAGTTACGTGAAGAGTCGGCACGAGGAGTATCAGTAGACTCGTGGACTCGATCTCGACTCGAGGAATGAACTCATCTCGAGGAGACATGTACAGTCGGCACGAGGAGTATCAGTCGACTCGTGGACTCGGGACTCTACTCGAGGACTCATGTAGAGCCTGCACGAGGAGTTACGTGAAGAGTCGGCACGAGGAGTATCAGTCGACTCATGGACTCGAACTCGACTCGAGGAATGAACTCATCTCGAGGAGATATGTAGAGTTGGCACGAGGAGTATCAGTCGACTCGTGGACTCGGGACTCAACTCGAGGACTCATGTAGAGCCTGCACGAGGAGTTACGTGAAGAGTCGACACGAGGAGTATCAGTCGACTGATGGACTCGAACTCGACTCGAGGAATGAACTCATCTCGAGGAGACATGTAGTGTCGTCACGAGGAGTATAACACGACTCATGGACTCGAGACTCAACTCGAGGACTCATGTAGAGCCTGCACGAAGAGTTACGTGAAGAATCGGAACTAGGAGTATCAGTCCACTCGTGGACTCGAACTCGACTCGAGGAATGAACTCATCTCGAGGAGACATGTAGAGTCGGCAAGAGGAGTATCAGTCGACTCGTGGACGCAGGACTCAACTCGAGGACTCATGTAGAGTCGGCAAGAGGAGTATCAGTCAACTCATGGACTCGAACTCGACTAAAGGAATGAACTCATCTCGAGGAGATATGTAGAGTCGTCACGAGGAGTATCAGTCGACTCGTGGACTCGGGACTCAACTCGAGGACTCATGTAGAGCCTGCACGAGGAGTTACGTGAAGAATCGAAACTAGGAGTATCAGTCGACTCGTGGACTCGAACTCGACTCGAGGAATGAACTCATCTCGTGGAGACATGTAGAGTCCGCAAGAGGAGTATCAGTCGACTCGTGGACTCAGGACTCAACTCGAGGACTCATGTAGAGCCTGCACGAGGAGTTACGTGAAGAGTCGGCACGAGGAGTATCAGTAGACTCGTGGACTTGATCTCGACTCGAGGAATGAACTCATCTCGAGGAGACATGTACAGTCGGCAGGAGAAGTATCAGTCGACTCGTGAACTCGGGACTCAACTCGAGGACTCATGTAGAGCCTGCACTAGGAGTTACGTGAAGAGTCGGCACGAGGAGTATCAGTCGACTCATGGACTCGAACTCGACTCGAGGAATGAACTCATCTCGAGGAGATATGTAGAGTTGGCACGAGGAGTATCAGTCGACTCGTGGACTCGGGACTCAACTCGAGGACTCATGTAGAGCCTGCACGAGGAGTTACGTGAAGAGTCGACACGAGGAGTATCGGTCGACTCATGGACTCGAACTCGACTCGAGGAATGAACTCATCTCGAGGAGATATGTAGAGTTGGCACGAGGAGTATCAGTCGACTCGTGGACTCGGGACTCAACTCGAGGACTCATGTAGAGCCTGCACGAGGAGTTACGTGAAGAGTCGGCACGAGGAGTATCAGTCGACTTGTGGACTCGAACTCGACTCGAGGAATGAACTCATCTCGAGGAGACATGTAGAGTCGTCACGAGGAGTATAACACGACTCATGGACTCGGGACTCAACTCGAGGACTCATGTAGAGCCTGCACGAGGAGTTACGTGAAGAATCGGAACTAGGAGTATCAGTCCACTCGTGGACTCGAACTCGACTCGAGGAATGAACTCATCTCGAGGAGACATGTAGAGTCGGCAAGAGGAGTATCAGTCGACTCGTGGACTCAGGACTCAACTCGAGGACTCATGTAGAGCCTGCACGAGGAGTTACGTGAAGAATCGAAACTATGCGTATCAGTCGACTCGTGGACTTGAGATCGACTCGAGGAATGAACTCATCTCGTGGAGACATGTAGAGTCGGCAAGAGGAGTATCAGTTGACTCGTGGACTCAGGACTCAACTCGAGGACTCATGTAGAGCCTGCACGAGGAGTTACGTGAAGAGTCGGCACGAGGAGTATCAGTAGACTCGTGGACTCGATCTCGACTCGAGGAATGAACTCATCTCGAGGAGACATGTACAGTCGGCACGAGGAGTATCAGTCGACTCGTGGACTCGGGACTCAACTCGAGGACTCATGTAGAGCCTGCACGAGGAGTTACGTGAAGAGTCGGCACGAGGAGTATCAGTCGACTCATGGACTCGAACTCGACTCGAGGAATGAACTCATCTCGAGGAGATATGTAGAGTTGGCACGAGGAGTATCAGTCGACTCGTGGACTCGGGACTCAACTCGAGGACTCATGTAGAGCATGCACGAGGAGTTACGTGAAGAGTCGACACGAGGAGTATCAGTCGACTGATGGACTCGAACTCGACTCGAGGAATGAACTCATCTCGAGGAGACATGTAGAGTCGTCACGAGGAGTATAACACGACTCATGGACTCGGGACTCAACTCGAGGACTCATGTAGAGCCTGCACGAGGAGTTACGTGAAGAATCGGAACTAGGAGTATCAGTCCACTCGTGGACTCGAACTCGACTCGAGGAATGAACTCATCTCGAGGAGACATGTAGAGTCGGCAAGAGGAGTATCAGTCGACTCGTGGACTCAGGACTCAACTCGAGGACTCATGTAGAGCCTGCACGAGGAGTTACGTGAAGAGTCGGCACGAGGAGTATCAGTAGACTCGTGGACTCGATATCGACACGAGGAATGAACTCATCTCCAGGAGACATGTACAGTCGGCACGAGGAGTATCAATCGACTCGTGGACTCGAACTCGACTCGAGGAATGAACTCATCTCGAGGAGATATGTAGAGTCGGCACGAGGAGTATCAGTCGACTCGTGGACTCGGGACTCAACTCGAGGACTCATGTAGAGCCTGCAAGAGGAGTTACGTGAAGAGTCGGCACGAGGAGTATCAGTCGACTCGTGGACTCGAACTCGACTCGAGGAATGAACTCATCTCGCGGAGATATGTAGAGTCGGCACGAGGAGTATCAGTCGACTCGTGGACTCGAACTCGACTCGAGGAATGAACTCATCTCGAGGAGATACGTAGAGTCGGCACGAGGAGTATCAGTCGACTCGTGGACTCGGGATTCAACTCGAGGACTCATGTAGAGCTTGCACGAGGAGTTATGTGAAGAGTCGGCACGAGGAGTATCAGTCGACTCATGGACTCGAACTCGACTCGAGGAATGAACTCATCTCGGGGAGACATGTAGAGTCGTCACGAGGAGTATCAGTCGACTCGTTGACTCGGGACTCAACTCGAGGACTCATGTAGAGCCTGCACGAGGAGTTACGTGAAGAATCAGAACTAGGAGTATCAGTCGACTCGTGGACTCGAACTCGACTCGAGGAATGAACTCATCTCGATGAGAAATGTAGAGTTGGCAAGAGGAGTATCAGTCGACCCCTGGACTCAGGACTCAACTCGAGGACTCATGTATAGCCTGCACGAGGAGTTACGTGAAGAGTCGGCACGAGGAGTATCAGTAGACTCGTGGACTCGATCTCGACTCGAGGAATGAACTCATCTCGAGGAGACATGTACAATCGGCACGAGGAGTATCTGTCGACTCATGGACTCGGGACTCAACTCGAGGACTCATGTAGAGCCTGCACGAGGAGTTACGTGAAGAGTCGGCACGAGGAGTATCAGTCGACTCATGGACTCGAACTCGACTCGAGGAATGAACTCATCTCGAGGAGATATGTAGAGTTGGCACGAGGAGCATCGGTCGACTCGTGGACTCGGGACTCAACTCGAGGACTCATGTAGAGCCTGCACGAGGAGTTACGTGAAGAGTTGGCACGAGGAGTATCAGTCGACTGATGGACTCGAACTCGACTCGAGGAATGAACTCATCTCGAGGAGATATGTAGAGTTGGCACGAGGAGTATCAGTCGACTCGTGGACTCGGGACTCAACTCGAGGACTCATGTAGAGCCTGCACGAGGAGTTACGTGAAGAGTCGGCACGAGGAGTATCAGTCGACTCATGGACTCGAACTCGACTCGAGGAATGAACTCATCTCGAGGAGATATGTAGAGTTGGCACGAGGAGTATCGGTCGACTCGTGGACTCGGGACTCAACTCGAGGACTCATGTAGAGCCTGCACGAGGAGTTACGTAAAGAGTCGACACGAGGAGTATCAGTCGACTGATGGACTCGAACTCGACTCGAGGAATGAACTCATCTCGAGGAGATATGTAGAGTTGGCACGAGGAGTATCAGTCGACTCGTGGACTCGGGACTCAACTCGAGGACTCATGTAGAGCCTGCACGAGGAGTTACGTGAAGAATCAGAACTAGGAGTATCAGTCGACTCGTGGACTAGAACTCGACTCGAGGAATGAACTCATCTCGATGAGAAATGTAGAGTTGGCAAGAGGAGTATCAGTCGACCCCTGGACTCAGGACTTAACTCGAGGACTCATGTATAGCCTGCACGAGGAGTTACGTGAAGAGTCGGCACGAGGAGTATCAGTAGACCCGTGGACTCGATCTCGACTCGAGGAATGAACTCATCTCGAGGAGACATGTACAATCGGCACGAGGAGTATCTGTCGACTCATGGACTCGGGACTCAACTCGAGGACTCATGTAGAGCCTGCACGAGGAGTTACGTGAAGAGTCGGCACGAGGAGTATCAGTCGACTCATGGACTCGAACTCGACTCGAGGAATGAACTCATCTCGAGGAGATATGTTGAGTTGGCACGAGGAGCATCGGTCGACTCGTGGACTCGGGACTCAACTCGAGGACTCATGTAGAGCCTGCACGAGGAGTTACGTGAAGAGTCGGCACGAGGAGTATCAGTCGACTCATGGACTCGAACTTGACTCGAGGAATGAACTCATCTCGAGGAGATATGTAGAGTCGTCACGAGGAGTATCAGTCGACTCGTGGACTCGGGACTCAACTCGAGGACTCATGTAGAGCCTGCACGAGGAGTTACGTGAAGAATCGAAACTATGCGTATCAGTCGACTCGTGGACTTGAGATCGACTCGAGGAATGAACTCATCTCGTGGAGACATGTAGAGTCGGCAAGAGGAGTATCAGTCGACTCGTGGACTCAGGACTCAACTCGAGGACTCATGTAGAGCCTGCACGAGGAGTTACGTGAAGAGTCGGCACGAGGAGTATCAGTAGACTCGTGGACTCGATCTCGACTCGAGGAATGAACTCATCTCGAGGAGACATGTACAGTCGGCACGAGGAGTATCAGTCGACTCGTGGACTCGGGACTCTACTCGAGGACTCATGTAGAGCCTGCACGAGGAGTTACGTGAAGAGTCGGCACGAGGAGTATCAGTCGACTCATGGACTCGAACTCGACTCGAGGAATGAACTCATCTCGAGGAGATATGTAGAGTTGGCACGAGGAGTATCAGTCGACTCGTGGACTCGGGACTCAACTCGAGGACTCATGTAGAGCCTGCACGAGGAGTTACGTGAAGAGTCGACACGAGGAGTATCAGTCGACTGATGGACTCGAACTCGACTCGAGGAATGAACTCATCTCGAGGAGACATGTAGTGTCGTCACGAGGAGTATAACACGACTCATGGACTCGAGACTCAACTCGAGGACTCATGTAGAGCCTGCACGAAGAGTTACGTGAAGAATCGGAACTAGGAGTATCAGTCCACTCGTGGACTCGAACTCGACTCGAGGAATGAACTCATCTCGAGGAGACATGTAGAGTCGGCAAGAGGAGTATCAGTCGACTCGTGGACGCAGGACTCAACTCGAGGACTCATGTAGAGTCGGCAAGAGGAGTATCAGTCAACTCATGGACTCGAACTCGACTAAAGGAATGAACTCATCTCGAGGAGATATGTAGAGTCGTCACGAGGAGTATCAGTCGACTCGTGGACTCGGGACTCAACTCGAGGACTCATGTAGAGCCTGCACGAGGAGTTACGTGAAGAATCGAAACTAGGAGTATCAGTCGACTCGTGGACTCGAACTCGACTCGAGGAATGAACTCATCTCGTGGAGACATGTAGAGTCCGCAAGAGGAGTATCAGTCGACTCGTGGACTCAGGACTCAACTCGAGGACTCATGTAGAGCCTGCACGAGGAGTTACGTGAAGAGTCGGCACGAGGAGTATCAGTAGACTCGTGGACTCGATCTCGACTCGAGGAATGAACTCATCTCGAGGAGACATGTACAGTCGGCAGGAGAAGTATCAGTCGACTCGTGAACTCGGGACTCAACTCGAGGACTCATGTAGAGCCTGCACTAGGAGTTACGTGAAGAGTCGGCACGAGGAGTATCAGTCGACTCATGGACTCGAACTCGACTCGAGGAATGAACTCATCTCGAGGAGATATGTAGAGTTGGCACGAGGAGTATCAGTCGACTCGTGGACTCGGGACTCAACTCGAGGACTCATGTAGAGCCTGCACGAGGAGTTACGTGAAGAGTCGACACGAGGAGTATCGGTCGACTCATGGACTCGAACTCGACTCGAGGAATGAACTCATCTCGAGGAGATATGTAGAGTTGGCGCGAGGAGTATCAGTCGACTCGTGGACTCGGGACTCAACTCGAGGACTCATGTAGAGCCTGCACGAGGAGTTACGTGAAGAGTCGGCACGAGGAGTATCAGTCGACTTGTGGACTCGAACTCGACTCGAGGAATGAACTCATCTCGAGGAGACATGTAGAGTCGTCACGAGGAGTATAACACGACTCATGGACTCGGGACTCAACTCGAGGACTCATGTAGAGCCTGCACGAGGAGTTACGTGAAGAATCGGAACTAGGAGTATCAGTCCACTCGTGGACTCGAACTCGACTCGAGGAATGAACTCATCTCGAGGAGACATGTAGAGTCGGCAAGAGGAGTATCAGTCGACTCGTGGACTCAGGACTCAACTCGAGGACTCATGTAGAGCCTGCACGAGGAGTTACGTGAAGAGTCGGCACGAGGAGTATCAGTAGACTCGTGGACTCGATATCGACACGAGGAATGAACTCATCTCCAGGAGACATGTACAGTCGGCACGAGGAGTATCAATCGACTCGTGGACTCGAACTCGACTCGAGGAATGAACTCATCTCGAGGAGATATGTAGAGTCGGCACGAGGAGTATCAGTCGACTCGTGGACTCGGGACTCAACTCGAGGACTCATGTAGAGCCTGCAAGAGGAGTTACGTGAAGAGTCGGCACGAGGAGTATCAGTCGACTCGTGGACTCGAACTCGACTCGAGGAATGAACTCATCTCGCGGAGATATGTAGAGTCGGCACGAGGAGTATCAGTCGACTCGTGGACTCGAACTCGACTCGAGGAATGAACTCATCTCGAGGAGATACGTAGAGTCGGCACGAGGAGTATCAGTCGACTCGTGGACTCGGGATTCAACTCGAGGACTCATGTAGAGCCTGCACGAGGAGTTATGTGAAGAGTCGGCACGAGGAGTATCAGTCGACTCATGGACTCGAACTCGACTCGAGGAATGAACTCATCTCGGGGAGACATGTAGAGTCGTCACGAGGAGTATCAGTCGACTCGTTGACTCGGGACTCAACTCGAGGACTCATGTAGAACCTGCACGAGGAGTTACGTGAAGAATCAGAACTAGGAGTATCAGTCGACTCGTGGACTCGAACTCGACTCGAGGAATGAACTCATCTCGATGAGAAATGTAGAGTTGGCAAGAGGAGTATCAGTCGACCCCTGGACTCAGGACTCAACTCGAGGACTCATGTATAGCCTGCACGAGGAGTTACGTGAAGAGTCGGCACGAGGAGTATCAGTAGACTCGTGGACTCGATCTCGACTCGAGGAATGAACTCATCTCGAGGAGACATGTACAATCGGCACGAGGAGTATCTGTCGACTCATGGACTCGGGACTCAACTCGAGGACTCATGTAGAGCCTGCACGAGGAGTTACGTGAAGAGTCGGCACGAGGAGTATCAGTCGACTCATGGACTCGAACTCGACTCGAGGAATGAACTCATCTCGAGGAGATATGTAGAGTTGGCACGAGGAGTATCAGTCGACTCGTGGACTCGGGACTCAACTCGAGGACTCATGTAGAGCCTGCACGAGGAGTTACGTAAAGAGTCGACACGAGGAGTATCAGTCGACTGATGGACTCGAACTCGACTCGAGGAATGAACTCATCTCGAGGAGATATGTAGAGTTGGCACGAGGAGTATCAGTCGACTCGTGGACTCGGGACTCAACTCGAGGACTCATGTAGAGCCTGCACGAGGAGTTACGTGAAGAATCAGAACTAGGAGTATCAGTCGACTCGTGGACTAGAACTCGACTCGAGGAATGAACTCATCTCGATGAGAAATGTAGAGTTGGCAAGAGGAGTATCAGTCGACCCCTGGACTCAGGACTTAACTCGAGGACTCATGTATAGCCTGCACGAGGAGTTACGTGAAGAGTCGGCACGAGGAGTATCAGTAGACCCGTGGACTCGATCTCGACTCGAGTAATGAACTCATCTCGAGGAGACATGTACAATCGGCACGAGGAGTATCTGTCGACTCATGGACTCGGGACTCAACTCGAGGACTCATGTAGAGCCTGCACGAGGAGTTACGTGAAGAGTCGGCACGAGGAGTATCAGTCGACTCATGGACTCGAACTCGACTCGAGGAATGAACTCATCTCGAGGAGATATGTTGAGTTGGCACGAGGAGCATCGGTCGACTCGTGGACTCGGGACTCAACTCGAGGACTCATGTAGAGCCTGCACGAGGAGTTACGTGAAGAGTCGGCACGAGGAGTATCAGTCGACTCATGGACTCGAACTTGACTCGAGGAATGAACTCATCTCGAGGAGATATGTAGAGTCGTCACGAGGAGTATCAGTCGACTCGTGGACTCGGGACTCAACTCGAGGACTCATGTAGAGCCTGCACGAGGAGTTACGTGAAGAGTCGACACGAGGAGTATCGGTCGACTCATGGACTCGAACTCGACTCGAGGAATGAACTCATCTCGAGGAGATATGTAGAGTTGGCACGAGGAGTATCAGTCGACTCGTGGACTCGGGACTCAACTCGAGGACTCATGTAGAGCCTGCACGAGGAGTTACGTGAAGAGTCGGCACGAGGAGTATCAGTCGACTTGTGGACTCGAACTCGACTCGAGGAATGAACTCATCTCGAGGAGACATGTAGAGTCGTCACGAGGAGTATAACACGACTCATGGACTCGGGACTCAACTCGAGGACTCATGTAGAGCCTGCACGAGGAGTTACGTGAAGAATCGGAACTAGGAGTATCAGTCCACTCGTGGACTCGAACTCGACTCGAGGAATGAACTCATCTCGAGGAGACATGTAGAGTCGGCAAGAGGAGTATCAGTCGACTCGTGGACTCAGGACTCAACTCGAGGACTCATGTAGAGCCTGCACGAGGAGTTACGTGAAGAGTCGGCACGAGGAGTATCAGTAGACTCGTGGACTCGATATCGACACGAGGAATGAACTCATCTCCAGGAGACATGTACAGTCGGCACGAGGAGTATCAATCGACTCGTGGACTCGAACTCGACTCGAGGAATGAACTCATCTCGAGGAGATATGTAGAGTCGGCACGAGGAGTATCAGTCGACTCGTGGACTCGGGACTCAACTCGAGGACTCATGTAGAGCCTGCAAGAGGAGTTACGTGAAGAGTCGGCACGAGGAGTATCAGTCGACTCGTGGACTCGAACTCGACTCGAGGAATGAACTCATCTCGCGGAGATATGTAGAGTCGGCACGAGGAGTATCAGTCGACTCGTGGACTCGAACTCGACTCGAGGAATGAACTCATCTCGAGGAGATACGTAGAGTCGGCACGAGGAGTATCAGTCGACTCGTGGACTCGGGATTCAACTCGAGGACTCATGTAGAGCCTGCACGAGGAGTTATGTGAAGAGTCGGCACGAGGAGTATCAGTCGACTCATGGACTCGAACTCGACTCGAGGAATGAACTCATCTCGGGGAGACATGTAGAGTCGTCACGAGGAGTATCAGTCGACTCGTTGACTCGGGACTCAACTCGAGGACTCATGTAGAACCTGCACGAGGAGTTACGTGAAGAATCAGAACTAGGAGTATCAGTCGACTCGTGGACTCGAACTCGACTCGAGGAATGAACTCATCTCGATGAGAAATGTAGAGTTGGCAAGAGGAGTATCAGTCGACCCCTGGACTCAGGACTCAACTCGAGGACTCATGTATAGCCTGCACGAGGAGTTACGTGAAGAGTCGGCACGAGGAGTATCAGTAGACTCGTGGACTCGATCTCGACTCGAGGAATGAACTCATCTCGAGGAGACATGTACAATCGGCACGAGGAGTATCTGTCGACTCATGGACTCGGGACTCAACTCGAGGACTCATGTAGAGCCTGCACGAGGAGTTACGTGAAGAGTCGGCACGAGGAGTATCAGTCGACTCATGGACTCGAACTCGACTCGAGGAATGAACTCATCTCGAGGAGATATGTAGAGTTGGCACGAGGAGCATCGGTCGACTCGTGGACTCGGGACTCAACTCGAGGACTCATGTAGAGCCTGCACGAGGAGTTACGTGAAGAGTTGGCACGAGGAGTATCAGTCGACTGATGGACTCGAACTCGACTCGAGGAATGAACTCATCTCGAGGAGATATGTAGAGTTGGCACGAGGAGTATCAGTCGACTCGTGGACTCGGGACTCAACTCGAGGACTCATGTAGAGCCTGCACGAGGAGTTACGTGAAGAGTCGGCACGAGGAGTATCAGTCGACTCATGGACTCGAACTCGACTCGAGGAATGAACTCATCTCGAGGAGATATGTAGAGTTGGCACGAGGAGTATCAGTCGACTCGTGGACTCGGGACTCAACTCGAGGACTCATGTAGAGCCTGCACGAGGAGTTACGTAAAGAGTCGACACGAGGAGTATCAGTCGACTGATGGACTCGAACTCGACTCGAGGAATGAACTCATCTCGAGGAGATATGTAGAGTTGGCACGAGGAGTATCAGTCGACTCGTGGACTCGGGACTCAACTCGAGGACTCATGTAGAGCCTGCACGAGGAGTTACGTGAAGAATCAGAACTAGGAGTATCAGTCGACTCGTGGACTAGAACTCGACTCGAGGAATGAACTCATCTCGATGAGAAATGTAGAGTTGGCAAGAGGAGTATCAGTCGACCCCTGGACTCAGGACTTAACTCGAGGACTCATGTATAGCCTGCACGAGGAGTTACGTGAAGAGTCGGCACGAGGAGTATCAGTAGACCCGTGGACTCGATCTCGACTCGAGGAATGAACTCATCTCGAGGAGACATGTACAATCGGCACGAGGAGTATCTGTCGACTCATGGACTCGGGACTCAACTCGAGGACTCATGTAGCGCCTGCACGAGGAGTTACGTGAAGAGTCGGCACGAGGAGTATCAGTCGACTCATGGACTCGAACTCGACTCGAGGAATGAACTCATCTCGAGGAGATATGTTGAGTTGGCACGAGGAGCATCGGTCGACTCGTGGACTCGGGACTCAACTCGAGGACTCATGTAGAGCCTGCACGAGGAGTTACGTGAAGAGTCGGCACGAGGAGTATCAGTCGACTCATGGACTCGAACTTGACTCGAGGAATGAACTCATCTCGAGGAGATATGTAGAGTCGTCACGAGGAGTATCAGTCGACTCGTGGACTCGGGACTCAACTCGAGGACTCATGTAGAGCCTGCACGAGGAGTTACGTGAAGAATCGAAACTATGCGTATCAGTCGACTCGTGGACTTGAGATCGACTCGAGGAATGAACTCATCTCGTGGAGACATGTAGAGTCGGCAAGAGGAGTATCAGTCGACTCGTGGACTCAGGACTCAACTCGAGGACTCATGTAGAGCCTGCACGAGGAGTTACGTGAAGAGTCGGCACGAGGAGTATCAGTAGACTCGTGGACTCGATCTCGACTCGAGGAATGAACTCATCTCGAGGAGACATGTACAGTCGGCACGAGGAGTATCAGTCGACTCGTGGACTCGGGACTCTACTCGAGGACTCATGTAGAGCCTGCACGAGGAGTTACGTGAAGAGTCGGCACGAGGAGTATCAGTCGACTCATGGACTCGAACTCGACTCGAGGAATGAACTCATCTCGAGGAGATATGTAGAGTTGGCACGAGGAGTATCAGTCGACTCGTGGACTCGGGACTCAACTCGAGGACTCATGTAGAGCCTGCACGAGGAGTTACGTGAAGAGTCGACACGAGGAGTATCAGTCGACTGATGGACTCGAACTCGACTCGAGGAATGAACTCATCTCGAGGAGACATGTAGTGTCGTCACGAGGAGTATAACACGACTCATGGACTCGAGACTCAACTCGAGGACTCATGTAGAGCCTGCACGAAGAGTTACGTGAAGAATCGGAACTAGGAGTATCAGTCCACTCGTGGACTCGAACTCGACTCGAGGAATGAACTCATCTCGAGGAGACATGTAGAGTCGGCAAGAGGAGTATCAGTCGACTCGTGGACGCAGGACTCAACTCGAGGACTCATGTAGAGTCGGCAAGAGGAGTATCAGTCAACTCATGGACTCGAACTCGACTAAAGGAATGAACTCATCTCGAGGAGATATGTAGAGTCGTCACGAGGAGTATCAGTCGACTCGTGGACTCGGGACTCAACTCGAGGACTCATGTAGAGCCTGCACGAGGAGTTACGTGAAGAATCGAAACTAGGAGTATCAGTCGACTCGTGGACTCGAACTCGACTCGAGGAATGAACTCATCTCGTGGAGACATGTAGAGTCCGCAAGAGGAGTATCAGTCGACTCGTGGACTCAGGACTCAACTCGAGGACTCATGTAGAGCCTGCACGAGGAGTTACGTGAAGAGTCGGCACGAGGAGTATCAGTAGACTCGTGGACTCGATCTCGACTCGAGGAATGAACTCATCTCGAGGAGACATGTACAGTCGGCAGGAGAAGTATCAGTCGACTCGTGAACTCGGGACTCAACTCGAGGACTCATGTAGAGCCTGCACTAGGAGTTACGTGAAGAGTCGGCACGAGGAGTATCAGTCGACTCATGGACTCGAACTCGACTCGAGGAATGAACTCATCTCGAGGAGATATGTAGAGTTGGCACGAGGAGTATCAGTCGACTCGTCGACTCGGGACTCAACTCGAGGACTCATGTAGAGCCTGCACGAGGAGTTACGTGAAGAGTCGACACGAGGAGTATCAGTCGACTGATGGACTCGAACTCGACTCGAGGAATGAACTCATCTCGAGGAGACATGTAGTGTCGTCACGAGGAGTATAACACGACTCATGGACTCGAGACTCAACTCGAGGACTCATGTAGAGCCTGCACGAAGAGTTACGTGAAGAATCGGAACTAGGAGTATCAGTCCACTCGTGGACTCGAACTCGACTCGAGGAATGAACTCATCTCGAGGAGACATGTAGAGTCGGCAAGAGGAGTATCAGTCGACTCGTGGACTCAGGACTCAACTCGAGGACTCATGTAGAGCCTGCACGAGGAGTTACGTGAAGAGTCGGCACGAGGAGTATCAGTAGACTCGTGGACTCGATATCGACACGAGGAATGAACTCATCTCCAGGAGACATGTACAGTCGGCACGAGGAGTATCAATCGACTCGTGGACTCGAACTCGACTCGAGGAATGAACTCATCTCGAGGAGATATGTAGAGTCGGCACGAGGAGTATCAGTCGACTCGTGGACTCGGGACTCAACTCGAGGACTCATGTAGAGCCTGCAAGAGGAGTTACGTGAAGAGTCGGCACGAGGAGTATCAGTCGACTCGTGGACTTGAACTTGACTCGAGGAATGAACTCATCTCGCGGAGATATGTAGAGTCGGCACGAGGAGTATCAATCGACTCGTGGACTCGAACTCGACTCGAGGAATGAACTCATCTCGAGGAGATACGTAGAGTCGGCACGAGGAGTATCAGTCGACTCGTGGACTCGGGATTCAACTCGAGGACTCATGTAGAGCCTGCACGAGGAGTTATGTGAAGAGTCGGCACGAGGAGTATCAGTCGACTCATGGACTCGAACTCGACTCGAGGAATGAACTCATCTCGGGGAGACATGTAGAGTCGTCACGAGGAGTATCAGTCGACTCGTTGACTCGGGACTCAACTCGAGGACTCATGTAGAACCTGCACGAGGAGTTACGTGAAGAATCAGAACTAGGAGTATCAGTCGACTCGTGGACTCGAACTCGACTCGAGGAATGAACTCATCTCGATGAGAAATGTAGAGTTGGCAAGAGGAGTATCAGTCGACCCCTGGACTCAGGACTCAACTCGAGGACTCATGTATAGCCTGCACGAGGAGTTACGTGAAGAGTCGGCACGAGGAGTATCAGTAGACTCGTGGACTCGATCTCGACTCGAGGAATGAACTCATCTCGAGGAGACATGTACAATCGGCACGAGGAGTATCTGTCGACTCATGGACTCGGGACTCAACTCGAGGACTCATGTAGAGCCTGCACGAGGAGTTACGTGAAGAGTCGGCACGAGGAGTATCAGTCGACTCATGGACTCGAACTCGACTCGAGGAATGAACTCATCTCGAGGAGATATGTAGAGTTGGCACGAGGAGCATCGGTCGACTCGTGGACTCGGGACTCAACTCGAGGACTCATGTAGAGCCTGCACGAGGAGTTACGTGAAGAGTTGGCACGAGGAGTATCAGTCGACTGATGGACTCGAACTCGACTCGAGGAATGAACTCATCTCGAGGAGATATGTAGAGTTGGCACGAGGAGTATCAGTCGACTCGTGGACTCGGGACTCAACTCGAGGACTCATGTAGAGCCTGCACGAGGAGTTACGTGAAGAGTCGGCACGAGGAGTATCAGTCGACTCATGGACTCGAACTCGACTCGAGGAATGAACTCATCTCGAGGAGATATGTAGAGTTGGCACGAGGAGTATCAGTCGACTCGTGGACTCGGGACTCAACTCGAGGACTCATGTAGAGCCTGCACGAGGAGTTACGTGAAGAATCAGAACTAGGAGTATCAGTCGACTCGTGGACTAGAACTCGACTCGAGGAATGAACTCATCTCGATGAGAAATGTAGAGTTGGCAAGAGGAGTATCAGTCGACCCCTGGACTCAGGACTTAACTCGAGGACTCATGTATAGCCTGCACGAGGAGTTACGTGAAGAGTCGGCACGAGGAGTATCAGTAGACCCGTGGACTCGATCTCGACTCGAGGAATGAACTCATCTCGAGGAGACATGTACAATCGGCACGAGGAGTATCTGTCGACTCATGGACTCGGGACTCAACTCGAGGACTCATGTAGCGCCTGCACGAGGAGTTACGTGAAGAGTCGGCACGAGGAGTATCAGTCGACTCATGGACTCGAACTCGACTCGAGGAATGAACTCATCTCGAGGAGATATGTTGAGTTGGCACGAGGAGCATCGGTCGACTCGTGGACTCGGGACTCAACTCGAGGACTCATGTAGAGCCTGCACGAGGAGTTACGTGAAGAGTCGGCACGAGGAGTATCAGTCGACTCATGGACTCGAACTTGACTCGAGGAATGAACTCATCTCGAGGAGATATGTAGAGTCGTCACGAGGAGTATCAGTCGACTCGTGGACTCGGGACTCAACTCGAGGACTCATGTAGAGCCTGCACGAGGAGTTACGTGAAGAATCGAAACTATGCGTATCAGTCGACTCGTGGACTTGAGATCGACTCGAGGAATGAACTCATCTCGTGGAGACATGTAGAGTCGGCAAGAGGAGTATCAGTCGACTCGTGGACTCAGGACTCAACTCGAGGACTCATGTAGAGCCTGCACGAGGAGTTACGTGAAGAGTCGGCACGAGGAGTATCAGTAGACTCGTGGACTCGATCTCGACTCGAGGAATGAACTCATCTCGAGGAGACATGTACAGTCGGCACGAGGAGTATCAGTCGACTCGTGGACTCGGGACTCTACTCGAGGACTCATGTAGAGCCTGCACGAGGAGTTACGTGAAGAGTCGGCACGAGGAGTATCAGTCGACTCATGGACTCGAACTCGACTCGAGGAATGAACTCATCTCGAGGAGATATGTAGAGTTGGCACGAGGAGTATCAGTCGACTCGTGGACTCGGGACTCAACTCGAGGACTCATGTAGAGCCTGCACGAGGAGTTACGTGAAGAGTCGACACGAGGAGTATCAGTCGACTGATGGACTCGAACTCGACTCGAGGAATGAACTCATCTCGAGGAGACATGTAGTGTCGTCACGAGGAGTATAACACGACTCATGGACTCGAGACTCAACTCGAGGACTCATGTAGAGCCTGCACGAAGAGTTACGTGAAGAATCGGAACTAGGAGTATCAGTCCACTCGTGGACTCGAACTCGACTCGAGGAATGAACTCATCTCGAGGAGACATGTAGAGTCGGCAAGAGGAGTATCAGTCGACTCGTGGACGCAGGACTCAACTCGAGGACTCATGTAGAGTCGGCAAGAGGAGTATCAGTCAACTCATGGACTCGAACTCGACTAAAGGAATGAACTCATCTCGAGGAGATATGTAGAGTCGTCACGAGGAGTATCAGTCGACTCGTGGACTCGGGACTCAACTCGAGGACTCATGTAGAGCCTGCACGAGGAGTTACGTGAAGAATCGAAACTAGGAGTATCAGTCGACTCGTGGACTCGAACTCGACTCGAGGAATGAACTCATCTCGTGGAGACATGTAGAGTCCGCAAGAGGAGTATCAGTCGACTCGTGGACTCAGGACTCAACTCGAGGACTCATGTAGAGCCTGCACGAGGAGTTACGTGAAGAGTCGGCACGAGGAGTATCAGTAGACTCGTGGACTCGATCTCGACTCGAGGAATGAACTCATCTCGAGGAGACATGTACAGTCGGCAGGAGAAGTATCAGTCGACTCGTGAACTCGGGACTCAACTCGAGGACTCATGTAGAGCCTGCACTAGGAGTTACGTGAAGAGTCGGCACGAGGAGTATCAGTCGACTCATGGACTCGAACTCGACTCGAGGAATGAACTCATCTCGAGGAGATATGTAGAGTTGGCACGAGGAGTATCAGTCGACTCGTCGACTCGGGACTCAACTCGAGGACTCATGTAGAGCCTGCACGAGGAGTTACGTGAAGAGTCGACACGAGGAGTATCAGTCGACTGATGGACTCGAACTCGACTCGAGGAATGAACTCATCTCGAGGAGACATGTAGTGTCGTCACGAGGAGTATAACACGACTCATGGACTCGAGACTCAACTCGAGGACTCATGTAGAGCCTGCACGAAGAGTTACGTGAAGAATCGGAACTAGGAGTATCAGTCCACTCGTGGACTCGAACTCGACTCGAGGAATGAACTCATCTCGAGGAGACATGTAGAGTCGGCAAGAGGAGTATCAGTCGACTCGTGGACTCAGGACTCAACTCGAGGACTCATGTAGAGCCTGCACGAGGAGTTACGTGAAGAGTCGGCACGAGGAGTATCAGTAGACTCGTGGACTCGATATCGACACGAGGAATGAACTCATCTCCAGGAGACATGTACAGTCGGCACGAGGAGTATCAATCGACTCGTGGACTCGAACTCGACTCGAGGAATGAACTCATCTCGAGGAGATATGTAGAGTCGGCACGAGGAGTATCAGTCGACTCGTGGACTCGGGACTCAACTCGAGGACTCATGTAGAGCCTGCAAGAGGAGTTACGTGAAGAGTCGGCACGAGGAGTATCAGTCGACTCGTGGACTTGAACTTGACTCGAGGAATGAACTCATCTCGCGGAGATATGTAGAGTCGGCACGAGGAGTATCAATCGACTCGTGGACTCGAACTCGACTCGAGGAATGAACTCATCTCGAGGAGATACGTAGAGTCGGCACGAGGAGTATCAGTCGACTCGTGGACTCGGGATTCAACTCGAGGACTCATGTAGAGCCTGCACGAGGAGTTATGTGAAGAGTCGGCACGAGGAGTATCAGTCGACTCATGGACTCGAACTCGACTCGAGGAATGAACTCATCTCGGGGAGACATGTAGAGTCGTCACGAGGAGTATCAGTCGACTCGTTGACTCGGGACTCAACTCGAGGACTCATGTAGAACCTGCACGAGGAGTTACGTGAAGAATCAGAACTAGGAGTATCAGTCGACTCGTGGACTCGAACTCGACTCGAGGAATGAACTCATCTCGATGAGAAATGTAGAGTTGGCAAGAGGAGTATCAGTCGACCCCTGGACTCAGGACTCAACTCGAGGACTCATGTATAGCCTGCACGAGGAGTTACGTGAAGAGTCGGCACGAGGAGTATCAGTAGACTCGTGGACTCGATCTCGACTCGAGGAATGAACTCATCTCGAGGAGACATGTACAATCGGCACGAGGAGTATCTGTCGACTCATGGACTCGGGACTCAACTCGAGGACTCATGTAGAGCCTGCACGAGGAGTTACGTGAAGAGTCGGCACGAGGAGTATCAGTCGACTCATGGACTCGAACTCGACTCGAGGAATGAACTCATCTCGAGGAGATATGTAGAGTTGGCACGAGGAGCATCGGTCGACTCGTGGACTCGGGACTCAACTCGAGGACTCATGTAGAGCCTGCACGAGGAGTTACGTGAAGAGTTGGCACGAGGAGTATCAGTCGACTGATGGACTCGAACTCGACTCGAGGAATGAACTCATCTCGAGGAGATATGTAGAGTTGGCACGAGGAGTATCAGTCGACTCGTGGACTCGGGACTCAACTCGAGGACTCATGTAGAGCCTGCACGAGGAGTTACGTGAAGAGTCGGCACGAGGAGTATCAGTCGACTCATGGACTCGAACTCGACTCGAGGAATGAACTCATCTCGAGGAGATATGTAGAGTTGGCACGAGGAGTATCAGTCGACTCGTGGACTCGGGACTCAACTCGAGGACTCATGTAGAGCCTGCACGAGGAGTTACGTAAAGAGTCGACACGAGGAGTATCAGTCGACTGATGGACTCGAACTCGACTCGAGGAATGAACTCATCTCGAGGAGATATGTAGAGTTGGCACGAGGAGTATCAGTCGACTCGTGGACTCGGGACTCAACTCGAGGACTCATGTAGAGCCTGCACGAGGAGTTACGTGAAGAATCAGAACTAGGAGTATCAGTCGACTCGTGGACTAGAACTCGACTCGAGGAATGAACTCATCTCGATGAGAAATGTAGAGTTGGCAAGAGGAGTATCAGTCGACCCCTGGACTCAGGACTTAACTCGAGGACTCATGTATAGCCTGCACGAGGAGTTACGTGAAGAGTCGGCACGAGGAGTATCAGTAGACCCGTGGACTCGATCTCGACTCGAGGAATGAACTCATCTCGAGGAGACATGTACAATCGGCACGAGGAGTATCTGTCGACTCATGGACTCGGGACTCAACTCGAGGACTCATGTAGAGCCTGCACGAGGAGTTACGTGAAGAGTCGGCACGAGGAGTATCAGTCGACTCATGGACTCGAACTCGACTCGAGGAATGAACTCATCTCGAGGAGATATGTTGAGTTGGCACGAGGAGCATCGGTCGACTCGTGGACTCGGGACTCAACTCGAGGACTCATGTAGAGCCTGCACGAGGAGTTACGTGAAGAGTCGGCACGAGGAGTATCAGTCGACTCATGGACTCGAACTTGACTCGAGGAATGAACTCATCTCGAGGAGATATGTAGAGTCGTCACGAGGAGTATCAGTCGACTCGTGGACTCGGGACTCAACTCGAGGACTCATGTAGAGCCTGCACGAGGAGTTACGTGAAGAGTCGACACGAGGAGTATCGGTCGACTCATGGACTCGAACTCGACTCGAGGAATGAACTCATCTCGAGGAGATATGTAGAGTTGGCACGAGGAGTATCAGTCGACTCGTGGACTCGGGACTCAACTCGAGGACTCATGTAGAGCCTGCACGAGGAGTTACGTGAAGAGTCGGCACGAGGAGTATCAGTCGACTTGTGGACTCGAACTCGACTCGAGGAATGAACTCATCTCGAGGAGACATGTAGAGTCGTCACGAGGAGTATAACACGACTCATGGACTCGGGACTCAACTCGAGGACTCATGTAGAGCCTGCACGAGGAGTTACGTGAAGAATCGGAACTAGGAGTATCAGTCCACTCGTGGACTCGAACTCGACTCGAGGAATGAACTCATCTCGAGGAGACATGTAGAGTCGGCAAGAGGAGTATCAGTCGACTCGTGGACTCAGGACTCAACTCGAGGACTCATGTAGAGCCTGCACGAGGAGTTACGTGAAGAGTCGGCACGAGGAGTATCAGTAGACTCGTGGACTCGATATCGACACGAGGAATGAACTCATCTCCAGGAGACATGTACAGTCGGCACGAGGAGTATCAATCGACTCGTGGACTCGAACTCGACTCGAGGAATGAACTCATCTCGAGGAGATATGTAGAGTCGGCACGAGGAGTATCAGTCGACTCGTGGACTCGGGACTCAACTCGAGGACTCATGTAGAGCCTGCAAGAGGAGTTACGTGAAGAGTCGGCACGAGGAGTATCAGTCGACTCGTGGACTCGAACTCGACTCGAGGAATGAACTCATCTCGCGGAGATATGTAGAGTCGGCACGAGGAGTATCAGTCGACTCGTGGACTCGAACTCGACTCGAGGAATGAACTCATCTCGAGGAGATACGTAGAGTCGGCACGAGGAGTATCAGTCGACTCGTGGACTCGGGATTCAACTCGAGGACTCATGTAGAGCCTGCACGAGGAGTTATGTGAAGAGTCGGCACGAGGAGTATCAGTCGACTCATGGACTCGAACTCGACTCGAGGAATGAACTCATCTCGGGGAGACATGTAGAGTCGTCACGAGGAGTATCAGTCGACTCGTTGACTCGGGACTCAACTCGAGGACTCATGTAGAACCTGCACGAGGAGTTACGTGAAGAATCAGAACTAGGAGTATCAGTCGACTCGTGGACTCGAACTCGACTCGAGGAATGAACTCATCTCGATGAGAAATGTAGAGTTGGCAAGAGGAGTATCAGTCGACCCCTGGACTCAGGACTCAACTCGAGGACTCATGTATAGCCTGCACGAGGAGTTACGTGAAGAGTCGGCACGAGGAGTATCAGTAGACTCGTGGACTCGATCTCGACTCGAGGAATGAACTCATCTCGAGGAGACATGTACAATCGGCACGAGGAGTATCTGTCGACTCATGGACTCGGGACTCAACTCGAGGACTCATGTAGAGCCTGCACGAGGAGTTACGTGAAGAGTCGGCACGAGGAGTATCAGTCGACTCATGGACTCGAACTCGACTCGAGGAATGAACTCATCTCGAGGAGATATGTAGAGTTGGCACGAGGAGCATCGGTCGACTCGTGGACTCGGGACTCAACTCGAGGACTCATGTAGAGCCTGCACGAGGAGTTACGTGAAGAGTTGGCACGAGGAGTATCAGTCGACTGATGGACTCGAACTCGACTCGAGGAATGAACTCATCTCGAGGAGATATGTAGAGTTGGCACGAGGAGTATCAGTCGACTCGTGGACTCGGGACTCAACTCGAGGACTCATGTAGAGCCTGCACGAGGAGTTACGTGAAGAGTCGGCACGAGGAGTATCAGTCGACTCATGGACTCGAACTCGACTCGAGGAATGAACTCATCTCGAGGAGATATGTAGAGTTGGCACGAGGAGTATCAGTCGACTCGTGGACTCGGACTCAACTCGAGGACTCATGTAGAGCCTGCACGAGGAGTTACGTAAAGAGTCGACACGAGGAGTATCAGTCGACTGATGGACTCGAACTCGACTCGAGGAATGAACTCATCTCGAGGAGATATGTAGAGTTGGCACGAGGAGTATCAGTCGACTCGTGGACTCGGGACTCAACTCGAGGACTCATGTAGAGCCTGCACGAGGAGTTACGTGAAGAATCAGAACTAGGAGTATCAGTCGACTCGTGGACTAGAACTCGACTCGAGGAATGAACTCATCTCGATGAGAAATGTAGAGTTGGCAAGAGGAGTATCAGTCGACCCCTGGACTCAGGACTTAACTCGAGGACTCATGTATAGCCTGCACGAGGAGTTACGTGAAGAGTCGGCACGAGGAGTATCAGTAGACCCGTGGACTCGATCTCGACTCGAGGAATGAACTCATCTCGAGGAGACATGTACAATCGGCACGAGGAGTATCTGTCGACTCATGGACTCGGGAGTCAACTCGAGGACTCATGTAGCGCCTGCACGAGGAGTTACGTGAAGAGTCGGCACGAGGAGTATCAGTCGACTCATGGACTCGAACTCGACTCGAGGAATGAACTCATCTCGAGGAGATATGTTGAGTTGGCACGAGGAGCATCGGTCGACTCGTGGACTCGGGACTCAACTCGAGGACTCATGTAGAGCCTGCACGAGGAGTTACGTGAAGAGTCGGCACGAGGAGTATCAGTCGACTCATGGACTCGAACTTGACTCGAGGAATGAACTCATCTCGAGGAGATATGTAGAGTCGTCACGAGGAGTATCAGTCGACTCGTGGACTCGGGACTCAACTCGAGGACTCATGTAGAGCCTGCACGAGGAGTTACGTGAAGAATCGAAACTATGCGTATCAGTCGACTCGTGGACTTGAGATCGACTCGAGGAATGAACTCATCTCGTGGAGACATGTAGAGTCGGCAAGAGGAGTATCAGTCGACTCGTGGACTCAGGACTCAACTCGAGGACTCATGTAGAGCCTGCACGAGGAGTTACGTGAAGAGTCGGCACGAGGAGTATCAGTAGACTCGTGGACTCGATCTCGACTCGAGGAATGAACTCATCTCGAGGAGACATGTACAGTCGGCACGAGGAGTATCAGTCGACTCGTGGACTCGGGACTCTACTCGAGGACTCATGTAGAGCCTGCACGAGGAGTTACGTGAAGAGTCGGCACGAGGAGTATCAGTCGACTCATGGACTCGAACTCGACTCGAGGAATGAACTCATCTCGAGGAGATATGTAGAGTTGGCACGAGGAGTACCAGTCGACTCGTGGACTCGGGACTCAACTCGAGGACTCATGTAGAGCCTGCACGAGGAGTTACGTGAAGAGTCGGCACGAGGAGTATCAGTCGACTCATGGACTCGAACTCGACTCGAGGAATGAACTCATCTCGAGGAGATATGTAGAGTTGGCACGAGGAGTATCAGTCGACTCGTGGACTCGGGACTCAACTCGAGGACTCATGTAGAGCCTGCACGAGGAGTTACGTAAAGAGTCGACACGAGGAGTATCAGTCGACTGATGGACTCGAACTCGACTCGAGGAATGAACTCATCTCGAGGAGATATGTAGAGTTGGCACGAGGAGTATCAGTCGACTCGTGGACTCGGGACTCAACTCGAGGACTCATGTAGAGCCTGCACGAGGAGTTACGTGAAGAATCAGAACTAGGAGTATCAGTCGACTCGTGGACTAGAACTCGACTCGAGGAATGAACTCATCTCGATGAGAAATGTAGAGTTGGCAAGAGGAGTATCAGTCGACCCCTGGACTCAGGACTTAACTCGAGGACTCATGTATAGCCTGCACGAGGAGTTACGTGAAGAGTCGGCACGAGGAGTATCAGTAGACCCGTGGACTCGATCTCGACTCGAGGAATGAACTCATCTCGAGGAGACATGTACAATCGGCACGAGGAGTATCTGTCGACTCATGGACTCGGGACTCAACTCGAGGACTCATGTAGAGCCTGCACGAGGAGTTACGTGAAGAGTCGGCACGAGGAGTATCAGTCGACTCATGGACTCGAACTCGACTCGAGGAATGAACTCATCTCGAGGAGATATGTTGAGTTGGCACGAGGAGCATCGGTCGACTCGTGGACTCGGGACTCAACTCGAGGACTCATGTAGAGCCTGCACGAGGAGTTACGTGAAGAGTCGGCACGAGGAGTATCAGTCGACTCATGGACTCGAACTTGACTCGAGGAATGAACTCATCTCGAGGAGATATGTAGAGTCGTCACGAGGAGTATCAGTCGACTCGTGCACTCGGGACTCAACTCGAGGACTCATGTAGAGCCTGCACGAGGAGTTACGTGAAGAATCGAAACTATGCGTATCAGTCGACTCGTGGACTTGAGATCGACTCGAGGAATGAACTCATCTCGTGGAGACATGTAGAGTCGGCAAGAGGAGTATCAGTCGACTCGTGGACTCAGGACTCAACTCGAGGACTCATGTAGAGCCTGCACGAGGAGTTACGTGAAGAGTCGGCACGAGGAGTATCAGTAGACTCGTGGACTCGATCTCGACTCGAGGAATGAACTCATCTCGAGGAGACATGTACAGTCGGCACGAGGAGTATCAGTCGACTCGTGGACTCGGGACTCTACTCGAGGACTCATGTAGAGCCTGCACGAGGAGTTACGTGAAGAGTCGGCACGAGGAGTATCAGTCGACTCATGGACTCGAACTCGACTCGAGGAATGAACTCATCTCGAGGAGATATGTAGAGTTGGCACAAGGAGTATCAGTCGACTCGTGGACTCGGGACTCAACTCGAGGACTCATGTAGAGCCTGCACGAGGAGTTACGTGAAGAGTCGACACGAGGAGTATCAGTCGACTGATGGACTCGAACTCGACTCGAGGAATGAACTCATCTCGAGGAGACATGTAGTGTCGTCACGAGGAGTATAACACGACTCATGGACTCGAGACTCAACTCGAGGACTCATGTAGAGCCTGCACGAAGAGTTACGTGAAGAATCGGAACTAGGAGTATCAGTCCACTCGTGGACTCGAACTCGACTCGAGGAATGAACTCATCTCGAGGAGACATGTAGAGTCGGCAAGAGGAGTATCAGTCGACTCGTGGACGCAGGACTCAACTCGAGGACTCATGTAGAGTCGGCAAGAGGAGTATCAGTCAACTCATGGACTCGAACTCGACTCAAGGAATGAACTCATCTCGAGGAGATATGTAGAGTCGTCACGAGGAGTATCAGTCGACTCGTGGACTCGGGACTCAACTCGAGGACTCATGTAGAGCCTGCACGAGGAGTTACGTGAAGAATCGAAACTAGGAGTATCAGTCGACTCGTGGACTCGAACTCGACTCGAGGAATGAACTCATCTCGAGGAGATATGTAGAGTTGGCACGAGGAGTATCAGTCGACTCGTGGACTCGGGACTCAACTCGAGGACTCATGTAGAGCCTGCACGAGGAGTTACGTGAAGAGTCGGCACGAGGAGTATCAGTCGACTCATGGACTCGAACTCGACTCGAGGAATGAACTCATCTCGAGGAGATATGTAGAGTTGGCACGAGGAGTATCAGTCGACTCGTGGACTCGGGACTCAACTCGAGGACTCATGTAGAGCCTGCACGAGGAGTTACGTAAAGAGTCGACACGAGGAGTATCAGTCGACTGATGGACTCGAACTCGACTCGAGGAATGAACTCATCTCGAGGAGATATGTAGAGTTGGCACGAGGAGTATCAGTCGACTCGTGGACTCGGGACTCAACTCGAGGACTCATGTAGAGCCTGCACGAGGAGTTACGTAAAGAGTCGACACGAGGAGTATCAGTCGACTGATGGACTCGAACTCGACTCGAGGAATGAACTCATCTCGAGGAGATATGTAGAGTTGGCACGAGGAGTATCAGTCGACTCGTGGACTCGGGACTCAACTCGAGGACTCATGTAGAGCCTGCACGAGGAGTTACGTGAAGAATCAGAACTAGGAGTATCAGTCGACTCGTGGACTAGAACTCGACTCGAGGAATGAACTCATCTCGATGAGAAATGTAGAGTTGGCAAGAGGAGTATCAGTCGACCCCTGGACTCAGGACTTAACTCGAGGACTCATGTATAGCCTGCACGAGGAGTTACGTGAAGAGTCGGCACGAGGAGTATCAGTAGACCCGTGGACTCGATCTCGACTCGAGGAATGAACTCATCTCGAGGAGACATGTACAATCGGCACGAGGAGTATCTGTCGACTCATGGACTCGGGACTCAACTCGAGGACTCATGTAGAGCCTGCACGAGGAGTTACGTGAAGAGTCGGCACGAGGAGTATCAGTCGACTCATGGACTCGAACTCGACTCGAGGAATGAACTCATCTCGAGGAGATATGTTGAGTTGGCACGAGGAGCATCGGTCGACTCGTGGACTCGGGACTCAACTCGAGGACTCATGTAGAGCCTGCACGAGGAGTTACGTGAAGAGTCGGCACGAGGAGTATCAGTCGACTCATGGACTCGAACTTGACTCGAGGAATGAACTCATCTCGAGGAGATATGTAGAGTCGTCACGAGGAGTATCAGTCGACTCGTGGACTCGGGACTCAACTCGAGGACTCATGTAGAGCCTGCACGAGGAGTTACGTGAAGAATCGAAACTATGCGTATCAGTCGACTCGTGGACTTGAGATCGACTCGAGGAATGAACTCATCTCGTGGAGACATGTAGAGTCGGCAAGAGGAGTATCAGTCGACTCGTGGACTCAGGACTCAACTCGAGGACTCATGTAGAGCCTGCACGAGGAGTTACGTGAAGAGTCGGCACGAGGAGTATCAGTAGACTCGTGGACTCGATCTCGACTCGAGGAATGAACTCATCTCGAGGAGACATGTACAGTCGGCACGAGGAGTATCAGTCGACTCGTGGACTCGGGACTCTACTCGAGGACTCATGTAGAGCCTGCACGAGGAGTTACGTGAAGAATCGGAACTAGGAGTATCAGTCCACTCGTGGACTCGAACTCGACTCGAGGAATGAACTCATCTCGAGGAGACATGTAGAGTCGGCAAGAGGAGTATCAGTCGACTCGTGGACTCAGGACTCAACTCGAGGACTCATGTAGAGCCTGCACGAGGAGTTACGTGAAGAGTCGGCACGAGGAGTATCAGTAGACTCGTGGACTCGATCTCGACTCGAGGAATGAACTCATCTCGAGGAGACATGTACAGTCGGCACGAGGAGTATCAGTCGACTCGTGGACTCGGGACTCTACTCGAGGACTCATGTAGAGCCTGCACGAGGAGTTACGTGAAGAGTCGGCACGAGGAGTATCAGTCGACTCATGGACTCGAACTCGACTCGAGGAATGAACTCATCTCGAGGAGATATGTAGAGTTGGCACAAGGAGTATCAGTCGACTCGTGGACTCGGGACTCAACTCGAGGACTCATGTAGAGCCTGCACGAGGAGTTACGTGAAGAGTCGACACGAGGAGTATCAGTCGACTGATGGACTCGAACTCGACTCGAGGAATGAACTCATCTCGAGGAGACATGTAGTGTCGTCACGAGGAGTATAACACGACTCATGGACTCGAGACTCAACTCGAGGACTCATGTAGAGCCTGCACGAATAGTTACGTGAAGAATCGGAACTAGGAGTATCAGTCCACTCGTGGACTCGAACTCGACTCGAGGAATGAACTCATCTCGAGGAGACATGTAGAGTCGGCAAGAGGAGTATCAGTCGACTCGTGGACGCAGGACTCAACTTGAGGACTCATGTAGAGTCGGCAAGAGGAGTATCAGTCAACTCATGGACTCGAACTCGACTCAAGGAATGAACTCATCTCGAGGAGATATGTAGAGTCGTCACGAGGAGTATCAGTCGACTCGTGGACTCGGGACTCAACTCGAGGACTCATGTAGAGCCTGCACGAGGAGTTACGTGAAGAATCGAAACTAGGAGTATCAGTCGACTCGTGGACTCGAACTCGACTCGAGGAATGAACTCATCTCGAGGAGATATGTAGAGTTGGCACGAGGAGTATCAGTCGACTCGTGGACTCGGGACTCAACTCGAGGACTCATGTAGAGCCTGCACGAGGAGTTACGTGAAGAGTCGGCACGAGGAGTATCAGTCGACTCATGGACTCGAACTCGACTCGAGGAATGAACTCATCTCGAGGAGATATGTAGAGTTGGCACGAGGAGTATCAGTCGACTCGTGGACTCGGGACTCAACTCGAGGACTCATGTAGAGCCTGCACGAGGAGTTACGTAAAGAGTCGACACGAGGAGTATCAGTCGACTGATGGACTCGAACTCGACTCGAGGAATGAACTCATCTCGAGGAGATATGTAGAGTTGGCACGAGGAGTATCAGTCGACTCGTGGACTCGGGACTCAACTCGAGGACTCATGTAGAGCCTGCACGAGGAGTTACGTAAAGAGTCGACACGAGGAGTATCAGTCGACTGATGGACTCGAACTCGACTCGAGGAATGAACTCATCTCGAGGAGATATGTAGAGTTGGCACGAGGAGTATCAGTCGACTCGTGGACTCGGGACTCAACTCGAGGACTCATGTAGAGCCTGCACGAGGAGTTACGTGAAGAATCAGAACTAGGAGTATCAGTCGACTCGTGGACTAGAACTCGACTCGAGGAATGAACTCATCTCGATGAGAAATGTAGAGTTGGCAAGAGGAGTATCAGTCGACCCCTGGACTCAGGACTTAACTCGAGGACTCATGTATAGCCTGCACGAGGAGTTACGTGAAGAGTCGGCACGAGGAGTATCAGTAGACCCGTGGACTCGATCTCGACTCGAGGAATGAACTCATCTCGAGGAGACATGTACAATCGGCACGAGGAGTATCTGTCGACTCATGGACTCGGGACTCAACTCGAGGACTCATGTAGAGCCTGCACGAGGAGTTACGTGAAGAGTCGGCACGAGGAGTATCAGTCGACTCATGGACTCGAACTCGACTCGAGGAATGAACTCATCTCGAGGAGATATGTTGAGTTGGCACGAGGAGCATCGGTCGACTCGTGGACTCGGGACTCAACTCGAGGACTCATGTAGAGCCTGCACGAGGAGTTACGTGAAGAGTCGGCACGAGGAGTATCAGTCGACTCATGGACTCGAACTTGACTCGAGGAATGAACTCATCTCGAGGAGATATGTAGAGTCGTCACGAGGAGTATCAGTCGACTCGTGGACTCGGGACTCAACTCGAGGACTCATGTAGAGCCTGCACGAGGAGTTACGTGAAGAATCGAAACTATGCGTATCAGTCGACTCGTGGACTTGAGATCGACTCGAGGAATGAACTCATCTCGTGGAGACATGTAGAGTCGGCAAGAGGAGTATCAGTCGACTCGTGGACTCAGGACTCAACTCGAGGACTCATGTAGAGCCTGCACGAGGAGTTACGTGAAGAGTCGGCACGAGGAGTATCAGTAGACTCGTGGACTCGATCTCGACTCGAGGAATGAACTCATCTCGAGGAGACATGTACAGTCGGCACGAGGAGTATCAGTCGACTCGTGGACTCGGGACTCTACTCGAGGACTCATGTAGAGCCTGCACGAGGAGTTACGTGAAGAGTCGGCACGAGGAGTATCAGTCGACTCATGGACTCGAACTCGACTCGAGGAATGAACTCATCTCGAGGAGATATGTAGAGTTGGCACGAGGAGTATCAGTCGACTCGTGGACTCGGGACTCAACTCGAGGACTCATGTAGAGCCTGCACGAGGAGTTACGTGAAGAGTCGACACGAGGAGTATCAGTCGACTGATGGACTCGAACTCGACTCGAGGAATGAACTCATCTCGAGGAGACATGTAGTGTCGTCACGAGGAGTATAACACGACTCATGGACTCGAGACTCAACTCGAGGACTCATGTAGAGCCTGCACGAAGAGTTACGTGAAGAATCGGAACTAGGAGTATCAGTCCACTCGTGGACTCGAACTCGACTCGAGGAATGAACTCATCTCGAGGAGACATGTAGAGTCGGCAAGAGGAGTATCAGTCGACTCGTGGACGCAGGACTCAACTCGAGGACTCATGTAGAGTCGGCAAGAGGAGTATCAGTCAACTCATGGACTCGAACTCGACTCAAGGAATGAACTCATCTCGAGGAGATATGTAGAGTCGTCACGAGGAGTATCAGTCGACTCGTGGACTCGGGACTCAACTCGAGGACTCATGTAGAGCCTGCACGAGGAGTTACGTGAAGAATCGAAACTAGGAGTATCAGTCGACTCGTGGACTCGAACTCGACTCGAGGAATGAACTCATCTCGAGGAGATATGTAGAGTTGGCACGAGGAGTATCAGTCGACTCGTGGACTCGGGACTCAACTCGAGGACTCATGTAGAGCCTGCACGAGGAGTTACGTGAAGAGTCGGCACGAGGAGTATCAGTCGACTCATGGACTCGAACTCGACTCGAGGAATGAACTCATCTCGAGGAGATATGTAGAGTTGGCACGAGGAGTATCAGTCGACTCGTGGACTCGGGACTCAACTCGAGGACTCATGTAGAGCCTGCACGAGGAGTTACGTAAAGAGTCGACACGAGGAGTATCAGTCGACTGATGGACTCGAACTCGACTCGAGGAATGAACTCATCTCGAGGAGATATGTAGAGTTGGCACGAGGAGTATCAGTCGACTCGTGGACTCGGGACTCAACTCGAGGACTCATGTAGAGCCTGCACGAGGAGTTACGTAAAGAGTCGACACGAGGAGTATCAGTCGACTGATGGACTCGAACTCGACTCGAGGAATGAACTCATCTCGAGGAGATATGTAGAGTTGGCACGAGGAGTATCAGTCGACTCGTGGACTCGGGACTCAACTCGAGGACTCATGTAGAGCCTGCACGAGGAGTTACGTGAAGAATCAGAACTAGGAGTATCAGTCGACTCGTGGACTAGAACTCGACTCGAGGAATGAACTCATCTCGATGAGAAATGTAGAGTTGGCAAGAGGAGTATCAGTCGACCCCTGGACTCAGGACTTAACTCGAGGACTCATGTATAGCCTGCACGAGGAGTTACGTGAAGAGTCGGCACGAGGAGTATCAGTAGACCCGTGGACTCGATCTCGACTCGAGGAATGAACTCATCTCGAGGAGACATGTACAATCGGCACGAGGAGTATCTGTCGACTCATGGACTCGGGACTCAACTCGAGGACTCATGTAGAGCCTGCACGAGGAGTTACGTGAAGAGTCGGCACGAGGAGTATCAGTCGACTCATGGACTCGAACTCGACTCGAGGAATGAACTCATCTCGAGGAGATATGTTGAGTTGGCACGAGGAGCATCGGTCGACTCGTGGACTCGGGACTCAACTCGAGGACTCATGTAGAGCCTGCACGAGGAGTTACGTGAAGAGTCGGCACGAGGAGTATCAGTCGACTCATGGACTCGAACTTGACTCGAGGAATGAACTCATCTCGAGGAGATATGTAGAGTCGTCACGAGGAGTATCAGTCGACTCGTGGACTCGGGACTCAACTCGAGGACTCATGTAGAGCCTGCACGAGGAGTTACGTGAAGAATCGAAACTATGCGTATCAGTCGACTCGTGGACTTGAGATCGACACGAGGAATGAACTCATCTCGTGGAGACATGTAGAGTCGGCAAGAGGAGTATCAGTCGACTCGTGGACTCAGGACTCAACTCGAGGACTCATGTAGAGCCTGCACGAGGAGTTACGTGAAGAGTCGGCACGAGGAGTATCAGTAGACTCGTGGACTCGATCTCGACTCGAGGAATGAACTCATCTCGAGGAGACATGTACAGTCGGCACGAGGAGTATCAGTCGACTCGTGGACTCGGGACTCTACTCGAGGACTCATGTAGAGCCTGCACGAGGAGTTACGTGAAGAGTCGGCACGAGGAGTATCAGTCGACTCATGGACTCGAACTCGACTCGAGGAATGAACTCATCTCGAGGAGATATGTAGAGTTGGCACGAGGAGTATCAGTCGACTCGTGGACTCGGGACTCAACTCGAGGACTCATGTAGAGCCTGCACGAGGAGTTACGTGAAGAGTCGACACGAGGAGTATCAGTCGACTGATGGACTCGAACTCGACTCGAGGAATGAACTCATCTCGAGGAGACATGTAGTGTCGTCACGAGGAGTATAACACGACTCATGGACTCGAGACTCAACTCGAGGACTCATGTAGAGCCTGCACGAAGAGTTACGTGAAGAATCGGAACTAGGAGTATCAGTCCACTCGTGGACTCGAACTCGACTCGAGGAATGAACTCATCTCGAGGAGACATGTAGAGTCGGCAAGAGGAGTATCAGTCGACTCGTGGACGCAGGACTCAACTCGAGGACTCATGTAGAGTCGGCAAGAGGAGTATCAGTCAACTCATGGACTCGAACTCGACTCAAGGAATGAACTCATCTCGAGGAGATATGTAGAGTCGTCACGAGGAGTATCAGTCGACTCGTGGACTCGGGACTCAACTCGAGGACTCATGTAGAGCCTGCACGAGGAGTTACGTGAAGAATCGAAACTAGGAGTATCAGTCGACTCGTGGACTCGAACTCGACTCGAGGAATGAACTCATCTCGTGGAGACATGTAGAGTCCGCAAGAGGAGTATCAGTCGACTCGTGGACTCAGGACTCAACTCGAGGACTTATGTAGAGCCTGCACGAGGAGTTACGTGAAGAGTCGGCACGAGGAGTATCAGTAGACTCGTGGACTCGATCTCGACTCGAGGAATGAACTCATCTCGAGGAGACATGTACAGTCGGCAGGAGAAGTATCAGTCGACTCGTGAACTCGGGACTCAACTCGAGGACTCATGTAGAGCCTGCACTAGGAGTTACGTGAAGAGTCGGCACGAGGAGTATCAGTCGACTCATGGACTCGAACTCGACTCGAGGAATGAACTCATCTCGAGGAGATATGTAGAGTTGGCACGAGGAGTATCAGTCGACTCGTGGACTCGGGACTCAACTCGAGGACTCATGTAGAGCCTGCACGAGGAGTTACGTGAAGAGTCGACACGAGGAGTATCGGTCGACTCATGGACTCGAACTCGACTCGAGGAATGAACTCATCTCGAGGAGATATGTAGAGTTGGCACGAGGAGTATCAGTCGACTCGTGGACTCGGGACTCAACTCGAGGACTCATGTAGAGCCTGCACGAGGAGTTACGTGAAGAGTCGGCACGAGGAGTATCAGTCGACTTGTGGACTCGAACTCGACTCGAGGAATGAACTCATCTCGAGGAGACATGTAGAGTCGTCACGAGGAGTATAACACGACTCATGGACTCGGGACTCAACTCGAGGACTCATGTAGAGCCTGCACGAGGAGTTACGTGAAGAATCGGAACTAGGAGTATCAGTCCACTCGTGGACTCGAACTCGACTCGAGGAATGAACTCATCTCGAGGAGACATGTAGAGTCGGCAAGAGGAGTATCAGTCGACTCGTGGACTCAGGACTCAACTCGAGGACTCATGTAGAGCCTGCACGAGGAGTTACGTGAAGAGTCGGCACGAGGAGTATCAGTAGACTCGTGGACTCGATATCGACACGAGGAATGAACTCATCTCCAGGAGACATGTACAGTCGGCACGAGGAGTATCAATCGACTCGTGGACTCGAACTCGACTCGAGGAATGAACTCATCTCGAGGAGATATGTAGAGTCGGCACGAGGAGTATCAGTCGACTCGTGGACTCGGGACTCAACTCGAGGACTCATGTAGAGCCTGCAAGAGGAGTTACGTGAAGAGTCTGCACGAGGAGTATCAGTCGACTCGTGGACTCGAACTCGACTCGAGGAATGAACTCATCTCGCGGAGATATGTAGAGTCGGCACGAGGAGTATCAGTCGACTCGTGGACTCGAACTCGACTCGAGGAATGAACTCATCTCGAGGAGATACGTAGAGTCGGCACGAGGAGTATCAGTCGACTCGTGGACTCGGGATTCAACTCGAGGACTCATGTAGAGCCTGCACGAGGAGTTATGTGAAGAGTCGGCACGAGGAGTATCAGTCGACTCATGGACTCGAACTCGACTCGAGGAATGAACTCATCTCGGGGAGACATGTAGAGTCGTCACGAGGAGTATCAGTCGACTCGTTGACTCGGGACTCAACTCGAGGACTCATGTAGAACCTGCACGAGGAGTTACGTGAAGAATCAGAACTAGGAGTATCAGTCGACTCGTGGACTCGAACTCGACTCGAGGAATGAACTCATCTCGATGAGAAATGTAGAGTTGGCAAGAGGAGTATCAGTCGACCCCTGGACTCAGGACTCAACTCGAGGACTCATGTATAGCCTGCACGAGGAGTTACGTGAAGAGTCGGCACGAGGAGTATCAGTAGACTCGTGGACTCGATCTCGACTCGAGGAATGAACTCATCTCGAGGAGACATGTACAATCGGCACGAGGAGTATCTGTCGACTCATGGACTCGGGACTCAACTCGAGGACTCATGTAGAGCCTGCACGAGGAGTTACGTGAAGAGTCGGCACGAGGAGTATCAGTCGACTCATGGACTCGAACTCGACTCGAGGAATGAACTCATCTCGAGGAGATATGTAGAGTTGGCACGAGGAGCATCGGTCGACTCGTGGACTCGGGACTCAACTCGAGGACTCATGTAGAGCCTGCACGAGGAGTTACGTGAAGAGTTGGCACGAGGAGTATCAGTCGACTGATGGACTCGAACTCGACTCGAGGAATGAACTCATCTCGAGGAGATATGTAGAGTTGGCACGAGGAGTATCAGTGGACTCGTGGACTCGGGACTCAACTCGAGGACTCATGTAGAGCCTGCACGAGGAGTTACGTGAAGAGTCGGCACGAGGAGTATCAGTCGACTCATGGACTCGAACTCGACTCGAGGAATGAACTCATCTCGAGGAGATATGTAGAGTTGGCACGAGGAGTATCAGTCGACTCGTGGACTCGGGACTCAACTCGAGGACTCATGTAGAGCCTGCACGAGGAGTTACGTAAAGAGTCGACACGAGGAGTATCAGTCGACTGATGGACTCGAACTCGGCTCGAGGAATGAACTCATCTCGAGGAGATATGTAGAGTTGGCACGAGGAGTATCAGTCGACTCGTGGACTCGGGACTCAACTCGAGGACTCATGTAGAGCCTGCACGAGGAGTTACGTAAAGAGTCGACACGAGGAGTATCAGTCGACTGATGGACTCGAACTCGACTCGAGGAATGAACTCATCTCGAGGAGATATGTAGAGTTGGCACGAGGAGTATCAGTCGACTCGTGGACTCGGGACTCAACTCGAGGACTCATGTAGAGCCTGCACGAGGAGTTACGTGAAGAATCAGAACTAGGAGTATCAGTCGACTCGTGGACTCGAACTCGACTCGAGGAATGAACTCATCTCGATGAGAAATGTAGAGTTGGCAAGAGGAGTATCAGTCGACCCCTGGACTCAGGACTTAACTCGAGGACTCATGTATAGCCTGCACGAGGAGTTACGTGAAGAGTCGGCACGAGGAGTATCAGTAGACTCGTGGACTCGATCTCGACTCGAGGAATGAACTCATCTCGAGGAGACATGTACAATCGGCACGAGGAGTATCTGTCGACTCATGGACTCGGGACTCAACTCGAGGACTCATGTAGAGCCTGCACGAGGAGTTACGTGAAGAGTCGGCACGAGGAGTATCAGTCGACTCATGGACTCGAACTCGACTCGAGGAATGAACTCCTCTCGAGGAGATATGTTGAGTTGGCACGAGGAGCATCGGTCGACTCGTGGACTCGGGACTCAACTCGAGGACTCATGTAGAGCCTGCACGAGGAGTTACGTGAAGAATCGAAACTATGCGTATCAGTCGACTCGTGGACTTGAGATCGACTCGAGGAATGAACTCATCTCGTGGAGACATGTAGAGTCGGCAAGAGGAGTATCAGTCGACTCGTGGACTCAGGACTCAACTCGAGGACTCATGTAGAGCCTGCACGAGGAGTTACGTGAAGAGTCGGCACGAGGAGTATCAGTAGACTCGTGGACTCGATCTCGACTCGAGGAATGAACTCATCTCGAGGAGACATGTACAGTCGGCACGAGGAGTATCAGTCGACTCGTGGACTCGGGACTCAACTCGAGGACTCATGTAGAGCCTGCACGAGGAGTTACGTGAAGAGTCGGCACGAGGAGTATCAGTCGACTCATGGACTCGAACTCGACTCGAGGAATGAACTCATCTCGAGGAGATATGTAGAGTTGGCACGAGGAGTATCAGTCGACTCGTGGACTCGGGACTCAACTCGAGGACTCATGTAGAGCATGCACGAGGAGTTACGTGAAGAGTCGACACGAGGAGTATCAGTCGACTGATGGACTCGAACTCGACTCGAGGAATGAACTCATCTCGAGGAGACATGTAGAGTCGTCACGAGGAGTATAACACGACTCATGGACTCGGGACTCAACTCGAGGACTCATGTAGAGCCTGCACGAGGATATACGTGAAGAATCGGAACTAGGAGTATCAGTCCACTCGTGGACTCGAACTCGACTCGAGGAATGAACTCATCTCGAGGAGACATGTAGAGTCGGCAAGAGGAGTATCAGTCGACTCGTGGACTCAGGACTCAACTCGAGGACTCATGTAGAGCCTGCACGAGGAGTTACGTGAAGAGTCGGCACGAGGAGTATCAGTAGACTCGTGGACTCGATATCGACACGAGGAATGAACTCATCTCCAGGAGACATGTACAGTCGGCACGAGGAGTATCAATCGACTCGTGGACTCGAACTCGACTCGAGGAATGAACTCATCTCGAGGAGATATGTAGAGTCGGCACGAGGAGTATCAGTCGACTCGTGGACTCGGGACTCAACTCGAGGACTCATGTAGAGCCTGCAAGAGGAGTTACGTGAAGAGTCGGCACGAGGAGTATCAGTCGACTCGTGGACTCGAACTCGACTCGAGGAATGAACTCATCTCGCGGAGATATGTAGAGTCGGCACGAGGAGTATCAGTCGACTCGTGGACTCGAACTCGACTCGAGGAATGAACTCATCTCGAGGAGATACGTAGAGTCGGCACGAGGAGTATCAGTCGACTCGTGGACTCGGGATTCAACTCGAGGACTCATGTAGAGCCTGCACGAGGAGTTATGTGAAGAGTCGGCACGAGGAGTATCAGTCGACTCATGGACTCGAACTCGACTCGAGGAATGAACTCATCTCGGGGAGACATGTAGAGTCGTCACGAGGAGTATCAGTCGACTCGTTGACTCGGGACTCAACTCGAGGACTCATGTAGAGCCTGCACGAGGAGTTACGTGAAGAATCAGAACTAGGAGTATCAGTCGACTCGTGGACTCGAACTTGACTCGAGGAATGAACTCATCTCGATGAGAAATGTAGAGTTGGCAAGAGGAGTATCAGTCGACCCCTGGACTCAGGACTCAACTCGAGGACTCATGTATAGCCTGCACGAGGAGTTACGTGAAGAGTCGGCACGAGGAGTATCAGTAGACTCGTGGACTCGATCTCGACTCGAGGAATGAACTCATCTCGAGGAGACATGTACAATCGGCACGAGGAGTATCTGTCGACTCATGGACTCGGGACTCAACTCGAGGACTCATGTAGAGCCTGCACGAGGAGTTACGTGAAGAGTCGGCACGAGGAGTATCAGTCGACTCATGGACTCGAACTCGACTCGAGGAATGAACTCATCTCGAGGAGATATGTAGAGTTGGCACGAGGAGCATCGGTCGACTCGTGGACTCGGGACTCAACTCGAGGACTCATGTAGAGCCTGCACGAGGAGTTACGTGAAGAGTTGGCACGAGGAGTATCAGTCGACTGATGGACTCGAACTCGACTCGAGGAATGAACTCATCTCGAGGAGATATGTAGAGTTGGCACGAGGAGTATCAGTCGACTCGTGGACTCGGGACTCAACTCGAGGACTCATGTAGAGCCTGCACGAGGAGTTACGTGAAGAGTCGGCACGAGGAGTATCAGTCGACTCATGGACTCGAACTCGACTCGAGGAATGAACTCATCTCGAGGAGATATGTAGAGTTGGCACGAGGAGTATCAGTCGACTCGTGGACTCGGGACTCAACTCGAGGACTCATGTAGAGCCTGCACGAGGAGTTACGTAAAGAGTCGACACGAGGAGTATCAGTCGACTGATGGACTCGAACTCGACTCGAGGAATGAACTCATCTCGAGGAGATATGTAGAGTTGGCACGAGGAGTATCAGTCGACTCGTGGACTCGGGACTCAACTCGAGGACTCATGTAGAGCCTGCACGAGGAGTTACGTGAAGAATCAGAACTAGGAGTATCAGTCGACTCGTGGACTCGAACTCGACTCGAGGAATGAACTCATCTCGATGAGAAATGTAGAGTTGGCAAGAGGAGTATCAGTCGACCCCTGGACTCAGGACTTAACTCGAGGACTCATGTATAGCCTGCACGAGGAGTTACGTGAAGAGTCGGCACGAGGAGTATCAGTAGACTCGTGGACTCGATCTCGACTCGAGGAATGAACTCATCTCGAGGAGACATGTACAATCGGCACGAGGAGTATCTGTCGACTCATGGACTCGGGACTCAACTCGAGGACTCATGTAGAGCCTGCACGAGGAGTTACGTGAAGAGTCGGCACGAGGAGTATCAGTCGACTCATGGACTCGAACTCGACTCGAGGAATGAACTCCTCTCGAGGAGATATGTTGAGTTGGCACGAGGAGCATCGGTCGACTCGTGGACTCGGGACTCAACTCGAGGACTCATGTAGAGCCTGCACGAGGAGTTACGTGAAGAATCGAAACTATGCGTATCAGTCGACTCGTGGACTTGAGATCGACTCGAGGAATGAACTCATCTCGTGGAGACATGTAGAGTCGGCAAGAGGAGTATCAGTCGACTCGTGGACTCAGGACTCAACTCGAGGACTCATGTAGAGCCTGCACGAGGAGTTACGTGAAGAGTCGGCACGAGGAGTATCAGTAGACTCGTGGACTCGATCTCGACTCGAGGAATGAACTCATCTCGAGGAGACATGTACAGTCGGCACGAGGAGTATCAGTCGACTCGTGGACTCGGGACTCAACTCGAGGACTCATGTAGAGCCTGCACGAGGAGTTACGTGAAGAGTCGGCACGAGGAGTATCAGTCGACTCATGGACTCGAACTCGACTCGAGGAATGAACTCATCTCGAGGAGATATGTAGAGTTGGCACGAGGAGTATCAGTCGACTCGTGGACTCGGGACTCAACTCGAGGACTCATGTAGAGCATGCACGAGGAGTTACGTGAAGAGTCGACACGAGGAGTATCAGTCGACTGATGGACTCGAACTCGACTCGAGGAATGAACTCATCTCGAGGAGACATGTAGAGTCGTCACGAGGAGTATAACACGACTCATGGACTCGGGACTCAACTCGAGGACTCATGTAGAGCCTGCACGAGGATATACGTGAAGAATCGGAACTAGGAGTATCAGTCCACTCGTGGACTCGAACTCGACTCGAGGAATGAACTCATCTCGAGGAGACATGTAGAGTCGGCAAGAGGAGTATCAGTCGACTCGTGGACTCAGGACTCAACTCGAGGACTCATGTAGAGCCTGCACGAGGAGTTACGTGAAGAGTCGGCACGAGGAGTATCAGTAGACTCGTGGACTCGATATCGACACGAGGAATGAACTCATCTCCAGGAGACATGTACAGTCGGCACGAGGAGTATCAATCGACTCGTGGACTCGAACTCGACTCGAGGAATGAACTCATCTCGAGGAGATATGTAGAGTCGGCACGAGGAGTATCAGTCGACTCATGGACTCGGGACTCAACTCGAGGACTCATGTAGAGCCAGCAAGAGGAGTTACGTGAAGAGTCGGCACGAGGAGTATCAGTCGACTCGTGGACTCGAACTCGACTCGAGGAATGAACTCATCTCGCGGAGATATGTAGAGTCGGCACGAGGAGTATCAGTCGACTCGTGGACTCGAACTCGACTCGAGGAATGAACTCATCTCGAGGAGATACGTAGAGTCGGCACGAGGAGTATCAGTCGACTCGTGGACTCGGGATTCAACTCGAGGACTCATGTAGAGCCTGCACGAGGAGTTACGTGAAGAGTCGGCACGAGGAGTATCAGTCGACTCATGGACTCGAACTCGACTCGAGGAATGAACTCATCTCGAGGAGATATGTAGAGTTGGCACGAGGAGTATCAGTCGACTCGTGGACTCGGGACTCAACTCGAGGACTCATGTGGAGCATGCACGAGGAGTTACGTGAAGAGTCGACACGAGGAGTATCAGTCGACTGATGGACTCGAACTCGACTCGAGGAATGAACTCATCTCGAGGAGACATGTAGAGTCGTCACGAGGAGTATAACACGACTCATGGACTCGGGACTCAACTCGAGGACTCATGTAGAGCCTGCACGAGGAGTTACGTGAAGAATCGGAACTAGGAGTATCAGTCCACTCGTGGACTCGAACTCGACTCGAGGAATGAACTCATCTCGAGGAGACATGTAGAGTCGGCAAGAGGAGTATCAGTCGACTCGTGGACTCAGGACTCAACTCGAGGACTCATGTAGAGCCTGCACGAGGAGTTACGTGAAGAGTCGGCACGAGGAGTATCAGTAGACTCGTGGACTCGATATCGACACGAGGAATGAACTCATCTCCAGGAGACATGTACAGTCGGCACGAGGAGTATCAATCGACTCGTGGACTCGAACTCGACTCGAGGAATGAACTCATCTCGAGGAGATATGTAGAGTCGGCACGAGGAGTATCAGTCGAATCGTGGACTCGGGACTCAACTCGAGGACTCATGTAGAGCCTGCAAGAGGAGTTACGTGAAGAGTCGGCACGAGGAGTATCAGTCGACTCGTGGACTCGAACTCGACTCGAGGAATGAACTCATCTCGCGGAGATATGTAGAGTCGGCACGAGGAGTATCAGTCGACTCGTGGACTCGAACTCGACTCGAGGAATGAACTCATCTCGAGGAGATACGTAGAGTCGGCACGAGGAGTATCAGTCGACTCGTGGACTCGGGATTCAACTCGAGGACTCATGTAGAGCCTGCACGAGGAGTTATGTGAAGAGTCGGCACGAGGAGTATCAGTCGACTCATGGACTCGAACTCGACTCGAGGAATGAACTCATCTCGGGGAGACATGTAGAGTCGTCACGAGGAGTATCAGTCGACTCGTTGACTCGGGACTCAACTCGAGGACTCATGTAGAGCCTGCACGAGGAGTTACGTGAAGAATCAGAACTAGGAGTATCAGTCGACTCGTGGACTCGAACTCGACTCGAGGAATGAACTCATCTCGATGAGAAATGTAGAGTTGGCAAGAGGAGTATCAGTCGACCCCTGGACTCAGGACTCAACTCGAGGACTCATGTATAGCCTGCACGAGGAGTTACGTGAAGAGTCGGCACGAGGAGTATCAGTAGACTCGTGGACTCGATCTTGACTCGAGGAATGAACTCATCTCGAGGAGACATGTACAATCGGCACGAGGAGTATCTGTCGACTCATGGACTCGGGACTCAACTCGAGGACTCATGTAGAGCCTGCACGAGGAGTTACGTGAAGAGTCGGCACGAGGAGTATCAGTCGACTCATGGACTCGAACTCGACTCGAGGAATGAACTCATCTCGAGGAGATATGTAGAGTTGGCACGAGGAGCATCGGTCGACTCGTGGACTCGGGACTCAACTCGAGGACTCATGTAGAGCCTGCACGAGGAGTTACGTGAAGAGTTGGCACGAGGAGTATCAGTCGACTGATGGACTCGAACTCGACTCGAGGAATGAACTCATCTCGAGGAGATATGTAGAGTTGGCACGAGGAGTATCAGTCGACTCGTGGACTCGGGACTCAACTCGAGGACTCATGTAGAGCCTGCACGAGGAGTTACGTGAAGAGTCGGCACGAGGAGTATCAGTCGACTCATGGACTCGAACTCGACTCGAGGAATGAACTCATCTCGAGGAGATATGTAGAGTTGGCACGAGGAGTATCAGTCGACTCGTGGACTCGGGACTCAACTCGAGGACTCATGTAGAGCCTGCACGAGGAGTTACGTAAAGAGTCGACACGAGGAGTATCAGTCGACTGATGGACTCGAACTCGACTCGAGGAATGAACTCATCTCGAGGAGATATGTAGAGTTGGCACGAGGAGTATCAGTCGACTCGTGGACTCGGGACTCAACTCGAGGACTCATGTAGAGCCTGCACGAGGAGTTACGTGAAGAATCAGAACTAGGAGTATCAGTCGACTCGTGGACTCGAACTCGACTCGAGGAATGAACTCATCTCGATGAGAAATGTAGAGTTGGCAAGAGGAGTATCAGTCGACCCCTGGACTCAGGACTTAACTCGAGGACTCATGTATAGCCTGCACGAGGAGTTACGTGAAGAGTCGGCACGAGGAGTATCAGTAGACTCGTGGACTCGATCTCGACTCGAGGAATGAACTCATCTCGAGGAGACATGTACAATCGGCACGAGGAGTATCTGTCGACTCATGGACTCGGGACTCAACTCGAGGACTCATGTAGAGCCTGCACGAGGAGTTACGTGAAGAGTCGGCACGAGGAGTATCAGTCGACTCATGGACTCGAACTCGACTCGAGGAATGAACTCCTCTCGAGGAGATATGTTGAGTTGGCACGAGGAGCATCGGTCGACTCGTGGACTCGGGACTCAACTCGAGGACTCATGTAGAGCCTGCACGAGGAGTTACGTGAAGAATCGAAATTATGCGTATCAGTCGACTCGTGGACTTGAGATCGACTCGAGGAATGAACTCATCTCGTGGAGACATGTAGAGTCGGCAAGAGGAGTATCAGTCGACTCGTGGACTCAGGACTCAACTCGAGGACTCATGTAGAGCCTGCACGAGGAGTTACGTGAAGAGTCGGCACGAGGAGTATCAGTAGATTCGTGGACTCGATCTCGACTCGAGGAATGAACTCATCTCGAGGAGACATGTACAGTCGGCACGAGGAGTATCAGTCGACTCGTGGACTCGGGACTCAACTCGAGGACTCATGTAGAGCCTGCACGAGGAGTTACGTGAAGAGTCGGCACGAGGAGTATCAGTCGACTCATGGACTCGAACTCGACTCGAGGAATGAACTCATCTCGAGGAGATATGTAGAGTTGGCACGAGGAGTATCAGTCGACTCGTGGACTCGGGACTCAACTCGAGGACTCATGTGGAGCATGCACGAGGAGTTACGTGAAGAGTCGACACGAGGAGTATCAGTCGACTGATGGACTTGAACTCGACTCGAGGAATGAACTCATCTCGAGGAGACATGTAGAGTCGTCACGAGGAGTATAACACGACTCATGGACTCGGGACTCAACTCGAGGACTCATGTAGAGCCTGCACGAGGAGTTACGTGAAGAATCGGAACTAGGAGTATCAGTCCACTCGTGGACTCGAACTCGACTCGAGGAATGAACTCATCTCGAGGAGACATGTAGAGTCGGCAAGAGGAGTATCAGTCGACTCGTGGACTCAGGACTCAACTCGAGGACTCATGTAGAGCCTGCAAGAGGAGTTACGTGAAGAGTCGGCACGAGGAGTATCAGTCGACTCGTGGACTCGAACTCGACTCGAGGAATGAACTCATCTCGCGGAGATATGTAGAGTCGGCACGAGGAGTATCAGTCGACTCGTGGACTCGAACTCGACTCGAGGAATGAACTCATCTCGAGGAGATACGTAGAGTCGGCACGAGGAGTATCAGTCGACTCGTGGACTCGGGATTCAACTCGAGGACTCATGTAGAGCCTGCACGAGGAGTTATGTGAAGAGTCGGCACGAGGAGTATCAGTCGACTCATGGACTCGAACTCGACTCGAGGAATGAACTCATCTCGGGGAGACATGTAGAGTCGTCACGAGGAGTATCAGTCGACTCGTTGACTCGGGACTCAACTCGAGGACTCATGTAGAGCCTGCACGAGGAGTTACGTGAAGAATCAGAACTAGGAGTATCAGTCGACTCGTGGACTCGAACTCGACTCGAGGAATGAACTCATCTCGATGAGAAATGTAGAGTTGGCAAGAGGAGTATCAGTCGACCCCTGGACTCAGGACTCAACTCGAGGACTCATGTATAGCCTGCACGAGGAGTTACGTGAAGAGTCGGCACGAGGAGTATCAGTAGACTCGTGGACTCGATCTCGACTCGAGGAATGAACTCATCTCGAGGAGACATGTACAATCGGCACGAGGAGTATCTGTCGACTCATGGACTCGGGACTCAACTCGAGGACTCATGTAGAGCCTGCACGAGGAGTTACGTGAAGAGTCGGCACGAGGAGTATCAGTCGACTCATGGACTCGAACTCGACTCGAGGAATGAACTCATCTCGAGGAGATATGTAGAGTTGGCACGAGGAGCATCGGTCGACTCGTGGACTCGGGACTCAACTCGAGGACTCATGTAGAGCCTGCACGAGGAGTTACGTGAAGAGTTGGCACGAGGAGTATCAGTCGACTGATGGACTCGAACTCGACTCGAGGAATGAACTCATCTCGAGGAGATATGTAGAGTTGGCACGAGGAGTATCAGTCGACTCGTGGACTCGGGACTCAACTCGAGGACTCATGTAGAGCCTGCACGAGGAGTTACGTGAAGAGTCGGCACGAGGAGTATCAGTCGACTCATGGAGTCGAACTCGACTCGAGGAATGAACTCATCTCGAGGAGATATGTAGAGTTGGCACGAGGAGTATCAGTCGACTCGTGGACTCGGGACTCAACTCGAGGACTCATGTAGAGCCTGCACGAGGAGTTACGTAAAGAGTCGACACGAGGAGTATCAGTCGACTGATGGACTCGAACTCGACTCGAGGAATGAACTCATCTCGAGGAGATATGTAGAGTTGGCACGAGGAGTATCAGTCGACTCGTGGACTCGGGACTCAACTCGAGGACTCATGTAGAGCCTGCACGAGGAGTTACGTAAAGAGTCGACACGAGGAGTATCAGTCGACTGATGGACTCGATCTCGACTCGAGAAATGAACTCATCTCGAGGAGACATGTACAGTCGGCACGAGGAGTATCAGTCGACTCGTGGACTCGGGACTCAACTCGAGGACTCATGTAGAGCCTGCACGAGGAGTTACGTGAAGAGTCGGCACGAGGAGTATCGGTCGACTCATGGACTCGAACTCGACTCGAGGAATGAACTCATCTCGAGGAGATATGTAGAGTTGGCACGAGGAGTATCAGTCGACTCGTGGACTCGGGACTCAACTCGAGGACTCATGTAGAGCCTGCACGAGGAGTTACGTGAAGAGTCGGCACGAGGAGTATCAGTAGACTCGTGGACTCGATCTCGACTCGAGGAATGAACTCATCTCGAGGAGACATGTACAATCGGCACGAGGAGTATCTGTCGACTCATGGACTCGGGACTCAACTCGAGGACTCATGTAGAGCCTGCACGAGGAGTTACGTGAAGAGTCGGCACGAGGAGTATCAGTAGACTCGTGGACTCGATCTCGACTCGAGGAATGAACTCATCTCGAGGAGACATGTACAATCGGCACGAGGAGTATCTGTCGACTCCTGGACTCGGGACTCAACTCGAGGACTCATGTAGAGCCTGCACGAGGAGTTACGTGAAGAGTCGGCACGAGGAGTATCAGTCGACTCATGGACTCGAACTTGACTCGAGGAATGAACTCATCTCGAGGAGATATGTAGAGTCGTCACGAGGAGTATCAGTCGACTCGTGGACTCGGGACTCAACTCGAGGACTCATGTAGAGCCTGCACGAGGAGTTACGTGAAGAATTGAAACTATGCGTATCAGTCGACTCGTGGACTTGAGATCGACTCGAGGAATGAACTCATCTCGTGGAGACATGTAGAGTCGGCAAGAGGAGTATCAGTCGACTCGTGGACTCAGGACTCAACTCGAGGACTCATGTAGAGCCTGCACGAGGAGTTACGTGAAGAGTCGGCACGAGGAGTATCAGTCGACTCGTGGACTCGATCTCGACTCGAGGAATGAACTCATCTCGAGGAGACATGTACAGTCGGCACGAGGAGTATCAGTCGACTCGTGGACTCGGGACTCAACTCGAGGACTCATGTAGAGCCTGCACGAGGAGTTACGTGAAGAGTCGGCACGAGGAGTATCGGTCGACTCATGGACTCGAACTCGACTCGAGGAATGAACTCATCTCGAGGAGATATGTAGAGTTGGCACGAGGAGTATCAGTCGACTCGTGGACTCGGGACTCAACTCGAGGACTCATGTAGAGCCTGCACGAGGAGTTACGTGAAGAGTCGGCACGAGGAGTATCAGTCGACTTGTGGACTCGAACTCGACTCGAGGAATGAACTCATCTCGAGGAGACATGTAGAGTCGTCACGAGGAGTATAACACGACTCATGGACTCGGGACTCAACTCGAGGACTCATGTAGAGCCTGCACGAGGAGTTACGTGAAGAATCGGAACTAGGAGTATCAGTCCACTCGTGGACTCGAACTCGACTCGAGGAATGAACTCATCTCGAGGAGACATGTAGAGTCGGCAAGAGGAGTATCAGTCGACTCGTGGACTCAGGACTCAACTCGAGGACTCATGTAGAGCCTGCACGAGGAGTTACGTGAAGAGTCGGCACGAGGAGTATCAGTAGACTCGTGGACTCGATATCGACACGAGGAATGAACTCATCTCCAGGAGACATGTACAGTCGGCACGAGGAGTATCAATCGACTCGTGGACTCGAACTCGACTCGAGGAATGAACTCATCTCGAGGAGATATGTAGAGTCGGCACGAGGAGTATCAGTCGACTCGTGGACTCGGGACTCAACTCGAGGACTCATGTAGAGCCTGCAAGAGGAGTTACGTGAAGAGTCGGCACGAGGAGTATCAGTCGACTCGTGGACTCGAACTCGACTCGAGGAATGAACTCATCTCGCGGAGATATGTAGAGTCGGCACGAGGAGTATCAGTCGACTCGTGGACTCGAACTCGACTCGAGGAATGAACTCATCTCGAGGGGATACGTAGAGTCGGCACGAGGAGTATCAGTCGACTCGTGGACTCGGGATTCAACTTGAGGACTCATGTAGAGCCTGCACGAGGAGTTATGAGAAGAGTCGGCACGAGGAGTATCAGTCGACTCATGGACTCGAACTCGACTCGAGGAATGAACTCATCTCGGGGAGACATGTAGAGTCGTCACGAGGAGTATCAGTCGACTCGTTGACTCGGGACTCAACTCGAGGACTCATGTAGAGCCTGCACGAGGAGTTACGTGAAGAGTCGGCACGAGGAGTATCAGTCGACTCATGGACTCGAACTCGACTCGAGGAATGAACTCATCTCGAGGAGATATGTAGAGTTGGCACGAGGAGTATCAGTCGACTCGTGGACTCGGGACTCAACTCGAGGACTCATGTAGAGCCTGCACGAGGAGTTACGTAAAGAGTCGACACGAGGAGTATCAGTCGACTGATGGACTCGAACTCGACTCGAGGAATGAACTCATCTCGAGGAGATATGTAGAGTTGGCACGAGGAGTATCAGTCGACTCGTGGACTCGGGACTCAACTCGAGGACTCATGTAGAGCCTGCACGAGGAGTTACGTGAAGAATCAGAACTAGGAGTATCAGTCGACTCGTGGACTCGAACTCGACTCGAGGAATGAACTCATCTCGATGAGAAATGTAGAGTTGGCAAGAGGAGTATCAGTCGACCCCTGGACTCAGGACTTAACTCGAGGACTCATGTATAGCCTGCACGAGGAGTTACGTGAAGAGTCGGCACGAGGAGTATCAGTAGACTCGTGGACTCGATCTCGACTCGAGGAATGAACTCATCTCGAGGAGACATGTACAATCGGCACGAGGAGTATCTGTCGACTCATGGACTCGGGACTCAACTCGAGGACTCATGTAGAGCCTGCACGAGGAGTTACGTGAAGAGTCGGCACGAGGAGTATCAGTAGACTCGTGGACTCGATCTCGACTCGAGGAATGAACTCATCTCGAGGAGACATGTACAATCGGCACGAGGAGTATCTGTCGACTCCTGGACTCGGGACTCAACTCGAGGACTCATGTAGAGCCTGCACGAGGAGTTACGTGAAGAGTCGGCACGAGGAGTATCAGTCGACTCATGGACTCGAACTTGACTCGAGGAATGAACTCATCTCGAGGAGATATGTAGAGTCGTCACGAGGAGTATCAGTCGACTCGTGGACTCGGGACTCAACTCGAGGACTCATGTAGAGCCTGCACGAGGAGTTACGTGAAGAATCGAAACTATGCGTATCAGTCGACTCGTGGACTTGAGATCGACTCGAGGAATGAACTCATCTCGTGGAGACATGTAGAGTCGGCAAGAGGAGTATCAGTCGACTCGTGGACTCAGGACTCAACTCGAGGACTCATGTAGAGCCTGCACGAGGAGTTACGTGAAGAGTCGGCACGAGGAGTATCAGTCGACTCGTGGACTCGATCTCGACTCAAGGAATGAACTCATCTCGAGGAGACATGTACAGTCGGCACGAGGAGTATCAGTCGACTCGTGGACTCGGGACTCAACTCGAGGACTCATGTAGAGCCTGCTCGAGGAGTTACGTGAAGAGTCGGCACGAGGAGTATCGGTCGACTCATGGACTCGAACTCGACTCGAGGAATGAACTCATCTCGAGGAGATATGTAGAGTTGGCACGAGGAGTATCAGTCGACTCGTGGACTCGGGACTCAACTCGAGGACTCATGTAGAGCCTGCACGAGGAGTTACGTGAAGAGTCGGCACGAGGAGTATCAGTCGACTTGTGGACTCGAACTCGACTCGAGGAATGAACTCATCTCGAGGAGACATGTAGAGTCGTCACGAGGAGTATAACACGACTCATGGACTCGGGACTCAACTCGAGGACTCATGTAGAGCCTGCACGAGGAGTTACGTGAAGAATCGGAACTAGGAGTATCAGTCCACTCGTGGCCTCGAACTCGACTCGAGGAATGAACTCATCTCGAGGAGACATGTAGAGTCGGCAAGAGGAGTATCAGTCGACTCGTGGACTCAGGACTCAACTCGAGGACTCATGTAGAGCCTGCACGAGGAGTTACGTGAAGAGTCGGCACGAGGAGTATCAGTAGACTCGTGGACTCGATATCGACACGAGGAATGAACTCATCTCCAGGAGACATGTACAGTCGGCACGAGGAGTATCAATCAACTCGTGGACTCGAACTCGACTCGAGGAATGAACTCATCTCGAGGAGATATGTAGAGTCGGCACGAGGAGTATCAGTCGACTCGTGGACTCGGGACTCAACTCGAGGATTCATGTAGAGCCTGCAAGAGGAGTTACGTGAAGAGTCGGCACGAGGAGTATCAGTCGACTCGTGGACTCGAACTCGACTCGAGGAATGAACTCATCTCGCGGAGATATGTAGAGTCGGCACGAGGAGTATCAGTCCACTCGTGGACTCGAACTCGACTCGAGGAATGAACTCATCTTGAGGAGATACGTAGAGTCGGCACGAGGAGTATCAGTCGACTCGTGGACTCGGGATTCAACTCGAGGACTCATGTAGAGCCTGCACGAGGAGTTATGTGAAGAGTCGGCACGAGGAGTATCAGTCGACTCATGGACTCGAACTCGACTCGAGGAATGAACTCATCTCGGGGAGACATGTAGAGTCGTCACGAGGAGTATCAGTCGACTCGTTGACTCGGGACTCAACTCGAGGACTCATGTAGAGCCTGCACGAGGAGTTACGTGAAGAATCAGAACTAGGAGTATCAGTCGACTCGTGGACTCGAACTCGACTCGAGGAATGAACTCATCTCGATGAGAAATGTAGAGTTGGCAAGAGGAGTATCAGTCGACCCCTGGACTCAGGACTCAACTCGAGGACTCATGTATAGCCTGCACGAGGAGTTACGTGAAGAGTCGGCACGAGGAGTATCAGTAGACTCGTGGACTCGATCTCGACTCGAGGAATGAACTCATCTCGAGGAGACATGTACAATCGGCACGAGGAGTATCTGTCGACTCATGGACTCGGGACTCAACTCGAGGACTCATGTAGAGCCTGCACGAGGAGTTACGTGAAGAGTCGGCACGAGGAGTATCAGTCGACTCATGGACTCGAACTCGACTCGAGGAATGAACTCATCTCGAGGAGATATGTAGAGTTGGCACGAGGAGCATCGGTCGACTCGTGGACTCGGGACTCAACTCGAGGACTCATGTAGAGCCTGCACGAGGAGTTACGTGAAGAGTTGGCACGAGGAGTATCAGTCGACTGATGGACTCGAACTCGACTCGAGGAATGAACTCATATCGAGGAGATATGTAGAGTTGGCACGAGGAGTATCAGTCGACTCGTGGACTCGGGACTCAACTCGAGGACTCATGTAGAGCCTGCACGAGGAGTTACGTGAAGAGTCGGCACGAGGAGTATCAGTCGACTCATGGACTCGAACTCGACTCGAGGAATGAACTCATCTAGAGGAGATATGTAGAGTTGGCACGAGGAGTATCAGTCGACTCGTGGACTCGGGACTCAACTCGAGGACTCATGTAGAGCCTGCACGAGGAGTTACGTAAAGAGTCGACACGAGGAGTATCAGTCGACTGATGGACTCGAACTCGACTCGAGGAATGAACTCATCTCGAGGAGATATGTAGAGTTGGCACGAGGAGTATCAGTCGACTCGTGGACTCGGGACTCAACTCGAGGACTCATGTAGAGCCTGCACGAGGAGTTACGTGAAGAATCAGAACTAGGAGTATCAGTCGACTCGTGGACTCGAACTCGACTCGAGGAATGAACTCATCTCGATGAGAAATGTAGAGTTGGCAAGAGGAGTATCAGTCGACCCCTGGACTCGGGACTTAACTCGAGGACTCATGTATAGCCTGCACGAGGAGTTACGTGAAGAGTCGGCACGAGGAGTATCAGTAGACTCGTGGACTCGATCTCGACTCGAGGAATGAACTCATCTCGAGGAGACATATACAATCGGCACGAGGAGTATCTGTCGACTCATGGACTCGGGACTCAACTCGAGGACTCATGTAGAGCCTGCACGAGGAGTTACGTGAAGAGTCGGCACGAGGAGTATCAGTCGACTCATGGACTCGAACTCGACTCGAGGAATGAACTCATCTCGAGGAGATATGTTGAGTTGGCACGAGGAGCATCGGTCGACTCGTGGACTCGGGACTCAACTCGAGGACTCATGTAGAGCCTGCACGAGGAGTTACGTGAAGAGTCGGCACGAGGAGTATCAGTCGACTCATGGACTCGAACTTGACTCGAGGAATGAACTCATCTCGAGGAGATATGTAGAGTCGTCACGAGGAGTATCAGTCGACTCGTGGACTCGGGACTCAACTCGAGGACTCATGTAGAGCCTGCACGAGGAGTTACGTGAAGAATCGAAACTATGCGTATTAGTCGACTCGTGGACTTGAGATCGACTCGAGGAATGAACTCATCTCGTGGAGACATGTAGAGTCGGCAAGAGGAGTATCAGTCGACTCGTGGACTCAGGACTCAACTCGAGGACTCATGTAGAGCCTGCACGAGGAGTTACGTGAAGAGTCGGCACGAGGAGTATCAGTCGACTCGTGGACTCGATCTCGACTCGAGGAATGAACTCATCTCGAGGAGACATGTACAGTCGGCACGAGGAGTATCAGTCGACTCGTGGACTCGGGACTCAACTCGAGGACTCATGTAGAGCCTGCACGAGGAGTTACGTGAAGAGTCGGCACGAGGAGTATCGGTCGACTCATGGACTCGAACTCGACTCGAGGAATGAACTCATCTCGAGGAGATATGTAGAGTTGGCACGAGGAGTATCAGTCGACTCGTGGACTCGGGACTCAACTCGAGGACTCATGTAGAGCCTGCACGAGGAGTTACGTGAAGAGTCGGCACGAGGAGTATCAGTCGACTTGTGGACTCGAACTCGACTCGAGGAATGAACTCATCTCGAGGAGACATGTAGAGTCGTCACGAGGAGTATAACACGACTCATGGACTCGGGACTCAACTCGAGGACTCATGTAGAGCCTGCACGAGGAGTTACGTGAAGAATCGGAACTAGGAGTATCAGTCCACTCGTGGACTCGAACTCGACTCGAGGAATGAACTCATCTCGAGGAGACATGTAGAGTCGGCAAGAGGAGTATCAGTCGACTCGTGGACTCAGGACTCAACTCGAGGACTCATGTAGAGCCTGCACGAGGAGTTACGTGAAGAGTCGGCACGAGGAGTATCAGTAGACTCGTGGACTCGATATCGACACGAGGAATGAACTCATCTCCAGGAGACATGTACAGTCGGCACGAGGAGTATCAATCGACTCGTGGACTCGAACTCGACTCGAGGAATGAACTCATCTCGAGGAGATATGTAGAGTCGGCACGAGGAGTATCAGTCGACTCGTGGACTCGGGACTCAACTCGAGGACTCATGTAGAGCCTGCAAGAGGAGTTACGTGAAGAGTCGGCACGAGGAGTATCAGTCGACTCGTGGACTCGAACTCGACTCGAGGAATGAACTTATCTCGCGGAGATATGTAGAGTCGGCACGAGGAGTATCAGTCGACTCGTGGACTCGAACTCGACTCGAGGAATGAACTCATCTCGAGGAGATACGTAGAGTCGGCACGAGGAGTATCAGTCGACTCGTGGACTCGGGATTCAACTCGAGGACTCATGTAGAGCCTGCACGAGGAGTTTTGTGAAGAGTCGGCACGAGGAGTATCAGTCGACTCATGGACTCGAACTCGACTCGAGGAATGAACTCATCTCGGGGAGACATGTAGAGTCGTCACGAGGAGTATCAGTCGACTCGTGGACTCGGGACTCAACTCGAGGACTCATGTAGAGCCTGCACGAGGAGTTACGTGAAGAATCGAAACTATGCGTATCAGTCGACTCGTGGACTTGAGATCGACTCGAGGAATGAACTCATCTCGTGGAGACATGTAGAGTCGGCAAGAGGAGTATCAGTCGACTCGTGGACTCAGGACTCAACTCGAGGACTCATGTAGAGCCTGCACGAGGAGTTACGTGAAGAGTCGGCACGAGGAGTATCAGTAGACTCGTGGACTCGATATCGACACGAGGAATGAACTCATCTCCAGGAGACATGTACAGTCGGCACGAGGAGTATCAATCGACTCGTGGACTCGAACTCGACTCGAGGAATGAACTCATCTCGAGTAGATATGTAGAGTCGGCACGAGGAGTATCAGTCGACTCGTGGACTCGGGACTCAACTCGAGGACTCATGTAGAGCCTGCAAGAGGAGTTACGTGAAGAGTCGGCACGAGGAGTATCAGTCGACTCGTGGACTCGAACTCGACTCGAGGAATGAACTCATCTCGCGGAGATATGTAGAGCCGGCACGAGGAGTATCAGTCGACTCGTGGACTCGAACTCGACTCGAGGAATGAACTCATCTCGAGGAGATACGTAGAGTCGGCACGAGGAGTATCAGTCGACTCGTGGACTCGGGATTCAACTCGAGGACTCATGTAGAGCCTGCACGAGGAGTTATGTGAAGAGTCGGCAGGAGGAGTATCAGTCGACTCATGGACTCGAACTCGACTCGAGGAATGAACTCATCTCGGGGAGACATGTAGAGTCGTCACGAGGAGTATCAGTCGACTCGTTGACTCGGGACTCAACTCGAGGACTCATGTAGAGCCTGCACGAGGAGTTACGTGAAGAATCAGAACTAGGAGTATCAGTCGACTCGTGGACTCGAACTCGACTCGAGGAATGAACTCATCTCGATGAGAAATGTAGAGTTGGCAAGAGGAGTATCAGTCGACCCCTGGACTCAGGACTCAACTCGAGGACTCATGTATAGCCTGCACGAGGAGTTACGTGAAGAGTCGGCACGAGGAGTATCAGTAGACTCGTGGACTCGATCTCGACTCGAGGAATGAACTCATCTCGAGGAGACATGTACAATCTGCACGAGGAGTATCTGTCGACTCATGAACTCGGGACTCAACTCGAGGACTCATGTAGAGCCTGCACGAGGAGTTACGTGAAGAGTCGGCACGAGGAGTATCAGTCGACTCATGGACTCGAACTCGACTCGAGGAATGAACTCATCTCGAGGAGATATGTAGAGTTGGCACGAGGAGCATCGGTCGACTCGTGGACTCGGGACTCAACTCGAGGACTCATGTAGAGCCTGCACGAGGAGTTACGTGAAGAGTTGGCACGAGGAGTATCAGTCGACTGATGGACTCGAACTCGACTCGAGGAATGAACTCATCTCGAGGAGATATGTAGAGTTGGCACGAGGAGTATCAGTCGACTCGTGGACTCGGGACTCAACTCGAGGACTCATGTAGAGCCTGCACGAGGAGTTACGTGAAGAATCAGAACTAGGAGTATCAGTCGACTCGTGGACTCGAACTCGACTCGAGGAATGAACTCATCTCGATGAGAAATGTAGAGTTGGCAAGAGGAGTATCAGTCGACCCCTTGACTCAGGACTTAACTCGAGGACTCATGTATAGCCTGCACGAGGAGTTACGTGAAGAGTCGGCACGAGGAGTATCAGTAGACTCGTGGACTCGATCTCGACTCGAGGAATGAACTCATCTCGAGGAGACATGTACAATCGGCACGAGGAGTATCTGTCGACTCATGGACTCGGGACTCAACTCGAGGACTCATGTAGAGCCTGCACGAGGAGTTACGTGAAGAGTCGGCACGAGGAGTATCAGTAGACTCGTGGACTCGATCTCGACTCGAGGAATGAACTCATCTCGAGGAGACATGTACAATCGGCACGAGGAGTATCTGTCGACTCCTGGACTCGGGACTCAACTCGAGGACTCATGTAGAGCCTGCACGAGGAGTTACGTGAAGAGTCGGCACGAGGAGTATCAGTCGACTCATGGACTCGAACTTGACTCGAGGAATGAACTCATCTCGAGGAGATATGTAGAGTCGTCACGAGGAGTATCAGTCGACTCGTGGACTCGGGACTCAACTCGAGGACTCATGTAGAGCCTGCACGAGGAGTTACGTGAAGAATCGAAACTATGCGTATCAGTCGACTCGTGGACTTGAGATCGACTCGAGGAATGAACTCATCTCGTGGAGACATGTAGAGTCGGCAAGAGGAGTATCAGTCGACTCGTGGACTCAGGACTCAACTCGAGGACTCATGTAGAGCCTGCACGAGGAGTTACGTGAAGAGTCGGCACGAGGAGTATCAGTCGACTCGTGGACTCGATCTCGACTCGAGGAATGAACTCATCTCGAGGAGACATGTACAGTCGGCACGAGGAGTATCAGTCGACTCGTGGACTCGGGACTCAACTCGAGGACTCATGTAGAGCCTGCACGAGGAGTTACGTGAAGAGTCGGCACGAGGAGTATCGGTCGACTCATGGACTCGAACTCGACTCGAGGAATGAACTCATCTCGAGGAGATATGTAGAGTTGGCACGAGGAGTATCAGTCGACTCGTGGACTCGGGACTCAACTCGAGGACTCATGTAGAGCCTGCACGAGGAGTTACGTGAAGAGTCGGCACGAGGAGTATCAGTCGACTTGTGGACTCGAACTCGACTCGAGGAATGAACTCATCTCGAGGAGACATGTAGAGTCGTCACGAGGAGTATAACACGACTCATGGACTCGGGACTCAACTCGAGGACTCATGTAGAGCCTGCACGAGGAGTTACGTGAAGAATCGGAACTAGGAGTATCAGTCCACTCGTGGACTCGAACTCGACTCGAGGAATGAACTCATCTCGAGGAGACATGTAGAGTCGGCAAGAGGAGTATCAGTCGACTCGTGGACTCAGGACTCAACTCGAGGACTCATGTAGAGCCTGCACGAGGAGTTACGTGAAGAGTCGGCACGAGGAGTATCAGTAGACTCGTGGACTCGATATCGACACGAGGAATGAACTCATCTCCAGGAGACATGTACAGTCGGCACGAGGAGTATCAATCAACTCGTGGACTCGAACTCGACTCGAGGAATGAACTCATCTCGAGGAGATATGTAGAGTCGGCACGAGGAGTATCAGTCGACTCGTGGACTCGGGACTCAACTCGAGGATTCATGTAGAGCATGCAAGAGGAGTTACGTGAAGAGTCGGCACGAGGAGTATCAGTCGACTCGTGGACTCGAACTCGACTCGAGGAATGAACTCATCTCGCGGAGATATGTAGAGTCGGCACGAGGAGTATCAGTCGACTCGTGGACTCGAACTCGACTCGAGGAATGAACTCATCTTGAGGAGATACGTAGAGTCGGCACGAGGAGTATCAGTCGACTCGTGGACTCGGGATTCAACTCGAGGACTCATGTAGAGCCTGCACGAGGAGTTATGTGAAGAGTCGGCACGAGGAGTATCAGTCGACTCATGGACTCGAACTCGACTCGAGGAATGAACTCATCTCGGGGAGACATGTAGAGTCGTCACGAGGAGTATCAGTCGACTCGTTGACTCGGGACTCAACTCGAGGACTCATGTAGAGCCTGCACGAGGAGTTACGTGAAGAATCAGAACTAGGAGTATCAGTCGACTCGTGGACTCGAACTCGACTCGAGGAATGAACTCATCTCGATGAGAAATGTAGAGTTGGCAAGAGGAGTATCAGTCGACCCCTGGACTCAGGACTCAACTCGAGGACTCATGTATAGCCTGCACGAGGAGTTACGTGAAGAGTCGGCACGAGGAGTATCAGTAGACTCGTGGACTCGATCTCGACTCGAGGAATGAACTCATCTCGAGGAGACATGTACAATCGGCACGAGGAGTATCTGTCGACTCATGGACTCGGGACTCAACTCGAGGACTCATGTAGAGCCTGCACGAGGAGTTACGTGAAGAGTCGGCACGAGGAGTATCAGTCGACTCATGGACTCGAACTCGACTCGAGGAATGAACTCATCTCGAGGAGATATGTAGAGTTGGCACGAGGAGCATCGGTCGACTCGTGGACTCGGGACTCAACTCGAGGACTCATGTAGAGCCTGCACGAGGAGTTACGTGAAGAGTTGGCACGAGGAGTATCAGTCGACTGATGGACTCGAACTCGACTCGAGGAATGAACTCATCTCGAGGAGATATGTAGAGTTGGCACGAGGAGTATCAGTCGACTCGTGGACTCGGGACTCAACTCGAGGACTCATGTAGAGCCTGCACGAGGAGTTACGTGAAGAGTCGGCACGAGGAGTATCAGTCGACTCATGGACTCGAACTCGACTCGAGGAATGAACTCATCTAGAGGAGATATGTAGAGTTGGCACGAGGAGTATCAGTCGACTCGTGGACTCGGGACTCAACTCGAGGACTCATGTAGAGCCTGCACGAGGAGTTACGTAAAGAGTCGACACGAGGAGTATCAGTCGACTGATGGACTCGAACTCGACTCGAGGAATGAACTCATCTCGAGGAGATATGTAGAGTTGGCACGAGGAGTATCAGTCGACTCGTGGACTCGGGACTCAACTCGAGGACTCATGTAGAGCCTGCACGAGGAGTTACGTGAAGAATCAGAACTAGGAGTATCAGTCGACTCGTGGACTCGAACTCGACTCGAGGAATGAACTCATCTCGATGAGAAATGTAGAGTTGGCAAGAGGAGTATCAGTCGACCCCTGGACTCAGGACTTAACTCGAGGACTCATGTATAGCCTGCACGAGGAGTTACGTGAAGAGTCGGCACGAGGAGTATCAGTAGACTCGTGGACTCGATCTCGACTCGAGGAATGAACTCATCTCGAGGAGACATGTACAATCGGCACGAGGAGTATCTGTCGACTCATGGACTCGGGACTCAACTCGAGGACTCATGTAGAGCCTGCACGAGGAGTTACGTGAAGAGTCGGCACGAGGAGTATCAGTCGACTCATGGACTCGAACTCGACTCGAGGAATGAACTCATCTCGAGGAGATATGTTGAGTTGGCACGAGGAGCATCGGTCGACTCGTGGACTCGGGACTCAACTCGAGGACTCATGTAGAGCCTGCACGAGGAGTTACGTGAAGAGTCGGCACGAGGAGTATCAGTCGACTCATGGACTCGAACTTGACTCGAGGAATGAACTCATCTCGAGGAGATATGTAGAGTCGTCACGAGGAGTATCAGTCGACTCGTGGACTCGGGACTCAACTCGAGGACTCATGTAGAGCCTGCACGAGGAGTTACGTGAAGAATCGAAACTATGCGTATCAGTCGACTCGTGGACTTGAGATCGACTCGAGGAATGAACTCATCTCGTGGAGACATGTAGAGTCGGCAAGAGGAGTATCAGTCGACTCGTGGACTCAGGACTCAACTCGAGGACTCATGTAGAGCCTGCACGAGGAGTTACGTGAAGAGTCGGCACGAGGAGTATCAGTCGACTCGTGGACTCGATCTCGACTCGAGGAATGAACTCATCTCGAGGAGACATGTACAGTCGGCACGAGGAGTATCAGTCGACTCGTGGACTCGGGACTCAACTCGAGGACTCATGTAGAGCCTGCACGAGGAGTTACGTGAAGAGTCGGCACGAGGAGTATCGGTCGACTCATGGACTCGAACTCGACTCGAGGAATGAACTCATCTCGAGGAGATATGTAGAGTTGGCACGAGGAGTATCAGTCGACTCGTGGACTCGGGACTCAACTCGAGGACTCATGTAGAGCCTGCACGAGGAGTTACGTGAAGAGTCGGCACGAGGAGTATCAGTCGACTTGTGGACTCGAACTCGACTCGAGGAATGAACTCATCTCGAGGAGACATGTAGAGTCGTCACGAGGAGTATAACACGACTCATGGACTCGGGACTCAACTCGAGGACTCATGTAGAGCCTGCACGAGGAGTTACGTGAAGAATCGGAACTAGGAGTATCAGTCCACTCGTGGACTCGAACTCGACTCGAGGAATGAACTCATCTCGAGGAGACATGTAGAGTCGGCAAGAGGAGTATCAGTCGACTCGTGGACTCAGGACTCAACTCGAGGACTCATGTAGAGCCTGCACGAGGAGTTACGTGAAGAGTCGGCACGAGGAGTATCAGTAGACTCGTGGACTCGATATCGACACGAGGAATGAACTCATCTCCAGGAGACATGTACAGTCGGCACGAGGAGTATCAATCAACTCGTGGACTCGAACTCGACTCGAGGAATGAACTCATCTCGAGGAGATATGTAGAGTCGGCACGAGGAGTATCAGTCGACTCGTGGACTCGGGACTCAACTCGAGGACTCATGTAGAGCCTGCAAGAGGAGTTACGTGAAGAGTCGGCACGAGGAGTATCAGTCGACTCGTGGACTCGAACTCGACTCGAGGAATGAACTCATCTCGCGGAGATATGTAGAGTCGGCACGAGGAGTATCAGTCGACTCGTGGACTCGAACTCGACTCGAGGAATGAACTCATCTCGAGGAGATACGTAGAGTCGGCACGAGGAGTATCAGTCGACTCGTGGACTCGGGATTCAACTCGAGGACTCATGTAGAGCCTGCACGAGGAGTTATGTGAAGAGTCGGCACGAGGAGTATCAGTCGACTCATGGACTCGAACTCGACTCGAGGAATGAACTCATCTCGAGGAGATATGTAGAGTTGGCACGAGGAGTATCAGTCGACTCGTGGACTCGGGACTCAACTCGAGGACTCATGTAGAGCCTGCACGAGGAGTTACGTGAAGAGTCGGCACGAGGAGTATCAGTCGACTCATGGACTCGAACTCGACTCGAGGAATGAACTCATCTAGAGGAGATATGTAGAGTTGGCACGAGGAGTATCAGTCGACTCGTGGACTCGGGACTCAACTCGAGGACTCATGTAGAGCCTGCACGAGGAGTTACGTAAAGAGTCGACACGAGGAGTATCAGTCGACTGATGGACTCGAACTCGACTCGAGGAATGAACTCATCTCGAGGAGATATGTAGAGTTGGCACGAGGAGTATCAGTCGACTCGTGGACTCGGGACTCAACTCGAGGACTCATGTAGAGCCTGCACGAGGAGTTACGTGAAGAATCAGAACTAGGAGTATCAGTCGACTCGTGGACTCGAACTCGACTCGAGGAATGAACTCATCTCGATGAGAAATGTAGAGTTGGCAAGAGGAGTATCAGTCGACCCCTGGACTCGGGACTTAACTCGAGGACTCATGTATAGCCTGCACGAGGAGTTACGTGAAGAGTCGGCACGAGGAGTATCAGTAGACTCGTGGACTCGATCTCGACTCGAGGAATGAACTCATCTCGAGGAGACATGTACAATCGGCACGAGGAGTATCTGTCGACTCATGGACTCGGGACTCAACTCGAGGACTCATGTAGAGCCTGCACGAGGAGTTACGTGAAGAGTCGGCACGAGGAGTATCAGTCGACTCATGGACTCGAACTCGACTCGAGGAATGAACTCATCTCGAGGAGATATGTTGAGTTGGCACGAGGAGCATCGGTCGACTCGTGGACTCGGGACTCAACTCGAGGACTCATGTAGAGCCTGCACGAGGAGTTACGTGAAGAGTCGGCACGAGGAGTATCAGTCGACTCATGGACTCGAACTTGACTCGAGGAATGAACTCATCTCGAGGAGATATGTAGAGTCGTCACGAGGAGTATCAGTCGACTCGTGGACTCGGGACTCAACTCGAGGACTCATGTAGAGCCTGCACGAGGAGTTACGTGAAGAATCGAAACTATGCGTATTAGTCGACTCGTGGACCTGAGATCGACTCGAGGAATGAACTCATCTCGTGGAGACATGTAGAGTCGGCAAGAGGAGTATCAGTCGACTCGTGGACTCAGGACTCAACTCGAGAACTCATGTAGAGCCTGCACGAGGAGTTACGTGAAGAGTCGGCACGAGGAGTATCAGTCGACTCGTGGACTCGATCTCGACTCGAGGAATGAACTCATCTCGAGGAGACATGTACAGTCGGCATGAGGAGTATCAGTCGACTCGTGGACTCGGGACTCAACTCGAGGACTCATGTAGAGCCTGCACGAGGAGTTACGTGAAGAGTCGGCACGAGGAGTATCGGTCGACTCATGGACTCGAACTCGACTCGAGGAATGAACTCATCTCGAGGAGATATGTAGAGTTGGCACGAGGAGTATCAGTCGACTCGTGGACTCGGGACTCAACTCGAGGACTCATGTAGAGCCTGCACGAGGAGTTACGTGAAGAGTCGGCACGAGGAGTATCAGTCGACTTGTGGACTCGAACTCGACTCGAGGAATGAACTCATCTCGAGGAGACATGTAGAGTCGTCACGAGGAGTATAACACGACTCATGGACTCGGGACTCAACTCGAGGACTCATGTAGAGCCTGCACGAGGAGTTACGTGAAGAATCGGAACTAGGAGTATCAGTCCACTCGTGGACTCGAACTCGACTCGAGGAATGAACTCATCTCGAGGAGACATGTAGAGTCGGCAAGAGGAGTATCAGTCGACTCGTGGACTCAGGACTCAACTCGAGGACTCATGTAGAGCCTGCACGAGGAGTTACGTGAAGAGTCGGCACGAGGAGTATCAGTAGACTCGTGGACTCGATATCGACACGAGGAATGAACTCATCTCCAGGAGACATGTACAGTCGGCACGAGGAGTATCAATCGACTCGTGGACTCGAACTCGACTCGAGGAATGAACTCATCTCGAGGAGATATGTAGAGTCGGCACGAGGAGTATCAGTCGACTCGTGGACTCGGGACTCAACTCGAGGACTCATGTAGAGCCTGCAAGAGGAGTTACGTGAAGAGTCGGCACGAGGAGTATCAGTCGACTCGTGGACTCGAACTCGACTCGAGGAATGAACTCATCTCGCGGAGATATGTAGAGTCGGCACGAGGAGTATCAGTCGACTCGTGGACTCGAACTCGACTCGAGGAATGAACTCATCTCGAGGAGATACGTAGAGTCGGCACGAGGAGTATCAGTCGACTCGTGGACTCGGGATTCAACTCGAGGACTCATGTAGAGCCTGCACGAGGAGTTTTGTGAAGAGTCGGCACGAGGAGTATCAGTCGACTCATGGACTCGAACTCGACTCGAGGAATGAACTCATCTCGGGGAGACATGTAGAGTCGTCACGAGGAGTATCAGTCGACTCGTGGACTCGGGACTCAACTCGAGGACTCATGTAGAGCCTGCACGAGGAGTTACGTGAAGAATCGAAACTATGCGTATCAGTCGACTCGTGGACTTGAGATCGACTCGAGGAATGAACTCATCTCGTGGAGACATGTAGAGTCGGCAAGAGGAGTATCAGTCGACTCGTGGACTCAGGACTCAACTCGAGGACTCATGTAGAGCCTGCACGAGGAGTTACGTGAAGAGTCGGCACGAGGAGTATCAGTAGACTCGTGGACTCGATATCGACACGAGGAATGAACTCATCTCCAGGAGACATGTACAGTCGGCACGAGGAGTATCAATCGACTCGTGGACTCGAACTCGACTCGAGGAATGAACTCATCTCGAGTAGATATGTAGAGTCGGCACGAGGAGTATCAGTCGACTCGTGGACTCGGGACTCAACTCGAGGACTCATGTAGAGCCTGCAAGAGGAGTTACGTGAAGAGTCGGCACGAGGAGTATCAGTCGACTCGTGGACTCGAACTCGACTCGAGGAATGAACTCATCTCGCGGAGATATGTAGAGCCGGCACGAGGAGTATCAGTCGACTCGTGGACTCGAACTCGACTCGAGGAATGAACTCATCTCGAGGAGATACGTAGAGTCGGCACGAGGAGTATCAGTCGACTCGTGGACTCGGGATTCAACTCGAGGACTCATGTAGAGCCTGTACGAGGAGTTATGTGAAGAGTCGGCAGGAGGAGTATCAGTCGACTCATGGACTCGAACTCGACTCGAGGAATGAACTCATCTCGGGGAGACATGTAGAGTCGTCACGAGGAGTATCAGTCGACTCGTTGACTCGGGACTCAACTCGAGGACTCATGTAGAGCCTGCACGAGGAGTTACGTGAAGAATCAGAACTAGGAGTATCAGTCGACTCGTGGACTCGAACTCGACTCGAGGAATGAACTCATCTCGATGAGAAATGTAGAGTTGGCAAGAGGAGTATCAGTCGACCCCTGGACTCAGGACTCAACTCGAGGACTCATGTATAGCTTGCACGAGGAGTTACGTGAAGAGTCGGCACGAGGAGTATCAGTAGACTCGTGGACTCGATCTCGACTCGAGGAATGAACTCATCTCGAGGAGACATGTACAATCTGCACGAGGAGTATCTGTCGACTCATGAACTCGGGACTCAACTCGAGGACTCATGTAGAGCCTGCACGAGGAGTTACGTGAAGAGTCGGCACGAGGAGTATCAGTCGACTCATGGACTCGAACTCGACTCGAGGAATGAACTCATCTCGAGGAGATATGTAGAGTTGGCACGAGGAGCATCGGTCGACTCGTGGACTCGGGACTCAACTCGAGGACTCATGTAGAGCCTGCACGAGGAGTTACGTGAAGAGTTGGCACGAGGAGTATCAGTCGACTGATGGACTCGAACTCGACTCGAGGAATGAACTCATCTCGAGGAGATATGTAGAGTTGGCACGAGGAGTATCAGTCGACTCGTGGACTCGGGACTCAACTCGAGGACTCATGTAGAGCCTGCACGAGGAGTTACGTGAAGAGTCGGCACGAGGAGTATCAGTCGACTCATAGACTCGAACTCGACTCGAGGAATGAACTCATCTCGAGGAGATATGTAGAGTTGGCACGAGGAGTATCAGTCGACTCGTGGACTCGGGACTCAACTCGAGGACTCATGTAGAGCCTGCACGAGGAGTTACGTGTAGAGTCGACACGAGGAGTATCAGTCGACTGATGGACTCGAACTCGGCTCGAGGAATGAACTCATCTCGAGGAGATATGTAGAGTTGGCACGAGGAGTATCAGTCGACTCGTGGACTCGGGACTCAACTCGAGGACTCATGTAGAGCCTGCACGAGGAGTTACGTAAAGAGTCGACACGAGGAGTATCAGTCGACTGATGGACTCGAACTCGACTCGAGGAATGAACTCATCTCGAGGAGATATGTAGAGTTGGCACGAGGAGTATCAGTCGACTCGTGGACTCGGGACTCAACTCGAGGACTCATGTAGAGCCTGCACGAGGAGTTACGTGAAGAATTAGAACTAGGAGTATCAGTCGACTCGTGGACTCGAACTCGACTCGAGGAATGAACTCATCTCGATGAGAAATGTAGAGTTGGCAAGAGGAGTATCAGTCGACCCCTGGACTCAGGACTTAACTCGAGGACTCATGTATAGCCTGCACGAGGAGTTACGTGAAGAGTCGGCACGAGGAGTATCAGTAGACTCGTGGACTCGATCTCGACTCGAGGAATGAACTCATCTCGAGGAGACATGTACAATCGGCACGAGGAGTATCTGTCGACTCATGGACTCGGGACTCAACTCGAGGACTCATGTAGAGCCTGCACGAGGAGTTACGTGAAGAGTCGGCACGAGGAGTATCAGTCGACTCATGGACTCGAACTCGACTCGAGGAATGAACTCCTCTCGAGGAGATATGTTGAGTTGGCACGAGGAGCATCGGTCGACTCGTGGACTCGGGACTCAACTCGAGGACTCATGTAGAGCCTGCACGAGGAGTTACGTGAAGAATCGAAACTATGCGTATCAGTCGACTCGTGGACTTGAGATCGACTCGAGGAATGAACTCATCTCGTGGAGACATGTAGAGTCGGCAAGAGGAGTATCAGTCGACTCGTGGACTCAGGACTCAACTCGAGGACTCATGTAGAGCCTGCACGAGGAGTTACGTGAAGAATCAGAACTAGGAGTATCAGTCGACTCGTGGACTCGAACTCGACTCGAGGAATGAACTCATCTCGATGAGAAATGTAGAGTTGGCAAGAGGAGTATCAGTCGACCCCTGGACTCAGGACTCAACTCGAGGACTCATGTATAGCCTGCACGAGGAGTTACGTGAAGAGTCGGCACGAGGAGTATCAGTAGACTCGTGGACTCGATCTCGACTCGAGGAATGAACTCATCTCGAGGAGACATGTACAATCTGCACGAGGAGTATCTGTCGACTCATGAACTCGGGACTCAACTCGAGGACTCATGTAGAGCCTGCACGAGGAGTTACGTGAAGAGTCGGCACGAGGAGTATCAGTCGACTCATGGACTCGAACTCGACTCGAGGAATGAACTCATCTCGAGGAGATATGTAGAGTTGGCACGAGGAGCATCGGTCGACTCGTGGACTCGGGACTCAACTCGAGGACTCATGTAGAGCCTGCACGAGGAGTTACGTGAAGAGTTGGCACGAGGAGTATCAGTCGACTGATGGACTCGAACTCGACTCGAGGAATGAACTCATCTCGAGGAGATATGTAGAGTTGGCACGAGGAGTATCAGTCGACTCGTGGACTCGGGACTCAACTCGAGGACTCATGTAGAGCCTGCACGAGGAGTTACGTGAAGAGTCGGCACGAGGAGTATCAGTCGACTCATAGACTCGAACTCGACTCGAGGAATGAACTCATCTCGAGGAGATATGTAGAGTTGGCACGAGGAGTATCAGTCGACTCGTGGACTCGGGACTCAACTCGAGGACTCATGTAGAGCCTGCACGAGGAGTTACGTGTAGAGTCGACACGAGGAGTATCAGTCGACTGATGGACTCGAACTCGGCTCGAGGAATGAACTCATCTCGAGGAGATATGTAGAGTTGGCACGAGGAGTATCAGTCGACTCGTGGACTCGGGACTCAACTCGAGGACTCATGTAGAGCCTGCACGAGGAGTTACGTAAAGAGTCGACACGAGGAGTATCAGTCGACTGATGGACTCGAACTCGACTCGAGGAATGAACTCATCTCGAGGAGATATGTAGAGTTGGCACGAGGAGTATCAGTCGACTCGTGGACTCGGGACTCAACTCGAGGACTCATGTAGAGCCTGCACGAGGAGTTACGTGAAGAATCAGAACTAGGAGTATCAGTCGACTCGTGGACTCGAACTCGACTCGAGGAATGAACTCATCTCGATGAGAAATGTAGAGTTGGCAAGAGGAGTATCAGTCGACCCCTGGACTCAGGACTTAACTCGAGGACTCATGTATAGCCTGCACGAGGAGTTACGTGAAGAGTCGGCACGAGGAGTATCAGTAGACTCGTGGACTCGATCTCGACTCGAGGAATGAACTCATCTCGAGGAGACATGTACAATCGGCACGAGGAGTATCTGTCGACTCATGGACTCGGGACTCAACTCGAGGACTCATGTAGAGCCTGCACGAGGAGTTACGTGAAGAGTCGGCACGAGGAGTATCAGTCGACTCATGGACTCGAACTCGACTCGAGGAATGAACTCCTCTCGAGGAGATATGTTGAGTTGGCACGAGGAGCATCGGTCGACTCGTGGACTCGGGACTCAACTCGAGGACTCATGTAGAGCCTGCACGAGGAGTTACGTGAAGAATCGAAACTATGCGTATCAGTCGACTCGTGGACTTGAGATCGACTCGAGGAATGAACTCATCTCGTGGAGACATGTAGAGTCGGCAAGAGGAGTATCAGTCGACTCGTGGACTCAGGACTCAACTCGAGGACTCATGTAGAGCCTGCACGAGGAGTTACGTGAAGAGTCGGCACGAGGAGTATCAGTAGACTCGTGGACTCGATCTCGACTCGAGGAATGAACTCATCTCGAGGAGACATGTACAGTCGGCACGAGGAGTATCAGTCGACTCGTGGACTCGGGACTCAACTCGAGGACTCATGTAGAGCCTGCACGAGGAGTTACGTGAAGAGTCGGCACGAGGAGTATCAGTCGACTCATGGACTCGAACTCGACTCGAGGAATGAACTCATCTCGAGGAGATATGTAGAGTTGGCACGAGGAGTATCAGTCGACTCGTGGACTCGGGACTCAACTCGAGGACTCATGTAGAGCATGCACGAGGAGTTACGTGAAGAGTCGACACGAGGAGTATCAGTCGACTGATGGACTCGAACTCGACTCGAGGAATGAACTCATCTCGAGGAGACATGTAGAGTCGTCACGAGGAGTATAACACGACTCATGGACTCGGGACTCAACTCGAGGACTCATGTAGAGCCTGCACGAGGAGTTACGTGAAGAATCGGAACTAGGAGTATCAGTCCACTCGTGGACTCGAACTCGACTCGAGGAATGAACTCATCTCGAGGAGACATGTTGAGTCGGCAAGAGGAGTATCAGTCGACTCTTGGACTCAGGACTCAACTCGAGGACTCATGTAGAGCCTGCACGAGGAGTTACGTGAAGAGTCGGCACGAGGAGTATCAGTAGACTCGTGGATTCGATATCGACACGAGGAATGAACTCATCTCCAGGAGACATGTACAGTCGGCACGAGGAGTATCAATCGACTCGTGGACTCGAACTCGACTCGAGGAATGAACTCATCTCGAGGAGATATGTAGAGTCGGCACGAGGAGTATCAGTCGACTCGTGGACTCGGGACTCAACTCGAGGACTCATGTAGAGCCTGCAAGAGGAGTTACGTGAAGAGTCGGCACGAGGAGTATCAGTCGACTCGTGGACTCGAACTCGACTCGAGGAATGAACTCATCTCGCGGAGATATGTAGAGTCAGCACGAGGAGTATCAGTCGACTCGTGGACTCGAACTCGACTCGAGGAATGAACTCATCTCGAGGAGATACGTAGAGTCGGCACGAGGAGTATCAGTCGACTCGTGGACTCGGGATTCAACTCGAGGACTCATGTAGAGCCTGCACGAGGAGTTATGTGAAGAGTCGGCACGAGGAGTATCAGTCGACTCATGGACTCGAACTCGACTCGAGGAATGAACTCATCTCGAGGAGATATGTAGAGTTGGCACGAGGAGTATCAGTCGACTCGTGGACTCGGGACTCAACTCGAGGACTCATGTAGAGCCTGCACGAGGAGTTACGTGAAGAATCAGAACTAGGAGTATCAGTCGACTCGTGGACTCGAACTCGACTCGAGGAATGAACTCATCTCGATGAGAAATGTAGAGTTGGCAAGAGGAGTATCAGTCGACCCCTGGACTCAGGACTTAACTCGAGGACTCATGTATAGCCTGCACGAGGAGTTACGTGAAGAGTCGGCACGAGGAGTATCAGTAGACTCGTGGACTCGATCTCGACTCGAGGAATGAACTCATCTCGAGGAGACATGTACAATCGGCACGAGGAGTATCTGTTGACTCATGGACTCGGGACTCAACTCGAGGACTCATGTAGAGCCTGCACGAGGAGTTACGTGAAGAGTCGGCACGAGGAGTATCAGTCGACTCATGGACTCGAACTCGACTCGAGGAATGAACTCCTCTCGAGGAGATATGTTGAGTTGGCACGAGGAGCATCGGTCGACTCGTGGACTCGGGACTCAACTCGAGGACTCATGTAGAGCCTGCACGAGGAGTTACGTGAAGAATCGAAACTATGCGTATCAGTCGACTCGTGGACTTGAGATCGACTCGAGGAATGAACTCATCTCGTGGAGACATGTAGAGTCGGCAAGAGGAGTATCAGTCGACTCGTGGACTCAGGACTCAACTCGAGGACTTATGTAGAGCCTGCACGAGGAGTTACGTGAAGAGTCGGCACGAGGAGTATCAGTAGACTCGTGGACTCGATCTCGACTCGAGGAATGAACTCATCTCGAGGAGACATGTACAGTCGGCACGAGGAGTATCAGTCGACTCGTGGACTCGGGACTCAACTCGAGGACTCATGTAGAGCCTGCACGAGGAGTTACGTGAAGAGTCGGCACGAGGAGTATCAGTCGACTCATGGACTCGAACTCGACTCGAGGAATGAACTCATCTCGAGGAGATATGTAGAGTTGGCACGAGGAGTATCAGTCGACTCGTGGACTCGGGACTCAACTCGAGGACTCATGTAGAGCATGCACGAGGAGTTACGTGAAGAGTCGACACGAGGAGTATCAGTCGACTGATGGACTCGAACTCGACTCGAGGAATGAACTCATCTCGAGGAGACATGTAGAGTCGTCACGAGGAGTATAACACGACTCATGGACTCGGGACTCAACTCGAGGACTCATGTAGAGCCTGCACGAGGAGTTACGTGAAGAATCGGAACTAGGAGTATCAGTCCACTCGTGGACTCGAACTCGACTCGAGGAATGAACTCATCTCGAGGAGACATGTTGAGTCGGCAAGAGGAGTATCAGTCGACTCGTGGACTCAGGACTCAACTCGAGGACTCATGTAGAGCCTGCACGAGGAGTTACGTGAAGAGTCGGCACGAGGAGTATCAGTAGACTCGTGGACTCGATATCGACACGAGGAATGAACTCATCTCCAGGAGACATGTACAGTCGGCACGAGGAGTATCAATCGACTCGTGGACTCGAACTCGACTTGAGGAATGAACTCATCTCGAGGAGATATGTAGAGTCGGCACGAGGAGTATCAGTCGACTCGTGGACTCGGGACTCAACTCGAGGACTCATGTAGAGCCTGCAAGAGGAGTTACGTGAAGAGTCGGCACGAGGAGTATCAGTCGACTCGTGGACTCGAACTCGACTCGAGGAATGAACTCATCTCGCGGAGATATGTAGAGTCGGCACGAGGAGTATCAGTCGACTCGTGGACTCGAACTCGACTCGAGGAATGAACTCATCTCGAGGAGATACGTAGAGTCGGCACGAGGAGTATCAGTCGACTCGTGGACTCGGGATTCAACTCGAGGACTCATGTAGAGCCTGCACGAGGAGTTATGTGAAGAGTCGGCACGAGGAGTATCAGTCGACTCATGGACTCGAACTTGACTCGAGGAATGAACTCATCTCGGGGAGACATGTAGAGTCGTCACGAGGAGTATCAGTCGACTCGTTGACTCGGGACTCAACTCGAGGACTCATGTAGAGCCTGCACGAGGAGTTACGTGAAGAATCAGAACTAGGAGTATCAGTCGACTCGTGGACTCGAACTCGACTCGAGGAATGAACTCATCTCGATGAGAAATGTAGAGTTGGCAAGAGGAGTATCAGTCGACCCCTGGACTCAGGACTCAACTCGAGGACTCATGTATAGCCTGCACGAGGAGTTACGTGAAGAGTCGGCACGAGGAGTATCAGTAGACTCGTGGACTCGATCTCGACTCGAGGACTGAACTCATCTCGAGGAGACATGTACAATCGGCACGAGGAGTATCTGTCGACTCATGGACTCGGGACTCAACTCGAGGACTCATGTAGAGCCTGCACGAGGAGTTACGTGAAGAGTCGGCACGAGGAGTATCAGTCGACTCATGGACTCGAACTCGACTCGAGGAATGAACTCATCTCGAGGAGATATGTAGAGTTGGCACGAGGAGCATCGGTCGACTCGTGGACTCGGGACTCAACTCGAGGACTCATGTAGAGCCTGCACGAGGAGTTACGTGAAGAGTTGGCACGAGGAGTATCAGTCGACTGATGGACTCGAACTCGACTCGAGGAATGAACTCATCTCGAGGAGATATGTAGAGTTGGCACGAGGAGTATCAGTCGACTCGTGGACTCGGGACTCAACTCGAGGACTCATGTAGAGCCTGCATGAGGAGTTACGTGAAGAGTCGGCACGAGGAGTATCAGTCGACTCATGGACTCGAACTCGACTCGAGGAATGAACTCATCTAGAGGAGATATGTAGAGTTGGCACGAGGAGTATCAGTCGACTCGTGGACTCGGGACTCAACTCGAGGACTCATGTAGAGCCTGCACGAGGAGTTACGTAAAGAGTCGACACGAGGAGTATCAGTCGACTGATGGACTCGAACTCGACTCGAGGAATGAACTCATCTCGAGGAGATATGTAGAATCGTCACGAGGAGTATAACACGACTCATGGACTCGGGACTCAACTCGAGGACTCATGTAGAGCCTGCACGAGGAGTTACGTGAAGAGTCGGCACGAGGAGTATCAGTCGACTCATGGACTCGAACTCGACTCGAGGAATGAACTCCTCTCGAAGAGACATGTTGAGTCGGCACGAGGAGCATCGGTCGACTCGTGGACTCGGGACTCAACTCGAGGACTCATGTAGAGCCTGCACGAGGAGTTACGTGAAGAATCGAAACTATGCGTATCAGTCGACTCGTGGACTTGAGATCGACTCGAGGAATGAACTCATCTCGTGGAGACATGTAGAGTCGGCAAGAGGAGTATCAGTCGACTCGTGGACTCAGGACTCAACTCGAGGACTCATGTAGAGCCTGCACGAGGAGTTACGTGAAGAGTCGGCACGAGGAGTATCAGTAGACTCGTGGACTCGATCTCGACTCGAGGAATGAACTCATCTCGAGGAGACATGTACAGTCGGCACGAGGAGTATCAGTCGACTCGTGGACTCGGGACTCAACTCGAGGACTCATGTAGAGCCTGCACGAGGAGTTACGTGAAGAGTCGGCACGAGGAGTATCAGTAGACTCGTGGACTCGATCTCGACTCGAGGAATGAACTCATCTCGAGGAGACATGTACAATCGGCACGAGGAGTATCTGTCGACTCATGGACTCGGGACTCAACTCGAGGACTCATGTAGAGCCTGCACGAGGAGTTACGTGAAGAGTCGGCACGAGGAGTATCAGTCGACTCATGGACTCGAACTCGACTCGAGGAATGAACTCATCTCGAGGAGATATGTTGAGTTGGCACGAGGAGCATCGGTCGACTCGTGGACTCGGGACTCAACTCGAGGACTCATGTAGAGCCTGCACGAGGAGTTACGTGAAGAGTCGGCACGAGGAGTATCAGTCGACTCATGGACTCGAACTTGACTCGAGGAATGAACTCATCTCGAGGAGATATGTAGAGTCGTCACGAGGAGTATCAGTCGACTCGTGGACTCGGGACACAACTCGAGGACTCATGTAGAGCCTGCACGAGGAGTTACGTGAAGAATCGAAACTATGCGTATCAGTCGACTCGTGGACTTGAGATCGACTCGAGGAATGAACTCATCTCGTGGAGACATGTAGAGTCGGCAAGAGGAGTATCAGTCGACTCGTGGACTCAGGACTCAACTCGAGGACTCATGTAGAGCCTGCACGAGGAGTTACGTGAAGAGTCGGCACGAGGAGTATCAGTCGACTCGTGGACTCGATCTCGACTCGAGGAATGAACTCATCTCGAGGAGACATGTACAGTCGGCACGAGGAGTATCAGTCGACTCGTGGACCCGGGACTCAACTCGAGGACTCATGTAGAGCCTGCACGAGGAGTTACGGGAAGAGTCGGCACGAGGAGTATCAGTCGACTCATGGACTCGAACTCGACTCGAGGAATGAACTCATCTCGAGGAGATATGTAGAGTTGGCACGAGGAGTATCAGTCGACTCGTGGACTCGGGACTCAACTCGAGGACTCATGTAGAGCATGCACGAGGAGTTACGTGAAGAGTCGACACGAGGAGTATCAGTCGACTGATGGACTCGAACTCGACTCGAGGAATGAACTCATCTCGAGGAGACATGTAGAGTCGTCACGAGGAGTATAACACGACTCATGGACTCGGGACTCAACTCGAGGACTCATGTAGAGCCTGCACGAGGAGTTACGTGAAGAATCGGAACTAGGAGTATCAGTCCACTCGTGGACTCGAACTCGACTCGAGGAATGAACTCATCTCGAGGAGACATGTTGAGTCGGCAAGAGGAGTATCAGTCGACTCGTGGACTCAGGACTCAACTCGAGGACTCATGTAGAGCCTGCACGAGGAGTTACGTGAAGAGTCGGCACGAGGAGTATCAGTAGACTCGTGGACTCGATATCGACACGAGGAATGAACTCATCTCCAGGAGACATGTACAGTCGGCACGAGGAGTATCAATCGACTCGTGGACTCGAACTCGACTCGAGGAATGAACTCATCTCGAGGAGATATGTAGAGTCGGCACGAGGAGTATCAGTCGACTCGTGGACTCGGGACTCAACTCGAGGACTCATGTAGAGCCTGCAAGAGGAGTTACGTGAAGAGTCGGCACGAGGAGTATCAGTCGACTCGTGGACTCGAACTCGACTCGAGGAATGAACTCATCTCGCGGAGATATGTAGAGTCGGCACGAGGAGTATCAGTCGACTCGTGGACTCGAACTCGACTCGAGGAATGAACTCATCTCGAGGAGATACGTAGAGTCGGCACGAGGAGTATCAGTCGACTCGTGGACTCGGGATTCAACTCGAGGACTCATGTAGAGCCTGCACGAGGAGTTATGTGAAGAGTCGGCACGAGGAGTATCAGTCGACTCATGGACTCGAACTCGACTCGAGGAATGAACTCATCTCGGGGAGACATGTAGAGTCGTCACGAGGAGTATCAGTCGACTCGTTGACTCGGGACTCAACTCGAGGACTCATGTAGAGCCTGCACGAGGAGTTACGTGAAGAATCAGAACTAGGAGTATCAGTCGAATCGTGGACTCGAACTCGACTCGAGGAATGAACTCATCTCGATGAGAAATGTAGAGTTGGCAAGAGGAGTATCAGTCGACCCCTGGACTCAGGACTCAACTCGAGGACTCATGTATAGCCTGCACGAGGAGTTACGTGAAGAGTCGGCACGAGGAGTATCAGTAGACTCGTGGACTCGATCTCGACTCGAGGAATGAATTCATCTCGAGGAGACATGTACAATCGGCACGAGGAGTATCTGTCGACTCATGGACTCGGGACTCAACTCGAGGACTCATGTAGAGCCTGCACGAGGAGTTACGTGAAGAGTCGGCACGAGGAGTATCAGTCGACTCATGGACTCGAACTCGACTCGAGGAATGAACTCATCTCGAGGAGATATGTAGAGTTGGCACGAGGAGCATCGGTCGACTCGTGGACTCGGGACTCAACTCGAGGACTCATGTAGAGCCTGCACGAGGAGTTACGTGAAGAGTTGGCACGAGGAGTATCAGTCGACTGATGGACTCGAACTCGACTCGAGGAATGAACTCATCTCGAGGAGATATGTAGAGTTGGCACGAGGAGTATCAGTCGACTCGTGGACTCGGGACTCAACTCGAGGACTCATGTAGAGCCTGCACGAGGAGTTACGTGAAGAGTCGGCACGAGGAGTATCAGTCGACTCATGGACTCGAACTCGACTCGAGGAATGAACTCATCTAGAGGAGATATGTAGAGTTGGCACGAGGAGTATCAGTCGACTCGTGGACTCGGGACTCAACTCGAGGACTCATGTAGAGCCTGCACGAGGAGTTACGTAAAGAGTCGACACGAGGAGTATCAGTCGACTGATGGACTCGAACTCGACTCGAGGAATGAACTCATCTCGAGGAGATATGTAGAGTCGTCACGAGGAGTATAACACGACTCATGGACTCGGGACTCAACTCGAGGACTCATGTAGAGCCTGCACGAGGAGTTACGTGAAGAATCGGAACTAGGAGTATCAGTCCACTCGTGGACTCGAACTCGACTCGAGGAATGAACTCATCTCGAGGAGACATGTAGAGTCGGCAAGAGGAGTATCAGTCGACTCGTGGACTCAGGACTCAACTCGAGGACTCATGTAGAGCCTGCACGAGGAGTTACGTAAAGAGTCGACACGAGGAGTATCAGTCGACTGATGGACTCGAACTCGACTCGAGGAATGAACTCATCTCGAGGAGATATGTAGAGTTGGCACGAGGAGTATCAGTCGACTCGTGGACTCGGGACTCAACTCGAGGACTCATGTAGAGCCTGCACGAGGAGTTACGTGAAGAATCAGAACTAGGAGTATCAGTCGACTCGTGGACTCGAACTCGACTCGAGGAATGAACTCATCTCGATGAGAAATGTAGAGTTGGCAAGAGGAGTATCAGTCGACCCCTGGACTCAGGACTTAACTCGAGGACTCATGTATAGCCTGCACGAGGAGTTACGTGAAGAGTCGGCACGAGGAGTATCAGTAGACTCGTGGACTCGATCTCGACTCGAGGAATGAACTCATCTCGAGGAGACATGTACAATCGGCACGAGGAGTATCTGTCGACTCATGGACTCGGGACTCAACTCGAGGACTCATGTAGAGCCTGCACGAGGAGTTACGTGAAGAGTCGGCACGAGGAGTATCAGTCGACTCATGGACTCGAACTCGACTCGAGGAATGAACTCATCTCGAGGAGATATGTTGAGTTGGCACGAGGAGCATCGGTCGACTCGTGGACTCGGGACTCAACTCGAGGACTCATGTAGAGCCTGCACGAGGAGTTACGTGAAGAGTCGGCACGAGGAGTATCAGTCGACTCATGGACTCGAACTTGACTCGAGGAATGAACTCATCTCGAGGAGATATGTAGAGTCGTCACGAGGAGTATCAGTCGACTCGTGGACTCGGGACACAACTCGAGGACTCATGTAGAGCCTGCACGAGGAGTTACGTGAAGAATCGAAACTATGCGTATCAGTCGACTCGTGGACTTGAGATCGACTCGAGGAATGAACTCATCTCGTGGAGACATGTAGAGTCGGCAAGAGGAGTATCAGTCGACTCGTGGACTCAGGACTCAACTCGAGGACTCATGTAGAGCCTGCACGAGGAGTTACGTGAAGAGTCGGCACGAGGAGTATCAGTCGACTCGTGGACTCGATCTCGACTCGAGGAATGAACTCATCTCGAGGAGACATGTACAGTCGGCACGAGGAGTATCAGTCGACTCGTGGACTCGGGACTCAACTCGAGGACTCATGTAGAGCCTGCACGAGGAGTTACGCGAAGAGTCGGCACGAGGAGTATCGGTCGACTCATGGACTCGAACTCGACTCGAGGAATGAACTCATCTCGAGGAGATATGTAGAGTTGGCACGAGGAGTATCAGTCGACTCGTGGACTCGGGACTCAACTCGAGGACTCATGTAGAGCCTGCACGAGGAGTTACGTGAAGAGTCGGCACGAGGAGTATCAGTCGACTTGTGGACTCGAACTCGACTCGAGGAATGAACTCATCTCGAGGAGACATGTAGAGTCGTCACGAGGAGTATAACACGACTCATGGACTCGGGACTCAACTCGAGGACTCATGTAGAGCCTGCACGAGGAGTTACGTGAAGAATCGGAACTAGGAGTATCAGTCCACTCGTGGACTCGAACTCGACTCGAGGAATGAACTCATCTCGAGGAGACATGTAGAGTCGGCAAGAGGAGTATCAGTCGACTCGTGGACTCAGGACTCAACTCGAGGACTCATGTAGAGCCTGCACGAGGAGTTACGTGAAGAGTCGGCACGAGGAGTATCAGTAGACTCGTGGACTCGATATCGACACGAGGAATGAACTCATCTCCAGGAGACATGTACAGTCGGCACGAGGAGTATCAATCGACTCGTGGACTCGAACTCGACTCGAGGAATGAACTCATCTCGAGGAGATATGTAGAGTCGGCACGAGGAGTATCAGTCGACTCGTGGACTCGGGACTCAACTCGAGGACTCATGTAGAGCCTGCAAGAGGAGTTACGTGAAGAGTCGGCACGAGGAGTATCAGTCGACTCGTGGACTCGAACTCGACTCGAGGAATGAACTCATCTCGCGGAGATATGTAGAGTCGGCACGAGGAGTATCAGTCGACTCGTGGACTCGAACTCGACTCGAGGAATGAACTCATCTCGAGGAGATACGTAGAGTCGGCACGAGGAGTATTAGTCGACTCGTGGACTCGGGATTCAACTCGAGGACTCATGTAGAGCCTGCACGAGGAGTTATGTGAAGAGTCGGCACGAGGAGTATCAGTCGACTCATGGACTCGAACTCGACTCGAGGAATGAACTCATCTCGGGGAGACATGTAGAGTCGTCACGAGGAGTATCAGTCGACTCGTGGACTCGGGACTCAACTCGAGGACTCATGTAGAGCCTGCACGAGGAGTTACGTGAAGAATCGAAACTATGCGTATCAGTCGACTCGTGGACTTGAGATCGACTCGAGGAATGAACTCATCTCGTGGAGACATGTAGAGTCGGCAAGAGGAGTATCAGTCGACTCGTGGACTCAGGACTCAACTCGAGGACTCATGTAGAGCCTGCACGAGGAGTTACGTGAAGAGTCGGCACGAGGAGTATCAGTCGACTCGTGGACTCGATCTCGACTCGAGGAATGAACTCATCTCGAGGAGACATGTACAGTCGGCACGAGGAGTATCAGTCGACTCGTGGACTCGGGACTCAACTCGAGGACTCATGTAGAGCCTGCACGAGGAGTTACGTGAAGAGTCGGCACGAGGAGTATCAGTCGACTTGTGGACTCGAACTCGACTCGAGGAATGAACTCATCTCGAGGAGACATGTAGAGTCGTCACGAGGAGTATAACACGACTCATGGACTCGGGACTCAACTCGAGGACTCATGTAGAGCCTGCACGAGGAGTTACGTGAAGAATCGGAACTAGGAGTATCAGTCCACTCGTGGACTCGAACTCGACTCGAGGAATGAACTCATCTCGAGGAGACATGTAGAGTCGGCAAGAGGAGTATCAGTCGACTCGTGGACTCAGGACTCAACTCGAGGACTCATGTAGAGCCTGCACGAGGAGTTACGTGAAGAGTCGGCACGAGGAGTATCAGTAGACTCGTGGACTCGATATCGACACGAGGAATGAACTCATCTCCAGGAGACATGTACAGTCGGCACGAGGAGTATCAATCGACTCGTGGACTCGAACTCGACTCGAGGAATGAACTCATCTCGAGGAGATATGTAGAGTCGGCACGAGGAGTATCAGTCGACTCGTGGACTCGGGACTCAACTCGAGGACTCATGTAGAGCCTGCAAGAGGAGTTACGTGAAGAGTCGGCACGAGGAGTATCAGTCGACTCGTGGACTCGAACTCGACTCGAGGAATGAACTCATCTCGCGGAGATATGTAGAGTCGGCACGAGGAGTATCAGTCGACTCGTGGACTCGAACTCGACTCGAGGAATGAACTCATCTCGAGGAGATACGTAGAGTCGGCACGAGGAGTATTAGTCGACTCGTGGACTCGGGATTCAACTCGAGGACTCATGTAGAGCCTGCACGAGGAGTTATGTGAAGAGTCGGCACGAGGAGTATCAGTCGACTCATGGACTCGAACTCGACTCGAGGAATGAACTCATCTCGGGGAGACATGTAGAGTCGTCACGAGGAGTATCAGTCGACTCGTGGACTCGGGACTCAACTCGAGGACTCATGTAGAGCCTGCACGAGGAGTTACGTGAAGAATCGAAACTATGCGTATCAGTCGACTCGTGGACTTGAGATCGACTCGAGGAATGAACTCATCTCGTGGAGACATGTAGAGTCGGCAAGAGGAGTATCAGTCGACTCGTGGACTCAGGACTCAACTCGAGGACTCATGTAGAGCCTGCACGAGGAGTTACGTGAAGAGTCGGCACGAGGAGTATCAGTCGACTCGTGGACTCGATCTCGACTCGAGGAATGAACTCATCTCGAGGAGACATGTACAGTCGGCACGAGGAGTATCAGTCGACTCGTGGACTCGGGACTCAACTCGAGGACTCATGTAGAGCCTGCACGAGGAGTTACGTGAAGAGTCGGCACGAGGAGTATCGGTCGACTCATGGACTCGAACTCGACTCGAGGAATGAACTCATCTCGAGGAGATATGTAGAGTTGGCACGAGGAGTATCAGTCGACTCGTGGACTCGGGACTCAACTCGAGGACTCATGTAGAGCCTGCACGAGGAGTTACGTGAAGAGTCGGCACGAGGAATATCAGTCGACTTGTGGACTCGAACTCGACTCGAGGAATGAACTCATCTCGAGGAGACATGTAGAGTCGTCACGAGGAGTATAACACGACTCATGGACTCGGGACTCAACTCGAGGACTCATGTAGAGCCTGCACGAGGAGTTACGTGAAGAATCGGAACTAGGAGTATCAGTCCACTCGTGGACTCGAACTCGACTCGAGGAATGAACTCATCTCGAGGAGACATGTAGAGTCGGCAAGAGGAGTATCAGTCGACTCGTGGACTCAGGACTCAACTCGAGGACTCATGTAGAGCCTGCACGAGGAGTTACGTGAAGAGTCGGCACGAGGAGTATCAGTAGACTCGTGGACTCGATATCGACACGAGGAATGAACTCATCTCCAGGAGACATGTACAGTCGGCACGAGGAGTATCAATCGACTCGTGGACTCGAACTCGACTCGAGGAATGAACTCATCTCGAGGAGATATGTAGAGTCGGCACGAGGAGTATCAGTCGACTCGTGGACTCGGGACTCAACTCGAGGACTCATGTAGAGCCTGCAAGAGGAGTTACGTGAAGAGTCGGCACGAGGAGTATCAGTCGACTCGTGGACTCGAACTCGACTCGAGGAATGAACTCATCTCGCGGAGATATGTAGAGTCGGCACGAGGAGTATCAGTCGACTCGTGGACTCGAACTCGACTCGAGGAATGAACTCATCTCGAGGAGATACGTAGAGTCGGCACGAGGAGTATTAGTCGACTCGTGGACTCGGGATTCAACTCGAGGACTCATGTAGAGCCTGCACGAGGAGTTATGTGAAGAGTCGGCACGAGGAGTATCAGTCGACTCATGGACTCGAACTCGACTCGAGGAATGAACTCATCTCGGGGAGACATGTAGAGTCGTCACGAGGAGTATCAGTCGACTCGTGGACTCGGGACTCAACTCGAGGACTCATGTAGAGCCTGCACGAGGAGTTACGTGAAGAATCGAAACTATGCGTATCAGTCGACTCGTGGACTTGAGATCGACTCGAGGAATGAACTCATCTCGTGGAGACATGTAGAGTCGGCAAGAGGAGTATCAGTCGACTCGTGGACTCAGGACTCAACTCGAGGACTCATGTAGAGCCTGCACGAGGAGTTACGTGAAGAGTCGGCACGAGGAGTATCAGTCGACTCGTGGACTCGATCTCGACTCGAGGAATGAACTCATCTCGAGGAGACATGTACAGTCGGCACGAGGAGTATCAGTCGACTCGTGGACTCGGGACTCAACTCGAGGACTCATGTAGAGCCTGCACGAGGAGTTACGTGAAGAGTCGGCACGAGGAGTATCAGTCGACTTGTGGACTCGAACTCGACTCGAGGAATGAACTCATCTCGAGGAGACATGTAGAGTCGTCACGAGGAGTATAACACGACTCATGGACTCGGGACTCAACTCGAGGACTCATGTAGAGCCTGCACGAGGAGTTACGTGAAGAATCGGAACTAGGAGTATCAGTCCACTCGTGGACTCGAACTCGACTCGAGGAATGAACTCATCTCGAGGAGACATGTAGAGTCGGCAAGAGGAGTATCAGTCGACTCGTGGACTCAGGACTCAACTCGAGGACTCATGTAGAGCCTGCACGAGGAGTTACGTGAAGAGTCGGCACGAGGAGTATCAGTAGACTCGTGGACTCGATATCGACACGAGGAATGAACTCATCTCCAGGAGACATGTACAGTCGGCACGAGGAGTATCAATCGACTCGTGGACTCGAACTCGACTCGAGGAATGAACTCATCTCGAGGAGATATGTAGAGTCGGCACGAGGAGTATCAGTCGACTCGTGGACTCGGGACTCAACTCGAGGACTCATGTAGAGCCTGCAAGAGGAGTTACGTGAAGAGTCGGCACGAGGAGTATCAGTCGACTCGTGGACTCGAACTCGACTCGAGGAATGAACTCATCTCGCGGAGATATGTAGAGTCGGCACGAGGAGTATCAGTCGACTCGTGGACTCGAACTCGACTCGAGGAATGAACTCATCTCGAGGAGATACGTAGAGTCGGCACGAGGAGTATTAGTCGACTCGTGGACTCGGGATTCAACTCGAGGACTCATGTAGAGCCTGCACGAGGAGTTATGTGAAGAGTCGGCACGAGGAGTATCAGTCGACTCATGGACTCGAACTCGACTCGAGGAATGAACTCATCTCGGGGAGACATGTAGAGTCGTCACGAGGAGTATCAGTCGACTCGTGGACTCGGGACTCAACTCGAGGACTCATGTAGAGCCTGCACGAGGAGTTACGTGAAGAATCGAAACTATGCGTATCAGTCGACTCGTGGACTTGAGATCGACTCGAGGAATGAACTCATCTCGTGGAGACATGTAGAGTCGGCAAGAGGAGTATCAGTCGACTCGTGGACTCAGGACTCAACTCGAGGACTCATGTAGAGCCTGCACGAGGAGTTACGTGAAGAGTCGGCACGAGGAGTATCAGTCGACTCGTGGACTCGATCTCGACTCGAGGAATGAACTCATCTCGAGGAGACATGTACAGTCGGCACGAGGAGTATCAGTCGACTCGTGGACTCGGGACTCAACTCGAGGACTCATGTAGAGCCTGCACGAGGAGTTACGTGAAGAGTCGGCACGAGGAGTATCGGTCGACTCATGGACTCGAACTCGACTCGAGGAATGAACTCATCTCGAGGAGATATGTAGAGTTGGCACGAGGAGTATCAGTCGACTCGTGGACTCGGGACTCAACTCGAGGACTCATGTAGAGCCTGCACGAGGAGTTACGTGAAGAGTCGGCACGAGGAATATCAGTCGACTTGTGGACTCGAACTCGACTCGAGGAATGAACTCATCTCGAGGAGACATGTAGAGTCGTCACGAGGAGTATAACACGACTCATGGACTCGGGACTCAACTCGAGGACTCATGTAGAGCCTGCACGAGGAGTTACGTGAAGAATCGGAACTAGGAGTATCAGTCCACTCGTGGACTCGAACTCGACTCGAGGAATGAACTCATCTCGAGGAGACATGTAGAGTCGGCAAGAGGAGTATCAGTCGACTCGTGGACTCAGGACTCAACTCGAGGACTCATGTAGAGCCTGCACGAGGAGTTACGTGAAGAGTCGGCACGAGGAGTATCAGTAGACTCGTGGACTCGATATCGACACGAGGAATGAACTCATCTCCAGGAGACATGTACAGTCGGCACGAGGAGTATCAATCGACTCGTGGACTCGAACTCGACTCGAGGAATGAACTCATCTCGAGGAGATATGTAGAGTCGGCACGAGGAGTATCAGTCGACTCGTGGACTCGGGACTCAACTCGAGGACTCATGTAGAGCCTGCAAGAGGAGTTACGTGAAGAGTCGGCACGAGGAGTATCAGTCGACTCGTGGACTCGAACTCGACTCGAGGAATGAACTCATCTCGCGGAGATATGTAGAGTCGGCACGAGGAGTATCAGTCGACTCGTGGACTCGAACTCGACTCGAGGAATGAACTCATCTCGAGGAGATACGTAGAGTCGGCACGAGGAGTATCAGTCGACTCGTGGACTCGGGATTCAACTCGAGGACTCATGTAGAGCCTGCACGAGGAGTTATGTGAAGAGTCGGCACGAGGAGTATCAGTCGACTCATGGACTCGAACTCGACTCGAGGAATGAACTCATCTCGGGGAGACATGTAGAGTCGTCACGAGGAGTATCAGTCGACTCGTTGACTCGGGACTCAACTCGAGGACTCATGTAGAGCCTGCACGAGGAGTTACGTGAAGAATCAGAACTAGGAGTATCAGTCGACTCGTGGACTCGAACTCGACTCGAGGAATAAACTCATCTCGATGAGAAATGTAGAGTTGGCAAGAGGAGTATCAGTCGACCCCTGGACTCAGGACTCAACTCGAGGACTCATGTATAGCCTGCACGGGGAGTTACGTGAAGAGTCGGCACGAGGAGTATCAGTAGACTCGTGGACTCGATCTCGACTCGAGGAATGAACTCATCTCGAGGAGACATGTACAATCGGCACGAGGAGTATCTGTCGACTCATGGACTCGGGACTCAACTCGAGGACTCATGTAGAGCCTGCACGAGGAGTTACGTGAAGAGTCGGCACGAGGAGTATCAGTCGACTCATGGACTCGAACTCGACTCGAGGAATGAACTCATCTCGAGGAGATATGTAGAGTTGGCACGAGGAGCATCGGTCGACTCGTGGACTCGGGACTCAACTCGAGGACTCATGTAGAGCCTGCACGAGGAGTTACGTGAAGAGTTGGCACGAGGAGTATCAGTCGACTGATGGACTCGAACTCGACTCGAGGAATGAACTCATCTCGAGGAGATATGTAGAGTTGGCACGAGGAGTATCAGTCGACTCGTGGACTCGGGACTCAACTCGAGGACTCATGTAGAGCCTGCACGAGGAGTTACGTGAAGAGTCGGCACGAGGAGTATCAGTCGACTCATGGACTCGAACTCGACTCGAGGAATGAACTCATCTCGGGGAGACATGTAGAGTCGGCACGAGGAGTATCAGTCGACTCGTGGACTCGGGACTCAACTCGAGGACTCATGTAGAGCCTGCAAGAGGAGTTACGTGAAGAGTCGGCACGAGGAGTATCAGTCGACTCGTGGACTCGAACTCGACTCGAGGAATGAACTCATCTCGCGGAGATATGTAGAGTCGGCACGAGGAGTATCAGTCGACTCGTGGACTCGAACTCGACTCGAGGAATGAACTCATCTCGAGGAGATACGTAGAGTCGGCACGAGGAGTATCAGTCGACTCGTGGACTCGGGATTCAACTCGAGGACTCATGTAGAGCCTGCACGAGGAGTTATGTGAAGAGTCGGCACGAGGAGTATCAGTCGACTCATGGACTCGAACTCGACTCGAGGAATGAACTCATCTCGGGGAGACATGTAGAGTCGTCACGAGGAGTATCAGTCGACTCGTTGACTCGGGACTCAACTCGAGGACTCATGTAGAGCCTGCACGAGGAGTTACGTGAAGAATCAGAACTAGGAGTATCAGTCGACTCGTGGACTCGAACTCGACTCGAGGAATGAACTCATCTCGATGAGAAATGTAGAGTTGGCAAGAGGAGTATCAGTCGACCCCTGGACTCAGGACTCAACTCGAGGACTCATGTATAGCCTGCACGGGGAGTTACGTGAAGAGTCGTCACGAGGAGTATCAGTAGACTCGTGGACTCGATCTCGACTCGAGGAATGAACTCATCTCGAGGAGACATGTACAATCGGCACGAGGAGTATCTGTCGACTCATGGACTCGGGACTCAACTCGAGGACTCATGTAGAGCCTGCACGAGGAGTTACGTGAAGAGTCGGCACGAGGAGTATCAGTCGACTCATGGACTCGAACTCGACTCGAGGAATGAACTCATCTCGAGGAGATATGTAGAGTTGGCACGAGGAGCATCGGTCGACTCGTGGACTCGGGACTCAACTCGAGGACTCATGTAGAGCCTGCACGAGGAGTTACGTGAAGAGTTGGCACGAGGAGTATCAGTCGACTGATGGACTCGAACTCGACTCGAGGAATGAACTCATCTCGAGGAGATATGTAGAGTTGGCACGAGGAGTATCAGTCGACTCGTGGACTCGGGACTCAACTCGAGGACTCATGTAGAGCCTGCACGAGGAGTTACGTGAAGAGTCGGCACGAGGAGTATCAGTCGACTCATGGACTCGAACTCGACTCGAGGAATGAACTCATCTAGAGGAGATATGTAGAGTTGGCACGAGGAGTATCAGTCGACTCGTGGACTCGGGACTCAACTCGAGGACTCATGTAGAGCCTGCACGAGGAGTTACGTAAAGAGTCGACACGAGGAGTATCAGTCGACTGATGGACTCGAACTCGACTCGAGGAATGAACTCATCTCGAGGAGATATGTAGAGTTGGCACGAGGAGTATCAGTCGACTCGTGGACTCGGGACTCAACTCGAGGACTCATGTAGCTGCACGAGGAGTTACGTGAAGAATCAGAACTAGGAGTATCAGGCGACTCGTGGACTCGAACTCGACTCGAGGAATGAACTCATCTCGATGAGAAATGTAGAGTTGGCAAGAGGAGTATCAGTCGACCCCTGGACTCAGGACTTAACTCGAGGACTCATGTATAGCCTGCACGAGGAGTTACGTGAAGAGTCGGCACGAGGAGTATCAGTAGACTCGTGGACTCGATCTCGACTCGAGGAATGAACTCATCTCGAGGAGACATGTACAATCGGCACGAGGAGTATCTGTCGACTCATGGACTCGGGACTCAACTCGAGGACTCATGTAGAGCCTGCACGAGGAGTTACGTGAAGAGTCGGCACGAGGAGTATCAGTCGACTCATTGACTCGAACTTGACTCGAGGAATGAACTCATCTCGAGGAGATATGTAGAGTCGTCACGAGGAGTATCAGTCGACTCGTGGACTCGGGACTCAACTCGAGGACTCATGTAGAGCCTGCACGAGGAGTTACGTGAAGAATCGAAACTATGCGTATCAGTCGACTCGTGGACTTGAGATCGACTCGAGGAATGAACTCATCTCGTGGAGACATGTAGAGTCGGCAAGAGGAGTATCAGTCGACTCGTGGACTCAGGACTCAACTCGAGGACTCATGTAGAGCCTGCACGAGGAGTTACGTGAAGAGTCGGCACGACGAGTATCAGTTGACTCGTGGACTCGATCTCGACTCGAGGAATGAACTCATCTCGAGGAGATATGTACAGTCGGCACGAGGAGTATCAGTCGACTCGTGGACTCGGGACTCAACTCGAGGACTCATGTAGAGCCTGCACGAGGAGTTACGTGAAGAGTCGGCACGAGGAGTATCAGTCGACTCATGGACTCGAACTCGACTCGAGGAATGAACTCATCTCGAGGAGATATGTAGAGTTGGCACGAGGAGTATCAGTCGACTCGTGGACTCGGGACTAAACTCGAGGACTCATGTAGAGCCTGCACGAGGAGTTACGTGAAGAGTCGACACGAGGAGTATCAGTCGACTGATGGACTCGAACTCGACTCGAGGAATGAACTCATCTCGAGGAGATATGTAGAGTTGGCACGAGGAGTATCAGTCGACTCGTGGACTCGGGACTCAACTCGAGGACTCATGTAGAGCCTGCACGAGGAGTTACGTGAAGAGTCGGCACGAGGAGTATCAGTCGACTTGTGGACTCGAACTCGACTCGAGGAATGAACTCATCTCGAGGAGACATGTAGAGTCGTCACGAGGAGTATAACACGACTCATGGACTCGGGACTCAACTCGAGGACTCATGTAGAGCCTGCACGAGGAGTTACGTGAAGAATCGGAACTAGGAGTATCAGTCCACTCGTGGACTCGAACTCGACTCGAGGAATGAACTCATCTCGAGGAGATATGTAGAGTTGGCACGAGGAGCATCGGTCGACTCGTGGACTCGGGACTCAACTCGAGGACTCATGTAGAGCCTGCACGAGGAGTTACGTGAAGAGTTGGCACGAGGAGTATCAGTCGACTGATGGACTCGAACTCGACTCGAGGAATGAACTCATCTCGAGGAGATATGTAGAGTTGGCACGAGGAGTATCAGTCGACTCGTGGACTCGGGACTCAACTCGAGGACTCATGTAGAGCCTGCACGAGGAGTTACGTGAAGAGTCGGCACGAGGAGTATCAGTCGACTCATGGACTCGAACTCGACTCGAGGAATGAACTCATCTCGGGGAGACATGTAGAGTCGGCACGAGGAGTATCAGTCGACTCGTGGACTCGGGACTCAACTCGAGGACTCATGTAGAGCCTGCAAGAGGAGTTACGTGAAGAGTCGGCACGAGAAGTATCAGTCGACTCGTGGACTCGAACTCGACTCGAGGAATGAACTCATCTCGCGGAGATATGTAGAGTCGGCACGAGGAGTATCAGTCGACTCGTGGACTCGAACTCGACTCGAGGAATGAACTCATCTCGAGGAGATACGTAGAGTCGGCACGAGGAGTATCAGTCGACTCGTGGACTCGGGATTCAACTCGAGGACTCATGTAGAGCCTGCACGAGGAGTTATGTGAAGAGTCGGCACGAGGAGTATCAGTCGACTCATGGACTCGAACTCGACTCGAGGAATGAACTCATCTCGGGGAGACATGTAGAGTCGTCACGAGGAGTATCAGTCGACTCGTTGACTCGGGACTCAACTCGAGGACTCATGTAGAGCCTGCACGAGGAGTTACGTGAAGAATCAGAACTAGGAGTATCAGTCGACTCGTGGACTCGAACTCGACTCGAGGAATGAACTCATCTCGATGAGAAATGTAGAGTTGGCAAGAGGAGTATCAGTCGACCCCTGGACTCAGGACTCAACTCGAGGACTCATGTATAGCCTGCACGGGGAGTTACGTGAAGAGTCGTCACGAGGAGTATCAGTAGACTCGTGGACTCGATCTCGACTCGAGGAATGAACTCATCTCGAGGAGTCATGTACAATCGGCACGAGGAGTATCTGTCGACTCATGGACTCGGGACTCAACTCGAGGACTCATGTAGAGCCTGCACGAGGAGTTACGTGAAGAGTCGGCACGAGGAGTATCAGTCGACTCATGGACTCGAACTCGACTCGAGGAATGAACTCATCTCGAGGAGATATGTAGAGTTGGCACGAGGAGCATCGGTCGACTCGTGGACTCGGGACTCAACTCGAGGACTCATGTAGAGCCTGCACGAGGAGTTACGTGAAGAGTTGGCACGAGGAGTATCAGTCGACTGATGGACTCGAACTCGACTCGAGGAATGAACTCATCTCGAGGAGATATGTAGAGTTGGCACGAGGAGTATCAGTCGACTCGTGGACTCGGGACTCAACTCGAGGACTCATGTAGAGCCTGCACGAGGAGTTACGTGAAGAGTCGGCACGAGGAGTATCAGTCGACTCATGGACTCGAACTCGACTCGAGGAATGAACTCATCTAGAGGAGATATGTAGAGTTGGCACGAGGAGTATCAGTCGACTCGTGGACTCGGGACTCAACTCGAGGACTCATGTAGAGCCTGCACGAGGAGTTACGTAAAGAGTCGACACGAGGAGTATCAGTCGACTGATGGACTCGAACTCGACTCGAGGAATGAACTCATCTCGAGGAGATATGTAGAGTTGGCACGAGGAGTATCAGTCGACTCGTGGACTCGGGACTCAACTCGAGGACTCATGTAGCTGCACGAGGAGTTACGTGAAGAATCAGAACTAGGAGTATCAGTCGACTCGTGGACTCGAACTCGACTCGAGGAATGAACTCATCTCGATGAGAAATGTAGAGTTGGCAAGAGGAGTATCAGTCGACCCCTGGACTCAGGACTTAACTCGTGGACTCGAACTCGACTCGAGGAATGAACTCATCTCGATGAGAAATGTAGAGTCGGCACGAGGAGTATCAGTAGACTCGTGGACTCGATCTCGACTCGAGGAATGAACTCATCTCGAGGAGACATGTACAATCGGCACGAGGAGTATCTGTCGACTCATGGACTCGGGACTCAACTCGAGGACTCATGTAGAGCCTGCACGAGGAGTTACGTGAAGAGTCGGCACGAGGAGTATCAGTCGACTCATGGACTCGAACTTGACTCGAGGAATGAACTCATCTCGAGGAGATATGTAGAGTCGTCACGAGGAGTATCAGTCGACTCGTGGACTCGGGACTCAACTCGAGGACTCATGTAGAGCCTGCACGAGGAGTTACGTGAAGAATCGAAACTATGCGTATCAGTCGACTCGTGGACTTGAGATCGACTCGAGGAATGAACTCATCTCGTGGAGACATGTAGAGTCGGCAAGAGGAGTATCAGTCGACTCGTGGACTCAGGACTCAACTCGAGGACTCATGTAGAGCCTGCACGAGGAGTTACGTGAAGAGTCGGCACGAGGAGTATCAGTTGACTCGTGGACTCGATCTCGACTCGAGGAATGAACTCATCTCGAGGAGACATGTACAGTCGGCACGAGGAGTATCAGTCGACTCGTGGACTCGGGACTCAACTCGAGGACTCATGTAGAGCCTGCACGAGGAGTTACGTGAAGAGTCGGCACGAGGAGTATCAGTCGACTCATGGACTCGAACTCGACTCGAGGAATGAACTCATCTCGAGGAGATATGTAGAGTTGGCACGAGGAGTATCAGTCGACTCGTGGACTCGGGACTAAACTCGAGGACTCATGTAGAGCCTGCACGAGGAGTTACGTGAAGAGTCGACACGAGGAGTATCAGTCGACTGATGGACTCGAACTCGACTCGAGGAATGAACTCATCTCGAGGAGATATGTAGAGTTGGCACGAGGAGTATCAGTCGACTCGTGGACTCGGGACTCAACTCGAGGACTCATGTAGAGCCTGCACGAGGAGTTACGTGAAGAGTCGGCACGAGGAGTATCAGTCGACTTGTGGACTCGAACTCGACTCGAGGAATGAACTCATCTCGAGGAGACATGTAGAGTCGTCACGAGGAGTATAACACGACTCATGGACTCGGGACTCAACTCGAGGACTCATGTAGAGCCTGCACGAGGAGTTACGTGAAGAATCGGAACTAGGAGTATCAGTCCACTCGTGGACTCGAACTCGACTCGAGGAATGAACTCATCTCGAGGAGACATGTAGAGTCGGCAAGAGGAGTATCAGTCGACTCGTGGACGCAGGACTCAACTCGAGGACTCATGTAGAGCCTGCACGAGGAGTTACGTGAAGAGTCGGCACGAGGAGTATCAGTAGACTCGTGGACTCGATCTCGACTCGAGGAATGAACTCATCTCGTGGAGACATGTACAATCGGCACGAGGAGTATCTGTCGACTCATGGACTCGGGACTCAACTCGAGGACTCATGTAGAGCCTGCACGAGGAGTTACGTGAAGAGTCGGCACGAGGAGTATCAGTCGACTCATGGACTCGAACTCGACTCGAGGAATGAACTCATCTCGAGGAGATATGTAGAGTTGGCACGAGGAGCATCGGTCGACTCGTGGACTCGGGACTCAACTCGAGGACTCATGTAGAGCCTGCACGAGGAGTTACGTGAAGAGTCGGCACGAGGAGTATCAGTCGACTCATGGACTCGAACTCGACTCAAGGAATGAACTCATCTCGAGGAGATATGTAGAGTCGTCACGAGGAGTATCAGTCGACTCGTGGACTCGGGACTCAACTCGAGGACTCATGTAGAGCCTGCACGAGGAGTTACGTGAAGAATCGAAACTAGGAGTATCAGTCGACTCGTGGACTCGAACTCGACTCGAGGAATGAACTCATCTCGTGGAGACATGTAGAGTCGGCAAGAGGAGTATCAGTCGACTCGTGGACTCAGGACTCAACTCGAGGACTCATGTAGAGCCTGCACGAGGAGTTACGTGAAGAGTCGGCACGAGGAGTATCAGTAGACTCGTGGACTCGATCTCGACTCGAGGAATGAACTCATCTCGAGGAGACATGTACAGTCGGCACGAGAAGTATCAGTCGACTCGTGAACTCGGGACTCAACTCGAGGACTCATGTAGAGCCTGCACTAGGAGTTACGTGAAGAGTCGGCACGAGGAGTATCAGTCGACTCATGGACTCGAACTCGACTCGAGGAATCAACTCATCTCGAGGAGATATGTAGAGTTGGCACGAGGAGTATCAGTCGACTCGTGGACTCGGGACTCAACTCGAGGACTCATGTAGAGCCTGCACGAGGAGTTACGTGAAGAGTCGACACGAGGAGTATCGGTCGACTCATGGACTCGAACTCGACTCGAGGAATGAACTCATCTCGAGGAGATATGTAGAGTTGGCACGAGGAGTATCAGTCGACTCGTGGACTCGGGACTCAACTCGAGGACTCATGTAGAGCCTGCACGAGGAGTTACGTGAAGAGTCGGCACGAGGAGTATCAGTCGACTTGTGGACTCGAACTCGACTCGAGGAATGAACTCATCTCGAGGAGACATGTAGAGTCGTCACGAGGAGTATAACACGACTCATGGACTCGGGACTCAACTCGAGGACTCATGTAGAGCCTGCACGAGGAGTTACGTGAAGAATCGGAACTAGGAGTATCAGTCCACTCGTGGACTCGAACTCGACTCGAGGAATGAACTCATCTCGAGGAGACATGTAGAGTCGGCAAGAGGAGTATCAGTCGACTCGTGGACTCAGGACTCAACTCGAGGACTCATGTAGAGCCTGCACGAGGAGTTACGTGAAGAATCGGAACTAGGAGTATCAGTCCACTCGTGGACTCGAACTCGACTCGAGGAATGAACTCATCTCGAGGAGACATGTAGAGTCGGCAAGAGGAGTATCAGTCGACTCGTGGACTCAGTACTCAACTCGAGGACTCATGTAGAGCCTGCACGAGGAGTTACGTTAAGAGTCGGCACGAGGAGTATCAGTAGACTCGTGGACTCGATATCGACACGAGGAATGAACTCATCTCCAGGAGACATGTACAGTCGGCACGAGGAGTATCAATCGACTCGTGGACTCGAACTCGACTCGAGGAATGAACTCATCTCGAGGAGATATGTAGAGTCGGCACGAGGAGTATCAGTCGACTCGTGGACTCGAGACTCAACTCGAGGACTCATGTAGAGCCAGCAAGAGGAGTTACGTGAAGAGTCGGCACGAGGAGTATCAGTCGACTCGTGGACTCGAACTCGACTCGAGGAATGAACTCATATCGCGGAGATATGTAGAGTCGGCACGAGGAGTATCAGTCGACTCGTGGACTCGAACTCGACTCGAGGAATGAACTCATCTCGAGGAGATACGTAGAGTCGGCACGAGGAGTATCAGTCGACTCGTGGACTCGGGATTCAACTCGAGGACTCATGTAGAGCCTGCACGAGGAGTTATGTGAAGAGTCGGCACGAGGAGTATCAGTCGACTCATGGACTCGAACTCGACTCGAGGAATGAACTCATCTCGGGGAGACATGTAGAGTCGTCACGAGGAGTATCAGTCGACTCGTTGACTCGTGACTCAACTCGAGGACTCATGTAGAGCCTGCACGAGGAGTTACGTGAAGAATCAGAACTAGGAGTATCAGTCGACTCGTGGACTCAGGACTCAACTCGAGGACTCATGTATAGCCTGCACGAGGAGTTACGTGAAGAGTCGGCACGAGGAGTATCAGTAGACTCGTGGACTCGATCTCGACTCGAGGAATGAACTCATCTCGAGGAGACATGTACAATCGGCACGAGGAGTATCTGTCGACTCATGGACTCGGGACTCAACTCGAGGACTCATGTAGAGCCTGCACGAGGAGTTACGTGAAGAGTCGGCACGAGGAGTATCAGTCAACTCATGGACTCGAACTCGACTCGAGGAATGAACTCATCTCGAGGAGATATGTAGAGTTGGCACGAGGAGCATCGGTCGACTCGTGGACTCGGGACTCAACTCGAGGACTCATGTAGATCCTGCACGAGGAGTTACGTGAAGAGTTGGCACGAGGAGTATCAGTTGACTGATGGACTCGAACTCGACTCGAGGAATGAACTCATCTCGAGGAGATATGTAGAGTTGGCACGAGGAGTATCAGTCGACTCGTGGACTCGGGACTCAACTCGAGGACTCATGTAGAGCCTCCACGAGGAGTTACGTGAAGAATCGGAACTAGGAGTATCAGTCCACTCGTGGACTCGAACTCGACTCGAGGAATGAACTCATCTCAAGGAGACATGTAGAGTCGGCAAGAGGAGTATCAGTCGACTCGTGGACTCAGGACTCAACTCGAGGACTCATGTAGAGCCTGCACGAGGAGTTACGTGAAGAGTCGGCACGAGGAGTATCAGTCGACTCATGGACTCGAACTCGACTCGAGGAATGAACTCATGTCAAGGAGATATGTAGAGTTGGCACGAGGAGTATCAGTCGACTCGTGGACTCGGGACTCAACTCGATGACTCATGTAAAGCCTGCACGAGGAGTTACGTGAAGAGTCAGCACGAGGAGTATCGGTCGACTCATGGACTCGAACTCGACTCGAGGAATGTACTCATCTCGAGGAGACAAGTAGAGTCGGCACGAGGAGTATCAGTCGACTCGTGGACTCGGAATTCAACTCGAGGACTCATGTAGAGCCTGCACGAGGAGTTACGTGAAGAGTCGGCACGAGGAGTATCAGTCGACTCGTGGACTCGAACTCGACTCGAGGAAAGAACTCATCTCGAGGAGATATGTAGAGTCGGCACGAGAAGTATCAGTCGACTCGTGGACTCGGGACTCAACTCGAGGACTCATGCAGAGCCTGCACGAGGAGTTACGTGAAGAGTCGGCACGAGGAGTATCCGTCGACTCGTGGACTCGAACTCGATTCGAGGAATGAACTCATCTCGAGGAGAAATGTAGAGTCAGCACGAGGAGTATCAGTCGACTCGTGGACTCGGGACTCAACTAGAGGACTCATGTAGAGCCTGCACGAGGAGTTACGTGAAGAATCGAAACTATGCGTATCAGTCGACTCGTGGACTTGAGATCGACTCGAGGAATGAACTCATCTCGTGGAGACATGTAGAGTCGGCACGAGGAGTATCTGTCGACTCATGGACTCGGGACTCAACTCGAGGACTCATGTAGAGCCTGCACGAGGAGTTACGTGAAGAGTCGGCACGAGGAGTATCAGTCGACTCATGGACTCGAACTCGACTCGAGGAATGAACTCATCTCGAGGAGATATGTTGAGTTGGCACGAGGAGCATCGGTCGACTCGTGGACTCGGGACTCAACTCGAGGACTCATGTAGAGCCTGCACGTGGAGTTACGTGAAGAGTCGGCACGAGGAGTATCAGTCGACTCATGGACTCGAACTTGACTCGAGGAATGAACTCATCTCGAGGAGATATGTAGAGTCGTCACGAGGAGTATCAGTCGACTCGTGGACTCGGGACTCAACTCGAGGACTCATGTAGAGCCTGCACGAGGAGTTACGTGAAGAATCGAAACTATGCGTATCAGTCGACTCGTGGACTTGAGATCGACTCGAGGAATGAACTCATCTCGTGGAGACGTGTAGAGTCGGCAAGAGGAGTATCAGTCGACTCGTGGACTCAGAACTCAACTCGAGGACTCATGTAGAGCCTGCACGAGGAGTTACGTGAAGAGTCGGCACGAGGAGTATCAGTAGACTCGTGGACTCGATCTCGACTCGAGGAATGAACTCATCTCGAGGAGACATGTACAGTCGGCACGAGGAGTATCAGTCGACTCGTGGACTCGGGACTCAACTCGAGGACTCATGTAGAGCCTGCACGAGGAGTTACGTGAAGAGTCGGCACGAGGAGTATCAGTCGACTCATGGACTCGAACTCGACTCGAGGAATGAACTCATCTCGAGGAGATATGTAGAGTTGGCACGAGGAGTATCACTCGACTCGTGGACTCGGGACTCAACTCCAGGACTCATGTAGAGCCTGCACGAGGAGTTACGTGAAGAGTCGACACGAGGAGTATCAGTCGACTGATGGACTCGAACTCGACTCGAGGAATGAACTCATCTCGAGGAGATATGTAGAGTTGGCACGAGGAGTATCAGTCGACTCGTGGACTCGGGACTCAACTCGAGGACTCATGTAGAGCCTGCACGAGGAGTTACGTGAAGAGTCGGCACGAGGAGTATCAGTCGACTTGTGGACTCGAACTCGACTCGAGGAATGAACTCATCTCGAGGAGACATGTAGAGTCGTCACGAGGAGTATAACACGACTCATGGACTCGGGACTCAACTCGAGGACTCATGTAGAGCCTGCACGAGGAGTTACGTGAAGAATCGGAACTAGGAGTATCAGTCCACTCGTGGACTCGAACTCGACTCGAGGAATGAACTCATCTCGAGGAGACATGTAGAGTCGGCAAGAGGAGTATCAGTCGACTCGTGGACGCAGGACTCAACTCGAGGACTCATGTAGAGCCTGCACGAGGAGTTACGTGAAGAGTCGGCACGAGGAGTATCAGTAGACTCGTGGACTCGATCTCGACTATAGGAATGAACTCATCTCGTGGAGACATGTACAATCGGCACGAGGAGTATCTGTCGACTCATGGACTCGGGACTCAACTCGAGGACTCATGTAGAGCCTGCACGAGGAGTTACGTGAAGAGTCGGCACGAGGAGTATCAGTCGACTCATGGACTCGAACTCGACTCGAGGAATGAACTCATCTCGAGGAGATATGTAGAGTTGGCACGAGGAGCATCGGTCGACTCGTGGACTCGGGACTCAACTCGAGGACTCATGTAGAGCTTGCACGAGGAGTTACGTGAAGAGTCGGCACGAGGAGTATCAGTCGACTCATGGACTCGAACTCGACTCAAGGAATGAACTCATCTCGAGGAGATATGTAGAGTCGTCACGAGGAGTATCAGTCGACTCGTGGACTCGGGACTCAACTCGAGGACTCATGTAGAGCCTGCACGAGGAGTTACGTGAAGAATCGAAACTAGGAGTATCAGTCGACTCGTGGACTCGAACTCGACTCGAGGAATGAACTCATCTCGTGGAGACATGTAGAGTCGGCAAGAGGAGTATCAGTTGACTCGTGGACTCAGGACTCAACTCGAGGACTCATGTAGAGCCTGCACGAGGAGTTACGTGAAGAGTCGGCACGAGGAGTATCAGTCGACTCATGGACTCGAACTCGACTCGAGGAATGAACTCATCTCGAGGAGACATGTACAGTCGGCACGAGAAGTATCAGTCGACTCGTGAACTCGGGACTCAACTCGAGGACTCATGTAGAGCCTGCACTAGGAGTTACGTGAAGAGTCGGCACGAGGAGTATCAGTCGACTCATGGACTCGAACTCGACTCGAGGAATGAACTCATCTCGAGGAGATATGTAGAGTTGGCACGAGGAGTATCAGTCGACTCGTGGACTCGGGACTCAACTCGAGGACTCATGTAGAGCCTGCACGAAGAGTTACGTGAAGAGTCGACACGAGGAGTATCGGTCGACTCATGGACTCGAACTCGACTCGAGGAATGAACTCATCTCGAGGAGATATGTAGAGTTGGCACGAGGAGTATCAGTCGACTCGTGGACTCGGGACTCAACTCGAGGACTCATGTAGAGCCTGCACGAGGAGTTACGTGAAGAGTCGGCACGAGGAGTATCAGTCGACTTGTTGACTCGAACTCGACTCGAGGAATGAACTCATCTCGAGGAGACATGTAGAGTCGTCACGAGGAGTATAACACGACTCATGGACTCGGGACTCAACTCGAGGACTCATGTAGAGCCTGCACGAGGAGTTACGTGAAGAATCGGAACTAGGAGTATCAGTCCACTCGTGGACTCGAACTCGACTCGAGGAATGAACTCATCTCGAGGAGACATGTAGAGTCGGCAAGAGGAGTATCAGTCGACTCGTGGACTCAGGACTCAACTCGAGGACTCATGTAGAGCCTGCACGAGGAGTTACGTGAAGAATCGGAACTAGGAGTATCAGTCCACTTGTGGACTCGAACTCGACTCGAGGAATGAACTCATCTCGAGGAGACATGTAGAGTCGGCAAGAGGAGTATCAGTCGACTCGTGGACTCAGTACTCAACTCGAGGACTCATGTAGAGCCTGCACGAGGAGTTACGTTAAGAGTCGGCACGAGGAGTATCAGTAGACTCGTGGACTCGATATCGACACGAGGAATGAACTCATCTCCAGGAGACATGTACAGTCGGCACGAGGAGTATCAATCGACTCGTGGACTCGAACTCGACTCGAGGAATGAACTCATCTCGAGGAGATATGTAGAGTCGGCACGAGGAGTATCAGTCGACTCGTGGACTCGAGACTCAACTCGAGGACTCATGTAGAGCCAGCAAGAGGAGTTACGTGAAGAGTCGGCACGAGGAGTATCAGTCGACTCGTGGACTCGAACTCGACTCGAGGAATGAACTCATCTCGCGGAGATATGTAGAGTCGGCACGAGGAGTATCAGTCGACTCGTGGACTCGAACTCGACTCGAGGAATGAACTCATCTCGAGGATATACGTAGAGTCGGCACGAGGAGTATCAGTCGACTCGTGGACTCGGGATTCAACTCGAGGACTCATGTAGAGCCTGCACGAGGAGTTATGTGAAGAGTCGGCACGAGGAGTATCAGTCGACTCATGGACTCGAACTCGACTCGAGGAATGAACTCATCTCGGGGAGACATGTAGAGTCGTCACGAGGAGTATCAGTCGACTCGTTGACTCGTGACTCAACTCGAGGACTCATGTAGAGCCTGCACGAGGAGTTACGTGAAGAATCAGAACTAGGAGTATCAGTCGACTCGTGGACTCAGGACTCAACTCGAGGACTCATGTATAGCCTGCACGAGGAGTTACGTGAAGAGTCGGCACGAGGAGTATCAGTAGACTCGTGGACTCGATCTCGACTCGAGGAATGAACTCATCTCGAGGAGACATGTACAATCGGCACGAGGAGTATCTGTCGACTCATGGACTCGGGACTCAACTCGAGGACTCATGTAGAGCCTGCACGAGGAGTTACGTGAAGAGTCGGCACGAGGAGTATCAGTCAACTCATGGACTCGAACTCGACTCGAGGAATGAACTCATCTCGAGGAGATATGTAGAGTTGGCACGAGGAGCATCGGTCGACTCGTGGACTCGGGACTCAACTCGAGGACTCATGTAGAGCCTGCACGAGGAGTTACGTGAAGAGTTGGCACGAGGAGTATCAGTCGACTGATGGACTCGAACTCGACTCGAGGAATGAACTCATCTCGAGGAGATATGTAGAGTTGGCACGAGGAGTATCAGTCGACTCGTGGACTCGGGACTCAACTCGAGGACTCATGTAGAGCCTGCACGAGGAGTTACGTGAAGAGTCGGCACGAGGAGTATCAGTCGACTTGTGGACTCGAACTCGACTCGAGGAATGAACTCATCTCGAGGAGACATGTAGAGTCGTTACGAGGAGTATAACACGACTCATGGACTCGGGACTCAACTCGAGGACTCATGTAGAGCCTCCACGAGGAGTTACGTGAAGAATCGGAACTAGGAGTATCAGTCCACTCGTGGACTCGAACTCGACTCGAGGAATGAACTCATCTCGAGGAGACATGTAGAGTCGGCAAGAGGAGTATCAGTCGACTCGTGGACTCAGGACTCAACTCGAGGACTCATGTAGAGCCTGCACGAGGAGTTACGTGAAGAGTCGGCACGAGGAGTATCAGTAGACTAGTGGACTCGATATCGACACGAGGAATGAACTCATGTCAAGGAGATATGTAGAGTTGGCACGAGGAGTATCAGTCGACTCGTGGACTCGGGACTCAACTCGAGGACCCATGTAGAGCTTGCACGAGGAGTTACGTGAAGAGTCGGCACGAGGAGTATCAGTCGACTCATGGACTCGAACTCGACTCGAGGAATGAACTCATGTCAAGGAGATATGTAGAGTTGGCACGAGGAGTATCAGTCGACTCGTGGACTCGGGACTCAACTCGATGACTCATGTAGAGCCTGCACGAGGAGTTACGTGAAGAGTCAGCACGAGGAGTATCGGTCGACTCATGGACTCGAACTCGACTCGAGGAATGTACTCATCTCGAGGAGACAAGTAGAGTCGGCACGAGGAGTATCAGTCGACTCGTGGACTCGGAACTCAACTCGAGGACTCATGTAGAGCCTGCACGAGGAGTTACGTGAAGAGTCGGCACGATGAGTATCAGTCGACTCGTGGACTCGAACTCGACTCGAGGAAAGAACTCATCTCGAGGAGATATGTAGAGTCGGCACGAGGAGTATCAGTCGACTCGTGGACTCGGGACTCAACTCGAGGACTCATGCAGAGCCTGCACGAGGAGTTACGTGAAGAGTCGGCACGAGGAGTATCCGTCGACTCGTGGACTCGAACTCGATTCGAGGAATGAACTCATCTCGAGGAGAAATGTAGAGTCAGCACGAGGAGTATCAGTCGACTCGTGGACTCGGGACTCAACTAGAGGACTCATGTAGAGCCTGCACGAGGAGTTACGTGAAGAGTCGGCACGAGGAGTATCAGTCGACTCGTGGACTCGAACTCGACTCGAGGAATGAACTCATCTCGAGGAGATATGTAGAGTCGGCACGAGGAGTATCAGTCGACTCGTGGACTCGAACTCGACTCGAGGAATGAACTCATCTCGAGGAGACATGTAGAGTCGGCAAGAGGAGTATCAGTCGACTCGTGGACTCAGGACTCAACTCGAGGACTCATGTAGAGCCTGCACGAGGAGTTACGTGAAGAGTCGGCACGAGGAGTATCAGTAGACTCGTGGACTCGATATCGACACGAGGAATGAACTCATCTCCAGGAGACATGTACAGTCGGCACGAGGAGTATCGGTCGACTCGTGGACTCGGGACTCAACTCGAGGACCCATGTAGAGCCTGCACGAGGAGTTACATGAAGAGTCGGCACGAGGAGTATCAGTCGACTCATGGACTCGAACTCGACTCGAGGAATGAACTCATCTCAAGGAGATATGTAGAGTTGGCACGAGGAGTATCAGTCGACTCGTGGACTCGGGACTCAACTCGATGACTCATGTAGAGCCTGCACGAGGAGTTACGTGAAGAGTCGGCACGAGGAGTATCAGTAGACTCGTGGACTCGATCTCGACTCGAGGAATGAACTCATCTCGAGGAGACATGTACAATCGGCACAAGGAGTATCTGTCGACTCATGGACTCGGGACTCAACTCGAGGACTCATGTAGAGCCTGCACGAGGAGTTACGTGAAGAGTCGGCACGAGGAGTATCAGTCAACTCATGGACTCGAACTCGACTCGAGGAATGAACTCATCTCGAGGAGATATGTAGAGTTGGCACGAGGAGCATCGGTCGACTCGTGGACTCGGGACTCAACTCGAGGACTCATGTAGAGCCTGCACGAGGAGTTACGTGAAGAGTTGGCACGAGGAGTATCGGTCGACTCGTGGACTCGGGACTCAACTCGAGGACCCATGTAGAGCCTGCACGAGGAGTTACATGAAGAGTCGGCACGAGGAGTATCAGTCGACTCATGGACTCGAACTCGACTCGAGGAATGAACTCATCTCAAGGAGATATGTAGAGTTGGCACGAGGAGTATCAGTCGACTCGTGGACTCGGGACTCAACTCGATGACTCATGTAGAGCCTGCACGAGGAGTTACGTGAAGAGTCAGCACGAGGAGTATCGGTCGACTCATGGACTCGAACTCGACTCGAGGAATGTACTCATCTCGAGGAGATATGTAGAGTAGGCACGAGGAGTATCAGTCGACTCGTGGGCTCGAACTCGACTCGAGGAATGAACTCATCTCGAGGAGACAAGTAGAGTCGGCACGAGGAGTATCAGTCGACTCGTGGACTCGGGACTCAACTCGAGGACTCATGTAGAGCTTGCACGAGGAGTTACGTGAAGAGTCGGCACGAGGAGTATCAGTCGACTCGTGGACTCGCACTCGACTCGAGGAAAGAACTCATCTCGAGGAGATATGTAGAGTCGGCACGAGGAGTATCAGTCGACTCGTGGACTCGGGACTCAACTCGAGGACTCATGTAGAGCCTACACGAGGAGTTACGTGAAGAGTCGGCACGAGGAGTATCCGTCGACTCGTGGACTCGAACTCGATTCGAGGAATGAACTCATCTCGAGAAGAAATGTAGAGTCGGCACGAGTAGTATCAGTCGACTCGTGGACTCGGGACTCAACTCGAGGACTCATGTAGAGCCTGCACGAGGAGTTACGTGAAGAGTCGGCACGAGGAGTATCTTTCGACTCGTGGACTCGAACTCGACTCGAGGAATGAACTCATCTCGAGAAGAAATGTAGAGTCGGCACGAGGAGTATCAGTCGACTCCTGGACTCGGGACTCAACTTGAGGACTCATGTAGAACCTGCACGAGGAGTTATGTGAAGAGTCGGCACGAGGAGTATCAGTTGACTCTTGGACTCGAACTCGACTCGAGGAATGAACTCATCTCGAGGAGACATGTAGAGTCGTCACGAGGAGTATTAGTCGACTCATTGACTCGGGACTCAACTCGAGTACTCATGTAGAGTCGGCACGAGGAGTATCAGTCGACTCGTGGACTCGCACTCGACTCGAGGAAAGAACTCATCTCGAGGAGATATGTAGAGTCGGCACGAGGAGTATCAGTCGATTCGTGGACTCGGGACTCAACTCGAGGACTCATGCAGAGCCTGCACGAGGAGTTACGTGAAGAGTCGGCACGAGGAGTATCCGTCGACTCGTGGACTCGAACTCGATTCGAGGAATGAACTCATCTCGAGAAGAAATGTAGAGTCGGCACGAGTAGTATCAGTCGACTCGTGGACTCGGGACTCAACTCGAGGACTCATGTAGAGCCTGCACGAGGAGTTACGTGAAGAGTCGGCACGAGGAGTATCTTTCGACTCGTGGACTCGAATTCGACTCGAGGAATGAACTCATCTCGAGGAGATATGTAGAGTCGGCACGAGGAGTATCAGTCGACTCGTGGACTCGGGACTCAACTTGAGGACTCATGTAGAGCCTGCACGAGGAGTTATGTGAAGAGTCGGCACGAGGAGTATCAGTTGACTCTTGGACTCGAACTCGACTCGAGGAATGAACTCATCTCGAGGAGACATGTAGAGTCGTCACAAGGAGTATTAGTCGACTCATTGACTCGGGACTCAACTCGAGTACTCATGTAGAGCATGCAGGAGGAGTTACGTGAAGAATCGGAACTAGGAGTATCAGTCGACTCGTGGACTCGAACTCGACTCGAGGAAAGAACTCATCTCGAGGAGATATGTAGAGTCGGCACGAGGAGTATCAGTCGACTCGTGGACTCGGGACTCAACTCGAGGACTCATGCAGAGCCTGCACGAGGAGTTACGTGAAGAGTCGGCACGAGGAGTATCCGTCGACTCGTGGACTCGAACTCGATTCGAGGAATGAACTCATCTCGAGGAGAAATGTAGAGTCAGCACGAGGAGTATCAGTCGACTCGTGGACTCGGGACTCAACTAGAGGACTCATGTAGAGCCTGCACGAGGAGTTACGTGAAGAGTCGGCACGAGGAGTATCAGTCGACTCGTGGACTCGAACTCGACTCGAGGAATGAACTCATCTCGAGGAGATATGTAGAGTCGGCACGAGGAGTATCAGTCGACTCGTGGACTCGGGACTCAAGTCGAGGACTCATGTAGAGCCTGCACGAGGAGTTACGTGAAGAGTCGGCACGAGGAGTATCGGTCGACTCATGGACTCGAACTCGACTCGAGGAATGTACTCATCTCGAGGAGATATGTAGAGTCGGCACGAGGAGTATCAGTCGACTCATGGACTCGAACTCGACTCGAGGAATGAACTCATCTCAAGGAGATATGTAGAGTTGGCACGAGGAGTATCAGTCGACTCGTGGACTCGGGACTCAACTCGATAACTCATGTAGAGCCTGCACGAGGAGTTACGTGAAGAGTCGGCACGAGGAGTATCAGTAGACTCGTGGACTCGATATCGACACGAGGAATGAACTCATCTCCAGGAGACATGTACAGTCGGCACGAGGAGTATCGGTCGACTCGTGGACTCGGGACTCAACTCGAGGACCCATGTAGAGCCTGCACGAGGAGTTACATGAAGAGTCGGCACGTGGAGTATCAGTCGACTCATGGACTCGAACTCGACTCGAGGAATGAACTCATCTCAAGGAGATATGTAGAGTTGGCACGAGGAGTATCAGTCGACTCGTGGACTCGGGACTCAACTCGATGACTCATGTAGAGCCTGCACGAGGAGTTACGTGAAGAGTCAGCACGAGGAGTATCGGTCGACTCATGGACTCGAACTCGACTCGAGGAATGTACTCATCTCGAGGAGATATGTAGAGTAGGCACGAGGAGTATCAGTCGACTCGTGGGCTCGAACTCGACTCGAGGAATGAACTCATCTCGAGGAGACAAGTAGAGTCGGCACGAGGAGTATCAGTCGACTCGTGGACTCGGGACTCAACTCGAGGACTCATGTAGAGCCTGCACGAGGAGTTACGTGAAGAGTCGGCAGGAGGAGTATCCGTCGACTCGTGGACTCGAACTCGATTCGAGGAATGAACTCATCTCGAGAAGAAATGTAGAGTCGGCACGAGTAGTATCAGTCGACTCGTGGACTCGGGACTCAACTCGAGGACTCATGTAGAGCCTGCACGAGGAGTTACGTGAAGAGTCGGCACGAGGAGTATCTTTCGACTCGTGGACTCGAACTCGACTCGAGGAATGAACTCATCTCGAGGAGATATGTAGAGTCGGCACGAGGAGTATCAGTCGACTCCTGGACTCGGGACTCAACTTGAGGACTCATGTAGAGCCTGCACGAGGAGTTATGTGAAGAGTCGGCACGAGGAGTATCAGTTGACTCTTGGACTCGAACTCGACTCGAGGAATGAACTCATCTCGAGGAGACATGTAGAGTCGTCACAAGGAGTATTAGTCGACTCATTGACTCGGGACTGAACTCGAGTACTCATGTAGAGCATGCATGAGGAGTTACGTGAAGAATCGGAACTAGGAGTATCAGTCGACTCGTGGACTCGAACTCGACTCGAGGAATGAACTCATCTCGAGGAGAAATGTAGAGTCGGCAAGAGGAGTATCAGTCGACTCGTGGACTCAGGACTCAACTCGAGGACTCATGTAGAGCCTGCACGAGGAGTTACGTGAAGAGTTGGCACGAGGAGTATCAGTCGACTGATGGACTCGAACTCGACTCGAGGAATGAACTCATCTCGAGGAGATATGTAGAGCTTGCACGAGGAGTTACGTGAAGAGTCGGCACGAGGAGTATCAGTCGACTTGTGGACTCGAACTCGACTCGAGGAATGAACTCATCTCGAGGAGACATGTAGAGTCGTCACGAGGAGTATAACACGACTCGTGGACTCGGGACTCAACTCGAGAACTCATGTAGAGCCTGCACGAGGAGTTACGAGAAGAATCGGAACTAGGAGTATCAGTCGACTCGTGGACTCGAACTCGACTCGAGGAATGAACTCATCTCGAGGAGACATGTAGAGTCGGCAAGAGGAGTATCAGTCGACTCGTGGACTCAGGAGTCAACTCGAGGACTCATGTAGAGCCTACACGGGAAGTTACGTGAAGAGTCGGCACGAGGAGTATCAGTAGACTCGTGGACTCGATATCGACACGAGGAATGAACTCCTCTCCAGGAGACATGTACAGTCGGCACGAGGAGTATCGGTCGACTCGTGGACTCGGGATTCAACTCGAGGACCCATGTAGAGCCTGCACGAGGAGTTACGTGAAGAGTCGGCACGAGGAGTATCAGTCGACTCATGGACTCGAACTCGACTCGAGGAATGAACTCATCTCAAGGAGATATGTAGAGTTGGCACGAGGAGTATCAGTCGACTCGTGGACTCGGGACTCAACTCGATGACTCATGTAGAGCCTGCACGAGGAGTTACGTGAAGAGTCGGCACGAGGAGTATCAGTCGACTCATGGACTCAAACTCGGCTCGAGGAATGAACTCATCTCGAGGAGATATGTAGAGTCGGCACGAGGAGTATCAGTCGACTCGTGGACTCGGGACTCAAGTCGAGGACTCATGTAGAGCCTGCACGAGGAGTTACGTGAAGAGTCGGCACGAGGAGTATCGGTCGACTCATGGACTCGAACTCGACTCGAGGAATGTACTCATCTCGAGGAGATATGTAGAGTCGGCACGAGGAGTATCAGTCGACTCGTGGGCTCGAACTCGACTCGAGGAATGAACTCATCTCGAGGAGACAAGTAGAGTCGGCACGAGGAGTATCAGTCGACTCGTGGACTCGGGACTCAACTCGAGGACTCATGTAGAGCCTGCACGAGGAGTTACGTGAAGAGTCGGCACGAGGAGTATCAGTCGACTCGTGGACTCGAACTCGACTCGAGGAAAGAACTCATCTCGAGGAGATATGTAGAGTCGGCACGAGGAGTATCAGTCGACTCGTGGACTCGGGACTCAACTCGAGGACTCATGTAGAGCCTACACGAGGAGTTACGTGAAGAGTCGGCACGAGGAGTATCCGTCGACTCGTGGACTCGAACTCGATTCGAGGAATGAACTCATCTCGAGGAGAAATGTAGAGTCGGCACGGGTAGTATCAGTCGACTCGTGGACTCGGGACTCAACTCGAGGACTCATGTAGAGCATGCACGAGGAGTTACGTGAAGAGTCGGCACGAGGAGTATCAGTCGACTCGTGGACTCGAACTCGACTCGAGGAATGAACTCATCTCGAGGAGATATGTAGAGTCGGCACGAGGAGTATCAGTCGACTCGTGGACTCGGGACTCAACTTGAGGACTCATGTAGAGCCTGCACGAGGAGTTATGTGAAGAGTCGGCACGAGGAGTATCAGTTGACTCATGGACTCGAACTCGACTCGAGGAATGAACTCATCTCGAGGAGACATGTAGAGTCGTCACAAGGAGTATCAGTCGAGTCATTGACTCGGGACTCAACTCGAGTACTCATGTAGAGCCTGCAGGAGGAGTTACGTGAAGAATCGGAACTAGGAGTATCAGTCGACTCGTGGACTCGAACTCGACTCGAGGAATGAACTCATCTCGAGGAGAAATGTAGAGTCGGCAAGAGGAGTATCAGTCGACTCGTGGACTCAGGACTCAACTCGAGGACTCATGTAGAGCCTGCACGAGGAGTTACGTGAAGAGTCGGCACGAGGAGTATCAGTAGACTCGTGGACTCGATCTCGACTCGAGGAATGAACTCATCTCGAGGAGACATGTACAGTCGGCACGAGGAGCATCAGTCGACTCGTGGACTCGGGACTCAACTCGAGGACTCATGTAGAGCCTGCACGAGGAGTTACGTGAAGAGTCGGCACGAGGAGTATCAGTCGACTCATGGACTCGAACTCGGCTCGAGGAATGAACTCATCTCGAGGAGATATGTAGAGTCGGCACGAGGAGTATCAGTCGACTCGTGGACTCGGGACTCAACTCGAGGACTCATGTAGAGCCAGCACGAGGAGTTACGTGAAGAGTCGGCACGAGGAGTATCAGTCGACTCATGGACTCGAACTCGACTCGAGGAATGAACTCATCTCGAGGAGATATGTAGAGTCGGCACGAGGAGTATCAGTCGACTCGTGGACTCGGGACTCAACTCGAGGACTCATGTAGAGCCTGCACGAGGAGTTACGTGAAGAGTCGGCACGAGGAGTATCAGTCGACTTGTGGACTCGAACTCGACTCGAGGAATGAACTCATCTCGATGAGACATGTAGAGTCGTCACAAGGAGTATCAGTCGACTCGTGGACTCGGGACTCAACTCGAGGACTCATGTAGAGCCTGCAAGAGGAGTTACGTGAAGAATCGGAACTAGGAGTATCAGTCGACTCGTGGACTCGAACTCGACTCGAGGAATGAACTCATCTCGAGGAGAAATGTAGAGTCGGCCAGAGGAGTATCAGTCGACTCGTGGACTCAGGACTCAACTCGAGGACTCATGTAGAGCCTGCACGAGGAGTTACGTGAAGAGTCGGCACGAGGAGTATCAGTAGACTCGTGGACTCGATCTCGACTCAAGGAATGAACTCATCTCGAGGAGACATGTACAGTCGGCACGAGGAGTATCAGTCGACTCGTGGACTCGGGACTCAACTCGAGGACTCATGTAGAGCCTGCACGAGGAGTTACGTGAAGAGTCGGCACGAGGAGTATCAGTCGACTCATGGACTCGAACTCGACTCGAGGAATTAACTCATCTCGAGGAGATATGTAGAGTTGGCACGAGGAGCATCAGTCGACTCGTGGACTCGGGACTCAACTCGAGGACTCATGTAGAGCCTGCACGAGGAGTTACGTGAAGAGTCGGCACGAGGAGTATCAGTCGACTCGTGGACTCGAACTCGACTCGAGGAATGAACTCATCTCGAGGAGAAATGTAGAGTTGGCACGAGGAGTATCAGTCGACTCGTGGACTCGGGACTCAACTCGAGGACTCATGTAGAGCCTGCACGAGAAGTTACGTGAAGAGTCGGCACGACGAGTATCAGTCGACTTGTGGACACGAACTCGACTCGAGGAATGAACTCATCTCGAGGAGACATGTAGAGTCGTCACGAGGAGTATCAGTCGACTCGTGGACTCGGGACTCAACTCGAGGATTCATGTAGAGCCTGCACGAGGAGTTACGTGAAGAATCGAAACTAGGAGTATCAGTCGACTCGTGGACTCGAACTCGACTCGAGGAATGAACTCATCTCGAGGAGACATGTAGAGTCAGCAAGAGGAGTATAAGTCGACTCGTGGACTCAGGACTCAACTCGAGGACTCATGTAGAGCCTGCACGAGGAGTTACGTGAAGAGTCGGCACGAGGAGTATCAGTAGACTCATGGACTCGATCTCGACTCGAGGAATGAACTCATCTCGAGGAGACATGTACAGTCGGCACGAGGAGTATCAGTCGACTCGTGGACTCGGGACTCAACTCGAGGACTCATGTAGAGCCTGCACGAGGAGTTACGTGAAGAGTCGGCACGAGGAGTATCAGTCGACTCATGGACTCGAACTCGACTCGAGGAATGAACTCATCTCGAGAAGATATGTAGAGTTGCCACGAGGAGTATCAGTCGACTCGTGGACTCGGGACTCAACTCGAGGACTCATGTAGAGCCTGCACGAGGCGTTACGTGAAGATTCGGCACGAGCAGTATCAGTCGACTGATGGACTCGAACTCGACTCGAGGAATGAACTCATCTCGAGGAGATATGTAGAGTTGGCACGAGGAGTATCAGTCGACTCGTGGACTCGGGACTCAACTCGAGGACTCATGTAGAGCTTGCACGAGGAGTTACGTGAAGAGTCGGCACGAGGAGTATCAGTCGACTTGTGGACTCGAACTCGACTCGAGGAATGAACTCATCTCGAGGAGACATGTAGAGTCGTCACGAGGAGTATAACACGACTCGTGGACTCGGGACTCAACTCGAGAACTCATGTAGAGCCTGCACGAGGAGTTACGAGAAGAATCGGAACTAGGAGTATCAGTCGACTCGTGGACTCGAACTCGACTCGAGGAATGAACTCATCTCGAGGAGACATGTAGAGTCGGCAAGAGGAGTATCAGTCGACTCGTGGACTCAGGACTCAACTCGAGGACTCATGTAGAGCCTGCACGAGGAGTTACGTGAAGAGTCGGCACGAGGAGTATCAGTCGACTCGTGGACTCGAACTCGACTCGAAGAAAGAACTCATCTCGAGGAGATATGTAGAGTCGGCACGAGGAGTATCAGTCGACTCGTGGACTCGGGACTCAACTCGAGGACTCATGTAGAGCCTACACGAGGAGTTACGTGAAGAGTCGGCACGAGGAGTATCCGTCGACTCGTGGACTCGAACTCGATTCGAGGAATGAACTCATCTCGAGGAGAAATGTAGAGTCGGCACGAGTAGTATCAGTCGACTCGTGGACTCGGGACTCAACTCGAGGACTCATGTAGAGCATGCACGAGGAGTTACGTGAAGAGTCGGCACGAGGAGTATCAGTCGACTCGTGGACTCGAACTCGACTCGAGGAATGAACTCATCTCGAGGAGATATGTAGAGTCGGCACGAGGAGTATCAGTCGACTCGTGGACTCGGGACTCAACTTGAGGACTCATGTAGAGCCTGCACGAGGAGTTATGTGAAGAGTCGGCACGAGGAGTATCAGTTGACTCATGGACTCGAACTCGACTCGAGGAATGAACTCATCTCGAGGAGACATGTAGAGTCGTCACAAGGAGTATCAGTCGACTCATTGACTCGGGACTCAACTCGAGTACTCATGTAGAGCCTGCAGGAGGAGTTACGTGAAGAATCGGAACTAGGAGTATCAGTCGACTCGTGGACTCGAACTCGACTCGAGGAATGAACTCATCTCGAGGAGAAATGTAGAGTCGGCAAGAGGAGTATCAGTCGACTCGTGGACTCAGGACTCAACTCGAGGACTCATGTAGAGCCTGCACGAGGAGTTACGTGAAGAGTCGGCACGAGGAGTATCAGTAGACTCGTGGACTCGATCTCGACTCGAGGAATGAACTCATCTCGAGGAGACATGTACAGTCGGCACGAGGAGCATCAGTCGTCTCGTGGACTCGGGACTCAACTCGAGGACTCATGTAGAGCCTGCACGAGGAGTTACGTGAAGAGTCGGCACGAGGAGTATCAGTCGACTCATGGACTCGAACTCGGCTCGAGGAATGAACTCATCTCGAGGAGATATGTAGAGTCGGCACGAGGAGTATCAGTCGACTCGTGGACTCGGGACTCAACTCGAGGACTCATGTAGAGCCAGCACGAGGAGTTACGTGAAGAGTCGGCACGAGGAGTATCAGTCGACTCATGGACTCGAACTCGACTCGAGGAATGAACTCATCTCGAGGAGATATGTAGAGTCGGCACGAGGAGTATCAGTCGACTCGTGGACTCGGGACTCAACTCGAGGACTCATGTAGAGCCTGCACGAGGAGTTACGTGAAGAGTCGGCACGAGGAGTATCAGTCGACTTGTGGACTCGAACTCGACTCGAGGAATGAACTCATCTCGATGAGACATGTAGAGTCGTCACAAGGAGTATCAGTCGACTCGTGGACTCGGGACTCAACTCGAGGACTCATGTAGAGCCTGCAAGAGGAGTTACGTGAAGAATCGGAACTAGGAGTATCAATCGACTCGTGGACTCGAACTCGACTCGAGGAATGAACTCATCTCGAGGAGAAATGTAGAGTCGGCAAGAGGAGTATCAGTCGACTCGTGGACTCAGGACTCAACTCGAGGACTCATGTAGAGCCTGCACGAGGAGTTACGTGAAGAGTCGGCACGAGGAGTATCAGTAGACTCGTGGACTCGATCTCGACTCAAGGAATGAACTCATCTCGAGGAGACATGTACAGTCGGCACGAGGAGTATCAGTCGACTCGTGGACTCGGGACTCAACTCGAGGACTCATGTAGAGCCTGCACGAGGAGTTACGTGAAGAGTCGGCACGAGGAGTATCAGTCGACTCATGGACTCGAACTCGACTCGAGGAATTAACTCATCTCGAGGAGATATGTAGAGTTGGCACGAGGAGCATCAGTCGACTCGTGGACTCGGGACTCAACTCGAGGACTCATGTAGAGCCTGCACGAGGAGTTACGTGAAGAGTCGGCACGAGGAGTATCAGTCGACTCGTGGACTCGAACTCGACTCGAGGAATGAACTCATCTCGAGGAGACATGTACAGTCGGCACGAGGAGTATCAGTCGACTCGTGGACTCGGGACTCAACTCGAGGACTCATGTAGAGCCTGCACGAGGAGTTACGTGAAGAGTCGGCACGAGGAGTATCAGTAGACTCGTGGACTCGATCTCGACTCAAGGAATGAACTCATCTCGAGGAGACATGTACAGTCGGCACGAGGAGTATCAGTCGACTCGTGGACTCGGGACTCAACTCGAGGACTCATGTAGAGCCTGCACGAGGAGTTACGTGAAGAGTCGGCACGAGGAGTATCAGTCGACTCATGGACTCGAACTCGACTCGAGGAATTAACTCATCTCGAGGAGATATGTAGAGTTGGCACGAGGAGCATCAGTCGACTCGTGGACTCGGGACTCAACTCGAGGACTCATGTAGAGCCTGCACGAGAAGTTACGTGAAGAGTCGGCACGACGAGTATCAGTCGACTTGTGGACACGAACTCGACTCGAGGAATGAACTCATCTCGAGGAGACATGTAGAGTCGTCACGAGGAGTATAACACGACTCGTGGACTCGGGACTCAACTCGAGAACTCATGTAGAGCCTGCACGAGGAGTTACGAGAAGAATCGGAACTAGGAGTATCAGTCGACTCGTGGACTCGAACTCGACTCGAGGAATGAACTCATCTCGAGGAGACATGTAGAGTCGGCAAGAGGAGTATCAGTCGACTCGTGGACTCAGGACTCAACTCGAGGACTCATGTAGAGCCTGCACGAGGAGTTACGTGAAGAGTCGGCACGAGGAGTATCAGTCGACTCGTGGACTCGAACTCGACTCGAGGAAAGAACTCATCTCGAGGAGATATGTAGAGTCGGCACGAGGAGTATCAGTCGACTCGTGGACTCGGGACTCAACTCCAGGACTCATGTAGAGCCTACACGAGGAGTTACGTGAAGAGTCGGCACGAGGAGTATCCGTCGACTCGTGGACTCGAACTCGATTCGAGGAATGAACTCATCTCGAGGAGAAATGTAGAGTCGGCACGAGTAGTATCAGTCGACTCGTGGACTCGGGACTCAACTCGAGGACTCATGTAGAGCATGCACGAGGAGTTACGTGAAGAGTCGGCACGAGGAGTATCAGTCGACTCGTGGACTCGAACTCGACTCGAGGAATGAACTCATCTCGAGGAGATATGTAGAGTCGGCACGAGGAGTATCAGTCGACTCGTGGACTCGGGACTCAACTCGAGGACTCATGTAGAGCCTACACGAGGAGTTACGTGAAGAGTCGGCACGAGGAGTATCCGTCGACTCGTGGACTCGAACTCGATTCGAGGAATGAACTCATCTCGAGGAGAAATGTAGAGTCGGCACGAGTAGTATCAGTCGACTCGTGGACTCGGGACTCAACTCGAGGACTCATGTAGAGCATGCACGAGGAGTTACGTGAAGAGTCGGCACGAGGAGTATCAGTCGACTCGTGGACTCGAACTCGACTCGAGGAATGAACTCATCTCGAGGAGATATGTAGAGTCGGCACGAGGAGTATCAGTCGACTCGTGGACTCGGGACTCAACTTGAGGACTCATGTAGAGCCTGCACGAGGAGTTATGTGAAGAGTCGGCACGAGGAGTATCAGTTGACTCATGGACTCGAACTCGACTCGAGGAATAAACTCATCTCGAGGAGACATGTAGAGTCGTCACAAGGAGTATCAGTCGACTCATTGACTCGGGACTCAACTCGAGTACTCATGTAGAGCCTGCAGGAGGAGTTACGTGAAGAATCGGAACTAGGAGTATCAGTCGACTCGTGGACTCGAACTCGACTCGAGGAATGAACTCATCTCGAGGAGAAATGTAGAGTCGGCAAGAGGAGTATCAGTCGACTCGTGGACTCAGGACTCAACTCGAGGACTCATGTAGAGCCTGCACGAGGAGTTACGTGAAGAGTCGGCACGAGGAGTATCAGTAGACTCGTGGACTCGATCTCGACTCGAGGAATGAACTCATCTCGAGGAGACATGTACAGTCGGCACGAGGAGCATCAGTCGTCTCGTGGACTCGGGACTCAACTCGAGGACTCATGTAGAGCCTGCACGAGGAGTTACGTGAAGAGTCGGCACGAGGAGTATCAGTCGACTCATGGACTCGAACTCGGCTCGAGGAATGAACTCATCTCGAGGAGATATGTAGAGTCGGCACGAGGAGTATCAGTCGACTCGTGGACTCGGGACTCAACTCGAGGACTCATGTAGAGCCAGCACGAGGAGTTACGTGAAGAGTCGGCACGAGGAGTATCAGTCGACTCATGGACTCGAACTCGACTCGAGGAATGAACTCATCTCGAGGAGATATGTAGAGTCGGCACGAGGAGTATCAGTCGACTCGTGGACTCGGGACTCAACTCGAGGACTCATGTAGAGCCTGCACGAGGAGTTACGTGAAGAGTCGGCACGAGGAGTATCAGTCGACTTGTGGACTCGAACTCGACTCGAGGAATGAACTCATCTCGATGAGACATGTAGAGTCGTCACAAGGAGTATCAGTCGACTCGTGGACTCGGGACTCAACTCGAGGACTCATGTAGAGCCTGCAAGAGGAGTTACGTGAAGAATCGGAACTAGGAGTATCAATCGACTCGTGGACTCGAACTCGACTCGAGGAATGAACTCATCTCGAGGAGAAATGTAGAGTCGGCAAGAGGAGTATCAGTCGACTCGTGGACTCAGGACTCAACTCGAGGACTCATGTAGAGCCTGCACGAGGAGTTACGTGAAGAGTCGGCACGAGGAGTATCAGTAGACTCGTGGACTCGATCTCGACTCAAGGAATGAACTCATCTCGAGGAGACATGTACAGTCGGCACGAGGAGTATCAGTCGACTCGTGGACTCGGGACTCAACTCGAGGACTCATGTAGAGCCTGCACGAGGAGTTACGTGAAGAGTCGGCACGAGGAGTATCAGTCGACTCATGGACTCGAACTCGACTCGAGGAATTAACTCATCTCGAGGAGATATGTAGAGTTGGCACGAGGAGCATCAGTCGACTCGTGGACTCGGGACTCAACTCGAGGACTCATGTAGAGCCTGCACGAGGAGTTACGTGAAGAGTCGGCACGAGGAGTATCAGTCGACTCGTGGACTCGAACTCGACTCGAGGAATGAACTCATCTCGAGGAGACATGTACAGTCGGCACGAGGAGTATCAGTCGACTCGTGGACTCGGGACTCAACTCGAGGACTCATGTAGAGCCTGCACGAGGAGTTACGTGAAGAGTCGGCACGAGGAGTATCAGTAGACTCGTGGACTCGATCTCGACTCAAGGAATGAACTCATCTCGAGGAGACATGTACAGTCGGCACGAGGAGTATCAGTCGACTCGTGGACTCGGGACTCAACTCGAGGACTCATGTAGAGCCTGCACGAGGAGTTACGTGAAGAGTCGGCACGAGGAGTATCAGTCGACTCATGGACTCGAACTCGACTCGAGGAATTAACTCATCTCGAGGAGATATGTAGAGTTGGCACGAGGAGCATCAGTCGACTCGTGGACTCGGGACTCAACTCGAGGACTCATGTAGAGCCTGCACGAGAAGTTACGTGAAGAGTCGGCACGACGAGTATCAGTCGACTTGTGGACACGAACTCGACACGAGGAATGAACTCATCTCGAGGAGACATGTAGAGTCGTCACGAGGAGTATAACACGACTCGTGGACTCGGGACTCAACTCGAGAACTCATGTAGAGCCTGCACGAGGAGTTACGAGAAGAATCGGAACTAGGAGTATCAGTCGACTCGTGGACTCGAACTCGACTCGAGGAATGAACTCATCTCGAGGAGACATGTAGAGTCGGCAAGAGGAGTATCAGTCGACTCGTGGACTCAGGACTCAACTCGAGGACTCATGTAGAGCCTGCACGAGGAGTTACGTGAAGAGTCGGCACGAGGAGTATCAGTCGACTCGTGGACTCGAACTCGACTCGAGGAAAGAACTCATCTCGAGGAGATATGTAGAGTCGGCACGAGGAGTATCAGTCGACTCGTGGACTCGGGACTCAACTCGAGGACTCATGTAGAGCCTACACGAGGAGTTACGTGAAGAGTCGGCACGAGGAGTATCCGTCGACTCGTGGACTCGAACTCGATTCGAGGAATGAACTCATCTCGAGGAGAAATGTAGAGTCGGCACGAGTAGTATCAGTCGACTCGTGGACTCGGGACTCAACTCGAGGACTCATGTAGAGCATGCACGAGGAGTTACGTGAAGAGTCGGCACGAGGAGTATCAGTCGACTCGTGGACTCGAACTCGACTCGAGGAATGAACTCATCTCGAGGAGATATGTAGAGTCGGCACGAGGAGTATCAGTCGACTCGTGGACTCGGGACTCAACTTGAGGACTCATGTAGAGCCTGCACGAGGAGTTATGTGAAGAGTCGGCACGAGGAGTATCAGTTGACTCATGGACTCGAACTCGACTCGAGGAATGAACTCATCTCGAGGAGACATGTAGAGTCGTCACAAGGAGTATCAGTCGACTCATTGACTCGGGACTCAACTCGAGTACTCATGTAGAGCCTGCAGGAGGAGTTACGTGAAGAATCGGAACTAGGAGTATCAGTCGACTCGTGGACTCGAACTCGACTCGAGGAATGAACTCATCTCGAGGAGAAATGTAGAGTCGGCAAGAGGAGTATCAGTCGACTCGTGGACTCAGGACTCAACTCGAGGACTCATGTAGAGCCTGCACGAGGAGTTACGTGAAGAGTCGGCACGAGGAGTATCAGTAGACTCGTGGACTCGATCTCGACTCGAGGAATGAACTCATCTCGAGGAGACATGTACAGTCGGCACGAGGAGCATCAGTCGACTCGTGGACTCGGGACTCAACTCGAGGACTCATGTAGAGCCTGCACGAGGAGTTACGTGAAGAGTCGGCACGAGGAGTATCAGTCGACTCATGGACTCGAACTCGGCTCGAGGAATGAACTCATCTCGAGGAGATATGTAGAGTCGGCACGAGGAGTATCAGTCGACTCGTGGACTCGGGACTCAACTCGAGGACTCATGTAGAGCCAGCACGAGGAGTTACGTGAAGAGTTGGCACGAGGAGTATCAGTCGACTCATGGACTCGAACTCGACTCGAGGAATGAACTCATCTCGAGGAGATATGTAGAGTCGGCACGAGGAGTATCAGTCGACTCGTGGACTCGGGACTCAACTCGAGGACTCATGTAGAGCCTGCACGAGGAGTTACGTGAAGAGTCGGCACGAGGAGTATCAGTCGACTTGTGGACTCGAACTTGACTCGAGGAATGAACTCATCTCGATGAGACATGTAGAGTCGTCACAAGGAGTATCAGTCGACTCGTGGACTCGGGACTCAACTCGAGGACTCATGTAGAGCCTGCAAGAGGAGTTACGTGAAGAATCGGAACTAGGAGTATCAGTCGACTCGTGGACTCGAACTCGACTCGAGGAATGAACTCATTTCGAGGAGAAATGTAGAGTCGGCAAGAGGAGTATCAGTCGACTCGTGGACTCAGGACTCAACTCGAGGACTCATGTAGAGCCTGCACGAGGAGTTACGTGAAGAGTCGGCACGAGGAGTATCAGTAGACTCGTGGACTCGATCTCGACTCAAGGAATGAACTCATCTCGAGGAGACATGTACAGTCGGCACGAGGAGTATCAGTCGACTCGTGGACTCGGGACTCAACTCGAGGACTCATGTAGAGCCTGCACGAGGAGTTACGTGAAGAGTCGGCACGAGTAGTATCAGTCGACTCATGGACTCGAACTCGACTCGAGGAATTAACTCATCTCGAGGAGATATGTAGAGTTGGCACGAGGAGCATCAGTCGACTCGTGGACTCGGGACTCAACTCGAGGACTCATGTAGAGCCTGCACGAGGAGTTACGTGAAGAGTCGGCACGAGGAGTATCAGTCGACTCATGGACTCGAACTCGACTCGAGGAATGAACTCATCTCGAGGAGAAATGTAGAGTTGGCACGAGGAGTATCAGTCGACTCGTGGACTCGGGACTCAACTCGAGGACTCATGTAGAGCCTGCACGAGAAGTTACGTGAAGAGTCGGCACGACGAGTATCAGTCGACTTGTGGACACGAACTCGACTCGAGGAATGAACTCATCTCGAGGAGACATGTAGAGTCGTCACGAGGAGTATCAGTCGACTCGTGGACTCGAACTCGACTCGAGGAATGAACTCATCTCGAGGAGACATGTAGAGTCAGCAAGAGGAGTATAAGTCGACTCGTGGACTCAAGACTCAACTCGAGGACTCATGTAGAGCCTGCACGAGGAGTTACGTGAAGAGTCGGCACGAGGAGTATCAGTAGACTCATGGACTCGATCTCGACTCGAGGAATGAACTCATCTCGAGGAGACATGTACAGTCGGCACGAGGAGTATCAGTCGACTCGTGGACTCGGGACTCAACTCGAGGACTCATGTAGAGCCTGCACGAGGAGTTACGTGAAGAGTCGGCACGAGGAGTATCAGTCGACTCATGGACTCGAACTCGACTCGAGGAATGAACTCATCTCGAGGAGATATGTAGAGTTGCCACGAGGAGTATCAGTCGACTCGTGGACTCGGGACTCAACTCGAGGACTCATGTAGAGCCTGCACGAGGCGTTACGTGAAGATTCGGCACGAGGAGTATCAGTCGACTGATGGACTCGAACTCGACTCGAGGAATGAACTCATCTCGAGGAGATATGTAGAGTTGGCACGAGGAGTATCAGTTGACTCGTGGACTCGGGACTCAACTCGAGGACTCATGTAGAGCCTGCACGAGGAGTTACGTGAAGAGTCGGCACGAGGAGTATCAGTCGACTTGTGGACTCGAACTCGACTCGAGGAATGAACTCATCTCGAGGAGACATGTAGAGTCGTCACGAGGAGTATAACACGACTCGTGGACTCGGGACTCAACTCGAGAACTCATGTAGAGCCTGCACGAGGAGTTACGAGAAGAATCGGAACTAGGAGTATCAGTCGACTCGTGGACTCGAACTCGACTCGAGGAATGAACTCATCTCGAGGAGACATGTAGAGTCGGCAAGAGGAGTATCAGTCGACTCGTGGACTCAAGACTCAACTCGAGGACTCATGTAGAGCCTACACGAGGAGTTACGTGAAGAGTCGGCACGAGGAGTATCAGTAGACTCGTGGACTCGATATCGACACGAGGAATGAACTCATCTCCAGGAGACATGTACAGTCGGCACGAGGAGTATCGGTCGACTCGTGGACTCGGGACTCAACTCGAGGACCCATGTAGAGCCTGCACGAGGAGTTACGTGAAGAGTCGGCACGAGGAGTATCAGTCGACTCATGGACTCGAACTCGACTCGAAGAATGAACTCATCTCGAGGAGATATGTAGAGTCGGCACGAGGAGTATCAGTCGACTCGTGGACTCGGGACTCAACTCGAGGACTCATGTAGAGCCTGCACGAGGAGTTACGTGAAGAGTCGGCACGAGGAGTATCAGTCGACTTGTGGACTCGAACTTGACTCGAGGAATGAACTCATCTCGATGAGACATGTAGAGTCGTCACAAGGAGTATCAGTCGACTCGTGGACTCGGGACTCAACTCGAGGACTCATGTAGAGCCTGCAAGAGGAGTTACGTGAAGAATCGGAACTAGGAGTATCAGTCGACTCGTGGACTCGAACTCGACTCGAGGAATGAACTCATCTCGAGGAGAAATGTAGAGTCGGCAAGAGGAGTATCAGTCGACTCGTGGACTCAGGACTCAACTCGAGGTCTCATGTAGAGCCTGCACGAGGAGTTACGTGAAGAGTCGGCACGAGGAGTATCAGTAGACTCGTGGACTCGATCTCGACTCAAGGAATGAACTCATCTCGAGGAGACATGTACAGTCGGCACGAGGAGTATAAGTCGACTCGTGGACTCGGGACTCAACTCGAGGAATGAACTCATCTCGAGGAGAAATGTAGAGTCGGCAAGAGGAGTATCAGTAGACTCGTGGACTCAGGACTCAACTCGATGACTCATGTAGAGCCTGCACGAGGAGTTACGTGAAGAGTCAGCACGAGGAGTATCGGTCGACTCATGGACTCGAACTCGACTCGAGGAATGTACTCATCTCGAGGAGATATGTAGAGTCGGCACGAGGAGTATCAGTCGACTCGTGGGCTCGAACTCGACTCGAGGAATGAACTCATCTCGAGGAGACAAGTAGAGTCGGCACGAGGAGTATCAGTCGACTCGTGGACTCGGGACTCAACTCGAGGACTCATGTAGAGCCTGCACGAGGAGTTACGTGAAGAGTCGGCACGAGGAGTAGCAGTCGACTCGTGGACTCGAACTCGACTCGAGGAAAGAACTCATCTCGAGGAGATATGTTGAGTCGGCACGAGGAGTATCAGTCGACTCGTGGACTCGGGACTCAACTCGAGGACTCATGTAGAGCCTACACGAGGAGTTACGTGAAGAGTCGGCACGAGGAGTATCCGTCGACTCGTGGACTCGAACTCGATTCGAGGAATGAACTCATCTCGAGGAGAAATGTAGAGTCGGCGCGAGTAGCATCAGTCGACTCGTGGACTCGGGACTCAACTCGAGGACTCATGTAGAGCATGCACGAGGAGTTACGTGAAGAGTCGGCACGAGGAGTATCAGTCGACTCGTGGACTCGAACTCGACTCGAGGAATGAACTCATCTCGAGGAGATATGTAGAGTCGGCACGAGGAGTATCAGTCGACTCGTGGACTCGTGACTCAACTCGAGGACTCATGTAGAGCCTGCACGAGGAGTTACGTGAAGAGTCGGCACGAGGAGTATCAGTCGACTTGTGGACTCGAACTCGACTCGAGGAATGAACTCATCTCGATGAGACATGTAGAGTCGTCACAAGGAGTATCAGTCGACTCGTGGACTCGGGACTCAACTCGAGGACTCATTTAGAGCCTGCACGAGGAGTTACGTGAAGAGTCGGCACGAGGAGTATCAGTCGACTCATGGACTCGAACTCGACTCGAGGAATGAACTCATCTCGAGGAGAAATGTAGAGTTGGCACGAGGAGTATCAGTCGACTCGTGGACTCGGGACTCAACTCGAGGACTCATGTAGAGCCTGCACGAGAAGTTACGTGAAGAGTCGGCACGACGAGTATCAGTCGACTTGTGGACACGAACTCGACTCGAGGAATGAACTCATCTCGAGGAGACATGTAGAGTCGTCACGAGGAGTATCAGTCGACTCGTGGACTCGGGACTCAACTCGAGGATTCATGTAGAGCCTGCACGAGGAGTTACGTGAAGAATCGAAACTAGGAGTATCAGTCGACTCGTGGACTCGCGCTCGACTCGAGGAATGAACTCATCTCGAGGAGACATGTAGAGTCAGCAAGAGGAGTATAAGTCGACTCGTGGACTCAGGACTCAACTGGAGGACTCATGTAGAGCCTGCACGAGGAGTTACGTGAAGAGTCGGCACGAGGAGTATCAGTAGACTCATGGACTCGATCTCGACTCGAGGAATGAACTCATCTCGAGGAGACATGTACAGTCGGCACGAGGAGTATCAGTCGACTCGTGGACTCGGGACTCAATTCGAGGACTCATGTAGAGCCTGCACGAGGAGTTACGTGAAGAGTCGGCACGAGGAGTATCAGTCGACTCATGGACTCGAACTCGACTCGAGGAATGAACTCATCTCGAGGAGATATGTAGAGTTGCCACGAGGAGTATCAGTCGACTCGTGGACTCGGGACTCAACTCGAGGACTCATGTAGAGCCTGCACGAGGCGTTACGTGAAGATTCGGCACGAGGAGTATCAGTCGACTGATGGACTCGAACTCGACTCGAGGAATGAACTCATCTCGAGGAGATATGTAGAGTTGGCACGAGGAGTATCAGTTGACTCGTGGACTCGGGACTCAACTCGAGGACTCATGTAGAGCTTGCACGAGGAGTTACGTGAAGAGTCGGCACGAGGAGTATGAGTCGACTTGTGGACTCGAACTCGACTCGAGGAATGAACTCATCTCGAGGAGACATGTAGAGTCGCCACGAGGAGTATAACACGACTCGTGGACTCGGGACTCAACTCGAGAACTCATGTAGAGCCTGCACGAGGAGTTACGAGAAGAATCGGAACTAGGAGTATCAGTCGACTCGTGGACTCGAACTCGACTCGAGGAATGAACTCATCTCGAGGAGACATGTAGAGTCGGCAATAGGAGTATCAGTCGACTCGTGGACTCAGGACTCAACTCGAGGACTCATGTAGAGCCTACACGAGGAGTTACGTGAAGTGTCGGCACGAGGAGTATCAGTAGACTCGTGGACTCGATATCGACACGAGGAATGAACTCATCTCCAGGAGACATGTACAGTCGGCACGAGGAGTATCGGTCGACTCGTGGACTCGGGACTCAACTCGAGGACCCATGTAGAGCCTGCACGAGGAGTTACGTGAAGAGTCGGCACGAGGAGTATCAGTCGACTCATGGACTCGAACTCGACTCGAGGAATGAACTCAGCTCAAGGAGATATGTAGAGTTGGCACGAGGAGTATCAGTCGACTCGTGGACTCGGGACTCAACTCGAGGACTCATGTAGAGCCTACACGAGGAGTTACGTGAAGAGTCGGCACGAGGAGTATCAGTCGACTCGTGGACTCGAACTCGACTCGAGGAAAGAACTCATCTCGAGGAGATATGTAGAGTCGGCACGAGGAGTATCAGTCGACTCGTGGACTCGGGACTCAACTCGAGGACTCATGTAGAGCCTACACGAGGAGTTACGTGAAGAGTCGGCACGAGGAGTATCAGTCGACTCGTGGACTCGAACTCGACTCGAGGAATGAACTCATCTCGAGGAGAAATGTAGAGTCGGCGCGAGTAGTATCAGTCGACTCGTGGACTCGGGACTCAACTCGAGGACTCATGTAGAGCATGCACGAGGAGTTACGTGAAGAGTCGGCACGAGGAGTATCAGTCGACTCGTGGACTCGAACTCGACTCGAGGAATGAACTCATCTCGAGGAGATATGTAGAGTCGGCACGAGGAGTATCAGTCGACTCGTGGACTCGTGACTCAACTCGAGGACTCATGTAGAGCCTGCACGAGGAGTTACGTGAAGAGTCGGCACGAGGAGTATCAGTCGACTTGTGGACTCGAACTCGACTCGAGGAATGAACTCATCTCGATGAGACATGTAGAGTCGTCACAAGGAGTATCAGTCGACTCGTGGACTCGGGACTCAACTCGAGGACTCATGTAGAGCCTGCAAGAGGAGTTACGTGAAGAATCGGAACTAGGAGTATCAGTCGACTCGTGGACTCGAACTCGACTCGAGGAATGAACTCATCTCGAGGAGAAATGTAGAGTCGGCAAGAGGAGTATCAGTCGACTCGTGGACTCAGGACTCAACTCGAGGACTCATGTAGAGCCTGCACGAGGAGTTACGTGAAGAGTCGGCACGAGGAGTATCAGTAGACTCGTGGACTCGATCTCGACTCGAGGAATGAACTCATCTCGAGGAGACATGTACAGTCGGCACGAGGAGCATCAGTCGACTCGTGGACTCGGGACTCAACTCGAGGACTCATGTAGAGCCTGCACGAGGAGTTACGTGAAGAGTCGGCACGAGGAGTATCAGTCGACTCATGGACTTGAACTCGGCTCGAGGAATGAACTCATCTCGAGGAGATATGTAGAGTCGGCACGAGGAGTATCAGTCGACTCGTGGACTCGGGACTCAACTCGAGGAATGAACTCATCTCGAGGAGAAATGTAGAGTCGGCAAGAGGAGTATCAGTAGACTCGTGGAATCAGGACTCAACTCGATGACTCATGTAGAGCCTGCACGAGGAGTTACGTGAAGAGTCAGCACGAGGAGTATCGGTCGACTCATGGACTCGAACTCGACTCGAGGAATGTACTCATCTCGAGGAGATATGTAGAGTCGGCACGAGGAGTATCAGTCGACTCGTGGGCTCGAACTCGACTCGAGGAATGAACTCATCTCGAGGAGACAAGTAGAGTCGGCACGAGGAGTATCAGTCGACTCGTGGACTCGGGACTCAACTCGAGGACTCATGTAGAGCCTGCACGAGGAGTTACGTGAAGAGTCGGCACGAGGAGTATCAGTCGACTCGTGGACTCGAACTCGACTCGAGGAAAGAACTCATCTCGAGGAGATATGTTGAGTCGGCACGAGGAGTATCAGTCGACTCGTGGACTCGGGACTCAACTCGAGGACTCATGTAGAGCCTACACGAGGAGTTACGTGAAGAGTCGGCACGAGGAGTATCCGTCGACTCGTGGACTCGAACTCGATTCGAGGAATGAACTCATCTCGAGGAGAAATGTAGAGTCGGCGCGAGTAGTATCAGTCGACTCGTGGACTCGGGACTCAACTCGAGGACTCATGTAGAGCATGCACGAGGAGTTACGTGAAGAGTCGGCACGAGGAGTATCAGTCGACTCGTGGACTCGAACTCGACTCGAGGAATGAACTCATCTCGAGGAGATATGTAGAGTCGGCACGAGGAGTATCAGTCGACTCGTGGACTCGTGACTCAACTCGAGGACTCATGTAGAGCCTGCACGAGGAGTTACGTGAAGAGTCGGCACGAGGAGTATCAGTCGACTTGTGGACTCGAACTCGACTCGAGGAATGAACTCATCTCGATGAGACATGTAGAGTCGTCACAAGGAGTATCAGTCGACTCGTGGACTCGGGACTCAACTCGAGGACTCATTTAGAGCCTGCACGAGGAGTTACGTGAAGAGTCGGCACGAGGAGTATCAGTCGACTCATGGACTCGAACTCGACTCGAGGAATGAACTCATCTCGAGGAGAAATGTAGAGTTGGCACGAGGAGTATCAGTCGACTCGTGGACTCGGGACTCAACTCGAGGACTCATGTATAGCCTGCACGAGAAGTTACGTGAAGAGTCGGCACGACGAGTATCAGTCGACTTGTGGACACGAACTCGACTCGAGGAATGAACTCATCTCGAGGAGACATGTAGAGTCGTCACGAGGAGTATCAGTCGACTCGTGGACTCGGGACTCAACTCGAGGATTCATGTAGAGCCTGCACGAGGAGTTACGTGAAGAATCGAAACTAGGAGTATCAGTCGACTCGTGGACTCGCGCTCGACTCGAGGAATGAACTCATCTCGAGGAGACATGTAGAGTCAGCAAGAGGAGTATAAGTCGACTCGTGGACTCAGGACTCAACTGGAGGACTCATGTAGAGCCTGCACGAGGAGTTACGTGAAGAGTCGGCACGAGGAGTATCAGTAGACTCATGGACTCGATCTCGACTCGAGGAATGAACTCATCTCGAGGAGACATGTACAGTCGGCACGAGGAGTATCAGTCGACTCGTGGACTCGGGACTCAACTCGAGGACTCATGTAGAGCCTGCACGAGGAGTTACGTGAAGAGTCGGCACGAGGAGTATCAGTCGACTCATGGACTCGAACTCGACTCGAGGAATGAACTCATCTCGAGGAGATATGTAGAGTTGCCACGAGGAGTATCAGTCGACTCGTGGACTCGGGACTCAACTCGAGGACTCATGTAGAGCCTGCACGAGGCGTTACGTGAAGATTCGGCACGAGGAGTATCAGTCGACTGATGGACTCGAACTCGACTCGAGGAATGAACTCATCTCGAGGAGATATGTAGAGTTGGCACGAGGAGTATCAGTTGACTCGTGGACTCGGGACTCAACTCGAGGACTCATGTAGAGCTTGCACGAGGAGTTACGTGAAGAGTCGGCACGAGGAGTATGAGTCGACTTGTGGACTCGAACTCGACTCGAGGAATGAACTCATCTCGAGGAGACATGTAGAGTCGCCACGAGGAGTGTAACACGACTCGTGGACTCGGGACTCAACTCGAGAACTCATGTAGAGCCTGCACGAGGAGTTACGAGAAGAATCGGAACTAGGAGTATCAGTCGACTCGTGGACTCGAACTCGACTCGAGGAATGAACTCATCTCGAGGAGACATGTAGAGTCGGCAAGAGGAGTATCAGTCGACTCGTGGACTCAGGACTCAACTCGAGGACTCATGTAGAGCCTACACGAGGAGTTACGTGAAGTGTCGGCACGAGGAGTATCAGTAGACTCGTGGACTCGATATCGACACGAGGAATGAACTCATCTCCAGGAGACATGTACAGTCGGCACGAGGAGTATCGGTCGACTCGTGGACTCGGGACTCAACTCGAGGACCCATGTAGAGCCTGCACGAGGAGTTACGTGAAGAGTCGGCACGAGGAGTATCAGTCGACTCATGGACTCGAACTCGACTCGAGGAATGAACTCAGCTCAAGGAGATATGTAGAGTTGGCACGAGGAGTATCAGTCGACTCGTGGACTCGGGACTCAACTCGAGGACTCATGTAGAGCCTACACGAGGAGTTACGTGAAGAGTCGGCACGAGGAGTATCAGTCGACTCGTGGACTCGAACTCGACTCGAGGAAAGAACTCATCTCGAGGAGATATGTAGAGTCGGCACGAGGAGTATCAGTCGACTCGTGGACTCGGGACTCAACTCGAGGACTCATGTAGAGCCTACACGAGGAGTTACGTGAAGAGTCGGCACGAGGAGTATCAGTCGACTCGTGGACTCGAACTCGACTCGAGGAATGAACTCATCTCGAGGAGAAATGTAGAGTCGGCGCGAGTAGTATCAGTCGACTCGTGGACTCGGGACTCAACTCGAGGACTCATGTAGAGCATGCACGAGGAGTTACGTGAAGAGTCGGCACGAGGAGTATCAGTCGACTCGTGGACTCGAACTCGACTCGAGGAATGAACTCATCTCGAGGAGATATGTAGAGTCGGCACGAGGAGTATCAGTCGACTCGTGGACTCGTGACTCAACTCGAGGACTCATGTAGAGCCTGCACGAGGAGTTACGTGAAGAGTCGGCACGAGGAGTATCAGTCGACTCATGGACTCGAACTCGACTCGAGGAATGAACTCATCTCGAGGAGATATGTAGAGTTGCCACGAGGAGTATCAGTCGACTCGTGGACTCGGGACTCAACTCGAGGACTCATGTAGAGCCTGCAAGAGGAGTTACGTGAAGAATCGGAACTAGGAGTATCAGTCGACTCGTGGACTCGAACTCGACTCGAGGAATGAACTCATCTCGAGGAGAAATGTAGAGTCGGCAAGAGGAGTATCAGTCGACTCGTGGACTCAGGACTCAACTCGAGGACTCATGTAGAGCCTGCACGAGGAGTTACGTGAAGAGTCGGCACGAGGAGTATCAGTAGACTCGTGGACTCGATCTCGACTCGAGGAATGAACTCATCTCGAGGAGACATGTACAGTCGGCACGAGGAGCATCAGTCGACTCGTGGACTCGGGACTCAACTCGAGGACTCATGTAGAGCCTGCACGAGGAGTTACGTGAAGAGTCGGCACGAGGAGTATCAGTCGACTCATGGACTCGAACTCGGCTCGAGGAATGAACTCATCTCGAGGAGATATGTAGAGTCGGCACGAGGAGTATCAGTCGACTCGTGGACTCGGGACTCAACTCGAGGACTCATGTAGAGCCAGCACGAGGAGTTACGTGAAGAGTCGGCACGAGGAGTATCAGTCGACTCATGGACTAAAACTCGACTCGAGGAATGAACTCATCTCGAGGAGATATGTAGAGTCGGCACGAGGAGTATCAGTCGACTCGTGGACTCGGGACTCAACTCGAGGACTCATGTAGAGCCTGCACGAGGAGTTACGTGAAGAGTCGGCACGAGGAGTATCAGTCGACTTGTGGACTCGAACTCGACTCGAGGAATGAACTCATCTCGATGAGACATGTAGAGTCGTCACAAGGAGTATCAGTCGACTCGTGGACTCGGGACTCAACTCGAGGACTCATGTAGAGCCTGCAAGAGGAGTTACGTGAAGAATCGGAACTAGGAGTATCAGTCGACTCGTGGACTCGAACTCGACTCGAGGAATGAACTCATCTCGAGGAGAAATGTAGAGTCGGCAAGAGGAGTATCAGTCGACTCGTGGACTCAGGACTCAACTCGAGGACTCATGTAGAGCCTGCACGAGGAGTTACGTGAAGAGTCGGCACGAGGAGTATCAGTAGACTCGTGGACTCGATCTCGACTCAAGGAATGAACTCATCTCGAGGAGACATGTACAGTCGGCACGAGGAGTATCAGTCGACTCGTGGACTCGGGACTCAACTCGAGGACTCATGTAGAGCCTGCACGAGGACTTACGTGAAGAGTCGGCACGAGGAGTATCAGTCGACTCATGGACTCGAACTCGACTCGAGGAATGAACTCATCTCGAGGAGATATGTAGAGTTGGCACGAGGAGCATCAGTCGACTCGTGGACTCGGGACTCAACTCGAGGACTCATGTAGAGCCTGCACGAAGAGTTACGTGAAGAGTCGGCACGAGGAGTATCAGTCGACTCATGGACTCGAACTCGACTCGAGGAATGAACTCATCTCGAGGAGAAATGTAGAGTTGGCACGAGGAGTATCAGTCGACTCGTGGACTCGGGACACAACTCGAGGACTCATGTAGAGCCTGCACGAGAAGTTACGTGAAGAGTCGGCACGACGAGTATCAGTCGACTTGTGGACACGAACTCGACTCGAGGAATGAACTCATCTCGAGGAGACATGTAGAGTCGTCACGAGGAGTATCAGTCGACTCGTGGACTCGGGACTCAACTCGAGGATTCATGTAGAGCCTGCACGAGGAGTTACGTGAAGAATCGAAACTAGGAGTATCAGTCGACTCGTGGACTCGCGCTCGACTCGAGGAATGAACTCATCTCGAGGAGAAATGTAGAGTCGGCAAGAGGAGTATCAGTCGACTCGTGGACTCAGGACTCAACTCGAGGACTCATGTAGAGCCTGCACGAGGAGTTACGTGAAGAGTCGGCACGAGGAGTATCAGTAGACTCGTGGACTCGATCTCGACTCGAGGAATGAACTCATCTCGAGGAGACATGTACAGTCGGCACGAGGAGCATCAGTCGACTCGTGGACTCGGGACTCAACTCGAGGACTCATGTAGAGCCTGCACGAGGAGTTACGTGAAGAGTCGGCACGAGGAGTATCAGTCGACTCATGGACTCGAACTCGGCTCGAGGAATGAACTCATCTCGAGGAGATATGTAGAGTCGGCACGAGGAGTATCAGTCGACTCGTGGACTCGGGACTCAACTCGAGGACTCATGTAGAGCCTGCAAGAGGAGTTACGTGAAGAATCGGAACTAGGAGTATCAGTCGACTCGTGGACTCGAACTCGACTCGAGGAATGAACTCATCTCGAGGAGAAATGTAGAGTCGGCACGAGGAGTATCAGTCGACTCGTGGACTCGGGACACAACTCGAGGACTCATGTAGAGCCTGCACGAGAAGTTACGTGAAGAGTCGGCACGACGAGTATCAGTCGACTTGTGGACACGAACTCGACTCGAGGAATGAACTCATCTCGAGGAGACATGTAGAGTCGTCACGAGGAGTATCAGTCGACTCGTGGACTCGGGACTCAACTCGAGGATTCATGTAGAGCCTGCACGAGGAGTTACGTGAAGAATCGAAACTAGGAGTATCAGTCGACTCGTGGACTCGCGCTCGACTCGAGGAATGAACTCATCTCGAGGAGAAATGTAGAGTCGGCAAGAGGAGTATCAGTCGACTCGTGGACTCAGGACTCAACTCGAGGACTCATGTAGAGCCTGCACGAGGAGTTACGTGAAGAGTCGGCACGAGGAGTATCAGTAGACTCGTGGACTCGATCTCGACTCGAGGAATGAACTCATCTCGAGGAGACATGTACAGTCGGCACGAGGAGCATCAGTCGACTCGTGGACTCGGGACTCAACTCGAGGACTCATGTAGAGCCTGCACGAGGAGTTACGTGAAGAGTCGGCACGAGGAGTATCAGTCGACTCATGGACTCGAACTCGGCTCGAGGAATGAACTCATCTCGAGGAGATATGTAGAGTCGGCACGAGGAGTATCAGTCGACTCGTGGACTCGGGACTCAACTCGAGGACTCATGTAGAGCCTGCAAGAGGAGTTACGTGAAGAATCGGAACTAGGAGTATCAGTAGACTCGTGGACTCGAACTCGACTCGAGGAATGAACTCATCTCGAGGAGAAATGTAGAGTTGGCACGAGGAGTATCAGTCGACTCGTGGACTCGGGACACAACTCGAGGACTCATGTAGAGCCTGCACGAGAAGTTACGTGAAGAGTCGGCACGACGAGTATCAGTCGACTCGTGGACTCGGGACTCAACTCGAGGATTCATGTAGAGCCTGCACGAGGAGTTACGTGAAGAATCGAAACTAGGAGTATCAGTCGACTCGTGGACTCGCGCTCGACTCGAGGAATGAACTCATCTCGAGGAGAAATGTAGAGTCGGCAAGAGGAGTATCAGTCGACTCGTGGACTCAGGACTCAACTCGAGGACTCATGTAGAGCCTGCACGAGGAGTTACGTGAAGAGTCGGCACGAGGAGTATCAGTAGACTCGTGGACTCGATCTCGACTCGAGGAATGAACTCATCTCGAGGAGACATGTACAGTCGGCACGAGGAGCATCAGTCGACTCGTGGACTCGGGACTCAACTCGAGGACTCATGTAGAGCCTGCACGAGGAGTTACGTGAAGAGTCGGCACGACGAGTATCAGTCGACTTGTGGACACGAACTCGACTCGAGGAATGAACTCATCTCGAGGAGACATGTAGAGTCGTCACGAGGAGTATCAGTCGACTCGTGGACTCGGGACTCAACTCGAGGATTCATGTAGAGCCTGCACGAGGAGTTACGTGAAGAATCGAAACTAGGAGTATCAGTCGACTCGTGGACTCGCGCTCGACTCGAGGAATGAACTCATCTCGAGGAGAAATGTAGAGTCGGCAAGAGGAGTATCAGTCGACTCGTGGACTCAGGACTCAACTCGAGGACTCATGTAGAGCCTGCACGAGGAGTTACGTGAAGAGTCGGCACGAGGAGTATCAGTAGACTCGTGGACTCGATCTCGACTCGAGGAATGAACTCATCTCGAGGAGACATGTACAGTCGGCACGAGGAGCATCAGTCGACTCGTGGACTCGGGACTCAACTCGAGGACTCATGTAGAGCCTGCACGAGGAGTTACGTGAAGAGTCGGCACGAGGAGTATCAGTCGACTCATGGACTCGAACTCGGCTCGAGGAATGAACTCATCTCGAGGAGATATGTAGAGTCGGCACGAGGAGTATCAGTCGACTCGTGGACTCGGGACTCAACTCGAGGACTCATGTAGAGCCTGCAAGAGGAGTTACGTGAAGAATCGGAACTAGGAGTATCAGTCGACTCGTGGACTCGAACTCGACTCGAGGAATGAACTCATCTCGAGGAGATATGTAGAGTTGCCACGAGGAGTATCAGTCGACTCGTGGACTCGGGACTCAACTCGAGGACTCATGTAGAGCCTGCAAGAGGAGTTACGTGAAGAATCGGAACTAGGAGTATCAGTCGACTCGTGGACTCGAACTCGACTCGAGGAATGAACTCATCTCGAGGAGAAATGTAGAGTCGGCAAGAGGAGTATCAGTCGACTCGTGGACTCGGGACTCAACTCGAGGACTCATGTAGAGCCTACACGAGGAGTTACGTGAAGAGTCGGCACGAGGAGTATCAGTCGACTCGTGGACTCGAACTCGACTCGAGGAATGAACTCATCTCGAGGAGAAATGTAGAGTCGGCGCGAGTAGTATCAGTCGACTCGTGGACTCGGGACTCAACTCGAGGACTCATGTAGAGCATGCACGAGGAGTTACGTGAAGAGTCGGCACGAGGAGTATCAGTCGACTCATGGACTCGAACTCGGCTCGAGGAATGAACTCATCTCGAGGAGATATGTAGAGTCGGCACGAGGAGTATCAGTCGACTCGTGGACTCGGGACTCAACTCGAGGACTCATGTAGAGCCTGCAAGAGGAGTTACGTGAAGAATCGGAACTAGGAGTATCAGTCGACTCGTGGACTCGAACTCGACTCGAGGAATGAACTCATCTCGAGGAGATATGTAGAGTTGCCACGAGGAGTATCAGTCGACTCGTGGACTCGGGACTCAACTCGAGGACTCATGTAGAGCCTGCAAGAGGAGTTACGTGAAGAATCGGAACTAGGAGTATCAGTCGACTCGTGGACTCGAACTCGACTCGAGGAATGAACTCATCTCGAGGAGAAATGTAGAGTTGGCACGAGGAGTATCAGTCGACTCGTGGACTCGGGACACAACTCGAGGACTCATGTAGAGCCTGCACGAGAAGTTACGTGAAGAGTCGGCACGACGAGTATCAGTCGACTTGTGGACACGAACTCGACTCGAGGAATGAACTCATCTCGAGGAGACATGTAGAGTCGTCACGAGGAGTATCAGTCGACTCGTGGACTCGAACTCGACTCGAGGAATGAACTCATCTCGAGGAGACAAGTAGAGTCGGCACGAGGAGTATCAGTCGATTCGTGGACTCGGGACTCAACTCGAGGACTCATGTAGAGCCTGCACGAGGAGTTACGTGAAGAGTCGGCACGAGGAGTATCAGTCGACTCGTGGACTCGAACTCGACTCGAGGAAAGAACTCATCTCGAGGAGATATGTAGAGTCGGCACGAGGAGTATCAGTCGACTCGTGGACTCGGGACTCAACTCGAGGACTCATGTAGAGCCTACACGAGGAGTTACGTGAAGAGTCGGCACGAGGAGTATCCTTCGACTCGTGGACTCGAACTCGATTCGAGGAATGAACTCATCTCGAGGAGAAATGTAGAGTCGGCACGAGTAGTATCAGTCGACTCGTGGACTCGGGACTCAACTCGAGGACTCATGTAGAGCATGCACGAGGAGTTACGTGAAGAGTCGGCACGAGGAGTATCAGTCGACTCGTGGACTCGAACTCGACTCGAGGAATGAACTCATCTCGAGGAGATATGTAGAGTCGCCACGAGGAGTATCAGTCGACTCGTGGACTCGGGACTCAACTTGAGGACTCATGTAGAGCCTGCACGAGGAGTTACGTGAAGAGTCGGCACGAGGAGTATCAGTAGACTCGTGGACTCGATCTCGACTCAAGGAATGAACTCATCTCGAGGAGACATGTACAGTCGGCACGAGGAGTATCAGTCGACTCGTGGACTCGGGATTCAACTCGAGGACTCATGTAGAGCCTGCACGAGGAGTTACGTGAAGAGTCGGCACGAGGAGTATCAGTCGACTCATGGACTCGAACTCGACTCGAGGAATGAACTCATCTCGAGGAGATATGTAGAGTTGCCACGAGGAGTATCAGTCGACTCGTGGACTCGGGACTCAACTCGAGGACTCATGTAGAGCCTGCACGAGGCGTTACGTGAAGATTCGGCACGAGGAGTATCAGTCGACTGATGGACTCGAACTCGACTCGAGGAATGAACTCATCTCGAGGAGATATGTAGATTTGGCACGAGGAGTATCAGTCGACTCGTGGACTCGGGACTCAACTCGAGGACTCATGTAGAGCTTGCACGAGGAGTTACGTGAAGAGTCGGCACGAGGAGTATCAGTCGACTTTTGGACTCGAACTCGACTCGAGGAATGAACTCATCTCGAGGAGACATGTAGAGTCGTCACGAGGAGTATAACACGACTCGTGGACTCGGGACTCAACTCGAGAACTCATGTAGAGCCTGCACGAGGAGTTACGAGAAGAATCGGAACTAGGAGTATCAGTCGACTCGTGGACTCGAACGCGACTCGAGGAATGAACTCATCTCGAGGAGACATGTAGAGTCGGCAAGAGGAGTATCAGTCGACTCGTGGACTCAGGACTCAACTCGAGGACTCATGTAGAGCCTACACGAGGAGTTACGTGAAGAGTCGGCACGAGGAGTATCAGTAGACTCGTGGACTCGATATCGACACGAGGAATGAACTCATCTCCAGGAGACATGTACAGTCGGCACGAGGAGTATCGGTCGACTCGTGGACTCGGGACTCGACTCGAGGACCCATGTAGAGCCTGCACGAGGAGTTACGTGAAGAGTCGGCACGAGGAGTATCAGTCGACTCATGGACTCGAACTCGACGCTAGGAATGAACTCATCTCAAGGAGATATGTAGAGTTGGCACGAGGAGTATCAGTCGACTCGTGGACTCGGGACTCAACTCGATGACTCATGTAGAGCCTGCACGAGGAGTTACGTGAAGAGTCAGCACGAGGAGTATCGGTCGACTCATGGACTCGAACTCGACTCGAGGAATGTACTCATCTCGAGGAGATATGTAGAGTCGGCACGAGGAGTATCAGTCGACTCGTGGGCTCGAACTCGACTCGAGGAATGAACTCATCTCGAGGAGACAAGTAGAGTCGGCACGAGGAGTATCAGTCGACTCGTGGACTCGGGACTCAACTCGAGGACTCATGTAGAGCCTGCACGAGGAGTTACGTGAAGAGTCGGCACGAGGAGTATCAGTCGACTCGTGGACTCGAACTCGACTCGAGGAAAGAACTCATCTCGAGGAGATATGTAGAGTCGGCACGAGGAGTATCAGTCGACTCGTGGACTCGGGACTCAACTCGAGGACTCATGTAGAGCCTACACGAGGAGTTACGTGAAGAATCGGCACGAGGAGTATCCGTCGACTCGTGGACTCGAACTCGATTCGAGGAATGAACTCATCTCGAGGAGAAATGTAGAGTCGGCACGAGTAGTATCAGTCGACTCGTGGACTCGGGACTCAACTCGAGGACTCATGTAGAGCATGCACGAGGAGTTACGTGAAGAGTCGGCACGAGGAGTATCAGTCGACTCGTGGACTCGAACTCGACTCGAGGAATGAACTCATCTCGAGGAGATATGTAGAGTCGCCACGAGGAGTATCAGTCGACTCGTGGACTCGGGACTCAACTTGAGGACTCATGTAGAGCCTGCACGAGGAGTTACGTGAAGAGTCGGCACGAGGAGTATCAGTAGACTCGTGGACTCGATCTCGACTCAAGGAATGAACTCATCTCGAGGAGACATGTACAGTCGGCACGAGGAGTATCAGTCGACTCGTGGACTCGGGATTCAACTCGAGGACTCATGTAGAGCCTGCACGAGGAGTTACGTGAAGAGTCGGCACGAGGAGTATCAGTCGACTCATGGACTCGAACTCGACTCGAGGAATGAACTCATCTCGAGGAGATATGTAGAGTTGCCACGAGGAGTATCAGTCGACTCGTGGACTCGGGACTCAACTCGAGGACTCATGTAGAGCCTGCACGAGGCGTTACGTGAAGATTCGGCACGAGGAGTATCAGTCGACTGATGGACTCGAACTCGACTCGAGGAATGAACTCATCTCGAGGAGATATGTAGATTTGGCACGAGGAGTATCAGTCGACTCGTGGACTCGGGACTCAACTCGAGGACTCATGTAGAGCTTGCACGAGGAGTTACGTGAAGAGTCGGCACGAGGAGTATCAGTCGACTTTTGGACTCGAACTCGACTCGAGGAATGAACTCATCTCGAGGAGACATGTAGAGTCGTCACGAGGAGTATAACACGACTCGTGGACTCGGGACTCAACTCGAGAACTCATGTAGAGCCTGCACGAGGAGTTACGAGAAGAATCGGAACTAGGAGTATCAGTCGACTCGTGGACTCGAACGCGACTCGAGGAATGAACTCATCTCGAGGAGACATGTAGAGTCGGCAAGAGGAGTATCAGTCGACTCGTGGACTCAGGACTCAACTCGAGGACTCATGTAGAGCCTACACGAGGAGTTACGTGAAGAGTCGGCACGAGGAGTATCAGTAGACTCGTGGACTCGATATCGACACGAGGAATGAACTCATCTCCAGGAGACATGTACAGTCGGCACGAGGAGTATCGGTCGACTCGTGGACTCGGGACTCGACTCGAGGACCCATGTAGAGCCTGCACGAGGAGTTACGTGAAGAGTCGGCACGAGGAGTATCAGTCGACTCATGGACTCGAACTCGACGCGAGGAATGAACTCATCTCAAGGAGATATGTAGAGTTGGCACGAGGAGTATCAGTCGACTCGTGGACTCGGGACTCAACTCGATGACTCATGTAGAGCCTGCACGAGGAGTTACGTGAAGAGTCAGCACGAGGAGTATCGGTCGACTCATGGACTCGAACTCGACTCGAGGAATGTACTCATCTCGAGGAGATATGTAGAGTCGGCACGAGGAGTATCAGTCGACTCGTGGGCTCGAACTCGACTCGAGGAATGAACTCATCTCGAGGAGACAAGTAGAGTCGGCACGAGGAGTATCAGTCGACTCGTGGACTCGGGACTCAACTCGAGGACTCATGTAGAGCCTGCACGAGGAGTTACGTGAAGAGTCGGCACGAGGAGTATCAGTCGACTCGTGGACTCGAACTCGACTCGAGGAAAGAACTCATCTCGAGGAGATATGTAGAGTCGGCACGAGGAGTATCAGTCGACTCGTGGACTCGGGACTCAACTCGAGGACTCATGTAGAGCCTACACGAGGAGTTACGTGAAGAATCGGCACGAGGAGTATCCGTCGACTCGTGGACTCGAACTCGATTCGAGGAATGAACTCATCTCGAGGAGAAATGTAGAGTCGGCACGAGTAGTATCAGTCGACTCGTGGACTCGGGACTCAACTCGAGGACTCATGTAGAGCATGCACGAGGAGTTACGTGAAGAGTCGGCACGAGGAGTATCAGTCGACTCGTGGACTCGAACTCGACTCGAGGAATGAACTCATCTCGAGGAGATATGTAGAGTCGGCACGAGGAGTATCAGTCGACTCGTGGACTCGGGACTCAACTTGAGGACTCATGTAGAGCCTGCACGAGGAGTTATGTGAAGAGTCGGTACGAAGAGTATCAGTTGACTCATGGACTCGAACTCGACTCGAGGAATGAACTCATCTCGAGGAGACATGTAGAGTCGTCACAAGGAGTATCAGTCGACTCATTGACTCGGGACTCAACTCGAGTACTCATGTAGAGCCTGCAGGAGGAGTTACGTGAAGAATCGGAACTAGGAGTATCAGTCGACTCGTGGACTCGAACTCGACTCGAGGAATGAACTCATCTCGAGGAGAAATGTAGAGTCGGCAAGAGGAGTATCAGTTGACTCGTGGACTCAGGACTCAACTCGAGGACTCATGTAGAGCCTGCACGAGGAGTTACGTGAAGAGTCGGCACGAGGAGTATCAGTAGACTCGTGGACTCGATCTCGACTCGAGGAATGAACTCATCTCGAGGAGACATGTACAGTCGGCACGAGGAGCATCACTCGACTCGTGGACTCGGGACTCAACTCGAGGACTCATGTAGAGCCTGCACGAGGAGTTACGTGAAGAGTCGGCACGAGGAGTATCAGTCGACTCATGGACTCGAACTCGGCTCGAGGAATGAACTCATCTCGAGGAGATATGTAGAGTCGGCACGAGGAGTATCAGTCGACTCGTGGACTCGGGACTCAACTCGAGGACTCATGTAGAGCCAGCACGAGGAGTTACGTGAAGAGTCGGCACGAGGAGTATCAATCGACTCATGGACTCGAACTCGACTCGAGGAATGAACTCATCTCGAGGAGATATGTAGAGTCGGCACGAGGAGTATCAATCGACTCGTGGACTCGGGACTCAACTCGAGGACTCATGTAGAGCCTGCACGAGGAGTTACGTGAAGAGTCGGCACGAGTAGTATCAGTCGACTTGTGGACTCGAACTCGACTCGAGGAATGAACTCATCTCGATGAGACATGTAGAGTCGTCACAAGGAGTATCAGTCGACTCGTGGACTCGGGACTCAACTCGAGGACTCATGTAGAGCCTGCAAGAGGAGTTACGTGAAGAATCGGAACTAGGAGTATCAGTCGACTCGTGGACTCGAACTCGACTCGAGAAATGAACTCATCTCGAGGAGAAATGTAGAGTCGGCAAGAGGAGTATCAGTCGACTCGTGGACTCAGGACTCAACTCGAGGACTCATGTAGAGCCTGCACGAGGAGTTACGTGAAGAGTCGGCACGAGGAGTATCAGTAGACTCGTGGACTCGATCTCGACTCAAGGAATGAACTCATCTCGAGGAGACATGTACAGTCGGCACGAGGAGTATCAGTCGACTCGTGGACTCGGGACTCAACTCGAGGATTCATGTAGAGCCTGCACGAGGAGTTACGTGAAGAGTCGGCACGAGGAGTATCAGTCGACTCATGGACTCGAACTCGACTCGAGGAATGAACTCATCTCGAGGAGATATGTAGAGTTGGCACGAGGAGCATCACTCGACTCGTGGACTTGGGACTCAACTCGAGGACTCATGTAGAGCCTGCACGAGGAGTTACGTGAAGAGTCGGCACGAGGAGTATCAGTCGACTCATGGACTCGAACTCGACTCGAGGAATGAACTCATCTCGAGGAGAAATGTAGAGTTGGCACGAGGAGTATCAGTCGACTCGTGGACTCGGGACTCAACTCGAGGACTCATGTAGAGCCTGCACGAGAAGTTACGTGAAGAGTCGGCACGACGAGTATCAGTCGACTTGTGGACACGAACTCGACTCGAGGAATGAACTCATCTCGAGGAGACAAGTAGAGTCGTCACGAGGAGTATCAGTCGACTCGTGGACTCGGGACTCAACTCGAGGATTCATGTAGAGCCTGCACGAGGAGTTACGTGAAGAATCGAAACTAGGAGTATCAGTCGACTCGTGGACTCGCGCTCGACTCGAGGAATGAACTCATCTCGAGGAGACATGTAGAGTCAGCAAGAGGAGTATAAGTCGACTCGTGGACTCAGGACTCAACTGGAGGACTCATGTAGAGCCTGCACGAGGAGTTACGTGAAGAGTCGGCACGAGGAGTACCAGTAGACTCATGGACTCGATCTCGACTCGAGGAATGAACTCATCTCGAGGAGATATGTAGAGTTGGCACGAGGAGTATCTGTCGACTCGTGGACTCGGGACTCAACTCGATGACTCATGTAGAGCCTGCACGAGGAGTTACGTGAAGAGTCAGCACGAGGAGTATCGGTCGACTCATGGACTCGAACTCGACTCGAGGAATGTACTCATCTCGAGGAGATATGTAGAGTCGGCACGAGGAGTATCAATCGACTCGTGGACTCGGGACTCAACTCGAGGACTCATGTAGAGCCTGCACGAGGAGTTACGTGAAGAGTCGGCACGAGTAGTATCAGTCGACTTGTGGACTCGAACTCGACTCGAGGAATGAACTCATCTCGATGAGACATGTAGAGTCGTCACAAGGAGTATCAGTCGACTCGTGGACTCGGGACTCAACTCGAGGACTCATGTAGAGCCTGCAAGAGGAGTTACGTGAAGAATCGGAACTAGGAGTATCAGTCGACTCGTGGACTCGAACTCGACTCGAGAAATGAACTCATCTCGAGGAGAAATGTAGAGTCGGCAAGAGGAGTATCAGTCGACTCGTGGACTCAGGACTCAACTCGAGGACTCATGTAGAGCCTGCACGAGGAGTTACGTGAAGAGTCGGCACGAGGAGTATCAGTAGACTCGTGGACTCGATCTCGACTCAAGGAATGAACTCATCTCGAGGAGACATGTACAGTCGGCACGAGGAGTATCAGTCGACTCGTGGACTCGGGACTCAACTCGAGGATTCATGTAGAGCCTGCACGAGGAGTTACGTGAAGAGTCGGCACGAGGAGTATCAGTCGACTCATGGACTCGAACTCGACTCGAGGAATGAACTCATCTCGAGGAGATATGTAGAGTTGGCACGAGGAGCATCAGTCGACTCGTGGACTTGGGACTCAACTCGAGGACTCATGTAGAGCCTGCACGAGGAGTTACGTGAAGAGTCGGCACGAGGAGTATCAGTCGACTCATGGACTCGAACTCGACTCGAGGAATGAACTCATCTCGAGGAGAAATGTAGAGTTGGCACGAGGAGTATCAGTCGACTCGTGGACTCGGGACTCAACTCGAGGACTCATGTAGAGCCTGCACGAGAAGTTACGTGAAGAGTCGGCACGACGAGTATCAGTCGACTTGTGGACACGAACTCGACTCGAGGAATGAACTCATCTCGAGGAGACAAGTAGAGTCGTCACGAGGAGTATCAGTCGACTCGTGGACTCGGGACTCAACTCGAGGATTCATGTAGAGCCTGCACGAGGAGTTACGTGAAGAATCGAAACTAGGAGTATCAGTCGACTCGTGGACTCGCGCTCGACTCGAGGAATGAACTCATCTCGAGGAGACATGTAGAGTCAGCAAGAGGAGTATAAGTCGACTCGTGGACTCAGGACTCAACTGGAGGACTCATGTAGAGCCTGCACGAGGAGTTACGTGAAGAGTCGGCACGAGGAGTACCAGTAGACTCATGGACTCGATCTCGACTCGAGGAATGAACTCATCTCGAGGAGATATGTAGAGTTGGCACGAGGAGTATCTGTCGACTCGTGGACTCGGGACTCAACTCGATGACTCATGTAGAGCCTGCACGAGGAGTTACGTGAAGAGTCAGCACGAGGAGTATCGGTCGACTCATGGACTCGAACTCGACTCGAGGAATGTACTCATCTCGAGGAGATATGTAGAGTCGGCACGAGGAGTATCAGTCGACTCGTGGGCTCGAACTCGACTCGAGGAATGAACTCATCTCGAGGAGACAAGTAGAGTCGGCACGAGGAGTATCAGTCGACTCGTGGACTCGCGCTCGACTCGAGGAATGAACTCATCTCGAGGAGACATGTACAGTCGGCACGAGGAGTATCAGTCGACTCGTGGACTCGGGACTCAACTCGAGGACTCATGTAGAGCCTGCACGAGGAGTTACGTGAAGAGTCGGCACGAGGAGTATCAGTCGACTCATGGACTCGAACTCGACTCGAGGAATGAACTCATCTCGAGGAGATATGTAGAGTTGGCACGAGGAGTATCTGTCGACTCGTGGACTCGGGACTCAACTCGATGACTCATGTAGAGCCTGCACGAGGAGTTACGTGAAGAGTCAGCACGAGGAGTATCGGTCGACTCATGGACTCGAACTCGACTCGAGGAATGTACTCATCTCGAGGAGATATGTAGAGTCGGCACGAGGAGTATCAGTCGACTCGTGGGCTCGAACTCGACTCGAGGAATGAACTCATCTCGAGGAGACAAGTAGAGTCGGCACGAGGAGTATCAGTCGACTCGTGGACTCGGGACTCAACTCGAGGACTCATGTAGAGCCTGCACGAGGAGTTACGTGAAGAGTCGGCACGAGGAGTATCAGTCGACTCATGGACTCGAACTCGACTCGAGGAATTAACTCATCTCGAGGAGATATGTAGAGTTGGCACGAGGAGCATCAGTCGACTCGTGGACTCGGGACCCAACTCGAGGACTCATGTAGAGCCTACACGAGGAGTTACGTGAAGAGTCGGCACGAGGAGTATCCGTCGACTCGTGGACTCGAACTCGATTCGAGGAATGAACTCATCTCGAGGAGAAATGTAGAGTCGGCACGAGTAGTATCAGTCGACTCGTGGACTCGGGACTCAACTCGAGGACTCATGTAGAGCCTGCACGAGGAGTTACGTGAAGAGTCGGCACGAGGAGTATCCGTCGACTCGTGGGCTCGAACTCGACTCGAGGAATGAACTCATCTCGAGGAGACAAGTAGAGTCGGCACGAGGAGTATCAGTCGACTCGTGGACTCGGGACTCAACTCGAGGACTCATGTAGAGCCTGCACGAGGAGTTACGTGAAGAGTCGGCACGAGGAGTATCAGTCGACTCATGGACTGGAACTCGACTCGAGGAAAGATCTCATCTCGAGGAGATATGTAGAGTCGGCACGAGGAGTATCAGTCGACTCGTGGACTCGGGACCCAACTCGAGGACTCATGTAGAGCCTACACGAGGAGTTACGTGAAGAGTCGGCACGAGGAGTATCCGTCGACTCGTGGACTCGAACTCGATTCGAGGAATGAACTCATCTCGAGGAGAAATGTAGAGTCGGCACGAGTAGTATCAGTCGACTCGTGGACTCGGGACTCAACTCGAGGACTCATGTAGAGCATGCACGAGGAGTTACGTGAAGAGTCGGCACGAGGTGTATCAATAGACTCGTGGACTCGATCTCGACTCAAGGAATGAACTCATCTCGAGGAGACATGTACAGTCGGCACGAGGAGTATCAGTAGACTCGTGGACTCGGGATTCAACTCGAGGACTCATGTAGAGCCTGCACGAGGAGTTACGTGAAGAGTCGGCACGAGGAGTATCAGTCGACTCATGGAATCGAAATCGACTCGAGGAATGAACTCATCTCGAGGAGATATGTAGAGTTGCCACGAGGAGTATCAGTCGACTCGTGGACTCGGGACTCAACTCGAGGACTCATGTAGAGCCTGCACGAGGCGTTACGTGAAGATTCGGCACGAGGAGTATCAGTCGACTGATGGACTCGAACTCGACTCGAGGAATGAACTCATCTCGAAGAGATATGTAGAGTTGGCACGAGGAGTATCAGTCGACTCTTGGACTCGGGACTCAACTCGAGGACTCATGTAGAGCTTGCACGAGGAGTTACGTGAAGAGTCGGCACGAGGAGTATCAGTCGACTTTTGGACTCGAACTCGACTCGAGGAATGAACTCATCTCGAGGAGACATGTAGAGTCGTCACGAGGAGTATAACACGACTCGTGGACTCGGGACTCAACTCGAGAACTCATGTAGAGCCTGCACGAGGAGTTACGAGAAGAATCGGAACTAGGAGTATCAGTCGACTCGTGGACTCGAACGCGACTCGAGGAATGAACTCATCTCGAGGAGACATGTAGAGTCGGCAAGAGGAGTATCAGTCGACTCGTGGACTCAGGACTCAACTCGAGGACTCATGTAGAGCCTACACGAGGAGTTACGTGAAGAGTCGGCACGAGGAGTATCAGTAGACTCGTGGACTCGATCTCGACTCAAGGAATGAACTCATCTCGAGGAGACATGTACAGTCGGCACGAGGAGTATCGGTCGACTCGTGGACTCGGGACTCGACTCGAGGACCCATAGCCTGCACGAGGAGTTACGTGAAGAGTCGGCACGAGGAGTATCAGTCGACTCATGGACTCGAACTCGACGCGAGGAATGAACTCATCTCAAAAAGATATGTAGAGTTGGCACGAGGAGTATCAGTCGACTCGTGGACTCGGGACTCAACTCGATGACTCATGTAGAGCCTGCACGAGGAGTTACGTGAAGAGTCAGCACGAGGAGTATCGGTCGACTCATGGACTCGAACTCGACTCGAGGAATGTACTCATCTCGAGGAGATATGTAGAGTCGGCACGAGGAGTATCAGTCGACTCGTGGGCTCGAACTCGACTCGAGGAATGAACTCATCTCGAGGAGACAAGTAGAGTCGGCACGAGGAGTATCAGTCGACTCGTGGACTCGGGACTCAACTCGAGGACTCATGTAGAGCCTGCACGAGGAGTTACGTGAAGAGTCGGCACGAGGAGTATCAGTCGACTCATGGACTCGAACTCGACTCGAGGAATTAACTCATCTCGAGGAGATATGTAGAGTTGGCACGAGGAGCATCAGTCGACTCGTGGACTCGGGACCCAACTCGAGGACTCATGTAGAGCCTACACGAGGAGTTACGTGAAGAGTCGGCACGAGGAGTATCCGTCGACTCGTGGACTCGAACTCGATTCGAGGAATGAACTCATCTCGAGGAGAAATGTAGAGTCGGCACGAGTAGTATCAGTCGACTCGTGGACTCGGGACTCAACTCGAGGACTCATGTAGAGCCTGCACGAGGAGTTACGTGAAGAGTCGGCACGAGGAGTATCCGTCGACTCGTGGGCTCGAACTCGACTCGAGGAATGAACTCATCTCGAGGAGACAAGTAGAGTCGGCACGAGGAGTATCAGTCGACTCGTGGACTCGGGACTCAACTCGAGGACTCATGTAGAGCCTGCACGAGGAGTTACGTGAAGAGTCGGCACGAGGAGTATCAGTCGACTCATGGACTGGAACTCGACTCGAGGAAAGATCTCATCTCGAGGAGATATGTAGAGTCGGCACGAGGAGTATCAGTCGACTCGTGGACTCGGGACCCAACTCGAGGACTCATGTAGAGCCTACACGAGGAGTTACGTGAAGAGTCGGCACGAGGAGTATCCGTCGACTCGTGGACTCGAACTCGATTCGAGGAATGAACTCATCTCGAGGAGAAATGTAGAGTCGGCACGAGTAGTATCAGTCGACTCGTGGACTCGGGACTCAACTCGAGGACTCATGTAGAGCATGCACGAGGAGTTACGTGAAGAGTCGGCACGAGGTGTATCAATAGACTCGTGGACTCGATCTCGACTCAAGGAATGAACTCATCTCGAGGAGACATGTACAGTCGGCACGAGGAGTATCAGTAGACTCGTGGACTCGGGATTCAACTCGAGGACTCATGTAGAGCCTGCACGAGGAGTTACGTGAAGAGTCGGCACGAGGAGTATCAGTCGACTCATGGAATCGAAATCGACTCGAGGAATGAACTCATCTCGAGGAGATATGTAGAGTTGCCACGAGGAGTATCAGTCGACTCGTGGACTCGGGACTCAACTCGAGGACTCATGTAGAGCCTGCACGAGGCGTTACGTGAAGATTCGGCACGAGGAGTATCAGTCGACTGATGGACTCGAACTCGACTCGAGGAATGAACTCATCTCGAAGAGATATGTAGAGTTGGCACGAGGAGTATCAGTCGACTCTTGGACTCGGGACTCAACTCGAGGACTCATGTAGAGCTTGCACGAGGAGTTACGTGAAGAGTCGGCACGAGGAGTATCAGTCGACTTTTGGACTCGAACTCGACTCGAGGAATGAACTCATCTCGAGGAGACATGTAGAGTCGTCACGAGGAGTATAACACGACTCGTGGACTCGGGACTCAACTCGAGAACTCATGTAGAGCCTGCACGAGGAGTTACGAGAAGAATCGGAACTAGGAGTATCAGTCGACTCGTGGACTCGAACGCGACTCGAGGAATGAACTCATCTCGAGGAGACATGTAGAGTCGGCAAGAGGAGTATCAGTCGACTCGTGGACTCAGGACTCAACTCGAGGACTCATGTAGAGCCTACACGAGGAGTTACGTGAAGAGTCGGCACGAGGAGTATCAGTAGACTCGTGGACTCGATCTCGACTCAAGGAATGAACTCATCTCGAGGAGACATGTACAGTCGGCACGAGGAGTATCGGTCGACTCGTGGACTCGGGACTCGACTCGAGGACCCATAGCCTGCACGAGGAGTTACGTGAAGAGTCGGCACGAGGAGTATCAGTCGACTCATGGACTCGAACTCGACGCGAGGAATGAACTCATCTCAAAAAGATATGTAGAGTTGGCACGAGGAGTATCAGTCGACTCGTGGACTCGGGACTCAACTCGATGACTCATGTAGAGCCTGCACGAGGAGTTACGTGAAGAGTCAGCACGAGGAGTATCGGTCGACTCATGGACTCGAACTCGACTCGAGGAATGTACTCATCTCGAGGAGATATGTAGAGTCGGCACGAGGAGTATCAGTCGACTCGTGGGCTCGAACTCGACTCGAGGAATGAACTCATCTCGAGGAGACAAGTAGAGTCGGCACGAGGATTATCAGTCGACTCGTGGACTCGGGACTCAACTCGAGGACTCATGTAGAGCCTGCACGAGTAGTTACGTGAAGAGTCGGCACGAGGAGTATCAGTCGACTCGTGGACTCGAACTCGACTCGAGGAAAGAACTCATCTCGAGGAGATATGTAGAGTCGGCACGAGGAGTATCAGTCGACTCGTGGACTCGGGACTCAACTCGAGGACTCATGTAGAGCCTACACGAGGAGTTACGTGAAGAGTCGGCACGAGGAGTATCCGTCGACTCGTGGACTCGAACTCGATTCGAGGAATGAACTCATCTCGAGGAGAAATGTAGAGTCGGCACGAGTAGTATCAGTCGACTCGTGGACTCGGGACTCAACTCGAGGACTCATGTAGAGCATGCACGAGGAGTTACGTGAAGAGTCGGCACGAGGAGTATCAGTCGACTCGTGGACTCGAACTCGACTCGAGGAATGAACTCATCTCGATGAGACATGTAGAGTCGTCACAAGGAGTATCAGTCGACTCGTGGACTCGGGACTCAACTCGAGGACTCATGTAGAGCCTGCAAGAGGAGTTACGTGAAGAATCGGAACTAGGAGTATCAGTCGACTCGTGGACTCGAACTCGACTCGAGGAATGAACTCATCTCGAGGAGAAATGTAGAGTCGGCAAGAGGAGTATCAGTCGACTCGTGGACTCAGGACTCAACTCGAGGACTCATGTAGAGCCTGCACGAGGAGTTACGTGAAGAGTCGGCACGAGGAGTATCAGTAGACTCGTGGACTCGATCTCGACTCAAGGAATGAACTCATCTCGAGGAGACATGTACAGTCGGCACGAGGAGTATCAGTCGACTCGTGGACTCGGGACTCAACTCGAGGATTCATGTAGAGCCTGCACGAGGAGTTACGTGAAGAGTCGGGACGAGGAGTATCAGTCGACTCATGGACTCGAACTCGACTCGAGGAATGAACTCATCTCGAGGAGATATGTAGAGTTGGCACGAGGAGCATCAGTCGACTCGTGGACTCGGGACTCAACTCGAGGACTCATGTAGAGCCTGCACGAGGAGTTACGTGAAGAGTCGGCACGAGGAGTATCAGTCGACTTGTGGACTCGAACTCGACTCGAGGAATGAACTCATCTCGATGAGACATGTAGACTCGTCACAAGGAGTATCAGTCGACTCGTGGACTCGGGACTCAACTCGAGGACTCATGTAGAGCCTGCAAGAGGAGTAACGTGAAGAATCGGAACTAGGAGTATCAGTCGACTCGTGGACTCGAACTCGACTCGAGGAATGAACTCATCTCGAGGAGAAATGTAGAGTCGGCAAGAGGAGTATCAGTCGACTCGTGGACTCAGGACTCAACTCGAGGACTCATGTAGAGCCTGCACGAGGAGTTACGTGAAGAGTCGGCACGAGGAGTATCAGTAGACTCGTGGACTCGATCTCGACTCAAGGAATGAACTCATCTCGAGGAGACATGTACAGTCAGCACGAGGAGTATCAGTCGACTCGTGGACTCGGGACTCAACTCGAGGACTCATGTAGAGCCTGCACAAGGAGTTACGTGAAGAGTCGGCACGAGGAGTATCAGTCGACTCATGGACTCGAACTCGACTCGAGGAATGAACTCATCTCGAGGAGATATGTAGAGTTGGCACGAGGAGCATCAGTCGACTCGTGGACTCGGGACTCAACTCGAGGACTCATGTAGAGCCTGCACGAGGAGTTACGTGAAGAGTCGGCACGAGGAGTATCAGTCGACTCATGGACTCGAACTCGACTCGAGGAATGAACTCATCTCGAGGAGAAATGTAGAGTTGGCACGAGGAGTATCAGTCGACTCGTGGACTCGGGACTCAACTCGAGGACTCATGTAGAGCCTGCACGAGAAGTTACGTGAAGAGTCGGCACGACGAGTATCAGTCGACTTGTGGACACGAACTCGACTCGAGGAATGAACTCATCTCGAGGAGACATGTAGAGTCGTCACGAGGAGTATCAGTCGACTCGTGGACTCGGGACTCAACTCGAGGATTCATGTAGAGCCTGCACGAGGAGTTACGTGAAGAATCGAAACTAGGAGTATCAGTCGACTCGTGGACTCGAACTCGACTCGAGGAATGAACTCATCTCGAGGAGACATGTAGAGTCAGCAAGAGGAGTATAAGTCGACTCGTGGACTCAGGACTCAACTCGAGGACTCATGTAGTGCCTGCACGAGGAGTTACGTGAAGAGTCGGCACGAGGAATATCAGTAGACTCATGGACTCGATCTCGACTCGAGGAATGAACTCATCTCGAGGAGACATGTACAGTCGGCACGAGGAGTATCAGTCGACTCGTGGACTCGGGACTCAACTCGAGGACTCATGTAGAGCCTGCACGAGGAGTTACGTGAAGAGTCGGCACGAGGAGTATCAGTCGACTCATGGACTCGAACTCGACTCGAGGAATGAACTCATCTCGAGGAGATATGTAGAGTTGCCACGAGGAGTATCAGTCGACTCGTACACTCGGGACTCAACTCGAGGACTCATGTAGAGCCTGCACGAGGCGTTACGTGAAGATTCGGCACGAGGAGTATCAGTTGACTGATGGACTCGAACTCGACTCGAGGAATGAACTCATCTCGAGGAGATATGTAGAGTTGGCACGAGGAGTATCAGTCGACTCGTGGACTCGGGACTCAACTCGAGGACTCATGTAGAGCTTGCACGAGGAGTTACGTGAAGAGTCGGCACGAGGAGTATCAGTCGACTTGTGGACTCGAACTCGACTCGAGGAATGAACTCATCTCGAGGAGACATGTAGAGTCGTCACGAGGAGTATAACACGACTCGTGGACTCGGGACTCAACTCGAGAACTCATGTAGAGCCTGCACGAGGAGTTACGAGAAGAATCGGAACTAGGAGTATCAGTCGACTCGTGGACTTGAACTCGACTCGAGGAATGAACTCATCTCGAGGAGACATGTAGAGTCGGCAAGAGGAGTATCAGTCGACTCGTGGACTCAGGACTCAACTCGAGGACTCATGTAGAGCCTGCACGAGGAGTTACGTGAAGAGTCGGCACGAGGAGTATCAGTAGACTCGTGGACTCGATATCGACTCGAGGAATGAACTCATATCGAGGAGACATGTACAGTCGGCACGAGGAGTATCGGTCGACTCGTGGACTCGGGACTCAACTCGAGGACCCATGTAGAGCCTGCACGAGGAGTTACGTGAAGAGTCGGCACGAGGAGTATCAGTCGACTCATGGACTCGAATTCGACTCGAGGAATGAACTCATCTCGAGGAGATATGTAGAGTCGGCACGAGGAGTATCAGTCGACTCGTGGACTCGGCACTCAACTCAATGACTCATGTAGAGCCTGCACGAGGAGTTACGTGAAGAGTCAGCACGAGGAGTATCGGTCGACTCATGGACTCGAACTCGACTCGAGGAATGAACTCATCTCGAGGAGATATGTAGAGTCGGCACGAGGAGTATCAGTCGACTCGTGGGCTCGAACTCGACTCGAGGAATGAACTCATCTCGAGAAGACACGTAGAGTCGGCACGAGGAGTATCAGTCGACTCGTGGACTCGGGACTCAACTCGAGGACTCATGTAGAGCCTGCACGAGGAGTTACGTGAAGAGTCGGCACGAGGAGTATCAGTCGACTCGTGGACTCGAACTCGACTCGAGGAATGAACTCATCTCGAGGAGATATGTAGAGTCGGCACGAGGAGTATCAGTCGACTCGGGACTCTACTCGAGGACTCCTGTAGAGCCTGCACGAGGACTTACGTTAAGAATCGGCACGAGGAGTATCAGTCGACTCGTGGACTCGAACTCGACTCGAGGAGACATGTAGAGTCGGCACGAGGAGTATCAATCGACTCGTAGACTCGGGACTCAACTCGAGGACTCATGTAGAGCCTGCACGAGGAGTTACGTGAAGAGTCGGTACGAAGAGTATCAGTAGACTCGTGGACTCGATCTCGAATCGAGGAATGAACTCATCTCGAGGAGACATGTATAGTCGGCACGAGGAGTATCAGTCGACTCGTGAACTCGGGACTTAACTCGAGGACTCATGTAGAGCCTGCACGAGGAGTTACGTGAAGAGTTGGCACGAGGAGTATCAGTCGACTCATGGACACAAACTCGACTCGAGGAATGAACTCATCTCGAGGAGATATGTAGAGTTGGCACGAGGAGTATCAGTCGACTCGTGGACTCGGGACTCAACTCGAGGACTCATGTAGAGCCTGCACGAGGAGTTACGTGAAGAGTCGGCACGAGGAGTATCAGTCGACTCATGGACTCGAACTCGACTCGAGGAATGAACTCATCTCGAGGAGATATGTAGAGTTTGCACGAGGAGTATCAGTCGACTCGTGGAATCGGGACTCAACTCGAGGACTCATGTAGAGCCTGCACGAGAAGTTACGTGAAGAGTCGGCACGACGAGTATCAGTCGACTTGTGGACTCGAACTCGACTCGAGGAATGAACTCATCTCGAGGAGACATGTAGAGTCGTCACGAGGAGTATCAGTCGACTCGTGGACTCGGGACTCAACTCGAGGACTCATGTAGAGCCTGCACGAGGAGTTACGTGAAGAGTCGGCACGAGGAGTATCAGTCGACTCATGGACTCGAACTCGACTCGAGGAATGAACTCATCTCGAGGAGATATGTAGAGTCGGCACGAGGAGTATCAGTCGACTCGTGGACTCGGGACTCAACTCGAGGACTCATGTAGAGCCTGGACGAGGAGTTACGTGAAGAGTCTGCACGAGGAGTATCAGTCGACTTGTGGACTCGAACTCGACTCGAGGAATGAACTCATCTCGATGAGATATGTAGAGTCGTCACAAGGAGTATCAATCGACTCGTGGACTCGGGACCCAACTCGAGGACTCATGTAGAGCCTGCAAGAGGAGTTACGTGAAGAATCGGAACTAGAGTATCAGTCGACTCATGGACTCGAACTCGACTCGAGGAATGAACTCATCTCGAGGAGATATGTAGAGTCGGCACGAGGAGTATCAGTCGACTCGTGGACTCGGGACTCAACTCGAGGACTCATGTAGAGCCTGCACGAGGAGTTACGTGAAGAGTCGGCACGAGGAGTATCAGTCGACTTGTGGACTCGAACTCGACTCGAGGAATGAACTCATCTCGATGAGACATGTAGAGTCGTCACAAGGAGTATCAGTCGACTCGTGGACTCGGGACTCAACTCGAGGACTCATGTAGAGCCTGCATGAGGAGTTACGTGAAGAATCGGCACGAGGAGTATCAGTAGACTCGTGGACTCTATCTCGACTCAAGGAATGAACTCATCTCGAGGAGACATGTACAGTCGGCACGAGGAGTATCAGTCGACTCGTGGACTCGGAACTCAACTCGAGGACTCATGTAGAGCCTGCACGAGGAGTTAAGTGAAGAGTCGGCACGAGGAGTATCAGTCGACTCATGGACTCGAACTCGACTCGAGGAATGAACTCATCTCGAGGAGATATGTAGAGTTGGCACGAGGAGCATCAGTCGACTCGTGGACTCGGGACTCAACTCGAGGACTCATGTAGAGCCTGCACGAGAAGTTACGTGAAGAGTCGGCACGACGAGTATCAGTCGACTTGTGGACACGAACTCGACTCGAGGAATGAACTCATATCGAGGAGACATGTAGAGTCGTCACGAGGAGTATCAGTCGACTCGTGGACTCGGGACTCAACTCGAGGATTCATGTAGAGCCTGCACGAGGAGTTACGTGAAGAATCGAAACTAGGAGTATCAGTCGACTCGTGGACTCGAACTCGACTCGAGGAATGAACTCATCTCGAGGAGACATGTAGAGTCGGCAAGAGGAGTATCAGTCGACTCGTGGACTCAGGACTCAACTCGAGGACTCATGTAGAGCCTGCATGAGGAGTTACGTGAAGAGTCGGCACGAGGAGTATCAGTAAACTCATGGACTCGATCTCGACTCGAGGAATGAACTCATCTCGAGGAGACATGTAGAGTCGTCACGAGGAGTATAACACGACTCGTGGACTCGGGACTCAACTCGAGGACTCATGTAGAGCCTGCACGAGGAGTTACGTGAAGAATCGGAACTAGGAGTATCAGTCGACTCGTGGACTCGAACTCGACTCGAGGAATGAACTCATCTCGAGGAGACATGTAGAGTCGGCAAGAGGAGTATCAGTCGACTCGTGGACTCAGGACTCAACTCGAGGACTCATGTAGTGCCTGCACGAGGAGTTACGTGAAGAATCGGAACTAGGAGTATCAGTCGACTCGTGGACTCGAACTCGACTCGAGGAATGAACTCATCTCGAGGAGAAATGTAGAGTCGGCAAGAGGAGTATCAGTCGACTCGTGGACTCAGGACTCAACTCGAGGACTCATGTAGAGCCTGCACGAGGAGTTACGTGAAGAGTCGGCACGAGGAGTATCAGTAGACTCGTGGACTCTATCTCGACTCAAGGAATGAACTCATCTCGAGGAGACATGTACAGTCGGCACGAGGAGTATCAGTCGACTCGTGGACTCGGAACTCAACTCGAGGACTCATGTAGAGCCTGCACGAGGAGTTAAGTGAAGAGTCGGCACGAGGAGTATCAGTCGACTCATGGACTCGAACTCGACTCGAGGAATGAACTCATCTCGAGGAGAAATGTAGAGTTGGCACGAGGAGCATCAGTCGACTCGTGGACTCGGGACTCAACTCGAGGACTCATGTAGAGCCTGCACGAGGAGTTACGTGAAGAGTCGGCACGAGGAGTATCAGTCGACTCATGGACTCGAACTCGACTCGAGGAATGAACTCATCTCGAGGAGAAATGTAGAGTTGGCACGAGGAGTATCAGTCGACTCGTGGACTCGGGACTCAACTCGAGGAGTCATGTAGAGCCTGCACGAGAAGTTACGTGAAGAGTCGGCACGACGAGTATCAGTCGACTTGTGGACACGAACTCGACTCGAGGAATGAACTCATATCGAGGAGACATGTAGAGTCGTCACGAGGAGTATCAGTCGACTCGTGGACTCGGGACTCAACTCGAGGATTCATGTAGAGCCTGCACGAGGAGTTACGTGAAGAATCGAAACTAGGAGTATCAGTCGACTCGTGGACTCGAACTCGACTCGAGGAATGAACTCATCTCGAGGAGACATGTAGAGTCGGCAAGAGGAGTATCAGTCGACTCGTGGACTCAGGACTCAACTCGAGGACTCATGTAGAGCCTGCATGAGGAGTTACGTGAAGAGTCGGCACGAGGAGTATCAGTAAACTCATGGACTCGATCTCCACTCGAGGAATGAACTCATCTCGAGGAGACATGTAGAGTCGTCACGAGGAGTATAACACGACTCGTGGACTCGGGACTCAACTCGAGGACTCATGTAGAGCCTGCACGAGGAGTTACGTGAAGAATCGGAACTAGGAGTATCAGTCGACTCGTGGACTCGAACTCGACTCGAGGAATGAACTCATCTCGAGGAGACATGTAGAGTCGGCAAGAGGAGTATCAGTCGACTCGTGGACTCAGGACTCAACTGAAGGACTCATGTAGAGCCTGCACGAGGAGTTACGTGAAGAGTCGGCATGAGGAGTATCAGTAGACTCGTGGACTCGATATCGACTCGAGGAATTAACTCATCTCGAGGAGACATGTACAGTCGGCACGAGGAGTATCGGTCGACTCGTGGACTCGGGACTCAACTCGAGGACCCTTGTAGAGCCTCCACGAGGAGTTACTTGAAGAGTCGGCACGAGGAGTATCAGTCGACTCATGGACTCGAATTCGACTCGAGGAATGAACTCATCTCGAGGAGATATGTAGAGTCGGCACGAGGAGTATCAGTCGACTCGTGGACTCGGCACTCAACTCGATGACTTATGTAGAGCCTGCACGAGGAGTTACGTGAAGAGTCAGCACGAGGAGTATCGGTCGACTCATGGACTCGAACTCGACTCGAGGAATGAACTCATCTCGAGGAGATATGTAGAGTCGGCACGAGGAGTATCAGTCGACTTGTGGGCTCGAACTCGACTCGAGGAATGAACTCATCTTGAGAAGACACGTAGAGTCGGCACGAGGAGTATCAGTCGACTCGTGGACTCGGGACTCAACTCGAGGACTCATGTAGAGCCTGCACGAGGAGTTACGTGAAGAGTCGGCACGAGGAGTATCAGTCGACTCGTGGACTCGAACTCGACTCGAGGAATGAACTCATCTTGAGGAGATATGTAGAGTCGGCACGAGGAGTATCAGTCGACTCGTCGACTCGGGACTCTACTCGAGGACTCCTGTAGAGCCTGCACGAGGACTTACGTAAAGAATCGGCACGAGGAGTATCAGTCGACTCGTGGACTCGAACTCGACTCGAGGAGACATGTAGAGTCGGCACGAGGAGTATCAATCGACTCGTGTACTCGGGACTCAACTCGAGGACTCATGTAGAGCCTGCACGAGGAGTTACGTGAAGAGTCGGTACGAAGAGTATCAGTAGACTCGTGGACTCGATCTCGACTCGAGGAATGAACTCATCTCGAGGAGACATGTACAGTCGGCACGAGGAGTATCAGTCGACTCGTGGACTCGGGACTTAACTCGAGGACTCATGTAGAGCCTGCACGAGGAGTTACGTGAAGAGTTGGCACGAGGAGTATCAGTCGACTCATGGACACGAACTCGACTCGAGGAATGAACTCATCTCGAGGAGATATGTAGAGTTTGCACGAGGAGTATCAGTCGACTCGTGGACTCGGGACTCAACTCGAGGACTCATGTAGAGCCTGCACGAGAAGTTACGTGAAGAGTCGGCACGACGAGTATCAGTCGACTTGTGGACTCGAACTCGACTCGAGGAATGAACTCATCTCGAGGAGACATGTAGAGTCGTCACGAGGAGTATCAGTCGACTCGTGGACTCGGGACTCAACTCGAGGACTCATGTAGAGCCTGCACGAGGAGTTACGTGAAGAGTCGCCACTAGGAATATCAGTAGACTCATGGACTCGATCTCGACTCGAGGAATGAACTCATCTCGAGGAGACATGTAGAGTCGGCACGAGGAGTATTAGTCTACTCGTGGACTCGGGACTCAACTCGAGGACTCATGTAGAGCCTGCACGAGGAGTTACGTGAAGAGTCGCCACTAGGAATATCAGTAGACTCATGGACTCGATCTCGACTCGAGGAATGAACTCATCTCGAGGAGACATGTAGAGTCGGCACGAGGAGTATCAGTCGACTCGTGGACTCGGGACTCAACTCGAGGACTCATGTAGAGCCTGCACGAGGAGTTACGTGAAGAGTCGGCACGAGGAGTATCAGTCGACTCATGGACTAGAACTCAACTCGAGGAATGAACTCATCTCGAGGAGATATGTAGAGTTTGCACGAGGAGTATCAGTCGACTCGTGGACTCGGGACTCAACTCGAGGACTCATGTAGAGCCTGCACGAGAAGTTACGTGAAGAGTCGGCACGACGAGTATCAGTCGACTTGTGGACTCGAACTCGACTCGAGGAATGAACTCATCTCGAGGAGACATGTAGAGTCGTCACGAGGAGTATCAGTCGACTCGTGGACTCGGGACTCAACTCGAGGACTCATGTAGAGCCAGCACGAGGAGTTACGTGAAGAGTCGGCACGAGGAGTATCAGTCGACTCATGGGCTCGAACTCGACTCGAGGAATGAACTCATCTCGAGGAGATATGTAGAGTCGGCACGAGGAGTATCAGTCGACTCGTGGACTCGGGACTCAACTCGAGGACTCATGTAGAGCCTGCACGAGGAGTTACGTGAAGAGTCGGCACGAGGAGTATCAGTCGACTTGTGGACTCGAACTCGACTCGAGGTATGAACTCATCTCGATGAGACATGTAGAGTCGTCACAAGGAGTATCAGTCGACTCGTGGACTCGGGACTCAACTCGAGGACTCATGTAGAGCCTGCAAGAGGAGTTACGTGAAGAATCGGAACTAGGAGTATCAGTCGACTCGTGGACTCGAACTCGACTCGAGGAATGAACTGATCTCGAGGAGACATGTACAGTCGGCACGAGGAGTATCAGTCGACTCGTGGACTCGGGACTCAACTCGAGGACTCATGTAGAGCCTGCACGAGGAGTTACGTGAAGAGTCGGCACGAGGAGTATCAGTCGACTCATGGACTCGAACTCGACTCGAGGAATGAACTCATCTCGAGGAGAAATGTAGAGTTGGCACGAGGAGTATCAGTCGACTCGTGGACTCGGGACTCAACTCGAGGACTCATGTAGAGCCTGCACGAGAAGTTACGTGAAGAGTCGGCACGACGAGTATCAGTCGACTTGTGGACACGAACTCGACTCGAGGAATGAACTCATATCGAGGAGACATGTAGAGTCGTCACGAGGAGTATCAGTCGACTCGTGGACTCGGGACTCAACTCGAGGATTCATGTAGAGCCTGCACGAGGAGTTACGTGAAGAATCGAAACTAGGAGTATCAGTCGACTCGTGGACTCGAACTCGACTCGAGGAATGAACTCATCTCGAGGAGACATGTAGAGTCATCACGAGGAGTATCAGTCGACTCGTAGACTCGGGACTCAACTCGAGGACTCATGTAGAGCCTGCAAGAGGAGTTACGTGAAGAATCGGAACTAGGAGTATCAGTCGACTCGTGGACTCGAACTCGACTCGAGGAATGAACTCATCTCGAGGAGACATGTAGAGTCGGCAAGAGGAGTATCAGTCGACTCATGGACTCAGGACTCAACTCGAGGACTCATGTAGAGCCTGCACGAGGAGTTACGCAAAGAGTCGGCACGAGGAGTATCAGCAGACTCGTGGACTCGATCTCGACTCGAGGAATGAACTCATCTCGAGGAGACATGTATAGTCGGCACGAGGAGTATCAGTCGACTCGTGGACTCGGGACTCAACTCGAGGACTCATGTAGAGCCTGCACGAGGAGTTACGTGAAGAGTCGACACGAGGAGTATCAGTCGACTCGTGGACTCGAACTCGACTCGAGGAAAGAACTCATCTCGAGGAGATATGTAGAGTCGGCACGAGGAGTATCAGTCGACTCGTAGAATGGGACTCAACTCGAGGAGTCATGTAGAGCCTGCACGAGGAGTTACGTGAAGAGTCGGCACGAGGAGTATCAGTCGACTCATGGACTCGAACTCGACTCGAGGAATGAACTCATCTCGAGGAGACATGTAGAGTCGGCACGAGGAGTATCAGTCGACTCGTGGACTCGGGACTCAACTCGAGGACTCATGTAGAGCCTGCACGAGGACTTACGTGAAGAGTCGGGACGAGGAGTATCAGTCGACTCGTGGACTCGAACTCGACTCGAGGAATGAACTCATCTCGAGGAGACATGTAGAGTCGGCACGAGGAGTATCAGTCGACTCATGGACTCGGGACTCAACTCGAGGAATGAACTTATCTCGAGAAGACACGTAGAGTCGGCACGAGGAGTATCAGTCGACTCGTGGACTCGGGATTCAACTCGAGGACTCATGTAGAGCCTGCACGAGGAGTTACGTTAAGAGTCGGCACGAGGAGTATCAGTCGACTCGTGGACTCGAACTCGACTCGAGGAATGAACTCATCTCGAGGAGATATGTAGAGTCGGCACGAGGAGTATCAGTCGACTCGTGGACTCGGGACTCTACTCGAGGACTCCTGTAGAGCCTGCACGAGGACTTACGTAAAGAATCGGCACGAGGAGTATCAGTCGACTCGTGGACTCGAACTCGACTCGAGGAGACATGTAGAGTCGGCACGAGGAGTATCAATCGACTCGTGTACTCGGGACTCAACTCGAGGACTCATGTAGAGCCTGCACGAGGAGTTACGTAAAGAGTCGGTACGAAGAGTATCAGTAGACTCATGGACTCGATCTCGACTCGAGGAATGAACTCATCTCGAGGAGACATGTACAGTCGGCACGAGGAGTATCAGTCGACTCGTGGACTCGGGACTTAACTCGAGGACTCATGTAGAGCCTGCACGAGGAGTTACGTGAAGAGTTGGCACGAGGAGTATCAGTCGACTCATGGACACGAACTCGACTCGAGGAATGAACTCATCTCGAGGAGATATGTAGAGTTGGCACGAGGAGTATCAGTCGACTCGTGGACTCGGGACTCAACTCGAGGACTCATGTAGAGCCTGCACGAGGAGTTACGTGAAGAGTCGGCACGAGGAGTATCAGTCGACTCATGGACTAGAACTCAACTCGAGGAATGAACTCATCTCGAGGAGATATGTAGAGTTTGCACGAGGAGTATCAGTCGACTCGTGGACTCGGGACTCAACTCGAGGACTCATGTAGAGCCTGCACGAGAAGTTACGTGAAGAGTCGGCACGACGAGTATCAGTCGACTTGTGGACTCGAACTCGACTCGAGGAATGAACTCATCTCGAGGAGACATGTAGAGTCGTCACGAGGAGTATCAGTCGACTCGTGGACTCGGGACTCAACTCGAGGACTCATGTAGAGCCAGCACGAGGAGTTACGTGAAGAGTCGGCACGAGGAGTATCAGTCGACTCATGGGCTCGAACTCGACTCGAGGAATGAACTCATCTCGAGGAGATATGTAGAGTCGGCACGAGGAGTATCAGTCGACTCGTGGACTCGGGACTCAACTCGAGGACTCATGTAGAGCCTGCACGAGGAGTTACGTGAAGAGTCGGCACGAGGAGTATCAGTCGACTTGTGGACTCGAACTCGACTCGAGGTATGAACTCATCTCGATGAGACATGTAGAGTCGTCACAAGGAGTATCAGTCGACTCGTGGACTCGGGACTCAACTCGAGGACTCATGTAGAGCCTGCAAGAGGAGTTACGTGAAGAATCGGAACTAGGAGTATCAGTCGACTCGTGGACTCGAACTCGACTCGAGGAATGAACTGATCTCGAGGAGACATGTACAGTCGGCACGAGGAGTATCAGTCGACTCGTGGACTCGGGACTCAACTCGAGGACTCATGTAGAGCCTGCACGAGGAGTTACGTGAAGAGTCGGCACGAGGAGTATCAGTCGACTCATGGACTCGAACTCGACTCGAGGAATGAACTCATCTCGAGGAGAAATGTAGAGTTGGCACGAGGAGTATCAGTCGACTCGTGGACTCGGGACTCAACTCGAGGACTCATGTAGAGCCTGCACGAGAAGTTACGTGAAGAGTCGGCACGACGAGTATCAGTCGACTTGTGGACACGAACTCGACTCGAGGAATGAACTCATATCGAGGAGACATGTAGAGTCGTCACGAGGAGTATCAGTCGACTCGTGGACTCGGGACTCAACTCGAGGATTCATGTAGAGCCTGCACGAGGAGTTACGTGAAGAATCGAAACTAGGAGTATCAGTCGACTCGTGGACTCGAACTCGACTCGAGGAATGAACTCATCTCGAGGAGACATGTAGAGTCATCACGAGGAGTATCAGTCGACTCGTAGACTCGGGACTCAACTCGAGGACTCATGTAGAGCCTGCAAGAGGAGTTACGTGAAGAATCGGAACTAGGAGTATCAGTCGACTCGTGGACTCGAACTCGACTCGAGGAATGAACTCATCTCGAGGAGACATGTAGAGTCGGCAAGAGGAGTATCAGTCGACTCATGGACTCAGGACTCAACTCGAGGACTCATGTAGAGCCTGCACGAGGAGTTACGCAAAGAGTCGGCACGAGGAGTATCAGCAGACTCGTGGACTCGATCTCGACTCGAGGAATGAACTCATCTCGAGGAGACATGTATAGTCGGCACGAGGAGTATCAGTCGACTCGTGGACTCGGGACTCAACTCGAGGACTCATGTAGAGCCTGCACGAGGAGTTACGTGAAGAGTCGACACGAGGAGTATCAGTCGACTCGTGGACTCGAACTCGACTCGAGGAAAGAACTCATCTCGAGGAGATATGTAGAGTCGGCACGAGGAGTATCAGTCGACTCGTAGAATGGGACTCAACTCGAGGAGTCATGTAGAGCCTGCACGAGGAGTTACGTGAAGAGTCGGCACGAGGAGTATCAGTCGACTCATGGACTCGAACTCGACTCGAGGAATGAACTCATCTCGAGGAGACATGTAGAGTCGGCACGAGGAGTATCAGTCGACTCGTGGACTCGGGACTCAACTCGAGGACTCATGTAGAGCCTGCACGAGGACTTACGTGAAGAGTCGGGACGAGGAGTATCAGTCGACTCGTGGACTCGAACTCGACTCGAGGAATGAACTCATCTCGAGGAGACATGTAGAGTCGGCACGAGGAGTATCAGTCGACTCATGGACTCGGGACTCAACTCGAGGAATGAACTTATCTCGAGAAGACACGTAGAGTCGGCACGAGGAGTATCAGTCGACTCGTGGACTCGGGATTCAACTCGAGGACTCATGTAGAGCCTGCACGAGGAGTTACGTTAAGAGTCGGCACGAGGAGTATCAGTCGACTCGTGGACTCGAACTCGACTCGAGGAATGAACTCATCTCGAGGAGATATGTAGAGTCGGCACGAGGAGTATCAGTCGACTCGTGGACTCGGGACTCTACTCGAGGACTCCTGTAGAGCCTGCACGAGGACTTACGTAAAGAATCGGCACGAGGAGTATCAGTCGACTCGTGGACTCGAACTCGACTCGAGGAGACATGTAGAGTCGGCACGAGGAGTATCAATCGACTCGTGTACTCGGGACTCAACTCGAGGACTCATGTAGAGCCTGCACGAGGAGTTACGTAAAGAGTCGGTACGAAGAGTATCAGTAGACTCATGGACTCGATCTCGACTCGAGGAATGAACTCATCTCGAGGAGACATGTACAGTCGGCACGAGGAGTATCAGTCGACTCGTGGACTCGGGACTTAACTCGAGGACTCATGTAGAGCCTGCACGAGGAGTTACGTGAAGAGTTGGCACGAGGAGTATCAGTCGACTCATGGACACGAACTCGACTCGAGGAATGAACTCATCTCGAGGAGATATGTAGAGTTGGCACGAGGAGTATCAGTCGACTCGTGGACTCGGGACTCAACTCGAGGACTCATGTAGAGCCTGCACGAGGAGTTACGTGAAGAGTCGGCACGAGGAGTATCAGTCGACTCATGGACTAGAACTCAACTCGAGGAATGAACTCATCTCGAGGAGATATGTAGAGTTTGCACGAGGAGTATCAGTCGACTCGTGGACTCGGGACTCAACTCGAGGACTCATGTAGAGCCTGCACGAGAAGTTACGAGAAGAGTCGGCACGACGAGTATCAGTCGACTTGTGGACTCGAACTCGACTCGAGGAATGAACTCATCTCGAGGAGACATGTAGAGTCGTCACGAGGAGTATCAGTCGACTCGTGGACTCGGGACTCAACTCGAGGACTCATGTAGAGCCAGCACGAGGAGTTACGTGAAGAGTCGGCACGAAGAGTATCAGTCGACTCATGGACTCGAACTCGACTCGAGGAATGAACTCATCTCGAGGAGATATGTAGAGTCGGCACGAGGAGTATCAGTCGACTAGTGGACTCGGGACTCAACTCGAGGACTCATGTAGAGCCTGCACGAGGAGTTACGTGAAGAGTCGGCACGAGGAGTATCAGTCGACTTGTGGACTCGAACTCGACTCGAGGAATGAACTCATCTCGATGAGACATGTAGAGTCGTCACAAGGAGTATCAGTCGACTCGTGGACTCGGGACTCAACTTGAGGACTCATGTAGAGCCTGCAAGAGGAGTTACGTGAAGAATCGGAACTAGGAGTATCAGTCGACTCGTGGACTCGAACTCGACTCGAGGAATGAACTCATCTCGAGGAGATATGTAGAGTTTGCACGAGGAGTATCAGTCGACTCGTGGACTCGGGACTCAACTCGAGGACTCATGTAGAGCCTGCACGAGAAGTTACGTGAAGAGTCGGCACGACGAGTATCAGTCGACTTGTGGACTCGAACTCGACTCGAGGAATGAACTCATCTCGAGGAGACATGTAGAGTCGGCAAGAGGAGTATCAGTCGACTCGTGGACTCAGGACTCAACTCGAGGACTCATGTAGAGCCTGCACGAGGAGTTACGTGAAGAGTCGGCACGAGGAGTATCAGTCGACTCGTGGACTCGGGACTCTACTCGAGGACTCCTGTAGAGCTTGCACGAGGACTTACGTAAAGAATCGGCACGAGGAGTATCAGTCGACTCGTGGACTCGAACTCGAGGACTCATGTAGAGCCTGCACGAGGAGTTACGTGAAGAGTCGGCACGAGGAGTATCAGTCGACTTGTGGACTCGAACTCGACTCGAGGAATGAACTCATCTCGATGAGACATGTAGAGTCGTCACAAGGAGTATCAGTCGACTCGTGGACTCGGGACTCAACTCGAGGACTCATGTAGAGCCTGCAAGAGGAGTTACGTGAAGAATCGGAACTAGGAGTATCAGTCGACTCGTGGACTCGAACTCGACTCGAGGAATGAACTCATCTCGAGGAGAAATGTAGAGTCGGCAAGAGGAGTATCAGTCGACTCGTGGACTCAGGACTCAACTCGAGGACTCATGTAGAGCCTGCACGAGGAGTTACGTGAAGAGTAGGCACGAGGAGTATCAGTAGACTCGTGGACTCGATCTCGACTCAAGGAATGAACTCATCTCGAGGAGACATGTACAGTCGGCACGAGGAGTATCAGTCGACTCGTGGACTCGGGACTCAACTCGAGGACTCATGTAGAGCCTGCACGAGGAGTTACGTGAAGAGTCGGCACGAGGAGTATCAGTCGACTCATGGACTCGAACTCGACTCGAGGAATGAACTCATCTCGAGAAGATATGTAGAGTCGGCACGAGGAGTATCAGTAGACTCGTGGACTCGGGACTCAACTCGAGGACTCATGTAGAGCCTGCACGACGAGTTACGTGAAGAGTCGGCACGAGGAGTATCAGTCGACTCATGGACTCGAACTCGACTCGAGGAATGAACTCATCTCAAGGAGATATGTAGAGTTTGCACGAGGAGTATCAGTCGACTCGTGGACTCGGGACTCAACTCGAGGACTCATGTAGAGCCTGCACGAGGAGTTACGTGAAGAGTCGGCACGAGGAGTATCAGTCGACTCATGGACTAGAACTCAACTCGAGGAATGAACTCATCTCGAGGAGATATGTAAAGTTTGCACGAGGAGTATCAGTCGACTCGTGGACTCGGGACTCAACTCGAGGACTCATGTAGAGCCTGCACGAGAAGTTACGTGAAGAGTCGGCACGACGAGTATCAGTCGACTTGTGGACTCGAACTCGACTCGAGGAATGAACTCATCTCGAGGAGACATGTAGAGTCGTCACGAGGAGTATCAGTCGACTCGTGGACTCGGGACTCAACTCGAGGACTCATGTAGAGCCAGCACGAGGAGTTACGTGAAGAGTCGGCACGAAGAGTATCAGTCGACTCATGGACTCGAACTCGACTCGAGGAATGAACTCATCTCGAGGAGATATGTAGAGTCGGCACGAGGAGTATCAGTCGACTCGTGGACTCGGGACTCAACTCGAGGACTCATGTAGAGCCTGCACGAGGAGTTACGTGAAGAGTCGGCACGAGGAGTATCAGTCGACTTGTGGACTCGAACTCGACTCGAGGAATGAACTCATCTCGATGAGACATGTAGAGTCGTCACAAGGAGTATCAGTCGACTCGTGGACTCGGGACTCAACTTGAGGACTCATGTAGAGCCTGCAAGAGGAGTTACGTGAAGAATCGGAACTAGGAGTATCAGTCGACTCGTGGACTCGAACTCGACTCGAGGAATGAACTCATCTCGAGGAGATATGTAGAGTTTGCACGAGGAGTATCAGTCGACTCGTGGACTCGGGACTCAACTCGAGGACTCATGTAGAGCCTGCACGAGAAGTTACGTGAAGAGTCGGCATGACGAGTATCAGTCGACTTGTGGACTCGAACTCGACTCGAGGAATGAACTCATCTCGAGGAGACATGTAGAGTCGGCAAGAGGAGTATCAGTCGACTCGTGGACTCAGGACTCAACTCGAGGACTCATGTAGAGCCTGCACGAGGAGTTACGTGAAGAGTCGGCACGAGGAGTATCAGTCGACTCGTGGACTCGGGACTCTACTCGAGGACTCCTGTAGAGCCTGCACGAGGACTTACGTAAAGAATCGGCACGAGGAGTATCAGTCGACTCGTGGACTCGAACTCGAGGACTCATGTAGAGCCTGCACGAGGAGTTACGTGAAGAGTCGGCACGAGGAGTATCAGTCGACTTGTGGACTCGAACTCGACTCGAGGAATGAACTCATCTCGATGAGACATGTAGAGTCGTCACAAGGAGTATCAGTCGACTCGTGGACTCGGGACTCAACTCGAGGACTCATGTAGAGCCTGCAAGAGGAGTTACGTGAAGAATCGGAACTAGGAGTATCAGTCGACTCGTGGACTCGAACTCGACTCGAGGAATGAACTCATCTCGAGGAGAAATGTAGAGTCGGCAAGAGGAGTATCAGTCGACTCGTGGACTCAGGACTCAACTCGAGGACTCATGTAGAGCCTGCACGAGGAGTTACGTGAAGAGTAGGCACGAGGAGTATCAGTAGACTCGTGGACTCGATCTCGACTCAAGGAATGAACTCATCTCGAGGAGACATGTACAGTCGGCACGAGGAGTATCAGTCGACTCGTGGACTCGGGACTCAACTCGAGGACTCATGTAGAGCCTGCACGAGAAGTTACGTGAAGAGTCGGCACGACGAGTATCAGTCGACTTGTGGACACGAACTCGACTCGAGGAATGAACTCATCTCGAGGAGACATGTAGAGTCGGCAAGAGGAGTATCAGTCGACTCGTGGACTCAGGACTCAACTCGAGGACTCATGTAGAGCCTGCACGAGGAGTTACGTGAAGAGTCGGCACGAGGAGTATCAGTCGACTCGTGGACTCGGGACTCTACTCGAGGACTCCTGTAGAGCCTGCACGAGGACTTACGTAAAGAATCGGCACGAGGAGTATCAGTCGACTCGTGGACTCGAACTCGAGGACTCATGTAGAGCCTGCACGAGGAGTTACGTGAAGAGTCGGCACGAGGAGTATCAGTCGACTTGTGGACTCGAACTCGACTCGAGGAATGAACTCATCTCGATGAGACATGTAGAGTCGTCACAAGGAGTATCAGTCGACTCGTGGACTCGGGACTCAACTCGAGGACTCATGTAGAGCCTGCAAGAGGAGTTACGTGAAGAATCGGAACTAGGAGTATCAGTCGACTCGTGGACTCGAACTCGACTCGAGGAATGAACTCATCTCGAGGAGAAATGTAGAGTCGGCAAGAGGAGTATCAGTCGACTCGTGGACTCAGGACTCAACTCGAGGACTCATGTAGAGCCTGCACGAGGAGTTACGTGAAGAGTAGGCACGAGGAGTATCAGTAGACTCGTGGACTCGATCTCGACTCAAGGAATGAACTCATCTCGAGGAGACATGTACAGTCGGCACGAGGAGTATCAGTCGACTCGTGGACTCGGGACTCAACTCGAGGACTCATGTAGAGCCTGCACGAGGAGTTACGTGAAGAGTCGGCACGAGGAGTATCAGTCGACTCATGGACTCGAACTCGACTCGAGGAATGAACTCATCTCGAGAAGATATGTAGAGTCGGCACGAGGAGTATCAGTAGACTCGTGGACTCGGGACTCAACTCGAGGACTCATGTAGAGCCTGCACGACGAGTTACGTGAAGAGTCGGCACGAGGAGTATCAGTCGACTCATGGACTCGAACTCGACTCGAGGAATGAACTCATCTCAAGGAGATATGTAGAGTTTGCACGAGGAGTATCAGTCGACTCGTGGACTCGGGACTCAACTCGAGGACTCATGTAGAGCCTGCACGAGAAGTTACGTGAAGAGTCGGCACGACGAGTATCAGTCGACTTGTGGACTCGAACTCGACTCGAGGAATGAACTCATCTCGAGGAGACATGTAGAGTCGTCACGAGGAGTATCAGTCGACTCGTGGACTCGGGACTCAACTCGAGGACTCATGTAGAGCCAGCACGAGGAGTTACGTGAAGAGTCGGCACGAGGAGTATCAGTCGACTCATGGACTCGAACTCGAGTCGAGGAATGAACTCATCTCGAGGAGATATGTAGAGTCGGCATGAGGAGTATCAGTCGACTCGTGGACTCGGGACTCAACTCGAGGACTCATGTAGAGCCTACACGAGGAGTTACGTGAAGAGTCGGCACGAAGACTATCAGTCGACTTGTGGACTCGAACTCGACTCGAGGAATGAACTCAACTCGATGAGACATGTAGAGTCGTCACAAGGAGTATCAGTCGACTCGTGGACTCGGGACTCAACTCGAGGACTCATGTAGAGCCTACAAGAGGAGTTACGTGAAGAATCGGAACTAGGAGTATCAGTCGACTCGTGGACTCGAACTCGACTCGAGGAATGAACTCATCTCGAGGAGAAATGTAGAGTCGGCAAGAGGAGTATGAGTCGACTCGTGGACTCAGGACTCAACTCGAGGATTCATGTAGAGTCTGCACTTGGAGTTACGTGAAGAGTCGGCACGAGGAGTATCAGTAGACTCATGGACTCGATCTCGACTCAAGGAATGAACTCATCTCGAGGGGATATGTAGAGTCGGCACGAGGAGTATCAGTCGACTCGTGGACTCGGGACTCTACTCGAGGACTCCTGTAGAGCCTGCACGAGGACTTACGTAAAGAATCGGCACGAGGAGTATCAGTCGACTCGTGGACTCGAACTCGACTCGAGGAGACATGTAGAGTCGGCACGAGGAGTATCAATCGACTCGTGGACTCGGGACTCAACTCGAGGACTCATGTAGAGCCTGCACGAGGAGTTACGTGAAGAGTCGGTACGAAGAGTATCAGTAGACTCGTGGACTCGATCTCGACTCGAGGAATGAACTCATCTCGAGGAGACATGTACAGTCGGCACGAGGAGTATCAGTCGACTCGTGGACTCGGGACTTAACTCGAGGACTCATGTAGAGCCTGCACGAGGAGTTACGTGAAGAGTTGGCACGAGGAGTATCAGTCGACTCATGGACACGAACTCGACTCGAGGAATGAACTCATCTCGAGGAGATATGTAGAGTTGGCACGAGGAGTATCAGTCGATTCGTGGACTCGGGACTCAACTCGAGGACTCATGTAGAGCCTGCACGAGGAGTTACGTGAAGAGTCGACACGAGGAGTATCAGTCGACTGATGGACTCGAACTCGACTCGAGGAATGAATTCATCTCGAGGAGACATGTAGAGTCGTCACGAGGAGTATCAGTCGACTCGTGGACTCGGGACTCAACTCGAGGACTCATGTAGAGCCTGCACGAGGAGTTACGTGAAGAGTCGGCACGAGGAGTATCAGTCGACTTGTGGACTCGAACTCGACTCGAGGAATAAACTCATCTCGAGGAGATATGTAGAGTCGGCAAGAGGAGTATCAGTCGACTCGTGGACTCAGGACTCAACTCGAGGACTCATGTAGAGCCTGCACGAGGAGTTACGTGAAGAGTCGGCACGAGGAGTATCAGTAGACTCGTGGACTCGATCTCGACTCAAGGAATGAACTCATCTCGAGGAGACATGTACAGTCGGCACGAGGAGTATCAGTCGACTCGTGGACTCGGGACTCAACTCGAGGACTCATGTAGAGCCTGCACGAGGAGTTACGTGAAGAGTCGGCACGAGGAGTATCAGTCGACTCATGGACTCGAACTCGACTCGAGGAATGAACTCATCTCGAGGAGATATGTAGAGTCGGCACGAGGAGTATCAGTCGACTCGTGGACTCGGGACTCAACTCGAGGACTCATGTAGAGCCTGCACGACGAGTTACGTGAAGAGTCGGCACGAGGAGTATCAGTCGACTCATGGACTCGAACTCGACTCGAGGAATGAACTCATCTCGAGGAGAAATGTAGAGTCGGCAAGAGGAGTATGAGTCGTCTCGTGGACTCAGGACTCAACTCGAGGACTCATGTAGAGCCTGCACGAGGAGTTACGTGAAGAGTCGGCACGAGGAGTATCAGTAGACTCGTGGACTCGATCTCGACTCAAGGAATGAACTTATCTCGAGGAGTCATGTACAGTCGGCACGAGGAGTATCAGTCGACTCGTGGACTCGGGACTCAACTCGAGGACTCATGTAGAGCCTGCACGAGGAGTTACGTGAAGAGTCGGCACGAGGAGTATCAGTCGACTCATGGACTCGAACTCGACTCGAGGAATGAACTCATCTCGAGGAGATATGTAGAGTCGGCACGAGGAGTATCAGTCGACTCGTGGACTCGGGACTCAACTCGAGGACTCATGTAGAGCCTGCACGACGAGTTACGTGAAGAGTCGGCACGAGGAGTATCAGTCGACTCATGGACTCGAACTCGACTCGAGGAATGAACTCATCTCGAGGAGATATGTAGAGTTTGCACGAGGAGTATCAGTCGACTCGTGGACTCGGGACTCAACTCGAGGACTCATGTAGAGCCTGCACGAGAAGTTACGTGAAGAGTCGGCACGACGAGTATCAGTCGACTTGTGGACTCGAACTCGACTCGAGGAATGAACTCATCTCGATGAGACATGTAGAGTCGTCACAAGGAGTATCAGTCGACTCGTGGACTCGGGACTCAACTCGAGGACTCATGTAGAGCCTGCAAGAGGAGTTACGTGAAGAATCGGAACTAGGAGTATCAGTCGACTCGTGGACTCGAACTCAACTCGAGGACTCATGTAGAGCCTGCAAGAGGAGTTACGTGAAGAATCGGAACTAGGAGTATCAGTAGACTCGTGGACTCGAACTCGACTCGGGGAATGAACTCATCTCAAGGAGAAATGTAGAGTCGGCAAGAGGAGAATCAGTCGACTCGTGGACTCAGGACTCAACTCGAGGACTCATGTAGAGCCTGCACGAGGAGTTACGTGAAGAGTCGGCACGAGGAGTATCAGTAGACTCGTGGACTCGATCTCGACTCAAGGAATGAACTCATCTCGAGGAGACATGTACAGTCGGCACGAGGAGTATCAGTCGACTCGTGGACTCGGGACTCAACTCGAGGACTCATGTAGAGCCTGCACGAGGAGTTACGTGAAGAGTCGGCACGAGGAGTATCAGTCGACTCATGGACTCGAACTCGACTCGAGGAATGAACTCATCTCGAGGAGATATGTAGAGTCGGCACGAGGAGTATCAGTCGACTCGTGGACTCGGGACTCAACTCGAGGACTCATGTAGAGCCTGCACGACGAGTTACGTGAAGAGTCGGCACGAGGAGTATCAGTCGACTCATGGACTCGAACTCGACTCGAGGAATGAACTCATCTCGAGGAGAAATGTAGAGTCGGCAAGAGGAGTATGAGTCGTCTCGTGGACTCAGGACTCAACTCGAGGACTCATGTAGAGCCTGCACGAGGAGTTACGTGAAGAGTCGGCACGAGGAGTATCAGTAGACTCGTGGACTCGATCTCGACTCAAGGAATGAACTCATCTCGAGGAGACATGTACAGTCGGCACGAGAAGTATCAGTCGACTCGTGGACTCGGGACTCAACTCGAGGACTCATGTAGAGCCTGCACGAAGAGTTACGTGAAGAGTCGGCACGAGGAGTTTCAGTCGACTCATGGACTCGAACTCGACTCGAGGAATGAACTCATCTCGAGGAGATATGTAGAGTCGGCACGAGGAGTATCAGTCGACTCGTGGACTCGAGACTCAACTCGAGGACTCATGTAGAGCCAGCACGACGAGTTACGTGAAGAGTCGGCACGAGGATTATCAGTCGACTCATGGACTCGAACTCGACTCGAGGAATGAACTCATCTCGAGGATATATGTAGAGTTTGCACGAGGAGTATCAGTCGACTCGTGGATTGGGACTCAACTCGAGGACTCATGTAGAGCCTACACGAGAAGTTACGCGAAGAGTCGGCACGACGAGTATCAGTCGAGTTGTGGACTCGAACTCGACTCGAGGAATGAACTCATCTCGAGGAGACATGTAGAGTCGTCACGAGGAGTATCAGTCGACTCGTGGACTCGGGACTCAACTCGAGGACTCATGTAGAGCCAGCACGAGGAGTTACGTGAAGAGTCGGCACGAGGAGTATCAGTCGACTCATGGACTCGAACTCGACTCGAGGAATGAACTCATCTCGAGGAGATATGTAGAGTCGGCACGAGGAGTATCAGTCGACTCGTGGACTCGGGACTCAACTCGAGGACTCATGTAGAGCCTGCACGAGGAGTTACGTGAAGAGTCGGCACGAGGAGTATCAGTCGACTTGTGGACTCGAACTCGACTCGAGGAATGAACTCATCTCGATGAGACATGTAGAGTCGTCACAAGGAGTATCAGTCGACTCGTGGACTCGGGACTCAACTCGAGGACTCATGTAGAGCCTGCAAGAGGAGTTACGTGAAGAATCGGAACTAGGAGTATCAGTCGACTCGTGGACTCGAACTCAACTCGAGGACTCATGTAGAGCCTGCAAGAGGAGTTACGTGAAGAATCGGAACTAGGAGTATCAGTAGACTCGTGGACTCGAACTCGACTCGGGGAATGAACTCATCTCAAGGAGAAATGTAGAGTCGGCAAGAGGAGTATCAGTCGACTCGTGGACTCAGGACTCAACTCGAGGACTCATGTAGAGCCTGCACGAGGAGTTACGTGAAGAGTCGGCACGAGGAGTATCAGTAGACTCGTGGACTCGATCTCGACTCAAGGAATGAACTCATCTCGAGGAGACATGTACAGTCGGCACGAGGAGTATCAGTCGACTCGTGGACTCGGGACTCAACTCGAGGACTCATGTAGAGCCTGCACGAGGAGTTACGTGAAGAGTCGGCACGAGGAGTATCAGTCGACTCATGGACTCGAACTCGACTCGAGGAATGAACTCATCTCGAGGAGATATGTAGAGTCGGCACGAGGAGTATCAGTCGACTCGTGGACTCGGGACTCAACTCGAGGACTCATGTAGAGCCTGCACGACGAGTTACGTGAAGAGTCGGCACGAGGAGTATCAGTCGACTCATGGACTCGAACTCGACTCGAGGAATGAACTCATCTCGAGGAGAAATGTAGAGTCGTAAGAGGAGTATGAGTCGTCTCGTGGACTCAGGACTCAACTCGAGGACTCATGTAGAGCCTGCACGAGGAGTTACGTGAAGAGTCGGCACGAGGAGTATCAGTAGACTCGTGGACTCGAACTCGACTCGAGGAATGAACTCATCTCGAGGAGATATGTAGAGTCGGCACGAGGAGTATCAGTCGACTCGTGGACTCGGGACTCAACTCGAGGACTCATGTAGAGCCTGCAAGAGGAGTTACGTGAAGAATCGGAACTAGGAGTATCAGTCGACTCGTGGACTCGAACTCAACTCGAGGACTCATGTAGAGCCTGCAAGAGGAGTTACGTGAAGAATCGGAACTAGGAGTATCAGTAGACTCGTGGACTCGAACTCGACTCGGGGAATGAACTCATCTCAAGGAGAAATGTAGAGTCGGCAAGAGGAGTATCAGTCGACTCGTGGACTCAGGACTCAACTCGAGGACTCATGTAGAGCCTGCACCAGGAGTTACGTGAAGATTCGGCACGAGGAGTATCAGTAGACTCGTGGACTCGATCTCGACTCAAGGAATGAACTCATCTCGAGGAGACATGTACAGTCGGCACGAGGAGTATCAGTCGACTCGTGGACTCGGGACTCAACTCGAGGACTCATGTAGAGCCTGCACGAGGAGTTACGTGAAGAGTCGGCACGAGGAGTATCAGTCGACTCATGGACTCGAACTCGACTCGAGGAATGAACTCATCTCGAGGAGATATGTAGAGTCGGCACGAGGAGTATCAGTCGACTCGTGGACTCGGGACTCAACTCGAGGACTCATGTAGAGCCTGCACGACGAGTTACGTGAAGAGTCGGCACGAGGAGTATCAGTCGACTCATGGACTCGAACTCGACTCGAGGAATGAACTCATCTCGAGGAGATATGTAGAGTTTGCACGAGGAGTATCAGTCGACTCGTGGACTCGGGACTCAACTCGAGGACTCATGTAGAGCCTGCACGAGAAGTTACGTGAAGAGTCGGCACGACGAGTATCAGTCGACTTGTGGACTCGAACTCGACTCGTGGAATGAACTCATCTCGAGGAGACATGTAGAGTCGTCACGAGGAGTATCAGTCGACTCGTGGACTCGGGACTCACCTCGAGGACTCATGTAGAGCCAGCACGAGGAGTTACGTGAAGAGTCGGCACGAGGAGTATCAGTCGACTCATGGACTCGAACTCGACTCGAGGAATGAACTCATCTCGAGGAGATATGTAGAGTCGGCACGAGGAGTATCAGTCGACTCGTGGACTCGGGACTCAACTCGAGGACTCATGTAGAGCCTGCACGAGGAGTTACGTGAAGAGTCGGCACGAGGAGTATCAGTCGACTAGTGGACTCGAACTCGACTCGAGGAATGAACTCATCTCGATGAGACATGTAGAGTCGTCACAAGGAGTATCAGTCGACTCGTGGACTCGGGACTCAACTCGAGGACTCATGTAGAGCCTGCAAGAGGAGTTACGTGAAGAATCGGAACTAGGAGTATCAGTCGACTCGTGGACTCGAACTCGACTCGAGGAATGAACTCATCTCGAGGAGAAATGTAGAGTCGGCAAGAGGAGTATGAGTCGTCTCGTGGACTCAGGACTCAACTCGAGGACTCATGTAGAGCCTGCACGAGGAGTTACGTGAAGAGTCGGCACGAGGAGTATCAGTAGACTCGTGGACTCGATCTCGACTCAAGGAATGAACTCATCTCGAGGAGTCATGTACAGTCGGCACGAGGAGTATCAGTCGACTCGTGGACTCGGGACTCAACTCGAGGACTCATGTAGAGCCTGCACGAGGAGTTACGTGAAGAGTCGGCACGAGGAGTATCAGTCGACTCATGGACTCGAACTCGACTCGAGGAATGAACTCATCTCGAGGAGAAATGTAGAGTCGGCAAGAGGAGTATGAGTCGACTCGTGGACTCAGGACTCAACTCGAGGATTCATGTAGAGTCTGCACTTGGAGTTACGTGAAGAGTCGGCACGAGGAGTATCAGTAGACTCATGGACTCGATCTCGACTCAAGGAATGAACTCATCTCGAGGGGATATGTAGAGTCGGCACGAGGAGTATCAGTCGACTCGTGGACTCGGGACTCTACTCGAGGACTCCTGTAGAGCCTGCACGAGGACTTACGTAAAGAATCGGCACGAGGAGTATCAGTCGACTCGTGGACTCGAACTCGACTCGAGGAGACATGTAGAGTCGGCACGAGGAGTATCAATCGACTCGTGGACTCGGGACTCAACTCGAGGACTCATGTAGAGCCTGCACGAGGAGTTACGTGAAGAGTCGGTACGAAGAGTATCAGTAGACTCGTGGACTCGATCTCGACTCGAGGAATGAACTCATCTCGAGGAGACATGTACAGTCGGCACGAGGAGTATCAGTCGACTCGTGGACTCGGGACTTAACTCGAGGACTCATGTAGAGCCTGCACGAGGAGTTACGTGAAGAGTTGGCACGAGGAGTATCAGTCGACTCATGGACACGAACTCGACTCGAGGAATGAACTCATCTCGAGGAGATATGTAGAGTTGGCACGAGGAGTATCAGTCGATTCGTGGACTCGGGACTCAACTCGAGGACTCATGTAGAGCCTGCACGAGGAGTTACGTGAAGAGTCGACACGAGGAGTATCAGTCGACTGATGGACTCGAACTCGACTCGAGGAATGAATTCATCTCGAGGAGACATGTAGAGTCGTCACGAGGAGTATCAGTCGACTCGTGGACTCGTGACTCAACTCGAGGACTCATGTAGAGCCTGCACGAGGAGTTACGTGAAGAGTCGGCACGAGGAGTATCAGTCGACTTGTGGACTCGAACTCGACTCGAGGAATAAACTCATCTCGAGGAGATATGTAGAGTCGGCAAGAGGAGTATCAGTCGACTCGTGGACTCAGGACTCAACTCGAGGACTCATGTAGAGCCTGCACGAGGAGTTACGTGAAGAGTCGGCACGAGGAGTATCAGTAGACTCGTGGACTCGATCTCGACTCAAGGAATGAACTCATCTCGAGGAGACATGTACAGTCGGCACGAGGAGTATCAGTCGACTCGTGGACTCGGGACTCAACTCGAGGACTCATGTAGAGCCTGCACGAGGAGTTACGTGAAGAGTCGGCACGAGGAGTATCAGTCGACTCATGGACTCGAACTCGACTCGAGGAATGAACTCATCTCGAGGAGATATGTAGAGTCGGCACGAGGAGTATCAGTCGACTCGTGGACTCGGGACTCAACTCGAGGACTCATGTAGAGCCTGCACGACGAGTTACGTGAAGAGTCGGCACGAGGAGTATCAGTCGACTCATGGACTCGAACTCGACTCGAGGAATGAACTCATCTCGAGGAGAAATGTAGAGTCGGCAAGAGGAGTATGAGTCGTCTCGTGGACTCAGGACTCAACTCGAGGACTCATGTAGAGCCTGCACGAGGAGTTACGTGAAGAGTCGGCACGAGGAGTATCAGTAGACTCGTGGACTCGATCTCGACTCAAGGAATGAACTTATCTCGAGGAGTCATGTACAGTCGGCACGAGGAGTATCAGTCGACTCGTGGACTCGGGACTCAACTCGAGGACTCATGTAGAGCCTGCACGAGGAGTTACGTGAAGAGTCGGCACGAGGAGTATCAGTCGACTCATGGACTCGAACTCGACTCGAGGAATGAACTCATCTCGAGGAGATATGTAGAGTCGGCACGAGGAGTATCAGTCGACTCGTGGACTCGGGACTCAACTCGAGGACTCATGTAGAGCCTGCACGACGAGTTACGTGAACAGTCGGCACGAGGAGTATCAGTCGACTCATGGACTCGAACTCGACTCGAGGAATGAACTCATCTCGAGGAGATATGTAGAGTTTGCACGAGGAGTATCAGTCGACTCGTGGACTCGGGACTCAACTCGAGGACTCATGTAGAGCCTGCACGAGAAGTTACGTGAAGAGTCGGCACGACGAGTATCAGTCGACTTGTGGACTCGAACTCGACTCGAGGAATGAACTCATCTCGATGAGACATGTAGAGTCGTCACAAGGAGTATCAGTCGACTCGTGGACTCGGGACTCAACTCGAGGACTCATGTAGAGCCTGCAAGAGGAGTTACGTGAAGAATCGGAACTAGGAGTATCAGTCGACTCGTGGACTCGAACTCGACTCGAGGAATGAACTCATCTCGAGGAGAAATGTAGAGTCGGCAAGAGGAGTATGAGTCGTCTCGTGGACTCAGGACTCAACTCGAGGACTCATGTAGAGCCTGCACGAGGAGTTACGTGAAGAGTCGGCACGAGGAGTATCAGTAGACTCGTGGACTCGATCTCGACTCAAGGAATGAACTCATCTCGAGGAGTCATGTACAGTCGGCACGAGGAGTATCAGTCGACTCGTGGACTCGGGACTCAACTCGAGGACTCATGTAGAGCCTGCACGAGGAGTTACGTGAAGAGTCGGCACGAGGAGTATCAGTCGACTCATGGACTCGAACTCGACTCGAGGAATGAACTCATCTCGAGGAGAAATGTAGAGTCGGCAAGAGGAGTATGAGTCGACTCGTGGACTCAGGACTCAACTCGAGGATTCATGTAGAGTCTGCACTTGGAGTTACGTGAAGAGTCGGCACGAGGAGTATCAGTAGACTCATGGACTCGATCTCGACTCAAGGAATGAACTCATCTCGAGGGGATATGTAGAGTCGGCACGAGGAGTATCAGTCGACTCGTGGACTCGGGACTCTACTCGAGGACTCCTGTAGAGCCTGCACGAGGACTTACGTAAAGAATCGGCACGAGGAGTATCAGTCGACTCGTGGACTCGAACTCGACTCGAGGAGACATGTAGAGTCGGCACGAGGAGTATCAATCGACTCGTGGACTCGGGACTCAACTCGAGGACTCATGTAGAGCCTGCACGAGGAGTTACGTGAAGAGTCGGTACGAAGAGTATCAGTAGACTCGTGGACTCGATCTCGACTCGAGGAATGAACTCATCTCGAGGAGACATGTACAGTCGGCACGAGGAGTATCAGTCGACTCGTGGACTCGGGACTTAACTCGAGGACTCATGTAGAGCCTGCACGAGGAGTTACGTGAAGAGTTGGCACGAGGAGTATCAGTCGACTCATGGACACGAACTCGACTCGAGGAATGAACTCATCTCGTGGAGATATGTAGAGTTGGCACGAGGAGTATCAGTCGATTCGTGGACTCGGGACTCAACTCGAGGACTCATGTAGAGCCTGCACGAGGAGTTACGTGAAGAGTCGACACGAGGAGTATCAGTCGACTGATGGACTCGAACTCGACTCGAGGAATGAATTCATCTCGAGGAGACATGTAGAGTCGTCACGAGGAGTATCAGTCGACTCGTGGACTCGGGACTCAAATCGAGGACTCATGTAGAGCCTGCACGAGGAGTTACGTGAAGAGTCGGCACGAGGAGTATCAGTCGACTTGTGGACTCGAACTCGACTCGAGGAATAAACTCATCTCGAGGAGATATGTAGAGTCGGCAAGAGGAGTATCAGTCGACTCGTGGACTCAGGACTCAACTCGAGGACTCATGTAGAGCCTGCACGAGGAGTTACGTGAAGAGTCGGCACGAGGAGTATCAGTAGACTCGTGGACTCGATCTCGACTCAAGGAATGAACTCATCTCGAGGAGACATGTACAGTCGGCACGAGGAGTATCAGTCGACTCGTGGACTCGGGACTCAACTCGAGGACTCATGTAGAGCCTGCACGAGGAGTTACGTGAAGAGTCGGCACGAGGAGTATCAGTCGACTCATGGACTCGAACTCGACTCGAGGAATGAACTCATCTCGAGGAGATATGTAGAGTCGGCACGAGGAGTATCAGTCGACTCGTGGACTCGGGACTCAACTCGAGGACTCATGTAGAGCCTGCACGACGAGTTACGTGAAGAGTCGGCACGAGGAGTATCAGTCGACTCATGGACTCGAACTCGACTCGAGGAATGAACTCATCTCGAGGAGAAATGTAGAGTCGGCAAGAGGAGTATGAGTCGTCTCGTGGACTCAGGACTCAACTCGAGGACTCATGTAGAGCCTGCACGAGGAGTTACGTGAAGAGTCGGCACGAGGAGTATCAGTAGACTCGTGGACTCGATCTCGACTCAAGGAATGAACTTATCTCGAGGAGTCATGTACAGTCGGCACGAGGAGTATCAGTCGACTCGTGGACTCGGGACTCAACTCGAGGACTCATGTAGAGCCTGCACGAGGAGTTACGTGAAGAGTCGGCACGAGGAGTATCAGTCGACTCATGGACTCGAACTCGACTCGAGGAATGAACTCATCTCGAGGAGATATGTAGAGTCGGCACGAGGAGTATCAGTCGACTCGTGGACTCGGGACTCAACTCGAGGACTCATGTAGAGCCTGCACGACGAGTTACGTGAAGAGTCGGCACGAGGAGTATCAGTCGACTCATGGACTCGAACTCGACTCGAGGAATGAACTCATCTCGAGGAGATATGTAGAGTTTGCACGAGGAGTATCAGTCGACTCGTGGACTCGGGACTCAACTCGAGGACTCATGTAGAGCCTGCACGAGAAGTTACGTGAAGAGTCGGCACGACGAGTATCAGTCGACTTGTGGACTCGAACTCGACTCGAGGAATGAACTCATCTCGATGAGACATGTAGAGTCGTCACAAGGAGTATCAGTCGACTCGTGGACTCGGGACTCAACTCGAGGACTCATGTAGAGCCTGCAAGAGGAGTTACGTGAAGAATCGGAACTAGGAGTATCAGTCGACTCGTGGACTCGAACTCAACTCGAGGACTCATGTAGAGCCTGCAAGAGGAGTTACGTGAAGAATCGGAACTAGGAGTATCAGTAGACTCGTGGACTCGAACTCGACTCGGGGAATGAACTCATCTCAAGGAGAAATGTAGAGTCGGCAAGAGGAGTATCAGTCGACTCGTGGACTCAGGACTCAACTCGAGGACTCATGCAGAGCCTGCACGAGGAGTTACGTGAAGAGTCGGCACGAGGAGTATCAGTAGACTCGTGGACTCGATCTCGACTCAAGGAATGAACTCATCTCGAGGAGACATGTACAGTCGGCACGAGGAGTATCAGTCGACTCGTGGACTCGGGACTCAACTCGAGGACTCATGTAGAGCCTGCACGAGGAGTTACGTGAAGAGTCGGCACGAGGAGTATCAGTCGACTCATGGACTCGAACTCGACTCGAGGAATGAACTCATCTCGAGGAGATATGTAGAGTCGGCACGAGGAGTATCAGTCGACTCGTGGACTCGGGACTCAACTCGAGGACTCATGTAGAGCCTGCACGACGAGTTACGTGAAGAGTCGGCACGAGGAGTATCAGTCGACTCATGGACTCGAACTCGACTCGAGGAATGAACTCATCTCGAGGAGAAATGTAGAGTCGTAAGAGGAGTATGAGTCGTCTCGTGGACTCAGGACTCAACTCGAGGACTCATGTAGAGCCTGCACGAGGAGTTACGTGAAGAGTCGGCACGAGGAGTATCAGTAGACTCGTGGACTCGATCTCGACTCAAGGAATGAACTCATCTCGAGGAGACATGTACAGTCGGCACGAGAAGTATCAGTCGACTCGTGGACTCGGGACTCAACTCGAGGACTCATGTAGAGCCTGCACGAAGAGTTACGTGAAGAGTCGGCACGAGGAGTTTCAGTCGACTCATGGACTCGAACTCGACTCGAGGAATGAACTCATCTCGAGGAGATATGTAGAGTCGGCACGAGGAGTATCAGTCGACTCGTGGACTCGAGACTCAACTCGAGGACTCATGTAGAGCCAGCACGACGAGTTACGTGAAGAGTCGGCACGAGGATTATCAGTCGACTCATGGACTCGAACTCGACTCGAGGAATGAACTCATCTCGAGGATATATGTAGAGTTTGCACGAGGAGTATCAGTCGACTCGTGGACTCGGGACTCAACTCGAGGACTCATGTAGAGCCTGCACGAGAAGTTACGCGAAGAGTCGGCACGACGAGTATCAGTCGACTTGTGGACTCGAACTCGACTCGAGGAATGAACTCATCTCGAGGAGACATGTAGAGTCGTCACGAGGAGTATCAGTCGACTCGTGGACTCGGGACTCAACTCGAGGACTCATGTAGAGCCAGCACGAGGAGTTACGTGAAGAGTCGGCACGAGGAGTATCAGTCGACTCATGGACTCGAACTCGACTCGAGGAATGAACTCATCTCGAGGAGATATGTAGAGTCGGCACGAGGAGTATCAGTCGACTCGTGAACTCGGGACTCAACTCGAGGACTCATGTAGAGCCTGCACGAGGAGTTACGTGAAGAGTCGGCACGAGGAGTATCAGTCGACTTGTGGACTCGAACTCGACTCGAGGAATGAACTCATCTCGATGAGACATGTAGAGTCGTCACAAGGAGTATCAGTCGACTCGTGGACTCGGGACTCAACTCGAGGACTCATGTAGAGCCTGCAAGAGGAGTTACGTGAAGAATCGGAACTAGGAGTATCAGTCGACTCGTGGACTCGAACTCAACTCGAGGACTCATGTAGAGCCTGCAAGAGGAGTTACGTGAAGAATCGGAACTAGGAGTATCAGTAGACTCGTGGACTCGAACTCGACTCGGGGAATGAACTCATCTCAAGGAGAAATGTAGAGTCGGCAAGAGGAGTATCAGTCGACTCGTGGACTCAGGACTCAACTCGAGGACTCATGTAGAGCCTGCACGAGGAGTTACGTGAAGAGTCGGCACGAGGAGTATCAGTAGACTCGTGGACTCGATCTCGACTCAAGGAATGAACTCATCTCGAGGAGACATGTACAGTCGGCACGAGGAGTATCAGTCGACTCGTGGACTCGGGACTCAACTCGAGGACTCATGTAGAGCCTGCACGAGGAGTTACGTGAAGAGTCGGCACGAGGAGTATCAGTCGACTCATGGACTCGAACTCGACTCGAGGAATGAACTCATCTCGAGGAGATATGTAGAGTCGGCACGAGGAGTATCAGTCGACTCGTGGACTCGGGACTCAACTCGAGGACTCATGTAGAGCCTGCACGACGAGTTACGTGAAGAGTCGGCACGAGGAGTATCAGTCGACTCATGGACTCGAACTCGACTCGAGGAATGAACTCATCTCGAGGAGAAATGTAGAGTCGTAAGAGGAGTATGAGTCGTCTCGTGGACTCAGGACTCAACTCGAGGACTCATGTAGAGCCTGCACGAGGAGTTACGTGAAGAGTCGGCACGAGGAGTATCAGTAGACTCGTGGACTCGAACTCGACTCGAGGAATGAACTCATCTCGAGGAGATATGTAGAGTCGGCACGAGGAGTATCAGTCGACTCGTGGACTCGGGACTCAACTCGAGGACTCATGTAGAGCCTGCAAGAGGAGTTACGTGAAGAATCGGAACTAGGAGTATCAGTCGACTCGTGGACTCGAACTCAACTCGAGGACTCATGTAGAGCCTGCAAGAGGAGTTACGTGAAGAATCGGAACTAGGAGTATCAGTAGACTCGTGGACTCGAACTCGACTCGGGGAATGAACTCATCTCAAGGAGAAATGTAGAGTCGGCAAGAGGAGTATCAGTCGACTCGTGGACTCAGGACTCAACTCGAGGACTCATGTAGAGCCTGCACCAGGAGTTACGTGAAGATTCGGCACGAGGAGTATCAGTAGACTCGTGGACTCGATCTCGACTCAAGGAATGAACTCATCTTGAGGAGACATGTACAGTCGGCACGAGGAGTATCAGTCGACTCGTGGACTCGGGACTCAACTCGAGGACTCATGTAGAGCCTGCACGAGGAGTTACGTGAAGAGTCGGCACGAGGAGTATCAGTCGACTCATGGACTCGAACTCGACTCGAGGAATGAACTCATCTCGAGGAGATATGTAGAGTCGGCACGAGGAGTATCAGTCGACTCGTGGACTCGGGACTCAACTCGAGGACTCATGTAGAGCCTGCACGACGAGTTACGTGAAGAGTCGGCACGAGGAGTATCAGTCGACTCATGGACTCGAACTCGACTCGAGGAATGAACTCATCTCGAGGAGATATGTAGAGTTTGCACGAGGAGTATCAGTCGACTCGTGGACTCGGGACTCAACTCGAGGACTCATGTAGAGCCTGCACGAGAAGTTACGTGAAGAGTCGGCACGACGAGTATCAGTCGACTTGTGGACTCGAACTCGACTCGTGGAATGAACTCATCTCGAGGAGACATGTAGAGTCGTCACGAGGAGTATCAGTCGACTCGTGGACTCGGGACTCACCTCGAGGACTCATGTAGAGCCAGCACGAGGAGTTACGTGAAGAGTCGGCACGAGGAGTATCAGTCGACTCATGGACTCGAACTCGACTCGAGGAATGAACTCATCTCGAGGAGATATGTAGAGTCGGCACGAGGAGTATCAGTCGACTCGTGGACTCGGGACTCAACTCGAGGACTCATGTAGAGCCTGCACGAGGAGTTACGTGAAGAGTCGGCACGAGGAGTATCAGTCGACTAGTGGACTCGAACTCGACTCGAGGAATGAACTCATCTCGATGAGACATGTAGAGTCGTCACAAGGAGTATCAGTCGACTCGTGGACTCGGGACTCAACTCGAGGACTCATGTAGAGCCTGCAAGAGGAGTTACGTGAAGAATCGGAACTAGGAGTATCAGTCGACTCGTGGACTCGAACTCGACTCGAGGAATGAACTCATCTCGAGGAGAAATGTAGAGTCGGCAAGAGGAGTATGAGTCGTCTCGTGGACTCAGGACTCAACTCGAGGACTCATGTAGAGCCTGCACGAGGAGTTACGTGAAGAGTCGGCACGAGGAGTATCAGTAGACTCGTGGACTCGATCTCGACTCAAGGAATGAACTCATCTCGAGGAGTCATGTACAGTCGGCACGAGGAGTATCAGTCGACTCGTGGACTCGGGACTCAACTCGAGGACTCATGTAGAGCCTGCACGAGGAGTTACGTGAAGAGTCGGCACGAGGAGTATCAGTCGACTCATGGACTCGAACTCGACTCGAGGAATGAACTCATCTCGAGGAGATATGTAGAGTTGGCACGAGGAGCATCAGTCGACTCATGGACTCGGGACTCAACTCGAGGACTCATGTAGAGCCTGCACGAGGAGTTACGTGAAGAGTCGGCACGAGGAGTATCAGTAGACTCGTGGACTCGATCTCGACTCAAGGAATGAACTCATCTCGAGGAGACATGTACAGTCGGCACGAGGAGTATCAGTCGACTCGTGGACTCGGGACTCAACTCGAGGACTCATGTAGAGCCTGCACGAGAAGTTACGTGAAGAGTCGGCACGACGAGTGTTAGTCGACTTGTGGACACGAACTCGACTCGAGGAATGAACTCATCTCGAGGAGACATGTAGAGTCGTCACGAGGAGTATCAGTCGACTCGTGGACTCGGGACTCAACTCGAGGATTTATGTAGAGCCTGCACGAGGAGTTACGTGAAGAATCAAAACTAGGAGTATCAGTCGACTCGTGGACTCGAACTCGACTCGAGGAATGAACTCATCTCGAGGAGACATGTAGAGTCAGCAAGAGGAGTATAAGTCGACTCGTGGACTCAGGACTCAACTCGAGGACTCATGTAGAGCCTGCACGACGAGTTACGTGAAGAGTCGGCACAAGGAGTATCAGTCGACTCGTGGACTCGAACTCGACTCGAGGAATGAACTCATCTCGAGGAGACATGTAGAGTCAGCAAGAGGAGTATAAGTCGACTCGTGGACTCGGGACTCAACTCGAGGACTCATGTAGAGCCTGCACGAGAAGTTACGTGAAGAGTCGGCACGACGAGTATTAGTCGACTTGTGGACACGAACTCGACTCGAGGAATGAACTCATCTCGAGGAGACATGTAGAGTCGTCACGAGGAGTATCAGTCGACTCGTGGACTCGGGACTCAACTCGAGGATTTATGTAGAGCCTGCACGAGGAGTTACGTGAAGAGTCGGCACGAGGAGTATCAGTCGACTTGTGGACTCGAACTCGACTCGAGGAATGAACTCATCTCGAGGAGACATGTAGAGTCGTCACGAGGAGTATAACACGACTCGTGTACTCGGGACTCAACTCGAGGACTCATGTAGAGCCTGCACGAGGAGTTACGTGAAGAATCGGAACTAGGAGTATCAGTCGACTCGTGGACTCGAACTCGACTCGAGGAATGAACTCATCTCGAGGAGACATGTAGAGTAGGCAAGAGGAGTATCAGTCGACTCGTGGACTCGAACTCGACTCGAGGAATGAACTCATCTCGAGGAGACATGTAGAGTCAGCAAGAGGAGTATAAGTCGACTCGTGGACTCGGGACTCAACTCGAGGACTCATGTAGAGCCTGCACGAGAAGTTACGTGAAGAGTCGGCACGACGAGTGTTAGTCGACTTGTGGACACGAACTCGACTCGATGAATGAACTCATCTCGAGGAGACATGTAGAGTCGTCACGAGGAGTATCAGTCGACTCGTGGACTCGGGACTCAACTCGAGGATTTATGTAGAGCCTGCACGAGGAGTTACGTGAAGAATCAAAACTAGGAGTATCAGTCGACTCGTGGACTCGAACTCGACTCGAGGAATGAACTCATCTCGAGGAGACATGTACAGTCGGCACGAGGAGTATCAGTCGACTCGTGGACTCGGGACTCAGCTCGAGGACTCACGTAGAGCCTTCACGAGGAGTTACGTGAAGAGTCGGCACGAGGAGTATCAGTCGACTCATGGGCTCGAACTCGACTCGAGGAATGAACTCATCTCGAGGAGATATGTAGAGTTGCCACGAGGAGTATCAGTCGACTCGTGGACTCGGGACTCAACTCGAGGACTCATGTAGAGCCTGCACGAGGAGTTACGTGAAGAATCGGCACGAGGAGTATCAGTCGACTGATGGACTCGAACTCGACTCGAGGAATGAACTCATCTCGAGGAGATATGTAGAGTTGGCACGAGGAGTATCAGTCGATTCGTGGACTCGGGACTCAACTCGAGGACTCATGTAGAGCTTGCACGAGGAGTTACGTGAAGAGTCGGCACGAGGAGTATCAGTCGACTTGTGGACTCGAACTCGACTCGAGGAATGAACTCATCTCGAGGAGACATGTAGAGTCGTCACGAGGAGTATAACACGACTCGTGTACTCGGGACTCAACTCGAGGACTCATGTAGAGCCTGCACGAGGAGTTACGTGAAGAATCGGAACTAGGAGTATCAGTCGACTCGTGGACTCGAACTCGACTCGAGGAATGAACTCATCTCGAGGAGACATGTAGAGTAGGCAAGAGGAGTATCAGTCGACTCGTGGACTCAGGACTCAACTCGAGGACTCATGTAGAGCCTGCACGAGGAGTTACGTGAAGAGTCGGCACGAGGAGTATCTGTAGACTCGTGGACTCGATATCGACTCGAGGAATGAACTCATCTCGAGGAGACATGTAAAGTCGGCACGAGGAGTATCGGTCGACTCGTGGACTCGGGACTCAACTCGAGGACCCATGTAGAGCCTCCACGAGGAGTTACGTGAAGAGTCGGCACGAGGAGTATCAGTCGACTCATGGACTCGAATTCGACTCGAGGAATGAACTCATCTCGAGGAGATATGTAGAGTTGGCACGAGGAACATCAGTCGACTCATGGACTCGGGACTCAACTCGAGGACTCATGTAGAGCCTGTACGAGGAGTTACGTGAAGAGTCGGCACGAGGAGTATCAGTCGACTCATGGACTCGAACTCGACTCGAGGAATGAACTCATCTCGAGGAGAAATGTAGAGTTTGCACGAGGAGTATCAGTCGACTCGTGGACTCGGGACTCAACTCGAGGACTCATGTAGAGCCTGCACGAGAAGTTACGTGAAGAGTCGGCACGACGAGTATCAGTCGACTTGTGGACACGAACTCGACTCGAGGAATGAACTCATCTCGAGGAGACATGTAGAGTCGTCACGAGGAGTATCAGTCGACTCGTGGACTCGGGACTCAACTCGAGGATTCATGTAGAGCCTGCACGAGGAGTTACGTGAAGAATCGAAACTAGGAGTATCAGTCGACTCGTGGACTCGAACTCGACTCGAGGAATGAACTCATCTCGAGGAGACATGTAGAGTCAGCAAGAGGAGTATAAGTCGACTCGTGGACTCAGGACTCAACTCGAGGACTCATGTAGAGCCTGCACGACGAGTTACGTGAAGAATCGGCACAAGGAGTATCAGTAGACACATGGACTCGATCTCGACTCGAGGAATGAACTCATCTCGAGGAGATATGTAGAGTCGGCACGAGGAGTATCAGTCGACTCGTGGACTCGGGACTCTACTCGAGGACTCCTGTAGAGCCTGCACGAGGACTTACGTGAAGAATCGGCACGAGGAGTATCAGTCGACTCGTGGACTCGAACTCGACTCGAGGAGACATGTAGAGTCGGCACGAGGAGTATCAATCGACTCGTGGACTCGGGACTCAACTCGAGGACTCATGTAGAGCCTGCACGAGGAGTTCCGTGAAGAGTCGCAACGAAGAGTATCAGTAGACTCGTGGACTCGATCTCGACTCGAGGAATGAACTCATCTCGAGGAGACATGTACAGTCGGCACGAGGAGTATCAGTCGACTCGTGGACTCGGGACTTAACTCGAGGACACATGTAGAGCCTGCACGAGGAGTTACGTGAAGAGTTGGCACGAGGAGTATCAGTCGACTCATGGACACGAACTCGACTCGAGGAATGAACTCATCTCGAGGAGATATGTAGAGTTGGCACGAGGAGTATCAGTCGACTCGTGGACTCGGGACTCAACTCGAGGAGTCATGTAGAGCCTGCACGAAGAGTTACGTGAAGAGTCGGCACGAGGAGTATCAGTCGACTCATGGACTCGAAATCAACTCGAGGAATGAACTCATCTCGAGGAGATATGTAGAGTTTGCACGAGGAGTATCAGTCGACTCGTGGACTCGGGACTCAACTCGAGGACTCATGTAGAGCCTGCACGAGAAGTTACGTGAAGAGTCGGCACGACGGGTATCAGTCGACTTGTGGACTCGAACTCGACTCGAGGAATGAACTCATCTCGAGGAGACATGTAGAGTCGTCACGAGGAGTATCAGTCGACTCGTGGACTCGGCACTCAACTCGAGGACTCATGAAGAGCCTGTACGAGAAGTTACGTGAAGAGTCGGCACGACGAGTATCAGTCGACTTGTGGACTCGAACTCGACTCGAGGAATGAACTCATCTCGAGGAGACATATAGAGTCGTCAGGAGGAGTATCAGTCGACTCGTGGACTCGGGACTCAACTCGAGGACTCATGTAGAGCCTGCACGAGGAGTATCGGTCGACTCGTGGACTCAGGACTCAACTCGAGGACTCATGTAGAGCCTGCACGAGGAGTTACGTGAAGAGTCGGCACGAGGAGTATCAGTAGACTCGTGGACTCGATCTCGACTCGAGGAATGAACTCATCTCGAGGAGACATGTACAGTCGGCACGAGGAGTATCAGTCGACTCGTGGACTCGGGACTCAACTCGAGGACTCATGTAGAGCCTGCACGAGGAGTTACGTGAAGAGTCGGCACGAGGAGTATCAGTCGACTCATGGACTCGAACTCGACTCGAGGAATGAACTCATCTCGAGGAGATATGTAGAGTTGGCACGAGGAGCATCAGTCGACTCATGGACTCGGGACTCAACTCGAGGACTCATGTAGAGCCTGCACGAGGAGTTACGTGAAGAGTCGGCACGAGGAGTATCAGTCGACTCATGGACTCGAACTCGACTCGAGGAATGAACTCATCTCGAGGAGAAATGTAGAGTTGGCACGAGGAGTATCAGTCGACTCGTGGACTCGGGACTCAACTCGAGGACTCATGTAGAGCGTGCACGAGAAGTTACGTGAAGAGTCGGCACGACGAGTATCAGTCGACTTGTGGACACGAACTCGACTCGAGGAATGAACTCATCTCGAGGAGACATGTAGAGTCGTCACGAGGAGTATCAGTCGACTCGTGGACTCGGGACTCAACTCGAGGATTCATGTAGAGCCTGCACGAGGAGTTACGTGAAGAATCGAAACTAGGAGTATCAGTCGACTCGTGGACTCGAACTCGACTCGAGGAATGAACTCATCTCGAGGAGACATGTAGAGTCAGCAAGAGGAGTATAAGTCGACTCGTGGACTCAGGATTCAACTCGAGGACTCATGTAGAGCCTGCACGACGAGTTACGTGAAGAGTCGGCACAAGGAGTATCAGTAGACTCATGGACTCGATCTCGACTCGAGGAATGAACTCATCTCGAGGAGACATGTACAGTCGGCACGAGGAGTATCAGTCGACTCGTGGACTCGGGACTCAGCTCGAGGACTTATGTAGAGCCTGCACGAGGAGTTACGTGAAGAGTCGGCACGAGGAGTATCAGTCGTCTCATGGGCTCGAACTCGACTCGAGGAATGAACTCATCTCGAGGAGATATGTAGAGTTGCGACGAGGAGTATCAGTCGACTCGTGGACTCGGGACTCAACTCGAGGACTCATGTAGAGCCTGCACGAGGAGTTACGTGAAGAGTCGGCACGAGGAGTATCAGTCGACTTGTGGACTCAAACTCGACTCGAGGAATGAACACATCTCGAGGAGACATGTAGAGTCGTCACGAGGAGTATAACACGACTCGTGGACTCGGGACTCAACTCGAGGACTCATGTAGAGCCTGCACGAGGAGTTACGTGAAGAGTCAGCACGAGGAGTATCGGTCGACTCATGGACTCGAACTCGACTCGAGGAATGAACTCATCTCGAGGAGATATGTAGAGTCGGCACGAGGAGTATCAGTCGACTCGTGGGCTCGAACTCGACTCGAGGAATGAACTCATCTCGAGAAGACACGTAGAGTCGGCACGAGGAGTATCAGTCGACTCGTGGACTCGGGACTCAACTCGAGGACTCATGTAGAGCCTGCACGTGGAGTTACGTGAAGAGTCGGCACGAGGAGTATCAGTCGACTCGTGGACTCGAACTCGACTCGAGGAATGAACTCATCTCGAGGAGATATGTAGAGTCGGCACGAGGAGTATCAGTCGACTCGTGGACTCGGGATTCTACTCGAGGACTCCTGTAGAGCCTGCACGAGGACTTACGTGAAGAATCGGCACGAGGAGTATCAGTCGACTCGTGGACTCGAACTCGACTCGAGGAGACATGTAGAGTCGGCACGAGGAGTATCAATCGACTCGTGGACTCGGGACTCAACTCGAGGACTCATGTAGAGCCTGCACGAGGAGTTCCGTGAAGAGTCGGTACGAAGAGTATCAGTAGACTCGTGGACTCGATCTCGACTCGAGGAATGAAGTCATCTCGAGGAGACATGTACAGTCGGCACGAGGAGTATCAGTCGACTCGTGGACTCGGGACTTAACTCGAGGACACATGTAGAGCCTGCACGAGGAGTTACGTGAAGAGTTGGCACGAGGAGTATCAATCGACTCATGGACACGAACTCGACTCGAGGAATGAACTCATCTCGAGGAGATATGTAGAGTTGGCACGAGGAGTATCAGTCGACTCGTGGACTCGGGACTCAACTCGAGGAGTCATGTAGAGCCTGCACGAAGAGTTACGTGAAGAGTCGGCACGAGGAGTATCAGTCGACTCATGGACTCGAACTCGACTCGAGGAATGAACTCATCTCGAGGAGATATGTAGAGTTTGCACGAGGAGTATCAGTCGACTCGTGGACTCGGGACTCAACTCGAGGACTCATGTAGAGCCTGCACGAGAAGTTACGTGAAGAGTCGGCACGACGGGTATCAGTCGACTTGTGGACTCGAACTCGACTCGAGGAATGAACTCATCTCGAGGAGACATGTAGAGTCGTCACGAGGAGTATCAGTCGACTCGTGGACTCGGGACTCAACTCGAGGACTCATGAAGAGCCTGTACGAGAAGTTACGTGAAGAGTCGGCACGACGAGTATCAGTCGACTTGTGGACTTGAACTCGACTCGAGGAATGAACTCATCTCGAGGAGACATGTAGAGTCGTCAGGAGGAGTATCAGTCGACTCGTGGACTCGGGACTCAGCTCGAGGACTTATGTAGAGCCTGCACGAGGAGTTACGTGAAGAGTCGGCACGAGGAGTATCAGTCGACTCATGGGCTCGAACTCGACTCGAGGAATGAACTCATCTCGAGGAGATATGTAGAGTTGCGACGAGGAGTATCAGTCGACTCGTGGACTCGGGACTCAACTCGAGGACTCATGTAGAGCCTGCACGAGGAGTTACGTGAAGAGTCGGCACGAGGAGTATCAGTCGACTTGTGGACTCGAACTCGACTCGAGGAATGAACACATCTCGAGGAGACATGTAGAGTCGTCACGAGGAGTATAACACGACTCGTGGACTCGGGACTCAACTCGAGGACTCATGTAGAGCCTGCACGAGGAGTTACGTGAAGAGTCAGCACGAGGAGTATCGGTCGACTCATGGACTCGAACTCGACTCGAGGAATGAACTCATCTCGAGGAGATATGTAGAGTCGGCACGAGGAGTATCAGTCGACTCGTGGGCTCGAACTCGACTCGAGGAATGAACTCATCTCGAGAAGACACGTAGAGTCGGCACGAGGAGTATCAGTCGACTCGTGGACTCGGGACTCAACTCGAGGACTCATGTAGAGCCTGCACGTGGAGTTACGTGAAGAGTCGGCACGAGGAGTATCAGTCGACTCGTGGAGTCGAACTCGACTCGAGGAATGAACTCATCTCGAGGAGATATGTAGAGTCGGCACGAGGAGTATCAGTCGACTCGTGGACTCGGGATTCTACTCGAGGACTCCTGTAGAGCATGCACGAGGACTTACGTGAAGAATCGGCACGAGGAGTATCAGTCGACTCGTGGACTCGAACTCGACTCGAGGAGACATGTAGAGTCGGCACGAGGAGTATCAATCGACTCGTGGACTCGGGACTCAACTCGAGGACTCATGTAGAGCCTGCACGAGGAGTTCCGTGAAGAGTCGGTACGAAGAGTATCAGTAGACTCGTGGACTCGATCTCGACTCGAGGAATGAACTCATCTCGAGGAGACATGTACAGTCGGCACGAGGAGTATCAGTCGACTCGTGGACTCGGGACTTAACTCGAGGACACATGTAGAGCCTGCACGAGGAGTTACGTGAAGAGTTGGCACGAGGAGTATCAGTCGACTCATGGACACGAACTCGACTCGAGGAATGAACTCATCTCGAGGAGATATGTAGAGTTGGCACGAGGAGTATCAGTCGACTCGTGGACTCGGGACTCAACTCGAGGAGTAATGTAGAGCCTGCACGAAGAGTTACGTGAAGAGTCGGCACGAGGAGTATCAGTCGACTCATGGACTCGAACTCGACTCGAGGAATGAACTCATCTCGAGGAGATATGTAGAGTTTGCACGAGGAGTATCAGTCGACTCGTGGACTCGGGACTCAACTCGAGGACTCATGTAGAGCCTGCACGAGAAGTTACGTGAAGAGTCGGCACGACGGGTATCAGTCGACTTGTGGACTCGAACTCGACTCGAGGAATGAACTCATCTCGAGGAGACATGTAGAGTCGTCACGAGGAGTATCAGTCGACTCGTGGACTCGGGACTCAACTCGAGGACTCATGAAGAGCCTGTACGAGAAGTTACGTGAAGAGTCGGCACGACGAGTATCAGTCGACTTGTGGACTCGAACTCGACTCGAGGAATGAACTCATCTCGAGGAGACATGTAGAGTCGTCAGGAGGAGTATCAGTCGACTCGTGGACTCGGGACTCAACTCGAGGACTCATGTAGAGCCTGCACGAGGATTATCGGTCGACTCGTGGACTCAGGACTCAACTCGAGGACTCATGTAGAGCCTGCACGAGGAGTTACGTGAAGAGTCGGCACGAGGAGTATCAGTAGACTCGTGGACTCGATCTCGACTCGAGGAATGAACTCATCTCGAGGAGACATGTACAGTCGGCACGAGGAGTATCAGTCGACTCGTGGACTCGGGACTCAACTCGAGGACTCATGTAGAGCCTGCACGAGGAGTTACGTGAAGAGTCGGCACGAGGAGTATCAGTCGACTCATGGACTCGAACTCGACTCGAGGAATGAACTCATCTCGAGGAGATATGTAGAGTTGGCACGAGGAGCATCAGTCGACTCATGGACTCGGGACTCAACTCGAGGACTCATGTAGAGCCTGCACGAGGAGTTACGTGAAGAGTCGGCACGAGGAGTATCAGTCGACTCATGGACTCGAACTCGACTCGAGGAATGAACTCATCTCGAGGAGAAATGTAGAGTCGTCACGAGGAGTATCAGTCGACTCGTGGACTCGGGACTCAACTCGAGGACTCATGTAGAGCCTGCACGAGGAGTTACGTGAAGAATCGAAACTAGGAGTATCATTCGACTCGTGGACTCGAACTCGACTCGAGGAATGAACTCATCTCGAGGAGACATGTAGAGTCAGCAAGAGGAGTATAAGTCGACTCGTGGACTCAGGACTCAACTCGAGGACTCATGTAGAGCCTGCACGACGAGTTACGTGAAGAGTCGGCACAAGGAGTATCAGTAGACTCATGGACTCGATCTCGACTCGAGGAATGAATTCATCTCGAGGAGACATGTACAGTCGGCACGAGGAGTATCAGCCGACTCGTGGACTCGGAACTCAGCTCGAGGACTTATGTAGAGCCTGCACGAGGAGTTACGTGAAGAGTCGGCACGAGGAGTATCAGTCGACTCATGGGCTCGAACTCGACTCGAGGAATGAACTCATCTCGAGGAGATATGTAGAGTTGCGACGAGGAGTATCAGTCGACTCGTGGACTCGGGACTCAACTCGAGGACTCATGTAGAGCCTGCACGAGGAGTTACGTGAAGAGTCGGCACGAGGAGTATCAGTCGACTTGTGGACTCGAACTCGACTCGAGGAATGAACACATCTCGAGGAGACATGTAGAGTCGTCACGAGGAGTATAACACGACTCGTGGACTCGGGACTCAACTCGAGGACTCATGTAGAGCCTGCACGAGGAGTTACGTGAAGAGTCAGCACGAGGAGTATCGGTCGACTCATGGACTCGAACTCGACTCGAGGAATGAACTCATCTCGAGGAGATATGTAGAGTCGGCACGAGGAGTATCAGTCGACTCGTGGGCTCGAACTCGACTCGAGGAATGAACTCATCTCGAGAAGACACGTAGAGTCGGCACGAGGAGTATCAGTCGACTCGTGGACTCGGGACTCAACTCGAGGACTCATGTAGAGCCTGCACGTGGAGTTACGTGAAGAGTCGGCACGAGGAGTATCAGTCGACTCGTGGACTCGAACTCGACTCGAGGAATGAACTCATCTCGACGAGATATGTAGAGTCGGCACGAGGAGTATCAGTCGACTCGTGGACTCGGGACTCTACTCGAGGACTCCTGTAGAGCCTGCACGAGGACTTACGTGAAGAATCGGCACGAGGAGTATCAGTCGACTCGTGGACTCGAACTCGACTCGAGGAGACATGTAGAGTCGGCACGAGGAGTATCAATCGACTCGTGGACTCGGGACTCAACTCGAGGACTCATGTAGAGCCTGCACGAGGAGTTCCGTGAAGAGTCGGTACGAAGAGTATCAGTAGACTCGTGGACTCGATCTCGACTCGAGGAATGAACTCATCTCGAGGAGACATGTACAGTCGGCACGAGGAGTATCAGTCGACTCGTGGACTCGGGAATTAACTCGAGGACACATGTAGAGCCTGCACGAGGAGTTACGTGAAGAGTTGGCACGAGGAGTATCAGTCGACTCATGGACACGAACTCGACTCGAGGAATGAACTCATCTCGAGGAGATATGTAGAGTTGGCACGAGGAGTATCAGTCGACTCGTGGACTCGGGACTCAACTCGAGGAGTCATGTAGAGCCTGCACGAAGAGTTACGTGAAGAGTCGGCACGAGGAGTATCAGTCGACTCATGGACTCGAACTCGACTCGAGGAATGAACTCATCTCGAGGAGATATGTAGAGTTTGCACGAGGAGTATCAGTCGACTCGTGGACTCGGGCCTCAACTCGAGGACTCATGTAGAGCCTGCACGAGAAGTTACGTGAAGAGTCGGCACGACGGGTATCAGTCGACTTGTGGACTCGAACTCGACTCGAGGAATGAACTCATCTCGAGGAGACATGTAGAGTCGTCACGAGGAGTATCAGTCGACTCGTGGACTCGGGACTCAACTCGAGGACTCATGAAGAGCCTGTACGAGAAGTTACGTGAAGAGTCGGCACGACGAGTATCAGTCGACTTGTGGACTCGAACTCGACTCGAGGAATGAACTCATCTCGAGGAGACATGTAGAGTCGTCACGAGGAGTATCAGTCGACTCGTGGACTCGGGACTCAACTCGAGGACTCATGTAGAGCCTGCACGAGGAGTATCGGTCGACTCGTGGACTCAGGACTCAACTCGAGGACTCATGTAGAGCCTGCACGAGGAGTTACGTGAAGAATCGAAACTAGGAGTATTAGTCGACTCGTGGACTCGAACTCGACTCGAGGAATGAACTCATCTCGAGGAGACATGTAGAGTCAGCAAGAGGAGTATAAGTCGACTCGTGGACTCAGGACTCAACTCGAGGACTCATGTAGAGCCTGCACGACGAGTTACGTGAAGAGTCGGCACAAGGAGTATCAGTAGACTCATGGACTCGATCTCGACTCGAGGAATGAACTCATCTCGAGGAGACATGTACAGTCGGCACGAGGAGTATCAGTCGACTCGTGGACTCGGAACTCAGCTCGAGGACTTATGTAGAGCCTGCACGAGGAGTTACGTGAAGAGTCGGCACGAGGAGTATCAGTCGACTCATGGGCTCGAACTCGACTCGAGGAATGAACTCATCTCGAGGAGATATGTAGAGTTGGCACGAAGAGTATCAGTCGACTCGTGGACTCGGGACTCAACTCGAGGACTCATGTAGAGCCTGCACGAGGAGTTACGTGAAGAGTCGGCACGAGGAGTATCAGTCGACTTGTGGACTCGAACTCGACTCGAGGAATGAACACATCTCGAGGAGACATGTAGAGTCGTCACGAGGAGTATAACACGACTCGTGGACTCGGGACTCAACTCGAGGACTCATGTAGAGCCTGCACGAGGAGTTACGTGAAGAGTCAGCACGAGGAGTATCGGTCGACTCATGGACTCGAACTCGACTCGAGGAATGAACTCATCTCGAGGAGATATGTAGAGTCGGCACGAGGAGTATCAGTCGACTCGTGGGCTCGAACTCGACTCGAGGAATGAACTCATCTCGAGAAGACACGTAGAGTCGGCACGAGGAGTATCAGTCGACTCGTGGACTCGGGACTCAACTCGAGGACTCATGTAGAGCCTGCACGTGGAGTTACGTGAAGAGTCGGCACGAGGAGTATCAGTCGACTCGTGGACTCGAACTCGACTCGAGGAATGAACTCATCTCGAGGAGATATGTAGAGTCGGCACGAGGAGTATCAGTCGACTCGTGGACTCGGGACTCTACTCGAGGACTCCTGTAGAGCCTGCACGAGGACTTACGTGAAGAATCGGCACGAGGAGTATCACTCGACTCGTGGACTCGAACTCGACTCGAGGAGACATGTAGAGTCGGCACGAGGAGTATCAATCGACTCGTGGACTCGGGACTCAACTCGAGGACTCATGTAGAGCCTGCACGAGGAGTTCCGTGAAGAGTCGGTACGAAGAGTATCAGTAGACTCGTGGACTCGATCTCGACTCGAGGAATGAACTCATCTCGAGGAGACATGTACAGTCGGCACGAGGAGTATCAGTCGACTCGTGGACTCGGGACTTAACTCGAGGACACATGTAGAGCCTGCACGAGGAGTTACGTGAAGAGTTGGCACGAGGAGTATCAGTCGACTCATGGACACGAACTCGACTCGAGGAATGAACTCATCTCGAGGAGATATGTAGAGTTGGCACGAGGAGTATCAGTCGACTCGTGGACTCGGGACTCAACTCGAGGAGTCATGTAGAGCCTGCACGAAGAGTTACGTGAAGAGTCGGCACGAGGAGTATCAGTCGACTCATGGACTCGAACTCGACTCGAGGAATGAACTCTCTCGAGGAGATATGTAGAGTTTGCACGAGGAGTATCAGTCGACTCGTGGACTCGGGCCTCAACTCGAGGACTCATGTAGAGCCTGCACGAGAAGTTACGTGAAGAGTCGGCACGACGGGTATCAGTCGACTTGTGGACTCGAACTCGACTCGAGGAATGAACTCATCTCGAGGAGACATGTAGAGTCGTCACGAGGAGTATCAGTCGACTCGTGTACTCGGGACTCAACTCGAGGACTCATGAAGAGCCTGTACGAGAAGTTACGTGAAGAGTCGGCACGACGAGTATCAGTCGACTTGTGGACTCGAACTCGACTCGAGGAATGAACTCATCTCGAGGAGACATGTAGAGTCGTCAGGAGGAGTATCAGTCGACTCGTGGACTCGGGACTCAACTCGAGGACTCATGTAGAGCCTGCACGAGGAGTATCGGTCGACTCGTGGACTCAGGACTCAACTCGAGGACTCATGTAGAGCCTGCACGAGGAGTTACGTGAAGAGTCGGCACGAGGAGTATCAGTAGACTCGTGGACTCGATCTCGACTCGAGGAATGAACTCATCTCGAGGAGACATGTACAGTCGGCACGAGGAGTATCAGTCGACTCGTGGACTCGGGACTCAACTCAAGGACTCATGTAGAGCCTGCACGAGGAGCTACGTGAAGAGTCGGCACGAGGAGTATCACTCGACTCATGGACTCGAACTCGACTCGAGGAATGAACTCATCCCGAGGAGATATGTAGAGTCGGCACGAGGAGTATCAGTCGACTCGTGGACTCGGGACTCAACTCGAGGACTCATGTAGAGCCTGCACGAGGAGTTACGTGAAGAGTCGGCACGAGGAGTATCAGTCGATTGATGGACTCGAACTCGACTCGAGGAATGAACTCATCTCGAGGAGATATGTAGAGTTGGCACGAAGAGTATCAGTCGACTCGTAGACTCGGGACTCAACTCGAGGACTCATGTAGAGCCTGCACGAGGAGTTACGTGAAGAGTCGGCACGAGGAGTATCAGTCGACTTGTGGACTCGAACTCGACTCGAGGAATGAACACATCTCGAGGAGACATGTAGAGTCGTCACGAGGAGTATAACACGACTCGTGGACTCGGGACTCAACTCGAGGACTCATGTAGAGCCTGCACGAGGAGTTACGTGAAGAGTCAGCACGAGGAGTATCGGTCGACTCATGGACTCGAACTCGACTCGAGGAATGAACTCATCTCGAGGAGATATGTAGAGTCGGCACGAGGAGTATCAGTCGACTCGTGGGCTCGAACTCGACTCGAGGAATGAACTCATCTCGAGAAGACACGTAGAGCCGGCACGAGGAGTATCAGTCGACTCGTGGACTCGGGACTCAACTCGAGGACTCATGTAGAGCCTGCACGTGGAGTTACGTGAAGAGTCGGCACGAGGAGTATCAGTCGACTCGTGGACTCGAACTCGACTCGAGGAATGAACTCATCTCGAGGAGATATGTAGAGTCGGCACGAGGAGTATCAGTCGACTCGTGGACTCGGGACTCTACTCGAGGACTCCTGTAGAGCCTGCACGAGGACTTACGTGAAGAATCGGCACGAGGAGTATCAGTCGACTCGTGGACTCGAACTCGACTCGAGGAGACATGTAGAGTCGGCACGAGGAGTATCAATCGACTCGTGGACTCGGGACTCAACTCGAGGACTCATGTAGAGCCTGCACGAGGAGTTCCGTGAAGAGTCGGTACGAAGAGTATCAGTAGACTCGTGGACTCGATCTCGACTCGAGGAATGAACTCATCTCGAGGAGACATGTACAGTCGGCACGAGGAGTATCAGTCGACTCGTGGACTCGGGACTTAACTCGAGGACACATGTAGAGCCTGCACGAGGAGTTACGTGAAGAGTTGGCACGAGGAGTATCAGTCGACTCATGGACACGAACTCGACTCGAGGAATGAACTCATCTCGAGGAGATATGTAGAGTTGGCACGAGGAGTATCAGTCGACTCGTGGACTCGGGACTCAACTCGAGGAGTCATGTAGAGCCTGCACGAAGAGTTACGTGAAGAGTCGGCACGAGGAGTATCAGTCGACTCATGGACTCGAACTCGACTCGAGGAATGAACTCATCTCGAGGAGATATGTAGAGTTTGCACGAGGAGTATCAGTCGACTCGTGGACTCGGGCCTCAACTCGAGGACTCATGTAGAGCCTGCACGAGAAGTTACGTGAAGAGTCGGCACGACGGGTATCAGTCGACTTGTGGACTCGAACTCGACTCGAGGAATGAACTCATCTCGAGGAGACATGTAGAGTCGTCACGAGGAGTATCAGTCGACTCGTGGACTCGGGACTCAACTCGAGGACTCATGAAGAGCCTGTACGAGAAGTTACGTGAAGAGTCGGCACGACGAGTATCAGTCGACTTGTGGACTCGAACTCGACTCGAGGAATGAACTCATCTCGAGGAGACATGTAGAGTCGTCACGAGGAGTATCAGTCGACTCGTGGACTCGGGACTCAACTCGAGGACTCATGTAGAGCCTGCACGAGGAGTATCGGTCGACTCGTGGACTCAGGACTCAACTCGAGGACTCATGTAGAGCCTGCACGAGGAGTTACGTGAAGAGTCGGCACGAGGAGTATCAGTAGACTCGTGGACTCGATCTCGACTCGAGGAATGAACTCATCTCGAGGAGACATGTACAGTCGGCACGAGGAGTATCAGTCGACTCGTGGACTCGGGACTCAACTCAAGGACTCATGTAGAGCCTGCACGAGGAGCTACGTGAAGAGTCGGCACGAGGAGTATCACTCGACTCATGGACTCGAACTCGACTCGAGGAATGAACTCATCCCGAGGAGATATGTAGAGTCGGCACGAGGAGTATCAGTCGACTCGTGGACTCGGGACTCAACTCGAGGACTCATGTAGAGCCTGCACGAGGAGTTACGTGAAGAGTCGGCACGACGGGTATCAGTCGACTTGTGGACTCGAACTCGACTCGAGGAATGAACTCATCTCGAGGAGACATGTAGAGTCGTCACGAGGAGTATCAGTCGACTCGTGTACTCGGGACTCAACTCGAGGACTCATGAAGAGCCTGTACGAGAAGTTACGTGAAGAGTCGGCACGACGAGTATCAGTCGACTTGTGGACTCGAACTCGACTCGAGGAATGAACTCATCTCGAGGAGACATGTAGAGTCGTCACGAGGAGTATCAGTCGACTCGTGGACTCGGGACTCAACTCGAGGACTCATGTAGAGCCTGCACGAGGAGTATCGGTCGACTCGTGGACTCAGGACTCAACTCGAGGACTCATGTAGAGCCTGCACGAGGAGTTACGTGAAGAGTCGGCACGAGGAGTATCAGTAGACTCGTGGACTCGATCTCGACTCGAGGAATGAACTCATCTCGAGGAGACATGTACAGTCGGCACGAGGAGTATCAGTCGACTCGTGGACTCGGGACTCAACTCAAGGACTCATGTAGAGCCTGCACGAGGAGCTACGTGAAGAGTCGGCACGAGGAGTATCACTCGACTCATGGACTCGAACTCGACTCGAGGAATGAACTCATCCCGAGGAGATATGTAGAGTCGGCACGAGGAGTATCAGTCGACTCGTGGACTCGGGACTCAACTCGAGGACTCATGTAGAGCCTGCACGAGGAGTTACGTGAAGAGTCGGCACGAGGAGTATCAGTCGATTGATGGACTCGAACTCGACTCGAGGAATGAACTCAGCTCGAGGAGATATGTAGAGTTGGCACGAAGAGTATCAGTCGACTCGTAGACTCGGGACTCAACTCGAGGACTCATGTAGAGCCTGCACGAGGAGTTACGTGAAGAGTCGGCACGAGGAGTATCAGTCGACTTGTGGACTCGAACTCGACTCGAGGAATGAACACATCTCGAGGAGACATGTAGAGTCGTCACGAGGAGTATAACACGACTCGTGGACTCGGGACTCAACTCGAGGACTCATGTAGAGCCTGCACGAGGAGTTACATGAAGAGTCAGCACGAGGAGTATCGGTCGACTCATGGACTCGAACTCGACTCGAGGAATGAACTCATCTCGAGGAGATATGTAGAGTCGGCACGAGGAGTATCAGTCGACTCGTGGGCTCGAACTCGACTCGAGGAATGAACTCATCTCGAGAAGACACGTAGAGCCGGCACGAGGAGTATCAGTCGACTCGTGGACTCGGGACTCAACTCGAGGACTCATGTAGAGCCTGCACGTGGAGTTACGTGAAGAGTCGGCACGAGGAGTATCAGTCGACTCGTGGACTCGAACTCGACTCGAGGAATGAACTCATCTCGAGGAGATATGTAGAGTCGGCACGAGGAGTATCAGTCGACTCGTGGACTCGGGACTCTACTCGAGGACTCCTGTAGAGCCTGCACGAGGACTTACGTGAAGAATCGGCACGAGGAGTATCAGTCGACTCGTGGACTCGAACTCGACTCGAGGAGACATGTAGAGTCGGCACGAGGAGTATCAATCGACTCGTGGACTCGGGACTCAACTCGAGGACTCATGTAGAGCCTGCACGAGGAGTTCCGTGAAGAGTCGGTACGAAGAGTATCAGTAGACTCGTGGACTCGATCTCGACTCGAGGAATGAACTCATCTCGAGGAGACATGTACAGTCGGCACGAGGAGTATCAGTCGACTCGTGGACTCGGGACTTAACTCGAGGACACATGTAGAGCCTGCACGAGGAGTTACGTGAAGAGTTGGCACGAGGAGTATCAGTCGACTCATGGACACGAACTCGACTCGAGGAATGAACTCATCTCGAGGAGATATGTAGAGTTGGCACGAGGAGTATCAGTCGACTCGTGGACTCGGGACTCAACTCGAGGAGTCATGTAGAGCCTGCACGAAGAGTTACGTGAAGAGTCGGCACGAGGAGTATCAGTCGACTCATGGACTCGAACTCGACTCGAGGAATGAACTCATCTCGAGGAGATATGTAGAGTTTGCACGAGGAGTATCAGTCGACTCGTGGACTCGGGCCTCAACTCGAGGACTCATGTAGAGCCTGCACGAGAAGTTACGTGAAGAGTCGGCACGACGGGTATCAGTCGACTTGTGGACTCGAACTCGACTCGAGGAATGAACTCATCTCGAGGAGACATGTAGAGTCGTCACGAGGAGTATCAGTCGACTCGTGGACTCGGGACTCAACTCGAGGACTCATGAAGAGCCTGTACGAGAAGTTACGTGAAGAGTCGGCACGACGAGTATCAGTCGACTTGTGGACTCGAACTCGACTCGAGGAATGAACTCATCTCGAGGAGACATGTAGAGTCGTCAGGAGGAGTATCAGTCGACTCGTGGACTCGGGACTCAACTCGAGGACTCATGTAGAGCCTGCACGAGGAGTATCGGTCGACTCGTGGACTCAGGACTCAACTCGAGGACTCATGTAGAGCCTGCACGAGGAGTTACGTGAAGAGTCGGCACGAGGAGTATCAGTAGACTCGTGGACTCGATCTCGACTCGAGGAATGAACTCATCTCGAGGAGACATGTACAGTCGGCACGAGGAGTATCAGTCGACTCGTGGACTCGGGACTCAACTCAAGGACTCATGTAGAGCCTGCACGAGGAGCTACGTGAAGAGTCGGCACGAGGAGTATCACTCGACTCATGGACTCGAACTCGACTCGAGGAATGAACTCATCCCGAGGAGATATGTAGAGTCGGCACGAGGAGTATCAGTTGACTCGTGGACTCGGGACTCAACTCGAGGACTCATGTAGAGCCTGCACGAGGAGTTACGTGAAGAGTCGGCACGAGGAGTATCAGTCGATTGATGGACTCGAACTCGACTCGAGGAATGAACTCATCTCGAGGAGATATGTAGAGTTGGCACGAAGAGTATCAGTCGACTCGTAGACTCGGGACTCAACTCGAGGACTCATGTAGAGCCTGCACGAGGAGTTACGTGAAGAGTCGGCACGAGGAGTATCAGTCGACTTGAGGACTCGAACTCGACTCGAGGAATGAACACATCTCGAGGAGACATGTAGAGTCGTCACGAGGAGTATAACACGACTCGTGGACTCGGGACTCAACTCGAGGACTCATGTAGAGCCTGCACGAGGAGTTACGTGAAGAGTCAGCACGAGGAGTATCGGTCGACTCATGGACTCGAACTCGACTCGAGGAATGAACTCATCTCGAGGAGATATGTAGAGTCGGCACGAGGAGTATCAGTCGACTCGTGGGCTCGAACTCGACTCGAGGAATGAACTCATCTCGAGAAGACACGTAGAGCCGGCACGAGGAGTATCAGTCGACTCGTGGACTCGGGACTCAACTCGAGGACTCATGTAGAGCCTGCACGTGGAGTTACGTGAAGAGTCGGCACGAGGAGTATCAGTCGACTCGTGGACTCGAACTCGACTCGAGGAATGAACTCATCTCGAGGAGATATGTAGAGTCGGCACGAGGAGTATCAGTCGACTCGTGGACTCGGGACTCTACTCGAGGACTCCTGTAGAGCCTGCACGAGGACTTACGTGAAGAATCGGCACGAGGAGTATCAGTCGACTCGTGGACTCGAACTCGACTCGAGGAGACATGTAGAGTCGGCACGAGGAGTATCAATCGACTCGTGGACTCGGGACTCAACTCGAGGACTCATGTAGAGCCTGCACGAGGAGTTCCGTGAAGAGTCGGTACGAAGAGTATCAGTAGACTCGTGGACTCGATCTCGACTCGAGGAATGAACTCATCTCGAGGAGACATGTACAGTCGGCACGAGGAGTATCAGTCGACTCGTGGACTCGGGACTTAACTCGAGGACACATGTAGAGCCTGCACGAGGAGTTACGTGAAGAGTTGGCACGAGGAGTATCAGTCGACTCATGGACACGAACTCGACTCGAGGAATGAACTCATCTCGAGGAGATATGTAGAGTTGGCACGAGGAGTATCAGTCGACTCGTGGACTCGGGACTCAACTCGAGGAGTCATGTAGAGCCTGCACGAAGAGTTACGTGAAGAGTCGGCACGAGGAGTATCAGTCGACTCATGGACTCGAACTCGACTCGAGGAATGAACTCATCTCGAGGAGATATGTAGAGTTTGCACGAGGAGTATCAGTCGACTCGTGGACTCGGGCCTCAACTCGAGGACTCATGTAGAGCCTGCACGAGAAGTTACGTGAAGAGTCGGCACGACGGGTATCAGTCGACTTGTGGACTCGAACTCGACTCGAGGAATGAACTCATCTCGAGGAGACATGTAGAGTCGTCACGAGGAGTATCAGTCGACTCGTGGACTCGGGACTCAACTCGAGGACTCATGAAGAGCCTGTACGAGAAGTTACGTGAAGAGTCGGCACGACGAGTATCAGTCGACTTGTGGACTCGAACTCGACTCGAGGAATGAACTCATCTCGAGGAGACATGTAGAGTCGTCAGGAGGAGTATCAGTCGACTCGTGGACTCGGGACTCAACTCGAGGACTCATGTAGAGCCTGCACGAGGAGTATCGGTCGACTCGTGGACTCAGGACTCAACTCGAGGACTCATGTAGAGCCTGCACGAGGAGTTACGTGAAGAGTCGGCACGAGGAGTATCAGTAGACTCGTGGACTCGATCTCGACTCGAGGAATGAACTCATCTCGAGGAGACATGTACAGTCGGCACGAGGAGTATCAGTCGACTCGTGGACTCGGGACTCAACTCAAGGACTCATGTAGAGCCTGCACGAGGAGCTACGTGAAGAGTCGGCACGAGGAGTATCACTCGACTCATGGACTCGAACTCGACTCGAGGAATGAACTCATCCCGAGGAGATATGTAGAGTCGGCACGAGGAGTATCAGTCGACTCGTGGACTCGGGACTCAACTCGAGGACTCATGTAGAGCCTGCACGAGGAGTTACGTGAAGAGTCGGCACGAGGAGTATCAGTCGATTGATGGACTCGAACTCGACTCGAGGAATGAACTCATCTCGAGGAGATATGTAGAGTTGGCACGAAGAGTATCAGTCGACTCGTAGACTCGGGACTCAACTCGAGGACTCATGTAGAGCCTGCACGAGGAGTTACGTGAAGAGTCGGCACGAGGAGTATCAGTCGACTTGTGGACTCGAACTCGACTCGAGGAATGAACACATCTCGAGGAGACATGTAGAGTCGTCACGAGGAGTATAACACGACTCGTGGACTCGGGACTCAACTCGAGGACTCATGTAGAGCCTGCACGAGGAGTTACGTGAAGAGTCAGCACGAGGAGTATCGGTCGACTCATGGACTCGAACTCGACTCGAGGAATGAACTCATCTCGAGGAGATATGTAGAGTCGGCACGAGGAGTATCAGTCGACTCGTGGGCTCGAACTCGACTCGAGGAATGAACTCATCTCGAGAAGACACGTAGAGCCGGCACGAGGAGTATCAGTCGACTCGTGGACTCGGGACTCAACTCGAGGACTCATGTAGAGCCTGCACGTGGAGTTACGTGAAGAGTCGGCACAAGGAGTATCAGTCGACTCGTGGACTCGAACTCGACTCGAGGAATGAACTCATCTCGAGGAGATATGTAGAGTCGGCACGAGGAGTATCAGTCGACTCGTGGACTCGGGACTCTACTCGAGGACTCCTGTAGAGCCTGCACGAGGACTTACGTGAAGAATCGGCACGAGGAGTATCAGTCGACTCGTGGACTCGAACTCGACTCGAGGAGACATGTAGAGTCGGCACGAGGAGTATCAATCGACTCGTGGACTCGGGACTCAACTCGAGGACTCATGTAGAGCCTGCACGAGGAGTTCCGTGAAGAGTCGGTACGAAGAGTATCAGTAGACTCGTGGACTCGATCTCGACTCGAGGAATGAACTCATCTCGAGGAGACATGTACAATCGGCACGAGGAGTATCAGTCGACTCGTGGACTCGGGACTTAACTCGAGGACACATGTAGAGCCTGCACGAGGAGTTACGTGAAGAGTTGGCACGAGGAGTATCAGTCGACTCATGGACACGAACTCGACTCGAGGAATGAACTCATCTCGAGGAGATATGTAGAGTTGGCACGAGGAGTATCAGTCGACTCGTGGACTCGGGACTCAACTCGAGGAGTCATGTAGAGCCTGCACGAAGAGTTACGTGAAGAGTCGGCACGAGGAGTATCAGTCGACTCATGGACTCGAACTCGACTCGAGGAATGAACTCATCTCGAGGAGATATGTAGAGTTTGCACGAGGAGTATCAGTCGACTCGTGGACTCGGGCCTCAACTCGAGGACTCATGTAGAGCCTGCACGAGAAGTTACGTGAAGAGTCGGCACGACGGGTATCAGTCGACTTGTGGACTCGAACTCGACTCGAGGAATGAACTCATCTCGAGGAGACATGTAGAGTCGTCACGAGGAGTATCAGTCGACTCGTGGACTCGGGACTCAACTCGAGGACTCATGAAGAGCCTGTACGAGAAGTTACGTGAAGAGTCGGCACGACGAGTATCAGTCGACTTGTGGACTCGAACTCGACTCGAGGAATGAACTCATCTCGAGGAGACATGTAGAGTCGTCAGGAGGAGTATCAGTCGACTCGTGGACTCGGGACTCAACTCGAGGACTCCTGTAGAGCCTGCACGAGGAGTATCGGTCGACTCGTGGACTCAGGACTCAACTCGAGGACTCATATAGAGCCTGCACGAGGAGTTACGTGAAGAGTCGGCACGAGGAGTATCAGTAGACTCGTGGACTCGATCTCGACTCGAGGAATGAACTCATCTCGAGGAGACATGTACAGTCGGCACGAGGAGTATCAGTCGACTCGTGGACTCGGGACTCAACTCAAGGACTCATGTAGAGCCTGCACGAGGAGTTACGTGAAGAGTCGGCACGAGGAGTATCACTCGACTCATGGACTCGAACTCGACTCGAGGAATGAACTCATCCCGAGGAGATATATAGAGTCGGCACGAGGAGTATCAGTCGACTCGTGGACTCGGGACTCAACTCGAGGACTCATGTAGAGCCTGCACGAGGAGTTACGTGAAGAGTCGGCACGAGGAGTATCAGTCGATTGATGGACTCGAACTCGACTCGAGGAATGAATTCATCTCGAGGAGATATGTAGAGTTGGCACGAAGAGTATCAGTCGACTCGTGGACTCGGGACTCAACTCGAGGACTCATGTAGAGCCTGCACGAGGAGTTACGTGAAGAGTCGGCACGAGGAGTATCAGTCGACTTGTGGACTCGAACTCGACTCGAGGAATGAACACATCTCGAGGAGACATGTAGAGTCGTCACGAGGAGTATAACACGACTCGTGGACTCGGGACTCAACTCGAGGACTCATGTAGAGCCTGCACGAGGAGTTACGTGAAGAGTCGGCACGAGGAGTATCAGTCGACTCGTGGACTCGGGACTCTACTCGAGGACTCCTGTAGAGCCTGCACGAGGACTTACGTGAAGAATCGGCACGAGGAGTATCAGTCGACTCGTGGACTCGAACTCGACTCGAGGAGACATGTAGAGTCGGCACGAGGAGTATCAATCGACTCGTGGACTCGGGACTCAACTCGAGGACTCATGTAGAGCCTGCACGAGGAGTTCCGTGAAGAGTCGGTACGAAGAGTATCAGTAGACTCGTGGACTCGATCTCGACTCGAGGAATGAACTCATCTCGAGGAGACATGTACAATCGGCACGAGGAGTATCAGTCGACTCGTGGACTCGGGACTTAACTCGAGGACACATGTAGAGCCTGCACGAGGAGTTACGTGAAGAGTTGGCACGAGGAGTATCAGTCGACTCATGGACACGAACTCGACTCGAGGAATGAACTCATCTCGAGGAGATATGTAGAGTTGGCACGAGGAGTATCAGTCGACTCGTGGACTCGGGACTCAACTCGAGGAGTCATGTAGAGCCTGCACGAAGAGTTACGTGAAGAGTCGGCACGAGGAGTATCAGTCGATTGATGGACTCGAACTCGACTCGAGGAATGAACTCATCTCGAGGAGATATGTAGAGTCGGCACGAGGAGTATCAGTCGACTCGTGGACTCGGGACTCTACTCGAGGACTCCTGTAGAGCCTGCACGAGGACTTACGTGAAGAATCGGCACGAGGAATATCAGTCGACTCGTGGACTCGAACTCGACTCGAGGAGACATGTAGAGTCGGCACGAGGAGTATCAATCGACTCGTGGACTCGGGACTCAACTCGAGGACTCATGTAGAGCCTGCACGAGGAGTTCCGTGAAGAGTCGGTACGAAGAGTATCAGTAGACTCGTGGACTCGATCTCGACTCGAGGAATGAACTCATCTCGAGGAGACATGTACAGTCGGCACGAGGAGTATCAGTCGACTCGTGGACTCGGGACTTAACTCGAGGACACATGTAGAGCCTGCACGAGGAGTTACGTGAAGAGTTGGCACGAGGAGTATCAGCCGACTCATGGACACGAACTCGACTCGAGGAATGAACTCATCTCGAGGAGATATGTAGAGTTGGCACGAGGAGTATCAGTCGACTCGTGGACTCGGGACTCAACTCGAGGAGTCATGTAGAGCCTGCACGAAGAGTTACGTGAACAGTCGGCACGAGGAGTATCAGTCGACTCATGGACTCGAACTCGACTCGAGGAATGAACTCATCTCGAGGAGATATGTAGAGTTTGCACGAGGAGTATCAGTCGACTCGTGGACTCGGGCCTCAACTCGAGGACTCATGTAGAGCCTGCACGAGAAGTTACGTGAAGAGTCGGCACGACGGGTATCAGTCGACTTGTGGACTCGAACTCGACTCGAGGAATGAACTCATCTCGAGGAGACATGTAGAGTCGTCACGAGGAGTATCAGTCGACTCGTGGACTCGGGACTCAACTCGAGCACTCATGAAGAGCCTGTACGAGAAGTTACGTGAAGAGTCGGCACGACGAGTATCAGTCGACTTGTGGACTCGAACTCGACTCGAGGAATGAACTCATCTCGAGGAGACATGTAGAGTCGTCACGAGGAGTATCAGTCGACTCGTGGACTCGGGACTCAACTCGAGGACTCATGTAGAGCCTGCACGAGGAGTATCGGTCGACTCGTGGACTCAGGACTCAACTCGAGGACTCATGTAGAGCCTGCACGAGGAGTTACGTGAAGAGTCGGCACGAGGAGTATCAGTAGACTCGTGGACTCGATCTCGACTCGAGGAATGAACTCATCTCGAGGAGACATGTACAGTCGGCACGAGGAGTATCAGTCGACTCGTGGACTAGGGACTCAACTCAAGGACTCATGTAGAGCCTGCACGAGGAGTTACGTGAAGAGTCGGCACGAGGAGTATCACTCGACTCATGGACTCGAACTCGACTCGAGGAATGAACTCATCCCGAGGAGATATGTAGAGTCGGCACGAGGAGTATCAGTCGACTCGTGGACTCGGGACTCAACTCGAGGACTCATGTAGAGCCTGCACGAGGAGTTACGTGAAGAGTCGGCACGAGGAGTATCAGTCGATTGATGGACTCGAACTCGACTCGAGGAATGAACTCATCTCGAGGAGATATGTAGAGTTGGCACGAAGAGTATCAGTCGACTCGTGGACTCGGGACTCAACTCGAGGACTCATGTAGAGCCTGCACGAGGAGTTACGTGAAGAGTCGGCACGAGGAGTATCAGTCGACTTGTGGACTCGAACTCGACTCGAGGAATGAACACATCTCGAGGAGACATGTAGAGTCGTCACGAGGAGTATAACACGACTCGTGGACTCGGGAATCAACTCGAGGACTCATGTAGAGCCTGCACGAGGAGTTACGTGAAGAGTCAGCACGAGGAGTATCGGTCGACTCATGGACTCGAACTCGACTCGAGGAATGAACTCATCTCGAGGAGATATGTAGAGTCGGCACGAGGAGTATCAGTCGACTCGTGGGCTCGAACTCGACTCGAGGAATGAACTCATCTCGAGAAGACACGTAGAGTCGGCACGAGGAGTATCAGTCGACTCGTGGACTCGGGACTCAACTCGAGGACTCATGTAGAGCCTGCACGTGGAGTTACGTGAAGAGTCGGCACGAGGAGTATCAGTCGACTCGTGGACTCGAACTCGACTCGAGGAATGAACTCATCTCGAGGAGATATGTAGAGTCGGCACGAGGAGTATCAGTCGACTCGTGGACTCGGGACTCTACTCGAGGACTCCTGTAGAGCCTGCACGAGGACTTACGTGAAGAATCGGCACGAGGAATATCAGTCGACTCGTGGACTCGAACTCGACTCGAGGAGACATGTAGAGTCGGCACGAGGAGTATCAATCGACTCGTGGACTCGGGACTCAACTCGAGGACTCATGTAGAGCCTGCACGAGGAGTTCCGTGAAGAGTCGGTACGAAGAGTATCAGTAGACTCGTCGACTCGATCTCGACTCGAGGAATGAACTCATCTCGAGGAGACATGTACAGTCGGCACGAGGAGTATCAGTCGACTCGTGGACTCGGGACTTAACTCGAGGACACATGTAGAGCCTGCACGAGGAGTTACGTGAAGAGTTGGCACGAGGAGTATCAGTCGACTCATGGACACGAACTCGACTCGAGGAATGAACTCATCTCGAGGAGATATGTAGAGTTGGCACGAGGAGTATCAGTCGACTCGTGGACTCGGGACTCAACTCGAGGAGTCATGTAGAGCCTGCACGAAGAGTTACGTGAAGAGTCGGCACGAGGAGTATCAGTCGACTCATGGACTCGAACTCGACTCGAGGAATGAACTCATCTCGAGGAGATATGTAGAGTTTGCACGAGGAGTATCAGTCGACTCGTGGACTCGGGACTCAACTCGAGGACTCATGTAGAGCCTGCACGAGAAGTTACGTGAAGAGTCGGCACGACGGGTATCAGTCGACTTGTGGACTCGAACTCGACTCGAGGAATGAACTCATCTCGAGAAGACATGTAGAGTCGTCACGAGGAGTATCAGTCGACTCGTGGACTCGGGACTCAACTCGAGGACTCATGAAGAGCCTGTACGAGAAGTTACGTGAAGAGTCGGCACGACGAGTATCAGTCGACTTGTGGACTCGAACTCGACTCGAGGAATGAACTCATCTAGAGGAGACATGTAGAGTCGTCAGGAGGAGTATCAGTAGACTCGTGGACTCGGGACTCAACTCGAGGACTCATGTAGAGCCTGCACGAGGAGTATCGGTCGACTCGTGGACTCAGGACTCAACTCGAGGACTCATGTAGAGCCTGCACGAGGAGTTACGTAAAGAGTCGGCACGAGGAGTATCAGTAGACTCGTGGACTCGATCTCGACTCGAGGAATGAACTCATCTCGAGGAGACATGTACAGTCGGCACGAGGAGTATCAGTCGACTCGTGGACTCGGGACTCAACTCGAGGACTCATGTAGAGCCTGCACGAGGAGTTACGTGAAGAGTCGGCACGAGGAGTATCAGTCGACTCATGGACTCGAACTCGACTCGAGGAATGAACTCATCTCGAGGAGATATGTAGAGTTTGCACGAGGAGCATCAGTCGACTCATGGACTCGGGACTCAACTCGAGGACTCATGTAGAGCCTGCACGAGGAGTTACGTGAAGAGTCGGCACGAGGAGTATCAGTCGACTCATGGACTCGAACTCGACTCGAGGAATGAACTCATCTCGAGGAGAAATGTAGAGTTGGCACGAGGAGTATCAGTCGACTCGTGGACTCGGGACTCAACTCGAGGACTCATGTAGAGCCTGCACGAGAAGTTACGTGAAGAGTCGGTACGACGAGTATCAGTCGACTTGTGGACACGAACTCGACTCGAGGAATGAACTCATCTCGAGGGGACATGTAGAGTCGTCACGAGGAGTATCAGTCGACTCGTGGACTCGGGACTCAACTCGAGGATTCATGTAGAGCCTGCACGAGGAGTTACGTGAAGAATCGAAACTAGGAGTATCAGTCGACTCGTGGACTCGAACTCGACTCGAGGAATGAACTCATCTCGAGGAGAAATGTAGAGTCAGCAAGAGGAGTATAAGTCGACTCGTGGACTAAGGACTCAACTCGAGGACTCATGTAGAGCCTGCACGACGAGTTACGTGAAGAGTCGGCACAAGGAGTATCAGTAGACTCATGGACTCGATCTCGACTCGAGGAATGAACTCATCTCGAGGAGACATGTACAGTCGGCACGAGGAGTATCAGTCGACTCGTGGACTCGGGACTCAGCTCGAGGACTTATGTAGAGCCTGCACGAGGAGTTACGTGAAGAGTCGGCACGAGGAGTATCAGTCGACTCATGGGCTCGAACTCGACTCGAGGAATGAACTCATCTCGAGGAGATATGTAGAGTTGCGACGAGGAGTATCAGTCGACTCGTGGACTCGGGACTCAACTCGAGGACTCATGTAGAACCTGCACGAGGAGTTACGTGAAGAGTCGGCACGAGGAGTATCAGTCGACTTGTGGACTCGAACTCGACTCGAGGAATGAACACATCTCGAGGAGACATGTAGAGTCGTCACGAGGAGTATCAGTCGACTCGTGGACTCGGGACTCAACTCGAGGACTCATGTAGAGCCTGCACGAGGAGTATCGGTCGACTCGTGGACTCAGGACTCAACTCGAGGACTCATGTAGAGCCTGCACGAGGAGTTACGTGAAGAGTCGGCACGAGGAGTATCAGTAGACTCGTGGACTCGATCTCGACTCGAGGAATGAACTCATCTCGAGGAGACATGTACAGTCGGCACGAGGAGTATCAGTCGACTCGTGGACTCGGGACTCAACTCAAGGACTCATGTAGAGCCTGCACGAGGAGTTACGTGAAGAGTCGGCACGAGGAGTATCACTCGACTCATGGACTTGAACTCGACTTGAGGAATGAACTCATCCCGAGGAGATATGTAGAGTCGGCACGAGGAGTATCAGTCGACTCGTGGACTCGGGACTCAACTCGAGGACTCATGTAGAGCCTGCACGAGGAGTTACGTGAAGAGTCGGCACGAGGAGTATCAGTCGATTGATGGACTCGAACTCGACTCGAGGAATGAACTCATCTCGAGGAGATATGTAGAGTTGGCACGAAGAGTATCAGTCGACTCGTGGACTCGGGACTCAACTCGAGGACTCATGTAGAGCCTGCACGAGGAGTTACGTGAAGAGTCGGCACGAGGAGTATCAGTAGACTCGTGGACTCGATCTCGACTCGAGGAATGAACTCATCTCGAGGAGACATGTACAGTCGGCACGAGGAGTATCAGTCGACTCGTGGACTCGGGACTCAACTCAAGGACTCATGTAGAGCCTGCACGAGGAGTTACGTGAAGAGTCGGCACGAGGAGTATCACTCGACTCATGGACTCGAACTCGACTCGAGGAATGAACTCATCCCGAGGAGATATGTAGAGTCGGCACGAGGAGTATCAGTCGACTCGTGGACTCGGGACTCAACTCGAGGACTCATGTAGAGCCTGCACGAGGAGTTACGTGAAGAGTCGGCACGAGGAGTATCAGTCGATTGATGGACTCGAACTCGACTCGAGGAATGAACTCATCTCGAGGAGATATGTAGAGTTGGCACGAAGAGTATCAGTCGACTCGTGGACTCGGGACTCAACTCGAGGACTCATGTAGAGCCTGCACGAGGAGTTACGTGAAGAGTCGGCACGAGGAGTATCAGTCGACTTGTGGACTCGAACTCGACTCGAGGAATGAACACATCTCGAGGAGACATGTAGAGTCGTCACGAGGAGTATAACACGACTCGTGGACTCGGGACTCAACTCGAGGACTCATGTAGAGCCTGCACGAGGAGTTACGTGAAGAGTCAGCACGAGGAGTATCGGTCGACTCATGGACTCGAACTCGACTCGAGGAATGAACTCATCTCGAGGAGATATGTAGAGTCGGCACGAGGAGTATCAGTCGACTCGTGGGCTCGAACTCGACTCGAGGAATGAACTCATCTCGAGAAGACACGTAGAGTCGGCACGAGGAGTATCAGTCGACTCGTGGACTCGGGACTCAACTCGAGGACTCATGAAGAGCCTGTACGAGAAGTTACGTGAAGAGTCGGCACGACGAGTATCAGTCGACTTGTGGACTTGAACTCGACTCGAGGAATGAACTCATCTCGAGGAGACATGTAGAGTCGTCACGAGGAGTATCAGTCGACTCGTGGACTCGGGACTCAACTCGAGGACTCATGTAGAGCCTGCACGAGGAGTATCGGTCGACTCGTGGACTCAGGACTCAACTCGAGGACTCATGTAGAGCCTGCACGAGGAGTTACGTGAAGAGTCGGCACGAGGAGTATCAGTAGACTCGTGGACTCGATCTCGACTCGAGGAATGAACTCATCTCGAGGAGACATGTACAGTCGGCACGAGGAGTATCAGTCGACTCGTGGACTCGGGACTCAACTCAAGGACTCATGTAGAGCCTGCACGAGGAGTTACGTGAAGAGTCGGCACGAGGAGTATCACTCGACTCATGGACTCGAACTCGACTCGAGGAATGAACTCATCCCGAGGAGATATGTAGAGTCGGCACGAGGAGTATCAGTCGACTCGTGGACTCGGGACTCAACTCGAGGACTCATGTAGAGCCTGCACGAGGAGTTACGTGAAGAGTCGGCACGAGGAGTATCAGTCGATTGATGGACTCGAACTCGACTCGAGGAATGAACTCATCTCGAGGAGATATGTAGAGTTGGCACGAAGAGTATCAGTCGACTCGTGGACTCGGGACTCAACTCGAGGACTCATGTAGAGCCTGCACGAGGAGTTACGTGAAGAGTCGGCACGAGGAGTATCAGTCGACTTGTGGACTCGAACTCGACTCGAGGAATGAACACATCTCGAGGAGACATGTAGAGTCGTCACGAGGAGTATAACACGACTCGTGGACTCGGGACTCAACTCGAGGACTCATGTAGAGCCTGCACGAGGAGTTACGTGAAGAGTCAGCACGAGGAGTATCGGTCGACTCATGGACTCGAACTCGACTCGAGGAATGAACTCATCTCGAGGAGATATGTAGAGTCGGCACGAGGAGTATCAGTCGACTCGTGGGCTCGAACTCGACTCGAGGAATGAACTCATCTCGAGAAGACACGTAGAGTCGGCACGAGGAGTATCAGTCGACTCGTGGACTCGGGACTCAACTCGAGGACTCATGAAGAGCCTGTACGAGAAGTTACGTGAAGAGTCGGCACGACGAGTATCAGTCGACTTGTGGACTTGAACTCGACTCGAGGAATGAACTCATCTCGAGGAGACATGTAGAGTCGTCACGAGGAGTATCAGTCGACTCGTGGACTCGGGACTCAACTCGAGGACTCATGTAGAGCCTGCACGAGGAGTATCGGTCGACTCGTGGACTCAGGACTCAACTCGAGGACTCATGTAGAGCCTGCACGAGGAGTTACGTGAAGAGTCGGCACGAGGAGTATCAGTAGACTCGTGGACTCGATCTCGACTCGAGGAATGAACTCATCTCGAGGAGACATGTACAGTCGGCACGAGGAGTATCAGTCGACTCGTGGACTCGGGACTCAACTCAAGGACTCATGTAGAGCCTGCACGAGGAGTTACGTGAAGAGTCGGCACGAGGAGTATCACTCGACTCATGGACTCGAACTCGACTCGAGGAATGAACTCATCCCGAGGAGATATGTAGAGTCGGCACGAGGAGTATCAGTCGACTCGTGGACTCGGGACTCAACTCGAGGACTCATGTAGAGCCTGCACGAGGAGTTACGTGAAGAGTCGGCACGAGGAGTATCAGTCGATTGATGGACTCGAACTCGACTCGAGGAATGAACTCATCTCGAGGAGATATGTAGAGTTGGCACGAAGAGTATCAGTCGACTCGTGGACTCGGGACTCAACTCGAGGACTCATGTAGAGCCTGCACGAGGAGTTACGTGAAGAGTCGGCACGAGGAGTATCAGTCGACTTGTGGACTCGAACTCGACTCGAGGAATGAACACATCTCGAGGAGACATGTAGAGTCGTCACGAGGAGTATAACACGACTCGTGGACTCGGGACTCAACTCGAGGACTCATGTAGAGCCTGCACGAGGAGTTACGTGAAGAGTCAGCACGAGGAGTATCGGTCGACTCATGGACTCGAACTCGACTCGAGGAATGAACTCATCTCGAGGAGATATGTAGAGTCGGCACGAGGAGTATCAGTCGACTCGTGGGCTCGAACTCGACTCGAGGAATGAACTCATCTCGAGAAGACACGTAGAGTCGGCACGAGGAGTATCAGTCGACTCGTGGACTCGGGACTCAACTCGAGGACTCATGTAGAGCCTGCACGTGGAGTTACGTGAAGAGTCGGCACGAGGAGTATCAGTCGACTCGTGGACTCGAACTCGACTCGAGGAATGAACTCATCTCGAGGAGATATGTAGAGTCGGCACGAGGAGTATCAGTCGACTCGTGGACTCGGGACTCTACTCGAGGACTCCTGTAGAGCCTGCACGAGGACTTACGTGAAGAATCGGCACGAGGAGTATCAGTCGACTCGTGGACTCGAACTCGACTCGAGGAGACATGTAGAGTCGGCACGAGGAGTATCAATCGACTCGTGGACTCGGGACTCAACTCGAGGACTCATGTAGAGCCTGCACGAGGAGTTCCGTGAAGAGTCGGTACGAAGAGTATCAGTAGACTCGTGGACTCGATCTCGACTCGAGGAATGAACTCATCTCGAGGAGACATGTACAGTCGGCACGAGGAATATCAGTCGACTCGTGGACTCGGGACTTAACTCGAGGACACATGTAGAGCCTGCACGAGGAGTTACGTGAAGAGTTGGCACGAGGAGTATCAGTCGACTCATGGACACGAACTCGACTCGAGGAATGAACTCATCTCGAGGAGATATGTAGAGTTGGCACGAGGAGTATCAGTCGACTCGTGGACTCGGGACTCAACTCGAGGAGTCATGTAGAGCCTGCACGAAGAGTTACGTGAAGAGTCGGCACGAGGAGTATCAGTCGACTCATGGACTCGAACTCGACTCGAGGAATGAACTCATCTCGAGGAGATATGTAGAGTTTGCACGAGGAGTATCAGTCGACTCGTGGACTCGGGACTCAACTCGAGGACTCATGTAGAGCCTGCACGAGAAGTTACGTGAAGAGTCGGCACGACGGGTATCAGTCGACTTGTGGACTCGAACTCGACTCGAGGAATGAACTCATCTCGAGGAGACATGTAGAGTCGTCACGAGGAGTATCAGTCGACTCGTGGACTCGGGACTCAACTCGAGGACTCATGAAGAGCCTGTACGAGAAGTTACGTGAAGAGTCGGCACGACGAGTATCAGTCGACTTGTGGACTCGAACTCGACTCGAGGAATGAACTCATCTCGAGGAGACATGTAGAGTCGTCACGAGGAGTATCAGTCGACTCGTGGACTCGGGACTCAACTCGAGGACTCATGTAGAGCCTGCACGAGGAGTATCGGTCGACTTGTGGACTCAGGACTCAACTCGAGGACTCATGTAGAGCCTTCACGAGGAGTTACGTGAAGAGTCGGCACGAGGAGTATCAGTAGACTCGTGGACTCGATCTCGACTCGAGGAATGAACTCATCTCGAGGAGACATGTACAGTCGGCACGAGGAGTATCAGTCGACTCGTGGACTCGGGACTCAAGTCAAGGACTCATGTAGAGCCTGCACGAGGAGTTACGTGATGAGTCGGCACGAGGAGTATCACTCGACTCATGGACTCGAACTCGACTCGAGGAATGAACTCATCCCGAGGAGATATGTAGAGTCGGCACGAGGAGTATCAGTCGACTCGTGGACTCGGGACTCAACTCGAGGACTCATGTAGAGCCTGCACGAGGAGTTACGTGAAGAGTCGGCACGAGGAGTATCAGTCGATTGATGGACTCGAACTCGACTCGAGGAATGAACTCATCTCGAGGAGATATGTAGAGTTGGCACGAAGAGTATCAGTCGACTCGTGGACTCGGGACTCAACTCGAGGACTCATGTAGAGCCTGCACGAGGAGTTACGTGAAGAGTCGGCACGAGGAGTATCAGTCGACTTGTGGACTCGAACTCGACTCGAGGAATGAACACATCTCGAGGAGACATGTAGAGTCGTCACGAGGAGTATAACATGACTCGTGGACTCGGGACTCAACTCGAGGACTCATGTAGAGCCTGCACGAGGAGTTACGTGAAGAGTCAGCACGAGGAGTATCGGTCGACTCATGGACTCGAACTCGACTCGAGGAATGAACTCATCTCGAGGAGATATGTAGAGTCGGCACGAGGAGTATCAGTCGACTCGTGGGCTCGAACTCGACTCGAGGAATGAACTCATCTCGAGAAGACACGTAGAGTCGGCACGAGGAGTATCAGTCGACTCGTGGACTCGGGACTCAACTCGAGGACTCATGTAGAGCCTTCACGTGGAGTTACGTGAAGAGTCGGCACGAGGAGTATCAGTCGACTCGTGGACTCGAACTCGACTCGAGGAATGAACTCATCTCGAGGAGATATGTAGAGTCGGCACGAGGAGTATCAGTCGACTCGTGGACTCGGGACTCTACTCGAGGACTCCTGTAGAGCCTGCACGAGGACTTACGTGAAGAATCGGCACGAGGAGTATCAGTCGACTCGTGGACTCGAACTCGACTCGAGGAGACATGTAGAGTCGGCACGAGGAGTATCAATCGACTCGTGGACTCGGGACTCAACTCGAGGACTCATGTAGAGCCTGCACGAGGAGTTCCGTGAAGAGTCGGTACGAAGAGTATCAGTAGACTCGTGGACTCGATCTCGACTCGAGGAATGAACTCATCTCGAGGAGACATGTACAGTCGGCACGAGGAGTATCAGTCGACTCGTGGACTCGGGACTTAACTCGAGGACACATGTAGAGCCTGCACGAGGAGTTACGTGAAGAGTTGGCACGAGGAGTATCAGTCGACTCATGGACACGAACTCGACTCGAGGAATGAACTCATCTCGAGGAGATATGTAGAGTTGGCACGAGGAGTATCAGTCGACTCGTGGACTCGGGACTCAACTCGAGGAGTCATGTAGAGCCTGCACGAAGAGTTACGTGAAGAGTCGGCACGAGGAGTATCAGTCGACTCATGGACTCGAACTCGACTCGAGGAATGAACTCATCTCGAGGAGATATGTAGAGTTTGCACGAGGAGTATCAGTCGACTCGTGGACTCGGGACTCAACTCGAGGACTCATGTAGAGCCTGCACGAGAAGTTACGTGAAGAGTCGGCACGACGGGTATCAGTCGACTTGTGGACTCGAACTCGACTCGAGGAATGAACTCATCTCGAGGAGACATGTAGAGTCGTCACGAGGAGTATCAGTCGACTCGTGGACTCGGGACTCAACTCGAGGACTCATGAAGAGTCTGTACGAGAAGTTACGTGAAGAGTCGGTACGACGAGTATCAGTCGACTTGTGGACTCGAACTCGACTCGAGGAATGAACTCATCTCGAGGAGACATGTAGAGTCGTCAGGAGGAGTATCAGTCGACTCGTGGACTCGGGACTCAACTCGAGGACTCATGTAGAGCCTGCACGAGGAGTATCGGTCGACTCGTGGACTCAGGACTCAACTCGAGGACTCATGTAGAGCCTGCACGAGGAGTTACGTGAAGAGTCGGCACGAGGAGTATCAGTAGACTCGTGGACTCGATCTCGACTCGAGGAATGAACTCATCTCGAGGAGACATGTACAGTCGGCACGAGGAGTATCAGTCGACTCGTGGACTCGGGACACAACTCGAGGACTCATGTAGAGCCTGCACGAGGAGTTACGTGAAGAGTCGGCACGAGGAGTATCAGTCGACTCATGGACTCGAACTCGACTCGAGGAATGAACTCATCTCGAGGAGATATGTAGAGTTGGCACGAGGAGCATCAGTCGACTCATGGACTCGGGACTCAACTCGAGGACTCATGTAGAGCCTGCACGAGGAGTTACGTGAAGAGTCGGCACGAGGAGTATCAGTCGACTCATGGACTCGAACTCGACTCGAGGAATGAACTCATCTCGAGGAGAAATGTAGAGTTGGCACGAGGAGTATCAGTCGACTCGTGGACTCGGGACTCAACTCGAGGACTCATGTAGAGCCTGCACGAGAAGTTACGTGAAGAGTCGGCACGACGAGTATCAGTCGACTTGTGGACACGAACTCGACTCGAGGAATGAACTCATCTCGAGGAGACATGTAGAGTCGTCACGAGGAGTATCAGTCGACTCGTGGACTCGGGACTCAACTCGAGGATTCATGTAGAGCCTGCACGAGGAGTTACGTGAAGAATCGAAACTAGGAGTATCAGTCGACTCGTGGACTCGAACTCGACTCGAGGAATGAACTCATCTCGAGGAGACATGTAGAGTCAGCAAGAGGAGTATAAGTCGACTCGTGGACTAAGGACTCAACTCGAGGACTCATGTAGAGCCTGCACGACGAGTTACGTGAAGAGTCGGCACAAGGAGTATCAGTAGACTCATGGACTCGATCTCGACTCGAGGAATGAACTCATCTCGAGGAGACATGTACAGTCGGCACGAGGAGTATCAGTCGACTCGTGGACTCGGGACTCAGCTCGAGGACTTATGTAGAGCCTGCACGAGGAGTTACGTGAAGAGTCGGCACGAGGAGTATCAGTCGACTCATGGGCTCGAACTCGACTCGAGGAATGAACTCATCTCGAGGAGATATGTAGAGTTGCGACGAGGAGTATCAGTCGACTCGTGGACTCGGGACTCAACTCGAGGACTCATGTAGAGCCTGCACGAGGAGTTACGTGAAGAGTCGGCACGAGGAGTATCAGTCGACTTGTGGACTCGAACTCGACTCGAGGAATGAACACATCTCGAGGAGACATGTAGAGTCGTCACGAGGAGTATAACACGACTCGTGGACTCGGGACTCAACTCGAGGACTCATGTACAACCTGCACGAGGAGTTACGTGAAGAGTCAGCACGAGGAGTATCGGTCGACTCATGGACTCGAACTCGACTCGAGGAATGAACTCATCTCGAGGAGATATGTAGAGTCGGCACGAGGAGTATCAGTCGACTCGTGGGCTCGAACTCGACTCGAGGAATGAACTCATCTCGAGAAGACACGTAGAGTCGGCACGAGGAGTATCAGTCGACTCGTGGACTCGGGACTCAACTCGAGGACTCATGTAGAGCCTGCACGTGGAGTTACGTGAAGAGTCGGCACGAGGAGTATCAGTCGACTCGTGGACTCGAACTCGACTCGAGGAATGAACTCATCTCGAGGAGATATGTAGAGTCGGCACGAGGAGTATCAGTCGACTCGTGGACTCGGGACTCTACTCGAGGACTCCTGTAGAGCCTGCACGAGGACTTACGTGAAGAATCGGCACGAGGAGTATCAGTCGACTCGTGGACTCGAACTCGACTCGAGGAGACATGTAGAGTCGGCACGAGGAGTATCAATCGACTCGTGGACTCGAACTCGACTCGAGGAATGAACTCATCTCGAGGAGATATGTAGAGTCGGCACGAAGAGTATCAGTAGACTCGTGGACTCGATCTCGACTCGAGGAATGAACTCATCAAGAGGAGACATGTACAGTCGGCACGAGGAGTTACGTGAAGAGTCAGCACGAGGAGTATCGGTCGACTCATGGACTCGAACTCGACTCGAGGAATGAACTCATCTTGAGGAGATATGTAGAGTTGGCACGAGGAGTATCAGTCGACTCATGGACACGAACTCGACTCGAGGAATGAACTCATCTCGAGGAGATATGTAGAGTTGGCACGAGGAGTATCAGTCGACTCGTGGACTCGGGACTCAACTCGAGGAGTCATGTAGAGCCTGCACGAAGAGTTACGTGAAGAGTCGGCACGAGGAGTATCAGTAGACTCATGGACTCGAACTCGACTCGAGGAATGAACTCATCTCGAGGAGATATGTAGAGTTTGCACGAGGAGTATCAGTCGACTCGTGGACTCGGGACTCAACTCGAGGACTCATGTAGAGCCTGCACGAGAAGTTACGTGAAGAGTCGGCACGACGGGTATCAGTCGACTTGTGGACTCGAACTCGACTCGAGGAATGAACTCATCTCGAGGAGACATGTAGAGTCGTCACGAGGAGTATCAGTCGACTCGTGGACTCGGGACTCAACTCGAGGACTCATGAAGAGCCTGTACGAGAAGTTACGTGAAGAGTCGGCACGACGAGTATCAGTCGACTTGTGGACTCGAACTCGACTCGAGGAATGAACTCATTTCGAGGAGACATGTAGAGTCGTCACGAGGAGTATCAGTCGACTCGTGGACTCGGGACTCAACTCGAGGACTCATGTAGAGCCTGCACGAGGAGTATCGGTCGACTCGTGGACTCAGGACTCAACTCGAGGACTCATGTAGAGCCTGCACGAGGAGTTACGTGAAGAGTCGGCACGAGGAGTATCAGTCGACTCGTGGACTCGGGACTCAACTCAAGGACTCATGTAGAGCCTGTACGAGGAGTTACGTGAAGAGTCGGCACGAGGAGTATCACTCGAGTCATGGACTCGAACTCGACTCGAGGAATGAACTCATCCCGAGGAGATATGTAGAGTTGGCACGAGGAGTATCAGTCGACTCGTGGACTCGGGACTCAACTCGAGGACTCATGTAGAGCCTGCACGAGGAATTACGTGAAGAGTCGGCACGAGGAGTATCAGTCGATAGATGGACTCGAACTCGACTCGAGGAATGAACTCATCTCGAGGAGATATGTAGAGTTGGCACGAAGAGTATCAGTCGACTCGTGGACTCGGGACTCAACTCGAGGACTCATGTAGAGCCTGCACGAGGAGTTACGTGAAGAGTCGGCACGAGGAGTATCAGTCGACTTGTGGACTCGAACTCGAACTCGACTCGAGGAATGAACACATCTCGAGGAGACATGTAGAGTAGTCACGAGGAGTATAACACGACTCGTGGACTCGGGACTCAACTCGAGGACTCATGTAGAGCCTACACGATGAGTTACGTGAAGAGTCAGCACGAGGAGTATCGGTCGACTCATGGACTCGAACTCGACTCGAGGAATGAACTCATCTCGAGGAGATATGTAGAGTCGGCACGAGGAGTATCAGTCGACTCGTGGGCTCGAACTCGACTCGAGGAATGAACTCATCTCGAGAAGACACGTAGAGTCGGCACGAGGAGTATCAGTCGACTCGTGGACTCGGGACTCAACTCGAGGACTCATGTAGAGCCTGCACGTGGAGTTACGTGAAGAGTCGGCACGAGGAGTATCAGTCGACTCGTGGACTCGAACTCGACTCGAGGAATGAACTCATCTCGAGGAGATATGTAGAGTCGGCACGAGGAGTATCAGTCGACTCGTGGACTCGGGACTCTACTCGAGGACTCCTGTAGAGCCTGCACGAGGACTTACGTGAGGAATCGGCACGAGGAGTATCAGTCGACTCGTGGACTCGAACTCGACTCGAGGAGACATGTAGAGTCGGCACGAGGAGTATCAATCGACTCGTGGACTCGGGACTCAACTCGAGGACTCATGTAGAGCCTGCACGAGGAGTTACGTGAAGAGTCGGTACGAAGAGTATCAGTAGACTCGTGGACTCGATCTCGACTCGAGGAATGAACTCATCTCGAGGAGACATGTACAGTCGGCACGAGGAGTATCAGTCGACTCGTGGACTCGGGACTTAACTCGAGGACACATGTAGAGCCTGCACGTGGAGTTACGTGAAGAGTTGGCACGAGGAGTATCAGTCGACTCATGGACACGAACTCGACTCGAGGAATGAACTCATCTCGAGGAGATATGTAGAGTTGGCACGAGGAGTATCAGTCGACTCGTGGACTCGGGACTCAACTCGAGGAGTCATGTAGAGCCTGCACGAAGAGTTACGTGAAGAGTCGGCACGAGGAGTATCAGTCGACTCATGGACTCGAACTCGACTCGAGGAATGAACTCATCTCGAGGAGATATGTAGAGTTTGCACGAGGAGTATCAGTCGACTCGTGGACTCGGGACTCAACTCGAGGACTCATGTAGAGCCTGCACGAGAAGTTACGTGAAGAGTCGGCACGACGGGTATCAGTCGACTTGTGGACTCGAACTCGACTCTAGGAATGAACTCATCTCGAGGAGACATGTAGAGTCGTCACGAGGAGTATCAGTCGACTCGTGGACTTGGGACTCAACTCGAGGACTCATGAAGAGCCTGTACGAGAAGTTACGTGAAGAGTCGGCACGACGAGTATCAGTCGACTTGTGGACTCGAACTCGACTCGAGGAATGAACTCATCTCGAGGAGACATGTAGAGTCGTCACGAGGAGTATCAGTCGACTCGTGGACTCGGGACTCAACTCGAGGACTCATGTAGAGCCTGCACGAGGAGTATCGGTCGACTCGTGGACTCAGGACTCAACTCGAGGACTCATGTAGAGCCTGCACGAGGAGTTACGTGAAGAGTCGGCACGAGGAGTATCAGTAGACTCGTGGACTCGATCTCGACTCGAGGAATGAACTCATCTCGAGGAGACATGTACAGTCGGCACGAGGAGTATCAGTCGACTCGTGGACTCGGGACTCAACTCAAGGACTCATGTAGAGCCTGCACGAGGAGTTACGTGAAGAGTCGGCACGAGGAGTATCACTCGACTCATGGACTCGAACTCGACTCGAGGAATGAACTCATCCCGAGGAGATATGTAGAGTTGGCACGAGGAGTATCAGTCGACTCGTGGACTCGGGACTCAACTCGAGGACTCATGTAGAGCCTGCACGAGGAGTTACGTGAAGAGTCGGCACGAGGAGTATCAGTCGATTGATGGACTCGAACTCGACTCGAGGAATGAACTCATCTCGAGGAGATATGTAGAGTTGGAACGAAGAGTATCAGTCGACTCGTGGACTCGGGACTCAACTCGAGGACTCATGTAGAGCCTGCACGAGGAGTTACGTGAAGAGTCGGCACGAGGAGTATCAGTCGACTTGTGGACTCGAACTCGACTCGAGGAATGAACTCATCTCGAGGAGACATGTAGAGTCGTCACGAGGAGTATAACACGACTCGTGGACTCGGGACTCAACTAGAGGACTCATGTAGAGCCTGCACGAGGAGTTACGTGAAGAATCGGAACTAGGAGTATCAGTCGACTCGTGGACTCGAACTCGACTCGAGGAATGAACTCATCTCGAGGAGACATGTAGAGTCGGCAAGAGGAGTATCAATCGACTCGTGGACTCAGGACTCAACTCGAGGACTCATGTAGAGCCTGCGCGAGGAGTTACGTGAAGAGTCGGCACGAGGAGTATCAGTAGACTCGTGGGCTCGAACTCGACTCGAGGAATGAACTCATCTCGAGGAGACATGTACAGTCGGCACGAGGAGTATCGGTCGACTCGTGGACTCGGGACTCAACTCGAGGACCCATGTAGAGCCTACACGAGGAGTTACGTGAAGAGTCGGCACGAGGAGTATCAGTCGACTCATGGACTCGAACTCGAGTCGAGGAATGAACTCATCTCGAGGAGATATGTAGAGTCGGCACGAGGAGTATCAGTCGACTCGCGGACTCGGGACTCTACTCGAGGACTCCTGTAGAGCCTGCACGAGGACTTACGTGAAGAATCGGCACGAGGAGTATCAGTCGACTCGTGGACTCGAACTCGACTCGAGGAGACATGTAGAGTCGGCACGAGGAGTATCAATCGACTCGTGGACTCGGGACTCAACTCGAGGACTCATGTAGAGCCTGCACGAGGAGTTACGTGAAGAGTCGGTACGAAGAGTATCAGTAGACTCGTGGACTCGATCTCGACTCGAGGAATGAACTCATCTCGATGAGACATGTACAGTCGGCACGAGGAGTATCAGTCGACTCGTGGACTCGGGACTTAACTCGAGGACACATGTAGAGCCTGCACGAGGAGTTACGTGAAGAGTTGGCACGAGGAGTATCAGTCGACTCGTGGACTCGAACTCGACTCGAGGAATGAACTCATCTCGAGGAGATATGTAGAGTCGGCACGAGGAGTATCAGTCGACTCGTGGACTCGGGACTCTACTCGAGGACTCCTGTAGAGCCTGCACGAGGACTTACGTGAGGAATCGGCACGAGGAGTATCAGTCGACTCGTGGACTCGAACTCGACTCGAGGAGACATGTAGAGTCGGCACGAGGAGTATCAATCGACTCGTGGACTCGGGACTCAACTCGAGGACTCATGTAGAGCCTGCACGAGGAGTTACGTGAAGAGTCGGTACGAAGAGTATCAGTAGACTCGTGGACTCGATCTCGACTCGAGGAATGAACTCATCTCGAGGAGACATGTACAGTCGGCACGAGGAGTATCAGTCGACTCGTGGACTCGGGACTTAACTCGAGGACACATGTAGAGCCTGCACGAGGAGTTACGTGAAGAGTTGGCACGAGGAGTATCAGTCGACTCATGGACACGAACTCGACTCGAGGAATGAACTCATCTCGAGGAGATATGTAGAGTTGGCACGAGGAGTATCAGTCGACTCGTGGACTCGGGACTCAACTCGAGGAGTCATGTAGAGCCTGCACGAAGAGTTAAGTGAAGAGTCGGCACGAGGAGTATCAGTCGACTCATGGACTCGAACTCGACTCGAGGAATGAACTCATCTCGAGGAGATATGTAGAGTTTGCACGAGGAGCATCAGTCGACTCGTGGACTCGGGACTCAACTCGAGGACTCATGTAGAGCCTGCACGAGAAGTTACGTGAAGAGTCGGCACGACGGGTATCAGTCGACTTGTGGACTCGAACTCGACTCGAGGAATGAACTCATCTCGAGGAGACATGTAGAGTCGTCACGAGGAGTATCAGTCGACTCGTGGACTCGGGACTCAACTCGAGGACTCATGAAGAGCCTGTACGAGAAGTTACGTGAAGAGTCGGCACGACGAGTATTAGTCGACTTGTGGACTCGAACTCGACTCGAGGAATGAACTCATCTCGAGGAGACATGTAGAGTCGTCACGAGGAGTATCAGTCGACTCGTGGACTCGGGACTCAACTCGAGGACTCATGTAGAGCCTGCACGAGGAGTATCGGTCGACTCGTGGACTCAGGACTCAACTCGAGGACTCATGTAGAGCCTGCACGAGGAGTTACGTGAAGAGTCGGCACGTGGAGTATCAGTAGACTCGTGGACTCGATCTCGACTCGAGGAATGAACTCATCTCGAGGAGACATGTACAGTCGGCACGAGGAGTATCAGTCGACTCGTGGACTCGGGACTCAACTCAAGGACTCATGTAGAGCCTGCACGAGGAGTTACGTGAAGAGTCGGCACGAGGAGTATCACTCGACTCATGGACTCGAACTCGACTCGAGGAATGAACTCATCCCGAGGAGATATGTAGAGTTGGGACGAGGAGTATCAGTCGACTCGTGGACTCGGGACTCAACTCGAGGACTCATGTAGAGCCTGCACGAGGAGTTACGTGAAGAGTCGGCACGAGGAGTATCAGTCGATTGATGGACTCGAACTCGACTCGAGGAATGAACTCATCTCGAGGAGATATGTAGAGTTGGCACGAAGAGTATCAGTCGACTCGTGGACTCGGGACTCAACTCGAGGACTCATGTAGAGCCTGCACGAGGAGTTACGTGAAGAGTCGGCACGAGGAGTATCAGTCGACTTGTGGACTCGAACTCGACTCGAGGAATGAACTCATCTCGAGGAGACATGTAGAGTCGTCACGAGGAGTATAACACGACTCGTGGACTCGGGACTCAACTAGAGGACTCATGTAGAGCCTGCACGAGGAGTTACGTGAAGAATCGGAACTAGGAGTATCAGTCGACTCGTGGACTCGAACTCGACTCGAGGAATGAACTCATCTCGAGGAGACATGTAGAGTCGGCAAGAGGAGTATCAGTCGACTCGTGGACTTAGGACTCAACTCGAGGACTCATGTAGAGCCTGCACGAGGAGTTACGTGAAGAGTCGGCACGAGGAGTATCAGTCGACTCGTGGACTCGATCTCGACTCGAGGAATGAACTCATCTCGAGGAGACATGTATAGTCGGCACGAGGAGTATCAGTCGACTCGTGGACTCGGGACTCAACTCGAGGACTCATGTAGAGCCTGCACGAGGAGTTACGTGAAGAGTCGGCACGAAGAGTATCAGTCGACTAGTGGACTCGAACTCGACTCGAGGAAAGAACTCATCTCGAGGAGATATGTAGAGTCGGCACGAGGAGTATCAGTCGACTCGTGGACTCGTGACTCAACTCGAGGACTCATGTAGAGCCTGCACGAGGAGTTACGTGAAGAGTCGGCACGAGGAGTATCCGTCGACTCGTGAACTCGAACTCGATTCGAGGAATGAACTCATCTCGAGGAGAAATGTAGAATCGGCACGAGGAGTATCACTCGACTCGTGGACTCGAACTCGACTCGAGGAATGAACTCATCTCGAGGAGACACGTAGAGTCGGCACGAGGAGTATCAGTCGACTCGTGGACTCGGGACTCAACTCGAGGAGTCATGTAGAGCCTGCACGAGGAGTTACGTGAAGAGTCGGCACGAGGAGTATCAGTCGACTCGTGGACACGAACTCGACTCGAGGAATGAACTCATCTCGAGGAGATATGTAGAGTCGGCACGAGGAGTATCAGTCGACTCACGGACTCGGGACTCAACTCGAGGACTCCTGTAGAGCCTGCACGAGGACTTACGTGAAGAGTCGGCACGAGGAGTATCAGTCGACTCGTGGACTCGAACTCGACTCGAGGAATGAACTCATCTCGAGGAGACATGTAGAGTCGGCACGAGGAGTATCAATCGACTCGTGGATTCGGGACTCAACTCGAGGACTCATGTAGAGCCTGCACGAGGAGTTACGTGAAGAGTCGGCACGAAGAGTATCAGTAGACTCGTGGACTCGATCTCGACTCGAGGAATGAACTCATCTCGAGGAGACATGTACAGTCGGCACGAGGAGTATCAGTCGACTCGTGGACTCGGGACTTAACTCGAGGACTCATGTAGAGCCTGCACGAGGAGTTACGTGAAGAGTTGGCACGAGGAGTATCAGTCGACTCATGGACACGAACTCGACTCGAGGAATGAACTCATCTCGAGGAGATATGTAGAGTTTGCACGAGGAGTATCAATCGACTCGTGGACTCGGGACTCAACTCGAGGACTCATGTAGAGCCTGCACGAGGAGTTACGTAAAGAGTCGGCACGAGGAGTATCCATCGACTCGTGGACTCGAACTCGACTCGAGGAATGAACTCATCTCGAGGAGATATGTAGAGTCGGCACAAGGAGTATCAGTCGACTTGTGGACTCGAACTCGACTCGAGGAATGAACTCATCTCGAGGAGACACGTAGAGTCGGCACGAGGAGTATCAAACGACTCGTGGACTCCGGACTCAACTCGAGGACTCATGTAGAGCCTGCACGAGGACTTACGTGAAGAGTCGGGACGAGGAGTATCAGTCGACTCGTGGACTCGAACTCGACTCGAGGAATGAACTCATCTCGAGGAGATATGTAGAGTCGGCACGAGGAGTATCAGTCGACTCGTGGACTCGGGACTCAACTCGAGGACCCATGTAGAGCCTGCACGAGGAGTTACGTGAAGAGTCGGCACGAGGAGTATCAGTCGACTCATGGACTCGAACTCGACTCGAGGAATGAACTCATCTCGAGGAGATATGTAGAGTCGGCACGAGGAGTATCAGTCGACTCGTGGACTCAGGACTCAACTCGAGGACTCATGTAGAGCCTGCACGAGGACTTACGTGAAGAGTCGGCACGAGGAGTATCAGTCGACTTGTGGACTCGAACTCGACTCGAGGAATGAACTCATCTCGAGGAGACATGTAGAGTCGTCACGAGGAGTATCAGTCGACTCGTAGACTCCGGACTCAACTCGAGGACACATGTAGAGCCTGCAAGAGGAGTTACTTGAAGAATCGGAACTAGGAGTATCAGTCGACTCGTGGACTCGAACTCGACTCGAGGAATGAACTCATCTCGAGGAGACATGTAGAGTCGGCAAGAGGAGTATCAGTCGACTCGTGGACTCAGGACTCAACTCGAGGACTCATGTAGAGCCTGCACGAGGAGTTACGTGAAGAGTCGACACGAGGAGTATCAGTCGACTCGTGGACTCGAACTCGACTCGAGGAAAGAACTCATCTCGAGGAGATATGTAGAGTCGGCACGAGGAGTATCAGTCGACTTGTGGAATGGGACTCAACTCGAGGAGTCATGTAGAGCCTGCTCGAGGAGTTACGTGAAGAGTCGGCACGAGGAGTATCAGTCGACTCGTGGACTCGAACTCGACTCGAGGAATGAACTCATCTCGAGGAGACATGTAGAGTCGGCACGAGGAGTATCAGTCGACTCGTGGACTCGGGACTCAACTCGAGGACTCATGTAGAGCCTGCACGAGGACTTACGTGAAGAGTCGGCACGAGGAGTATCAGTCGACTCGTGGACTCGAACTCGACTCGAGGAATGAACTCATCTCGAGGAGACATGTAGAGTCGGCCCGAGGAGTATCAATCGACTCGTGGATTCGGGACTCAACTCGAGGACTCATGTAGAGCCTGCACGAGGAGTTACGTGAAGAGTCGGCACGAAGAGTATCAGTAGACTCGTGGACTCGATCTCCACTCGAGGAATGAACTCATCTCGAGGAGACATGTACAGTCGGCACGAGGAGTATCAGTCGACTCGTGGACTCGGGACTTAACTCGAGGACTCATGTAGAGCCTGCACGAGGAGTTACGTGAAAAGTTGGCACGAGGAGTATCAGTCGACTCATGGACACGAACTCGACTCGGGGAATGAACTCATCTCGAGGAGATATGTAGAGTTTGCACGAGGAGTATCAGTCGACTCGTGGACTCGGGACTCACCTCGAGGACTCATGTAGAGCCTGCACGAGGAGTTACGTGAAGAGTCGGCACTGTTGGAATCGATCTAGGGTTTGAGAAAATAATTAACGCTTCGGTAAGCGGCGGAATTTTAAAAATTTTCTTTTACAAGTAAAACAGTTTTTACTAACCTAGACAAGTGCAAGTACATGTAATTAAAAACCAATAAGAGCTAGAAGTTTACTAACCTTTCTTGAAGCTTGAACTTTGATGAAGCTTGTGGAAAGTTTGCGACGCTCGTCTCCCCTCGCAGCACGTCTCTCTTTCTTTCCTCGGCACCTCGAGCAACCACGAAAGTTTCTATCACTAAATCACTCGAAAAGAAGGAATCAGTGAGTGGGCACTTTTAAACACTACGACTTAAGAACGAGTCTCGAAGTCGCAGAGCTAAACACTAGGTCGAGTGAGGACCTAGGTGCCAAGACAAGAAAAATCGAAAATAGAAACTAGAAAGAGAGAGAAGAGGGGCGGCCAACAATGTCTAGAGAGAGAGTCTCTCAATCTCTAACTTATGTTGAATGAATGGAATGAAGGGAATGAGGCCTCTATTTATAGAGGAGGTTTTACCTTCAATAAGGTAGTTTCCTCTTTCATTAAATATCACATATTCATGAGCAAATATTGCTCTCCTTCCCTTAGAGTCACTCGGCCAAATTGGCTTCTAGAAGCCCTTGGATTTGTTTCCCTTTTTGTTCCATTCCTTGCTTGGTACTCTCTTGGCCGAATTCCCTCTTACCCAACATAGGAAATTGATTTCCTCTTTTTCTTTTGGCATGTATCTTGATACATTAATGCACAAAATTGGTCTCTCTTCTCTTGAGTTTGGGCGTGTAAGACTTTCTAGAAGCCTTCTAGATTTTTCTTCATTTGTTCATAACAACACAAGAAAAGCCCATTAAGAATTTTCAATAAAATTCTTATGAAATGAAATTAATTCACAAGGCCCAATGATCAAGTCATGGCCGAGTGAAACATGTCATAAAATGACCTTGTCAAAAATTTATTGACATTCATTTCATCCTTTGTCTCAAAAGACAAAAATACCCTTTTAACTATTTTCGTTCTTGTTTTGACTTAGCTTCCAGTTTAACTATTCCTATCGATGTGATTCGTGACAGTGACCTCATGGACCCAAATGAACAAAGCTTGAGCTAAACACTTGGACTCAAAAGTTCACAAACCTTTTCCAAGTTTAGCTTAATGCCAACTGACTCCACTAAAGAGCTGACACTGAAAATCTCTCGGTTCAAATGAATTTATTTTCTACTCAAGAATTCGACCTAATTATGATGAGCGGATCCACTGAATATTATCTATGTTTACCCTTCATGAATGTCATCAGCTAGTCGGGATTTACTAAATTACCATTTTACCCTTCTAGCTGTTATTTCCTCAACTCCTTTGTCGCTTGTGAATAAGTTAGAAACAATGTATTGACGAGGAGCTAACAAGTCACATTATTTCATCCAAAAGAGTCAGGACTCAATTTGGACACTGGCCAGTTCATTTATTCACACTCCAAGGAACAAAGCATGAGGTGACATACATTGCATTTCAGCAATCTTGTACATGAATTCCATATCTATGAGAACTTCACAAAGTAACTCATGACATACTCACAACTTAGTATTTCACCAATAGGCCCTGTTCGGAATGACATAGTGAGTCCGAACTCTGACTTTCTCAAATGAGAATACTAAGGTGTGAAATGGCATGTCTCATTTCAGGATTAAGGTAAGCATGATGCAATTCATACATAGTGACTTCGAGACATAAGAGGTTAAATGGTTTGTTCTTATATTGTCTCTAGAAGTGCACTGGTCAATTCAGCACCTTCGGAAGATACCTAGAAGAAATATAGAGTCTCCAACTCTCAATGCCTCATAACCAGACATCATAGATTCTTCTAATAATCATATTGAGGTCAATAGTCCTTTGACCCTAAGATTGCGAATATATCGTTTTAAGCAAACTACGAAGAGTTTGTTCATGCAAATCTACATTTGTCTCTTCGTAAGTTGTTAAGTTTGTTTATGGACTAAAAGACTAAGGTTTTATCATAAAGCTTCAAACAAAGAAAGAATGAATGAACGTTTCAACTTTATTATTAAAGAATAAGCAATTACAAGCAAGAGTCTTCGTAAGACTATATGACATCAAATGTACATAAATAGACACTACTACTCTTCTTGTGGGCACCATTGACAACAAACTCCCACTTGACTCAAAGAAGATGTGAGTAGTCCTACGTGCCTAATCCCTCTCAAAGTTGGTCGAAGACCATGTTTGCTAGGGCCTTGGTGAATGGATCTTCCAGAGATCTACTTCACCTTCACGTCTCCGCGTTGCGCGATCTCTCGAATCAAATGGTATTTCCTCTCAATATGCTTAGAGCGCTTATGGCTTCGAGGTTCCTTTGAGTTAGCGACAGCCCCACTATTATCACAATAAAGGGTCATGGGCTCGTCGACGTTTGGAACAACTTCCAAATACTTAAGGAATTTTCTAAGCCATACAGCCTCTTTGGATGCTTCAGAAGCAGCCACATATTCTGCTTCCATTGTGGAGTCAGCAATGCAAGATTGCTTAATACTCCTCCACACAACAGCTCCACCATTAAGGATGAACACAGATCCCGAAGTGGATTTCCTGGAATCCTTATCCGCTTGAAAATCGGAGTCGGTATATCCCGTCATAGTCAGGTCAGTACCTGAGTATGTAAGCATCAAGTTCCTAGTTCTTCGAAGATTCTTAAGAACATGCTTAACAGCAATCCAGTGCTCGGGTCCAGGGTTGGATTGGAAACGACTAACTACGCCAACGGCGAAACATATATCAGGTCTAGTGCAAAGCATAGCATACATGAGGCTTCCTACGGCAGAGGCGTAAGGAATCTTCCTCATGTCTTCAATCTCTTGTGCAGTCTTGGGAGACTGGTCCTTAGATAGTGAAACTCCATGCCTAAAGGGTGTTTGACCCCTCTTGCAGTCTTGCATCGAGAAGCGATCCATCACCTTATCAATATAAGATGCTTGAGAGAGCGACAGGGTCCAGTTTTTCCTATCTCGAAAGATTTGGATTCCCAGAATGTACGCGGCTTCTCCTAGATCCTTCATATCGAAATGCTTTGCTAGCCAGACCTTAACCTCAGATAACTTACCCACGTCATTACCAATGAGTAGTATATCATCGACATATAGTACTAGAAACACAACTTTGCCTTCGTGTATTAACTTGTAAACACAAGGCTCATCTATTGACTGTTCAAAGCCGAAGCTCTTTACAGTTTCATCGAATCTAATATTCCATGACCTAGATGCTTGCTTTAGTCCATAAATGGATTTAAGCAACTCACAAACCTTGGTCTCTTGACCTTTATCCACGAAACCGTCTGGTTGAGCCATGTAAATGCGCTCGTCAAGATTTCCATTCAGAAAGGCTGTCTTGATTACCATTTGCCAGAACTCATAGTCGAGAGCTGCAGCTATGGATAGGAGTATGCGGATGGATTTAAGCATCGCGACTGGCGAGAAGGTTTCTTCATAGTCAATCCCTTCTTGTTGGGTATAACCCTTCGCCACAAGTCGTGCTTTGAACGTCTCGACGTTCCCATCAGGACCCCTTTTCTTCTTGTATATCCACTTACACCCTACGGGTTTAATCCCTTCAGGAAGGTCTACAAGTTTCCAGACTTTGTTGACATACATCGAGTGCATTTCAACTTTCATGGCGTCAAGCCAAAGGTTTGATTCAGAACAAGCCATCGCTTGGCTATAGGAAACAGGGTCATCCATGTCGGAGACGGCTACAAGAGAGTCTCCATAAGACATGTACCTGTCAGGCTTTTGAGTAGCCCTCCCACTACGTCGAAGTACTACTTGACAAGATTCTGATGAGTTTGGTTGTGTTTCAGTTGGGGTAAGAAAAGTTCTTACAGATGAGGTAGAAGCTTCCTCACCGAACTTTTCTTCAAGCACAATTTTGCTTCTAGGTTTCGTATCCTTCAGAAAGTCCTCCTCAAGGAAACGAGCATTCGTGCTAACGAAAGTCTTATCGTCCTCGGGACTATAGAAAGTAAAACCTTTGGTTTCCTTCGGATATCCTACAAACAGGCACAATTCTGACCTACTAGCCAACTTGCTAGTCTTTTGCCTCAGCACGTGTGCAGGGCAACCCCAAATTCGGATGCGGCCAAGATTCACTTTACGGCCAGTCCATCGTTCATAAGGAGTACCAGGAACCGTTTTGGACGGAACTTGGTTCAGAATGTAGGCGGCTGTTTCGAGGGCATATCCCCAAAAGGAAAGCGGGAGTGATGAGTAACTCATCATTGATCTAACCATCTCCATAAGAGTTCGGTTTCTTCTCTCTGACACTCCGTTTTGTTGAGGTGTGCCAGGTGCGGTAAGCTGAGAAGTGATACCTTCTTCTTTAAGAAAGTCATCGAACTCTCCAGACATATACTCACCACCTCGATCAGATCGAAGGGTTTTGATCACTTTGCCAGTTTGCTTTTCCACTAAAGCCCTAAAGACCTTAAATACGTTAAAGGTCTCGGATTTGTGTTTAAGCAAACAGACAAACCCATATCTTGAGTAATCATCAGTGAAGGTAACGAAGTATTCGTATCCTCCACGTGCCTGTTGGTTGAGCGGACCACATACATCAGAATGTATCAGTTCCAGCAACTCAGTGGCTCTTCGACCCTTATCGGAGAAAGGTCGCTTAGTCATTTTTCCTTCTATGCAGGACTCACAAGTAGGTAGTGAACCTATTGCAGAGGCATGGAGTGGACCATCCCTCACAAGTCTCTTAATCCTATCTATACTGATATGACCAAGTCTTAAGTGCCAGAGGTATGTTGATTTTGTTAGATCGGAGGATTCAGAAAGTTTGATCCTCTTTGGCTCCCTAATTAGATCATTATCTATTTCGGTGTCTAAAAGAGAAGGTTTAGTGGGATAGATGTAAAAAAGAGCATTCTTCATACATGCATCAGTGACAAAAGAATTATCAGGAAACGAAATACGAATTCCATTCTTAATGAACTTTAAACAATAATCTTGCTCACGAAGACGAGCAACGGATATTAAGTTTTTCCCAAAGGTAGGAACAAAATAAACATTATTCAAGTTTAAAGTGCGGTCTTCAAAAGACAGCGTCACGGATCCCACAGCCTTCGCGGACACCAGGCTCCCATCACCCCATTTGAAACAGAACTCGCCTTCCTCTAAGCTTTTGGTTTTCTTGAAACCATTCAAGGAACAACAAATATGGTTAGTAGCAGCGGAGTCAAGAATCCACGTTGATACATTATCAGCTACTAAGCATGCTTCGGTAACTAGTACAATACTATGTTCCTTTGCTTTGAGATTGGCAGAACAGTTCTTTTTATCGGCCTTGTGAGGTCTCTTCTTAGTTCCAGAGGCGGAGGCTTTTTGCTCAGTAGCATATGCCTCTCCTTGATTCCTCTTTTTCTTAGTGAGACCTACAGCAGTGTGAAGCTCCTTCATAAGCTCGGTAACAGTGTACTTTAGCTTTGTAATGGAGTAGTTCAGCATGAAGGTATCAAGAGACTCGGGGAGAGTTTCTAAGATCATATCTATGATATTCTTCCCATTAATCTCAGATCCTAGGATTTCCATTTCATTTAGGTAACTAATGATCAGCATCATATGGTCCCTAACACGAGTCCTAGCCTTCATGCGACAGTTCATAAACTGTCGGACTGCTTGTAGCCTTGTCTGACGCCTTTGCCCTCCAAACATCTCAAGGAGATTGTAGAGCATGTCAGCGGCAGTCTCGAAGTCACGATGTTGCTCTTTCAGCATATTGTTCATAGATGCCAAGATATAGCACCTCACAATCTCATCGGATCGAAGCCAGGCCGCTAAGGCGTCATTGTCCTCTTGAGTTGAATCATCATTCGTCAGAGGAGGACACGGGGTGGTGAGTACCCATTTGTGCTTGTTAACGGTAGGTATTATGTCGAGGTTACGTTTCGAATCTACGCAGTTTTCGTTTTCGAGTTTGTTTGAGGAAAGAATTGTAGAGAGAGGGTGGAGAGACATATTGCCTATAAAAGTTGAAACAAGTTTATGATTAGTCTTTGGTTTAGGATTTAAGTTTTATTAAGACTTTTGTAAAATCCAAAGGTGTTATAAACCAAACGATAATTTACTCCCTCAAGAGAAGGCCGCAAAAAATCTCCATTTATAAGTAAATGACACATCATTAATGCTAAGCCAAGATGTCAATACATCTATTTTGACTAGCCACCTTGTAAATTGGTTTGATCACTCACATCCTTTCGCAGAGCCTCAAGGGAGGATACTAGGGATTGAGCCTAAGTGTGCAACCAACCACTTAGTCCAAAAGATCAGCTTTGAAAAACAATCCCCCAAGGGGAGGCCTTGCCATCATTGCATCACTCTCGGACGTAGCTCATTGAGCAATGATCGAAGCAATAATGCCTTGGAGTACTCACATTTAAGTGAGGGTCGCAAGAGCGGCTCTTAGTCCCACGTTATTGCATCTTTCATTAGTGTTGGGGATCGTGGGTTACAAACAACAAGTATAACCCTCCCACTTAGTTTTTGGAGTTGGTTCATCGACTCTTTTAAGTTCGGAAACAAATTTCCTAGTTAGAGAGCGACAGAGCGGACAACTAGAAGAGAATCCTAGATCGACATGTTCAGAGCAGTATTAGTGCATAAAGGCACAAGGTACATACTCGATCTTTTCCTATTTTCTATTTCGGGAAAGTGCGTGAGGGAAGTGTGAACTTCAACTCACTCGAACACTTGAAAGTTTGAGATTACACATCTTTTTATTTTTCGGCTTGTCTACAAGGAGACCTCCCACTCAAATTTTCAAGAGCATATAGATTTTGAACATATGTGATATAGATATAGTTTTGAAAACATTTTGAAAATTTATTTGATTTGGATGACAAAATATTTTTCAAGTTTGAAAGTGAAAACGGTTTTTCAAAATTCAAACTAGTTTTGTAAAAATTCAATTTCAATTAAACTTTCAAAAACAAAACATTTTAATCTTACACATCATGTTTATAATCATATGAAAAACATTTTTGCTCAAGAAAATTTTCTCATTAGAGTTCTATAACTCATGGTAGTGGGGTTTGAAAATCCGGATTTCTAAAAAACTGGAGTTTCAGAAAGCCGCGCACCTCGGAGTAAAATCGCCATATCTGGCGGCTCCGATGTCCTTTTCAGCCGAAACCGGTGGCATTGGACAGAGGACAGACAGAGCTATAATTTGATTCAAGAATCATCAAATTTAGATTTCTGAACAGAGAGTTATGCCACTTTTAATGCGGGTTTACTCCAGCTCAAAGAAAAAGAAATAAATTAAAGCTTGGTCCTTTTTAGGTGCGAAAAAGAATCGAGTGTAACGGAACGTTTTAAGATGTTGTTTAAAGCTTTTATTTGTGTCTTATTAGCAGGGTAATAACATATAATAAAAGAAATAACAACAAGCATTAAACGAATACGGTAAATAAAAGAAACTAGAAAGACAAAGTAACTAGTCACAAAATTTACCGAAATTTCTCAAACCTTTAAAACACGTTTTTCAATATAAAAAATTAAAAACTTTTAGAACTGATTCTAATGTGTTTTAAAAACATCCCAAACTCATAGAAAATCAACATGCTTTTTAATTTAAAGACAAGAGCATTAAATTAAAAAAAATCTAAGATTACAATTCTAACTTGTCACAAAATTAGTAAACTTTCGAAAACGATTTTCAAGCTCATAATTTTAAAAACATGTACATGCTAATCTGTGACCATAGCTCTGATACCATTTGTGGGAATCGATCTAGGGTTTGAGAAAATAATTAACGCTTCGGTAAGCGGCGGAATTTTAAAAATTTTCTTTTACAAGTAAAACAGTTTATACTAACCTAGACAAGTTCAAGTACATGTAATTAAAAACCAATAAGAGCTAGAAGTTTACTAACCTTTCTTGAAGCTTGAACTTTGAAGAAGCTTGTGGAAAGTTTGCAACGCTCGTCTCCCCTCGCAGCACGTCTCTCTTTCTTTCCTCGGCACCTCGAGCAACCACGAAAGTTTCTATCACTAAATCACTCGAAAAGAAGGAATCAGTGAGTGGGCACTTTTAAACACTACGACTTAAGAACGAGTCTCGAAGTCGCAGAGCTAAACACTAGGTCGAGTGAGGACCTAGGTGCCAAGACAAGAAAAATCGAAAATAGAAACTAGAAAGAGAGAGAAGAGGGGCGGCCAACAATGTCTAGAGAGAGAGTCTCTCAATCTCTAACTTATGTTGAATGAATGGAATGAAGGGAATGAGGCCTCTATTTATAGAGGAGGTTTTACCTTCAATAAGGTAGTTTCCTCTTTCATTAAATATCACATATTCATAGGAAATATCACATACTCTCTTGGCCGAATTCCCTCTTACCCAACATAGGAAATTCATTTCCTCTTTTTCTTTTGGCATGTATCTTGATACATTAATGCACAAAATTGGTCTCTCTTCTCTTGGGTTTGGGCGTGTAAGACTTTCTAGAAGCCTTCTAGATTTTTCTTCATTTGTTCATAACAACATAAGAAAAGCCCATTAAGAATTTTCAATAAAATTCTTATGAAATGAAATTAATTCACAAGGCCCAATGATCAAGTCATGGCCGAGTGAAACATGTCATAAAATGACCTTGTCAAAAATTTATTGACATTCATTTCATCCTTTGTCTCAAAAGACAAAAATACCCTTTTAACTATTTTCGTTCTTGTTTTGACTTAGCTTCCAGTTTAACTATTCCTATCGATGTGATTCGTGACAGTGACCTCATGGACCCAAATGAACAAAGCTTGAGCTAAACACTTGGACTCAAAAGTTCACAAACCTTTTCCAAGTTTAGCTTAATGCCAACTGACTCCACTAAAGAGCTGACACTGAAAATCTCTCGGTTCAAATGAATTTATTTTCTACTCAAGAATTCGACCTAATTATGATGAGCGGATCCACTGAATATTATCTATGTTTACCCTTCATGAATGTCATCAGCTAGTCGGGATTTACTAAATTACCATTTTACCCTTCTAGCTGTTATTTCCTCAACTCCTTTGTCGCTTGTGAATAAGTTAGAAACAATGTATTGACGAGGAGCTAACAAGTCACATTATTTCATCCAAAAGAGTCAGGACTCAATTTGGACACTGGCCAGTTCATTTATTCACACTCCAAGGAACAAAGCATGAGGTGACATACATTGCATTTCAGCAATCTTGTACATGAATTCCATATCTATGAGAACTTCACAAAGTAACTCATGACATACTCACAACTTAGTATTTCACCAATAGGCCCTGTTCGGAATGACATAGTGAGTCCGAACTCTGACTTTCTCAAATGAGAATACTAAGGTGTGAAATGGCATGTCTCATTTCAGGATTAAGGTAAGCATGATGCAATTCATACATAGTGACTTCGAGACATAAGAGGTTAAATGGTTTGTTCTTATATTGTCTCTAGAAGTGCACTGGTCAATTCAGCACCTTCGGAAGATACCTAGAAGAAATATAGAGTCTCCAACTCTCAATGCCTCATAACCAAACATCATAGATTCTTCTAACAATCATACTGAAGTCAATAGTCCTTTGACCCTAAGATTGCGAATATATCGTTTTAAGCAAACTACGAAGAGTTTGTTCATGCAAATCTACATTTGTCTCTTCGTAAGTTGTTAAGTTTGTTTATGGACTAAAAGACTAAGGTTTTATCATAAAGCTTCAAACAAAGAAAGAATGAATGAACGTTTCAACTTTATTATTAAAGAATAAGCAATTACAAGCAAGAGTCTTCGTAAGACTATATGACATCAAATGAACATAAATAGACACTACTACTCTTCTTGTGGGCACCATTGACAACAGGCACGAGGAGTATCGGTCGACTTGAGGACTCGAACTCGACTCGAGGAATGAACTCATCTCGAGGAGACATGTAGAGTCGGCACGAGGAGTATCAGTCGACTCGTGGACTCGGGACTCAACTCGACGACTTATGTAGAGCCTGCACGAGGAGTTACGTGAAGAGTCGGCACGAGGAGTATCAGTCGACTCGTGAACTCGAACTCGACTCGAGGAATGAACTCATCTTGAGGAGATATGTAGAGTCAGCACGAGGAGTATCAGTCGACTCGTGGACTCGGGACTCAACTCGAGGACTAATGTAGAGCCTGCACGAGGAGTTACGTGAAGAGTCGGCACGAGGAGTATCAGTCGACTTGTGGACTCGAACTCGACTCGACGAATGAACTCATCTCGAGGAGACATGTAGAGTCGGCACGGGGAGTATCAGTCGACTCGTGGACTCGGGACTCAACTCGAGGACTTAAGTATAGCCTGCACGAGGAGTTACGTGAAGAGTCGGCACGAGGAGTATCAGTCGACTCGTGGACTCGAACTCGACTCGAGGAATGAACTCATCTCGAGGAGATATGTAGAGTCGGCACGAGGAGTATCAGTCGACTCGTGGACTCGGGACTCAACTCGAGGACTCATGTAGAGCGTGCACGAGGAGTTACGCGAAGAGTCGGCACGAGGAGTATCCGTCGACTCGTGGACTCGAACTCGATTCGAGGAATGAACTCATCTCGAGGAGAAATGTAGAGTCGGCACGAGGAGTATCACTCGACTCGTGGACTCAAACTCGACTCGAGGAATGAACTCATCTCGAGGAGACACGTAGAGTCGGCACGAGGAGTATCAGTCGACTCGTGGACTCGGGACGCAACTCGAGGACTTATGTAGAGCCTGCACGAGGAGTTACGTGAAGAGTCGGCACGAGGAGTATCAGTCGACTCGTGGACTCGAACTCGACTCGAGGAATGAACTCATCTCGAGGAGACACGTAGAGTCGGCACGAGGAGTATCAGTCGACTCGTGGACTCGGGACTCAACTAGAGGACTCATGTAGAGCCTGCACGAGGACTTACGTGAAGAGTCGGCATGAGGAGTATCAGTCGACTCGTGGACTCGAACTCGACTCGAGGAATGAACTCATCTCGAGGAGACATGTACAGTCGGCACGAGGAGTATCAGTCGACTCATGGACTCGGGACTCAACTCGAGGACTCATGTAGAGCCTGCACGAGGAGTTACGTGAAGAGTCGGCACGAGGAGTATCAGTCGACTTGTGGACTCGAACTCGACTCGAGGAATGAACTCATCTCGAGGAGACATGTAGAGTCGTCACGAGGAGTATCAGTCGACTCGTGGACTCGGGACTCAACTCGAGGACTCATGTAGAGGCTGCAAGAGGAGTTACGTGAAGAATTGGAACTAGGAGTATCAGTCGACTCGTGGACTCGGACTCGACTCGAGGAATGAACTCATCTCAAGGAGACATGTAGAGTCGGCAAGAGGAGTATCAGTCGACTCGTGGACTCAGGACTCAACTCGAGGACTCATGTAGAGCCTGCACGAGGAGTTACGTGAAGAGTCGGAACGAGGAGTATCAGTAGACTCGTGGACTCGATCTCGACTCCAGGAATGAACTCATCTCGAGGAGACATGTACAGTCGGCACGAGGAGTATCATTCGACTCTTGGACTCGGGACTCAACTCGAGGACTCATGTAGAGCCTGCACGTGGAGTTACGTGAAGAGTCGGCACGAGGAGTATCCGTCGACTCGTGGACTCGAACTCGATTCGAGGAATGAACTCATCTCGAGGAGAAATGTAGAGTCGGCACGAGGAGTATCACTCGACTCGTGGACTCGAACTCGACTCGAGGAATGAACTCATCTCGAGGAGACACGTAGAGTCGGCACGAGGAGTATCAGTCGACTCGTGGACTCGGGACTCAACTCGAGGAGTCATGTAGAGCCTGCACGAGGAGTTACGTGAAGAGTCGGCACGAGGAGTATCGGTCGACTCGTGGACTCGAACTCGACTCGAGGAATGAACTCATCTCGAACAGATATGTAGAGTCGGCACGAGGAGTATCAGTCGACTCGTGGACTCGGGACTCAACTCGAGGACTCCTGTAGAGCCTGCACGAGGAGTTACGTGAAGAGTCGGCACGAGGAGTATCAGTCGACTCGTGGACTCGGGACTCAACTCGAGGACTTATGTAGAGCCTGCACGAGGAGTTACGTGAAGAGTCGGCACGAGGAGTATCAGTTGACTCGTGGACTCGAACTCGACTCGAGGAATGAACTCATCTCGAGGAGATATGTAGAGTCGGCACGAGGAGTATCAGTCGACTCGTGGACTCGGGACTCAACTCGAGGACTCATGTAGAGCCTGCACGAGGAGTTACGTGAAGAGTCGGCACGAGGAGTATCCGTCGACTCGTGGACTCGAACTCGATTCGAGGAATGAACTCATCTCGAGGAGAAATGTAGAGTCGGCACGAGGAGTATCACTCGACTCGTGGACTCGAACTCGACTCGAGGAATGAACTCATCTCGAGGAGACACGTAGAGTCGGCATGAGGAGTATCAGTCGACTCGTGGACTCGGGACTCAACTCGAGGAGTCATGTAGAGCCTGCACGAGGAGTTACGTGAAGAGTCGGCACGAGGAGTATCGGTCGAATCGTGGACTCGACCTCGACTCGAGGAATGAACTCATCTCGAACAGATATGTAGAGTCGGCACGAGGAGTATCAGTCGACTCGTGGACTCGGGACTCAACTCGAGGACTCCTGTAGAGCCTGCACGAGGAGTTACGTGAAGAGTCGGCACGAGGAGTATCAGTCGACTCGTGAACTCGGGACTCAACTCGAGGACTTATGTAGAGCCTGCACGAGGAGTTACGTGAAGAGTCGGCACGAGGAGTATCAGTTGACTCGTGGACTCGAACTCGACTCGAGGAATGAACTCATCTCGAGGAGATATGTAGAGTCGGCACGAGGAGTATCAGTCGACTCGTGGACTCGGGACTCAACTCGAGGACTCATGTAGAGCCTGCACGAGGAGTTACGTGAAGAGTCGGCACGAGGAGTATCCGTCGAATCGTGGACTCGAACTCGATTCGAGGAATGAACTCATCTCGAGGAGAAATGTAGAGTCGGCACGAGGAGTATCACTCGACTCGTGGACTCGAACTCGACTCGAGGAATGAACTCATCTCGAGGAGACACGTAGAGTCGGCATGAGGAGTATCAGTCGACTCGTGGACTCGGGACTCAACTCGAGGACTCATGTAGAGCCTGCACGAGGACTTACGTGAAGAGTCGGCACGAGGAGTATCAGTCGACTCGTGGACTCGAACTCGACTCGAGGAATGAACTCATCTCGAGGAGACATGTAGAGTCGGCACAAGGAGTATCAGTCGACTCATGGACTCGGGACTCAACTCGAGGACTCATGTAGAGCCTGCACGAGGAGTTACGTGAAGAGTCGGCACGAGGAGTATCAATCGACTCGTGGACTCGAACTCGACTCGAGGAATGAACTCATCTCAAGGAGATATGTAGAGTCGGCACGAGGAGTATCAGTCGACTCGTGGACTCGAAATCGACTCGAGGAATGAACTCATCTCGAGGAGACACGTAGAGTTGGCACGAGGAGTATCAGTCGACTCGTGGACTCGGGACTCAACTCGAGGACTCATGTAGAGCCTGCACGAGTAGTTACGTGAAGAGTCGGCATGAGGAGTATCATGTTGTCAATGGTGCCCACAAGAAGAGTTGTAGTCTTTATTTTGAACATTTGATGTAATAAAGTCTCATGAAGACTCTTGCTTGTAATTGCCTATTCATTCATTAATAAAGTTGAAACGTTCATTCAAACTTCCTTGTCTGAAGCTTTATGATAAAATCATAGTCTTTTAGTCCATAAACAAACTAAACAACTTACGAAGAGACAAATGTAGATTTGCATGAACAAACTCTTCGTAGTTTGCTTAAAACGATATATTCGCAATCTTAGGGTCAAAGGACTATTGACCTCAGTATGATTGTTAGAAGAATCTATGATGTCTGGTTATGAGGCATTGAGAGTTGGAGACTCTATAGTTCTTCTAGGTATCTTCCGAAGGTACTGAATTGACCGGTGCACTTCTAGAGACAATATAAGAACAAACCATTTAACCTCTTATGTCTCGAAGTCACTATGTATGAATTGCATCATGCTTACCTTAATCCTGAAATGAGACATGGCATTTCACACCTTAGTATTCTCATTTGAGAAAGTCAAAGTTCGGACTCACTATGTGATTCCGAACAAGGCCTATTGGTGAAGTACTAAGTTGTGAGTCTGTCATGAGTAACTTTGTGAAGTTCTCATAGATATGGAATTCATGTACAAGATTGCTGAAATGCAATGTATGTCACCTCATGCTTTGTTCCTTGGAGTGTGAATAAATGAACTGGCCAGTGTCCAAATTGAGTCCTGACTCTTTTGGATGAAATAATGTGACTTGTTAGCTCCTCGTCAATACATTGTTTCTAACTTATTCACAAGCGACAAAGGAGTTGAGGAAATAACAGCTAGAAGGGTAAAATGGTAATTTAGTAAATCCCGACTAGCTGATGACATTCATGAAGGGTAAACATAGATAATATTCAGTGGATCCGCTCATTACAATTAGGTGAATTCTTGAGTAGAAAATAAATTCATTTGAACCGAGAGATTTTCAGTGTCAGCTCTTTAGTGGAGTCAGTTGGCATTAAGCTAAACTTGGAAAAGGTTTGTGAACTTTTGAGTCCAAGTGTTTAGCTAAAGCTTTGTTCATTTGGGTCCATGAGGTCACTGTCACGAATCACATCGATAGGAATGGTTAAACTGGAAGCTAAGTCAAAACAAGAACGAAAATAGTGAAAAGGGTATTTTTGTCTTTTGAGACAAACGATGAAATGACTGTCAATAAATTTTTGACAAGGTCATTTTATGACATGTTTTACTCGGCCATGACTTGATCATTGGGCCTTGTGAATTAATTTCATTTCATAAGAATTTTATTGAAAATTCTTATTGGGCCTTTTTCATGTTGTCATGAACAAATGGAAAAGCTTCTAGAAGCCCATTCTAGAAGGACATAGGCGCCCAACATACCCAACCAAGAGAGAATATTTTGTGCATAAATGTATCAAGATACTTGCCAAAAGAAAAAGAGGAAACAAATTTGCATGAGGATGCTATATGGAATTCGGCCAAGAGAGAGACAAGGCAAGGCATGGAACAATATAGGAAACTATTCCAAGACTTAATGAAGTCTATTTTGGCCGAGCTCCTCAAGGAAAAGAAAGAGGAAATTGGCTCATTTTATAGAAGAGGAAACTACCTTATTGAAGGTGAGACCTCTCCTATAAATAGGAGCCTCATTCTTCTCATTTGATTCATCCAAGTTTAAGAGATTTGAGAGACTCTCTCTCTAGAACTTTGGGCGAAAATCCTCTCTCTCTCTCTAGTTTATTTTCGATTATTTCTTGCTTTGGCACCTAGGTCCTCACTCGACCTAGTCTTTAGCTCTGCGACTTTGAGACTCGTTCTTAAGTCGTAGTGTTTAAAAGTGCCCACTCACTGATTCCTTCTTTTCGAGTGATTTAGTGATAGAAACTTTCGTGGTTGCTCGAGGTGCCGAGGAAAGGAAGAGAGACGTGCTGCGAGGGGAGACGAGCGTTGCAACTTTCCAAAAGCTTCTACAAGGTTCAAGCTTCAAGAAAGGTTAGTAACTTTAATAGCTCATATTAGGTTTTATTTACATGTACATGCTCTTGTCTAGGTTAGTAAAAACTAGTTTTACTTAAAAAGAAAATTTTTAAAATTCCGCCGCTTAACGAAGCGTTAAACTTTTTCTCAAACCCTAGATCGATTCCAACAAATGGTATCAGAGCTATGGTCAAAGGAATGCATGTGCATGTTTTTAAATTATGAGCTTGAAAATCGTTTTCGAAAGTTTACTAATTTTGTGACAAGTTAGAATTGTAATCTTAGATTTTTTTTAATTTATTGCTCATGCCTTTAAATTAAAAACCATGTTGATTTTCTATGAGTTTGGGATGATGTTAAAACACATTAGAATCAGTTCTAAAAGTTTTTAATTTTTTATATTGAAAAACGTGTTTTAAAGGTTTGAGAATTTTTCGAGTAAAATTTTGTGACTAGTTTTGTTACCTTGCTAGTTTCTTATTTTTACTTGAATCGTTTTATGCTTGTTGTTATTTCTTTTATGCCTTGTTATTACCTTGCTAATTGATACGAACCTCGGCCGACTAAGCTCCGAGACCCGATACCCCAATAGCACAGCGACGGATCGTCTACGTTTTAGGAACGAAGGTGGATCGAATGACGCCACGGACGGATGCGAATGGCCGTCTGATGAGTCGGGCTCGAACTCCTACACGCACCGCTTTGTAAGAGACTCGAATAGTTCTAAACGAACCAAAGAGAGAATGAAATCCTCACAGGAAATGTTTAACTCGAAATTCAAATTGTGTCTTTCCATTCAGCCTAAAGGCTTAATTTATAGAGTTTACATAGGTCAAATTCGTAGCTCCATGGGCCCCATAACCTAATCAGCCCATTTAGCCTTATTTAAGCAATAATAAACATAAAACAAAGGACCAGCCCAATACAAACCATACGGGCTTTTAAATAACATGTCTTGGCCCAAATATCATAAACTGAAAATAGAAAAATAGTAATAGTCCGACTAATTCAATTCAGCCCAAATAACGTTCTTCATTGGTGTTTCTTGGCTTCCTTGAATTCTCTCCTTTGCGAGCTCGACCCCTTCCTCATCTTGGAGCTTGATGATCAGATTGTTAAGCTCCTCCTTGAATCTCCTCGCTCGAGCTCTCGTCACGGGTCCTTCCGGCACTTGGTATTTTGCTTGCGGCTCCTTTTGGGGCATGTCCTCATCATTCCCCTCGTCTTGAAAAGGATTTGCCCTCAAATCATGATCTGCATCAAAAGGAGACAAGTCAGTCACATTGAATGTAGCACTAACATTATACTCACCTGGAAGATCCAATTTGTAGGCATTATCGTTGATCCTGCGAATAACTTGGAATGGTCCATCGCCACGCGGCTGTAGTTTGGACTTGCGTTGCTCAGGAAAACGCTCCTTGCGCATATGTAACCAGACCCAATCACCTGGTTCGAAAATCACTCTCTTGCGGCCCTTGTTGGCTTGCTGCGCATACTGCTCCGTTCTTCGCTCAATGTTGAGTCGTGCCCTCTCGTGAAGCTGCTTAACAAGCTTTGCTTTCTGTTCACCATCTAAATTCACATGCTCAGACATAGGAATAGGAGATAAATCCAACGGCGTTAGTGGGTTAAAACCATAGACAATCTCAAAGGGTGAGAACTTAGTAGATGAATGAATAGCGCGGTTATAAGCAAACTCAACATGTGGTAAACAATCTTCCCAAGTTTTGATATTCTTCTTAATTATTGCCCTCAACAAAGTCGACAAGGTCCTATTGACTACTTCGGTCTGACCATCAGTTTGGGGGTGACAAGTAGTCGAAAACAACAACCTAGTACACAACTTAGCCCATAAGGTCTTCCAAAAGTAACTTAAGAACTTGGTATCCCTATCCGAGACAATCGTCCTAGGCATGCCATGCAACCTAACAATCTCTCGAAAGAACAGATCAGCAACATTAGAAGCATCATCGGTTTTGTGACATGGGATAAAATGTGCCATCTTTGAAAACCTATCAACCACTACAAAAACAGAATCACGACCCCGCTTAGTCCTAGGCAAGCCTAACACAAAATCCATAGATATATCTACCCAAGGTGAGCTAGGAATAGGCAAAGGTGTATACATACCGTGTGATTGAACTTTCGACTTAGCTTTCCTACATGTGATGCAATTACCACAGATCCTCTCAACATCACGCTTCATGCGAGGCCAATAAAAGTGCTCTTGGATCACTCCTAGAGTTTTTGCTATCCCAAAATGTCCCATAAGGCCCCCACCATGAGCTTCCCTAACTAACAACTCCCGAAGAGAACAACTAGGCACACAAAGTCTACCAAGCCTGAACAAAAATCCATCATGCCTAAAGTAATCTCCCGACGCCACCTTCTCACACTTCGTAAATATCTCACTAAACTCTCGCTCTTCTGGATACAACTCTTTGATATGTTCAAAACCAAGCAGTTTAGCATCTAAAGTGGAAAGTAAGACATACCTTCGAGAAAGGGCATCGGCTACCACATTCTCCTTACCTTGTTTGTACTTGATGACATATGGAAACGGCTCAATGAACTCCATCCATTGCGCATGCCGTTTGTTGAGCTTTTGTTGTCCCTTCAAGTACTTCAGTGACTCATGGTCGGTGTGGACCACGAACTCTCTTGGCAAAAGGTAGTGCTGCCAAGTCTCTAAAGCTCGAATCAATGCGTACATCTCCTTGTCGTAAGTGGGGTAATTAAGGGTGGCCCCACTCAATTTTTCGCTAAAATACGCAATCGGCCGTCGATCTTGCATGAGAACTGCTCCGATTCCCACGCCGGATGCATCACACTCGACCTCGAATGGTTTATCGAAGTTAGGTAATGCGAGACAAGGAGGGTTGACTAATTTCCCTTTGATTTCGGTGAACGCCTCCTCTTGTGCTTGCCCCCATGCGAACGCCACATTTTTCTTCATCACCTCCGTGAGCGGGGCAGCGATCGTGCTAAAATCTCTGACAAAGCGCCTATAAAAGCTCGCTAAGCCATGAAAACTTCGTACTTGTGCTGCATTTGTCGGCGTCGGCCACTCCTGAATAGCCTTCACCTTTTCCTCATCTACCTGCACTCCTTTTGAACTTACAACAAAACCCAAGAAAACAACGTGATCGGTGCAAAAGGTGCACTTGTCAAGGTTAGCAAATAACTGTTCACGTTTGAGTACAATAAAAACCTCACGCAAGTGTAAGACATGATCATCCAGGGTCTTGCTATAAATCAAAATATCATCAAAGTATACCACCACAAATTTACCAATGAACGAACGCAAAACATGATTCATAAGTCGCATAAATGTGCTAGGTGCATTAGTCAAACCAAAAGGCATCACTAACCATTCATACAACCCAAGTTTAGTTTTAAAAGCGGTTTTCCATTCATCCCCCTCTTTCATTCTAATTTGGTGGTACCCACTCTTTAAATCAATTTTAGAGAAAACACACGCACCATGTAATTCGTCTAGCATATCATCCAATCTAGGAATGGGAAATCGATACCTGACCGTGATGTTGTTGATGGCTCGGCAATCCACGCACATCCTCTGGGACCCATCCTTCTTTGGAACCAATAGAACTGGTACGGCGCAAGGGCTCATGCTCTCTCTAATGTACCCCTTTGACAAAAGTTCCTCGACTTGCCGTTGCAACTCCTTCGTTTCCTCAGGGTTGGTTCGGTAGGCCGGTCTGTTTGGAAGCGAGGCTCCGGGTACAAGGTCAATCTGGTGCTCAATCCCCCGAATCGGTGGTAGTCCTGTTGGCATATCTCGAACAACAACGTCCTTGAACTCCTGCAAAAGAGAAACAATGGCAGTAGGTAGAACCTCGCCATGTTGGTCAGTGAATAAGGCAGCCTCCTTGTACACAAGTAAAATCATCGGCTGTTTGGCAAAGAAGGCTTTCCTCACATCACTCTTTCCCGCAAAGAAGTTGTTTTGTTTTCTCTCACCGATTTTGTTTTTCATGACCCCATCTTTTTTTTCACTCCCCACTTCCCTCTCGGGTTTTCTCTCTGGGACTCTCTCTTTTTTTCTCTCTGTTTTTACCTCATCCCTTGGTTCTTTTCCCTTCTCTAGGGTCCTAAACCTTTCCCTTTCTTGTTGCATCCTCAGTTGATCTTCATGAACTTGCTTTGGAGTAAGGGGTGCAAGGGTGATGGTACGATTCTTGTGCCTGAGGGAGTACTTGTTGGTGTAGCCGTCATGAGTCACCCTCCGGTCGAATTGCCACGGCCGCCCCAAAAGTATATGCCCCGCGTCCATTGGTGCCACATCACATAGCACCGAGTCCTCATAACTGCCATTCCGGAAACTGATAAGGACTTGTTTGTAGACACGTACCTCTTCACCATCATTAAACCACTGAAGCTTGTAAGGACGAGGGTGGTTTGTCGTGGAAAGTCCAAGCTTCTTCACTACAGCAACGCTGGCTATGTTCGTACAACTCCCTCCATCGACGATAACACTGAACACCTTCTCACCAATATGGCACCTGGTGTGAAAGATGTTTTCACGCTGCTCCTCATCATCTCGTACAACCTGCGCGTTCATAGTTCGTCGAGAGACCAACACGAGCTCTGCTGGTGCCTCAATTTCCTCGTCTGACTCTTCTCCGGTACCCTCTTGGTCTTCCTCTTCATCGTCGGTAATCATCTCTCCGGTCGGAAGAATCGTCATGCTCCTCTTATTCGGGCATTGATTCGCGAAGTGACCTACTCCCTGGCACTTGAAGCACTTGATATCACGATTTCGCTGAAATGACGTCTCCGGTTTCTTTTGAGCACTGGGACCAGGATTAGATGTGGTTGGGGCCGTGGAAGTGCTTGGCTTGGCTACGTCCCCTCGTGGTTTGAAACTGCTCTTCTCGTCTCGGTTGAAGGTCTTCTTCCATGCAGGTTGTTCTGAGAATCGGTTTCCCCGCATGCTACCCCTCGTCTTGAGCTGCTTCTCAATCTTGACGGCCAAGTGAACCAAATCCTCCATCTCGACATAATGCTGCAACTCCACCTTGTCCGCTCTGTCAGGGTTCAGCCCGTTGATAAATCTGGCCATGGTAGACTCGCGATCTTCCTCGATGTTTGCTCGGATCATGGCAACCTCCATTTCCCGGTAGTACTCCTCAACACTGCGAGTGCCTTGCCGTAGGCGCTGAAGCTTCTGGTAGAGCTCTCGGTAATAGTGGCGAGGCACGAATCTCTTCCTCATGATGGCCTTCATCTCATCCCAAGTCTCTATGGGCTCCTCTCCATCCCGTTGCCTACTCGTCACCAGCTGATCCCACCAAACAATAGCATAATCAGTGAATTCAGCGGCAGCAAGTATTACCTTCTTGCGTTCGGTGTAGTTGTAGCAATTGAACACAAACTGGGCTTTGGTCTCCCATTCAAAGTAGGCGTCCGGGTCACTTTTCCCTTGGAATGTTGGAATCTTCTGCTTGATGCCACCAATTCCTCCGTCTTCTCTGTCCCTTCCTCCATGTCTTCTTTCGAACATTCTCTCGTTTCGTCCTCCTCTCCTATAATCCTCCTCTTCAAAATCATTCTCCATCTCATCTTCTGTCTCCTCCCTAGGCTGTCTTCGTCTTCCTCTGTTGGGAGCTTGTTGGCCTTCCTCCACTCTCTCAACACGTTCTCGTAGTGGCTCTAACTCTTCCCTCATCATCCTCCGCATCTCTCCTATCATGGCTTGCATCATCAGCCTCCGGTCTGGAATTCCCTCATCTGCGTCGCCGTTGTTAGACATGGTTGCTGCAAGATATTGTTAGTAACAAAAGAAAACCTCACAAAACTCTCCCTCACGTGTTTACACTCAAATAATATCACTCAGCGCTCGTGTTTGATAATGGCGATAGTTATACTCTCTCTGCCTTTTACCACTCACTCAAACTCTCTATAGGCTCGTACCGAACTACTCAGAGACCAGGAAGGTGATGAAAGGACTTCGAAAACGATACACCAAAACGACACAAACGACACCCAAACGACACGAACAATAAAACGACACCCCAAATGACACAAACAAGAAAGACAACACCACGGAAAGTTATGACCAGGGTCTTATATAAGTCCCAAAAAAAACAATTCTCCCAAGGTGCGACAATCAGCCCAAAATGACAAATGGCGACAAAGTTTTTTTTTTTTCGATAGGATGTAGGATACCTAAAAACGCTCCAAAACACACAAGGAATCTATCAGGAAAATAAAATTTCTTTTTCTTTTTTTTTTTTCTTTTTTTTTTATATTTATCCGGGAGGTAATGCTAATTCGAAATTGAATGTGAAATGTCGAAATTGATTGTGAACAAAAATCCGGAATCAATGAGATACTAGGAATGAATGAAACCCGATTTCAGGATACTAAGAATGAATGCCGAATAAATGTTTCAGGATACTAGGAATCAATGAGATTTCCGAAATTAAGTGATAAAATCCGGAAATGAATTTTCTTTGACTTCCTAAGATAGACTGCGATAATTATAATTGATCTCCACTGAATTCGAATTGATCTCCACGAATTTCCTTTTCTTCTTTTTTTTTTTTTTCGGATCTTTTCTTTTCTTTTCTTTCTTCTTCTTTTTTTTTTTTTTTTTTGATGCTCAAGAACACAGACCTAGCACGAAAAGAACACAGACCTAATACACAGACTCAACACAACAAATACGTACGTACGGAATGAACACAACACAAATGGAGAAAAGAAAAACAAGGACAGACTCAACAGAACGTTTTAGGGTGATTCAACACAGACTCAACACAACAATTACGTACGTAGTGAATGAACACAACACAAACGGAGAAAAAAAAAACAAAGAAAACGAAACAAAGGATAAGCAGACCTAAAAGTAGAGACTAGCTCTGATACCACTTGATACGAACCTCGGCCGACTAAGCTCCGAGACCCGATACCCCAATAGCACAGCGACGGATCGTCTACGTTTTAGGAACGAAGGTGGATCGAATGACGCCACGGACGGATGCGAATGGCCGTCTGATGAGTCGGGCTCGAACTCCTACACGCACCGCTTTGTAAGAGACTCGAATAGTTCTAAACGAACCAAAGAGAGAATGAAATCCTCACAGGAAATGTTTAACTCGAAATTCAAATTGTGTCTTTCCATTCAGCCTAAAGGCTTAATTTATAGAGTTTACATAGGTCAAATTCGTAGCTCCATGGGCCCCATAACCTAATCAGCCCATTTAGCCTTATTTAAGCAATAATAAACATAAAACAAAGGACTAGCCCAATACAAACCATACGGGCTTTTAAATAACATGTCTTGGCCCAAATATCATAAACTGAAAATAGAAAAATAGTAATAGTCCGACTAATTCAATTCAGCCCAAATAACGTTCTTCATTGGTGTTTCTTGGCTTCCTTGAATTCTCTCCTTTGCGAGCTCGACCCCTTCCTCATCTTGGAGCTTGATGATCAGATTGTTAAGCTCCTCCTTGAATCTCCTCGCTCGAGCTCTCGTCACGGGTCCTTCCGGCACTTGGTATTTTGCTTGCGGCTCCTTTTGGGGCATGTCCTCATCACTAATAAAACACAAATAAAAGCTTTAAACAACATCTTAAAACGTTCCGTTACACTCGATTCTTTTTCGCACTTAAAAAAGACCAAGCTTTAATTTATTTCTTTTTCTTCGAGCTGGAGTAAACCCGCATTAAAAGTGGCATAACTCTCTGCTCAGAAATCGAAATTTAATGATTCTTGAATCAAATTAAAGCTCTGTCTGTCCTCTGTCCAATGCCACCGGTTTCGGCTGAAAAGGACATCGGAGCCGCCAGATATGGCGATTTTACTCCGAGGTGCGCGGCTGTCTGAAACTCCAGTTTTTAGAAATCCGGATTTTCAAACCCCACTACCATGAGTTATAGAACTCTAATGAGAAAATTTTCTTGAGCAAAAATGTTTTTCATATGATTATAAACATGATGTGTAAGATCAAAATGTTTTGATTTTTGAAAGTTTAATTGAAATTGAATCTTTACAAAACTAGTTTGAATTTTGAAAAACCTTTTTCACTTTCAAACTTGAAAATATTTTGTCATCCAAATCAAATAAGTTTTCAAAATGTTTTCAAAACTATATCTATATCACATATGTTCAAAATCTATATGCTCTTGAAATTTTGAGTGGGAGGTCTCCTTGTAGACAAGCCGAAAAATAAAAAGATGTGTAATCTCAAACTTTCAAGTGTTCGAGTGAGTTGAAGTTCACACTTCCCTCACGCACTTTCCCGAAATAGAAAATAGGAAAAGATCGAGTATGTACCTTGTGCCTTTATATGCACTAATACTGCTCTGAACATGTCGATCTTGGATTCTCTTCTAGTTGTCCGCTCTGTCGCTCTCTAACTAGGAAATTTGTTTCCGAACTTATAAGAGTCGATGAACCAACTCCAAAAACTAAGTGGGAGGGTTATATTCGTTGTTTGTAACCCGCGATCCCCAACACTAGTGAAAGATGCAATAACGTGGGACTAAGAGCCGCTCTTGCGACCCTCACTTAAATGTGAGTACTCCAAGGCGTTATTGCTTCGATCATTGCTCAATGAGCTACGTCCGAGAGTGATGCAATGATGGCAAGGCCTCCCCTTGGGGGATTGTTTTTCAAAGCTGATCTTTTGGATTAAGTGGTTGGTTGCACACTTAGGCTCAATCCCTAGTATCCTCCCTTGAGGCTCTGCGAAAGGATGTGAGTGATCAAACCAATTTACAAGGTGGCTAGTCAAAATAGATGTATTGACATCTTGGCTTATCATTAATGATGTGTCATTTACTTATAAATGGAGATTTTTTGCGGCCTTCTCTTGAGGGAGTAAATTATCGTTTGGTTTATAACACCTTTGGATTTTATAAAAGTCTTAATAAAACTTAAATCCTAAACCAAAGACTAATCATAAACTTGTTTCAACTTATATAGGCAATATGTCTCTCAACCATCTCTCTATCTTTCTTTCCTCGATCAAACTCGAAAACGAAAACTACGTCGATTCAAAACGTAACCTCGACATAATACCTACCGTCAACAAGCACAAATGGGTACTCACCACCCTGTGTCCTCCTCTGACGAATGATGATTCAACTCAAGAGGACAATGACGCCTTAGCGGCCTGGCTTCGATCCGATGAGATTGTGAGGTGCTATATATTGGCATCTATGAACAATGTGCTGAAAGAGCAACATCGTGACATCGAGACTGCCGCTGACATGCTCTACAATCTCCTTGAGATGTTTGGAGGGCAAAGGCGTCAAACAAGGCTACAAGCAGTCCGACAGTTTATGAACTGTCGCATGAAGGCTAGGACTCCTGTTAGGGACCATATGATGCTGATCATTAGTTACCTAAATGAAGTTGAAATCCTAGGATCTGAGATTGATGGGAAGAATATCATAGATATGATCTTAGAAACTCTCCCCGAGTCTCTTGATACCTTCATGCTGAACTACTCCATTACAAAGCTAAAGTACACTGTTACCAAGCTTATGGAGGAACTTCACACTGCTGTAGGTTTCACTAAGAGAAAGAGGAATCAAGGAGAGGCACATGCTACTGAGCAAAAAGCCTCCGCCTCTGGAACTGTGAAGAGACCTTACAAGGCCGATAAAATGAATTGTCCTGCCTATCTCAAAGCAAAGGAACATAGTATTGTACTAGTTACCGAAGCATGCTTTAGTAGATGATAATGTATCAACATGGATTCTTGACTCCGCTGCTACTGACCATATTTGTTGTTCCTTGAATGGTTTCAAGAAAACCAAAAGCTTAGAGGAAGGCGAGTTCTGTTTCAAATGGGGTGATGGGAGCCTGGTGTCTGCAAAGGCTGTGGGATCCGTGACGCTGTCTTTTGAAGACTGCACTTTAAACTTGAATGATGTTTATTTTGTTCCTACCTTTGGGAAGAACTTAATATCCGTTGCTCGTCTTTGTGAGCAAGATTATTGTTTAAAGTTCATAAAGAATGGAATTCGTATTTCATTTCCTGATAATTCTTTTGTCACTAATGCATGTATGAAGAATTCTCTTTTCTACATCTATCCCACTCAGCCTTCTCTTTTAGACACCGAAATAGATAACGATCTAATTAGGTAGCCAAAGAGGATCAAACTTTCTGAATCCTCCGATCTAACAAAATAAACATACCTCTGGCACTTGAGACTTGGTCATATCAGTCTAGATAGGATTAAGAGACTTGTGAGGGATGGTCCACTCCAAGCCTCTGCAATAGGTTCACTACCTACTTGTGAATCCTGCATAGAAGGAAAAATGACTAAGCGACCTTTCTCCGATAAGGGTCGAAGAGCCACTGAGTTGCTGGAACTAATACATTCTGATGTATGTGGTCCGCTCAACCAACAGGCACGTGGAGGATACGAATACTTCGTTACCTTCACTGATGATTACTCAAGATATGGGTTTGTCTATTTGCTTAAACATAAATCCGAGACCTTTAACGTATTTAAGGTCTTTAGGACTTTAGTGGAAAAGCAAACTGGCAAAGTGATCAAAACCCTTCTATCTGATCGAGGTGGTGAGTATATGTCTGGAGAGTTCGATGACTTTCTTAAAGAAGAAGGTATCGCTTCTCAGCTTACCGCACCTGGCACACCTCAACAAAACGGAGTGTCAGAGAGAAGAAACCGAACTCTTATGGAGATGGTTAGATCGATGATGAGTTACTCATCACTCCCGCTTTCCTTTTGGGGATATGCCCTCGAAACAGCCGCCTACATTCTGAACCAAGTTCCGTCCAAAACGGTTCCTGGTACTCCTTATGAACGATGGACTGGCCGTAAAGTGAATCTTGACCGCATCCGAATTTGGGGTTGCCCTGCACACGTGCTGAGGCAAAAGACTAGCAAGTTGGCTAGTAGGTCAGAATTGTGCCTGTTTGTAGGATATCCGAAGGAAACCAAAGGTTTTACTTTCTATAGTCCCGAGGACGATAAGACTTTCGTTAGCACGAATGCTCGTTTCCTTGAGGAGGACTTTATGAAGGATGCGAAACCTAGAAGCAAAATTGTGCTTGAAGAAAAGTTGGGTGAGGAAGCTTCTACCTCATCTGTAAGAACTGTTCTTACCCCAACTGAAACACAACCTAACTCATCAGAATCTCGTCAAGTAGTACTTCGACGTAGTGGGAGGGCTACTCAAAAGCCTGACAGGTACATGTCTTATGGAGACTCTCTTGTAGCCGTCTCCGACATGGATGACCCTGTTTCCTATAGCCAAGCGATGGCTTGTTCTGAATCAAACCTTTGGCTTGACGCCATGAAAGTTGAAATGCACTCGATGTATGTCAACAAAGTCTGGAAACTTGTAGACCTTCCTGAAGGGATTAAACCCGTAGGGTGTAAGTGGATATACAAGAAGAAAAGGGGTTCTGATGGGAACGTCGAGACGTTCAAAGCACGACTTGTGGCAAAGGGTTATACCCAACAAGAAGGGATTGACTATGAAGAAACCTTCTCGCCAGTCGCGATGCTTAAATCCATCCGCATACTCCTATCCATAGCTGCAGCTATCTACTATGAGATCTGGCAAATGGATGTCAAGACAGCCTTTCTGAATGGCAATCTTGACGAGCGCATTTACATGGCTCAACCAGACGGTTTCGTGGATAAAGGTCAAGAGACCAAGGTTTGTGAGTTGCTTAAATCCATTTATGGACTAAAGCAAGCATCTAGGTCATGGAATATTAGATTTGATGAAACTGTAAAGAGCTTCGGCTTTGAACAGTCAATAGATGAGCCTTGTGTTTAGAAGTTAATACACGAAGGCAAAGTTGTGTTTCTGGTACTATATGTCGATGATATACTACTCATTGGTAATGACGTGGGTAAGTTATCTGAGGTTAAGGTCTGGCTAGCAAAGCAATTCGATATGAAGGATCTAGGAGAAGCCGCGTACATTCTGGGGATCCAAATCTTTCGAGATAGGAAAAACCGGACCCTGTCGCTCTCTCAAGCATCTTATATTGATAAGGTGATGGATCGCTTCTCGATGCAAGACTGCAAGAGGGGTCAAACACCCTTTAGGCATGGAGTTTCACTCTCTAAGGACCAGTCTCCCAAGACTGCACAAGAGATTGAAGACATGAGGAAAATTCCTTACGCCTCTGCCGTAGGAAGCCTTATGTATGCTATGCTTTGCACTAGACCTGACATCTGGTTCGCCGTTGGCGTAGTTAGCCGTTTCCAATCCAACCCTGGACCCGAGCACTGGATTGCTGTTAAGCATGTTCTTAAGTATCTTCGAAGAACTAGGAACTTGATGCTTACATACTCAGGTACTGACCTGACTATGACGGGATATACCGACTCCGATTTTCAAGCGGATAAGGATTCCAGGAAATCCACTTCGGGATCTGTGTTCATCCTTAATGGTGGAGCTGTTGTGTGGAGAAGTATTAAGCAATCTTGCATTGCTGACTCCACAATGGAAGCAGAATATGTGGCTGCTTGTGAAGCATCCAAAGAGGCTGTATGGCTTAGAAAGTTCCTTAAGTATTTGGAAATTGTTCCAAACGTCGACGAGCCCATGACCCTTTATTGTGATAATAGTGGGGCTGTCGCTAACTCAAAGGAACCTAGAAGCCATAAGCGCTCTAAGCATATTGAGAGGAAATACCATTTGATTCGAGAGATCGTGCAGCGCGGAGACGTGGAAGTGAAGAAGATCTCAACGGTGGACAACCTCGCAGATCCATTCACCAAGGCCCTAGCGAACAAGGTCTTCGACCAACATCGTGAGGGATTAGGCATGAAGGACTACACACACCTTCTTTGAGTCAAGTGGGAGTTTGTTGTCAATGGTGCCCACAAGAAGAGTTGTAGTCTTTATTTTGAACATTTGATGTAATAAAGTCTCATGAAGACTCTTGCTTGTAATTGCCTATTCATTCATTAATAAAGTTGAAACGTTCATTCAAACTTCCTTGTCTGAAGCTTTATGATAAAACCATAGTCTTTTAGTCCATAAACAAACTAAACAACTTACGAAGAGACAAATGTAGATTTGCATGAACAAACTCTTCGTAGTTTGCTTAAAACGATATATTCGCAATCTTAGGGTCAAAGGACTATTGACCTCAGTATGATTGTTAGAAGAATCTATGATGTCTGGTTATGAGGCATTGAGAGTTGGAGACTCTATAGTTCTTCTAGGTATCTTCCGAAGGTACTGAATTGACCGGTGCACTTCTAGAGACAATATAAGAACAAACCATTTAACCTCTTATGTCTCGAAGTCACTATGTATGAATTGCATCATGCTTACCTTAATCCTGAAATGAGACATGGCATTTCACACCTTAGTATTCTCATTTGAGAAAGTCAAAGTTCGGACTCACTATGTGATTCCGAACAAGGCCTATTGGTGAAGTACTAAGTTGTGAGTCTGTCAGGAGTAACTTTGTGAAGTTCTCATAGATATGGAATTCATGTACAAGATTGCTGAAATGCAATGTATGTCACCATGAGGTCACTGTCACGAATCACATCGATAGGAATGGTTAAACTGGAAGCTAAGTCAAAACAAGAACGAAAATAGTGAAAAGGGTATTTTTGTCTTTTGAGACAAACGATGAAATGAATGTCAATAAATTTTTGACAAGGTCATTTTATGACATGTTTCACTCGGCCATGACTTGATCATTGGGCCTTGTGAATTAATTTCATTTCATAAGAATTTTATTGAAAATTCTTATTGGGCCTTTTTCATGTTGTCATGAACAAATGGAAAAGCTTCTAGAAGCCCATTCTAGAAGGACATAGGCGCCCAACATACCCAACCAAGAGAGAATATTTTGTGCATAAATGTATCAAGATACTTGCCAAAAGAAAAAGAGGAAACAAATTTGCATGAGGATGCTATATGGAATTCGGCCAAGAGAGAGACAAGGCAAGGCATGGAACAAAATAGGAAACTATTCCAAGACTTAATGAAGTCTATTTTGGCCGAGCTCCTCAAGGAAAAGAAAGAGGAAATTGGCTCATTTTATAGAAGAGGAAACTACCTTATTGAAGGTGAGACCTCTCCTATAAATAGGAGCCTCATTCTTCTCATTTGATTCATCCAAGTTTAAGAGATTTGAGAGACTCTCTCTCTAGAACTTTGGCCGAAAATCCTCTCTCTCTCTCTAGTTTATTTTCGATTATTTCTTGCTTTGGCACCTAGGTCCTCACTCGACCTAGTCTTTAGCTCTGCGACTTTGAGACTCGTTCTTAAGTCGTAGTGTTTAAAAGTGCCCACTCACTGATTACTTCTTTTCGAGTGATTTAGTGATAGAAACTTTCGTGGTTGCTCGAGGTGCCGAGGAAAGGAAGAGAGACGTGCTGCGAGGGGAGACGAGCGTTGCAACTTTCCAAAAGCTTCTACAAGGTTCAAGCTTCAAGAAAGGTTAGTAACTTTAATAGCTCATATTAGTTTTTATTTACATGTACATGCTCTTGTCTAGGTTAGTAAAAACTAATTTTACTTAAAAAGAAAATTTTTAAAATTCCGCCGCTTAACGAAGCGTTAAACTTTTTCTCAAACCCTAGATCGATTCCAACATATCAGTCGACTTGTGGACTCGAACTCGACTCGAGGAATGAACTCATCTCGAGGAGACATGTAGAGTCGTCACGAGGAGTATCAGTCGACTCGTGGACTCGGGACTCAACTCGAGGACTCATGTAGAGCCTGCAAGAGGAGTTACGTGAAGAATTGGAACTAGGAGTATCAGTCGACTCGTGGACTCGAACTCGACTCGAGGAATGAACTCATCTCGAGGAGACATGTAGAGTCGGCAAGAGGAGTGTCAGTCGACTCGTGGACTTAGGACTCAACTCGAGGACTCATGTAGAGCCTGCACGAGGAGTTACGTGAAGAGTCGGCACGAGGAGTATCAGTAGACTCGTGAACTCGATCTCGACTCGAGGAATGAACTCATCTCGAGGAGACATGTACAGTCGGCACGAGGAGTATCAGTCGACTCGTGGACTCGGGACTCAACTCGAGGACTCATGTAGAGCTTGCACGAGGAGTTACGTGAAGAGTCGGCACGAGGAGTATCAGTCGACTCGTGGACTCGAACTCGACTCGAGGAAAGAACTCATCTCGAGGAGATATATAGAGTCGGCACGAGGAGTATCAGTCGACTCGTGGACTCGGAACTCAACTCGAGGACTCATGTAGAGCCTGCACGAGGAGTTACGTGAAGAGTCGGCACGAGGAGTATCCGTCGACTCGTGGACTCGAACTCGATTCGAGGAATGAACTCATCTCGAGGAGAAATGTAGAGTCGGCACAAGGAGTTTCACTCGACTCGTGGACTCGAACTCGACTCGAGGAATGAACTCATCTCGAGGAGACACGTAGAGTAGGCACGAGGAGTATCAGTCGACTGGTGGACTCGGGACTCAACTCGAGGACTCATGTAGAGCCTGCACGAGGAGTTACGTGAAGAGTCGGCACGAGGAGTATCAGTCGACTCGTGGACTCGAACTCGACTCGAGGAATGAACTCATCTCGAGGAGATATGTAGAGTCGGCACGAGGAGTATTAGTCGACTCGTGGACTCGGGACTCAACTCGAGGACTCCTGTAGAGCCTGCACGAGGAGTTACGTGAAGAGTCGGCACGAGGAGTATCAGTCGACTCGTGGACTCGAACTCGACTCGAGGAATGAACTCATCTCGAGGAGATATGTAGAGTCGGCACGAGGAGTATCAGTCAACTCGTGGACTCGGGACTCAACTCGAGGACTCCTGTAGAGCCTGCACGAGGAGTTACGTGAAGAGTCGGCACGAGGAGTATCAGTCGACTCGTGGACTCGAACTCGACTCGAGGAATGAACTCATCTCGAGGAGACACGTAGAGTTGGCATGAGGAGTATCAGTCGACTCGTGGACTCAGGACTCAACTCGAGTTTTCATGTAGATCCTGCACGAGGAGTTACGTGAAGAGTCGGCACGAAGAGTATCAGTAGACTCGTGGACTCGATCTCGACTCGAGGAATGAACTCATCTCGAGGAGACATGTACAGTCGGCACGAGGAGTATCAGTCGACTCGTGGACTCGGGAATTAATTCGAGGACTCATGTAGAGCCTGCACGAGGAGTTACGTGAAGAGTTGGCACGAGGAGTATCAGTCGACTCATGGACACGAACTCGACTCGAGGAATGAACTCATCTCGAGGAGATATGTAGAGGTTGCACGAGGAGTATCAGTCGACTCGTGGACTCGGGACTCACCTCGAGGACTCATGTAGAGCCTGCACGAGGAGTTACGTGAAGAGTCGGCACGAGGAGTATCAGTCTACTTGTGGACTCGAACTCGACTCGAGGAATGAACTCATCTCGAGGAGACATGTAGAGTCGGCATGAGGAGTATCAGTCGACTCGTGGACTCGGGACTCAACTCGAGGACAGATGTAGAGCCTGCACGAGGAGTTACGTGAAGAGTCGGCACGAGGAGTATCAGTCGACTCGTGGACTCGAACTCGACTCGTGGAATGAACTCATCTCGAGGAGATATGTAGAGTCGGCACGAGGAGTATCAGTCGACTCGTGGACTCGGGACTCAACTCGAGGATTAATGTAGAGCCTGCACGAGGAGTTACGTGAAGAGTCGGCACGAGGAGTATCAGTCGACTCGTGGACACGAACTCGACTCGACGAATGAACTCATCTCGAGGAGATATGTAGACTCGGCACGAGGAGTATCAGTCGACTCGTGGACTCGAACTCGACTCGAGGAATGAACTCATCTCGAGGAAACATGTAGAGTCGTCACGAGGAGTATCAGTCGACTCGTGGACTCGGGACTCAACTCGAGGACTCATGTAGAGCCTGCAAGAGGAGTTACGTGAAGAATCGGAACTAGGAGTATCAGTCGACTCGTGGACTCGAACTCGACTCGAGGAATGAACTCATCTCGAGGAGACATGTAGAGTCGGCAAGAGGAGTATCAGTCGACTCGTGGACTCGAACTCGACTCGAGGAAAGAACTCATCTCGAGGAGATATATAGAGTCGGCACGAGGAGTATCAGTCGACTCGTGGACTCGGGACTCAACTCGAGGACTCATGTAGAGCCTGCACGAGGAGTTACGTGAAGAGTCGGCACGAGGAGTATCCGTCGACTCGTGGACTCGAACTCGATTCGAGGAATGAACTCATCTCGAGGAGAAATGTAGAGTCGGCACGAGGAGTATCACTCGACTCGTGGACTCGAACTCGACTCGAGGAATGAACTCATCTCGAGGAGACACGTAGAGTCGGCACGAGGAGTATCAGTCGACTCGTGGACTCGGGACTCAACTCGAGGAGTCATGTAGAGCCTGCACGAGGAGTTACGTGAAGAGTCGGCACGAGGAGTATCAGTCGACTCGTGGACTCGAACTCGATTCGAGGAATGAACTCATCTCGAGGAGAAATGTAGAGTCGGCACGAGGAGTATCAGTAGACTCGTGGACTCGATCTCGACTCGAGAAATGAACTCATCTCGAGGAGACATGTACAGTCGGCACGAGGAGTATCAGTCGACTCGTGGACTCGGGACTCAACTCGAGGACTCATGTAGAGCCTGCACGAGGAGTTACGTGAAGAGTCGGCACGAGGAGTATCAGTCGACTCGTGGACTCGAACTCGACTCGAGGAATGAACTCATCTCGAGGAGACATGTAGAGTCGGCACGAGGAGTATCAGTCGACTCGTGGACTCGGGACTCAACTCTAGTTTTCATGTAGAGCCTGCACGAGGAGTTACGTGAAGAGTCGGCACGAAGAGTATCAATAGACTCGTGGACTCGATCTCGACTCGAGGAATGAACTCATCTCGAGGAGACATGTACAGTCGGCACGAGGAGTATCAGTCGACTCGTGGACTTAACTCGAGGACTCTTGTAGAGCCTGCACGAGGAGTTACGTGAAGAGTTGGCACGAGGGGTATCAGTCGACTCGTGGACTCGAACTCGACTCGAGGAATGAACTCATCTCGAGGAGACATGTAGAGTCGGCACGAGGAGTATCAGTCGACTCATGGACTCGGGACTGAACTCGAGGACTCATGTAGAGCCTGCACGAGGAGTTACGTGAAGAATCGGAACTAGGAGTATCAGGCGACTCGTGGACTCGAACTCGACTCGAAGAATGAACTCATCTCGAGGAGATGTGTAGAGTTGGCACGAGGAGTATCAGTCGACTCGTGGACTCGAACTCGACTCGAGTAATGAAATCATCTCGAGGAGACATGTAGAGTCGGCACGAGGAGTATCAGTCGACTCGTGGACTCGGGACTCAACTCGAGGACTTATGTAGAGCCTGCACGAGGAGTTACGTGAAGAGTCGGCACGAGGAGTATCAGTCGACTCGTGGACTCGAACTCGACTCGAGGAATGAACTCATCTTGAGGAGATATGTAGAGTCGGCACGAGGAGTATCAGTCGACTCGTGGACTCGGGACTCAACTCGAGGACTAATGTAGAGCCTGCACGAGGAGTTACGTGAAGAGTCGGCACAAGGAGTATCAGTCGACTTGTGGACTCGAACTCGACTCGAGGAATGAACTCATCTCGAGGAGACATGTAGAGTCGGCACGAGGAGTATCAGTCGACTCGTGGACTCGGGACTCAACTCGAGGACTTATGTAGAGCCTGCACGAGAAGTTACGTGAAGAGTCGGCACGAGGAGTATCAGTCGACTCGTGGACTCGAACTCGACTCGAGGAATGAACTCATCTTGAGGAGATATGTAGAGTCGGCACGAGGAGTATCAGTCGACTCGTGGACTCGGGACTCAACTCGAGGACTAATGTAGAGCCTGCACGAGGAGTTACGTGAAGAGTCGGCACGAGAAGTATCAGTCGACTTGTGGACTCGAACTCGACTCGACGAATGAAATCATCTCGAGGATATATGTAGAGTCGGCACGAGGAGTATCAGTCGACTCGTGGACTCGAACTCGACTCGAGGAATGAACTCATCTCGAGGAGACATGTAGAGTCGGCACGGGGAGTATCAGTCGACTCGTGGACTCGGGACTCAACTCGAGGACTTATGTAGAGCCTGCACGAGGAGTTACGTGAAGAGTCGGCATGAGGAGTATCAGTCGACTCGTGGACTCGAACTCGACTCGAGGAATGAACACATCTCGAGGAGATATGTAGAGTCGGCACGAGGAGTATCAGTCGACTCGTGGACTCGGGACTGAACTTGAGGACTCATGTAGAGCCTGCACGAGGAGTTACGTGAAGAGTCGGCACGAGGGGTATCAGTCGACTCGTGGACTCGAACTCGACTCGAGGAATGAACTCATCTCGAGGAGACATGTAGAGTCGGCACGAGGAGTATCAGTCGACTCATGGACTCGGGACTGAACTCGAGGACTCATGTAGAGCCTGCACGAGGAGTTACGTGAAGAATCGGAACTAGGAGTATCAGGCGACTCGTGGACTCGAACTCGACTCGAAGAATGAACTCATCTCGAGGAGATGTGTAGAGTTGGCACGAGGAGTATCAGTCGACTCGTGGACTCGAACTCGACTCGAGTAATGAAATCATCTCGAGGAGATATGTAGAGTCGGCACGAGGAGTATCAGTCGACTCGTGGACTCGGGACTCAACTCGAGGACTTATGTAGAGCCTGCACGAGGAGTTACGTGAAGAGTCGGCACGAGGAGTATCAGTCGACTCGTGGACTCGAACTCGACTCGAGGTATGAACTCATCTTGAGGAGATATGTAGAGTCGGCACGAGGAGTATCAGTCGACTCGTGGACTCGGGACTCAACTCGAGGACTAATGTAGAGCCTGCACGAGGAGTTACGTGAAGAGTCGGCACAAGGAGTATCAGTCGACTTGTGGACTCGAACTCGACTCGAGGAATGAACTCATCTCGAGGAGACATGTAGAGTCGGCACGAGGAGTATCAGTCGACTCGTGGACTCGGGACTCAACTCGAGGACTTATGTAGAGCCTGCACGAGGAGTTACGTGAAGAGTCGGCACGAGGAGTATCAGTCGACTCGTGGACTCGAACTCGACTCGAGGAATGAACTCATCTTGAGGAGATATGTAGAGTCGGCACGAGGAGTATCAGTCGACTCGTGGACTCGGGACTCAACTCGAGGACTAATGTAGAGCCTGCACGAGGAGTTACGTGAAGAGTTGGCACGAGAAGTATCAGTCGACTTGTGGACTCGAACTCGACTCGACGAATGAAATCATCTCGAGGATATATGTAGAGTCGGCACGAGGAGTATCAGTCGACTCGTGGACTCGAACTCGACTCGAGGAATGAACTCATCTCGAGGAGACATGTAGAGTCGGCACGGGGAGTATCAGTCGACTCGTGGACTCGGGACTCAACTCGAGGACTTATGTAGAGCCTGCACGAGGAGTTACGTGAAGAGTCGGCATGAGGAGTATCAGTCGACTCGTGGACTCGAACTCGACTCGAGGAATGAACACATCTCGAGGAGATATGTAGAGTCGGCACGAGGAGTATCAGTCGACTCGTGGACTCGGGACTGAACTTGAGGACTCATGTAGAGCCTGCACGAGGAGTTACGTGAAGAGTCGGCACGAGGGGTATCAGTCGACTCGTGGACTCGAACTCGACTCGAGGAATGAACTCATCTCGAGGAGACATGTAGAGTCGGCACGAGGAGTATCAGTCGACTCATGGACTCGGGACTGAACTCGAGGAATCATGTAGAGCCTGCACGAGGAGTTACGTGAAGAGTCGGCACGAGGAGTATCAATCGACTCGTGGACTTGAACTCGACTCGAGGAGTGAACTCATCTCGAGGAGAGATGTAGAGTCGGCACGAGGAGTATGAGTCGACTTGTGGACTCGAACTCGACTCGAGGAATGAACTCATCTCGAGGAGACACGTAGAGTCCGCACGAGGAGTATCAGTCGACTCGTGGACTCGGGACTCAACTCGAGGACTCATGTAGAGCCTGCACGAGGAGTTACGTGAAGAGTCGGCACGAGGAGTATCAGTCGACTCGTGGACTCAAACTCGACTCGAGGAATGAACTCATCTCTAGGAGACATGTAGAGTCTTCACGAGGAGTATCATTCGACTCGTGGACTAGGGACTGAACTCGAGGACTCATGTAGAGCCTGCACGAGGAGTTACGTGAAGAATCGGAGCTAGGAGTATCAGTCGACTCGTGGACTCGAACTCGACTCGAGGAATGAACTCATCTCGAGGAGATATGTAGAGTCGGCAAGAGGAGTATCAGTCGACTCGTGGACTCAGGACTCAACTCGAGGACTTATGTAGAGCCTGCACGAGGAGTTACGTGAAGCGTTGGCACGAGGAGTATCAGTCGACTCATGGACTCAAACTCGACTCGAGGAATGAACTCATCTCGAGGAGATATGTAGAGTTGGCACGAGGAGTATCAGTCGACTCGTGGACTCGAACTCGACTCGAGTAATGAAATCATCTCGAGGAGACATGTAGAGTCGGCACGAGGAGTATCAATCGACTCGTGGACTCGGGACTCAACTCGAGGACTCATGTAGAGCCTGCACGAAGAGTTACGTGAAGAGTCCGCACGAGGAGTATAAGTCTACTCGTGGACACGAACTCGACTCGAGGAATGAACTCATCTCGAGGAGACACGTAGAGTCCGCAGGATGAGTATCAGTCGACTCGTGGACTCGGGAGTTAACTCGAGGACTCATGTAGAGCCTGCACGAGGAGTTACGTGAAGAGTCGCCACTAGGAGTATCACTAGACTCGTGGACTCGATCTCGACTCGAGGAATGAACTCATCTCGAGGAGACATGTAGAGTCGGCACGAGGAGTATCAGTCGACTCGTGGACTCGGGACTCAACTCGAGGACTCATGTAGATCCTGCACGAGGAGTTACGTGAAGAGTCGGCACGAGGAGTATCAGTCGACTCGTGGACTCGAACTCGACTCGAGTAATGAAATCATCTCGAGGAGACATGTAGAGTCGGCACGAGGAGTATCAATCGACTCGTGGACTCGGGACTCAACTCGAGGACTCATGTAGAGCCTGCACGAAGAGTTACGTGAAGAGTCCGCACGAGGAGTATAAGTCTACTCGTGGACACGAACTCGACTCGAGGAATGAACTCATCTCGAGGAGACACGTAGAGTCCGCAGGAGGAGTATCAGTCGACTCGTGGACTCGGGAGTTAACTCGAGGACTCATGTAGAGCCTGCACGAGGAGTTACGTGAAGAGTCGCCACTAGGAGTATCAGTAGACTCGTGGACTCGATCTCGACTCGAGGAATGAACTCATCTCGAGGAGACATGTAGAGTCGGCACGAGGAGTATCAGTCGACTCGTGGACTCGGGACTCAACTCGAGGACTCATGTAGAGCCTGCACGAGGAGTTACTTGAAGAGTCCGCACGAGGAGTATCAGTCGACTCGTGGACACGAACTCGACTCGAGGAATGAACTCATCTCGAGGGGATATGTAGAGTCGGCACGAAGAGTATCAATCGACTCGTGGACTCGGGACTCAACTCGAGGACTCATGTAGAGCCTGCACGAGGAGTTACGTGAAGAGTCGCCACTAGGAGTATCAGTAGACTCGTGTACTCGATCTCGACTCGAGGAATGAACTCATCTCGAGGAGACATGTAGAGTCGGCACGAGGAGTATCAGTCGACTCGTGGACTCGGGACTCAACTCAAGGACTCATGTAGATCCTACACGAGGAGTTACGTGAAGAGTCGGCACGAGGAGTATCAGTCGACTTGTGGACTCGAACTCGACTCGAGGAATGAACTCATCTCGAGACATGTAGAGTCGGCACGAGGAGTATCAGTCGACTCGTGGACTCGGGACTCAACTCGAGGACTTATGTAGAGCCTGCACGAGGAGTTACGTGAAGAGTCGGCACGAGGAGTATCAGTCGACTCGTGGACTCGAACTCGACTCGAGGAATGAACTCATCTCGAGGAGATATGTAGAGTCGGCACGAGGAGTATCAGTCGACTCGTGGACTCGGGACTCAACTCGAGGACTAATGTAGAGCCTGCACGAGGAGTTACGTGAAGAGTCGGCACGAGGAGTATCAGTCGACTTGTGGAGTCGAACTCGACTCGACGAATGAACTCATCTCGAGGAGACATGTAGAGTCGGCACGGGGAGTATCAGTCGACTCGTGGACTCGGGATTCAACTCGAGGACTTATGTAGAGCCTGCACGAGGAGTTACGTGAAGAGTCGGCATGAGGAGTATCAGTCGACTCGTGGACTCGAACTCGACTCGTGGAATGAACTCATCTCGAGGAGATATGTAGAGTCAGCACGAGGAGTATCAGTCGACTCGTGGACTCGGGACTCAACTCGAGGACTCATGTAGAGCCTACATGAGGAGTTACGTGAAGAGTCGGCACGAGGAGTATCAGTCGACTCGTGGACTCGAACTCGACTCGAGGAATGAACTCATCTCGAGGAGACATGTAGAGTCGGCACGAGGAGTATCAGTCGACTCGTGGAATCGAACTCGACTCGTGGAATGAACTCATTTCGAGGAGATATGTAGAGTCAGCACGAGGAGTATCAGTCGACTCGTGGACTCGGGACTCAACTCGAGGACTCATGTAGAGCGTGCACGAGGAGTTACGTGAAGAGTCGGCACGAGGAGTATCAGTCGACTCGTGGATTTGAACTCGACTCGAGGAATGAACTCATCTCGAGGAGATATGTAGAGTCGGCACGAGGAGTATCAGTCGACTCATGGACTCGGGACTGAACTCGAGGACTCATGTAGAGCCTGCACGAGGAGTTACGTGAAGAGTCGGCACGAGGAGTATCAATCGACTCGTGGACTTGAACTCGACTCGAGGAATGAACTCATCTCGAGGAGATATGTAGAGTCGGCACGAGGAGTATCAGTCGACTCGTGGACTCGAACTCGACTCGAGGAATGAACTAATCTCGAGGAGACACGTAGAGTCGGCACGAGGAGTATCAGTCGACTCGTGGACTCGGGACTCAACTCTAGGACTCATGTAGAGCCTGCACGAGGAGTTACGTGAAGAGTCGGCAGGAGGAGTATCAGTCGACTCGTGGACTCGAACTCGACTCGAGGAATGAACTCATCTCGAGGAGACATGTAGAGTCTTCACGAGGAGTATCAGACGACTCATGGACTAGGGACTCAACTCGAGGACTCATGTAGAGCCTGCACGAGGAGTTACGTGAAGAATCGGAACTAGGAGTATCAGTCGACTCGTGTAATCGAACTCGACTCGAAGAATGAACTCATCTCGAGGAGATATGTAGAGTTGGCACGAGGAGTATCAGTCGACTCGTGGACTCGAACTCGACTCGAGTAATGAAATCATCTCAAGGAGACATGTAGAGTCGGCACGAGGAGTATCAGTCGACTCGTGGACTCGGGACTCAACTCGAGGACTCATGTAGAGCCTGCACGAGGAGTTACGTGAAGAGTCCGCACGAGGAGTATCAGTCGACTCGTGGACACGAACTCGACTCGAGGAATGAACTCATCTCGAGGAGTATCATTCGACTCGTGGACTAGGGACTCAACTCGAGGAATGAACTCATCTCGAGGAGATATGTAGAGTTGGCACGAGGAGTAACAGCCGACTCGTGGACTCGGGACTCACCTCGAGGACTCATGTAGAGCCTGCACGAGGAGTTACGTGAAGAGTCGGCACAAGGAGTATCAGTCGACTTGTGGACTCGAACTCGACTCGAGGAATGAACTCATCTCGAGGAGACATGTAGAGTCGGCACGAGGAGTATCAGTCGACTCGTGGAATCGGGACTCAACTCGAGGACTTATGTAGAGCCTGCACGAGGAGTTACGTGAAGAGTCGGCACGAGGAGTATCAGTCGACTCGTGGACTCGAACTCGACTCGAGGAATGAACTCATCTTGAGGAGATATGTAGAGTCGGCACGAGGAGTATCAGTCGACTCGTGGACTCGGGACTCAACTCGAGGACTAATGTAGAGCCTGCACGAGGAGTTACGTGAAGAGTCGGCACGAGGAGTATCAGTCGACTTGTGGACTCGAACTCGACTCGACGAATGAAATCATCTCGAGGATATATGTAGAGTCGGCACGAGGAGTATCAGTCGACTCGTGGACTCGAACTCGACTCGAGGAATGAACTCATCTCGAGGAGACATGTAGAGTCGGCACGGGGAGTATCAGTCGACTCGTGGACTCGGGACTCAACTCGAGGACTTATGTAGAGCCTGCACGAGGAGTTACGTGAAGAGTCGGCATGAGGAGTATCAGTCGACTCGTGGACTCGAACTCGACTCGAGGAATGAACTCATCTCGAGGAGATATGTAGAGTCGGCACGAGGAGTATCAGTCGACTCGTGGACTCGGGACTGAACTTGAGGACTCATGTAGAGCTTGCACGAGGAGTTACGTGAAGAGTCGGCACGAGGGGTATCAGTCGACTCGTGGACTCGAACTCGACTCGAGGAATGAACTCATCTCGAGGAGACATGTAGAGTCGGCACGAGGAGTATCAGTCGACTCATGGACTCGGGACTGAACTCGAGGACTCATGTAGAGCCTGCACGAGGAGTTACGTGAAGAGTCGGCACGAGGAGTATCAATCGACTCGTGGACTTGAACTCGACTCGAGGAGTGAACTCATCTCGAGGAGATATGTAGAGTCGGCACGAGGAGTATCAGTCGACTTGTGGACTCGAACTCGACTCGAGGAATGAACTCATCTCGAGGAGACACGTAGAGTCCGCACGAGGAGTATCAGTCGACTCGTGGACTCGGGACTCAACTCGAGGACTCATGTAGAGCCTGCACGAGGAGTTACGTGAAGAGTCGGCATGAGGAGTATCAGTCGACTCGTGGACTCAAACTCGACTCGAGGAATGAACTCATCTCTAGGAGACATGTAGAGTCTTCACGAGGAGTATCATTCGACTCGTGGACTAGGGACTGAACTCGAGGACTCATGTAGAGCCTGCACGAGGAGTTACGTGAAGAATCGGAGCTAGGAGTATCAGTCGACTCGTGGACTCGAACTCGACTCGAGGAATGAACTCATCTCGAGGAGATATGTAGAGTCGGCAAGAGGAGTATCAGTCGACTCGTGGACTCAGGACTCAACTCGAGGACTTATGTAGAGCCTGCACGAGGAGTTACGTGAAGCGTTGGCACGAGGAGTATCAGTCGACTCATGGACTCAAACTCGACTCGAGGAATGAACTCATCTCGAGGAGATATGTAGAGTTGGCACGAGGAGTATCAGTCGACTCGTGGACTCGAACTCGACTCGAGTAATGAAATCATCTCGAGGAGACATGTAGAGTCGGCACGAGGAGTATCAATCGACTCGTGGACTCGGGACTCAACTCGAGGACTCATGTAGAGCCTGCACGAAGAGTTACGTGAAGAGTCCGCACGAGGAGTATAAGTCTACTCGTGGACACGAACTCGACTCGAGGAATGAACTCATCTCGAGGAGACACGTAGAGTCCGCAGGAGGAGTATCAGTCGACTCGTGGACTCGGGAGTTAACTCGAGGACTCATGTAGAGCCTGCACGAGGAGTTACGTGAAGAGTCGCCACTAGGAGTATCAGTAGACTCGTGGACTCGATCTCGACTCGAGGAATGAACTCATCTCGAGGAGACATGTAGAGTCGGCACGAGGAGTATCAGTCGACTCGTGGACTCGGGACTCAACTCGAGGACTCATGTAGAGCCTGCACGAGGAGTTACTTGAAGAGTCCGCACGAGGAGTATCAGTCGACTCGTGGACACGAACTCGACTCGAGGAATGAACTCATCTCGAGGGGATATGTAGAGTCGGCACGAAGAGTATCAATCGACTCGTGGACTCGGGACTCAACTCGAGGACTCATGTAGAGCCTGCACGAGGAGTTACGTGAAGAGTCGCCACTAGGAGTATCAGTAGACTCGTGTACTCGATCTCGACTCGAGGAATGAACTCATCTCGAGGAGACATGTAGAGTCGGCACGAGGAGTATCAGTCGACTCGTGGACTCGGGACTCAACTCAAGGACTCATGTAGATCCTACACGAGGAGTTACGTGAAGAGTCGGCACGAGGAGTATCAGTCGACTTGTGGACTCGAACTCGACTCGAGGAATGAACTCATCTCGAGACATGTAGAGTCGGCACGAGGAGTATCAGTCGACTCGTGGACTCGGGACTCAACTCGAGGACTTATGTAGAGCCTGCACGAGGAGTTACGTGAAGAGTCGGCACGAGGAGTATCAGTCGACTCGTGGACTCGAACTCGACTCGAGGAATGAACTCATCTTGAGGAGATATGTAGAGTCGGCACGAGGAGTATCAGTCGACTCGTGGACTCGGGACTCAACTCGAGGACTAATGTAGAGCCTGCACGAGGAGTTACGTGAAGAGTCGGCACGAGGAGTATCAGTCGACTTGTGGACTCGAACTCGACTCGACGAATGAAATCATCTCGAGGATATATGTAGAGTCGGCACGAGGAGTATCAGTCGACTCGTGGACTCGAACTCGACTCGAGGAATGAACTCATCTCGAGGAGACATGTAGAGTCGGCACGGGGAGTATCAGTCGACTCGTGGACTCGGGACTCAACTCGAGGACTTATGTAGAGCATGCACGAGGAGTTACGTGAAGAGTCGGCATGAGGAGTATCAGTCGACTCGTGGACTCGAACTCGACTCGAGGAATGAACTCATCTCGAGGAGATATGTAGAGTCGGCACGAGGAGTATCAGTCGACTCGTGGACTCGGGACTGAACTTGAGGACTCATGTAGAGCCTGCACGAGGAGTTACGTGAAGAGTCGGCACGAGGGGTATCAGTCGACTCGTGGACTCGAACTCGACTCGAGGAATGAACTCATCTCGAGGAGACATGTAGAGTCGGCACGAGGAGTATCAGTCGACTCATGGACTCGGGACTGAACTCGAGGACTCATGTAGAGCCTGCACGAGGAGTTACGTGAAGAGTCGGCACGAGGAGTATCAATCGACTCGTGGACTTGAACTCGACTCGAGGAGTGAACTCATCTCGAGGAGATATGTAGAGTCGGCACGAGGAGTATCAGTCGACTTGTGGACTCGAACTCGACTCGAGGAATGAACTCATCTCGAGGAGACACGTAGAGTCCGCACGAGGAGTATCAGTCGACTCGTGGACTCGGGACTCAACTCGAGGACTCATGTAGAGCCTGCACGAGGAGTTACGTGAAGAGTCGGCATGAGGAGTATCAGTCGACTCGTGGACTCAAACTCGACTCGAGGAATGAACTCATCTCTAGGAGACATGTAGAGTCTTCACGAGGAGTATCATTCGACTCGTGGACTAGGGACTGAACTCGAGGACTCATGTAGAGCCTGCACGAGGAGTTACGTGAAGAATCGGAGCTAGGAGTATCAGTCGACTCGTGGACTCGAACTCGACTCGAGGAATGAACTCATCTCGAGGAGATATGTAGAGTCGGCAAGAGGAGTATCAGTCGACTCGTGGACTCAGGACTCAACTCGAGGACTTATGTAGAGCCTGCACGAGGAGTTACGTGAAGCGTTGGCACGAGGAGTATCAGTCGACTCATGGACTCAAACTCGACTCGAGGAATGAACTCATCTCGAGGAGATATGTAGAGTTGGCACGAGGAGTATCAGTCGACTCGTGGACTCGAACTCGACTCGAGTAATGAAATCATCTCGAGGAGACATGTAGAGTCGGCACGAGGAGTATCAATCGACTCGTGGACTCGGGACTCAACTCGAGGACTCATGTAGAGCCTGCACGAAGAGTTACGTGAAGAGTCCGCACGAGGAGTATAAGTCTACTCGTGGACACGAACTCGACTCGAGGAATGAACTCATCTCGAGGAGACACGTAGAGTCCGCAGGAGGAGTATCAGTCGACTCGTGGACTCGGGAGTTAACTCGAGGACTCATGTAGAGCCTGCACGAGGAGTTACGTGAAGAGTCGCCACTAGGAGTATCAGTAGACTCGTGGACTCGATCTCGACTCGAGGAATGAACTCATCTCGAGGAGACATGTAGAGTCGGCACGAGGAGTATCAGTCGACTCGTGGACTCGGGACTCAACTCGAGGACTCATGTAGAGCCTGCACGAGGAGTTACTTGAAGAGTCCGCACGAGGAGTATCAGTCGACTCGTGGACACGAACTCGACTCGAGGAATGAACTCATCTCGAGGGGATATGTAGAGTCGGCACGAAGAGTATCAATCGACTCGTGGACTCGGGACTCAACTCGAGGACTCATGTAGAGCCTGCACGAGGAGTTACGTGAAGAGTCGCCACTAGGAGTATCAGTAGACTCGTGTACTCGATCTCGACTCGAGGAATGAACTCATCTCGAGGAGACATGTAGAGTCGGCACGAGGAGTATCAGTCGACTCGTGGACTCGGGACTCAACTCAAGGACTCATGTAGATCCTACACGAGGAGTTACGTGAAGAGTCGGCACGAGGAGTATCAGTCGACTTGTGGACTCGAACTCGACTCGAGGAATGAACTCATCTCGAGACATGTAGAGTCGGCACGAGGAGTATCAGTCGACTCGTGGACTCGGGACTCAACTCGAGGACTTATGTAGAGCCTGCACGAGGAGTTACGTGAAGAGTCGGCACGAGGAGTATCAGTCGACTCGTGGACTCGAACTCGACTCGAGGAATGAACTCATCTCGAGGAGATATGTAGAGTCGGCACGAGGAGTATCAGTCGACTCGTGGACTCGGGACTCAACTCGAGGACTAATGTAGAGCCTGCACGAGGAGTTACGTGAAGAGTCGGCACGAGGAGTATCAGTCGACTTGTGGAGTCGAACTCGACTCGACGAATGAACTCATCTCGAGGAGACATGTAGAGTCGGCACGGGGAGTATCAGTCGACTCGTGGACTCGGGATTCAACTCGAGGACTTATGTAGAGCCTGCACGAGGAGTTACGTGAAGAGTCGGCATGAGGAGTATCAGTCGACTCGTGGACTCGAACTCGACTCGTGGAATGAACTCATCTCGAGGAGATATGTAGAGTCAGCACGAGGAGTATCAGTCGACTCGTGGACTCGGGACTCAACTCGAGGACTCATGTAGAGCCTACATGAGGAGTTACGTGAAGAGTCGGCACGAGGAGTATCAGTCGACTCGTGGACTCGAACTCGACTCGAGGAATGAACTCATCTCGAGGAGACATGTAGAGTCGGCACGAGGAGTATCAGTCGACTCGTGGAATCGAACTCGACTCGTGGAATGAACTCATTTCGAGGAGATATGTAGAGTCAGCACGAGGAGTATCAGTCGACTCGTGGACTCGGGACTCAACTCGAGGACTCATGTAGAGCGTGCACGAGGAGTTACGTGAAGAGTCGGCACGAGGAGTATCAGTCGACTCGTGGATTTGAACTCGACTCGAGGAATGAACTCATCTCGAGGAGATATGTAGAGTCGGCACGAGGAGTATCAGTCGACTCATGGACTCGGGACTGAACTCGAGGACTCATGTAGAGCCTGCACGAGGAGTTACGTGAAGAGTCGGCACGAGGAGTATCAATCGACTCGTGGACTTGAACTCGACTCGAGGAATGAACTCATCTCGAGGAGATATGTAGAGTCGGCACGAGGAGTATCAGTCGACTCGTGGACTCAAACTCGACTCGAGGAATGAACTAATCTCGAGGAGACACGTAGAGTCGGCACGAGGAGTATCAGTCGACTCGTGGACTCGGGACTCAACTCTAGGACTCATGTAGAGCCTGCACGAGGAGTTACGTGAAGAGTCGGCAGGAGGAGTATCAGTCGACTCGTGGACTCGAACTCGACTCGAGGAATGAACTCATCTCGAGGAGACATGTAGAGTCTTCACGAGGAGTATCAGACGACTCATGGACTAGGGACTCAACTCGAGGACTCATGTAGAGCCTGCACGAGGAGTTACGTGAAGAATCGGAACTAGGAGTATCAGTCGACTCGTGTAATCGAACTCGACTCGAAGAATGAACTCATCTCGAGGAGATATGTAGAGTTGGCACGAGGAGTATCAGTCGACTCGTGGACTCGAACTCGACTCGAGTAATGAAATCATCTCAAGGAGACATGTAGAGTCGGCACGAGGAGTATCAGTCGACTCGTGGACTCGGGACTCAACTCGAGGACTCATGTAGAGCCTGTACGAGGAGTTACGTGAAGAGTCCGCACGAGGAGTATCAGTCGACTCGTGGACACGAACTCGACTCGAGGAATGAACTCATCTCGAGGAGTATCATTCGACTCGTGGACTAGGGACTCAACTCGAGGAATGAACTCATCTCGAGGAGATATGTAGAGTTGGCACGAGGAGTAACAGCCGACTCGTGGACTCGGGACTCACCTCGAGGACTCATGTAGAGCCTGCACGAGGAGTTACGTGAAGAGTCGGCACAAGGAGTATCAGTCGACTTGTGGACTCGAACTCGACTCGAGGAATGAACTCATCTCGAGGAGACATGTAGAGTCGGCACGAGGAGTATCAGTCGACTCGTGGAATCGGGACTCAACTCGAGGACTTATGTAGAGCCTGCACGAGGAGTTACGTGAAGAGTCGGCACGAGGAGTATCAGTCGACTCGTGGACTCGAACTCGACTCGAGGAATGAACTCATCTTGAGGAGATATGTAGAGTCGGCACGAGGAGTATCAGTCGACTCGTGGACTCGGGACTCAACTCGAGGACTAATGTAGAGCCTGCACGAGGAGTTACGTGAAGAGTCGGCACGAGGAGTATCAGTCGACTTGTGGACTCGAACTCGACTCGACGAATGAAATCATCTCGAGGATATATGTAGAGTCGGCACGAGGAGTATCAGTCGACTCGTGGACTCGAACTCGACTCGAGGAATGAACTCATCTCGAGGAGACATGTAGAGTCGGCACGGGGAGTATCAGTCGACTCGTGGACTCGGGACTCAACTCGAGGACTTATGTAGAGCCTGCACGAGGAGTTACGTGAAGAGTCGGCATGAGGAGTATCAGTCGACTCGTGGACTCGAACTCGACTCGAGGAATGAACTCATCTCGAGGAGATATGTAGAGTCGGCACGAGGAGTATCAGTCGACTCGTGGACTCGGGACTGAACTTGAGGACTCATGTAAAGCCTGCACGAGGAGTTACGTGAAGAGTCGGCACGAGGGGTATCAGTCGACTCGTGGACTCGAACTCGACTCGAGGAATGAACTCATCTCGAGGAGACATGTAGAGTCGGCACGAGGAGTATCAGTCGACTCATGGACTCGGGACTGAACTCGAGGACTCATGTAGAGCCTGCACGAGGAGTTACGTGAAGAGTCGGCACGAGGAGTATCAATCGACTCGTGGACTTGAACTCGACTCGAGGAGTGAACTCATCTCGAGGAGATATGTAGAGTCGGCACGAGGAGTATCAGTCGACTTGTGGACTCGAACTCGACTCGAGGAATGAACTCATCTCGAGGAGACACGTAGAGTCCGCACGAGGAGTATCAGTCGACTCGTGGACTCGGGACTCAACTCGAGGACTCATGTAGAGCCTGCACGAGGAGTTACGTGAAGAGTCGGCATGAGGAGTATCAGTCGACTCGTGGACTCAAACTCGACTCGAGGAATGAACTCATCTCTAGGAGACATGTAGAGTCTTCACGAGGAGTATCATTCGACTCGTGGACTAGGGACTGAACTCGAGGACTCATGTAGAGCCTGCACGAGGAGTTACGTGAAGAATCGGAGCTAGGAGTATCAGTCGACTTGTGGACTCGAACTCGACTCGAGGAATGAACTCATCTCGAGGAGATATGTAGAGTCGGCAAGAGGAGTATCAGTCGACTCGTGGACTCAGGACTCAACTCGAGGACTTATGTAGAGCCTGCACGAGGAGTTACGTGAAGCGTTGGCACGAGGAGTATCAGTCGACTCATGGACTCAAACTCGACTCGAGGAATGAACTCATCTCGAGGAGATATGTAGAGTTGGCACGAGGAGTATCAGTCGACTCGTGGACTCGAACTCGACTCGAGTAATGAAATCATCTCGAGGAGACATGTAGAGTCGGCACGAGGAGTATCAATCGACTCGTGGACTCGGGACTCAACTCGAGGACTCATGTAGAGCCTGCACGAAGAGTTACGTGAAGAGTCCGCACGAGGAGTATAAGTCTACTCGTGGACACGAACTCGACTCGAGGAATGAACTCATCTCGAGGAGACACGTAGAGTCCGCAGGAGGAGTATCAGTCGACTCGTGGACTCGGGAGTTAACTCGAGGACTCATGTAGAGCCTGCACGAGGAGTTACGTGAAGAGTCGCCACTAGGAGTATCAGTAGACTCGTGGACTCGATCTCGACTCGAGGAATGAACTCATCTCGAGGAGACATGTAGAGTCGGCACGAGGAGTATCAGTCGACTCGTGGACTCGGGACTCAACTCGAGGACTCATGTAGATCCTGCACGAGGAGTTACGTGAAGAGTCGGCACGAGGAGTATCAGTCGACTTGTGGACTCGAACTCGACTCGAGTAATGAAATCATCTCGAGGAGACATGTAGAGTCGGCACGAGGAGTATCAGTCGACTCGTGGACTCGGGACTCAACTCGAGGACTCATGTAGAGCCTGCACGATGAGTTACGTGAAGAGTCCGCACGAGGAGTATCAGTCGACTCGTGGACACGAACTCGACTCGAGGAATGAACTCATCTCGAGGGGATATGTAGAGTCGGCACGAAGAGTATCAATCGACTCGTGGACTCGGGACTCAACTCGAGGACTCATGTAGAGCCTGCACGAGGAGTTACGTGAAGAGTCGCCACTAGGAGTATCAGTAGACTCGTGTACTCGATCTCGACTCGAGGAATGAACTCATCTCGAGGAGACATGTAGAGTCGGCACGAGGAGTATCAGTCGACTCGTGGACTCGGGACTCAACTCAAGGACTCATGTAGATCCTACACGAGGAGTTACGTGAAGAGTCGGCACGAGGAGTATCAGTCGACTTGTGGACTCGAACTCGACTCGAGGAATGAACTCATCTCGAGACATGTAGAGTCGGCACGAGGAGTATCAGTCGACTCGTGGACTCGGGACTCAACTCGAGGACTTATGTAGAGCCTGCACGAGGAGTTACGTGAAGAGTCGGCACGAGGAGTATCAGTCGACTCGTGGACTCGAACTCGACTCGAGGAATGAACTCATCTCGAGGAGATATGTAGAGTCGGCACGAGGAGTATCAGTCGACTCGTGGACTCGGGACTCAACTCGAGGACTAATGTAGAGCCTGCACGAGGAGTTACGTGACGAGTCGGCACGAGGAGTATCAGTCGACTTGTGGAGTCGAACTCGACTCGACGAATGAACTCATCTCGAGGAGACATGTAGAGTCGGCACGGGGAGTATCAGTCGACTCGTGGACTCGGGACTCAACTCGAGGACTTATGTAGAGCCTGCACGAGGAGTTACGTGAAGAGTCGGCATGAGGAGTATCAGTCGACTCGTGGACTCGAACTCGACTCGTGGAATGAACTCATCTCGAGGAGATATGTAGAGTCAGCACGAGGAGTATTAGTCGACTCGTGGACTCGGGACTCAACTCGAGGACTCATGTAGAGCCTACATGAGGAGTTACGTGAAGAGTCGGCACGAGGAGTATCAGTCGACTCGTGGACTCGAACTCGACTCGAGGAATGAACTCATCTCGAGGAGACATGTAGAGTCGGCACGAGGAGTATCAGTCGACTCGTGGAATCGAACTCGACTCGTGGAATGAACTCATTTCGAGGAGATATGTAGAGTCAGCACGAGGAGTATCAGTCGACTCGTGGACTCGGGACTCAACTCGAGGACTCATGTAGAGCGTGCACGAGGAGTTACGTGAAGAGTCGGCACGAGGAGTATCAGTCGACTCGTGGACTTGAACTCGACTCGAGGAATGAACTCATCTCGAGGAGATATGTAGAGTCGGCACGAGGAGTATCAGTCGACTCATGGACTCGGGACTGAACTCGAGGACTCATGAAGAGCCTGCACGAGGAGTTACGTGAAGAGTCGGCACGAGGAGTATCAATCGACTCGTGGACTTGAACTCGACTCGAGGAATGAACTCATCTCGAGGAGATATGTAGAGTCGGCACGAGGAGTATCAGTCGACTCGTGGACTCGAACTCGACTCGAGGAATGAACTAATCTCGAGGAGACACGTAGAGTCGGCACGAGGAGTATCAGTCGACTCGTGGACTCGGGACTCAACTCTAGGACTCATGTAGAGCCTGCACGAGGAGTTACGTGAAGAGTCGGCAGGAGGAGTATCAGTCGACTCGTGGACTCGAACTCGACTCGAGGAATGAACTCATCTCGAGGAGACATGTAGAGTCTTCACGAGGAGTATCAGACGACTCATGGACTAGGGACTCAACTCGAGGACTCATGTAGAGCCTGCACGAGGAGTTAAGTGAAGAATCGGAACTAGGAGTATCAGTCGACTCGTGTAATCGAACTCGACTCGAAGAATGAACTCATCTCGAGGAGATATGTAGAGTTTGCACGAGGAGTATCAGTCGACTCGTGGACTCGAACTCGACTCGAGTAATGAAATCATCTCAAGGAGACATGTAGAGTCGGCACGAGGAGTATCAGTCGACTCGTGGACTCGGGACTCAACTCGAGGACTCATGTAGAGCCTGCACGAGGAGTTACGTGAAGAGTCCGCACGAGGAGTATCAGTCGACTCGTGGACACGAACTCGACTCGAGGAATGAAATCATCTCGAGGAGATATATAGATTCGGCACGAGGAGTATCAATCGACTCGTGGACTCGGGACTCAACTCGAGGACTCATGTAGAGCCTGCACGAGGAGTTACGTGAAGAGTCGCCACTAGGAGTATCAGTAGACTCGTGGACTCGATCTCGACTCGAGGAATGAACTCATCTCGAGGAGACATGTAGAGTCGGCACGAGGAGTATCAGTCGACTTGTGGACTCGAACTCGACTCGAGGAATGAACTCATCTCGAGGAGACACGTAGAGTCCGCACGAGGAGTATCAGTCGACTCGTGGACTCGGGACTCAACTCGAGGACTCATGTAGAGCCTGCACGAGGAGTTACGTAAAGAGTCGGCATGAGGAGTATCAGTCGACTCGTGGACTCAAACTCGACTCGAGGAATGAACTCATCTCTAGGAGACATGTAGAGTCTTCACGAGGAGTATCATTCGACTCGTGGACTAGGGACTGAACTCGAGGACTCATGTAGAGCCTGCACGAGGAGTTACGTGAAGAATCGGAGCTAGGAGTATCAGTCGACTCGTGGACTCGAACTCGACTCGAGGAATGAACTCATCTCGAGGAGATATGTAGAGTCGGCAAGAGGAGTATCAGTCGACTCGTGGACTCAGGACTCAACTCGAGGACTTATGTAGAGCCTGCACGAGGAGTTACGTGAAGCGTTGGCACGAGGAGTATCAGTCGACTCATGGACTCAAACTCGACTCGAGGAATGAACTCATCTCGAGGAGATATGTAGAGTTGGCACGAGGAGTATCAGTCGACTCGTGGACTCGAACTCGACTCGAGTAATGAAATCATCTCGAGGAGACATGTAGAGTCGGCACGAGGAGTATCAATCGACTCGTGGACTCGGGACTCAACTCGAGGACTCATGTAGAGCCTGCACGAAGAGTTACGTGAAGAGTCCGCACGAGGAGTATAAGTCTACTCGTGGACACGAACTCGACTCGAGGAATGAACTCATCTCGAGGAGACACGTAGAGTCCGCAGGAGGAGTATCAGTCGACTCGTGGACTCGGGAGTTAACTCGAGGACTCATGTAGAGCCTGCACGAGGAGTTACGTGAAGAGTCGCCACTAGGAGTATCAGTAGACTCGTGGACTCGATCTCGACTCGAGGAATGAACTCATCTCGAGGAGACATGTAGAGTCGGCACGAGGAGTATCAGTCGACTCGTGGACTCGGGACTCAACTCGAGGACTCATGTAGATCCTGCACGAGGAGTTACGTGAAGAGTCGGCACGAGGAGTATCAGTCGACTTGTGGACTCGAACTCGACTCGAGTAATGAAATCATCTCGAGGAGACATGTAGAGTCGGCACGAGGAGTATCAGTCGACTCGTGGACTCGGGACTCAACTCGAGGACTCATGTAGAGCCTGCACGATGAGTTACGTGAAGAGTCCGCACGAGGAGTATCAGTCGACTCGTGGACACGAACTCGACTCGAGGAATGAACTCATCTCGAGGGGATATGTAGAGTCGGCACGAAGAGTATCAATCGACTCGTGGACTCGGGACTCAACTCGAGGACTCATGTAGAGCCTGCACGAGGAGTTACGTGAAGAGTCGCCACTAGGAGTATCAGTAGACTAGTGTACTCGATCTCGACTCGAGGAATGAACTCATCTCGAGGAGACATGTAGAGTCGGCACGAGGAGTATCAGTCGACTCGTGGACTCGGGACTCAACTCAAGGACTCATGTAGATCCTACACGAGGAGTTACGTGAAGAGTCGGCACGAGGAGTATCAGTCGACTTGTGGACTCGAACTCGACTCGAGGAATGAACTCATCTCGAGACATGTAGAGTCGGCACGAGGAGTATCAGTCGACTCGTGGACTCGGGACTCAACTCGAGGACTTATGTAGAGCCTGCACGAGGAGTTACGTGAAGAGTCGGCACGAGGAGTATCAGTCGACTCGTGGACTCGAACTCGACTCGAGGAATGAACTCATCTCGAGGAGATATGTAGAGTCGGCACGAGGAGTATCAGTCGACTCGTGGACTCGGGACTCAACTCGAGGACTAATGTAGAGCCTGCACGAGGAGTTACGTGAAGAGTCGGCACGAGGAGTATCAGTCGACTTGTGGAGTCGAACTCGACTCGACGAATGAACTCATCTCGAGGAGACATGTAGAGTCGGCACGGGGAGTATCAGTCGACTCGTGGACTCGGGACTCAACTCGAGGACTTATGTAGAGCCTGCACGAGGAGTTACGTGAAGAGTCGGCATGAGGAGTATCAGTCGACTCGTGGACTCGAACTCGACTCGTGGAATGAACTCATCTCGAGGAGATATGTAGAGTCAGCACGAGGAGTATTAGTCGACTCGTGGACTCGGGACTCAACTCGAGGACTCATGTAGAGCCTACATGAGGAGTTACGTGAAGAGTCGGCACGAGGAGTATCAGTCGACTCGTGGACTCGAACTCGACTCGAGGAATGAACTCATCTCGAGGAGACATGTAGAGTCGGCACGAGGAGTATCAGTCGACTCGTGGAATCGAACTCGACTCGTGGAATGAACTCATTTCGAGGAGATATGTAGAGTCAGCACGAGGAGTATCAGTCGACTCGTGGACTCGGGACTCAACTCGAGGACTCATGTAGAGCGTGCACGAGGAGTTACGTGAAGAGTCGGCACGAGGAGTATCAGTCGACTCGTGGACTTGAACTCGACTCGAGGAATGAACTCATCTCGAGGAGATATGTAGAGTCGGCACGAGGAGTATCAGTCGACTCATGGACTCGGGACTGAACTCGAGGACTCATGAAGAGCCTGCACGAGGAGTTACGTGAAGAGTCGGCACGAGGAGTATCAATCGACTCGTGGACTTGAACTCGACTCGAGGAATGAACTCATCTCGAGGAGATATGTAGAGTCGGCACGAGGAGTATCAGTCGACTCGTGGACTCGAACTCGACTCGAGGAATGAACTAATCTCGAGGAGACACGTAGAGTCGGCACGAGGAGTATCAGTCGACTCGTGGACTCGGGACTCAACTCTAGGACTCATGTAGAGCCTGCACGAGGAGTTACGTGAAGAGTCGGCAGGAGGAGTATCAGTCGACTCGTGGACTCGAACTCGACTCGAGGAATGAACTCATCTCGAGGAGACATGTAGAGTCTTCACGAGGAGTATCAGACGACTCATGGACTAGGGACTCAACTCGAGGACTCATGTAGAGCCTGCACGAGGAGTTAAGTGAAGAATCGGAACTAGGAGTATCAGTCGACTCGTGTAATCTAACTCGACTCGAAGAATGAACTCATCTCGAGGAGATATGTAGAGTTGGCACGAGGAGTATCAGTCGACTCGTGGACTCGAACTCGACTCGAGTAATGAAATCATCTCAAGGAGACATGTAGAGTCGGCACGAGGAGTATCAGTCGACTCGTGGACTCGGGACTCAACTCGAGGACTCATGTAGAGCCTGCACGAGGAGTTACGTGAAGAGTCCGCACGAGGAGTATCAGTCGACTCGTGGACACGAACTCGACTCGAGGAATGAAATCATCTCGAGGAGATATATAGATTCGGCACGAGGAGTATCAATCGACTCGTGGACTCGGGACTCAACTCGAGGACTCATGTAGAGCCTGCACGAGGAGTTACGTGAAGAGTCGCCACTAGGAGTATCAGTAGACTCGTGGACTCGATCTCGACTCGAGGAATGAACTCATCTCGAGGAGACATGTAGAGTCGGCACGAGGAGTATCAGTCGACTTGTGGACTCGAACTCGACTCGAGGAATGAACTCATCTCGAGGAGACACGTAGAGTCCGCACGAGGAGTATCAGTCGACTCGTGGACTCGGGACTCAACTCGAGGACTCATGTAGAGCCTGCACGAGGAGTTACGTAAAGAGTCGGCATGAGGAGTATCAGTCGACTCGTGGACTCAAACTCGACTCGAGGAATGAACTCATCTCTAGGAGACATGTAGAGTCTTCACGAGGAGTATCATTCGACTCGTGGACTAGGGACTGAACTCGAGGACTCATGTAGAGCCTGCACGAGGAGTTACGTGAAGAATCGGAGCTAGGAGTATCAGTCGACTCGTGGACTCGAACTCGACTCGAGGAATGAACTCATCTCGAGGAGATATGTAGAGTCGGCAAGAGGAGTATCAGTCGACTCGTGGACTCAGGACTCAACTCGAGGACTTATGTAGAGCCTGCACGAGGAGTTACGTGAAGCGTTGGCACGAGGAGTATCAGTCGACTCATGGACTCAAACTCGACTCGAGGAATGAACTCATCTCGAGGAGATATGTAGAGTTGGCACGAGGAGTATCAGTCGACTCGTGGACTCGAACTCGACTCGAGTAATGAAATCATCTCGAGGAGACATGTAGAGTCGGCACGAGGAGTATCAATCGACTCGTGGACTCGGGACTCAACTCGAGGACTCATGTAGAGCCTGCACGAAGAGTTACGTGAAGAGTCCGCACGAGGAGTATAAGTCTACTCGTGGACACGAACTCGACTCGAGGAATGAACTCATCTCGAGGAGACACGTAGAGTCCGCAGGAGGAGTATCAGTCGACTCGTGGACTCGGGAGTTAACTCGAGGACTCATGTAGAGCCTGCACGAGGAGTTACGTGAAGAGTCGCCACTAGGAGTATCAGTAGACTCGTGGACTCGATCTCGACTCGAGGAATGAACTCATCTCGAGGAGACATGTAGAGTCGGCACGAGGAGTATCAGTCGACTCGTGGACTCGGGACTCAACTCGAGGACTCATGTAGATCCTGCACGAGGAGTTACGTGAAGAGTCGGCACGAGGAGTATCAGTCGACTTGTGGACTCGAACTCGACTCGAGTAATGAAATCATCTCGAGGAGAAATGTAGAGTCGGCACGAGGAGTATCAGTCGACTCGTGGACTCGGGACTCAACTCGAGGACTCATGTAGAGCCTGCACGATGAGTTACGTGAAGAGTCGGCACGAGGAGTATCAGTCGACTCGTGGACACGAACTCGACTCGAGGAATGAACTCATCTCGAGGGGATATGTAGAGTCGGCACGAAGAGTATCAATCGACTCGTGGACTCGGGACTCAACTCGAGGACTCATGTAGAGCCTGCACGAGGAGTTACGTGAAGAGTCGCCACTAGGAGTATCAGTAGACTCGTGTACTCGATCTCGACTCGAGGAATGAACTCATCTCGAGGAGACATGTAGAGTCGGCACGAGGAGTATCAGTCGACTCGTGGACTCGGGACTCAACTCAAGGACTCATGTAGATCCTACACGAGGAGTTACGTGAAGAGTCGGCACGAGGAGTATCAGTCGACTTGTGGACTCGAACTCGACTCGAGGAATGAACTCATCTCGAGACATGTAGAGTCGGCACGAGGAGTATCAGTCGACTCGTGGACTCGGGACTCAACTCGAGGACTTATGTAGAGCCTGCACGAGGAGTTACGTGAAGAGTCGGCACGAGGAGTATCAGTCGACTCGTGGACTCGAACTCGACTCGAGGAATGAACTCATCTCGAGGAGATATGTAGAGTCGGCACGAGGAGTATCAGTCGACTCGTGGACTCGGGACTCAACTCGAGGACTAATGTAGAGCCTGCACGAGGAGTTACGTGAAGAGTCGGCACGAGGAGTATCAGTCGACTTGTGGACTCGAACTCGACTCGACGAATGAACTCATCTCGAGGAGACATGTAGAGTCGGCACGGGGAGTATCAGTCGACTCGTGGACTCGGGACTCAACTCGAGGACTTATGTAGAGCCTGCACGAGGAGTTACGTGAAGAGTCGGCATGAGGAGTATCAGTCGACTCGTGGACTCGAACTCGACTCGTGGAATGAACTCATCTCGAGGAGATATGTAGAGTCAGCACGAGGAGTATTAGTCGACTCGTGGACTCGGGACTCAACTCGAGGACTCATGTAGAGCCTACATGAGGAGTTACGTGAAGAGTCGGCACGAGGAGTATCAGTCGACTCGTGGACTCGAACTCGACTCGAGGAATGAACTCATCTCGAGGAGACATGTAGAGTCGGCACGAGGAGTATCAGTCGACTCGTGGAATCGAACTCGACTCGTGGAATGAACTCATTTCGAGGAGATATGTAGAGTCAGCACGAGGAGTATCAGTCGACTCGTGGACTCGGGACTCAACTCGAGGACTCATGTAGAGCGTGCACGAGGAGTTACGTGAAGAGTCGGCACGAGGAGTATCAGTCGACTCGTGGACTTGAACTCGACTCGAGGAATGAACTCATCTCGAGGAGATATGTAGAGTCGGCACGAGGAGTATCAGTCGACTCATGGACTCGGGACTGAACTCGAGGACTCATGAAGAGCCTGCACGAGGAGTTACGTGAAGAGTCGGCACGAGGAGTATCAATCGACTCGTGGACTTGAACTCGACTCGAGGAATGAACTCATCTCGAGGAGATATGTAGAGTCGGCACGAGGAGTATCAGTCGACTCGTGGACTCGAACTCGACTCGAGGAATGAACTAATCTCGAGGAGACACGTAGAGTCGGCACGAGGAGTATCAGTCGACTCGTGGACTCGGGACTCAACTCTAGGACTCATGTAGAGCCTGCACGAGGAGTTACGTGAAGAGTCGGCAGGAGGAGTATCAGTCGACTCGTGGACTCGAACTCGACTCGAGGAATGAACTCATCTCGAGGAGACATGTAGAGTCTTCACGAGGAGTATCAGACGACTCATGGACTAGGGACTCAACTCGAGGACTCATGTAGAGCCTGCACGAGGAGTTAAGTGAAGAATCGGAACTAGGAGTATCAGTCGACTCGTGTAATCGAACTCGACTCGAAGAATGAACTCATCTCGAGGAGATATGTAGAGTTGGCACGAGGAGTATCAGTCGACTCGTGGACTCGAACTCGACTCGAGTAATGAAATCATCTCAAGGAGACATGTAGAGTCGGCACGAGGAGTATCAGTCGACTCGTGGACTCGGGACTCAACTCGAGGACTCATGTAGAGCCTGCACGAGGAGTTACGTGAAGAGTCCGCACGAGGAGTATCAGTCGACTCGTGGACACGAACTCGACTCGAGGAATGAACTCATCTCGAGGAGATATATAGATTCGGCACGAGGAGTATCAATCGACTCGTGGACTCGGGACTCAACTCGAGGACTCATGTAGAGCCTGCACGAGGAGTTACGTGAAGAGTCGCCACTAGGAGTATCAGTAGACTCGTGGACTCGATCTCGACTCGAGGAATGAACTCATCTCGAGGAGACATGTAGAGTCGGCACGAGGAGTATCAGTCGACTCGTGGACTCGGGACTCAACTCGAGGACTCATGTAGATCCTGCACGAGGAGTTACGTGAAGAGTCGGCACGAGGAGTATCAGTCGACTCGTGGACTCGAACTCGACTCGAGGAATGAACTCATCTCGAGGAGATATGTAGAGTCGGCACGAGGAGTATCAGTCGACTCGTGGACTCGGGACTCGACTCGAGGACTCATGTAGAGCGTGCACGAGGAGTTACGTGAAGAGTCGGCACGAGGAGTATCAGTCGACTCGTGGACTCGAACTCGACTCGAGGAATGAACTCATCTCGAGGAGATATATAGAGTCGGCACGATGAGTACCAGTCGACTCGTGGACTCGAACTCGACTCGAGGAATGAACTCATCTCGAGGAGACATGTAGAGTCTGCACGAGGAGTATCAGTCGACTCGTGGACTCATGTAGAGCCTGCACGAGGAGTTACGTGAAGAGTCGGCACGAGGAGTATCAGTCGACTCGTGGACTCGAACTCGACTCGAGGAATGAACTCATCTCGAGGAGACATGTAGAGTCTTCACGAGGAGTATCAGACGACTCATGGACTAGGGACTCAACTCGAGGACTCATGTAGCCTGCACGAGGAGTTACGTGAAGAATCGGAACTAGGAGTATCAGTCGACTCGTGGACTCGAACTCGACTCGAAGAATGAACTCATCTCGAGGAGATGTGTAGAGTTGGCACGAGGAGTATCAGTCGACTCGTGGACTCGAACTCGACTCGAGTAATGAAATCATCTCGAGGAGACATGTAGAGTCGGCACGAGGAGTATCAGTCGACTCGTGGACTCGGGACTCAACTCGAGGACTCATGTAGAGCCTGCACGAGGAGTTACGTGAAGAGTCCGCACGAGGAGTATCAGTCGACTCGTGGACACGAACTCGACTCGAGGAATGAACTCATCTCGAGGGGATATGTAGAGTCGGCACGAAGAGTATCAATCGACTCGTGGACTCGGGACTCAACTCGAGGACTCATGTAGAGCCTGCACGAGGAGTTACGTGAAGAGTCGCCACTAGGAGTATCAGTAGACTCGTGTACTCGATCTCGACTCGAGGAATGAACTCATCTCGAGGAGACATGTAGAGTCGGCACGAGGAGTATCAGTCGACTCGTGGACTCGGGACTCAACTCAAGGACTCATGTAGATCCTACACGAGGAGTTACGTGAAGAGTCGGCACGAGGAGTATCAGTCGACTTGTGGACTCGAACTCGACTCGAGGAATGAACTCATCTCGAGACATGTAGAGTCGGCACGAGGAGTATCAGTCGACTCGTGGACTCGGGACTCAACTCGAGGACTTATGTAGAGCCTGCACGAGGAGTTACGTGAAGAGTCGGCACGAGGAGTATCAGTCGACTCGTGGACTCGAACTCGACTCGAGGAATGAACTCATCTCGAGGAGATATGTAGAGTCGGCACGAGGAGTATCAGTCGACTCGTGGACTCGGGACTCAACTCGAGGACTAATGTAGAGCCTGCACGAGGAGTTACGTGAAGAGTCGGCACGAGGAGTATCAGTCGACTTGTGGAGTCGAACTCGACTCGACGAATGAACTCATCTCGAGGAGACATGTAGAGTCGGCACGGGGAGTATCAGTCGACTCGTGGACTCGGGACTCAACTCGAGGACTTATGTAGAGCCTGCACGAGGAGTTACGTGAAGAGTCGGCATGAGGAGTATCAGTCGACTCGTGGACTCGAACTCGACTCGTGGAATGAACTCATCTCGAGGAGATATGTAGAGTCAGCACGAGGAGTATCAGTCGACTCGTGGACTCGGGACTCAACTCGAGGACTCATGTAGAGCCTACATGAGGAGTTACGTGAAGAGTCGGCACGAGGAGTATCAGTCGACTCGTGGACTCGAACTCGACTCGAGGAATGAACTCATCTCGAGGAGACATGTAGAGTCGGCACGAGGAGTATCAGTCGACTCGTGGAATCGAACTCGACTCGTGGAATGAACTCATTTCGAGGAGATATGTAGAGTCAGCACGAGGAGTATCAGTCGACTCGTGGACTCGGGACTCAACTCGAGGACTCATGTAGAGCGTGCACGAGGAGTTACGTGAAGAGTCGGCACGAGGAGTATCAGTCGACTCGTGGACTTGAACTCGACTCGAGGAATGAACTCATCTCGAGGAGATATGTAGAGTCGGCACGAGGAGTATCAGTCGACTCATGGACTCGGGACTGAACTCGAGGACTCATGAAGAGCCTGCACGAGGAGTTACGTGAAGAGTCGGCACGAGGAGTATCAATCGACTCGTGGACTTGAACTCGACTCGAGGAATGAACTCATCTCGAGGAGATATGTAGAGTCGGCACGAGGAGTATCAGTCGACTCGTGGACTCGAACTCGACTCGAGGAATGAACTAATCTCGAGGAGACACGTAGAGTCGGCACGAGGAGTATCAGTCGACTCGTGGACTCGGGACTCAACTCTAGGACTCATGTAGAGCCTGCACGAGGAGTTACGTGAAGAGTCGGCAGGAGGAGTATCAGTCGACTCGTGGACTCGAACTCGACTCGAGGAATGAACTCATCTCGAGGAGACATGTAGAGTCTTCACGAGGAGTATCAGACGACTCATGGACTAGGGACTCAACTCGAGGACTCATGTAGAGCCTGCACGAGGAGTTAAGTGAAGAATCGGAACTAGGAGTATCAGTCGACTCGTGTAATCGAACTCGACTCGAAGAATGAACTCATCTCGAGGAGATATGTAGAGTTGGCACGAGGAGTATCAGTCGACTCGTGGACTCGAACTCGACTCGAGTAATGAAATCATCTCAAGGAGACATGTAGAGTCGGCACGAGGAGTATCAGTCGACTCGTGGACTCGGGACTCAACTCGAGGACTCATGTAGAGCCTGCACGAGGAGTTACGTGAAGAGTCCGCACGAGGAGTATCAGTCGACTCGTGGACACGAACTCGACTCGAGGAATGAACTCATCTCGAGGAGATATATAGATTCGGCACGAGGAGTATCAATCGACTCGTGGACTCGGGACTCAACTCGAGGACTCATGTAGAGCCTGCACGAGGAGTTACGTGAAGAGTCGCCACTAGGAGTATCAGTAGACTCGTGGACTCGATCTCGACTCGAGGAATGAACTCATCTCGAGGAGACATGTAGAGTCGGCACGAGGAGTATCAGTCGACTCGTGGACTCGGGACTCAACTCGAGGACTCATGTAGATCCTGCACGAGGAGTTACGTGAAGAGTCGGCACGAGGAGTATCAGTCGACTCGTGGACTCGAACTCGACTCGAGGAATGAACTCATCTCGAGGAGATATGTAGAGTCGGCACGAGGAGTATCAGTCGACTCGTGGACTCGGGACTCGACTCGAGGACTCATGTAGAGCGTGCACGAGGAGTTACGTGAAGAGTCGGCACGAGGAGTATCAGTCGACTCGTGGACTCGAACTCGACTCGAGGAATGAACTCATCTCGAGGAGATATATAGAGTCGGCACGATGAGTACCAGTCGACTCGTGGACTCGAACTCGACTCGAGGAATGAACTCATCTCGAGGAGACATGTAGAGTCTGCACGAGGAGTATCAGTCGACTCGTGGACTCATGTAGAGCCTGCACGAGGAGTTACGTGAAGAGTCGGCACGAGGAGTATCAGTCGACTCGTGGACTCGAACTCGACTCGAGGAATGAACTCATCTCGAGGAGACATGTAGAGTCTTCACGAGGAGTATCAGACGACTCATGGACTAGGGACTCAACTCGAGGACTCATGTAGCCTGCACGAGGAGTTACGTGAAGAATCGGAACTAGGAGTATCAGTCGACTCGTGGACTCGAACTCGACTCGAAGAATGAACTCATCTCGAGGAGATGTGTAGAGTTGGCACGAGGAGTATCAGTCGACTCGTGGACTCGAACTCGACTCGAGTAATGAAATCATCTCGAGGAGACATGTAGAGTCGGCACGAGGAGTATCAGTCGACTCGTGGACTCGGGACTCAACTCGAGGACTCATGTAGAGCCTGCACGAGGAGTTACGTGAAGAGTCCGCACGAGGAGTATCAGTCGACTCGTGGACACGAACTCGACTCGAGGAATGAACTCATCTCGAGGGGATATGTAGAGTCGGCACGAAGAGTATCAATCGACTCGTGGACTCGGGACTCAACTCGAGGACTCATGTAGAGCCTGCACGAGGAGTTACGTGAAGAGTCGCCACTAGGAGTATCAGTAGACTCGTGTACTCGATCTCGACTCGAGGAATGAACTCATCTCGAGGAGACATGTAGAGTCGGCACGAGGAGTATCAGTCGACTCGTGGACTCGGGACTCAACTCAAGGACTCATGTAGATCCTACACGAGGAGTTACGTGAAGAGTCGGCACGAGGAGTATCAGTCGACTTGTGGACTCGAACTCGACTCGAGGAATGAACTCATCTCGAGACATGTAGAGTCGGCACGAGGAGTATCAGTCGACTCGTGGACTCGGGACTCAACTCGAGGACTTATGTAGAGCCTGCACGAGGAGTTACGTGAAGAGTCGGCACGAGGAGTATCAGTCGACTCGTGGACTCGAACTCGACTCGAGGAATGAACTCATCTCGAGGAGATATGTAGAGTCGGCACGAGGAGTATCAGTCGACTCGTGGACTCGGGACTCAACTCGAGGACTAATGTAGAGCCTGCACGAGGAGTTACGTGAAGAGTCGGCACGAGGAGTATCAGTCGACTTGTGGAGTCGAACTCGACTCGACGAATGAACTCATCTCGAGGAGACATGTAGAGTCGGCACGGGGAGTATCAGTCGACTCGTGGACTCGGGACTCAACTCGAGGACTTATGTAGAGCCTGCACGAGGAGTTACGTGAAGAGTCGGCATGAGGAGTATCAGTCGACTCGTGGACTCGAACTCGACTCGTGGAATGAACTCATCTCGAGGAGATATGTAGAGTCAGCACGAGGAGTATCAGTCGACTCGTGGACTCGGGACTCAACTCGAGGACTCATGTAGAGCCTACATGAGGAGTTACGTGAAGAGTCGGCACGAGGAGTATCAGTCGACTCGTGGACTCGAACTCGACTCGAGGAATGAACTCATCTCGAGGAGACATGTAGAGTCGGCACGAGGAGTATCAGTCGACTCGTGGAATCGAACTCGACTCGTGGAATGAACTCATCTCGAGGAGATATGTAGAGTCAGCACGAGGAGTATCAGTCGACTCGTGGACTCGGGACTCAACTCGAGGACTCATGTAGAGCGTGCACGAGGAGTTACGTGAAGAGTCGGCACGAGGAGTATCAGTCGACTCGTGGACTTGAACTCGACTCGAGGAATGAACTCATCTCGAGGAGATATGTAGAGTCGGCACGAGGAGTATCAGTCGACTCATGGACTCGGGACTGAACTCGAGGACTCATGTTGAGCCTGCACGAGGAGTTACGTGAAGAGTCGGCACGAGGAGTATCAATCGACTCGTGGACTTGAACTCGACTCGAGGAATGAACTCATCTCGAGGAGATATGTAGAGTCGGCACGAGGAGTATCAGTCGACTCGTGGACTCGAACTCGACTCGAGGAATGAACTAATCTCGAGGAGACACGTAGAGTCGGCACGAGGAGTATCAGTCGACTCGTGGACTCGGGACTCAACTCTAGGACTCATGTAGAGCCTGCACGAGGAGTTACGTGAAGAGTCGGCAGGAGTAGTATCAGTCGACTCGTGGACTCGAACTCGACTCGAGGAATGAACTCATCTCGAGGAGACATGTAGAGTCTTCACGAGGAGTATCAGACGACTCATGGACTAGGGACGCAACTCGAGGACTCATGTAGAGCCTGCACGAGGAGTTACGTGAAGAATCGGAACTAGGAGTATCAGTCGACTCGTGTACTCGAACTCGACTCGAAGAATGAACTCATCTCGAGGAGATATGTAGAGTTGGCACGAGGAGTATCAGTCGACTCGTGGACTCGAACTCGACTCGAGTAATGAAATCATCTCAAGGAGACATGTAGAGTCGGCACGAGGAGTATCAGTCGACTCGTGGACTCGGGACTCAACTCGAGGACTCATGTAGAGCCTGCACGAGGAGTTACGTGAAGAGTCCGCACGAGGAGTATCAGTCGACTCGTGGACACGAACTCGACTCGAGGAATGAACTCATCTCGAGGAGATATATAGATTCGGCATGAGGAGTATCAATCGACTCGTGGACTCGGGACTCAACTCGAGGACTCATGTAGAGCCTGCACGAGGAGTTACGTGAAGAGTCGCCACTAGGAGTATCAGTAGACTCGTGGACTCGATCTCGACTCGAGGAATGAACTCATCTCGAGGAGACATGTAGAGTCGGCACGAGGAGTATCAGTCGACTCGTGGACTCGGGACTCAACTCGAGGACTCATGTAGATCCTGCACGAGGAGTTACGTGAAGAGTCGGCACGAGGAGTATCAGTCGACTCGTGGACTCGAACTCGACTCGAGGAATGAACTCATCTCGAGGAGATATGTAGAGTCGGCACGAGGAGTATCAGTCGACTCGTGGACTCGGGACTCAACTCGAGGACTCATGTAGAGCGTGCACGAGGAGTTACGTGAAGAGTCGGCACGAGGAGTATCAGTCGACTCGTGGACTCGAACTCGACTCGAGGAATGAACTCATCTCGAGGAGATATATAGAGTCGGCACGATGAGTACCAGTCGACTCGTGGACTCGAACTCGACTCGAGGAATGAACTCATCTCGAGGAGACATGTAGAGTCTGCACGAGGAGTATCAGTCGACTCGTGGACTCATGTAGAGCCTGCACGAGGAGTTACGTGAAGAGTCGGCACGAGGAGTATCAGTCGACTCGTGGACTCGAACTCGACTCGAGGAATGAACTCATCTCGAGGAGACATGTAGAGTCTTCACGAGGAGTATCAGACGACTCATGGACTAGGGACTCAACTCGAGGACTCATGTAGCCTGCACGAGGAGTTACGTGAAGAATCGGAACTAGGAGTATCAGTCGACTCGTGGACTCGAACTCGACTCGAAGAATGAACTCATCTCGAGGAGATGTGTAGAGTTGGCACGAGGAGTATCAGTCGACTCGTGGACTCGAACTCGACTCGAGTAATGAAATCATCTAGAGGAGACATGTAGAGTCGGCACGAGGAGTATCAGTCGACTCGTGGACTCGGGACTCAACTCGAGGACTCATGTAGAGCCTGCACGAGGAGTTACGTGAAGAGTCTGCACGAGGAGTATCAGTCGACTCGTGGACACGAACTTGACTCGAGGAATGAACTAATCTCGAGGGGATATGTAGAGTCGGCACGAAGAGTATCAATCGACTCGTGGACTCGGGACTCAACTCAAGGACTCATGTAGAGCCTGCACGAGGAGTTACGTGAAGAGTCGCCACTAGGAGTATCAGTAGACTCGTGTACTCGATCTCGACTCGAGGAATGAACTCATCTCGAGGAGACATGTAGAGTCGGCATGAGGAGTATCAGTCGACTCGTGGACTCGGGACTCAACTCAAGGACTCATGTAGATCCTACACGAGGAGTTACGTGAAGAGTCGGCACGAGGAGTATCAGTCGACTTGTGGACTCGAACTCGACTCGAGGAATGAACTCATCTCGAGACATGTAGAGTCGGCACGAGGAGTATCAGTCGACTCGTGGACTCGGGACTCAACTCGAGGACTTATGTAGAGCCTGCACGAGGAGTTACGTGAAGAGTCGGCACGAGGAGTATCAGTCGACTCGTGGACTCGAACTCGACTCGAGGAATGAACTCATCTCGAGGAGATATGTAGAGTCGGCACGAGGAGTATCAGTCGACTCGTGGACTCGGGACTCAACTCGAGGACTAATGTAGAGCCTGCACGAGGAGTTACGTGAAGAGTCGGCACGAGGAGTATCAGTCGACTTGTGGAGTCGAACTCGACTCGACGAATGAACTTATCTCGAGGAGACATGTAGAGTCGGCACGGGGAGTATCAGTCGACTCGTGGACTCGGGACTCAACTCGAGGACTTATGTAGAGCCTGCACGAGGAGTTACGTGAAGAGTCGGCATGAGGAGTATCAGTCGACTCGTGGACTCGAACTCGACTCGTGGAATGAACTCATCTCGAGGAGATATGTAGAGTCAGCACGAGGAGTATCAGTCGACTCGTGGACTCGGGACTCAACTCGAGGACTCATGTAGAGCCTACATGAGGAGTTACGTGAAGAGTCGACACGAGGAGTATCAGTCGACTCGTGGACTCGAACTCGACTCGAGGAATGAACTCATCTCGAGGAGACATGTAGAGTCGGCACGAGGAGTATCAGTCGACTCGTGGAATCGAACTCGACTCGTGGAATGAACTCATCTCGAGGAGATATGTAGAGTCAGCACGAGGAGTATCAGTCGACTCGTGGACTCGGGACTCAACTCGAGGACTCATGTAGAGCGTGCACGAGGAGTTACGTGAAGAGTCGGCACGAGGAGTATCAGTCGACTCGTGGACTTGAACTCGACTCGAGGAATGAACTCATCTCGAGGAGATATGTAGAGTCGGCACGAGGAGTATCAGTCGACTCATGGACTCGGGACTGAACTCGAGGACTCATGTAGAGCCTGCACGAGGAGTTACGTGAAGAGTCGGCACGAGGAGTATCAATCGACTCGTGGACTTGAACTCGACTCGAGGAATGAACTCATCTCGAGGAGATATGTAGAGTCGGCACGAGGAGTATCAGTCGACTCGTGGACTCGAACTCGACTCGAGGAATGAACTAATCTCGAGGAGACACGTAGAGTCGGCACGAGGAGTATCAGTCGACTCGTGGACTCGGGACTCAACTCTAGGACTCATGTAGAGCCTGCACGAGGAGTTACGTGAAGAGTCGGCACGAGGAGTATCAGTCGACTCGTGGACTCGAACTCGACTCGAGGAATGAACTCATCTCGAGGAGACATGTAGAGTCTTCACGAGGAGTATCAGACGACTCATGGACTAGGGACTCAACTCGAGGACTCATGTAGAGCCTGCACGAGGAGTTACGTGAAGAATCGGAACTAGGAGTATCAGTCGACTCGTGGACTCGAACTCGACTCGAAGAATGAACTCATCTCTAGGAGATATGTAGAGTTGGCACGAGGAGTATCAGTCGACTCGTGGACTCGAACTCGACTCGAGTAATGAAATCATCTCAAGGAGACATGTAGAGTCGGCACGAGGAGTATCAGTCGACTCGTGGACTCGGGACTCAACTCGAGGACTCATGTAGAGCCTGCACGAGGAGTTACGTGAAGAGTCCGCACGAGGAGTATCAGTCGACTCGTGGACACGAACTCGACTCGAGGAATGAACTCATTTCGAGGAGATATATAGATTCGGCACGAGGAGTATCAATCGACTCGTGGACTCGGGACTCAACTCGAGGACTCATGTAGAGCCTGCACGAGGAGTTACGTGAAGAGTCGCCACTAGGAGTATCAGTCGACTCGTGGACTCGAACTCGACTCGAGGAATGAACTCATCTCGAGGAGATATGTAGAGTCGGCACGAGGAGTATCAGTCGACTCGTGGACTCGGGACTCAACTCGAGGACTCATGTAGAGCGTGCACGAGGAGTTACGTGAAGAGTCGGCACGAGGAGTATCAGTCGACTCGTGGACTCGAACTCGACTCGAGGAATGAACTCATCTCGAGGAGATATATAGAGTCGGCACGATGAGTACCAGTCGACTCGTGGACTCGAACTCGACTCGAGGAATGAACTCATCTCGAGGAGACATGTAGAGTCTGCACGAGGAGTATCAGTCGACTCGTGGACTCATGTAGAGCCTGCACGAGGAGTTACGTGAAGAGTCGGCACGAGGAGTATCAGTCGACTCGTGGACTCGAACTCGACTCGAGGAATGAACTCATCTCAAGGAGACATGTAGAGTCTTCACGAGGAGTATCAGACGACTCATGGACTAGGGACTCAACTCGAGGACTCATGTAGAGCCTGCACGAGGAGTTACGTGAAGAATCGGAACTAGGATTATCAGTCGACTCGTGGACTCGAACTCGACTCGAAGAATGAACTCATCTCGAGGAGATGTGTAGAGTTGGCACGAGGAGTATCAGTCGACTCGTGGACTCGAACTCGACTCGAGTAATGAAATCATCTCGAGGAGACATGTAGAGTCGGCACGAGGAGTATCAGTCGACTCGTGGACTCGGGACTCAACTCGAGGACTCATGTAGAGCCTGCACGAGGAGTTACGTGAAGAGTCCGCACGAGGAGTATCAGTCGACTCGTGGACACGAACTCGACTCGAGGAATGAACTTATCTCGAGGAGACATGTAGAGTCGGCACGAGGAGTATCAGTCGACTCGTGGACTCGGGACTCAACTCGAGGACTCATGTAGAGCCTGCACGAGGAGTTACGTGAAGAGTCGCCACTAGGAGTATCAGTAGACTCGTGGACTCGATCTCGACTCGAGGAATGAACTCATCTCGAGGAGACATGTAGAGTCGGCACGAGGAGTATCAGTCGACTCGTGGACTCGGGACTCAACTCGAGGACTCATGTAGATCCTGCACGAGGAGTTACGTGAAGAGTCGGCACGAGGAGTATCAGTCGACTCGTGGACTCGAACTCGACTCGAGGAATGAACTTATCTCGAGGAGATATGTAGAGTCGGCACGAGGAGTATCAGTCGACTCGTGGACTCGGGACTCAACTCGAGGACTCATGTAGAGCGTGCACGAGGAGTTACGTGAAGAGTCGGCACGAGGAGTATCAGTCGACTCGTGGACTCGAACTCGACTCGAGGAATGAACTCATCTCGAGGAGATATATAGAGTCGGCACGATGAGTACCAGTCGACTCGTGGACTCGAACTCGACTCGAGGAATGAACTCATCTCGAGGAGACATGTAGAGTCTGCACGAGGAGTATCAGTCGACTCGTGGACTCATGTAGAGCCTGCACGAGGAGTTACATGAAGAGTCGGCACGAGGAGTATCAGTCGACTCGTGGAGATGAACTCGACTCGAGGAATGAACTCATCTCGAGGAGATATGTAGAGTCGGCACGAGGAGTATCAATCGACTCGTGGACTCGGGACTCAACTCGAGGACTCATGTAGAGCCTGCACGAGGAGTTACGTGAAGAGTCGGCACGAAGAGTATCAGTAGACTCGTGGACTCGATCTCGACTCGAGGAATGAACTCATCTCGAGGAGACATGTAGAGTCGGCACGAGGAGTATCAGTCGACTCGTGGACTCGGGACTCAACTCGAGGACTCATGTACATCCTGCACGAGGAGTTACGTGAAGAGTCGGCACGAGGAGTATCAGTCGACTCGTGGACTCGAACTCGACTCGAGGAATGAACTCATCTCGAGGAGATATGTAGAGTCGGCACGAGGAGTATCAGTCGACTCGTGGACTCGGGACTCAACTCGAGGACTCATGTAGAGCGTGCACGAGGAGTTACGTGAAGAGTCGGCACGAGGAGTATCAGTCGACTCGTGGACTCGAACTCGACTCGAGGAATGAACTCATCTCGAGGAGATATATAGAGTCGGCACGATGAGTATCAGTCGACTCGTGGACACGAACTCGACTCGAGGAATGAACTCATCTCGAGGAGACATGTAGAGTCTGCACGAGGAGTATCAGTCGACTCGTGGACTCATGTAGAGCCTGCACGAGGAGTTACGTGAAGAGTCGGCACGAGGAGTATCAGTCGACTCGTGGAGATGAACTCGACTCGAGGAATGAACTCATCTCGAGGAGATATGTAGAGTCGGCACGAGGAGTATCAATCGACTCGTGGACTCGGGACTCACCTCGAGGACTCATGTAGAGCCTGCACGAGGAGTTACGTGAAGAGTCGGCAAAAGGAGTATCAGTCGACTTGTGGACTCGAACTCGACTCGAGGAATGAACTCATCTCGAGGAGACATGTAGAGTCGGCACGAGGAGTATCAGTCGACTCGTGGACTCGGGACTCAACTCGAGGACTTATGTAGAGCCTGCACGAGGAGTTACGTGAAGAGTCGGCACGAGGAGTATCAATCGACTCGTGGACTTGAACTCGACTCGAGGAGTGAACTCATCTCGAGGAGACATGTAGAGTCTGCACGAGGAGTATCAGTCGACTCGTGGACTCATGTAGAGCCTGCACGAGGAGTTACGTGAAGAGTCGGCACGAGGAGTATCAGTCGACTCGTGGAGATGAACTCGACTCGAGGAATGAACTCATCTCGAGGAGATATGTAGAGTCGGCACGAGGAGTATCAATCGACTCGTGGACTCGGGACTCAACTCGAGGACTCATGTAGAGCCTGCACGAGGAGTTACGTGAAGAGTCGGCACGAAGAGTATCAGTAGACTCGTGGACTCGATCTCGACTCGAGGAATGAACTCATCTCGAGGAGACATGTACAGTCGGCACGAGGAGTATCAGTCGACTCGTGGACTCGGGACTCAACTCGAGGACTCATGTACATCCTGCACGAGGAGTTACGTGAAGAGTCGGCACGAGGAGTATCAGTCGACTCGTGAACTCGAACTCGACTCGAGGAATGAACTCATCTCGAGGAGATATGTAGAGTCGGCACGAGGAGTATCAGTCGACTCGTGGACTCGGGACTCAACTCGAGGACTCATGTAGAGCGTGCACGAGGAGTTACGTGAAGAGTCGGCACGAGGAGTATCAGTCGACTCGTGGACTCGAACTCGACTCGAGGAATGAACTCATCTCGAGGAGATATATAGAGTCGGCACGATGAGTATCAGTCGACTCGTGGACACGAACTCGACAAGAGGAATGAACTCATCTCGAGGAGACATGTAGAGTCTGCACGAGGAGTATCAGTCGACTCGTGGACTCATGTAGAGCCTGCACGAGGAGTTACGTGAAGAGTCGGCACGAGGAGTATCAGTCGACTCGTGGAGATGAACTCGACTCGAGGAATGAACTCATCTCGAGGAGATATGTAGAGTCGGCACGAGGAGTATCAATCGACTCGTGGACTCGGGACTCACCTCGAGGACTCATGTAGAGCCTGCACGAGGAGTTACGTGAAGAGTCGGCAAAAGGAGTATCAGTCGACTTGTGGACTCGAACTCGACTCGAGGAATGAACTCATCTCGAGGAGACATGTAGAGTCGGCACGAGGAGTATCAGTCGACTCGTGGACTCGGGACTCAACTCGAGGACTTATGTAGAGCCTGCACGAGGAGTTACGTGAAGAGTCGGCACGAGGAGTATCAGCCGACTCGTGGACTCGAAATCGACTCGAGTATTGAACTCATCTCGAGGAGATATGTAGAGTCGGCACGAGGAGTATCAGTCGACTCGTGGACTCGGGACTCAATTCGAGGACTAATGTAGAGCCTGCACGAGGAGTTACGTGAAGAGTCGGCACGAGGAGTATCAGTCGACTTGTGGACTCGAACTCGACTCGATGAATGAAATCATCTCGAGGATATATGTAGAGTCGGCACGAGGAGTATCAGTCGACTCGTGGACTCGAACTCGACTCGAGGAATGAACTCATCTCGAGGAGACATGTAGAGTCGGCACGGGGAGTATCAGTCGACTCGTGGACTCGGAACTCAACTCGAGGACTTATGTAGAGCCTGCACGAGGAGTTACGTGAAGAGTCGGCATGAGGAGTATCAGTCGACTCGTGGACTCGAACTCGACTCGAGGAATGAACTCATCTCGAGGAGATATGTAGAGTCGGCACGAGGAGTATCAGTCGACTCGTGGACTCGGGACTCAACTCGAGGACTCATGTAGAGCCTGCATGAGGAGTTACGTGAAGAGTCGGCACGAGGGGTATCAGTCGACTCGTGGACTCGAACTCGACTCGAGGAATGAACTCATCTCGAGGAGATATATAGAGTCGGCACGATGAGTACCAGTCGACTCGTGGACTCGGGACTGAACTCGAGGACTCATGTAGAGCTTGCACGAGGAGTTACGTGAAGAGTCGGCACGAGGAGTATCAATCGACTCGTGGACTTGAACTCGACTCGAGGAGTGAACTCATCTCGAGGAGACATGTAGAGTCTGCACGAGGAGTATCAGTCGACTCGTGGACTCATGTAGAGCCTGCACGAGGAGTTACGTGAAGAGTCGGCACGAGGAGTATCAGTCGACTCGTGGAGATGAACTCGACTCGAGGAATGAACTCATCTCGAGGAGATATGTAGAGTCGGCACGAGGAGTATCAATCGACTCGTGGACTCGGGACTCAACTCGAGGACTCATGTAGAGCCTGCACGAGGAGTTACGTGAAGAGTCGGCACGAAGAGTATCAGTAGACTCGTGGACTCGATCTCGACTCGAGGAATGAACTCATCTCGAGGAGACATGTACAGTCGGCACGAGGAGTATCAGTCGACTCGTGGACTCGGGACTCAACTCGAGGACTCATGTACATCCTGCACGAGGAGTTACGTGAAGAGTCGGCACGAGGAGTATCAGTCGACTCGTGGACTCGAACTCGACTCGAGGAATGAACTCATCTCGAGGAGATATGTAGAGTCGGCACGAGGAGTATCAGTCGACTCGTGGACTCGGGACTCAACTCGAGGACTCATGTAGAGCGTGCACGAGGAGTTACGTGAAGAGTCGGCACGAGGAGTATCAGTCGACTCGTGGACTCGAACTCGACTCGAGGAATGAACTCATCTCGAGGAGATATATAGAGTCGGCACGATGAGTATCAGTCGACTCGTGGACACGAACTCGACTCGAGGAATGAACTCATCTCGAGGAGACATGTAGAGTCTGCACGAGGAGTATCAGTCGACTCGTGGACTCATGTAGAGCCTGCACGAGGAGTTACGTGAAGAGTCGGCACGAGGAGTATCAGTCGACTCGTGGAGATGAACTCGACTCGAGGAATGAACTCATCTCGAGGAGATATGTAGAGTCGGCACGAGGAGTATCAATCGACTCGTGGACTCGGGACTCACCTCGAGGACTCATGTAGAGCCTGCACGAGGAGTTACGTGAAGAGTCGGCAAAAGGAGTATCAGTCGACTTATGGACTCGAACTCGACTCGAGGAATGAACTCATCTCGAGGAGACATGTAGAGTCGGCACGAGGAGTATCAGTCGACTCGTGGACTCGGGACTCAACTCGAGGACTTATGTAGAGCCTGCACGAGGAGTACCAGTCGACTCGTGGACTCGAACTCGACTCGAGGAATGAACTCATCTCGAGGAGATATATAGAGTCGGCACGATGAGTACCAGTCGACTCGTGGACTCGAACTCGACTCGAGGAATGAACTCATCTCGAGGAGACATGTAGAGTCTGCACGAGGAGTATCAGTCGACTCGTGGACTCATGTAGAGCCTGCACGAGGAGTTACGTGAAGAGTCGGCACGAGGAGTATCAGTCGACTCGTGGACTCGAACTCGACTCGAGGAATGAACTCATCTCGAGGAGACATGTAGAGTCTTCACGAGGAGTATCAGACAACTCATGGACTAGGGACTCAACTCGAGGACTCATGTAGCCTGCACGAGGAGTTACGTGAAGAATCGGAACTAGGAGTATCAGTCGACTCGTGGACTCGAACTCGACTCGAAGAATGAACTCATCTCGAGGAGATGTGCAGAGTTGGCACGAGGAGTATCAGTCGACTCGTGGACTCGAACTCGACTCGAGTAATGAAATCATCTCGAGGAGACATGTAGAGTCGGCACGAGGAGTATCAGTCGACTCGTGGACTCGGGACTCAACTCGAGGACTCATGTAGAGCCTGCACGAGGAGTTACGTGAAGAGTCCGCACGAGGAGTATCAGTCGACTCGTGGACACGAACTCGACTCGAGGAATGAACTCATCTCGAGGGGATATGTAGAGTCGGCACGAAGAGTATCAATCGACTCGTGGACTCGGGACTCAACTCAAGGACTCATGTAGAGCCTGCACGAGGAGTTACGTGAAGAGTCGCCACTAGGAGTATCAGTAGACTCGTGTACTCGATCTCGACTCGAGGAATGAACTCATCTCGAGGAGACATGTAGAGTCGGCACGAGGAGTATCAGTCGACTCGTGGACTCGGGACTCAACTCAAGGACTCATGTAGATCCTACACGAGGAGTTACGTGAAGAGTCGGCACGAGGAGTATCAGTCGACTTGTGGACTCGAACTCGACTCGAGGAATGAACTCATCTCGAGACATGTAGAGTCGGCACGAGGAGTATGAGTCGACTCGTGGACTCGGGACTCAACTCGAGGACTTATGTAGAGCCTGCACGAGGAGTTACGTGAAGAGTCGGCACGAGGAGTATCAGTCGACTCGTGGACTCGAACTCGACTCGAGGAATGAACTCATCTCGAGGAGATATGTAGAGTCGGCACGAGGAGTATCAGTCGACTCGTGGACTCGGGACTCAACTCGAGGACTAATGTAGAGCCTGCACGAGGAGTTACGTGAAGAGTCGGCACGAGGAGTATCAGTCGACTTGTGGAGTCGAACTCGACTCGACGAATGAACTTATCTCGAGGAGACATGTAGAGTCGGCACGGGGAGTATCAGTCGACTCATGGACTCGGGACTCAACTCGAGGACTTATGTAGAGCCTGCACGAGGAGTTACGTGAAGAGTCGGCATGAGGAGTATCAGTCGACTCGTGGACTCGAACTCGACTCGTGGAATGAACTCATCTCGAGGAGATATGTAGAGTCAGCACGAGGAGTATCAGTCGACTCGTGGACTCGGGACTCAACTCGAGGACTCATGTAGAGCCTACATGAGGAGTTACGTGAAGAGTCGGCACGAGGAGTATCAGTCGACTCGTGGACTCGAACTCGACTCGAGGAATGAACTCATCTCGAGGAGACATGTAGAGTCGGCACGAGGAGTATCAGTCGACTCGTGGAATCGAACTCGACTCGTGGAATGAACTCATCTCGAGGAGATATGTAGAGTCAGCACGAGGAGTATCAGTCGACTCGTGGACTCGGGACTCAACTCGAGGACTCATGTAGAGCGTGCACGAGGAGTTACGTGAAGAGTCGGCACGAGGAGTATCAGTCGACTCGTGGACTTGAACTCGACTCGAGGAATGAACTCATCTCGAGGAGATATGTAGAGTCGGCACGAGGAGTATCAGTCGACTCATGGACTCGGGACTGAACTCGAGGACTCATGTAGAGCCTGCACGAGGAGTTACGTGAAGAGTCGGCACGAGGAGTATCAATCGACTCGTGGACTTGAACTCGACTCGAGGAATGAACTCATCTCGAGGAGATATGTAGAGTCGGCACGAGGAGTATCAGTCGACTCGTGGACTCGAACTCGACTCGAGGAATGAACTAATCTCGAGGAGACACGTAGAGTCGGCACGAGGAGTATCAGTCGACTCGTGGACTCGGGACTCAACTCTAGGACTCATGTAGAGCCTGCACGAGGAGTTACGTGAAGAGTCGGCACGAGGAGTATCAGTCGACTCGTGGACTCGAACTCGACTCGAGGAATGAACTCATCTCGAGGAGACATGTAGAGTCTTCACGAGGAGTATCAGACGACTCATGGACTAGGGACTCAACTCGAGGACTCATGTAGAGCCTGCACGAGGAGTTACGTGAAGAATCGGAACTAGGAGTATCAGTCGACTCGTGGACTCGAACTCGACTCGAAGAATGAACTCATCTCGAGGAGATATGTAGAGTTGGCACGAGGAGTATCAGTCGACTCGTGGACTCGAACTCGACTCGAGTAATGAAATCATCTCAAGGAGACATGTAGAGTCGGCACGAGGAGTATCAGTCGACTCGTGGACTCGGGACTCAACTCGAGGACTCATGTAGAGCCTGCACGAGGAGTTACGTGAAGAGTCCGCACGAGGAGTATCAGTCGACTCGTGGACACGAACTCGACTCGAGGAATGAACTCATCTCGAGGAGATATATAGATTCGGCACGAGGAGTATCAATCGACTCGTGGACTCGGGACTCAACTCGAGGACTCATGTAGAGCCTGCACGAGGAGTTACGTGAAGAGTCGCCACTAGGAGTATCAGTCGACTCGTGGACTCGAACTCGACTCGAGGAATGAACTCATCTCGAGGAGATATGTAGAGTCGGCACGAGGAGTATCAGTCGACTCGTGGACTCGGGACTCAACTCGAGGACTCATGTAGAGCGTGCACGAGGAGTTACGTGAAGAGTCGGCACGAGGAGTATCAGTCGACTCGTGGACTCGAACTCGACTCGAGGAATGAACTCATCTCGAGGAGATATATAGAGTCGGCACGATGAGTACCAGTCGACTCGTGGACTCGAACTCGACTCGAGGAATGAACTCATCTCGAGGAGACATGTAGAGTCTGCACGAGGAGTATCAGTCGACTCGTGGACTCATGTAGAGCCTGCACAAGGAGTTACGTGAAGAGTCGGCACGAGGAGTATCAGTCGACTCGTGGACTCAAACTCGACTCGAGGAATGAACTCATCTCAAGGAGACATGTAGAGTCTTCACGAGGAGTATCAGACGACTCATGGACTAGGGACTCAACTCGAGGACTCATGTAGAGCCTGCACGAGGAGTTACGTGAAGAATCGGAACTAGGAGTATCAGTCGACTCGTGGACTCGAACTCGACTCGAAGAATGAACTCATCTCGAGGAGATGTGTAGAGTTGGCACGAGGAGTATCAGTCGACTCGTGGACTCGAACTCGACTCGAGTAATGAAATCATCTCGAGGAGACATGTAGAGTCGGCACGAGGAGTATCAGTCGACTCGTGGACTCGGGACTCAACTCGAGGACTCATGTAGAGCCTGCACGAGGAGTTACGTGAAGAGTCCGCACGAGGAGTATAAGTCGACTCGTGGACACGAACTCGACTCGAGGAAGGAACTCATCTCGAGGAGATATGTAGATTCGGCACGAGGAGTATCAATCGACTCGTGGACTCGGGACTCAACTCGAGGACTCATGTAGAGCCTGCACGAGGAGTTACGTGAAGAGTCGCCACTAGGAGTATCAGTAGACTCGTGGACTCGATCTCGACTCGAGGAATGAACTCATCTCGAGGATTCATGTAGAGTCGGCACGAGGAGTATCAGTCGACTCGTGGACTCGGGACTCAACTCGAGGACTCATGTAGATCCTGCACGAGGAGTTACGTGAAGAGTCGGCACGAGGAGTATCAGTCGACTCGTGGACTCGAACTCGACTCAAGGAATGAACTTATCTCGAGGAGATATGTAGAGTCGGCACGAGGAGTATCAGTCGACTCGTGGACTCGGCACTCAACTCGAGGACTCATGTAGAGCCTGCATGAGGAGTTACGTGAAGAGTCGGCACGAGGGGTATCAGTCGACTCGTGGACTCGAACTCGACTCGAGGAATGAACTCATCTCGAGGAGATATATAGAGTCGGCACGATGAGTACCAGTCGACTCGTGGACTCGGGACTGAACTCGAGGACTCATGTAGAGCCTGCACGAGGAGTTACGTGAAGAGTCGGCACGAGGAGTATCAATCGACTCGTGGACTTGAACTCGACTCGAGGAGTGAACTCATCTCGAGGAGACATGTAGAGTCTGCACGAGGAGTATCAGTCGACTCGTGGACTCATGTAGAGCCTGCACGAGGAGTTACGTGAAGAGTCGGCACGAGGAGTATCAGTCGACTCGTGGAGATGAACTCGACTCGAGGAATGAACTCATCTCGAGGAGATATGTAGAGTCGGCACGAGGAGTATCAATCGACTCGTGGACTCGGGACTCAACTCGAGGACTCATGTAGAGCCTGCACGAGGAGTTACGTGAAGAGTCGGCACGAAGAGTATCAGTAGACTCGTGGACTCGATCTCGACTCGAGGAATGAACTCATCTCGAGGAGACATGTACAGTCGGCACGAGGAGTATCAGTCGACTCGTGGACTCGGGACTCAACTCGAGGACTCATGTACATCCTGCACGAGGAGTTACGTGAAGAGTCGGCACGAGGAGTATCAGTCGACTCGTGGACTCGAACTCGACTCGAGGAATGAACTCATCTCGAGGAGATATGTAGAGTCGGCACGAGGAGTATCAGTCGACTCGTGGACTCGGGACTCAACTCGAGGACTCATGTAGAGCGTGCACGAGGAGTTACGTGAAGAGTCGGCACGAGGAGTATCAGTCGACTCGTGGACTCGAACTCGACTCGAGGAATGAACTCATCTCGAGGAGATATATAGAGTCGGCACGATGAGTATCAGTCGACTCGTGGACACGAACTCGACTCGAGGAATGAACTCATCTCGAGGAGACATGTAGAGTCTGCACGAGGAGTATCAGTCGACTCGTGGACTCATGTAGAGCCTGCACGAGGAGTTACGTGAAGAGTCGGCACGAGGAGTATCAGTCGACTCGTGGAGATGAACTCGACTTGAGGAATGAACTCATCTCGAGGAGATATGTAGAGTCGGCACGAGGAGTATCAATCGACTCGTGGACTCGGGACTCACCTCGAGGACTCATGTAGAGCCTGCACGAGGAGTTACGTGAAGAGTCGGCAAAAGGAGTATCAGTCGACTCGTGGACTCGAACTCGACTCGAGGAATGAACTCATCTCGAGGAGATATATAGAGTCGGCACGATGAGTACCAGTCGACTCGTGGACTCGAACTCGACTCGAGGAATGAACTCATCTCGAGGAGGCATGTAGAGTCTGCACGAGGAGTATCAGTCGACTCGTGGACTCATGTAGAGCCTGCACGAGGAGTTACGTGAAGAGTCGGCACGAGGAGTATCAGTCGACTCGTGGACTCGAACTCGACTCGAGGAATGAACTCATCTCGAGGAGACATGTAGAGTCTTCACGAGGAGTATCAGACGACTCATGGACTAGGGACTCAACTCGAGGACTCATGTAGCCTGCACGAGGAGTTACGTGAAGAATCGGAACTAGGAGTATCAGTCGACTCGTGGACTCGAACTCGACTCGAAGAATGAACTCATCTCGAGGAGATGTGTAGAGTTGGCACGAGGAGTATCAGTCGACTCGTGGACTCGAACTCGACTCGAGTAATGAAATCATCTCGAGGAGACATGTAGAGTCGGCACGAGGAGTATCAGTCGACTCGTGGACTCGGGACTCAACTCGAGGACTCATGTAGAGCCTGCACGAGGAGTTACGTGAAGAGTCCGCACGAGGAGTATCAGTCGACTCGTGGACACGAACTCGACTCGAGGAATGAACTCATCTCGAGGAGATATATAGATTCGGCACGAGGAGTATCAATCGACTCGTGGACTCGGGACTCAACTCGAGGACTCATGTAGAGCCTGCACGAGGAGTTACGTGAAGAGTCGCCACTAGGAGTATCAGTCGACTCGTGGACTCGAACTCGACTCGAGGAATGAACTCATCTCGAGGAGATATGTAGAGTCGGCACGAGGAGTATCAGTCGACTCGTGGACTCGGGACTCAACTCGAGGACTCATGTAGAGCGTGCACGAGGAGTTACGTGAAGAGTCGGCACGAGGAGTATCAGTCGACTCGTGGACTCGAACTCGACTCGAGGAATGAACTCATCTCGAGGAGATATATAGAGTCGGCACGATGAGTACCAGTCGACTCGTGGACTCGAACTCGACTCGAGGAATGAACTCATCTCGAGGAGACATGTAGAGTCTGCACGAGGAGTATCAGTCGACTCGTGGACTCATGTAGAGCCTGCACGAGGAGTTACGTGAAGAGTCGGCACGAGGAGTATCAGTCGACTCGTGGACTCGAACTCGACTCGAGGAATGAACTCATCTCAAGGAGACATGTAGAGTCTTCACGAGGAGTATCAGACGACTCATGGACTAGGGACTCAACTCGAGGACTCATGTAGAGCCTGCACGAAGAGTTACGTGAAGAATCGGAACTAGGAGTATCAGTCGACTCGTGGACTCGAACTCGACTCGAAGAATGAACTCATCTCGAGGAGATGTGTAGAGTTGGCACGAGGAGTATCAGTCGACTCGTGGACTCGAACTCGACTCGAGTAATGAAATCATCTCGAGGAGACATGTAGAGTCGGCACGAGGAGTATCAGTCGACTCGTGGACTCGGGACTCAACTCGAGGACTCATGTAGAGCCTGCACGAGGAGTTACGTGAAGAGTCCGCATGAGGAGTATAAGTCGACTCGTGGACACGAACTCGACTCGAGGAAGGAACTCATCTCGAGGAGATATGTAGATTCGGCACGAGGAGTATCAATCGACTCGTGGACTCGGGACTCAACTCGAGGACTCATGTAGAGCCTGCACGAGGAGTTACGTGAAGAGTCGCCACTAGGAGTATCAGTAGACTCGTGGACTCGATCTCGACTCGAGGAATGAACTCATCTCGAGGATTCATGTAGAGTCGGCACGAGGAGTATCAGTCGACTCGTGGACTCGGGACTCAACTCGAGGACTCATGTAGATCCTGCACGAGGAGTTACGTGAAGAGTCGGCACGAGGAGTATCAGTCGACTCGTGGACTCGAACTCGACTCAAGGAATGAACTTATCTCGAGGAGATATGTAGAGTCGGCACGAGGAGTATCATTCGACTCGTGGACTCGGGACTCAACTCGAGGACTCATGTAGAGCCTGCATGAGGAGTTACGTGAAGAGTCGGCACGAGGGGTATCAGTCGACTCGTGGACTCGAACTCGACTCGAGGAATGAACTCATCTCGAGGAGATATATAGAGTCTGCACGATGAGTACCAGTCGACTCGTGGACTCGGGACTGAACTCGAGGACTCATGTAGAGCCTGCACGAGGAGTTACGTGAAGAGTCGGCACGAGGAGTATCAATCGACTCGTGGACTTGAACTCGACTCGAGGAGTGAACTCATCTCGAGGAGACATGTAGAGTCTGCACGGAGTATCAGTCGACTCGTGGACTCATGTAGAGCCTGCACGAGGAGTTACGTGAAGAGTCGGCACGAGGAGTATCAGTCGACTCGTGGAGATGAACTCGACTTGAGGAATGAACTCATCTCGAGGAGATATGTAGAGTCGGCACGAGGAGTATCAATCGACTCGTGGACTCGGGACTCAACTCGAGGACTCATGTAGAGCCTGCACGAGGAGTTACGTGAAGAGTCGGCACGAAGAGTATCAGTAGACTCGTGGACTCGATCTCGACTCGAGGAATGAACTCATCTCGAGGAGACATGTACAGTCGGCACGAGGAGTATCAGTCGACTCGTGGACTCGGGACTCAACTCGAGGACTCATGTACATCCTGCACGAGGAGTTACGTGAAGAGTCGGCACGAGGAGTATCAGTCGACTCGTGGACTCGAACTCGACTCGAGGAATGAACTCATCTCGAGGAGATATGTAGAGTCGGCACGAGGAGTATCAGTCGACTCGTGGACTCGGGACTCAACTCGAGGACTCATGTAGAGCGTGCACGAGGAGTTACGTGAAGAGTCGGCACGAGGAGTATCAGTCGACTCGTGGACTCGAACTCGACTCGAGGAATGAACTCATCTCGAGGAGATATATAGAGTCGGCACGATGAGTATCAGTCGACTCGTGGACACGAACTCGACTCGAGGAATGAACTCATCTCGAGGAGACATGTAGAGTCTGCACGAGGAGTATCAGTCGACTCGTGGACTCATGTAGAGCCTGCACGAGGAGTTACGTGAAGAGTCGGCACGAGGAGTATCAGTCGACTCGTGGAGATGAACTCGACTCGAGGAATGAACTCATCTCGAGGAGATATGTAGAGTCGGCACGAGGAGTATCAATCGACTCGTGGACTCGGGACTCACCTCGAGGACTCATGTAGAGCCTGCACGAGGAGTTACGTGAAGAGTCGGCAAAAGGAGTATCAGTCGACTTGTGGACTCGAACTCGACTCGAGGAATGAACTCATCTCGAGGAGACATGTAGAGTCGGCACGAGGAGTATCAGTCGACTCGTGGACTCGGGACTCAACTCGAGGACTTATGTAGAGCCTGCACGAGGAGTACCAGTCGACTCGTGGACTCGAACTCGACTCGAGGAATGAACTCATCTCGAGGAGATATATAGAGTCGGCACGATGAGTACCAGTCGACTCGTGGACTCGAACTCGACTCGAGGAATGAACTCATCTCGAGGAGACATGTAGAGTCTGCACGAGGAGTATCAGTCGACTCGTGGACTCATGTAGAGCCTGCACGAGGAGTTACGTGAAGAGTCGGCACGAGGAGTATCAGTCGACTCGTGGACTCGAACTCGACTCGAGGAATGAACTCATCTCGAGGAGACATGTAGAGTCTTCACGAGGAGTATCAGACGACTCATGGACTAGGGACTCAACTCGAGGACTCATGTAGCCTGCACGAGGAGTTACGTGAAGAATCGGAACTAGGAGTATCAGTCGACTCGTGGACTCGAACTCGACTCGAAGAATGAACTCATCTCGAGGAGATGTGTAGAGTTGGCACGAGGAGTATCAGTCGACTCGTGGACTCGAACTCGACTCGAGTAATGAAATCATCTCGAGGAGACATGTAGAGTCGGCACGAGGAGTATCAGTCGACTCGTAGACTCGGGACTCAACTCGAGGACTCATGTAGAGCCTGCACGAGGAGTTACGTGAAGAGTCCGCACGAGGAGTATCAGTCGACTCGTGGACACGAACTCGACTCGAGGAATGAACTCATCTCGAGGGGATATGTAGAGTCGGCACGAAGAGTATCAATCGACTCGTGGACTCGGGACTCAACTCAAGGACTCATGTAGAGCCTGCACGAGGAGTTACGTGAAGAGTCGCCACTAGGAGTATCAGTAGACTCGTGTACTCGATCTCGACTCGAGGAATGAACTCATCTCGAGGAGACATGTAGAGTCGGCACGAGGAGTATCAGTCGACTCGTGGACTCGGGACTCAACTCAAGGACTCATGTAGATCCTACACGAGGAGTTACGTGAAGAGTCGGCACGAGGAGTATCAGTCGACTTGTGGACTCGAACTCGACTCGAGGAATGAACTCATCTCGAGACATGTAGAGTCGGCACGAGGAGTATGAGTCGACTCGTGGACTCGGGACTCAACTCGAGGACTTATGTAGAGCCTGCACGAGGAGTTACGTGAAGAGTCGGCACGAGGAGTATCAGTCGACTCGTGGACTCGAACTCGACTCGAGGAATGAACTCATCTCGAGGAGATATGTAGAGTCGGCACGAGGAGTATCAGTCGACTCGTGGACTCGGGACTCAACTCGAGGACTAATGTAGAGCCTGCACGAGGAGTTACGTGAAGAGTCGGCACGAGGAGTATCAGTCGACTTGTGGAGTCGAACTCGACTCGACGAATGAACTTATCTCGAGGAGACATGTAGAGTCGGCACGGGGAGTATCAGTCGACTCGTGGACTCGGGACTCAACTCGAGGACTTATGTAGAGCCTGCACGAGGAGTTACGTGAAGAGTCGGCATGAGGAGTATCAGTCGACTCGTGGACTCGAACTCGACTCGTGGAATGAACTCATCTCGAGGAGATATGTAGAGTCAGCACGAGGAGTATCAGTCGACTCGTGGACTCGGGACTCAAATCGAGGACTCATGTAGAGCCTACATGAGGAGTTACGTGAAGAGTCGGCACGAGGAGTATCAGTCGACTCGTGGACTCGAACTCGACTCGAGGAATGAACTCATCTCGAGGAGACATGTAGAGTCGGCACGAGGAGTATCAGTCGACTCGTGGAATCGAACTCGACTCGTGGAATGAACTCATCTCGAGGAGATATGTAGAGTCAGCACGAGGAGTATCAGTCGACTCGTGGACTCGGGACTCAACCCGAGGACTCATGTAGAGCGTGCACGAGGAGTTACGTGAAGAGTCGGCACGAGGAGTATCAGTCGACTCGTGGACTTGAACTCGACTCGAGGAATGAACTCATCTCGAGGAGATATGTAGAGTCGGCACGAGGAGTATCAGTCGACTCATGGACTCGGGACTGAACTCGAGGACTCATGTAGAGCCTGCACGAGGAGTTACGTGAAGAGTCGGCACGAGGAGTATCAATCGACTCGTGGACTTGAACTCGACTCGAGGAATGAACTCATCTCGAGGAGATATGTAGAGTCGGCACGAGGAGTATCAGTCGACTCGTGGACTCGAACTCGACTCGAGGAATGAACTAATCTCGAGGAGACACGTAGAGTCGGCACGAGGAGTATCAGTCGACTCGTGGACTCGGGACTCAACTCTAGGACTCATGTAGAGCCTGCACGAGGAGTTACGTGAAGAGTCGGCACGAGGAGTATCAGTCGACTCGTGGACTCGAACTCGACTCGAGGAATGAACTCATCTCGAGGAGACATGTAGAGTCTTCACGAGGAGTATCAGACGACTCATGGACTAGGGACTCAACTCGAGGACTCATGTAGAGCCTGCACGAGGAGTTACGTGAAGAATCGGAACTAGGAGTATCAGTCGACTCGTGGACTCGAACTCGACTCGAAGAATGAACTCATCTCGAGGAGATATGTAGAGTTGGCACGAGGAGTATCAGTCGACTCGTGGACTCGAACTCGACTCGAGTAATGAAATCATCTCAAGGAGACATGTAGAGTCGGCACGAGGAGTATCAGTCGACTCGTGGACTCGGGACTCAACTCGAGGACTCATGTAGAGCCTGCACGAGGAGTTACGTGAAGAGTCCGCACGAGGAGTATCAGTCGACTCGTGGACACGAACTCGACTCGAGGAATGAACTCATTTCGAGGAGATATATAGATTCGGCACGAGGAGTATCAATCGACTCGTGGACTCGGGACTCAACTCGAGGACTCATGTAGAGCCTGCACGAGGAGTTACGTGAAGAGTCGCCACTAGGAGTATCAGTCGACTCGTGGACTCGAACTCGACTCGAGGAATGAACTCATCTCGAGGAGATATGTAGAGTCGGCACGAGGAGTATCAGTCGACTCGTGGACTCGGGATTCAACTCGAGGACTCATGTAGAGCGTGCACGAGGAGTTACGTGAAGAGTCGGCACGAGGAGTATCAGTCGACTCGTGGACTCGAACTCGACTCGAGGAATGAACTCATCTCGAGGAGATATATAGAGTCGGCACGATGAGTACCAGTCGACTCGTGGACTCGAACTCGACTCGAGGAATGAACTCATCTCGAGGAGACATGTAGAGTCTGCACGAGGAGTATCAGTCGACTCGTGGACTCATGTAGAGCCTGCACGAGGAGTTACGTGAAGAGTCGGCACGAGGAGTATCAGTCCACTCGTGGACTCGAACTCGACTCGAGGAATGAACTCATCTCAAGGAGACATGTAGAGTCTTCACGAGGAGTATCAGACGACTCATGGACTAGGGACTCAACTCGAGGACTCATGTAGAGCCTGCACGAGGAGTTACGTGAAGAATCGGAACTAGGAGTATCAGTCGACTCGTGGACTCGAACTCGACTCGAAGAATGAACTTATCTCGAGGAGATGTGTAGAGTTGGCACGAGGAGTATCAGTCGACTCGTGGACTCGAACTCGACTCGAGTAATGAAATCATCTCGAGGAGACATGTAGAGTCGGCACGAGGAGTATCAGTCGACTCGTGGACTCGGGACTCAACTCGAGGACTCATGTAGAGCCTGCACGAGGAGTTACGTGAAGAGTCCGCACGAGGAGTATCAGTCGACTCGTGGACACGAACTCGACTCGAGGAAGGAACTCATCTCGAGGAGATATGTAGATTCGGCACGAGGAGTATCAATCGTCTCGTGGACTCGGGACTCAACTCGAGGACTCATGTAGAGCCTGCACGAGGAGTTACGTGAAGAGTCGCCACTAGGAGTATCAGTAGACTCGTGGACTCGATCTCGACTCGAGGAATGAACTCATCTCGAGGAGACATGTAGAGTCGGCACGAGGAGTATCAGTCGACTCGTGGACTCGGGACTCAACTCGAGGACTCATGTAGATCCTGCACGAGGAGTTACGTGAAGAGTCGGCACGAGGAGTATCAGTCGACTCGTGGACTCGAACTCGACTCGAGGAATGAACTTATCTCGAGGAGATATGTAGAGTCGGCACGAGGAGTATCAGTCGACTCGTGGACTCGGGACTCAACTCGAGGACTCATGTAGAGCGTGCACGAGGAGTTACGTGAAGAGTCGGCACGAGGAGTATCAGTCGACTCGTGGACTCGAACTCGACTCGAGGAATGAACTCATCTCGAGGAGATATATAGAGTCGGCACGATGAGTACCAGTCGACTCGTGGACTCGAACTCGACTCGAGGAATGAACTCATCTCGAGGAGACATGTAGAGTCTGCACGAGGAGTATCAGTCGACTCGTGGACTCATGTAGAGCCTGCACGAGGAGTTACGTGAAGAGTCGGCACGAGGAGTATCAGTCGACTCGTGGAGATGAACTCGACTCGAGGAATGAACTCATCTCGAGGAGATATGTAGAGTCGGCACGAGGAGTATCAATCGACTCGTGGACTCGGGACTCAACTCGAGGACTCATGTAGAGCCTGCACGAGGAGTTACGTGAAGAGTCGGCACGAAGAGTATCAGTAGACTCGTGGACTCGATCTCGACTCGAGGAATGAACTCATCTCGAGGAGACATGTACAGTCGGCACGAGGAGTATCAGTCGACTCGTGGACTCGGGACTCAACTCGAGGACTCATGTACATCCTGCACGAGGAGTTACGTGAAGAGTCGGCACGAGGAGTATCAGTCGACTCGTGGACTCGAACTCGACTCGAGGAATGAACTCATCTCGAGGAGATATGTAGAGTCGGCACGAGGAGTATCAGTCGACTCGTGGACTCGGGACTCAACTCGAGGACTCATGTAGAGCGTGCACGAGGAGTTACGTGAAGAGTCGGCACGAGGAGTATCAGTCGACTCGTGGACTCGAACTCGACTCGAGGAATGAACTCATCTCGAGGAGATATATAGAGTCGGCACGATGAGTACCAGTCGACTCGTGGACTCGAACTCGACTCGAGGAATGAACTCATCTCGAGGAGACATGTAGAGTCTGCACGAGGAGTATCAGTCGACTCGTGGACTCATGTAGAGCCTGCACGAGGAGTTACGTGAAGAGTCGGCACGAGGAGTATCAGTCGACTCGTGGAGATGAACTCGACTCGAGGAATGAACTCATCTCGAGGAGATATGTAGAGTCGGCACGAGGAGTATCAATCGACTCGTGGACTCGGGACTCAACTCGAGGACTCATGTAGAGCCTGCACGAGGAGTTACGTGAAGAGTCGGCACGAAGAGTATCAGTAGACTCGTGGACTCGATCTCGACTCGAGGAATGAACTCATCTCGAGGAGACATGTACAGTCGGCACGAGGAGTATCAGTCGACTCGTGGACTCGGGACTCAACTCGAGGACTCATGTACATCCTGCACGAGGAGTTACGTGAAGAGTCGGCACGAGGAGTATCAGTCGACTCGTGGACTCGAACTCGACTCGAGGAATGAACTCATCTCGAGGAGATATGTAGAGTCGGCACGAGGAGTATCAGTCGACTCGTGGACTCGGGACTCAACTCGAGGACTCATGTAGAGCGTGCACGAGGAGTTACGTGAAGAGTCGGCACGAGGAGTATCAGTCGACTCGTGGACTCGAACTCGACTCGAGGAATGAACTCATCTCGAGGAGATATATAGAGTCGGCACGATGAGTATCAGTCGACTCGTGGACACGAACTCGACTCGAGGAATGAACTTATCTCGAGGAGACATGTAGAGTCTGCACGAGGAGTATCAGTCGACTCGTGGACTCATGTAGAGCCTGCACGAGGAGTTACGTGAAGAGTCGGCACGAGGAGTATCAGTCGACTCGTGGAGATGAACTCGACTCGAGGAATGAACTCATCTCGAGGAGATATGTAGAGTCGGCACGAGGAGTATCAATCGACTCGTGGACTCGGGACTCACCTCGAGGACTCATGTAGAGCCTGCACGAGGAGTTACGTGAAGAGTCGGCAAAAGGAGTATCAGTCGACTTGTGGACTCGAACTCGACTCGAGGAATGAACTCATCTCGAGGAGACATGTAGAGTCGGCACGAGGAGTATCAGTCGACTCGTGGACTCGGGACTCAACTCGAGGACTTATGTAGAGCCTGCACGAGGAGTTACGTGAAGAGTCGGCACGAGGAGTATCAGTCGACTCATGGACTCAAACTCGACTCGAGGAATGAACTCATCTCGAGGAGATATGTAGAGTTGGCACGAGGAGTATCAGTCGACTCGTGGACTCGAACTCGACTCGAGGAATGAACTCATCTCGAGGAGACATGTAGAGTCGGCACGAGGAGTATCAGTCGACTCATGGACTCGGGACTGAACTCGAGGACTCATGTAGAGCCTGCACGAGGAGTTACGTGAAGAGTCGACACGAGGAGTATCAATCGACTCGTGGACTTGAACTCGACTCGAGGAGTGAACTCATCTCGAGGAGATATGTAGAGTCGGCACGAGGAGTATCAGTCGACTCGTGGACTCGAACTCGACTCGAGGAATGAACTCATCTCGAGGAGACACGTAGAGTCCGCACGAGGAGTATCAGTCGACTCGTGGACTCGGGACTCAACTCGAGGACTCATGGAGAGCCTGCACGAGGAGTTACGTGAAGAGTCGGCACGAGGAGTATCAGTCGACTCGTGGACTCAAACTCGACTCGAGAAATGAACTCATCTCTAGGAGACATGTAGAGTCTTCACGAGGAGTATCAGTCGACTCGTGGACTAGGGACTGAACTCGAGGACTCATGTAGAGCCTGCACGAGGAGTTACGTGAAGAATCGGAGCTAGGAGTATCAGTCGACTCGTGGACTCGAACTCGACTCGAGGAATGAACTCATCTCGAGGAGATATGTAGAGTCGGCAAGAGGAGTATCAGTCGACTCGTGGACTCAGGACTCAACTCGAGGACTTATGTAGAGCCTGCACGAGGAGTTACGTGAAGCGTTGGCACGAGGAGTATCAGTCGACTCATGGACTCAAACTCGACTCGAGGAATGAACTCATCTCGAGGAGATATGTAGAGTTGGCACGAGGAGTATCAGTCGACTCGTGGACTCGAACTCGACTCGAGTAATGAAATCATCTCGAGGAGACATGTAGAGTCGGCACGAGGAGTATCAATCGACTCGTGGACTCGGGACTCAACTCGAGGACTCATGTAGAGCCTGCACGAGGAGTTACGTGAAGAGTCCGCACGAGGAGTATAAGTCTACTCGTGGACACGAACTCGACTCGAGGAATGAACTCATCTCGAGGAGACACGTAGAGTCCGCACGAGGAGTATCAGTCGACTCGTGGATTCGGGAGTTAACTCGAGGACTCATGTAGAGCCTGCACGAGGAGTTACGTGAAGAGTCGGCACGAGGAGTATCAGTCGACACGTGGACTCGAGACTCAACTCGAGGACTCATGTAGATCCTGCACGAGGAGTTACGTGAAGAGTCGGCACGAGGAGTATCAGTCGACTTGTGGACTCCAACTCGACTCGAGTAATGAACTCATTTCGAGGAGACATGTAGAGTCGGCACGAGGAGTATCAGTCGACTCGTGGACTCGGGACTCAACTCGAGGACTTATGTAGAGCCTGCACGAGGAGTTACGTGAAGAGTCGGCACGAGGAGTATCAGTCGACTCGTGGACTCGAACTCGACTCGAGGAATGAACTCATCTCGAGGAGATATGTAGAGTCGGCACGAGGAGTATCAGTCGACTCGTGGACTCGGGACTCAACTCAAGGACTAATGTAGAGCCTGCACGAGGAGTTACGTGAAGAGTCGGCACGAGGAGTATCAGTCGACTTGTGGAGTCGAACTCGACTCGACGAATGAACTCATCTCGAGGAGACATGTAGAGTCGGCACGGGGAGTATCAGTCGACTCGTGGACTCGGGACTCAACTCGAGGACTTATGTAGAGCCTGCACGAGGAGTTACGTGAAGAGTCGGCATGAGGAGTATCAGTCGACTCGTGGACTCGAACTCGACTCGTGGAATGAACTCATCTCGAGGAGATATGTAGAGTCAGCACGAGGAGTATCAGTCGACTCGTGGACTCGGGACTCAACTCGAGGACTCATGTAGAGCCTACATGAGGAGTTACGTGAAGAGTCGGCACGAGGAGTATCAGTCTACTCGTGGACTCGAACTCGACTCGAGGAATGAACTCATCTCGAGGAGACACGTAGAGTCCGCACGAGGAGTATCAGTCGACTCGTGGATTCGGGAGTTAACTCGAGGACTCATGTAGAGCCTACACGAGGAGTTACGTGAAGAGTCCGCACGAGGAGTATAAGTCTACTCGTGGACACGAACTCGACTCGAGGAATGAACTCATCTCGAGGAGACACGTAGAGTCCGCACGAGGAGTATCAGTCGACTCGTGGATTCGGGAGTTAACTCGAGGACTCATGTAGAGCCTGCACGAGGAGTTACGTGAAGAGTCGGCACGAGGAGTATCAGTCGACTCGTGGACTCGAACTCGACTCGAGGAATGAACTCATCTCGAGGAGATATATAGAGTCGGCACGATGAGTACCAGTCGACTCGTGGACTCGAACTCGACTCGAGGAATGAACTCATCTCGAGGAGACATGTAGAGTCTGCACGAGGAGTATCAGTCGACTCGTGGACTCATGTAGAGCCTGCACGAGGAGTTACGTGAAGAGTCGGCACGAGGAGTATCAGTCGACTCGTGGACTCGAACTCGACTCGAGGAATGAACTCATCTCAAGGAGACATGTAGAGTCTTCACGAGGAGTATCAGACGACTCATGGACTAGGGACTCAACTCGAGGACTCATGTAGAGCCTGCACGAGGAGTTACGTGAAGAATCGGAACTAGGAGTATCAGTCGACTCGTGGACTCGAACTCGACTCGAAGAATGAACTCATCTCGAGGAGATGTGTAGAGTTGGCACGAGGAGTATCAGTCGACTCGTGGACTCGAACTCGACTCGAGTAATGAAATCATCTCGAGGAGACATGTAGAGTCGGCACGAGGAGTATCAGTCGACTCGTGGACTCGGGACTCAACTCGAGGACTCATGTAGAGCCTGCACGAGGAGTTACGTGAAGAGTCCGCACGAGGAGTATCAGTCGACTCGTGGACACGAACTCGACTCGAGGAATGAACTCATCTCGAGGAGATATGTAGATTCGGCACAAGGAGTATCAATCGACTCGTGGACTCGGGACTCAACTCGAGGACTCATGTAGAGCCTGCACGAGGAGTTACGTGAAGAGTCGCCACTAGGAGTATCAGTAGACTCGTGGACTCGATCTCGACTCGAGGAATGAACTCATCTCGAGGAGACATGTAGAGTCGGCACGAGGAGTATCAGTCGACTCGTGGACTCGGGACTCAACTCGAGGACTCATGTAGATCCTGCACGAGGAGTTACGTGAAGAGTCGGCACGAGGAGTATCAGTCGACTCGTGGACTCGAACTCGACTCGAGGAATGAACTTATCTCGAGGAGATATGTAGAGTCGGCACGAGGAGTATCAGTCGACTCGTGGACTCGGGACTCAACTCGAGGACTCATGTAGAGCGTGCACGAGGAGTTACGTGAAGAGTCGGCACGAGGAGTATCAGTCGACTCGTGGACTCGAACTCGACTCGAGGAATGAACTCATCTCGAGGAGATATATAGAGTCGGCACGATGAGTACCAGTCGACTCGTGGACTCGAACTCGACTCGAGGAATGAACTCATCTCGAGGAGACATGTAGAGTCTGCACGAGGAGTATTAGTCGACTCGTGGACTCATGTAGAGCCTGCACGAGGAGTTACGTGAAGAGTCGGCACGAGGAGTATCAGTCGACTCGTGGAGATGAACTCGACTCGAGGAATGAACTCATCTCGAGGAGATATGTAGAGTCGGCACGAGGAGTATCAATCGACTCGTGGACTCGGGACTCAACTCGAGGACTCATGTAGAGCCTGCACGAGGAGTTACGTGAAGAGTCGGCACGAAGAGTATCAGTAGACTCGTGGACTCGATCTCGACTCGAGGAATGAACTCATCTCGAGGAGACATGTACAGTCGGCACGAGGAGTATCAGTCGACTCGTGGACTCGGGACTCAACTCGAGGACTCATGTACATCCTGCACGAGGAGTTACGTGAAGAGTCGGCACGAGGAGTATCAGTCGACTCGTGGACTCGAACTCGACTCGAGGAATGAACTCATCTCGAGGAGATATGTAGAGTCGGCACGAGGAGTATCAGTCGACTCGTGGACTCGGGACTCAACTCGAGGACTCATGTAGAGCGTGCACGAGGAGTTACGTGAAGAGTCGGCACGAGGAGTATCAGTCGACTCGTGGACTCGAACTCGACTCGAGGAATGAACTCATCTCGAGGAGATATATAGAGTCGGCACGATGAGTATCAGTCGACTCGTGGACACGAACTCGACTCGAGGAATGAACTTATCTCGAGGAGACATGTAGAGTCTGCACGAGGAGTATCAGTCGACTCGTGGACTCATGTAGAGCCTGCACGAGGAGTTACGTGAAGAGTCGGCACGAGGAGTATCAGTCGACTCGTGGAGATGAACTCGACTCGAGGAATGAACTCATCTCGAGGAGATATGTAGAGTCGGCACGAGGAGTATCAATCGACTCGTGGACTCGGGACTCACCTCGAGGACTCATGTAGAGCCTGCACGAGGAGTTACGTGAAGAGTCGGCAAAAGGAGTATCAGTCGACTTGTGGACTCGAACTCGACTCGAGGAATGAACTCATCTCGAGGAGACATGTAGAGTCGGCACGAGGAGTATCAGTCGACTCGTGGACTCGGGACTCAACTCGAGGACTTATGTAGAGCCTGCACGAGGAGTTACGTGAAGAGTCGGCACGAGGAGTATCAGTCGACTCGTGGACTCGAACTCGACTCGAGGAATGAACTCATCTCGAGGAGATATGTAGAGTCGGCACGAGGAGTATCAGTCGACTCGTGGACTCGGGACTCAATTCGAGGACTAATGTAGAGCCTGCACGAGGAGTTACGTGAAGAGTCGGCACGAGGAGTATCAGTCGACTTGTGGACTCGAACTCGACTCGACGAATGAAATCATCTCGAGGATATATGTAGAGTCGGCACGAGGAGTATCAGTCGACTCGTGGACTCGAACTCGACTCGAGGAATGAACTCATCTCGAGGAGACATGTAGAGTCGGCACGGGGAGTATCAGTCGACTCGTGGACTCGGGACTCAACTCGAGGACTTATGTAGAGCCTGCACGAGGAGTTACGTGAAGAGTCGGCATGAGGAGTATCAGTCGACTCGTGGACTCGAACTCGACTCGAGGAATGAACTCATCTCGAGGAGATATGTAGAGTCGGCACGAGGAGTATCAGTCGACTCGTGGACTCGGGAGTCAACTCGAGGACTCATGTAGAGCCTGCATGAGGAGTTACGTGAAGAGTCGGCACGAGGGGTATCAGTCGACTCGTGGACTCGAACTCGACTCGAGGAATGAACTCATCTCGAGGAGACATGTAGAGTCGGCACGAGGAGTATCAGTCGACTCATGGACTCGGGACTGAACTCGAGGACTCATGTAGAGCCTGCACGAGGAGTTACGTGAAGAGTCGGCACGAGGAGTATCAATCGACTCGTGGACTTGAACTCGACTCGAGGAGTGAACTCATCTCGAGGAGATATGTAGAGTCGGCACGAGGAGTATCAGTCGACTCGTGGACTCGAACTCGACTCGAGGAATGAACTCATCTCGAGGAGACACGTAGAGTCCGCACGAGGAGTATCAGTCGACTCGTGGACTCGGGACTCAACTCGAGGACTCATGGAGAGCCTGCACGAGGAGTTACGTGAAGAGTCGGCACGAGGAGTATCAGTCGACTCGTGGACTCAAACTCGACTCGAGGAATGAACTCATCTCTAGGAGACATGTAGAGTCTTCACGAGGAGTATCAGTCGACTCGTGGACTAGGGACTGAACTCGAGGACTCATGTAGAGCCTGCACGAGGAGTTACGTGAAGAATCGGAGCTAGGAGTATCAGTCGACTCGTGGACTCGAACTCGACTCGAGGAATGAACTCATCTCGAGGAGATATGTAGAGTCGGCAAGAGGAGTATCAGTCGACTCGTGGACTCAGGACTCAACTCGAGGACTTATGTAGAGCCTGCACGAGGAGTTACGTGAAGCGTTGGCACGAGGAGTATCAGTCGACTCATGGACTCAAACTCGACTCGAGGAATGAACTCATCTCGAGGAGATATGTAGAGTTGGCACGAGGAGTATCAGTCGACTCGTGGACTCGAACTCGACTCGAGGAATGAACTCATCTCGAGGAGACATGTAGAGTCGGCACGGGGAGTATCAGTCGACTCGTGGACTCGGGACTCAACTCGAGGACTTATGTAGAGCCTGCACGAGGAGTTACGTGAAGAGTCGGCATGAGGAGTATCAGTCGACTCGTGGACTCGAACTCGACTCGAGGAATGAACTCATCTCGAGGAGATATGTAGAGTCGGCACGAGGAGTATCAGTCGACTCGTGGACTCGGGAGTCAACTCGAGGACTCATGTAGAGCCTGCATGAGGAGTTACGTGAAGAGTCGGCACGAGGGGTATCAGTCGACTCGTGGACTCGAACTCGACTCGAGGAATGAACTCATCTCGAGGAGACATGTAGAGTCGGCACGAGGAGTATCAGTCGACTCATGGACTCGGGACTGAACTCGAGGACTCATGTAGAGCCTGCACGAGGAGTTACGTGAAGAGTCGGCACGAGGAGTATCAATCGACTCGTGGACTTGAACTCGACTCGAGGAGTGAACTCATCTCGAGGAGATATGTAGAGTCGGCACGAGGAGTATCAGTCGACTCGTGGACTCGAACTCGACTCGAGGAATGAACTCATCTCGAGGAGACACGTAGAGTCCGCACGAGGAGTATCAGTCGACTCGTGGACTCGGGACTCAACTCGAGGACTCATGGAGAGCCTGCACGAGGAGTTACGTGAAGAGTCGGCACGAGGAGTATCAGTCGACTCGTGGACTCAAACTCGACTCGAGGAATGAACTCATCTCTAGGAGACATGTAGAGTCTTCACGAGGAGTATCAGTCGACTCGTGGACTAGGGACTGAACTCGAGGACTCATGTAGAGCCTGCACGAGGAGTTACGTGAAGAATCGGAGCTAGGAGTATCAGTCGACTCGTGGACTCGAACTCGACTCGAGGAATGAACTCATCTCGAGGAGATATGTAGAGTCGGCAAGAGGAGTATCAGTCGACTCGTGGACTCAGGACTCAACTCGAGGACTTATGTAGAGCCTGCACGAGGAGTTACGTGAAGCGTTGGCACGAGGAGTATCAGTCGACTCATGGACTCAAACTCGACTCGAGGAATGAACTCATCTCGAGGAGATATGTAGAGTTGGCACGAGGAGTATCAGTCGACTCGTGGACTCGAACTCGACTCGAGTAATGAAATCATCTCGAGGAGACATGTAGAGTCGGCACGAGGAGTATCAATCGACTCGTGGACTCGGGACTCAACTCGAGGACTCATGTAGAGCCTGCACGAGGAGTTACGTGAAGAGTCCGCACGAGGAGTATAAGTCTACTCGTGGACACGAACTCGACTCGAGGAATGAACTCATCTCGAGGAGACACGTAGAGTCCGCACGAGGAGTATCAGTCGACTCGTGGATTCGGGAGTTAACTCGAGGACTCATGTAGAGCCTGCACGAGGAGTTACGTGAAGAGTCGGCACGAGGAGTATCAGTCGACTCGTGGACTCAAACTCGACTCGAGGAATGAACTCATCTCTAGGAGACATGTAGAGTCTTCACGAGGAGTATCAGTCGACACGTGGACTCGAGACTCAACTCGAGGACTCATGTAGATCCTGCACGAGGAGTTACGTGAAGAGTCGGCACGAGGAGTATCAGTCGACTTGTGGACTCGAACTCGACTCGAGGAATGAACTCATCTCGAGGAGACATGTAGAGTCGGCACGAGGAGTATCAGTCGACTCGTGGACTCGGGACTCAACTCGAGGACTTATGTAGAGCCTGCACGAGGAGTTACGTGAAGAGTCGGCACGAGGAGTATCAGTCGACTCGTGGACTCGAACTCGACTCGAGGAATGAACTCATCTCGAGGAGATATGTAGAGTCGGCACGAGGAGTATCAGTCGACTCGTGGACTCGGGACTCAATTCGAGGACTAATGTAGAGCCTGCACGAGGAGTTACGTGAAGAGTCGGCACGAGGAGTATCAGTCGACTTGTGGACTCGAACTCGACTCGACGAATGAAATCATCTCGAGGATATATGTAGAGTCGGCACGAGGAGTATCAGTCGACTCGTGGACTCGAACTCGACTCGAGGAATGAACTCATCTCGAGGAGACATGTAGAGTCGGCACGGGGAGTATCAGTCGACTCGTGGACTCGGGACTCAACTCGAGGACTTATGTAGAGCCTGCACGAGGAGTTACGTGAAGAGTCGGCATGAGGAGTATCAGTCGACTCGTGGACTCGAACTCGACTCGAGGAATGAACTCATCTCGAGGAGATATGTAGAGTCGGCACGAGGAGTATCAGTCGACTCGTGGACTCGGGAGTCAACTCGAGGACTCATGTAGAGCCTGCATGAGGAGTTACGTGAAGAGTCGGCACGAGGGGTATCAGTCGTTTCGTGGACTCGAACTCGACTCGAGGAATGAACTCATCTCGAGGAGACATGTAGAGTCGGCACGAGGAGTATCAGTCGACTCATGGACTCGGGACTGAACTCGAGGACTCATGTAGAGCCTGCACGAGGAGTTACGTGAAGAGTCGGCACGAGGAGTATCAATCGACTCGTGGACTTGAACTCGACTCGAGGAGTGAACTCATCTCGAGGAGATATGTAGAGTCGGCACGAGGAGTATCAGTCGACTCGTGGACTCGAACTCGACTCGAGGAATGAACTCATCTCGAGGAGACACGTAGAGTCCGCACGAGGAGTATCAGTCGACTCGTGGACTCGGGACTCAACTCGAGGACTCATGGAGAGCCTGCACGAGGAGTTACGTGAAGAGTCGGCACGAGGAGTATCAGTCGACTCGTGGACTCAAACTCGACTCGAGGAATGAACTCATCTCTAGGAGACATGTAGAGTCTTCACGAGGAGTATCAGTCGACTCGTGGACTAGGGACTGAACTCGAGGACTCATGTAGAGCCTGCACGAGGAGTTACGTGAAGAATCGGAGCTAGGAGTATCAGTCGACTCGTGGACTCGAACTCGACTCGAGGAATGAACTGATCTCGAGGAGATATGTAGAGTCGGCAAGAGGAGTATCAGTCGACTCGTGGACTCAGGACTCAACTCGAGGACTTATGTAGAGCCTGCACGAGGAGTTACGTGAAGCGTTGGCACGAGGAGTATCAGTCGACTCATGGACTCAAACTCGACTCGAGGAATGAACTCATCTCGAGGAGATATGTAGAGTTGGCACGAGGAGTATCAGTCGACTCGTGGACTCGAACTCGATTCGAGTAATGAAATCATCTCGAGGAGACATGTAGAGTCGGCACGAGGAGTATCAATCGACTCGTGGACTCGGGACTCAACTCGAGGACTCATGTAGAGCCTGCACGAGGAGTTACGTGAAGAGTCCGCACGAGGAGTATAAGTCTACTCGTGGACACGAACTCGACTCGAGGAATGAACTCATCTCGAGGAGACACGTAGAGTCCGCACGAGGAGTATCAGTCGACTCGTGGATTCGGGAGTTAACTCGAGGACTCATGTAGAGCCTGCACGAGGAGTTACGTGAAGAGTCGGCACGAGGAGTATCAGTCGACTCGTGGACTCAAACTCGACTCGAGGAATGAACTCATCTCTAGGAGACATGTAGAGTCTTCACGAGGAGTATCAGTCGACACGTGGACTCGAGACTCAACTCGAGGACTCATGTAGATCCTGCACGAGGAGTTACGTGAAGAGTCGGCACGAGGAGTATCAGTCGACTTGTGGACTACAACTCGACTCGAGTAATGAACTCATCTCGAGGAGACATGTAGAGTCGGCACGAGGAGTATCAGTCGACTCGTGGACTCGGGACTCAACTCGAGGACTTATGTAGAGCCTGCACGAGGAGTTACGTGAAGAGTCGGCACAAGGAGTATCAGTCGACTCGTGGACTCGAACTCGACTCGAGGAATGAACTCATCTCGAGGAGATATGTAGAGTCGGCACGAGGAGTATCAGTCGACTCATGGACTCGGGACTGAACTCGAGGACTCATGTAGAGCCTGCACGAGGAGTTACGTGAAGAGTCGGCACGAGGAGTATCAATCGACTCGTGGACTTGAACTCGACTCGAGGAGTGAACTCATCTCGAGGAGATATGTAGAGTCGGCACGAGGAGTATCAGTCGACTCGTGGACTCGAACTCGACTCGAGGAATGAACTCATCTCGAGGAGACACGTAGAGTCCGCACGAGGAGTATCAGTCGACTCGTGGACTCGGGACTCAACTCGAGGACTCATGGAGAGCCTGCACGAGGAGTTACGTGAAGAGTCGGCACGAGGAGTATCAGTCGACTCGTGGACTCAAACTCGACTCGAGGAATGAACTCATCTCTAGGAGACATGTAGAGTCTTCACGAGGAGTATCAGTCGACTCGTGGACTAGGGACTGAACTCGAGGACTCATGTAGAGCCTGCACGAGGAGTTACGTGAAGAATCGGAGCTAGGAGTATCAGTCGACTCGTGGACTCGAACTCGACTCGAGGAATGAACTCATCTCGAGGAGATATGTAGAGTCGGCACGATGAGTATCAGTCGACTCGTGGACACGAACTCGACTCGAGGAATGAACTTATCTCGAGGAGACATGTAGAGTCTGCACGAGGAGTATCAGTCGACTCGTGGACTCATGTAGAGCCTGCACGAGGAGTTACGTGAAGAGTCGGCACGAGGAGTATCAGTCGACTCGTGGAGATGAACTCGACTCGAGGAATGAACTCATCTCGAGGAGATATGTAGAGTCGGCACGAGGAGTATCAATCGACTCGTGGACTCGGGACTCACCTCGAGGACTCATGTAGAGCCTGCACGAGGAGTTACGTGAAGAGTCGGCAAAAGGAGTATCAGTCGACTTGTGGACTCGAACTCGACTCGAGGAATGAACTCATCTCGAGGAGACATGTAGAGTCGGCACGAGGAGTATCAGTCGACTCGTGGACTCGGGACTCAACTCGAGGACTTATGTAGAGCCTGCACGAGGAGTTACGTGAAGAGTCGGCACGAGGAGTATCAGTCGACTCGTGGACTCGAACTCGACTCGAGGAATGAACTCATCTCGAGGAGATATGTAGAGTCGGCACGAGGAGTATCAGTCGACTCGTGGACTCGGGACTCAATTCGAGGACTAATGTAGAGCCTGCACGAGGAGTTACGTGAAGAGTCGGCACGAGGAGTATCAGTCGACTTGTGGACTCGAACTCGACTCGACGAATGAAATCATCTCGAGGATATATGTAGAGTCGGCACGAGGAGTATCAATCGACTCGTGGACTCGAACTCGACTCGAGGAATGAACTCATCTCGAGGAGACATGTAGAGTCGGCACGGGGAGTATCAGTCGACTCGTGGACTCGGGACTCAACTCGAGGACTTATGTAGAGCCTGCACGAGGAGTTACGTGAAGAGTCGGCATGAGGAGTATCAGTCGACTCGTGGACTCGAACTCGACTCGAGGAATGAACTCATCTCGAGGAGATATGTAGAGTCGGCACGAGGAGTATCAGTCGACTCGTGGACTCGGGAGTCAACTCGAGGACTCATGTAGAGCCTGCATGAGGAGTTACGTGAAGAGTCGGCACGAGGGGTATCAGTCGACTCGTGGACTCGAACTCGACTCGAGGAATGAACTCATCTCGAGGAGACATGTAGAGTCGGCACGAGGAGTATCAGTCGACTCATGGACTCGGGACTGAACTCGAGGACTCATGTAGAGCCTGCACGAGGAGTTACGTGAAGAGTCGGCACGAGGAGTATCAATCGACTCGTGGACTTGAACTCGACTCGAGGAGTGAACTCATCTCGAGGAGATATGTAGAGTCGGCACGAGGAGTATCAGTCGACTCGTGGACTCGAACTCGACTCGAGGAATGAACTCATCTCGAGGAGACACGTAGAGTCCGCACGAGGAGTATCAGTCGACTCGTGGACTCGGGACTCAACTCGAGGACTCATGGAGAGCCTGCACGAGGAGTTACGTGAAGAGTCGGCACGAGGAGTATCAGTCGACTCGTGGACTCAAACTCGACTCGAGGAATGAACTCATCTCTAGGAGACATGTAGAGTCTTCACGAGGAGTATCAGTCGACTCGTGGACTAGGGACTGAACTCGAGGACTCATGTAGAGCCTGCACGAGGAGTTACGTGAAGAATCGGAGCTAGGAGTATCAGTCGACTCGTGGACTCGAACTCGACTCGAGGAATGAACTCATCTCGAGGAGATATGTAGAGTCGGCAAGAGGAGTATCAGTCGACTCGTGGACTCAGGACTCAACTCGAGGACTTATGTAGAGCCTGCACGAGGAGTTACGTGAAGCGTTGGCACGAGGAGTATCAGTCGACTCATGGACTCAAACTCGACTCGAGGAATGAACTCATCTCGAGGAGATATGTAGAGTTGGCACGAGGAGTATCAGTCGACTCGTGGACTCGAACTCGACTCGAGTAATGAAATCATCTTGAGGAGACATGTAGAGTCGGCACGAGGAGTATCAATCGACTCGTGGACTCGGGACTCAACTCGAGGACTCATGTAGAGCCTGCACGAGGAGTTACGTGAAGAGTCCGCACGAGGAGTATAAGTCTACTCGTGGACACGAACTCGACTCGAGGAATGAACTCATCTCGAGGAGACACGTAGAGTCCGCACGAGGAGTATCAGTCGACTCGTGGATTCGGGAGTTAACTCGAGGACTCATGTAGAGCCTGCACGAGGAGTTACGTGAAGAGTCGGCACGAGGAGTATCAGTCGACTCGTGGACTCAAACTCGACTCGAGGAATGAACTCATCTCTAGGAGACATGTAGAGTCTTCACGAGGAGTATCAGTCGACACGTGGACTCGAGACTCAACTCGAGGACTCATGTAGATCCTGCACGAGGAGTTACGTGAAGAGTCGGCACGAGGAGTATCAGTCGACTTGTGGACTCGAACTCGACTCGAGGAATGAACTCATCTCGAGGAGACATGTAGAGTCGGCACGAGGAGTATCAGTCGACTCGTGGACTCGGGACTCAACTCGAGGACTTATGTAGAGCCTGCACGAGGAGTTACGTGAAGAGTCGGCACGAGGAGTATCAGTCGACTCGTGGACTCGAACTCGACTCGAGGAATGAACTCATCTCGAGGAGATATGTAGAGTCGGCACGAGGAGTATCAGTCGACTCGTGGACTCGGGACTCAATTCGAGGACTAATGTAGAGCCTGCACGAGGAGTTACGTGAAGAGTCGGCACGAGGAGTATCAGTCGACTTGTGGACTCGAACTCGACTCGACGAATGAAATCATCTCGAGGATATATGTAGAGTCGGCACGAGGAGTATCAGTCGACTCGTGGACTCGAACTCGACTCGAGGAATGAACTCATCTCGAGGAGACATGTAGAGTCGGCACGGGGAGTATCAGTCGACTCGTGGACTCGGGACTCAACTCGAGGACTTATGTAGAGCCTGCACGAGGAGTTACGTGAAGAGTCGGCATGAGGAGTATCAGTCGACTCGTGGACTCGAACTCGACTCGAGGAATGAACTCATCTCTAGGAGATATGTAGAGTCGGCACGAGGAGTATCAGTCGACTCGTGGACTCGGGAGTCAACTCGAGGACTCATGTAGAGCCTGCATGAGGAGTTACGTGAAGAGTCGGCACGAGGGGTATCAGTCGACTCGTGGACTCGAACTCGACTCGAGGAATGAACTCATCTCGAGGAGACATGTAGAGTCGGCACGAGGAGTATCAGTCGACTCATGGACTCGGGACTGAACTCGAGGACTCATGTAGAGCCTGCACGAGGAGTTACGTGAAGAGTCGGCACGAGGAGTATCAATCGACTCGTGGACTTGAACTCGACTCGAGGAGTGAACTCATCTCGAGGAGATATGTAGAGTCGGCACGAGGAGTATCAGTCGACTCGTGGACTCGAACTCGACTCGAGGAATGAACTCATCTCGAGGAGACACGTAGAGTCCGCACGAGGAGTATCAGTCGACTCGTGGACTCGGGACTCAACTCGAGGACTCATGGAGAGCCTGCACGAGGAGTTACGTGAAGAGTCGGCACGAGGAGTATCAGTCGACTCGTGGACTCAAACTCGACTCGAGGAATGAACTCATCTCTAGGAGACATGTAGAGTCTTCACGAGGAGTATCAGTCGACTCGTGGACTAGGGACTGAACTCGAGGACTCATGTAGAGCCTGCACGAGGAGTTACGTGAAGAATCGGAGCTAGGAGTATCAGTCGACTCGTGGACTCGAACTCGACTCGAGGAATGAACTGATCTCGAGGAGATATGTAGAGTCGGCAAGAGGAGTATCAGTCGACTCGTGGACTCAGGACTCAACTCGAGGACTTATGTAGAGCCTGCACGAGGAGTTACGTGAAGCGTTGGCACGAGGAGTATCAGTCGACTCATGGACTCAAACTCGACTCGAGGAATGAACTCATCTCGAGGAGATATGTAGAGTTGGCACGAGGAGTATCAGTCGACTCGTGGACTCGAACTCGATTCGAGTAATGAAATCATCTCGAGGAGACATGTAGAGTCGGCACGAGGAGTATCAATCGACTCGTGGACTCGGGACTCAACTCGAGGACTCATGTAGAGCCTGCACGAGGAGTTACGTGAAGAGTCCGCACGAGGAGTATAAGTCTACTCGTGGACACGAACTCGACTCGAGGAATGAACTCATCTCGAGGAGACACGTAGAGTCCGCACGAGGAGTATCAGTCGACTCGTGGATTCGGGAGTTAACTCGAGGACTCATGTAGAGCCTGCACGAGGAGTTACGTGAAGAGTCGGCACGAGGAGTATCAGTCGACTCGTGGACTCAAACTCGACTCGAGGAATGAACTCATCTCTAGGAGACATGTAGAGTCTTCACGAGGAGTATCAGTCGACACGTGGACTCGAGACTCAACTCGAGGACTCATGTAGATCCTGCACGAGGAGTTACGTGAAGAGTCGGCACGAGGAGTATCAGTCGACTTGTGGACTCCAACTCGACTCGAGTAATGAACTCATCTCGAGGAGACATGTAGAGTCGGCACGAGGAGTATCAGTCGACTCGTGGACTCGGGACTCAACTCGAGGACTTATGTAGAGCCTGCACGAGGAGTTACGTGAAGAGTCGGCACAAGGAGTATCAGTCGACTCGTGGACTCGAACTCGACTCGAGGAATGAACTCATCTCGAGGAGATATGTAGAGTCGGCACGAGGAGTATCAGTCGACTCATGGACTCGGGACTGAACTCGAGGACTCATGTAGAGCCTGCACGAGGAGTTACGTGAAGAGTCGGCACGAGGAGTATCAATCGACTCGTGGACTTGAACTCGACTCGAGGAGTGAACTCATCTCGAGGAGATATGTAGAGTCGGCACGAGGAGTATCAGTCGACTCGTGGACTCGAACTCGACTCGAGGAATGAACTCATCTCGAGGAGACACGTAGAGTCCGCACGAGGAGTATCAGTCGACTCGTGGACTCGGGACTCAACTCGAGGACTCATGGAGAGCCTGCACGAGGAGTTACGTGAAGAGTCGGCACGAGGAGTATCAGTCGACTCGTGGACTCAAACTCGACTCGAGGAATGAACTCATCTCTAGGAGACATGTAGAGTCTTCACGAGGAGTATCAGTCGACTCGTGGACTAGGGACTGAACTCGAGGACTCATGTAGAGCCTGCACGAGGAGTTACGTGAAGAATCGGAGCTAGGAGTATCAGTCGACTCGTGGACTCGAACTCGACTCGAGGAATGAACTCATCTCGAGGAGATATGTAGAGTCGGCAAGAGGAGTATCAGTCGACTCGTGGACTCAGGACTCAACTCGAGGACTTATGTAGAGCCTGCACGAGGAGTTACGTGAAGCGTTGGCACGAGGAGTATCAGTCGACTCATGGACTCAAACTCGACTCGAGGAATGAACTCATCTCGAGGAGATATGTAGAGTTGGCACGAGGAGTATCAGTCGACTCGTGGACTCGAACTCGACTCGAGTAATGAAATCATCTCGAGGAGACATGTAGAGTCGGCACGAGGAGTATCAATCGAATCGTGGACTCGGGACTCAACTCGAGGACTCATGTAGAGCCTGCACGAGGAGTTACGTGAAGAGTCCGCACGAGGAGTATAAGTCTACTCGTGGACACGAACTCGACTCGAGGAATGAACTCATCTCGAGGAGACACGTAGAGTCCGCACGAGGAGTATCAGTCGACTCGTGGATTCGGGAGTTAACTCGAGGACTCATGTAGAGCCTGCACGAGGAGTTACGTGAAGAGTCGGCACGAGGAGTATCAGTCGACTCGTGGACTCAAACTCGACTCGAGGAATGAACTCATCTCTAGGAGACATGTAGAGTCTTCACGAGGAGTATCAGTCGACACGTGGACTCGAGACTCAACTCGAGGACTCATGTAGATCCTGCACGAGGAGTTACGTGAAGAGTCGGCACGAGGAGTATCAGTCGACTTGTGGACTCCAACTCGACTCGAGTAATGAACTCATCTCGAGGAGACATGTAGAGTCGGCACGAGGAGTATCAGTCGACTCGTGGACTCGGGACTCAACTCGAGGACTTATGTAGAGCCTGCACGAGGAGTTACGTGAAGAGTCGGCACGAGGAGTATCAGTCGACTCGTGGACTCGAACTCGACTCGAGGAATGAACTCATCTCGAGGAGATATGTAGAGTCGGCACGAGGAGTATCAGTCGACTCGTGGACTCGGGACTCAACTCGAGGACTAATGTAGAGCCTGCACGAGGAGTTACGTGAAGAGTCGGCACGAGGAGTATCAGTCGACTTGTGGAGTCGAACTCGACTCGACGAATGAACTCATCTCGAGGAGACATGTAGAGTCGGCACGGGGAGTATCAGTCGACTCGTGGACTCGGGACTCAACTCGAGGACTTATGTAGAGCCTGCACGAGGAGTTACGTGAAGAGTCGGCATGAGGAGTATCAGTCGACTCGTGGACTCGAACTCGACTCGTGGAATGAACTCATCTCGAGGAGATATGTAGAGTCAGCACGAGGAGTATCAGTCGACTCGTGGACTCGGGACTCAACTCGAGGACTCATGTAGAGCCTACATGAGGAGTTACGTGAAGAGTCGGCACGAGGAGTATCAGTCTACTCGTGGACTCGAACTCGACTCGAGGAATGAACTCATCTCGAGGAGACACGTAGAGTCCGCACGAGGAGTATCAGTCGACTCGTGGATTCGGGAGTTAACTCGAGGACTCATGTAGAGCCTGCACGAGGAGTTACGTGAAGAGTCCGCACGAGGAGTATAAGTCTACTCGTGGACACGAACTCGACTCGAGGAATGAACTCATCTCGAGGAGACACGTAGAGTCCGCACGAGGAGTATCAGTCGACTCGTGGATTCGGGAGTTAACTCGAGGACTCATGTAGAGCCTGCACGAGGAGTTACGTGAAGAGTCGGCACGAGGAGTATCAGTCGACTCGTAGACTCAAACTCGACTCGAGGAATGAACTCATCTCTAGGAGACATGTAGAGTCTTCACGAGGAGTATCAGTCGACACGTGGACTCGAGACTCAACTCGAGGACTCATGTAGATCCTGCACGAGGAGTTACGTGAAGAGTCGGCACGAGGAGTATCAGTCGACTTGTGGACTCGAACTCGACTCGAGTAATGAACTCATCTCGAGGAGACATGTAGAGTCGGCACGAGGAGTATCAGTCGACTCGTGGACTCGGGACTCAACTCGAGGACTTATGTAGAGCCTGCACGAGGAGTTACGTGAAGAGTCGGCATGAGGAGTATAAGTCGACTCGTGGACTCGAACTCGACTCGTGGAATGAACTCATCTCGAGGAGATATGTAGAGTCAGCACGAGGAGTATCAGTCGACTCGTGGACTCGGGACTCAACTCGAGGACTCATGTAGTACATGAGGAGTTACGTGAAGAGTCGGCACGAGGAGTATCAGTCTACTCGTAGACTCGAACTCGACTCGAGGAATGAACTCATCTCGAGGAGACATGTAGAGTCGGCACGAGGAGTATCAGTCGACTCGTGGAATCGAACTCAACTCGTGGAATGAACTCATCTCGAGGAGATATGTAGAGTCAGCACGAGGAGTATCAGTCGACTCGTGGACTCGGGACTCAACTCGAGGACTCATGTAGAGCCTGCACGAGGAGTTACGTGAAGAGTCGGCACGAAGAGTATCAGTAGACTCGTGGACTCGATCTCGACTCGAGGAATGAACTCATCTCGAGGAGACATGTACAGTCGGCACGAGGAGTATCAGTCGACTCGTGGACTCGGGACTCAACTCGAGGACTAATGTAGAGCCTGCACGAGGAGTTACGTGAAGAGTCGGCACGAGGAGTATCAGTCGACTTGTGGAGTCGAACTCGACTCGACGAATGAACTCATCTCGAGGAGACATGTAGAGTCGGCACGGGGAGTATCAGTCGACTCGTGGACTCGGGACTCAACTCGAGGACTTATGTAGAGCCTGCACGAGGAGTTACGTGAAGAGTCGGCATGAGGAGTATCAGTCGACTCGTGGACTCGAACTCGACTCGTGGAATGAACTCATCTCGAGGAGATATGTAGAGTCAGCACGAGGAGTATCAGTCGACTCGTGGACTCGGGACTCAACTCGAGGACTCATGTAGAGCCTACATGAGGAGTTACGTGAAGAGTCGGCACGAGGAGTATCAGTCTACTCGTGGACTCGAACTCGACTCGAGGAATGAACTCATCTCGAGGAGACACGTAGAGTCCGCACGAGGAGTATCAGTCGACTCGTGGATTCGGGAGTTAACTCGAGGACTCATGTAGAGCCTGCACGAGGAGTTACGTGAAGAGTCCGCACGAGGAGTATAAGTCTACTCGTGGACACGAACTCGACTCGAGGAATGAACTCATCTCGAGGAGACACGTAGAGTCCGCACGAGGAGTATCAGTCGACTCGTGGATTCGGGAGTTAACTCGAGGACTCATGTAGAGCCTGCACGAGGAGTTACGTGAAGAGTTGGCACGAGGAGTATCAGTCGACTCGTAGACTCAAACTCGACTCGAGGAATGAACTCATCTCTAGGAGACATGTAGAGTCTTCACGAGGAGTATCAGTCGACACGTGGACTCGAGACTCAACTCGAGGACTCATGTAGATCCTGCACGAGGAGTTACGTGAAGAGTCGGCACGAGGAGTATCAGTCGACTTGTGGACTCGAACTCGACTCGAGTAATGAACTCATCTCGAGGAGACATGTAGAGTCGGCACGAGGAGTATCAGTCGACTCGTGGACTCGGGACTCAACTCGAGGACTTATGTAGAGCCTGCACGAGGAGTTACGTGAAGAGTCGGCACGAGGAGTATCAGTCGACTCGTGGACTCGAACTCGACTCGAGGAATGAACTCATCTCGAGGAGATATGTAGAGTCGGCACGAGGAGTATCAGTCGACTCGTGGACTCGGGACTCAACTCGAGGACTAATGTAGAGCCTGCACGAGGAGTTACGTGAAGAGTCGGCACGAGGAGTATCAGTCGACTTGTGGAGTCGAACTCGACTCGACGAATGAACTCATCTCGAGGAGACATGTAGAGTCGGCACGGGGAGTATCAGTCGACTCGTGGACTCGGGACTCAACTCGAGGACTTATGTAGAGCCTGCACGAGGAGTTACGTGAAGAGTCGGCATGAGGAGTATAAGTCGACTCGTGGACTCGAACTCGACTCGTGGAATGAACTCATCTCGAGGAGATATGTAGAGTCAGCACGAGGAGTATCAGTCGACTCGTGGACTCGGGACTCAACTCGAGGACTCATGTAGTACATGAGGAGTTACGTGAAGAGTCGGCACGAGGAGTATCAGTCTACTCGTAGACTCGAACTCGACTCGAGGAATGAACTCATCTCGAGGAGACATGTAGAGTCGGCACGAGGAGTATCAGTCGACTCGTGGAATCGAACTCAACTCGTGGAATGAACTCATCTCGAGGAGATATGTAGAGTCAGCACGAGGAGTATCAGTCGACTCGTGGACTCGGGACTCAACTCGAGGACTCATGTAGAGCCTGCACGAGGAGTTACGTGAAGAGTCGGCACGAAGAGTATCAGTAGACTCGTGGACTCGATCTCGACTCGAGGAATGAACTCATCTCGAGGAGACATGTACAGTCGGCACGAGGAGTATCAGTCGACTCGTGGACTCGGGACTCAACTCGAGGACTCATGTACATCCTGCACGAGGAGTTACGTGAAGAGTCGGCACGAGGAGTATCAGTCAACTCGTGGACTCGAACTCGACTCGAGGAATGAACTCATCTCGAGGAGATATGTAGAGTCGGCACGAGGAGTATCAGTCGACTCGTGGACTCGGGACTCAACTCGAGGACTCATGTAGAGCGTGCACGAGGAGTTACGTGAAGAGTCGGCACGAGGAGTATCAGTCGACTCGTGGACTCGAACTCGACTCGAGGAATGAACTCATCTCGAGGAGATATATAGAGTCGGCACGATGAGTATCAGTCGACTCGTGGACACGAACTCGACTCGAGGAATGAACTTATCTCGAGGAGACATGTAGAGTCTGCACGAGGAGTATCAGTCGACTCGTGGACTCATGTAGAGCCTGCACGAGGAGTTACGTGAAGAGTCGGCACGAGGAGTATCAGTCGACTCGTGGAGATGAACTCGACTCGAGGAATGAACTCATCTCGAGGAGATATGTAGAGTCCGCACGAGGAGTATCAATCGACTCGTGGACTCGGGACTCACCTCGAGGACTCATGTAGAGCCTACACGAGGAGTTACGTGAAGAGTCGGCAAAAGGAGTATCAGTCGACTTGTGGACTCGAACTCGACTCCAGGAATGAACTCATCTCGAGGAGACATGTAGAGTCGGCACGAGGAGTATCAGTCGACTCGTGGACTCGGGACTCAACTCGAGGACTTATGTAGAGCCTGCACGAGGAGTTACGTGAAGAGTCGGCACGAGGAGTATCAGTCGACTCGTGGACTCGAACTCGACTCGAGGAATGAACTCATCTCGAGGAGATATGTAGAGTCGGCACGAGGAGTATCAGTCGACTCGTGGACTCGGGACTCAATTCGAGGACTAATGTAGAGCCTGCACGAGGAGTTACGTGAAGAGTCGGCACGAGGAGTATCAGTCGACTTGTGGACTCGAACTCGACTCGACGAATGAAATCATCTCGAGGATATATGTAGAGTCGGCACGAGGAGTATCAGTCGACTCGTGGACTCGAACTCGACTCGAGGAATGAACTCATCTCGAGGAGACATGTAGAGTCGGCACGGGGAGTATCAGTCGACTCGTGGACTCGGGACTCAACTCGAGGACTTATGTAGAGCCTGCACGAGGAGTTACGTGAAGAGTCGGCATGAGGAGTATCAGTCGACTCGTGGACTCGAACTCGACTCGAGGAATGAACTCATCTCGAGGAGATATGTAGAGTCGGCACGAGGAGTATCAGTCGACTCGTGGACTCGGGAGTCAACTCGAGGACTCATGTAGAGCCTGCATGAGGAGTTACGTGAAGAGTCGGCACGAGGGGTATCAGTCGACTCGTGGACTCGAACTCGACTCGAGGAATGAACTCATCTCGAGGAGACATGTAGAGTCGGCACGAGGAGTATCAGTCGACTCATGGACTCGGGACTGAACTCGAGGACTCATGTAGAGCCTGCACGAGGAGTTACGTGAAGAGTCGGCACGAGGAGTATCAATCGACTCGTGGACTTGAACTCGACTCGAGGAGTGAACTCATCTCGAGGAGATATGTAGAGTCGGCACGAGGAGTATCAGTCGACTCGTGGACTCGAACTCGACTCGAGGAATGAACTCATCTCGAGGAGACACGTAGAGTCCGCACGAGGAGTATCAGTCGACTCGTGGACTCGGGACTCAACTCGAGGACTCATGGAGAGCCTGCACGAGGAGTTACGTGAAGAGTCGGCACGAGGAGTATCAGTCGACTCGTGGACTCAAACTCGACTCGAGGAATGAACTCATCTCTAGGAGACATGTAGAGTCTTCACGAGGAGTATCAGTCGACTCGTGGACTAGGGACTGAACTCGAGGACTCATGTAGAGCCTGCACGAGGAGTTACGTGAAGAATCGGAGCTAGGAGTATCAGTCGACTCGTGGACTCGAACTCGACTCGAGGAATGAACTCATCTCGAGGAGATATGTAGAGTCGGCAAGAGGAGTATCAGTCGACTCGTGGACTCAGGACTCAACTCGAGGACTTATGTAGAGCCTGCACGAGGAGTTACGTGAAGCGTTGGCACGAGGAGTATCAGTCGACTCATGGACTCAAACTCGACTCGAGGAATGAACTCATCTCGAGGAGATATGTAGAGTTGGCACGAGGAGTATCAGTCGACTCGTGGACTCGAACTCGACTCGAGTAATGAAATCATCTCGAGGAGACATGTAGAGTCGGCACGAGGAGTATCAATCGACTCGTGGACTCGGGACTCAACTCGAGGACTCATGTAGAGCCTGCACGAGGAGTTACGTGAAGAGTCCGCACGAGGAGTATAAGTCTACTCGTGGACACGAACTCGACTCGAGGAATGAACTCATCTCGAGGAGACACGTAGAGTCCGCACGAGGAGTATCAGTCGACTCGTGGATTCGGGAGTTAACTCGAGGACTCATGTAGAGCCTGCACGAGGAGTTACGTGAAGAGTCGGCACGAGGAGTATCAGTCGACTCGTGGACTCAAACTCGACTCGAGGAATGAACTCATCTCTAGGAGACATGTAGAGTCTTCACGAGGAGTATCAGTCGACACGTGGACTCGAGACTCAACTCGAGGACTCATGTAGATCCTGCACGAGGAGTTACGTGAAGAGTCGGCACGAGGAGTATCAGTCGACTTGGGGACTCCAACTCGACTCGAGTAATGAACTCATCTCGAGGAGACATGTAGAGTCGGCACGAGGAGTATCAGTCGACTCGTGGACTCGGGACTCAACTCGAGGACTTATGTAGAGCCTGCACGAGGAGTTACGTGAAGAGTCGGCACGAGGAGTATCAGTCGACTCGTGGACTCGAACTCGACTCGAGGAATGAACTCATCTCGAGGAGATATGTAGAGTCGGCACGAGGAGTATCAGTCGACTCGTGGACTCGGGACTCAACTCGAGGACTAATGTAGAGCCTGCACGAGGAGTTACGTGAAGAGTCGGCACGAGGAGTATCAGTCGACTTGTGGAGTCGAACTCGACTCGACGAATGAACTCATCTCGAGGAGACATGTAGAGTCGGCACGGGGAGTATCAGTCGACTCGTGGACTCGGGACTCAACTCGAGGACTTATGTAGAGCCTGCACGAGGAGTTACGTGAAGAGTCGGCATGAGGAGTATCAGTCGACTCGTGGACTCGAACTCGACTCGTGGAATGAACTCATCTCGAGGAGATATGTAGAGTCAGCACGAGGAGTATCAGTCGACTCGTGGACTCGGGACTCAACTCGAGGACTCATGTAGAGCCTACATGAGGAGTTACGTGAAGAGTCGGCACGAGGAGTATCAGTCTACTCGTGGACTCGAACTCGACTCGAGGAATGAACTCATCTCGAGGAGACACGTAGAGTCCGCACGAGGAGTATCAGTCGACTCGTGGATTCGGGAGTTAACTCGAGGACTCATGTAGAGCCTGCACGAGGAGTTACGTGAAGAGTCCGCACGAGGAGTATAAGTCTACTCGTGGACACGAACTCGACTCGAGGAATGAACTCATCTCGAGGAGACACGTAGAGTCCGCACGAGGAGTATCAGTCGACTCGTGGATTCGGGAGTTAACTCGAGGACTCATGTAGAGCCTGCACGAGGAGTTACGTGAAGAGTCGGCACGAGGAGTATCAGTCGACTCGTGGACTCAAACTCGACTCGAGGAATGAACTCATCTCTAGGAGACATGTAGAGTCTTCACGAGGAGTATCAGTCGACACGTGGACTCGAGACTCAACTCGAGGACTCATGTAGATCCTGCACGAGGAGTTACGTGAAGAGTCGGCACGAAGAGTATCAGTAGACTCGTGGACTCGATCTCGACTCGAGGAATGAACTCATCTCGAGGAGACATGTACAGTCGGCACGAGGAGTATCAGTCGACTCGTGGACTCGGGACTCAACTCGAGGACTCATGTACATCCTGCACGAGGAGTTACGTGAAGAGTCGGCACGAGGAGTATCAGTCAACTCGTGGACTCGAACTCGACTCGAGGAATGAACTCATCTCGAGGAGATATGTAGAGTCGGCACGAGGAGTATCAGTCGACTCGTGGACTCGGGACTCAACTCGAGGACTCATGTAGAGCGTGCACGAGGAGTTACGTGAAGAGTCGGCACGAGGAGTATCAGTCGACTCGTGGACTCGAACTCGACTCGAGGAATGAACTCATCTCGAGGAGATATATAGAGTCGGCACGATGAGTATCAGTCGACTCGTGGACACGAACTCGACTCGAGGAATGAACTTATCTCGAGGAGACATGTAGAGTCTGCACGAGGAGTATCAGTCGACTCGTGGACTCATGTAGAGCCTGCACGAGGAGTTACGTGAAGAGTCGGCACGAGGAGTATCAGTCGACTCGTGGACTCAAACTCGACTCGAGGAATGAACTCATCTCTAGGAGACATGTAGAGTCTTCACGAGGAGTATCAGTCGACACGTGGACTCGAGACTCAACTCGAGGACTCATGTAGATCCTGCACGAGGAGTTACGTGAAGAGTCGGCACGAGGAGTATCAGTCGACTTGTGGACTCGAACTCGACTCGAGTAATGAACTCATCTCGAGGAGACATGTAGAGTCGGCACGAGGAGTATCAGTCGACTCGTGGACTCGGGACTCAACTCGAGGACTTATGTAGAGCCTGCATGAGGAGTTACGTGAAGAGTCGGCACGAGGAGTATCAGTCGACTCGTGAACTCGAACTCGACTCGAGGAATGAACTCATCTCGAGGAGATATGTAGAGTCGGCACGAGGAGTATCAGTCGACTCGTGGACTCGGGACTCAATTCGAGGACTAATGTAGAGCCTGCACGAGGAGTTACGTGAAGAGTCGGCACGAGGAGTATCAGTCGACTTGTGGACTCGAACTCGACTCGACGAATGAAATCATCTCGAGGATATATGTAGAGTCGGCACGAGGAGTATCAGTCGACTCGTGGACTCGAACTCGACTCGAGGAATGAACTCATCTCGAGGAGACATGTAGAGTCGGCACGGGGAGTATCAGTCGACTCGTAGACTCGGGACTCAACTCGAGGACTTATGTAGAGCCTGCACGAGGAGTTACGTGAAGAGTCGGCATGAGGAGTATCAGTCGACTCGTGGACTCGAACTCGACTCGAGGAATGAACTCATCTCGAGGAGATATGTAGAGTCGGCACGAGGAGTATCAGTCGACTCGTGGACTCGGGAGTCAACTCGAGGACTCATGTAGAGCCTGCATGAGGAGTTACGTGAAGAGTCGGCACGAGGGGTATCAGTCGACTCGTGGACTCGAACTCGACTCGAGGAATGAACTCATCTCGAGGAGACATGTAGAGTCGGCACGAGGAGTATCAGTCGACTCATGGACTCGGGACTGAACTCGAGGACTCATGTAGAGCCTGCACGAGGAGTTACGTGAAGAGTCGGCACGAGGAGTATCAATCGACTCGTGGACTTGAACTCGACTCGAGGAGTGAACTCATCTCGAGGAGATATGTAGAGTCGGCACGAGGAGTATCAGTCGACTCGTGGACTCGAACTCGACTCGAGGAATGAACTCATCTCGAGGAGACACGTAGAGTCCGCACGAGGAGTATCAGTCGACTCGTGGACTCGGGACTCAACTCGAGGACTCATGGAGAGCCTGCACGAGGAGTTACGTGAAGAGTCGGCACGAGGAGTATCAGTCGACTCGTGGACTCAAACTCGACTCGAGGAATGAACTCATCTCTAGGAGACATGTAGAGTCTTCACGAGGAGTATCAGTCGACTCGTGGACTAGGGACTGAACTCGAGGACTCATGTAGAGCCTGCACGAGGAGTTAGGTGAAGAATCGGAGCTAGGAGTATCAGTCGACTCGTGGACTCGAACTCGACTCGAGGAATGAACTCATCTCGAGGAGATATGTAGAGTCGGCAAGAGGAGTATCAGTCGACTCGTGGACTCAGGACTCAACTCGAGGACTTATGTAGAGCCTGCACGAGGAGTTACGTGAAGCGTTGGCACGAGGAGTATCAGTCGACTCATGGACTCAAACTCGACTCGAGGAATGAACTCATCTCGAGGAGATATGTAGAGTTGGCACGAGGAGTATCAGTCGACTCGTGGACTCGAACTCGACTCGAGTAATTAAATCATCTCGAGGAGACATGTAGAGTCGGCACGAGGAGTATCAATCGACTCGTGGACTCGGGACTCAACTCGAGGACTCATGTAGAGCCTGCACGAGGAGTTACGTGAAGAGTCCGCACGAGGAGTATAAGTCTACTCGTGGACACGAACTCGACTCGAGGAATGAACTCATCTCGAGGAGACACGTAGAGTCCGCACGAGGAGTATCAGTCGACTCGTGGATTCGGGAGTTAACTCGAGGACTCATGTAGAGCCTGCACGAGGAGTTACGTGAAGAGTCGGCACGAGGAGTATCAGTCGACTCGTGGACTCAAACTCGACTCGAGGAATGAACTCATCTCTAGGAGACATGTAGAGTCTTCACGAGGAGTATCAGTCGACACGTGGACTCGAGACTCAACTCGAGGACTCATGTAGATCCTGCACGAGGAGTTACGTGAAGAGTCGGCACGAGGAGTATCAGTCGACTTGTGGACTCCAACTCGACTCGAGTAATGAACTCATCTCGAGGAGACATGTAGAGTCGGCACGAGGAGTATCAGTCGACTCGTGGACTCGGGACTCAACTCGAGGACTTATGTAGAGCCTGCACGAGGAGTTACGTGAAGAGTCGGCACGAGGAGTATCAGTCGACTCGTGGACTCGAACTCGACTCGAGGAATGAACTCATCTCGAGGAGATATGTAGAGTCGGCACGAGGAGTATCAGTCGACTCGTGGACTCGGGACTCAACTCGAGGACTAATGTAGAGCCTGCACGAGGAGTTACGTGAAGAGTCGGCACGAGGAGTATCAGTCGACTTGTGGAGTCGAACTCGACTCGACGAATGAACTCATCTCGAGGAGACATGTAGAGTCGGCACGGGGAGTATCAGTCGACTCGTGGACTCGGGACTCAACTCGAGGACTTATGTAGAGCCTGCACGAGGAGTTACGTGAAGAGTCGGCATGAGGAGTATCAGTCGACTCGTGGACTCGAACTCGACTCGTGGAATGAACTCATCTCGAGGAGATATGTAGAGTCAGCACGAGGAGTATCAGTCGACTCGTGGACTCGGGACTCAACTCGAGGACTCATGTAGAGCCTACATGAGGAGTTACGTGAAGAGTCGGCACGAGGAGTATCAGTCTACTCGTGGACTCGAACTCGACTCGAGGAATGAACTCATCTCGAGGAGACACGTAGAGTCCGCACGAGGAGTATCAGTCGACTCGTGGATTCGGGAGTTAACTCGAGGACTCATGTAGAGCCTGCACGAGGAGTTACGTGAAGAGTCCGCACGAGGAGTATAAGTCTACTCGTGGACACGAACTCGACTCGAGGAATGAACTCATCTCGAGGAGACACGTAGAGCCCGCACGAGGAGTATCAGTCGACTCGTGGATTCGGGAGTTAACTCGAGGACTCATGTAGAGCCTGCACGAGGAGTTACGTGAAGAGTCGGCACGAGGAGTATCAGTCGACTCGTGGACTCAAACTCGACTCGAGGAATGAACTCATCTCTAGGAGACATGTAGAGTCTTCACGAGGAGTATCAGTCGACACGTGGACTCGAGACTCAACTCGAGGACTCATGTAGATCCTGCACGAGGAGTTACGTGAAGAGTCGGCACGAGGAGTATCAGTCGACTTGTGGACTCGAACTCGACTCGAGTAATGAACTCATCTCGAGGAGACATGTAGAGTCGGCACGAGGAGTATCAGTCGACTCGTGGACTCGGGACTCAACTCGAGGACTTATGTAGAGCCTGCATGAGGAGTTACGTGAAGAGTCGGCACGAGGAGTATCAGTCGACTCGTGGACTCGAACTCGACTCGAGGAATGAACTCATCTCGAGGAGATATGTAGAGTCGGCACGAGGAGTATCAGTCGACTCGTGGACTCGGGACTCAACTCGAGGACTAATGTAGAGCCTGCACGAGGAGTTACGTGAAGAGTCGGCACGAGGAGTATCAGTCGACTTGTGGAGTCGAACTCGACTCGACGAATGAACTCATCTCGAGGAGACATGTAGAGTCGGCACGGGGAGTATCAGTCGACTCGTGGACTCGGGACTCAACTCGAGGACTTATGTAGAGCCTGCACGAGGAGTTACGTGAAGAGTCGGCATGAGGAGTATAAGTCGACTCGTGGACTCGAACTCGACTCGTGGAATGAACTCATCTCGAGGAGATATGTAGAGTCAGCACGAGGAGTATCAGTCGACTCGTGGACTCGGGACTCAACTCGAGGACTCATGTAGAGCCTACATGAGGAGTTACGTGAAGAGTCGGCACGAGGAGTATCAGTCTACTCGTAGACTCGAACTCGACTCGAGGAATGAACTCATCTCGAGGAGACATGTAGAGTCGGCACGAGGAGTATCAGTCGACTCGTGGAATCGAACTCAACTCGTGGAATGAACTCATCTCGAGGAGATATGTAGAGTCAGCACGAGGAGTATCAGTCGACTCGTGGACTCGGGACTCAACTCGAGGACTCATGTAGAGCGTGCACGAGGAGTTACGTGAAGAGTCGGCACGAGGAGTATCAGTCGACTCGTGGACTTGAACTCGACTCGAGGAATTAACTCATCTCGAGCAGATATGTAGAGTCGGCACGAGGAGTATCAGTCGACTCATGGACTCGGGACTGAACTCGAGGACTCATGTAGAGCCTGCACGAGGAGTTACGTGAAGAGTCGGCACGAGGAGTATCAATCGACTCGTGGACTTGAACTCGACTCGAGGAATGAACTCATCTCGAGGAGATATGTAAAGTCGGCACGAGGAGTATCAGTCGACTCGTGGACTCGAACTCGACTCGAGGAATGAACTAATCTCGAGGAGACACGTAGAGTCGGCACGAGGAGTATCAGTCGACTCGTGGACTCGGGACTCAACTCTAGGACTCATGTAGAGCCTGCACGAGGAGTTACGTGAAGAGTCGGCACGAGGAGTATCAGTCGACTCGTGGACTTGAACTCGACTCGAGGAATGAACTCATCTCGAGGAGACATGTAGAGTCTGCACGAGGAGTATCAGTCGACTCGTGGACTCATGTAGAGCTTGCACGAGGAGTTACGTGAAGAGTCGGCACGAGGAGAATCAGTCGACTCGTGGACTCGAACTCGACTCGAGGAATGAACTCATCTCGAGGAGACATGTAGAGTCTTCACGAGGAGTATCAGACGACTCATGGACTAGGGACTCAACTCGAGGACTCATGTAGAGCCTGCACGAGGAGTTACGTGAAGAATCGGAGCTAGGAGTATCAGTCGACTCGTGGACTCGAACTCGACTCGAGGAATGAACTCATCTCGTGGAGATATGTAGAGTCGGCAAGAGGAGTATCAGTCGACTCGTGGACTCAGGACTCAACTCGAGGACTTATGTAGAGCCTGCACGAGGAGTTACGTGAAGCGTTGGCACGAGGAGTATCAGTCGACTCATGGACTCAAACTCGACTCGAGGAATGAACTCATCTCGAGGAGATATGTAGAGTTGGCACGAGGAGTATCAGTCGACTCGTGGACTCGAACTCGACTCGAGTAATGAAATCATCTCGAGGAGACATGTAGAGTCGGCACGAGGAGTATCAATCGACTCGTGGACTCGGGACTCAACTCGAGGACTCATGTAGAGCCTGCACGAGGAGTTACGTGAAGAGTCCGCACGAGGAGTATAAGTCTACTCGTGGACACGAACTCGACTCGAGGAATGAACTCATCTCGAGGAGACACGTAGAGTCCGCACGAGGAGTATCAGTCGACTCGTGGATTCGGGAGTTAACTCAAGGACTCATGTAGAGCCTGCACGAGGAGTTACGTGAAGAGTCCGCACGAGGAGTATAAGTCTACTCGTGGACACGAACTCGACTCGAGGAATGAACTCATCTCGAGGAGACACGTAGAGTCCGCACGAGGAGTATCAGTCGAATCGTGGATTCGGGAGTTAACTCGAGGACTCATGTAGAGCCTGCACGAGGAGTTACGTGAAGAGTCGGCACGAGGAGTATCAGTCGACTCGTGGACTCAAACTCGACTCGAGGAATGAACTCATCTCTAGGAGACATGTAGAGTCTTCACGAGGAGTATCAGTCGACACGTGGACTCGAGACTCAACTCGAGGACTCATGTAGATCCTGCACGAGGAGTTACGTGAAGAGTCGGCACGAGGAGTATCAGTCGACTTGTGGACTCGAACTTGACTCGAGTAATGAACTCATCTCGAGGAGACATGTAGAGTCGGCACGAGGAGTATCAGTCGACTCGTGGACTCGGGACTCAACTCGAGGACTTATGTAGAGCCTGCACGAGGAGTTACGTGAAGAGTCGGCACGAGGAGTATCAGTCGACTCGTGGACTCGAACTCGACTCGAGGAATGAACTCATCTCGAGGAGATATGTAGAGTCGGCACGAGGAGTATCAGTCGACTCGTGGACTCGGGACTCAACTCGAGGACTAATGTAGAGCCTGCACGAGGAGTTACGTGAAGAGTCGGCACGAGGAGTATCAGTCGACTTGTGGAGTCGAACTCGACTCGACGAATGAACTCATCTCGAGGAGACATGTAGAGTCGGCACGGGGAGTATCAGTCGACTCGTGGACTCGGGACTCAACTCGAGGACTTATGTAGAGCCTGCACGAGGAGTTACGTGAAGAGTCGGCATGAGGAGTATCAGTCGACTCGTGGACTCGAACTCGACTCGTGGAATGAACTCATCTCGAGGAGATATGTAGAGTCAGCACGAGGAGTATCAGTCGACTCGTGGACTCGGGACTCAACTCGAGGACTCATGTAGAGCCTACATGAGGAGTTACGTGAAGAGTCGGCACGAGGAGTATCAGTCTACTCGTGGACTCGAACTCGACTCGAGGAATGAACTCATCTCGAGGAGACACGTAGAGTCCGCACGAGGAGTATCAGTCGACTCGTGGATTCGGGAGTTAACTCGAGGACTCATGTAGAGCTTGCACGAGGAGTTACGTGAAGAGTCCGCACGAGGAGTATAAGTCTACTCGTGGACACGAACTCGACTCGAGGAATGAACTCATCTCGAGGAGACACGTAGAGTCCGCACGAGGAGTATCAGTCGAATCGTGGATTCGGGAGTTAACTCGAGGACTCATGTAGAGCCTGCACGAGGAGTTACGTGAAGAGTCGGCACGAGGAGTATCAGTCGACTCGTGGACTCAAACTCGACTCGAGGAATGAACTCATCTCTAGGAGACATGTAGAGTCTTCACGAGGAGTATCAGTCGACACGTGGACTCGAGACTCAACTCGAGGACTCATGTAGATCCTGCACGAGGAGTTACGTGAAGAGTCGGCACGAGGAGTATCAGTCGACTTGTGGACTCGAACTCGACTCGAGTAATGAACTCATCTCGAGGAGACATGTAGAGTCGGCACGAGGAGTATCAGTCGACTCGTGGACTCGGGACTCAACTCGAGGACTTATGTAGAGCCTGCACGAGGAGTTACGTGAAGAGTCGGCACGAGGAGTATCAGTCGACTCGTGGACTCGAACTCGACTCGAGGAATGAACTCATCTCGAGGAGATATGTAGAGTCGGCACGAGGAGTATCAGTCGACTCGTGGACTCGGGACTCAACTCGAGGACTAATGTAGAGCCTGCACGAGGAGTTACGTGAAGAGTCGGCACGAGGAGTATCAGTCGACTTGTGGAGTCGAACTCGACTCGACGAATGAACTCATCTCGAGGAGACATGTAGAGTCGGCACGGGGAGTATCAGTCGACTCGTGCACTCGGGACTCAACTCGAGGACTTATGTAGAGCCTGCACGAGGAGTTACGTGAAGAGTCGGCATGAGGAGTATAAGTCGACTCGTGGACTCGAACTCGACTCGTGGAATGAACTCATCTCGAGGAGATATGTAGAGTCAGCACGAGGAGTATCAGTCGACTCGTGGACTCGGGACTCAACTCGAGGACTCATGTAGAGCCTACATGAGGAGTTACGTTAAGAGTCGGCACGAGGAGTATCAGTCTACTCGTAGACTCGAACTCGACTCGAGGAATGAACTCATCTCGAGGAGACATGTAGAGTCGGCACGAGGAGTATCAGTCGACTCGTGGAATCGAACTCAACTCGTGGAATGAACTCATCTCGAGGAGATATGTAGAGTCAGCACGAGGAGTATCAGTCGACTCGTGGACTCGGGACTCAACTCGAGGACTCATGTAGAGCGTGCACGAGGAGTTACGTGAAGAGTCGGCACGAGGAGTATCAGTCGACTCGTGGACTTGAACTCGACTCGAGGAATTAACTCATCTCGAGGAGATATGTAGAGTCGGCACGAGGAGTATCAGTCGACTCATGGACTCGGGACTGAACTCGAGGACTCATGTAGAGCCTGCACGAGGAGTTACGTGAAGAGTCGGCACGAGGAGTATCAATCGACTCGTGGACTTGAACTCGACTCGAGGAATGAACTCATCTCGAGGAGATATGTAAAGTCGGCACGAGGAGTATCAGTCGACTCGTGGACTCGAACTCGACTCGAGGAATGAACTAATCTCGAGGAGACACGTAGAGTCGGCACGAGGAGTATCAGTCGACTCGTGGACTCGGGACTCAACTCTAGGACTCATGTAGAGCCTGCACGAGGAGTTACGTGAAGAGTCGGCACGAGGAGTATCAGTCGACTCGTGGACTTGAACTCGACTCGAGGAATGAACTCATCTCGAGGAGACATGTAGAGTCTGCACGAGGAGTATCAGTCGACTCGTGGACTCATGTAGAGCTTGCACGAGGAGTTACGTGAAGAGTCGGCACGAGGAGAATCAGTCGACTCGTGGACTCGAACTCGACTCGAGGAATGAACTCATCTCGAGGAGACATGTAGAGTCTTCACGAGGAGTATCAGACGACTCATGGACTAGGGACTCAACTCGAGGACTCATGTAGAGCCTGCACGAGGAGTTACGTGAAGAATCGGAACTAGGAGTATCAGTCGACTCGTGGACTCGAACTCGACTCGAAGAATGAACTCATCTCGAGGAGATGTGTAGAGTTGGCACGAGGAGTATCAGTCGACTCGTGGACTCGGGACTCAACTCGAGGACTTATGTAGAGCCTGCACGAGGAGTTACGTGAAGAGTCGGCATGAGGAGTATAAGTCGACTCGTGGACTCGAACTCGACTCGTGGAATGAACTCATCTCGAGGAGATATGTAGAGTCAGCACGAGGAGTATCAGTCGACTCGTGGACTCGGGACTCAACTCGAGGACTCATGTAGAGCCTACATGAGGAGTTACGTGAAGAGTCGGCACGAGGAGTATCAGTCTACTCGTAGACTCGAACTCGACTCGAGGAATGAACTCATCTCGAGGAGACATGTAGAGTCGGCACGAGGAGTATCAGTCGACTCGTGGAATCGAACTCAACTCGTGGAATGAACTCATCTCGAGGAGATATGTAGAGTCAGCACGAGGAGTATCAGTCGACTCGTGGACTCGGGACTCAACTCGAGGACTCATGTAGAGCGTGCACGAGGAGTTACGTGAAGAGTCGGCACGAGGAGTATCAGTCGACTCGTGGACTTGAACTCGACTCGAGGAATTAACTCATCTCGAGCAGATATGTAGAGTCGGCACGAGGAGTATCAGTCGACTCATGGACTCGGGACTGAACTCGAGGACTCATGTAGAGCCTGCACGAGGAGTTACGTGAAGAGTCGGCACGAGGAGTATCAATCGACTCGTGGACTTGAACTCGACTCGAGGAATGAACTCATCTCGAGGAGATATGTAAAGTCGGCACGAGGAGTATCAGTCGACTCGTGGACTCGAACTCGACTCGAGGAATGAACTAATCTCGAGGAGACACGTAGAGTCGGCACGAGGAGTATCAGTCGACTCGTGGACTCGGGACTCAACTCTAGGACTCATGTAGAGCCTGCACGAGGAGTTACGTGAAGAGTCGGCACGAGGAGTATCAGTCGACTCGTGGACTTGAACTCGACTCGAGGAATGAACTCATCTCGAGGAGACATGTAGAGTCTGCACGAGGAGTATCAGTCGACTCGTGGACTCATGTAGAGCTTGCACGAGGAGTTACGTGAAGAGTCGGCACGAGGAGAATCAGTCGACTCGTGGACTCGAACTCGACTCGAGGAATGAACTCATCTCGAGGAGACATGTAGAGTCTTCACGAGGAGTATCAGACGACTCATGGACTAGGGACTCAACTCGAGGACTCATGTAGAGCCTGCACGAGGAGTTACGTGAAGAATCGGAGCTAGGAGTATCAGTCGACTCGTGGACTCGAACTCGACTCGAGGAATGAACTCATCTCGAGGAGATATGTAGAGTCGGCAAGAGGAGTATCAGTCGACTCGTGGACTCAGGACTCAACTCGAGGACTTATGTAGAGCCTGCACGAGGAGTTACGTGAAGCGTTGGCACGAGGAGTATCAGTCGACTCATGGACTCAAACTCGACTCGAGGAATGAACTCATCTCGAGGAGATATGTAGAGTTGGCACGAGGAGTATCAGTCGACTCGTGGACTCGAACTCGACTCGAGTAATGAAATCATCTCGAGGAGACATGTAGAGTCGGCACGAGGAGTATCAATCGACTCGTGGACTCGGGACTCAACTCGAGGACTCATGTAGAGCCTGCACGAGGAGTTACGTGAAGAGTCCGCACGAGGAGTATAAGTCTACTCGTGGACACGAACTCGACTCGAGGAATGAACTCATCTCAAGGAGACACGTAGAGTCCGCACGAGGAGTATCAGTCGACTCGTGGATTCGGGAGTTAACTCGAGGACTCATGTAGAGCCTGCACGAGGAGTTACGTGAAGAGTCCGCACGAGGAGTATAAGTCTACTCGTGGACACGAACTCGACTCGAGGAATGAACTCATCTCGAGGAGACACGTAGAGTCCGCACGAGGAGTATCAGTCGAATCGTGGATTCGGGAGTTAACTCGAGGACTCATGTAGAGCCTGCACGAGGAGTTACGTGAAGAGTCGGCACGAGGAGTATCAGTCGACTCGTGGACTCAAACTCGACTCGAGGAATGAACTCATCTCTAGGAGACATGTAGAGTCTTCACGAGGAGTATCAGTCGACACGTGGACTCGAGACTCAACTCGAGGACTCATGTAGATCCTGCACGAGGAGTTACGTGAAGAGTCGGCACGAGGAGTATCAGTCGACTTGTGGACTCGAACTCGACTCGAGTAATGAACTCATCTCGAGGAGACATGTAGAGTCGGCACGAGGAGTATCAGTCGACTCGTGGACTCGGGACTCAACTCGAGGACTTATGTAGAGCCTGCACGAGGAGTTACGTGAAGAGTCGGCACGAGGAGTATCAGTCGACTCGTGGACTCGAACTCGACTCGAGGAATGAACTCATCTCGAGGAGATATGTAGAGTCGGCACGAGGAGTATCAGTCGACTCGTGGACTCGGGACTCAACTCGAGGACTAATGTAGAGCCTGCACGAGGAGTTACGTGAAGAGTCGGCACGAGGAGTATCAGTCGACTTGTGGAGTCGAACTCGACTCGACGAATGAACTCATCTCGAGGAGACATGTAGAGTCGGCACGGGGAGTATCAGTCGACTCGTGGACTCGGGACTCAACTCGAGGACTTATGTAGAGCCTGCACGAGGAGTTACGTGAAGAGTCGGCATGAGGAGTATCAGTCGACTCGTGGACTCGAACTCGACTCGTGGAATGAACTCATCTCGAGGAGATATGTAGAGTCAGCACGAGGAGTATCAGTCGACTCGTGGACTCGGGACTCAACTCGAGGACTCATGTAGAGCCTACATGAGGAATTACGTGAAGAGTCGGCACGAGGAGTATCAGTCTACTCGTGGACTCGAACTCGACTCGAGGAATGAACTCATCTCGAGGAGACACGTAGAGTCCGCACGAGGAGTATCAGTCGACTCGTGGATTCGGGAGTTAACTCGAGGACTCATGTAGAGCCTGCACGAGGAGTTACGTGAAGAGTCCGCACGAGGAGTATAAGTCTACTCGTGGACACGAACTCGACTCGAGGAATGAACTCATCTCGAGGAGACACGTAGAGTCCGCACGAGGAGTATCAGTCGAATCGTGGATTCGGGAGTTAACTCGAGGACTCATGTAGAGCCTGCACGAGGAGTTACGTGAAGAGTCGGCACGAGGAGTATCAGTCGACTCGTGGACTCAAACTCGACTCGAGGAATGAACTCATCTCTAGGAGACATGTAGAGTCTTCACGAGGAGTATCAGTCGACACGTGGACTCGAGACTCAACTCGAGGACTCATGTAGATCCTGCACGAGGAGTTACGTGAAGAGTCGGCACGAGGAGTATCAGTCGACTTGTGGACTCGAACTCGACTCGAGTAATGAACTCATCTCGAGGAGACATGTAGAGTCGGCACGAGGAGTATCAGTCGACTCGTGGACTCGGGACTCAACTCGAGGACTTATGTAGAGCCTGCACGAGGAGTTACGTGAAGAGTCGGCACGAGGAGTATCAGTCGACTCGTGGACTCGAACTCGACTCGAGGAATGAACTCATCTCGAGGAGATATGTAGAGTCGGCACGAGGAGTATCAGTCGACTCGTGGACTCGGGACTCAACTCGAGGACTAATGTAGAGCCTGCACGAGGAGTTACGTGAAGAGTCGGCACGAGGAGTATCAGTCGACTTGTGGAGTCGAACTCGACTCGACGAATGAACTCATCTCGAGGAGACATGTAGAGTCGGCACGGGGAGTATCAGTCGACTCGTGCACTCGGGACTCAACTCGAGGACTTATGTAGAGCCTGCACGAGGAGTTACGTGAAGAGTCGGCATGAGGAGTATAAGTCGACTCGTGGACTCGAACTCGACTCGTGGAATGAACTCATCTCGAGGAGATATGTAGAGTCAGCACGAGGAGTATCAGTCGACTCGTGGACTCGGGACTCAACTCGAGGACTCATGTAGAGCCTACATGAGGAGTTACGTTAAGAGTCGGCACGAGGAGTATCAGTCTACTTGTAGACTCGAACTCGACTCGAGGAATGAACTCATCTCGAGGAGACATGTAGAGTCGGCACGAGGAGTATCAGTCGACTCGTGGAATCGAACTCAACTCGTGGAATGAACTCATCTCGAGGAGATATGTAGAGTCAGCACGAGGAGTATCAGTCGACTCGTGGACTCGGGACTCAACTCGAGGACTCATGTAGAGCGTGCACGAGGAGTTACGTGAAGAGTCGGCACGAGGAGTATCAGTCGACTCGTGGACTTGAACTCGACTCGAGGAATTAACTCATCTCGAGGAGATATGTAGAGTCGGCACGAGGAGTATCAGTCGACTCATGGACTCGGGACTGAACTCGAGGACTCATGTAGAGCCTGCACGAGGAGTTACGTGAAGAGTCGGCACGAGGAGTATCAATCGACTCGTGGACTTGAACTCGACTCGAGGAATGAACTCATCTCGAGGAGATATGTAAAGTCGGCACGAGGAGTATCAGTCGACTCGTGGACTCGAACTCGACTCGAGGAATGAACTAATCTCGAGGAGACACGTAGAGTCGGCACGAGGAGTATCAGTCGACTCGTGGACTCGGGACTCAACTCTAGGACTCATGTAGAGCCTGCACGAGGAGTTACGTGAAGAGTCGGCACGAGGAGTATCAGTCGACTCGTGGACTTGAACTCGACTCGAGGAATGAACTCATCTCGAGGAGACATGTAGAGTCTGCACGAGGAGTATCAGTCGACTCGTGGACTCATGTAGAGCTTGCACGAGGAGTTACGTGAAGAGTCGGCACGAGGAGAATCAGTCGACTCGTGGACTCGAACTCGACTCGAGGAATGAACTCATCTCGAGGAGACATGTAGAGTCTTCACGAGGAGTATCAGACGACTCATGGACTAGGGACTCAACTCGAGGACTCATGTAGAGCCTGCACGAGGAGTTACGTGAAGAATCGGAACTAGGAGTATCAGTCGACTCGTGGACTCGAACTCGACTCGAAGAATGAACTCATCTCGAGGAGATGTGTAGAGTTGGCACGAGGAGTATCAGTCGACTCGTGGACTCGAACTCGACTCGAGTAATGAAATCATCTCGAGGAGACATGTAGAGTCGGCACGAGGAGTATCAGTCGACTCGTGGACTCGGGACTCAACTCGAGGACTCATGTAGAGCCTGCACGAGGAGTTACGTGAAGAGTCCGCACGAGGAGTATCAGTCGACTCGTGGACACGAACTCGACTCGAGGAATGAACTCATCTCGAGGAGATATGTAGATTCGGCACGAGGAGTATCAATCGACTCGTGGACTCGGGACTAAACTCGAGGACTCATGTAGAGCCTGCACGAGGAGTTACGTGAAGAGTCGCCACTAGGAGTATCAGTAGACTCGTGGACTCGATCTCGACTCGAGGAATGAACTCATCTCGAGGAGACATGTAGAGTCGGCACGAGGAGTATCAGTCGACTCGTGGACTCGGGACTCAACTCGAGGACTCATGTAGATCCTGCACGAGGAGTTACGTGAAGAGTCGGCACGAGGAGTATCAGTCGACTCGTGGACTCGAACTCGACTCGAGGAATGAACTCATCTCGAGGAGATATGTAGAGTCGGCACGAGGAGTATCAGTCGACTCGTGGACTCGGGACTCAACTCGAGGACTCATGTAGAGCGTGCACGAGGAGTTACGTGAAGAGTCGGCACGAGGAGTATCAGTCGACTCGTGGACTCAAACTCGACTCGAGGAATGAACTCATCTCGAAGAGATATATAGAGTCGGCACGATGAGTACCAGTCGACTCGTGGACTCAAACTCGACTCGAGGAATGAACTCATCTCGAGGAGACATGTAGAGTCTGCACGAGGAGTATCAGTCGACTCGTGGACTCATGTAGAGCCTGCACGAGGAGTTACGTGAAGAGTCGGCACGAGGAGTATCAGTCGACTCGTGGAGATGAACTCGACTCGAGGAATGAACTCATCTCGAGGAGATATGTAGAGTCGGCACGAGGAGTATCAATCGACTCGTGGACTCGGGACTCAACTCGAGGACTCATGTAGAGCCTGCACGAGGAGTTACGTGAAGAGTCGGCACGAAGAGTATCAGTAGACTCGTGGACTCGATCTCGACTCGAGGAATGAGCTCATCTCGAGGAGACATGTACAGTCGGCACGAGGAGTATCAGTCGACTCGTGGACTCGAACTCGACTCGAGGAATGAACTCATCTCGAGGAGACATGTAGAGTCTTCACGAGGAGTATCAGTCGACTCGTGGACTAGGGACTCAAGTCGAGGACTCATGTAGAGCCTGCACGAGGAGTTACGTGAAGAATCGGAACTAGGAGTATCAGTCGACTCGTGGACTCGAACTCGACTCGAGGAGATATGTAGAGTCGGCAAGAGGAGTATCAGTCGACTCGTGGACTCAGGACTCAACTCGAGGACTCATGTAGAGCCTGCACGAGGAGTTACGTGAAGCGTCGGCACGAGGAGTATCAGTCGACTCATGGACTCGAACTCGACTCGAGGAATGAACTCATCTCGAGGAGATATGTAGAGTTGGCACGAGGAGTATCAGTCGACTCGTGGACTCGAACTCGACTCGAGTAATGAAATCATCTCGAGGAGACATGTAGAGTCGGCACGAGGAGTATCAGTCGACTCGTGGACTCGGGACTCAACTCGAGGACTCATGTAGAGCCTGCACGAGGAGTTACGTGAAGAGTCGGCACGAGGAGTATCAGTCGACTCGTGGACACGAACTCGACTCGAGGAATGAACTCATCTCGAGGAGATATGTAGAGTTGGCACGAGGAGTATCAGTCGACTCGTGGACTCGAACTCGACTCGAGTAATGAAATCATCTCGAGGAGACATGTAGAGTCGGCACGAGGAGTATCAGTCGACTCGTGGACTCGGGACTCAACTCGAGGACTCATGTAGAGCCTGCACGAGGAGTTACGTGAAGAGTCGGCACGAGGAGTATCAGTCGACTCGTGGACACGAACTCGACTCGAGGAATGAACTCATCTCGAGGGGATATGTAGAGTCGGCACGAGGAGTATCAATCGACTCGTGGACTCGGGACTCAACTCGAGGACTCATGTAGAGCCTGCACGAGGAGTTACGTGAAGAGTTGGCATGAGGAGTATCAGTCGACTCGTGGACTCGAACTCGACTCGTGGAATGAACTCATCTCGAGGAGATATGTAGAGTCAGCACGAGGAGTATCAGTCGACTCGTGGACTCGGGACTCAACTCGAGGACTCATGTAGAGCCTACATGAGGAGTTACGTGAAGAGTCGGCACGAGGAGTATCAGTCTACTCGTGGACTCGAACTCGACTCGAGGAATGAACTCATCTCGAGGAGACACGTAGAGTCCGCACGAGGAGTATCAGTCGACTCGTGGATTCGGGAGTTAACTCGAGGACTCATGTAGAGCCTGCACGAGGAGTTACGTGAAGAGTCCGCACGAGGAGTATAAGTCTACTCGTGGACACGAACTCGACTCGAGGAATGAACTCATCTCGAGGAGACACGTAGAGTCCGCACGAGGAGTATCAGTCGACTCGTGGATTCGGGAGTTAACTCGAGGACTCATGTAGAGCCTGCACGAGGAGTTACGTGAAGAGTCGGCACGAGGAGTATCAGTCGACTCGTGGACTCAAACTCGACTCGAGGAATGAACTCATCTCTAGGAGACATGTAGAGTCTTCACGAGGAGTATCAGTCGACACGTGGACTCGAGACTCAACTCGAGGACTCATGTAGATCCTGCACGAGGAGTTACGTGAAGAGTCGGCACGAGGAGTATCAGTCGACTTGTGGACTCCAACTCGACTCGAGTAATGAACTCATCTCGAGGAGACATGTAGAGTCGGCACGAGGAGTATCAGTCGACTCGTGGACTCGGGACTCAACTCGAGGACTTATGTAGAGCCTGCACGAGGAGTTACGTGAAGAGTCGGCACGAGGAGTATCAGTCGACTCGTGGACTCGAACTCGACTCGAGGAATGAACTCATCTCGAGGAGATATGTAGAGTCGGCACGAGGAGTATCAGTCGACTCGTGGACTCGGGACTCAACTCGAGGACTAATGTAGAGCCTGCACGAGGAGTTACGTGAAGAGTCGGCACGAGGAGTATCAGTCGACTTGTGGAGTCGAACTCGACTCGACGAATGAACTCATCTCGAGGAGACATGTAGAGTCGGCACGGGGAGTATCAGTCGACTCGTGGACTCGGGACTCAACTCGAGGACTTATGTAGAGCCTGCACGAGGAGTTACGTGAAGAGTCGGCATGAGGAGTATAAGTCGACTCGTGGACTCGAACTCGACTCGTGGAATGAACTCATCTCGAGGAGATATGTAGAGTCGGCACGAGGAGTATCAGTCGACTCGTGGACTCGGGACTCAACTCGAGGACTCATGTAGAGCGTGCACGAGGAGTTACGTGAAGAGTCGGAACTAGGAGTATCAGTCGACTCGTGGACTCGAACTCGACTCGAAGAATGAACTCATCTCGAGGAGATGTGTAGAGTTGGCACGAGGAGTATCAGTCGACTCGTGGACTCGAACTCGACTCGAGTAATGAAATCATCTCGAGGAGACATGTAGAGTCGGCACGAGGAGTATCAGTCGACTCGTGGACTCGGGACTCAACTCGAGGACTCATGTAGAGCCTGCACGAGGAGTTACGTGAAGAGTCCGCACGAGGAGTATCAGTCGACTCGTGGACACGAACTCGACTCGAGGAATGAACTCATCTCGAGGAGATATGTAGATTCGGCACGAGGAGTATCAATCGACTCGTGGACTCGGGACTCAACTCGAGGACTCATGTAGAGCCTGCACGAGGAGTTACGTGAAGAGTCGCCACTAGGAGTATCAGTAGACTCGTGGACTCGATCTCGACTCGAGGAATGAACTCATCTCGAGGAGACATGTAGAGTCGGCACGAGGAGTATCAGTCGACTCGTGGACTCGGGACTCAACTCGAGGACTCATGTAGATCATGCACGAGGAGTTACGTGAAGAGTCGGCACGAGGAGTATCAGTCGACTCGTGGACTCGAACTCGACTCGAGGAATGAACTCATCTCGAGGAGATATGTAGAGTCGGCACGAGGAGTATCAGTCGACTCGTGGACTCGGGACTCAACTCGAGGACTCATGTAGAGCGTGCACGAGGAGTTACGTGAAGAGTCGGCACGAGGAGTATCAGTCGACTCGTGGACTCGAACTCGACTCGAGGAATGAACTCATCTCGAAGAGATATATAGAGTCGGCACGATGAGTACCAGTCGACTCGTGGACTCGAACTCGACTCGAGGAATGAACTCATCTCGAGGAGACATGTAGAGTCTGCACGAGGAGTATCAGTCGACTCGTGGACTCATGTAGAGCCTGCACGAGGAGTTACGTGAAGAGTCGGCACGAGGAGTATCAGTCGACTCGTGGAGATGAACTCGACTCGAGGAATGAACTCATCTCGAGGAGATATGTAGAGTCGGCACGAGGAGTATCAATCGACTCGTGGACTCGGGACTCAACTCGAGGACTCATGTAGAGCCTGCACGAGGAGTTACGTGAAGAGTCGGCACGAAGAGTATCAGTAGACTCGTGGACTCGATCTCGACTCGAGGAATGAACTCATCTCGAGGAGACATGTACAGTCGGCACGAGGAGTATCAGTCGACTCGTGGACTCGAACTCGACTCGAGGAATGAACTCATCTCGAGGAGACATGTAGAGTCTTCACGAGGAGTATCAGTCGACTCGTGGACTAGGGACTCAAGTCGAGGACTCATGTAGAGCCTGCACGAGGAGTTACGTGAAGAATCGGAACTAGGAGTATCAGTCGACTCGTGGACTCGAACTCGACTCGAGGAGATATGTAGAGTCGGCAAGAGGAGTATCAGTCGACTCGTGGACTCAGGACTCAACTCGAGGACTCATGTAGAGCCTGCACGAGGAGTTACGTGAAGCGTCGGCACGAGGAGTATCAGTCGACTCATGGACTCGAACTCGACTCGAGGAATGAACTCATCTCGAGGAGATATGTAGAGTTGGCACGAGGAGTATCAGTCGACTCGTGGACTCGAACTCGACTCGAGTAATGAAATCATCTCGAGGAGACATGTAGAGTCGGCACGAGGAGTATCAGTCGACTCGTGGACTCGGGACTCAACTCGAGGACTCATGTAGAGCCTGCACGAGGAGTTACGTGAAGAGTCGGCACGAGGAGTATCAGTCGACTCGTGGACACGAACTCGACTCGAGGAATGAACTCATCTCGAGGAGATATGTAGATTTGGCACGAGGAGTATCAGTTGACTCGTGGACTCGAACTCAACTCGAGTAATGAAATCATCTCGAGGAGACATGTAGAGTCGGCACGAGGAGTATCAGTCGACTCGTGGACTCGGGACTCAACTCGAGGACTCATGTAGAGCCTGCACGAGGAGTTACGTGAAGAGTCGGCACGAGGAGTATCAGTCGACTCGTGGACACGAACTCGACTAGAGGAATGAACTCATCTCGAGGGGATATGTAGAGTCGGCACGAGGAGTATCAATCGACTCGTGGACTCGGGAATCAACTCGAGGACTCATGTAGAGCCTGCACGAGGAGTTACGTGAAGAGTCGGCATGAGGAGTATCAGTCGACTCGTGGACTCGAACTCGACTCGTGGAATGAACTCATCTCGAGGAGATATGTAGAGTCAGCACGAGGAGTATCAGTCGACTCGTGGACTCGGGACTCAACTCGAGGACTCATGTAGAGCCTACATGAGGAGTTACGTGAAGAGTCGGCACGAGGAGTATCAATCTACTCGTGGACTCGAACTCGAGTCGAGGAATGAACTCATCTCGAGGAGACACGTAGAGTCCGCACGAGGAGTATCAGTCGACTCGTGGATTCGGGAGTTAACTCGAGGACTCATGTAGAGCCTGCACGAGGAGTTACGTGAAGAGTCCGCACGAGGAGTATAAGTCTACTCGTGGACACGAACTCGACTCGAGGAATGAACTCATCTCGAGGAGACACGTAGAGTCCGCACGAGGAGTATCAGTCGACTCGTGGATTCGGGAGTTAACTCGAGGACTCATGTAGAGCCTGCACGAGGAGTTACGTGAAGAGTCGGCACGAGGAGTATCAGTCGACTCGTGGACTCAAACTCGACTCGAGGAATGAACTCATCTCTAGGAGACATGTAGAGTCTTCACGAGGAGTATCAGTCGACACGTGGACTCGAGACTCAACTCGAGGACTCATGTAGATCCTGCACGAGGAGTTACGTGAAGAGTCGGCACGAGGAGTATCAGTCGACTTGTGGACTCCAACTCGACTCGAGTAATGAACTCATCTCGAGGAGACATGTAGAGTCGGCACGAGGAGTATCAGTCGACTCGTGGACTCGGGACTCAACTCGAGGACTTATGTAGAGCCTGCACGAGGAGTTACGTGAAGAGTCGGCACGAGGAGTATCAGTCGACTTGTGGACTCCAACTCGACTCGAGTAATGAACTCATCTCGAGGAGACATGTAGAGTCGGCACGAGGAGTATCAGTCGACTCGTGGACTCGGGACTCAACTCGAGGACTTATGTAGAGCCTGCACGAGGAGTTACGTGAAGAGTCGGCACGAGGAGTATCAGTCGACTCGTGGACTCGAACTCGACTCGAGGAATGAACTCATCTCGAGGAGATATGTAGAGTCGGCACGAGGAGTATCAGTCGACTCGTGGACTCGGGACTCAACTCGAGGACTAATGTAGAGCCTGCACGAGGAGTTACGTGAAGAGTCGGCACGAGGAGTATCAGTCGACTTGTGGAGTCGAACTCGACTCGACGAATGAACTCATCTCGAGGAGACATGTAGAGTCGGCACGGGGAGTATCAGTCGACTCGTGGACTCGGGACTCAACTCGAGGACTTATGTAGAGCCTGCACGAGGAGTTACGTGAAGAGTCGGCATGAGGAGTATAAGTCGACTCGTGGACTCGAACTCGACTCGTGGAATGAACTCATCTCGAGGAGATATGTAGAGTCAGCACGAGGAGTATCAGTCGACTCGTGGACTCGGGACTCAACTCGAGGACTCATGTAGAGCCTACATGAGGAGTTACGTGAAGAGTCGGCACGAGGAGTATCAGTCTACTCGTGGACTCGAACTCGACTCGAGGAATGAACTCATCTCGAGGAGACATGTAGAGTCGGCACGAGGAGTATCAGTCGACTCGTGGAATCGAACTCAACTCGTGGAATGAACTCATCTCGAGGAGATATGTAGAGTCAGCACGAGGAGTATCAGTCGACTCGTGGACTCGGGACTCAACTCGAGGACTCATGTAGAGCGTGCACGAGGAGTTACGTGAAGAGTCGGCACGAGGAGTATCAGTCGACTCGTGGACTTGAACTCGACTCGAGGAATTAACTCATCTCGAGGAGATATGTAGAGTCGGCACGAGGAGTATCAGTCGACTCATGGACTCGGGACTGAACTCGAGGACTCATGTAGAGCCTGCACGAGGAGTTACGTGAAGAGTCGGCACGAGGAGTATCAATCGACTCGTGGACTTGAACTCGACTCGAGGAATGAACTCATCTCGAGGAGATATGTAAAGTCGGCACGAGGAGTATCAGTCGACTCGTGGACTCGAACTCGACTCGAGGAATGAACTAATCTCGAGGAGACACGTAGAGTCGGCACGAGGAGTATCAGTCGACTCGTGGACTCGGGACTCAACTCTAGGACTCATGTAGAGCCTGCACGAGGAGTTACGTGAAGAGTCGGCACGAGGAGTATCAGTCGACTCGTGGACTTGAACTCGACTCGAGGAATGAACTCATCTCGAGGAGACATGTAGAGTTTGCACGAGGAGTATCAGTCGACTCGTGGACTCATGTAGAGCCTGCACGAGGAGTTACGTGAAGAGTCGGCACGAGGAGAATCAGTCGACTCGTGGACTCGAACTCGACTCGAGGAATGAACTCATCTCGAGGAGACATGTAGAGTCTTCACGAGGAGTATCAGACGACTCATGGACTAGGGACTCAACTCGAGGACTCATGTAGAGCCTGCACGAGGAGTTACGTGAAGAATCGGAACTAGGAGTATCAGTCGACTCGTGGACTCGAACTCGACTCGAAGAATGAACTCATCTCGAGGAGATGTGTAGAGTTGGCACGAGGAGTATCAGTCGACTCGTGGACTCGAACTCGACTCGAGTAATGAAATCATCTCGAGGAGACATGTAGAGTCGGCACGAGGAGTATCAGTCGACTCGTGGACTCGGGACTCAACTCGAGGACTCATGTAGAGCCTGCACGAGGAGTTACGTGAAGAGTCCGCACGAGGAGTATCAGTCGACTCGTGGACACGAACTCGACTCGAGGAATGAACTCATCTCGAGGAGATATGTAGATTCGGCACGAGGAGTATCAATCGACTCGTGGACTCGGGACTCAACTCGAGGACTCATGTAGAGCCTGCACGAGGAGTTACGTGAAGAGTCGCCACTAGGAGTATCAGTAGACTCGTGGACTCGATCTTGACTCGAGGAATGAACTCATCTCGAGGAGACATGTAGAGTCGGCACGAGGAGTATCAGTCGACTCGTGGACTCGGGACTCAACTCGAGGACTCATGTAGATCCTGCACGAGGAGTTACGTGAAGAGTCGGCACGAGGAGTATCAGTCGACTCGTGGACTCGAACTCGACTCGAGGAATGAACTCATCTCGAGGAGATATGTAGAGTCGGCACGAGGAGTATCAGTCGACTCGTGGACTCGGGACTCAACTCGAGGACTCATGTAGAGCGTGCACGAGGAGTTACGTGAAGAGTCGGCACGAGGAGTATCAGTCGACTCGTGGACTCGAACTCGACTCGAGGAATGAACTCATCTCGAGGAGATATATAGAGTCGGCACGATGAGTACCAGTCGACTCGTGGACTCGAACTCGACTCGAGGAATGAACTCATCTCGAGGAGACATGTAGAGTCTGCACGAGGAGTATCAGTCGACTCGTGGACTCATGTAGAGCCTGCACGAGGAGTTACGTGAAGAGTCGGCACGAGGAGTATCAGTCGACTCGTGGAGATGAACTCGACTCGAGGAATGAACTCATCTCGAGGAGATATGTAGAGTCGGCACGAGGAGTATCAATCGACTCGTGGACTCGGGACTCAACTCGAGGACTCATGTAGAGCCTGCACGAGGAGTTACGTGAAGAGTCGGCACGAAGAGTATCAGTAGACTCGTGGACTCGATCTCGACTCGAGGAATGAACTCATCTCGAGGAGACATGTACAGTCGGCACAAGGAGTATCAGTCGACTCGTGGACTCGAACTCGACTCGAGGAATGAACTCATCTCGAGGAGACATGTAGAGTCTTCACGAGGAGTATCAGTCGACTCGTGGACTAGGGACTCAAGTCGAGGACTCATGTAGAGCCTGCACGAGGAGTTACGTGAAGAATCGGAACTAGGAGTATCAGTCGACTCGTGGACTCGAACTCGACTCGAGGAGATATGTAGAGTCGGCAAGAGGAGTATCAGTCGACTCGTGGACTCAGGACTCAACTCGAGGACTCATGTAGAGCCTGCACGAGGAGTTACGTGAAGCGTCGGCACGAGGAGTATCAGTCGACTCATGGACTCGAACTCGACTCGAGGAATGAACTCATCTCGAGGAGATATGTAGAGTTGGCACGAGGAGTATCAGTCGACTCGTGGACTCGAACTCGACTCGAGTAATGAAATCATCTCGAGGAGACATGTAGAGTCGGCACGAGGAGTATCAGTCGACTCGTGGACTCGGGACTCAACTCGAGGACTCATGTAGAGCCTGCACGAGGAGTTACGTGAAGAATCGGCACGAGGAGTATCAGTCGACTCGTGGACACGAACTCGACTCGAGGAATGAACTCATCTCGAGGGGATATGTAGAGTCGGCACGAGGAGTATCAATCGACTCGTGGACTCGGGAGTCAACTCGAGGACTCATGTAGAGCCTGCACGAGGAGTTACGTGAAGAGTCGCCACTAGGAGTATCAGTAGACTCGTGGACTCGATCTCGACTCGAGGAATGAACTCATCTCGAGGAGACATGTAGAGTCGGCACGAGGAGTATCAGTCGACTCGTGGACTCGGGACTCAACTCGAGGACTCATGTAGATCATGCACGAGGAGTTACGTGAAGAGTCGGCACGAGGAGTATCAGTCGACTCGTGGACTCGAACTCGACTCGAGGAATGAACTCATCTTGAGGAGATATGTAGAGTCGGCACGAGGAGTATCAGTCGACTCGTGGACTCGGGACTCAACTCGAGAACTCATGTAGAGCGTGCACGAGGAGTTACGTGAAGAGTCGGCACGAGGAGTATCAGTCGACTCGTGGACTCGAACTCGACTCGAGGAATGAACTCATCTCGAGGAGACATGTAGAGTCGGCACGAGGAGTATCAGTCGACTCATGGACTCGGGACTCAACTCGAGGACTCATGTAGAGCCTGCACGAGGAGTTACGCGAAGAGTCGGCACGAGGAGTATCAGTCGACTCGTGGACTCGAACTCGACTCGAGGAATGAACTCATCTCGAGGAGATATATAGAGTCAGCACGAGGAGTATCAGTCGACTCGTGGACTTGAACTCGACTCGAGGAATGAACTCATCTCGAGGAGACATGTAGAGTCTGCACGAGGAGTATCAGTCGACTCGTGGACTCAGGACTCAACTCGAGGACTTATGTAGAGCCTGCACGAGGAATTACGTGAAGCGTTGGCACGAGGAGTATCAGTCGACTCATGGACTCAAACTCGACTCGAGGAATGAACTCATCTCGAGGAGATATGTAGAGTTGGCACGAGGAGTATCAGTCGACTCGTGGACTCGAACTCGACTCGAGTAATGAAATCATCTCGAGGAGACATGTAGAGTCGGCACGAGGAGTATCAATCGACTCGTGGACTCGGGACTCAACTCGAGGACTCATGTAGAGCCTGCACGAGGAGTTACGTGAAGAGTCCGCACGAGGAGTATAAGTCTACTCGTGGACACGAACTCGACTCGAGGAATGAACTCATCTCGAGGAGACACGTAGAGTCCGCACGAGGAGTATCAGTCGTCTCGTGGATTCGGGAGTTAACTCGAGGACTCATGTAGAGCCTGCACGAGGAGTTACGTGAAGAGTCGGCACGAGGAGTATCAGTCGACTCGTGGACTCAAACTCGACTCGAGGAATGAACTCATCTCTAGGAGACATGTAGAGTCTTCACGAGGAGTATCAGTCGACACGTGGACTCGAGACTCAACTCGAGGACTCATGTAGATCCTGCACGAGGAGTTACGTGAAGAGTCGGCACGAGGAGTATCAGTCGACTTGTGGACTCGAACTCGACTCGAGTAATGAACTCATCTCGAGGAGACATGTAGAGTCGGCACGAGGAGTATCAGTCGACTCGTGGACTCGAGACTCAACTCGAGGACTTATGTAGAGCCTGCACGAGGAGTTACGTGAAGAGTCGGCACGAGGAGTATCAGTCGACTCGTGGACTCGAACTCGACTCGAGGAATGAACTCATCTCGAGGAGATATGTAGAGTCGGCACGAGGAGTATCAGTCGACTCGTGGACTCGGGACTCAACTCGAGGACTAATGTAGAGCCTGCACGAGGAGTTACGTGAAGAGTCGGCACGAGGAGTATCAGTCGACTTGTGGAGTCGAACTCGACTCGACGAATGAACTCATCTCGAGGAGACATGTAGAGTCGGCACGGGGAGTATCAGTCGACTCGTGGACTCGGGACTCAACTCGAGGACTTATGTAGAGCCTGCACGAGGAGTTACGTGAAGAGTCGGCATGAGGAGTATCAGTCGACTCGTGGACTCGAACTCGACTCGTGGAATGAACTCATCTCGAGGAGAAATGTAGAGTCAGCACGAGGAGTATCAGTCGACTCGTGGACTCGGGACTCAACTCGAGGACTCATGTAGAGCCTACATGAGGAGTTACGTGAAGAGTCGGCACGAGGAGTATCAGTCTACTCGTGGACTCGAACTCGACTCGAGGAATGAACTCATCTCGAGGAGACACGTAGAGTCCGCACGAGGAGTATCAGTCGACTCGTGGATTCGGGAGTTAACTCGAGGGCTCATGTAGAGCCTGCACGAGGAGTTACGTGAAGAGTCCGCACGAGGAGTATAAGTCTACTCGTGGACACGAACTCGACTCGAGGAATGAACTCATCTCGAGGAGACACGTAGAGTCCGCACGAGGAGTATCAGTCGACTCGTGGATTCGGGAGTTAACTCGAGGACTCATGTAGAGCCTGCACGAGGAGTTACGTGAAGAGTCGGCACGAGGAGTATCAGTCGACTCGTGGAGTCAAACTCGACTCGAGGATTGAACTCATCTCTAGGAGACATGTAGAGTCTTCACGAGGAGTATCAGTTGACACGTGGACTCGAGACTCAACTCGAGGACTCATGTAGATCCTGCACGAGGAGTTACGTGAAGAGTCGGCACGAGGAGTATCAGTCGACTTGTGGACTCGAACTCGACTCGAGTAATGAACTCATCTCGAGGAGACATGTAGAGTCGGCACGGGGAGTATCAGTCGACTCGTGGACTCGGGACTCAACTCGAGGACTTATGTAGAGCCTGCACGAGGAGTTACGTGAAGAGTCGGCACGAGGAGTATCAGTCGACTCGTGGACTCGAACTCGACTCGAGGAATGAACTCATCTCGAGGAGATATGTAGAGTCGGCACGAGGAGTATCAGTCGACTCGTGGACTCGGGACTCAACTCGAGGACTAATGTAGAGCCTGCACGAGGAGTTACGTGAAGAGTCGGCACGAGGAGTATCAGTCGACTTGTGGAGTCGAACTCGACTCGACGAATGAACTCATCTCGAGGAGACATGTAGAGTCGGCACGGGGAGTATCAGTCGACTCGTGGACTCGGGACTCAACTCGAGGACTTATGTAGAGCCTGCACGAGGAGTTACGTGAAGAGTCGGCATGAGGAGTATAAGTCGACTCGTGGACTCGAACTCGACTCGTGGAATGAACTCATCTCGAGGAGATATGTAGAGTCAGCACGAGGAGTATCAGTCGACTCGTGGACTCGGGACTCAACTCGAGGACTCATGTAGAGCCTACATGAGGAGTTACGTGAAGAGTCGGCACGAGGAGTATCAGTCTACTCGTGGAGTCGAACTCGACTCGAGGAATGAACTCATCTCGAGGAGACATGTAGAGTCGGCACGAGGAGTATCAGTCGACTCGTGGAATCGAACTCAACTCGTGGAATGAACTCATCTCGAGGAGATATGTAGAGTCAGCACGAGGAGTATCAGTCGACTCGTGGACTCGGGACTCAACTCGAGGACTCATGTAGAGCGTGCACGAGGAGTTACGTGAAGAGTCGGCACGAGGAGTATCAGTCGACTCGTGGACTTGAACTCGACTCGAGGAATTAACTCATCTCGAGGAGATATGTAGAGTCCGCACGAGGAGTATCAGTCGACTCATGGACTCGGGACTGAACTCGAGGACTCATGTAGAGCCTGCACGAGGAGTTACGTGAAGAGTCGGCACGAGGAGTATCAATCGACTCGTGGACTTGAACTCGACTCGAGGAATGAACTCATCTCGAGGAGATATGTAAAGTCGGCACGAGGAGTATCAGTCGACTCGTGGACTCGAACTCGACTCGAGGAATGAACTCATCTCGAGGAGACACGTAGAGTCCGCACGAGGAGTATCAGTCGACTCGTGGATTCGGGAGTTAACTCGAGGACTCATGTAGAGCCTGCACGAGGAGTTACGTGAAGAGTCCGCACGAGGAGTATAAGTCTACTCGTGGACACGAACTCGACTCGAGGAATGAACTCATCTCGAGGAGACACGTAGAGCCTGCACGAGGAGTTACGTGAAGAGTCGGCACGAGGAGTATCAGTCGACTCGTGGACTCAAACTCGACTCGAGGAATGAACTCATCTCTAGGAGACATGTAGAGTCTTCACGAGGAGTATCAGTCGACACGTGGACTCGAGACTCAACTCGAGGACTCATGTAGATCCTGCACGAGGAGTTACGTGAAGAGTCGGCACGAGGAGTATCAGTCGACTTGTGGACTCGAACTCGACTCGAGTAATGAACTCATCTCGAGGAGACATGTAGAGTCGGCACGAGGAGTATCAGTCGACTCGTGGACTCGGGACTCAACTCGAGGACTTATGTAGAGCCTGCACGAGGAGTTACGTGAAGAGTCGGCACGAGGAGTATCAGTCGACTCGTGGACTCGAACTCGACTCGAGGAATGAACTTATCTCGAGGAGATATGTAGAGTCGGCACGAGGAGTATCAGTCGACTCGTGGACTCGGGACTCAACTCGAGGACTAATGTAGAGCCTGCACGAGGAGTTACGTGAAGAGTCGGCACGAGGAGTATCAGTCGACTTGTGGAGTCGAACTCGACTCGACGAATGAACTCATCTCGAGGAGACATGTAGAGTCGGCACGGGGAGTATCAGTCGACTCGTGGACTCGGGACTCAACTCGAGGACTTATGTAGAGCCTGCACGAAGAGTTACGTGAAGAGTCGGCACGAGGAGTATCAATCGACTCGTGGACTTGAACTCGACTCGAGGAATGAACTCATCTCGAGGAGATATGTAAAGTCGGCACGAGGAGTATCAGTCGACTCGTGGACTCGAACTCGACTCGAGGAATGAACTAATCTCGAGGAGACACGTCGAGTCGGCACGAGGAGTATCAGTCGACTCGTGGACTCGGGACTCAACTCTAGGACTCATGTAGAGCCTGCACGAGGAGTTACGTGAAGAGTCGGCACGAGGAGTATCAGTCGACTCGTGGACTTGAACTCGACTCGAGGAATGAACTCATCTCGAGGAGACATGTAGAGTCTGCACGAGGAGTATCAGTCGACTCGTGGACTCATGTAGAGCCTGCACGAGGAGTTACGTGAAGAGTCGGCACGAGGAGAATCAGTCGACTCGTGGACTCGAACTCGACTCGAGGAATGAACTCATCTCGAGGAGACATGTAGAGTCTTCACGAGGAGTATCAGACGACTCATGGACTAGGGACTCAACTCGAGGACTCATGTAGAGCCTACACGAGGAGTTACGTGAAGAATCGGAACTAGGAGTATCAGTCGACTCGTGGACTCGAACTCGACTCGAAGAATGAACTCATCTCGAGGAGATGTGTAGAGTTGGCACGAGGAGTATCAGTCGACTCGTGGACTCGAACTCGACTCGAGTAATGAAATCATCTCGAGGAGACATGTAGAGTCGGCACGAGGAGTATCAGTCGACTCGTGGACTCGGGACTCAACTCGAGGACTCATGTAGAGCCTGCACGAGGAGTTACGTGAAGAGTCCGCACGAGGAGTATCAGTCGACTCGTGGACACGAACTCGACTCGAGGAATGAACTCATCTCGAGGAGATATGTAGATTCGGCACGAGGAGTATCAATCGACTCGTGGACTCGGGACTCAACTCGAGGACTCATGTAGAGCCTGCACGAGGAGTTACGTGAAGAGTCGCCACTAGGAGTATCAGTAGACTCGTTGACTCGATCTCGACTCGAGGAATGAACTCATCTCGAGGAGATATGTAGAGTCGGCACGAGGAGTATCAGTCGACTCGTGGACTCGGGACTCAACTCGAGGACTCATGTAGATCCTGCACGAGGAGTTACGTGAAGAGTCGGCACGAGGAGTATCAGTCGACTCGTGGACTCGAACTCGACTCGAGGAATGAACTCATCTCGAGGAGATATGTAGAGTCGGCACGAGGAGTATCAGTCGACTCGTGGACTCGGGACTCAACTCGAGGACTCATGTAGAGCGTGCACGAGGAGTTACGTGAAGAGTCGGCACGAGGAGTATCAGTCGACTCGTGGACTCGAACTCGACTCGAGGAATGAACTCATTTCGAGGAGATATATAGAGTCGGCACGATGAGTACCAGTCGACTCGTGGACTCGAACTCGACTCGAGGAATGAACTCATCTCGAGGAGACATGTAGAGTCTGCACGAGGAGTATCAGTCGACTCGTGGACTCATGTAGAGCCTGCACGAGGAGTTACGTGAAGAGTCGGCACGAGGAGTATCAGTCGACTCGTGGAGATGAACTCGACTCGAGGAATGAACTCATCTCGAGGAGATATGTAGAGTCGGCACGAGGAGTATCAATCGACTCGTGGACTCGGGACTCAACTCGAGGACTCATGTAGAGCCTGCACGAGGAGTTACGTGAAGAGTCGGCACGAAGAGTATCAGTAGACTCGTGGACTCGATCTCGACTCGAGGAATGAACTCATCTCGAGGAGACATGTACAGTCGGCACGAGGAGTATCAGTCGACTCGTGGACTCGAACTCGACTCTAGGAATGAACTCATCTCGAGGAGACATGTAGAGTCTTCACGAGGAGTATCAGTCGACTCGTGGACTAGGGACTCAAGTCGAGGACTCATGTAGAGCCTGCACGAGGAGTTACGTGAAGAATCGGAACTAGGAGTATCAGTCGACTCGTGGACTCGAACTCGACTCGAGGAGATATGTAGAGTCGGCAAGAGGAGTATCAGTCGACTCGTGGACTCAGGACTCAACTCGAGGACTCATGTAGAGCCTGCACGAGGAGTTACGTGAAGCGTCGGCACGAGGAGTATCAGTCGACTCGTGGACACGAACTCGACTCGAGGAATGAACTTATCTCGAGGGGATATGTAGAGTCGGCACGAGGAGTATCAATCGACTCGTGGACTCGGGACTCAACTCGAGGACTCATGTAGAGCCTGCACGAGGAGTTACGTGAAGCGTCGGCACGAGGAGTATCAGTCGACTCATGGACTCGAACTCGACTCGAGGAATGAACTCATCTCGAGGAGATATGTAGAGTCAGCACGAGGAGTATCAGTCGACTCGTGGACTCGGGACTCAACTCGAGGACTCATGTAGAGCCTACATGAGGAGTTACGTGAAGAGTCGGCACGAGGAGTATCAGTCTACTCGTGGACTCGAACTCGACTCGAGGAATGAACTCATCTCGAGGAGACACGTAGAGTCCGCACGAGGAGTATCAGTCGACTCGTGGGTTCGGGAGTTAACTCGAGGACTCATGTAGAGCCTGCACGAGGAGTTACGTGAAGAGTCCGCACGAGGAGTATAAGTCTACTCGTGGACACGAACTCGACTCGAGGAATGAACTCATCTCGAGGAGACACGTAGAGTCCGCACGAGGAGTATCAGTCGACTCGTGGACTCAGGACTCAACTCGAGGACTCATGTAGAGCCTGCACGAGGAGTTACGTGAAGCGTCGGCACGAGGAGTATCAGTCGACTCATGGACTCGAACTCGACTCGAGGAATGAACTCATCTCGAGGAGATATGTAGAGTTGGCACGAGGAGTATCAGTCGACTCGTGGCCTAGAACTCGACTCGAGTAATGAAATCATCTCGAGGAGACATGTAGAGTCGGCACGAGGAGTATCAGTCGACTCGTGGACTCGGGACTCAACTCGAGGACTCATGTAGAGCCTGCACGAGGAGTTACGTGAAGAGTCGGCACGAGGAGTATCAGTCGACTCGTGGACACGAACTCGACTCGAGGAATGAACTTATCTCGAGGGGATATGTAGAGTCGGCACGAGGAGTATCAATCGACTCGTGGACTCGGGACTCAACTCGAGGACTCATGTAGAGCCTGCACGAGGAGTTACGTGAAGAGTCGGCATGAGGAGTATCAGTCGACTCGTGGACTCGAACTCGACTCGTGGAACGAACTCATCTCGAGGAGATATGTAGAGTCAGCACGAGGAGTATCAGTCGACTCGTGGACTCGGGACTCAACTCGAGGACTCATGTAGAGCCTACATGAGGAGTTACGTGAAGAGTCGGCACGAGGAGTATCAGTCTACTCGTGGACTCGAACTCGACTCGAGGAATGAACTCATCTCGAGGAGACACGTAGAGTCCGCACGAGGAGTATCAGTCGACTCGTGGGTTCGGGAGTTAACTCGAGGACTCATGTAGAGCCTGCACGAGGAGTTACGTGAAGAGTCCGCACGAGGAGTATAAGTCTACTCGTGGACACGAACTCGACTCGAGGAATGAACTCATCTCGAGGAGACACGTAGAGTCCGCACGAGGAGTATCAGTCGACTCGTAGATTCGGGAGTTAACTCGAGGACTCATGTAGAGCCTGCACGAGGAGTTACGTGAAGAGTCGGCACGAGGAGTATCAGTCGACTCGTGGACTCAAACTCGACTCGAGGAATGAACTCATCTCTAGGAGACATGTAGAGTCTTCACGAGGAGTATCAGTCGACACGTGGACTCGAGACTCAACTCGAGGACTCATGTAGATCCTGCACGAGGAGTTACGTGAAGAGTCGGCACGAGGAGTATCAGTCGACTTGTGGACTCGAACTCGACTCGAGTAATGAACTCATCTCGAGGAGACATGTAGACTCGGCACGAGGAGTATCAGTCGACTCGTGGACTCGGGACTCAACTCGAGGACTTATGTAGAGCCTGCACGAGGAGTTACGTGAAGAGTCGGCACGAGGAGTATCAGTCGACTCGTGGACTCGAACTCGACTCGAGGAATGAACTTATCTCGAGGAGATATGTAGAGTCGGCACGAGGAGTATCAGTCGACTCGTGGACTCGGGACTCAACTCGAGGACTAATGTAGAGCCTGCACGAGGAGTTACGTGAAGAGTCGGCACGAGGAGTATCAGTCGACTTGTGGAGTCGAACTCGACTCGACGAATGAACTCATCTCGAGGAGACATGTAGAGTCGGCACGGGGAGTATCAGTCGACTCGTGGACTCGGGACTCAACTCGAGGACTTATGTAGAGCCTGCACGAGGAGTTACGTGAAGAGTCGGCATGAGGAGTATAAGTCGACTCGTGGACTCGAACTCGACTCGTGGAATGAACTCATCTCGAGGAGATATGTAGAGTCAGCACGAGGAGTATCAGTCGACTCGTGGACTCGGGACTCAACTCGAGGACTCATGTAGAGCCTACATGAGGAGTTACGTGAAGAGTCGGCACGAAGAGTATCAGTCGACTCGTGGACTCGAACTCGACTCGAGGAATGAACTCATCTCGAGGAGATATGTAGAGTCGGCACGAGGAGTATCAGTCGACTCGTGGACTCGGGACTCAACTCGAGGACTCATGTAGAGCGTGCACGAGGAGTTACGTGAAGAGTCGGCACGAGGAGTATCAGTCGACTCGTGGACTCGAACTCGACTCGAGGAATGAACTCATTTCGAGGAGATATATAGAGTCGGCACGATGAGTACCAGTCGACTCGTGGACTCGAACTCGACTCGAGGAATGAACTCATCTCGAGGAGACATGTAGAGTCTGCACGAGGAGTATCAGTCGACTCGTGGACTCATGTAGAGCCTGCACGAGGAGTTACGTGAAGAGTCGGCACGAGGAGTATCAGTCGACTCGTGGAGATGAACTCGACTCGAGGAATGAACTCATCTCGAGGAGATATGTAGAGTCGGCACGAGGAGTATCAATCGACTCGTGGACTCGGGACTCAACTCGAGGACTCATGTAGAGCCTGCACGAGGAGTTACGTGAAGAGTCGGCACGAAGAGTATCAGTAGACTCGTGGACTCGATCTCGACTCGAGGAATGAACTCATCTCGAGGAGACATGTACAGTCGGCACGAGGAGTATCAGTCGACTCGTGGACTCGAACTCGACTCGAGGAATGAACTCATCTCGAGGAGACATGTAGAGTCTTCACGAGGAGTATCAGTCGACTCGTGGACTAGGGACTCAAGTCGAGGACTCATGTAGAGCCTGCACGAGGAGTTACGTGAAGAATCGGAACTAGGAGTATCAGTCGACTCGTGGACTCAAACTCGACTCGAGGAGATATGTAGAGTCGGCAAGAGGAGTATCAGTCGACTCGTGGACTCAGGACTCAACTCGAGGACTCATGTAGAGCCTGCACGAGGAGTTACGTGAAGCGTCGGCACGAGGAGTATCAGTCGACTCATGGACTCGAACTCGACTCGAGGAATGAACTCATCTCGAGGAGATATGTAGAGTTGGCACGAGGAGTATCAGTCGACTCGTGGACTCGAACTCGACTCGAGTAATGAAATCATCTCGAGGAGACATGTAGAGTCGGCACGAGGAGTATCAGTCGACTCGTGGACTCGGGACTCAACTCGAGGACTCATGTAGAGCCTGCACGAGGAGTTACGTGAAGAGTCGGCACGAGGAGTATCAGTCGACTCGTGGACACGAACTCGACTCGAGGAATGAACTCATCTCGAGGGGATATGTAGAGTCGGCACGAGGAGTATCAATCGACTCGTGGACTCGGGACTCAACTCGAGGACTCATGTAGAGCCTGCACGAGGAGTTACGTGAAGAGTCGGCATGAGGAGTATCAGTCGACTCGTGGACTCGAACTCGACTCGTGGAACGAACTCATCTCGAGGAGATATGTAGAGTCAGCACGAGGAGTATCAGTCGACTCGTGGACTCGGGACTCAACTCGAGGACTCATGTAGAGCCTACATGAGGAGTTACGTGAAGAGTCGGCACGAGGAGTATCAGTCTACTCGTGGACTCGAACTCGACTCGAGGAATGAACTCATCTCGAGGAGACACGTAGAGTCCGCACGAGGAGTATCAGTCGACTCGTGGATTCGGGAGTTAACTCGAGGACTCATGTAGAGCCTGCACGAGGAGTTACGTGAAGAGTCCGCACGAGGAGTATAAGTCTACTCGTGGACACGAACTCGACTCGAGGAATGAACTCATCTCGAGGAGACACGTAGAGTCCGCACGAGGAGTATCAGTCGACTCGTAGATTCGGGAGTTAACTCGAGGACTCATGTAGAGCCTGCACGAGGAGTTACGTGAAGAGTCGGCACGAGGAGTATCAGTCGACTCGTGGACTCAAACTCGACTCGAGGAATGAACTCATCTCTAGGTGACATGTAGAGTCTTCACGAGGAGTATCAGTCGACACGTGGACTCGAGACTCAACTCGAGGACTCATGTAGATCCTGCACGAGGAGTTACGTGAAGAGTCGGCACGAGGAGTATCAGTCGACTTGTGGACTCGAACTCGACTCGAGTAATGAACTCATCTCGAGGAGACATGTAGAGTCGGCACGAGGAGTATCAGTCGACTCGTGGACTCGGGACTCAACTCGAGGACTTATGTAGAGCCTGCACGAGGAGTTACGTGAAGAGTCGGCACGAGGAGTATCAGTCGACTCGTGGACTCGAACTCGACTCGAGGAATGAACTCATCTCGAGGAGATATGTAGAGTCGGCACGAGGAGTATCAGTCGACTCGTGGACTCGGGACTCAACTCGAGGACTAATGTAGAGCCTGCACGAGGAGTTACGTGAAGAGTCGGCACGAGGAGTATCAGTCGACTTGTGGAGTCGAACTCGACTCGACGAATGAACTCATCTCGAGGAGACATGTAGAGTCGGCACGGGGAGTATCAGTCGACTCGTGGACTCGGGACTCAACTCGAGGACTTATGTAGAGCCTGCACGAGGAGTTACGTGAAGAGTCGGCATGAGGAGTATAAGTCGACTCGTGGACTCGAACTCGACTCGTGGAATGAACTCATCTCGAGGAGATATGTAGAGTCAGCACGAGGAGTATCAGTCGACTCGTGGACTCGGGACTCAACTCGAGGACTCATGTAGAGCCTACATGAGGAGTTACGTGAAGAGTCGGCACGAGGAGTATCAGTCTACTCGTGGACTCGAACTCGACTCGAGGAATGAACTCATCTCGAGGAGACATGTAGAGTCGGCACGAGGAGTATCAGTCGACTCGTGGAATCGAACTTAACTCGTGGAATGAACTCATCTCGAGGAGATATGTAGAGTCAGCACGAGGAGTATCAGTCGACTCGTGGACTCGGGACTCAACTCGAGGACTCATGTAGAGCGTGCACGAGGAGTTACGTGAAGAGTCGGCACGAGGAGTATCAGTCGACTCGTGGACTTGAACTCGACTCGAGGAATTAACTCATCTCGAGGAGATATGTAGAGTCGGCACGAGGAGTATCAGTCGACTCATGGACTCGGGACTGAACTCGAGGACTCATGTAGAGCCTGCACGAGGAGTTACGTGAAGAGTCGGCACGAGGAGTATCAATCGACTCGTGGACTTGAACTCGACTCGAGGAATGAACTCATCTCGAGGAGATATGTAAAGTCGGCACGAGGAGTATCAGTCGACTCGTGGACTCGAACTCGACTCGAGGAATGAACTAATCTCGAGGAGACACGTAGAGTCGGCACGAGGAGTATCAGTCGACTCGTGGACTCGGGACTCAACTCTAGGACTCATGTAGAGCCTGCACGAGGAGTTACGTGAAGAGTCGGCACGAGGAGTATCAGTCGACTCGTGGACTTGAACTCGACTCGAGAAATGAACTCATCTCGAGGAGACATGTAGAGTTTGCACGAGGAGTATCAGTCGACTCGTGGACTCATGTAGAGCCTGCACGAGGAGTTACGTGAAGAGTCGGCACGAGGAGAATCAGTCGACTCGTGGACTCGAACTCGACTCGTGGAACGAACTCATCTCGAGGAGATATGTAGAGTCAGCACGAGGAGTATCAGTCGACTCGTGGACTCGGGACTCAACTCGAGGACTCATGTAGAGCCTACATGAGGAGTTACGTGAAGAGTCGGCACGAGGAGTATCAGTCTACTCGTGGACTCGAACTCGACTCGAGGAATGAACTCATCTCGAGGGGATATGTAGAGTCGGCACGAGGAGTATCAATCGACTCGTGGACTCGGGACTCAACTCGAGGACTCATGTAGAGCCTGCACGAGGAGTTACGTGAAGAGTCGGCATGAGGAGTATCAGTCGACTCGTGGACTCGAACTCGACTCGTGGAACGAACTCATCTCGAGGAGATATGTAGAGTCAGCACGAGGAGTATCAGTCGACTCGTGGACTCGGGACTCAACTCGAGGACTCATGTAGAGCCTACATGAGGAGTTACGTGAAGAGTCGGCACGAGGAGTATCAGTCTACTCGTGGACTCGAACTCGACTCGAGGAATGAACTCATCTCGAGGAGACACGTAGAGTCCGCACGAGGAGTATCAGTCGACTCGTGGATTCGGGAGTTAACTCGAGGACTCATGTAGAGCCTGCACGAGGAGTTACATGAAGAGTCCGCACGAGGAGTATAAGTCTACTCGTGGACACGAACTCGACTCGAGGAATGAACTCATCTCGAGGAGACACGTAGAGTCCGCACGAGGAGTATCAGTCGACTCGTAGATTCGGGAGTTAACTCGAGGACTCATGTAGAGCCTGCACGAGGAGTTACGTGAAGAGTCGGCACGAGGAGTATCAGTCGACTCGTGGACTCAAACTCGACTCGAGGAATGAACTCATCTCTAGGTGACATGTAGAGTCTTCACGAGGAGTATCAGTCGACACGTGGACTCGAGACTCAACTCGAGGACTCATGTAGATCCTGCACGAGGAGTTACGTGAAGAGTCGGCACGAGGAGTATCAGTCGACTTGTGGACTCGAACTCGACTCGAGTAATGAACTCATCTCGAGGAGACATGTAGAGTCGGCACGAGGAGTATCAGTCGACTCGTGGACTCGGGACTCAACTCGAGGACTTATGTAGAGCCTGCACGAGGAGTTACGTGAAGAGTCGGCACGAGGAGTATCAGTCGACTCGTGGACTCGAACTCGACTCGAGGAATGAACTCATCTCGAGGAGATATGTAGAGTCGGCACGAGGAGTATCAGTCGACTCGTGGACTCGGGACTCAACTCGAGGACTAATGTAGAGCCTGCACGAGGAGTTACGTGAAGAGTCGGCACGAGGAGTATCAGTCGACTTGTGGAGTCGAACTCGACTCGACGAATGAACTCATCTCGAGGAGACATGTAGAGTCGGCACGGGGAGTATCAGTCGACTCGTGGACTCGGGACTCAACTCGAGGACTTATGTAGAGCCTGCACGAGGAGTTACGTGAAGAGTCGGCATGAGGAGTATAAGTCGACTCGTGGACTCGAACTCGACTCGTGGAATGAACTCATCTCGAGGAGATATGTAGAGTCAGCACGAGGAGTATCAGTCGACTCGTGGACTCGGGACTCAACTCGAGGACTCATGTAGAGCCTACATGAGGAGTTACGTGAAGAGTCGGCACGAGGAGTATCAGTCTACTCGTGGACTCGAACTCGACTCGAGGAATGAACTCATCTCGAGGAGACATGTAGAGTCGGCACGAGGAGTATCAGTCGACTCGTGGAATCGAACTTAACTCGTGGAATGAACTCATCTCGAGGAGATATGTAGAGTCAGCACGAGGAGTATCAGTCGACTCGTGGACTCGGGACTCAACTCGAGGACTCATGTAGAGCGTGCACGAGGAGTTACGTGAAGAGTCGGCACGAGGAGTATCAGTCGACTCGTGGACTTGAACTCGACTCGAGGAATTAACTCATCTCGAGGAGATATGTAGAGTCGGCACGAGGAGTATCAGTCGACTCATGGACTCGGGACTGAACTCGAGGACTCATGTAGAGCCTGCACGAGGAGTTACGTGAAGAGTCGGCACGAGGAGTATCAATCGACTCGTGGACTTGAACTCGACTCGAGGAATGAACTCATCTCGAGGAGATATGTAAAGTCGGCACGAGGAGTATCAGTCGACTCGTGGACTCGAACTCGACTCGAGGAATGAACTAATCTCGAGGAGACACGTAGAGTCGGCACGAGGAGTATCAGTCGACTCGTGGACTCGGGACTCAACTCTAGGACTCATGTAGAGCCTGCACGAGGAGTTACGTGAAGAGTCGGCACGAGGAGTATCAGTCGACTCGTGGACTTGAACTCGACTCGAGAAATGAACTCATCTCGAGGAGACATGTAGAGTTTGCACGAGGAGTATCAGTCGACTCGTGGACTCATGTAGAGCCTGCACGAGGAGTTACGTGAAGAGTCGGCACGAGGAGAATCAGTCGACTCGTGGACTCGAACTCGACTCGAGGAATGAACTCATCTCGAGGAGACATGTAGAGTCTTCACGAGGAGTATCAGACGACTCATGGACTAGGGACTCAACTCGAGGACTCATGTAGAGCCTGCACGAGGAGTTACGTGAAGAATCGGAACTAGGAGTATCAGTCGACTCGTGGACTCGAACTCGACTCGAAGAATGAACTCATCTCGAGGAGATGTGTAGAGTTGGCACGAGGAGTATCAGTCGACTCGTGGACTCGAACTCGACTCGAGTAATGAAATCATCTCGAGGAGACATGTAGAGTCGGCACGAGGAGTATCAGTCGACTCGTGGACTCGGGACTCAACTGGAGGACTCATGTAGAGCCTGCACGAGGAGTTACGTGAAGAGTCCGCACGAGGAGTATCAGTCGACTCGTGGACACGAACTCGACTCGAGGAATGAACTCATCTCGAGGAGATATGTAGATTCGGCACGAGGAGTATCAATCGACTCGTGGACTCGGGACTCAACTCGAGGACTCATGTAGAGCCTGCACGAGGAGTTACGTGAAGAGTCGCCACTAGGAGTATCAGTAGACTCGTGGACTCGATCTCGACTCGAGGAATGAACTCATCTCGAGGAGACATGTAGAGTCGGCACGAGGAGTATCAGTCGACTCGTGGACTCGGGACTCAACTCGAGGACTCATGTAGATCCTGCACGAGGAGTTACGTGAAGAGTCGGCACGAGGAGTATCAGTCGACTCGTGGACTCGAACTTGACTCGAGGAATGAACTCATCTCGAGGAGATATGTAGAGTCGGCACGAGGAGTATCAGTCGACTCGTGGACTCGGGACTCAACTCGAGGACTCATGTAGAGCGTGCACGAGGAGTTACGTGAAGAGTCGGCACGAGGAGTATCAGTCGACTCGTGGACTCGAACTCGACTTGAGGAATGAACTCATCTCGAGGAGATATATAGAGTCGGCACGATGAGTACCAGTCGACTCGTGGACTCGAACTCGACTCGAGGAATGAACTCATCTCGAGGAGACATGTAGAGTCTGCACGAGGAGTATCAGTCGACTCGTGGACTCATGTAGAGCCTGCATGAGGAGTTACGTGAAGAGTCGGCACGAGGAGTATCAGTCGACTCGTGGAGATGAACTCGACTCGAGGAATGAACTCATCTCGAGGAGATATGTAGAGTCGGCACGAGGAGTATCAATCGACTCGTGGACTCGGGACTCAACTCGAGGACTCATGTAGAGCCTGCACGAGGAGTTACGTGAAGAGTCGGCACGAAGAGTATCAGTAGACTCGTGGACTCGATCTCGACTCGAGGAATGAACTCATCTCGAGGAGACATGTACAGTCGGCACGAGGAGTATCAGTCGACTCGTGGACTCGAACTCGACTCGAGGAATGAACTCATCTCGAGGAGACATGTAGAGTCTTCACGAGGAGTATCAGTCGACTCGTGGACTAGGGACTCAAGTCGAGGACTCATGTAGAGCCTGCACGAGGAGTTACGTGAAGAATCGGAACTAGGAGTATCAGTCGACTCGTGGACTCGAACTCGACTCGAGGAGATATGTAGAGTCGGCAAGAGGAGTATCAGTCGACTCGTGGACTCAGGACTCAACTCGAGGACTCATGTAGAGCCTGCACGAGGAGTTACGTGAAGCGTCGGCACGAGGAGTATCAGTCGACTCATGGACTCGAACTCGACTCGAGGAATGAACTCATCTCGAGGAGATATGTAGAGTTGGCACGAGCAGTATCAGTCGACTCGTGGACTCGAACTCGACTCGAGTAATGAAATCATCTCGAGGAGACATGTAGAGTCGGCACGAGGAGTATCAGTCGACTCGTGGACTCGGGACTCAACTCGAGGACTCATGTAGAGCCTGCACGAGGAGTTACGTGAAGAGTCGGCACGAGGAGTATCAGTCGACTCGTGGACACGAACTCGACTCGAGGAATGAACTCATCTCGAGGGGATATGTAGAGTCGGCACGAGGAGTATCAATCGACTCGTGGACTCGGGACTCAACTCGAGGACTCATGTAGAGCCTGCACGAGGAGTTACGTGAAGAGTCGGCATGAGGAGTATCAGTCGACTCGTGGACTCGAACTCGACTCGTGGAACGAACTCATCTCGAGGAGATATGTAGAGTCAGCACGAGGAGTATCAGTCGACTCGTGGACTCGGGACTCAACTCGAGGACTCATGTAGAGCCTACATGAGGAGTTACGTGAAGAGTCGGCACGAGGAGTATCAGTCTACTCGTGGACTCGAACTCGACTCGAGGAATGAACTCATCTCGAGGAGACACGTAGAGTCCGCACGAGGAGTATCAGTCGACTCGTGGATTCGGGAGTTAACTCGAGGACTCATGTAGAGCCTGCACGAGGAGTTACGTGAAGAGTCCGCACGAGGAGTATAAGTCTACTCGTGGACACGAACTCGACTCGAGGAATGAACTCATCTCGAGGAGACACGTAGAGTCCGCACGAGGAGTATCAGTCGACTCGTAGATTCGGGAGTTAACTCGAGGACTCATGTAGAGCCTGCACGAGGAGTTACGTGAAGAGTCGGCACGAGGAGTATCAGTCGACTCGTGGACTCAAACTCGACTCGAGGAATGAACTCATCTCTAGGAGACATGTAGAGTCTTCACGAGGAGTATCAGTCGACACGTGGACTCGAGACTCAACTCGAGGACTCATGTAGATCCTGCACGAGGAGTTACGTGAAGAGTCGGCACGAGGAGTATCAGTCGACTTGTGGACTCGAACTCGACTCGAGTAATGAACTCATCTCGAGGAGACATGTAGAGTCGGCACGAGGAGTATCAGTCGACTCGTGGACTCGGGACTCAACTCGAGGACTTATGTAGAGCCTGCACGAGGAGTTACGTGAAGAGTCGGCACGAGGAGTATCAGTCGACTCGTGGACTCGAACTCGACTCGAGGAATGAACTCATCTCGAGGAGATATGTAGAGTCGGCACGAGGAGTATCAGTCGACTCGTGGACTCGGGACTCAACTCGAGGACTAATGTAGAGCCTGCACGAGGAGTTACGTGAAGAGTCGGCACGAGGAGTATCAGTCGACTTGTGGAGTCGAACTCGACTCGACGAATGAACTCATCTCGAGGAGACATGTAGAGTCGGCACGGGGAGTATCAGTCGACTCGTGGACTCGGGACTCAACTCGAGGACTTATGTAGAGCCTGCACGAGGAGTTACGTGAAGAGTCGGCATGAGGAGTATAAGTCGACTCGTGGACTCGAACTCGACTCGTGGAATGAACTCATCTCGAGGAGATATGTAGAGTCAGCACGAGGAGTATCAGTCGACTCGTGGACTCGGGACTCAACTCGAGGACTCATGTAGAGCCTACATGAGGAGTTACGTGAAGAGTCGGCACGAGGAGTATCAGTCTACTCGTGGAGTCGAACTCGACTCGAGGAATGAACTCATCTCGAGGAGACATGTAGAGTCGGCACGAGGAGTATCAGTCGACTCGTGGAATCGAACTCAACTCGTGGAATGAACTCATCTCGAGGAGATATGTAGAGTCAGCACGAGGAGTATCAGTCGACTCGTGGACTCGGGACTCAACTCGAGGACTCATGTAGAGCGTGCACGAGGAGTTACGTGAAGAGTCGGCACGAGGAGTATCAGTCGACTCGTGGACTTGAACTCGACTCGAGGAATTAACTCATCTCGAGGAGATATGTAGAGTCGGCACGAGGAGTATCAGTCGACTCATGGACTCGGGACTGAACTCGAGGACTCATGTAGAGCCTGCACGAGGAGTTACGTGAAGAGTCGGCACGAGGAGTATCAATCGACTCGTGGACTTGAACTCGACTCGAGGAATGAACTCATCTCGAGGAGATATGTAAAGTCGGCACGAGGAGTATCAGTCGACTCGTGGACTCGAACTCGACTCGAGGAATGAACTAATCTCGAGGAGACACGTAGAGTCGGCACGAGGAGTATCAGTCGACTCGTGGACTCGGGACTCAACTCTAGGACTCATGTAGAGCCTGCACGAGGAGTTACGTGAAGAGTCGGCACGAGGAGTATCAGTCGACTCGTGGACTTGAACTCGACTCGAGGAATGAACTCATCTCGAGGAGACATGTAGAGTCTGCACGAGGAGTATCAGTCGACTCGTGGACTCATGTAGAGCCTGCACGAGGAGTTACGTGAAGAGTCGGCACGAGGAGAATCAGTCGACTCGTGGACTCGAACTCGACTCGAGGAATGAACTCATCTCGAGGAGACATGTAGAGTCTTCACGAGGAGTATCAGACGACTCATGGACTAGGGACTCAACTCGAGGACTCATGTAGAGCCTGCACGAGGAGTTACGTGAAGAATCGGAACTAGGAGTATCAGTCGACTCGTGGACTCGAACTCGACTCGAAGAATGAACTCATCTCGAGGAGATGTGTAGAGTTGGCACGAGGAGTATCAGTCGACTCGTGGACTCGAACTCGACTCGAGTAATGAAATCATCTCGAGGAGACATGTAGAGTCGGCACGAGGAGTATCAGTCGACTCGTGGACTCGGGACTCAACTCGAGGACTCATGTAGAGCCTGCACGAGGAGTTACGTGAAGAGTCCGCACGAGGAGTATCAGTCGACTCGTGGACACGAACTCGACTCGAGGAATGAACTCATCTCGAGGAGATATGTAGATTCGGCACGAGGAGTATCAATCGACTCGTGGACTCGGGACTCAACTCGAGGACTCATGTAGAGCCTGCACGAGGAGTTACGTGAAGAGTCGGCACGAAGAGTATCAGTAGACTCGTGGACTCGATCTAGACTCGAGGAATGAACTCATCTCGAGGAGACATGTGCAATCGGCACGAGGAGTATCAGTCGACTCGTGGACTCGAACTTGACTCGAGGAATGAACTCATCTCGAGGAGACATGTAGAGTCTTCACGAGGAGTATCAGTCGACTCGTGGACTAGGGACTCAACTCGAGGACTCATGTAGAGCCTGCACGAGGAGTGACGTGAAGAATCGAAACTAGGAGTATCAGTCGACTCGTGGACTCGAACTCGACTCGAGGAATGAACTCATCTCGAGGAGATATGTAGAGTCGGCAAGAGGAGTATCAGTCGACTCGTGGACTCAGGACTCAACTCGAGGACTCATGTAGAGCCTGCACGAGGAGTTACGTGAAGCGTCGGCACGAGGAGTATCAGTCGACTCATGGACTCGAACTCGACTCGAGGAATGAACTCATCTCGAGGAGATATGTAGAGTTGGCACGAGGAGTATCAGTCGACTCGTGGACTCGGGACTCAACTCGAGGACTCATGTAGATCCTGCACGAGGAGTTACGTGAAGAGTCGGCACGAGGAGTATCAGTCGACTCATGGACTCGAACTCGACTCGAGGAATGAACTCATCTCGAGGAGATATGTAGAGTTGGCACGAGGAGTATCAGTCGACTCGTGGACTCGAACTCGACTCGAGTAATGAACTCATCTCGAGGAGACATGTAGAGTCGGCACGAGGAGTATCAGTCGACTCGTGGACTCGGGACTCAACTCGAGGACTCATGTAGATCCTGCACGAGGAGTTACGTGAAGAGTCGGCACGAGGAGTATCAGTCGACTCGTGGACTCAAACTCGACTCGAGGAATGAACTCATCTCGAGGAGATATGTAGAGTCGGCACGAGGAATATCAGTCGACTCGTGGACTCGGGACTCAACTCGAGGACTCATGTAGAGCGTGCACGAGGAGTTACGTGAAGAGTCGGCACGAGGAGTATCAGTCGACTCGTGGACTCGAACTCGACTCGAGGAATGAACTCATCTCGAGGAGATATGTAGAGTCGGCAAGAGGAGTATCAGTCGACTCGTGGACTCAGGACTCAACTCGAGGACTCATGTAGAGCCTGCACGAGGAGTTACGTGAAGCGTCGGAACGAGGAGTATCAGTCGACTCATGGACTCGAACTCGACTCGAGGAATGAACTCATCTCGAGGAGATATGTAGAGTTAGCACGAGGAGTATCAGTCGACTCGTGGACTCGAACTCGACTCGAGTAATGAAATCATCTCGAGGAGACATGTAGAATCGGCTTGAGGAGTATCAGTCGACTCGTGGACTCGGGACTCAACTCGAGGACCCATGTAGAGCCTGCACGAGGAGTTACGTGAAGAGTCCGCACGAGGAGTATCAGTCGACTCGTGGACACGAACTCGACTCGAGGAATGAACTCATCTCGAGGAGATATGTAGAGTCGGCACGAGGAGTATCAATCGACTCGTGGACTCGGGACTCAACTCGAGGACTCATGTAGAGCCTGCACGAGGAGTTACGTGAAGAGTCCGCACGAGGAGTATCAGTCGACTCGTGGACACGAACTCGACTCGAGGAATGAACTCATCTCGAGGAGATATGTAGATTCGGCACGAGGAGTATCAATCGACTCGTGGACTCGGGACTCAACTCGAGGACTCATGTAGAGCCTGCACGAGGAGTTACGTGAAGAGTCGCCACTAGGAGTATCAGTAGACTCGTGGACTCGATCTCGACTCGAGGAATGAACTCATCTCGAGGAGACATGTAGAGTCGGCACGAGGAGTATCAGTCGACTCGTGGACTCGGGACTCAACTCGAGGACTCATGTAGATCCTGCACGAGGAGTTACGTGAAGAGTCGGCATGAGGAGTATCAGTCGACTCGTGGACTCGAACTCGACTCGAGGAATGAACTCATCTCGAGGAGATATGTAGAGTCGGCACGAGGAGTATCAGTCGACTCGTGGACTCGGGACTCAACTCGTGGACTCATGTAGAGCGTGCACGAGGAGTTACGTGAAGAGTCGGCACGAGGAGTATCAGTCGACTCGTGGACTCGAACTCGACTCGAGGAATGAACTCATCTCGAGGAGATATATAGAGTCGGCACGATGAGTACCAGTCGACTCGTGGACTCGAACTCGACTCGAGGAATGAACTCATCTCGAGGAGACATGTAGAGTCTGCACGAGGAGTATCAGTCGACTCGTGGACTCATGTAGAGCCTGCACGAGGAGTTACGTGAAGAGTCGGCACGAGGAGTATCAGTCGACTCGTGGAGATGAACTCGACTCGAGGAATGAACTCATCTCGAGGAGATATGTAGAGTCGGCACGAGGAGTATCAATCGACTCGTGGACTCGGGACTCAACTCGAGGACTCATGTAGAGCCTGCACGAGGAGTTACGTGAAGAGTCGGCACGAAGAGTATCAGTAGACTCGTGGACTCGATCTCGACTCGAGGAATGAACTCATCTCGAGGAGACATGTACAGTCGGCACGAGGAGTATCAGTCGACTCGTGGACTCGAACTCGACTCGAGGAATGAACTCATCTCGAGGAGACATGTAGAGTCTTCACGAGGAGTATCAGTCGACTCGTGGACTAGGGACTCAACTCGAGGACTCATGTAGAGCCTGCACGAGGAGTGACGTGAAGAATCGAAACTAGGAGTATCAGTCGACTCGTGGACTCGAACTCGACTCGAGGAATGAACTCATCTCGAGGAGATATGTAGAGTCGACAAGAGGAGTATCAGTCGACTCGTGGACTCAGGACTCAACTCGAGGACTCATGTAGAGCCTGCACGAGGAGTTACGTGAAGCGTCGGCACGAGGAGTATCAGTCGACTCATGGACTCGAACTCGACTCGAGGAATGAACTCATCTCGAGGAGATATGTAGAGTTGGCACGATTAGTATCAGTCGACTCGTGGACTCGGGACTCAACTCGAGGACTCATGTAGATCCTGCACGAGGAGTTACGTGAAGAGTCGGCACGAGGAGTATCAGTCGACTCATGGACTCGAACTCGACTCGAGGAATGAACTCATCTCGAGGAGATATGTAGAGTTGGCACGAGGAGTATCAGTCGTCTCGTGGACTCGGGACTCAACTCGAGGACTCATGTAGATCCTGCACGAGGAGTTACGTGAAGAGTCGGCACGAGGAGTATCAGTCGACTCGTGGACTCAAACTCGACTCGAGGAATGAACTCATCTCGAGGAGATATGTAGAGTCGGCACGAGGAATATCAGTCGACTCGTGGACTCGGGACTCAACTCGAGGACTCATGTAGAGCGTGCACGAGGAGTTACGTGAAGAGTCGGCACGAGGAGTATCAGTCGACTCGTGGACTCGAACTCGACTCGAGGAATGAACTCATCTCGAGGAGATATGTAGAGTCGGCAAGAGGAGTATCAGTCGACTCGTGGACTCAGGACTCAACTCGAGGACTCATGTAGAGCCTGCACGAGGAGTTACGTGAAGCGTCGGAACGAGGAGTATCAGTCGACTCATGGACTCGAACTCGACTCGAGGAATGAACTCATCTCGAGGAGATATGTAGAGTTAGCACGAGGAGTATCAGTCGACTCGTGGACTCGAACTCGACTCGAGTAATGAAATCATCTCGAGGAGACATGTAGAATCGGCTTGAGGAGTATCAGTCGACTCGTGGACTCGGGACTCAACTCGAGGACTCATGTAGAGCCTGCACGAGGAGTTACGTGAAGAGTCCGCACGAGGAGTATCAGTCGACTCGTGGACACGAACTCGACTCGAGGAATGAACTCATCTCGAGGAGATATGTAGAGTCGGCACGAGGAGTATCAATCGACTCGTGGACTCGGGACTCAACTCGAGGACTCATGTAGAGCCTGCACGAGGAGTTACGTGAAGAGTCCGCACGAGGAGTATCAGTCGACTCGTGGACACGAACTCGACTCGAGGAATGAACTCATCTCGAGGAGATATGTAGATTCGGCACGAGGAGTATCAATCGACTCGTGGACTCGGGACTCAACTCGAGGACTCATGTAGAGCCTGCACGAGGAGTTACGTGAAGAGTCGCCACTAGGAGTATCAGTAGACTCGTGGACTCGATCTCGACTCGAGGAATGAACTCATCTCGAGGAGACATGTAGAGTCGGCACGAGGAGTATCAGTCGACTCGTGGACTCGGGACTCAACTCGAGGACTCATGTAGATCCTGCACGAGGAGTTACGTGAAGAGTCGGCATGAGGAGTATCAGTCGACTCGTGGACTCGAACTCGACTCGAGGAATGAACTCATCTCGAGGAGATATGTAGAGTCGGCACGAGGAGTATCAGTCGACTCGTGGACTCGGGACTCAACTCGTGGACTCATGTAGAGCGTGCACGAGGAGTTACGTGAAGAGTCGGCACGAGGAGTATCAGTCGACTCGTGGACTCGAACTCGACTCGAGGAATGAACTCATCTCGAGGAGATATATAGAGTCGGCACGATGAGTACCAGTCGACTCGTGGACTCGAACTCGACTCGAGGAATGAACTCATCTCGAGGAGACATGTAGAGTCTGCACGAGGAGTATCAGTCGACTCGTGGACTCATGTAGAGCCTGCACGAGGAGTTACGTGAAGAGTCGGCACGAGGAGTATCAGTCGACTCGTGGAGATGAACTCGACTCGAGGAATGAACTCATCTCGAGGAGATATGTAGAGTCGGCACGAGGAGTATCAATCGACTCGTGGACTCGGGACTCAACTCGAGGACTCATGTAGAGCCTGCACGAGGAGTTACGTGAAGAGTCGGCACGAAGAGTATCAGTAGACTCGTGGACTCGATCTCGACTCGAGGAATGAACTCATCTCGAGGAGACATGTACAGTCGGCACGAGGAGTATCAGTCGACTCGTGGACTCGAACTCGACTCGAGGAATGAACTCATCTCGAGGAGACATGTAGAGTCTTCACGAGGAGTATCAGTCGACTCGTGGACTAGGGACTCAACTCGAGGACTCATGTAGAGCCTGCACGAGGAGTGACGTGAAGAATCGAAACTAGGAGTATCAGTCGACTCGTGGACTCGAACTCGACTCGAGGAATGAACTCATCTCGAGGAGATATGTAGAGTCGGCAAGAGGAGTATCAGTCGACTCGTGGACTCAGGACTCAACTCGAGGACTCATGTAGAGCCTGCACGAGGAGTTACGTGAAGCGTCGGCACGAGGAGTATCAGTCGACTCATGGACTCGAACTCGACTCGAGGAATGAACTCATCTCGAGGAGATATGTAGAGTTGGCACGAGGAGTATCAGTCGACTCGTGGACTCGGGACTCAACTCGAGGACTCATGTAGATCCTGCACGAGGAGTTACGTGAAGAGTCGGCACGAGGAGTATCAGTCGACTCATGGACTCGAACTCGACTCGAGGAATGAACTCATCTCGAGGAGATATGTAGAGTTGGCACGAGGAGTATCAGTCGACTCGTGGACTCGAACTCGACTCGAGTAATGAACTCATCTCGAGGAGACATGTAGAGTCGGCACGAGGAGTATCAGTCGACTCGTGGACTCGGGACTCAACTCGAGGACTCATGTAGATCCTGCACGAGGAGTTACGTGAAGAGTCGGCACGAGGAGTATCAGTCGACTCGTGGACTCAAACTCGACTCGAGGAATGAACTCATCTCGAGGAGATATGTAGAGTCGGCACGAGGAATATCAGTCGACTCGTGGACTCGGGACTCAACTCGAGGACTCATGTAGAGCGTGCACGAGGAGTATCAGTCGACTCGTGGACTCGAACTCGACTCGAGGAATGAACTCATCTCGAGGAGATATGTAGAGTCGGCAAGAGGAGTATCAGTCGACTCGTGGACTCAGGACTCAACTCGAGGACTCATGTAGAGCCTGCACGAGGAGTTACGTGAAGCGTCGGAACGAGGAGTATCAGTCGACTCATGGACTCGAACTCGACTCGAGGAATGAACTCATCTCGAGGAGATATGTAGAGTCGGCACGAGGAATATCAGTCGACTCGTGGACTCGGGACTCAACTCGAGGACTCATGTAGAGCGTGCACGAGGAGTTACGTGAAGAGTCGGCACGAGGAGTATCAGTCGACTCGTGGACTCGAACTCGACTCGAGGAATGAACTCATCTCGAGGAGATATGTAGAGTCGGCAAGAGGAGTATCAGTCGACTCGTGGACTCAGGACTCAACTCGAGGACTCATGTAGAGCCTGCACGAGGAGTTACGTGAAGCGTCGGAACGAGGAGTATCAGTCGACTCATGGACTCGAACTCGACTCGAGGAATGAACTCATCTCGAGGAGATATGTAGAGTTAGCACGAGGAGTATCAGTCGACTCGTGGACTCGAACTCGACTCGAGTAATGAAATCATCTCGAGGAGACATGTAGAATCGGCTTGAGGAGTATCAGTCGACTCGTGGACTCGGGACTCAACTCGAGGACCCATGTAGAGCCTGCACGAGGAGTTACGTGAAGAGTCCGCACGAGGAGTATCAGTCGACTCGTGGACACGAACTCGACTCGAGGAATGAACTCATCTCGAGGAGATATGTAGAGTCGGCACGAGGAGTATCAATCGACTCGTGGACTCGGGACTCAACTCGAGGACTCATGTAGAGCCTGCACGAGGAGTTACGTGAAGAGTCCGCACGAGGAGTATCAGTCGACTCGTGGACACGAACTCGACTCGAGGAATGAACTCATCTCGAGGAGATATGTAGATTCGGCACGAGGAGTATCAATCGACTCGTGGACTCGGGACTCAACTCGAGGACTCATGTAGAGCCTGCACGAGGAGTTACGTGAAGAGTCGCCACTAGGAGTATCAGTAGACTCGTGGACTCGATCTCGACTCGAGGAATGAACTCATCTCGAGGAGACATGTAGAGTCGGCACGAGGAGTATCAGTCGACTCGTGGACTCGGGACTCAACTCGAGGACTCATGTAGATCCTGCACGAGGAGTTACGTGAAGAGTCGGCATGAGGAGTATCAGTCGACTCGTGGACTCGAACTCGACTCGAGGAATGAACTCATCTCGAGGAGATATGTAGAGTCGGCACGAGGAGTATCAGTCGACTCGTGGACTCGGGACTCAACTCGTGGACTCATGTAGAGCGTGCACGAGGAGTTACGTGAAGAGTCGGCACGAGGAGTATCAGTCGACTCGTGGACTCGAACTCGACTCGAGGAATGAACTCATCTCGAGGAGATATATAGAGTCGGCACGATGAGTACCAGTCGACTCGTGGACTCGAACTCGACTCGAGGAATGAACTCATCTCGAGGAGACATGTAGAGTCTGCACGAGGAGTATCAGTCGACTCGTGGACTCATGTAGAGCCTGCACGAGGAGTTACGTGAAGAGTCGGCACGAGGAGTATCAGTCGACTCGTGGAGATGAACTCGACTCGAGGAATGAACTCATCTCGAGGAGATATGTAGAGTCGGCACGAGGAGTATCAATCGACTCGTGGACTCGGGACTCAACTCGAGGACTCATGTAGAGCCTGCACGAGGAGTTACGTGAAGAGTCGGCACGAAGAGTATCAGTAGACTCGTGGACTCGATCTCGACTCGAGGAATGAACTCATCTCGAGGAGACATGTACAGTCGGCACGAGGAGTATCAGTCGACTCGTGGACTCGAACTCGACTCGAGGAATGAACTCATCTCGAGGAGACATGTAGAGTCTTCACGAGGAGTATCAGTCGACTCGTGGACTAGGGACTCAACTCGAGGACTCATGTAGAGCCTGCACGAGGAGTGACGTGAAGAATCGAAACTAGGAGTATCAGTCGACTCGTGGACTCGAACTCGACTCGAGGAATGAACTCATCTCGAGGAGATATGTAGAGTCGGCAAGAGGAGTATCAGTCGACTCGTGGACTCAGGACTCAACTCGAGGACTCATGTAGAGCCTGCACGAGGAGTTACGTGAAGCGTCGGCACGAGGAGTATCAGTCGACTCATGGACTCGAACTCGACTCGAGGAATGAACTCATCTCGAGGAGATATGTAGAGTTGGCACGAGGAGTATCAGTCGACTCGTGGACTCGGGACTCAACTCGAGGACTCATGTAGATCCTGCACGAGGAGTTACGTGAAGAGTCGGCACGAGGAGTATCAGTCGACTCGTGGACTCAAACTCGACTCGAGGAATGAACTCATCTCGAGGAGATATGTAGAGTCGGCACGAGGAATATCAGTCGACTCGTGGACTCGGGACTCAACTCGAGGACTCATGTAGAGCGTGCACGAGGAGTTACGTGAAGAGTCGGCACGAGGAGTATCAGTCGACTCGTGGACTCGAACTCGACTCGAGTAATGAAATCATCTCGAGGAGACATGTAGAATCGGCTTGAGGAGTATCAGTCGACTCGTGGACTCGGGACTCAACTCGAGGACCCATGTAGAGCCTGCACGAGGAGTTACGTGAAGAGTCCGCACGAGGAGTATCAGTCGACTCGTGGACACGAACTCGACTCGAGGAATGAACTCATCTCGAGGAGATATGTAGAGTCGGCACGAGGAGTATCAATCGACTCGTGGACTCGGGACTCAACTCGAGGACTCATGTAGAGCCTGCACGAGGAGTTACGTGAAGAGTCCGCACGAGGAGTATCAGTCGACTCGTGGACACGAACTCGACTCGAGGAATGAACTCATCTCGAGGAGATATGTAGATTCGGCACGAGGAGTATCAATCGACTCGTGGACTCGGGACTCAACTCGAGGACTCATGTAGAGCCTGCACGAGGAGTTACGTGAAGAGTCGCCACTAGGAGTATCAGTAGACTCGTGGACTCGATCTCGACTCGAGGAATGAACTCATCTCGAGGAGACATGTAGAGTCGGCACGAGGAGTATCAGTCGACTCGTGGACTCGGGACTCAACTCGAGGACTCATGTAGATCCTGCACGAGGAGTTACGTGAAGAGTCGGCATGAGGAGTATCAGTCGACTCGTGGACTCGAACTCGACTCGAGGAATGAACTCATCTCGAGGAGATATGTAGAGTCGGCACGAGGAGTATCAGTCGACTCGTGGACTCGGGACTCAACTCGAGGACTCATGTAGAGCGTGCACGAGGAGTTACGTGAAGAGTCGGCACGAGGAGTATCAGTCGACTCGTGGACTCGAACTCGACTCGAGGAATGAACTCATCTCGAGGAGATATATAGAGTCGGCACGATGAGTACCAGTCGACTCGTGGACTCGAACTCGACTCGAGGAATGAACTCATCTCGAGGAGACATGTAGAGTCTGCACGAGGAGTATCAGTCGACTCGTGGACTCATGTAGAGCCTGCACGAGGAGTTACGTGAAGAGTCGGCACGAGGAGTATCAGTCGACTCGTGGAGATGAACTCGACTCGAGGAATGAACTCATCTCGAGGAGATATGTAGAGTCGGCACGAGGAGTATCAATCGACTCGTGGACTCGGGACTCAACTCGAGGACTCATGTAGAGCCTGCACGAGGAGTTACGTGAAGAGTCGGCACGAAGAGTATCAGTAGACTCGTGGACTCGATCTCGACTCGAGGAATGAACTCATCTCGAGGAGACATGTACAGTCGGCACGAGGAGTATCAGTCGACTCGTGGACTCGAACTCGACTCGAGGAATGAACTCATCTCGAGGAGACATGTAGAGTCTTCACGAGGAGTATCAGTCGACTCGTGGACTAGGGACTCAACTCGAGGACTCATGTAGAGCCTGCACGAGGAGTGACGTGAAGAATCGAAACTAGGAGTATCAGTCGACTCGTGGACTCGAACTCGACTCGAGGAATGAACTCATCTCGAGGAGATATGTAGAGTCGGCAAGAGGAGTATCAGTCGACTCGTGGACTCAGGACTCAACTCGAGGACTCATGTAGAGCCTGCACGAGGAGTTACGTGAAGCGTCGGCACGAGGAGTATCAGTCGACTCATGGACTCGAACTCGACTCGAGGAATGAACTCATCTCGAGGAGATATGTAGAGTTGGCACGAGGAGTATCAGTCGACTCGTGGACTCGAACTCGACTCGAGTAATGAAATCATCTCAAGGAGACATGTAGAGTCGGCACGAGAAGTATTAGTCTACTCGTGGACTCGGGACTCAACTCGAGGACTCATGTAGAGCCTGCACGAGGAGTTACGTGAAGAGTCGCCACTAGGAATATCAGTAGACTCATGGACTCGATCTCGACTCGAGGAATGAACTCATCTCGAGGAGACATGTAGAGTCGGCACGAGGAGTATCAGTCGACTCGTGGACTCGGGACTCAACTCGAGGACTCATGTAGATCCTGCACGAGGAGTTACGTGAAGAGTCGGCACGAGGAGTATCAGTCGACTCGTGGACTCAAACTCGACTCGAGGAATGAACTCATCTCGAGGAGATATGTAGAGTCGGCACGAGGAATATCAGTCGACTCGTGGACTCGGGACTCAACTCGAGGACTCATGTAGAGCGTGCACGAGGAGTTACGTGAAGAGTCGGCACGAGGAGTATCAGTCGACTCGTGGACTCGAACTCGACTCGAGGAATGAACTCATCTCGAGGAGATATGTAGAGTCGGCAAGAGGAGTATCAGTCGACTCGTGGACTCAGGACTCAACTCGAGGACTCATGTAGAGCCTGCACGAGGAGTTACGTGAAGCGTCGGAACGAGGAGTATCAGTCGACTCATGGACTCGAACTCGACTCGAGGAATGAACTCATCTCGAGGAGATATGTAGAGTTAGCACGAGGAGTATCAGTCGACTCGTGGACTCGAACTCGACTCGAGTAATGAAATCATCTCGAGGAGACATGTAGAATCGGCTTGAGGAGTATCAGTCGACTCGTGGACTCGGGACTCAACTCGAGGACCCATGTAGAGCCTGCACGAGGAGTTACGTGAAGAGTCCGCACGAGGAGTATCAGTCGACTCGTGGACACGAACTCGACTCGAGGAATGAACTCATCTCGAGGAGATATGTAGAGTCGGCACGAGGAGTATCAATCGACTCGTGGACTCGGGACTCAACTCGAGGACTCATGTAGAGCCTGCACGAGGAGTTACGTGAAGAGTCCGCACGAGGAGTATCAGTCGACTCGTGGACACGAACTCGACTCGAGGAATGAACTCATCTCGAGGAGATATGTAGATTCGGCACGAGGAGTATCAATCGACTCGTGGACTCGGGACTCAACTCGAGGACTCATGTAGAGCCTGCACGAGGAGTTACGTGAAGAGTCGCCACTAGGAGTATCAGTAGACTCGTGGACTCGATCTCGACTCGAGGAATGAACTCATCTCGAGGAGACATGTAGAGTCGGCACAAGGAGTATCAGTCGACTCGTGGACTCGGGACTCAACTCGAGGACTCATGTAGATCCTGCACGAGGAGTTACGTGAAGAGTCGGCATGAGGAGTATCAGTCGACTCGTGGACTCGAACTCGACTCGAGGAATGAACTCATCTCGAGGAGATATGTAGAGTCGGCACGAGGAGTATCAGTCGACTCGTGGACTCGGGACTCAACTCGAGGACTCATGTAGAGCGTGCACGAGGAGTTACGTGAAGAGTCGGCACGAGGAGTATCAGTCGACTCGTGGACTCGAACTCGACTCGAGGAATGAACTCATCTCGAGGAGATATATAGAGTCGGCACGATGAGTACCAGTCGACTCGTGGACTCGAACTCGACTCGAGGAATGAACTCATCTCGAGGAGACATGTAGAGTCTGCACGAGGAGTATCAGTCGACTCGTGGACTCATGTAGAGCCTGCACGAGGAGTTACGTGAAGAGTCGGCACGAGGAGTATCAGTCGACTCGTGGAGATGAACTCGACTCGAGGAATGAACTCATCTCGAGGAGATATGTAGAGTCGGCACGAGGAGTATCAATCGACTCGTGGACTCGGGACTCAACTCGAGGACTCATGTAGAGCCTGCACGAGGAGTAACGTGAAGAGTCGGCACGAAGAGTATCAGTAGACTCGTGGACTCGATCTCGACTCGAGGAATGAACTCATCTCGAGGAGACATGTACAGTCGGCACGAGGAGTATCAGTCGACTCGTGGACTCGAACTCGACTCGAGGAATGAACTCATCTCGAGGAGACATGTAGAGTCTTCACGAGGAGTATCAGTCGACTCGTGGACTAGGGACTCAACTCGAGGACTCATGTAGAGCCTGCACGAGGAGTGACGTGAAGAATCGAAACTAGGAGTATCAGTCGACTCGTGGACTCGAACTCGACTCGAGGAATGAACTCATCTCGAGGAGATATGTAGAGTCGGCAAGAGGAGTATCAGTCGACTCGTGGACTCAGGACTCAACTCGAGGACTCATGTAGAGCCTGCACGAGGAGTTACGTGAAGCGTCGGCACGAGGAGTATCAGTCGACTCATGGACTCGAACTCGACTCGAGGAATGAACTCATCTCGAGGAGATATGTAGAGTTGGCACGAGGAGTATCAGTCGACTCGTGGACTCGAACTCGACTCGAGTAATGAAATCATCTCAAGGAGACATGTAGAGTCGGCACGAGAAGTATTAGTCTACTCGTGGACTCGGGACTCAACTCGAGGACTCATGTAGAGCCTGCACGAGGAGTTACGTGAAGAGTCGCCACTAGGAATATCAGTAGACTCATGGACTCGATCTCGACTCGAGGAATGAACTCATCTCGAGGAGACATGTAGAGTCGGCACGAGGAGTATCAGTCGACTCGTGGACTCGGGACTCAACTCGAGGACTCATGTAGATCCTGCACGAGGAGTTACGTGAAGAGTCGGCACGAGGAGTATCAGTCGACTCGTGGACTCAAACTCGACTCGAGGAATGAACTCATCTCGAGGAGATATGTAGAGTCGGCACGAGGAATATCAGTCGACTCGTGGACTCGGGACTCAACTCGAGGACTCATGTAGAGCGTGCACGAGGAGTTACGTGAAGAGTCGGCACGAGGAGTATCAGTCGACTCGTGGACTCGAACTCGACTCGAGGAATGAACTCATCTCGAGGAGATATGTAGAGTCGGCAAGAGGAGTATCAGTCGACTCGTGGACTCAGGACTCAACTCGAGGACTCATGTAGAGCCTGCACGAGGAGTTACGTGAAGCGTCGGAACGAGGAGTATCAGTCGACTCATGGACTCGAACTCGACTCGAGGAATGAACTCATCTCGAGGAGATATGTAGAGTTACCACGAGGAGTATCAGTCGACTCGTGGACTCGAACTCGACTCGAGTAATGAAATCATCTCGAGGAGACATGTAGAATCGGCTTGAGGAGTATCAGTCGACTCGTGGACTCGGGACTCAACTCGAGGACGCATGTAGAGCCTGCACGAGGAGTTACGTGAAGAGTCCGCACGAGGAGTATCAGTCGACTCGTGGACACGAACTCGACTCGAGGAATGAACTCATCTCGAGGAGATATGTAGAGTCGGCACGAGGAGTATCAATCGACTCGTGGACTCGGGACTCAACTCGAGGACTCATGTAGAGCCTGCACGAGGAGTTACGTGAAGAGTCCGCACGAGGAGTATCAGTCGACTCGTGGACACGAACTCGACTCGAGGAATGAACTCATCTCGAGGAGATATGTAGATTCGGCACGAGGAGTATCAATCGACTCGTGGACTCGGGACTCAACTCGAGGACTCATGTAGAGCCTGCACGAGGAGTTACGTGAAGAGTCGCCACTAGGAGTATCAGTAGACTCGTGGACTCGATCTCGACTCGAGGAATGAACTCATCTCGAGGAGACATGTAGAGTCGGCACGAGGAGTATCAGTCGACTCGTGGACTCGGGACTCAACTCGAGGACTCATGTAGATCCTGCACGAGGAGTTACGTGAAGAGTCGGCACGAGGAGTATCAGTCGACTCGTGGACTCGAACTCGACTCGAGGAATGAACTCATCTCGAGGAGATATGTAGAGTCGGCACGAGGAGTATCAGTCGACTCGTGGACTCGGGACTCAACTCGAGGACTCATGTAGAGCGTGCACGAGGAGTTACGTGAAGAGTCGGCACGAGGAGTATCAGTCGACTCGTGGACTCGAACTCGACTCGAGGAATGAACTCATCTCGAGGAGATATATAGAGTCGGCACGATGAGTACCAGTCGACTCGTGGACTCGAACTCGACTCGAGGAATGAACTCATCTCGAGGAGACATGTAGAGTCTGCACGAGGAGTATCAGTCGACTCGTGGACTCATGTAGAGCCTGCACGAGGAGTTACGTGAAGAGTCGGCACGAGGAGTATCAGTCGACTCGTGGAGATGAACTCGACTCGAGGAATGAACTCATCTCGAGGAGATATGTAGAGTCGGCACGAGGAGTATCAATCGACTCGTGGACTCGGGACTCAACTCGAGGACTCATGTAGAGCCTGCACGAGGAGTTACGTGAAGAGTCGGCACGAAGAGTATCAGTAGACTCGTGGACTCGATCTCGACTCGAGGAATGAACTCATCTCGAGGAGACATGTACAGTCGGCACGAGGAGTATCAGTCGACTCGTGGACTCGAACTCGACTCGAGGAATGAACTCATCTCGAGGAGACATGTAGAGTCTTCACGAGGAGTATCAGTCGACTCGTGGACTAGGGACTCAAGTCGAGGACTCATGTAGAGCCTGCACGAGGAGTTACGTGAAGAATCGGAACTAGGAGTATCAGTCGACTCGTGGACTCGAACTCGACTCGAGGAGATATGTAAAGTCGGCAAGAGGACTATCAGTCGACTCGTGGACTCAGGACTCAACTCGAGGACTCATGTAGAGCCTGCACGAGGAGTTACGTGAAGCGTCGGCACGAGGAGTATCAGTCGACTCATGGACTCGAACTCGACTCGAGGAATGAACTCATCTCGAGGAGATATGTAGAGTTGGCACGAGGAGTATCAGTCGACTCGTGGACTCGAACTCGACTCGAGTAATGAAATCATCTCGAGGAGACATGTAGAGTCGGCACGAGGAGTATCAGTCGACTCGTGGACTCGGGACTCAACTCGAGGACTCATGTAGAGCCTGCACGAGGAGTTACGTGAAGAGTCGGCACGAGGAATATCAGTCGACTCGTGGACACGAACTCGACTCGAGGAATGAACTCATCTCGAGGAGATATGTAGAGTCGGCACGAGGAGTATCAATCGACTCGTGGACTCGGGACTCAACTCGAGGACTCATGTAGAGCCTGCACGAGGAGTTACGTGAAGAGTCCGCACGAGGAGTATCAGTCGACTCGTGGACACGAACTCGACTCGAGGAATGAACTCATCTCGAGGAGATATGTAGATTCGGCACGAGGAGTATCAATCGACTCGTGGACTCGGGACTCAACTCGAGGACTCATGTAGAGCCTGCACGAGGAGTTACGTGAAGAGTCGCCACTAGGAGTATCAGTAGACTCGTGGACTCGATCTCGACTCGAGGAATGAACTCATCTCGAGGAGACATGTAGAGTCGGCACGAGGAGTATCAGTCGACTCGTGGACTCGGGACTCAACTCGAGGACTCATGTAGATCCTGCACGAGGAGTTACGTGAAGAGTCGGCACGAGGAGTATCAGTCGACTCGTGGACTCGAACTCGACTCGAGGAATGAACTCATCTCGAGGAGATATGTAGAGTCGGCACGAGGAGTATCAGTCGACTCGTGGACTCGGGACTCAACTCGAGGACTCATGTAGAGCGTGCACGAGGAGTTACGTGAAGAGTCGGCACGAGGAGTATCAGTCGACTCGTGGACTCGAACTCGACTCGAGGAATGAACTCATCTCGAGGAGATATATAGAGTCGGCACGATGAGTACCAGTCGACTCGTGGACTCGAACTCGACTCGAGGAATGAACTCATCTCGAGGAGACATGTAGAGTCTGCACGAGGAGTATCAGTCGACTCGTGGACTCATGTAGAGCCTGCACGAGGAGTTACGTGAAGAGTCGGCACGAGGAGTATCAGTCGACTCGTGGAGATGAACTCGACTCGAGGAATGAACTCATCTCGAGGAGATATGTAGAGTCGGCACGAGGAGTATCAATCGACTCGTGGACTCGGGACTCAACTCGAGGACTCATGTAGAGCCTGCACGAGGAGTTACGTGAAGAGTCGGCACGAAGAGTATCAGTAGACTCGTGGACTCGATCTCGACTCGAGGAATGAACTCATCTCGAGGAGACATGTACAGTCGGCACGAGGAGTATCAGTCGACTCGTGGACTCGAACTCGACTCGAGGAATGAACTCATCTCGAGGAGACATGTAGAGTCTTCACGAGGAGTATCAGTCGACTCGTGGACTAGGGACTCAAGTCGAGGACTCATGTAGAGCCTGCACGAGGAGTTACGTGAAGAATCGGAACTAGGAGTATCAGTCGACTCGTGGACTCGAACTCGACTCGAGGAGATATGTAAAGTCGGCAAGAGGACTATCAGTCGACTCGTGGACTCAGGACTCAACTCGAGGACTCATGTAGAGCCTGCACGAGGAGTTACGTGAAGCGTCGGCACGAGGAGTATCAGTCGACTCATGGACTCGAACTCGACTCGAGGAATGAACTCATCTCGAGGAGATATGTAGAGTTGGCACGAGGAGTATCAGTCGACTCGTGGACTCGAACTCGACTCGAGTAATGAAATCATCTCGAGGAGACATGTAGAGTCGGTACGAGGAGTATCAGTCGACTCGTGGACTCGGGACTCAACTCGAGGACTCATGTAGAGCCTGCACGAGGAGTTACGTGAAGAGTCGGCACGAGGAATATCAGTCGACTCGTGGACACGAACTCGACTCGAGGAATGAACTCATCTCGAGGGGATATGTAGAGTCGGCACGAGGAGTATCAATCGACTCGTGGACTCGGGAGTCAACTCGAGGACTCATGTAGAGCCTGCACGAGGAGTTACGTGAAGAGTCGCCACTAGGAGTATCAGTAGACTCGTGGACTCGATCTCGACTCGAGGAATGAACTCATCTCGAGGAGACATGTAGAGTCGGCACGAGGAGTATCAGTCGACTCGTGGACTCGGGACTCAACTCGAGGACTCATGTAGATCCTGCACGAGGAGTTACGTGAAGAGTCGGCATGAGGAGTATCAGTCGACTCGTGGACTCGAACTCGACTCGAGGAATGAACTCATCTCGAGGAGATATGTAGAGTCGGCAAGAGGAGTATCAGTCGACTCGTGGACTCAGGACTCAACTCGAGGACTCATGTAGAGCCTGCACGAGGAGTTACGTGAAGCGTCGGAACGAGGAGTATCAGTCGACTCATGGACTCGAACTCGACTCGAGGAATGAACTCATCTCGAGGAGACATGTAGAGTCTTCACGAGGAGTATCAGTCGACTCGTGGACTAGGGACTCAACTCGAGGACTCATGTAGAGCCTGCACGAGGAGTGACGTGAAGAATCGAAACTAGGAGTATCAGTCGACTCGTGGACTCGAACTCGACTCGAGGAATGAACTCATCTCGAGGAGATATGTAGAGTCGGCAAGAGGAGTATCAGTCGACTCGTGGACTCAGGACTCAACTCGAGGACTCATGTAGAGCCTGCACGAGGAGTTACGTGAAGCGTCGGCACGAGGAGTATCAGTCGACTCATGGACTCGAACTCGACTCGAGGAATGAACTCATCTCGAGGAGATATGTAGAGTTGGCACGAGGAGTATCAGTCGACTCGTGGACTCGAACTCGACTCGAGGAATGAACTCATCTCGAGGAGACATGTAGAGTCTTCACGAGGAGTATCAGTCGACTCGTGGACTAGGGACTCAACTCGAGGACTCATGTAGAGCCTGCACGAGGAGTGACGTGAAGAATCGAAACTAGGAGTATCAGTCGACTCGTGGACTCGAACTCGACTCGAGGAATGAACTCATCTCGAGGAGATATGTAGAGTCGGCAAGAGGAGTATCAGTCGACTCGTGGACTCAGGACTCAACTCGAGGACTCATGTAGAGCCTGCACGAGGAGTTACGTGAAGCGTCGGCACGAGGAGTATCAGTCGACTCATGGACTCGAACTCGACTCGAGGAATGAACTCATCTCGAGGAGATATGTAGAGTTGGCACGAGGAGTATCAGTCGACTCGTGGACTCGAACTCGACTCGAGTAATGAAATCATCTCAAGGAGACATGTAGAGTCGGCACGAGAAGTATTAGTCTACTCGTGGACTCGCGACTCAACTCGAGGACTCATGTAGAGCCTGCACGAGGAGTTACGTGAAGAGTCGCCACTAGGAATATCAGTAGACTCATGGACTCGATCTCGACTCGAGGAATGAACTCATCTCGAGGAGACATGTAGAGTCGGCACGAGGAGTATCAGTCGACTCGTGGACTCGGGACTCAACTCGAGGACTCATGTAGATCCTGCACGAGGAGTTACGTGAAGAGTCGGCACGAGGAGTATCAGTCGACTCGTGGACTCAAACTCGACTCGAGGAATGAACTCATCTCGAGGAGATATGTAGAGTCGGCACGAGGAATATCAGTCGACTCGTGGACTCGGGACTCAACTCGAGGACTCATGTAGAGCGTGCACGAGGAGTTACGTGAAGAGTCGGCACGAGGAGTATCAGTCGACTCGTGGACTCGAACTCGACTCGAGGAATGAACTCATCTCGAGGAGATATGTAGAGTCGGCAAGAGGAGTATCAGTCGACTCGTGGACTCAGGACTCAACTCGAAGACTCATGTAGAGCCTGCACGAGGAGTTACGTGAAGCGTCGGAACGAGGAGTATCAGTCGACTCATGGACTCGAACTCGACTCGAGGAATGAACTCATCTCGAGGAGATATGTAGAGTTAGCACGAGGAGTATCAGTCGATTCGTGGACTCGAACTCGACTCGAGTAATGAAATCATCTCGAGGAGACATGTAGAATCGGCTTGAGGAGTATCAGTCGACTCGTGGACTCGGGACTCAACTCGAGGACCCATGTAGAGCCTGCACGAGGAGTTACGTGAAGAGTCCGCACGAGGAGTATCAGTCGACTCGTGGACACGAACTCGACTCGAGGAATGAACTCATCTCGAGGAGATATGTAGAGTCGGCACGAGGAGTATCAATCGACTCGTGGACTCGGGACTCAACTCGAGGACTCATGTAGAGCCTGGACGAGGAGTTACGTGAAGAGTCCGCACGAGGAGTATCAGTCGACTCGTGGACACGAACTCGACTCGAGGAATGAACTCATCTCGAGGAGATATGTAGATTCGGCACGAGGAGTATCAATCGACTCGTGGACTCGGGACTCAACTCGAGGACTCATGTAGAGCCTGCACGAGGAGTTACGTGAAGAGTCGCCACTAGGAGTATCAGTAGACTCGTGGACTCGATCTCGACTCGAGGAATGAACTCATCTCGAGGAGACATGTAGAGTCGGCACGAGGAGTATCAGTCGACTCGTGGACTCGGGACTCAACTCGAGGACTCATGTAGATCCTGCACGAGGAGTTACGTGAAGAGTCGGCACGAGGAGTATCAGTCGACTCGTGGACTCGAACTCGACTCGAGGAATGAACTCATCTCGAGGAGATATGTAGAGTCGGCACGAGGAGTATCAGTCGACTCGTGGACTCGGGACTCAACTCGAGGACTCATGTAGAGCGTGCACGAGGAGTTACGTGAAGAGTCGGCACGAGGAGTATCAGTCGACTCGTGGACTCGAACTCGACTCGAGGAATGAACTCATCTCGAGGAGATATATAGAGTCGGCACGATGAGTACCAGTCGACTCGTGGACTCGAACTCGACTCGAGGAATGAACTCATCTCGAGGAGACATGTAGAGTCTGCACGAGGAGTATCAGTCGACTCGTGGACTCATGTAGAGCCTGCACGAGGAGTTACGTGAAGAGTCGGCACGAGGAGTATCAGTCGACTCGTGGAGATGAACTCGACTCGAGGAATGAACTCATCTCGAGGAGATATGTAGAGTCGGCACGAGGAGTATCAATCGACTCGTGGACTCGGGACTCAACTCGAGGACTCATGTAGAGCCTGCACGAGGAGTTACGTGAAGAGTCGGCACGAAGAGTATCAGTAGACTCGTGGACTCGATCTCGACTCGAGGAATGAACTCATCTCGAGGAGACATGTACAGTCGGCACGAGGAGTATCAGTCGACTCGTGGACTCGAACTCGACTCGAGGAATGAACTCATCTCGAGGAGACATGTAGAGTCTTCACGAGGAGTATCAGTCGACTCGTGGACTAGGGACTCAAGTCGAGGACTCATGTAGAGCCTGCACGAGGAGTTACGTGAAGAATCGGAACTAGGAGTATCAGTCGACTCGTGGACTCGAACTCGACTCGAGGAGATATGTAAAGTCGGCAAGAGGACTATCAGTCGACTCGTGGACTCAGGACTCAACTCGAGGACTCATGTAGAGCCTGCACGAGGAGTTACGTGAAGCGTCGGCACGAGGAGTATCAGTCGACTCATGGACTCGAACTCGACTCGAGGAATGAACTCATCTCGAGGAGATATGTAGAGTTGGCACGAGGAGTATCAGTCGACTCGTGGACTCGAACTCGACTCGAGTAATGAAATCATCTCGAGGAGACATGTAGAGTCGGCACGAGGAGTATCAGTCGACTCGTGGACTCGGGACTCAACTCGAGGACTCATGTAGAGCCTGCACGAGGAGTTACGTGAAGAGTCGGCACGAGGAATATCAGTCGACTCGTGGACACGAACTCGACTCGAGGAATGAACTCATCTCGAGGGGATATGTAGAGTCGGCACGAGGAGTATCAATCGACTCGTGGACTCGGGAGTCAACTCGAGGACTCATGTAGAGCCTGCACGAGGAGTTACGTGAAGAGTCGCCACTAGGAGTATCAGTAGACTCGTGGACTCGATCTCGACTCGAGGAATGAACTCATCTCGAGGAGACATGTAGAGTCGGCACGAGGAGTATCAGTCGACTCGTGGACTCGGGACTCAACTCGAGGACTCATGTAGATCCTGCACGAGGAGTTACGTGAAGAGTCGGCATGAGGAGTATCAGTCGACTCGTGGACTCGAACTCGACTCGAGGAATGAACTCATCTCGAGGAGATATGTAGAGTCGGCAAGAGGAGTATCAGTCGACTCGTGGACTCAGGACTCAACTCGAGGACTCATGTAGAGCCTGCACGAGGAGTTACGTGAAGCGTCGGAACGAGGAGTATCAGTCGACTCATGGACTCGAACTCGACTCGAGGAATGAACTCATCTCGAGGAGACATGTAGAGTCTTCACGAGGAGTATCAGTCGACTCGTGGACTAGGGACTCAACTCGAGGACTCATGTAGAGCCTGCACGAGGAGTGACGTGAAGAATCGAAACTAGGAGTATCAGTCGACTCGTGGACTCGAACTCGACTCGAGGAATGAACTCATCTCGAGGAGATATGTAGAGTCGGCAAGAGGAGTATCAGTCGACTCGTGGACTCAGGACTCAACTCGAGGACTCATGTAGAGCCTGCACGAGGAGTTACGTGAAGCGTCGGCACGAGGAGTATCAGTCGACTCATGGACTCGAACTCGACTCGAGGAATGAACTCATCTCGAGGAGATATGTAGAGTTGGCACGAGGAGTATCAGTCGACTCGTGGACTCGAACTCGACTCGAGTAATGAACTCATCTCGAGGAGACATGTAGAGTCGGCACGAGGAGTATCAGTCGACTCGTGGACTCGGGACTCAACTCGAGGACTCATGTAGATCCTGCACGAGGAGTTACGTGAAGAGTCGGCACGAGGAGTATCAGTCGACTCATGGACTCGAACTCGACTCGAGGAATGAACTCATCTCGAGGAGATATGTAGAGTTGGCACGAGGAGTATCAGTCGACTCGTGGACTCGAACTCGACTCGAGTAATGAACTCATCTCGAGGAGACATGTAGAGTCGGCACGAGGAGTATCAGTCGACTCGTGGACTCGGGACTCAACTCGAGGACTCATGTAGATCCTGCACGAGGAGTTACGTGAAGAGTCGGCACGAGGAGTATCAGTCGACTCGTGGACTCAAACTCGACTCGAGGAATGAACTCATCTCGAGGAGATATGTAGAGTCGGCACGAGGAATATCAGTCAACTCGTGGACTCGGGACTCAACTCGAGGACTCATGTAGAGCGTGCACGAGGAGTTACGTGAAGAGTCGGCACGAGGAGTATCAGTCGACTCGTGGACTCGAACTCGACTCGAGGAATGAACTCATCTCGAGGAGATATGTAGAGTCGGCAAGAGGAGTATCAGTCGACTCGTGGACTCAGGACTCAACTCGAGGACTCATGTAGAGCCTGCACGAGGAGTTACGTGAAGCGTCGGAACGAGGAGTATCAGTCGACTCATGGACTCGAACTCGACTCGAGGAATGAACTCATCTCGAGGAGATATGTAGAGTTAGCACGAGGAGTATCAGTCGACTCGTGGACTCGAACTCGACTCGAGTAATGAAATCATCTCGAGGAGACATGTAGAATCGGCTTGAGGAGTATCAGTCGACTCGTGGACTCGGGACTCAACTCGAGGACCCATGTAGAGCCTGCACGAGGAGTTACGTGAAGAGTCCGCACGAGGAGTATCAGTCGACTCGTGGACACGAACTCGACTCGAGGAATGAACTCATCTCGAGGAGATATGTAGAGTCGGCACGAGGAGTATCAATCGACTCGTGGACTCGGGACTCAACTCGAGGACTCATGTAGAGCCTGCACGAGGAGTTACGTGAAGAGTCCGCACGAGGAGTATCAGTCGACTCGTGGACACGAACTCGACTCGAGGAATGAACTCATCTCGAGGAGATATGTAGATTCGGCACGAGGAGTATCAATCGACTCGTGGACTCGGGACTCAACTCGAGGACTCATGTAGAGCCTGCACGAGGAGTTACGTGAAGAGTCGCCACTAGGAGTATCAGTAGACTCGTGGACTCGATCTCGACTCGAGGAATGAACTCATCTCGAGGAGACATGTAGAGTCGGCACGAGGAGTATCAGTCGACTCGTGGACTCGGGACTCAACTCGAGGACTCATGTAGATCCTGCACGAGGAGTTACGTGAAGAGTCGGCATGAGGAGTATCAGTCGACTCGTGGACTCGAACTCGACTCGAGGAATGAACTCATCTCGAGGAGATATGTAGAGTCGGCACGAGGAGTATCAGTCGACTCGTGGACTCGGGACTCAACTCGAGGACTCATGTAGAGCGTGCACGAGGAGTTACGTGAAGAGTCGGCACGAGGAGTATCAGTCGACTCGTGGACTCGAACTCGACTCGAGGAATGAACTCATCTCGAGGAGATATATAGAGTCGGCACGATGAGTACCAGTCGACTCGTGGACTCGAACTCGACTCGAGGAATGAACTCATCTCGAGGAGACATGTAGAGTCTGCACGAGGAGTATCAGTCGACTCGTGGACTCATGTAGAGCCTGCACGAGGAGTTACGTGAAGAGTCGGCACGAGGAGTATCAGTCGACTCGTGGAGATGAACTCGACTCGAGGAATGAACTCATCTCGAGGAGATATGTAGAGTCGGCACGAGGAGTATCAATCGACTCGTGGACTCGGGACTCAACTCGAGGACTCATGTAGAGCCTGCACGAGGAGTTACGTGAAGAGTCGGCACGAAGAGTATCAGTAGACTCGTGGACTCGATCTCGACTCGAGGAATGAACTCATCTCGAGGAGACATGTACAGTCGGCACGAGGAGTATCAGTCGACTCGTGGACTCGAACTCGACTCGAGGAATGAACTCATCTCGAGGAGACATGTAGAGTCTTAACGAGGAGTATCAGTCGACTCGTGGACTAGGGACTCAACTCGAGGACTCATGTAGAGCCTGCACGAGGAGTGACGTGAAGAATCGAAACTAGGAGTATCAGTCGACTCGTGGACTCGAACTCGACTCGAGGAATGAACTCATCTCGAGGAGATATGTAGAGTCGGCAAGAGGAGTATCAGTCGACTCGTGGACTCAGGACTCAACTCGAGGACTCATGTAGAGCCTGCACGAGGAGTTACGTGAAGCGTCGGCACGAGGAGTATCAGTCGACTCATGGACTCGAACTCGACTCGAGGAATGAACTCATCTCGAGGAGATATGTAGAGTTGGCACGAGGAGTATCAGTCGACTCGTGGACTCGAACTCGACTCGAGTAATGAAATCATCTCAAGGAGACATGTAGAGTCGGCACGAGAAGTATTAGTCTACTCGTGGACTCGGGACTCAACTCGTGGACTCATGTAGAGCCTGCACGAGGAGTTACGTGAAGAGTCGCCACTAGGAATATCAGTAGACTCATGGACTCGATCTCGACTCGAGGAATGAACTCATCTCGAGGAGACATGTAGAGTCGGCACGAGGAGTATCAGTCGACTCGTGGACTCGGGACTCAACTCGAGGACTCATGTAGATCCTGCACGAGGAGTTACGTGAAGAGTCGGCACGAGGAGTATCAGTCGACTCGTGGACTCAAACTCGACTCGAGGAATGAACTCATCTCGAGGAGATATGTAGAGTCGGCACGAGGAATATCAGTCGACTCGTGGACTCGGGACTCAACTCGAGGACTCATGTAGAGCGTGCACGAGGAGTTACGTGAAGAGTCGGCACGAGGAGTATCAGTCGACTCGTGGACTCGAACTCGACTCGAGGAATGAACTCATCTCGAGGAGATATGTAGAGTCGGCAAGAGGAGTATCAGTCGACTCGTGGACTCAGGACTCAACTCGAGGACTCATGTAGAGCCTGCACGAGGAGTTACGTGAAGCATCGGAACGAGGAGTATCAGTCGACTCATGGACTCGAACTCGACTCGAGGAATGAACTCATCTCGAGGAGATATGTAGAGTTAGCACGAGGAGTATCAGTCGACTCGTGGACTCGAACTCGACTCGAGTAATGAAATCATCTCGAGGAGACATGTAGAATCGGCTTGAGGAGTATCAGTCGACTCGTGGACTCGGGACTCAACTCGAGGACCCATGTAGAGACTGCACGAGGAGTTACGTGAAGAGTCCGCACGAGGAGTATCAGTCGACTCGTGGACACGAACTCGACTCGAGGAATGAACTCATCTCGAGGAGATATGTAGAGTCGGCACGAGGAGTATCAATCGACTCGTGGACTCGGGACTCAACTCGAGGACTCATGTAGAGCCTGCACGAGGAGTTACGTGAAGAGTCCGCACGAGGAGTATCAGTCGACTCGTGGACACGAACTCGACTCGAGGAATGAACTCATCTCGAGGAGATATGTAGATTCGGCACGAGGAGTATCAATCGACTCGTGGACTCGGGACTCAACTCGAGGACTCATGTAGAGCCTGCACGAGGAGTTACGTGAAGAGTCGCCACTAGGAGTATCAGTAGACTCGTGGACTCGATCTCGACTCGAGGAATGAACTCATCTCGAGGAGACATGTAGAGTCGGCACGAGGAGTATCAGTCGACTCGTGGACTCGGGACTCAACTCGAGGACTCATGTAGATCCTGCACGAGGAGTTACGTGAAGAGTCGGCACGAGGAGTATCAGTCGACTCGTGGACTCGAACTCGACTCGAGGAATGAACTCATCTCGAGGAGATATGTAGAGTCGGCACGAGGAGTATCAGTCGACTCGTGGACTCGGGACTCAATTCGAGGACTCATGTAGAGCGTGCACGAGGAGTTACGTGAAGAGTCGGCACGAGGAGTATCAGTCGACTCGTGGACTCGAACTCGACTCGAGGAATGAACTCATCTCGAGGAGATATATAGAGTCGGCACGATGAGTACCAGTCGACTCGTGGACTCGAACTCGACTCGAGGAATGAACTCATCTCGAGGAGACATGTAGAGTCTGCACGAGGAGTATCAGTCGACTCGTGGACTCATGTAGAGCCTGCACGAGGAGTTACGTGAAGAGTCGGCACGAGGAGTATCAGTCGACTCGTGGAGATGAACTCGACTCGAGAAATGAACTCATCTCGAGGAGATATGTAGAGTCGGCACGAGGAGTATCAATCGACTCGTGGACTCGGGACTCAACTCGAGGACTCATGTAGAGCCTGCACGAGGAGTTACGTGAAGAGTCGGCACGAAGAGTATCAGTAGACTCGTGGACTCGATCTCGACTCGAGGAATGAACTCATCTCGAGGAGACATGTACAGTCGGCACGAGGAGTATCAGTCGACTCGTGGACTCGAACTCGACTCGAGGAATGAACTCATCTCGAGGAGACATGTAGAGTCTTCACGAGGAGTATCAGTCGACTCGTGGACTAGGGACTCAAGTCGAGGACTCATGTAGAGCCTGCACGAGGAGTTACGTGAAGAATCGGAACTAGGAGTATCAGTCGACTCGTGGAATCGAACTCGACTCGAGGAGATATGTAAAGTCGGCAAGAGGACTATCAGTCGACTCGTGGACTCAGGACTCAACTCGAGGACTCATGTAGAGCCTGCACGAGGAGTTACGTGAAGCGTCGGCACGAGGAGTATCAGTCGACTCATGGACTCGAACTCGACTCGAGGAATGAACTCATCTCGAGGAGATATGTAGAGTTGGCACGAGGAGTATCAGTCGACTCGTGGACTCGAACTCGACTCGAGTAATGAAATCATCTCGAGGAGACATGTAGAGTCGGCACGAGGAGTATCAGTCGACTCGTGGACTCGGGACTCAACTCGAGGACTCATGTAGAGCCTGCACGAGTAGTTACGTGAAGAGTCGGCACGAGGAGTATCAGTCGACTCGTGGACACGAACTCGACTCGAGGAATGAACTCATCTCGAGGGGATATGTAGAGTCGGCACGAGGAGTATCAATCGACTCGTGGACTCGGGACTCAACTCGAGGACTCATGTAGAGCCTGCACGAGGAGTTACGTGAAGAGTCGCCACTAGGAGTATCAGTAGACTCGTGGACTCGATCTCGACTCGAGGAATGAACTCATCTCGAGGAGACATGTAGAGTCGGCACGAGGAGTATCAGTCGACTCGTGGACTCGGGACTCAACTCGAGGACTCATGTAGATCATGCACGAGGAGTTACGTGAAGAGTCGGCACGAGGAGTATCAGTCGACTCGTGGACTCGAACTCGACTCGAGGAATGAACTCATCTCGAGGAGATATGTAGAGTCGGCACGAGGAGTATCAGTCGACTCGTGGACTCGGGACTCAACTCGAGAACTCATGTAGAGCGTGCACGAGGAGTTACGTGAAGAGTCGGCACGAGGAGTATCAGTCGATTCGTGGACTCGAACTCGACTCGAGGAATGAACTCATCTCGAGGAGACATGTAGAGTCGGCACGAGGAGTATCAGTCGACTCATGGACTCGGGACTCAACTCGAGGACTCATGTAAAGCCTGCACGAGGAGTTACGCGAAGAGTCGGCACGAGGAGTATCAGTCGACTCGTGGACTCGAACTCGACTCGAGGAATGAACTCATCTCGAGGAGATATATAGAGTCGGCACGAGGAGTATCAGTCGACTCGTGGACTTGAACTCGACTCGAGGAATGAACTCATCTCGAGGAGACATGTAGAGTCTGCACGAGGAGTATGAGTCGACTCGTGGACTCATGTAGAGCCTGCACGAGGAGTTACGTGAAGAGTCGGCACGAGGAGTATCAGTCGACTCGTGGAGACGAACTCGACTCGAGGAATGAACTCATCTCGAGGAGATATGTAGAGTCGGCACGAGGAGTATCAATCGACTCGTGGACTCGGGACTCAACTCGAGGACTCATGTAGAGCCTGCACGAGGAGTTACGTGAAGAGTCGGCACGAAGAGTATCAGTAGACTCGTGGACTCGATCTAGACTCGAGGAATGAACTCATCTCGAGGAGACATGTGCAATCGGCACGAGGAGTATCAGTCGACTCGTGGACTCGAACTCGACTCGAGGAATGAACTCATCTCGAGGAGACATGTAGAGTCTTCACGAGGAGTATCAGTCGACTCGTGGACTAGGGACTCAACTCGAGGACTCATGTAGAGCCTGCACAAGGAGTGACGTGAAGAATCGAAACTAGGAGTATCAGTCGACTCGTGGACTCGAACTCGACTCGAGGAATGAACTCATCTCGAGGAGATATGTAGAGTCGGCAAGAGGAGTATCAGTCGACTCGTGGACTCAGGACTCAACTCGAGGACTCATGTAGAGCCTGCACGAGGAGTTACGTGAAGCGTCGGCACGAGGAGTATCAGTCGACTCATGGACTCGAACTCGACTCGAGGAATGAACTCATCTCGAGGAGATATGTAGAGTTGGCACGAGGAGTATCAGTCGACTCGTGGACTCGAACTCGACTCGAGTAATGAAATCATCTCAAGGAGACATGTAGAGTCGGCACGAGGAGTATTAGTCTACTCGTGGACTCGGGACTCAACTCGAGGACTCATGTAGAGCCTGCACGAGGAGTTACGTGAAGAGTCGCCACTAGGAATATCAGTAGACTCATGGACTCGATCTCGACTCGAGGAATGAACTCATCTCGAGGAGACATGTAGAGTCGGCACGAGGAGTATCAGTCGACTCGTGGACTCGGGACTCAACTCGAGGACTCATGTAGATCCTGCACGAGGAGTTACGTGAAGAGTCGGCACGAGGAGTATCAGTCGACTCGTGGACTCAAACTCGACTCGAGGAATGAACTCATCTCGAGGAGATATGTAGAGTCGGCACGAGGAATATCAGTCGACTCGTGGACTCGGGACTCAACTCGAGGACTCATGTAGAGCGTGCACCAGGAGTTACGTGAAGAGTCGGCACGAGGAGTATCAGTCGACTCGTGGACTCGAACACGACTCGAGGAATGAACTCATCTCGAGGAGATATGTAGAGTCGGCAAGAGGAGTATCAGTCGACTCGTGGACTCAGGACTCAACTCGAGGACTCATGTAGAGCCTGCACGAGGAGTTACGTGAAGCATCAGAACGAGGAGTATCAGTCGACTCATGGACTCGAACTCGACTCGAGGAATGAACTCATCTCGAGGAGATATGTAGAGTTAGCACGAGGAGTATCAGTCGACTCGTGGACTCGAACTCGACTCGAGTAATGAAATCATCTCGAGGAGACATGTAGAGTCGGCACGAGGAGTATCAGTCGACTCGTGGACTCGGGACTCAACTCGAGGACCCATGTAGAGCCTGCACGAGGAGTTACGTGAAGAGTCCGCACGAGGAGTATCAGTCGACTCGTGGACACGAACTCGACTCGAGGAATGAACTCATCTCGAGGAGATATGTAGAGTCGGCACGAGGAGTATCAATCGACTCGTGGACTCGGGACTCAACTCGAGGACTCATGTAGAGCCTGCACGAGGAGTTACGTGAAGAGTCGCCACTAGGAGTAACAGTAGACTCGTGGACTCGATCTCGACTCGAGGAATGAACTCATCTCGAGGAGACATGTAGAGTCGGCACGAGGAGTATCAGTCGACTCGTGGACTCGGGACTCAACTCGAGGACTCATGTAGATCCTGCACGAGGAGTTACGTGAAGAGTCGGCACGAGGAGTATCAGTCGACTCGTGGACTCGAAATCGACTCGAGGAATGAACTCATCTCGAGGAGACATGTAGAGTCTGCACCAGGAGTATCAGTCGACTCATGGACTCGGGACTCAACTCGAGGACTCATGTAGAGCCTGCACGAGGAGTTACGCGAAGAGTCGGCACGAGGAGTATCAATCGACTCGTGGACTCGAACTCGACTCGAGGAATGAACTCATCTCGAGGAGATATATAGAGTCGGCACGATGAGTATCAGTCGACTCGTGGACTCGAACTCGACTCGAGGAATGAACTCATGTCGAGGAGACATGTAGAGTCTGCACGAGGAGTATCAGTCGACTCCTGGACTCATGTAGAGCCTGCACGAGGAGTTACGTGAAGAGTCGGCACGAGGAGTATCAGTCGACTCGTGGAGACGAACTCGACTCGAGGAATGAACTCATCTCGAGGAGATATGTAGAGTCGGCACGAGGAGTATCAATCGACTCGTGGACTCGGGACTCAACTCGAGGACTCATGTAGAGCCTGCACGAGGAGTTACGTGAAGAGTCGGCACGAAGAGTATCAGTAGACTCGTGGACTCGATCTCGACTCGAGGAATGAACTCATCTCGAGGAGACATGTACAGTCGGCACGAGGAGTATCAGTCGACTCGTGGACTCGAACTCGACTCGAGGAATGAACTCATCTCGAGGAGACATGTAGAGTCTTCACGAGGAGTATCAGTCGACTCGTGGACTAGGGACTCAACTCGAGGACTCATGTAGAGCCTGCACGAGGAGTGACGTGAAGAATCGGAACAAGGAGTATCAGTCGACTCGTGGACTCGAACTCGACTCGAGGAATGAACTCATCTCGAGGAGATATGTAGAGTCGGCAAGAGGAGTATCAGTCGACTCGTGGACTCAGGACTCAACTCGAGGACTCATGTAGAGCCTGCACGAGGAGTTACGTGAAGCCTCGGCACGAGGAGTATCAGTCGACTCATGGACTCGAACTCGACTCGAGGAATGAACTCATCTCGAGGAGATATGTAGAGTTGGCACGAGGAGTATCAGTCGACTCGTGGACTCGAACTCGACTCGAGTAATGAAATCATCTCGAGGAGACATGTAGAGTCAGCACGAGGAGTATTAGTCTACTCGTGGACTCGGGACTCAACTCGAGGACTCATGTAGAGCCTGCACGAGGAGTTACGTGAAGAGTCGCCACTAGGAGTATCAGTAGACTCGTGGACTCGATCTCGACTCGAGGAATGAACTCATCTCGAGGAGACATGTAGAGTCGGCACGAGGAGTATCAGTCGACTCGTGGACTCGGGACTCAACTCGAGGACTCATGTAGATCCTGCACGAGGAGTTACGTGAAGAGTCGGCACGAGGAGTATCAGTCGACTCGTGGACTCAAACTCGACTCGAGGAATGAACTCATCTCGAGGAGATATGTAGAGTCGGCACGAGGAATATCAGTCGACTCGTGGACTCGGGACTCAACTCGAGGACTCATGTAGAGCGTGCACGAGGAGTTACGTGAAGAGTCAGCACGAGGAGTATCAGTCGACTCGTGGACTCGAACTCGACTCGAGGAATGAACTCATCTCGAGGAGATATGTAGAGTCGGCAAGAGGAGTATCAGTCGACTCGTGGACTCAGAACTCAACTCGAGGACTCATGTAGAGCCTGCACGAGGAGTTACGTGAATCATCAGAACGAGGAGTATCAGTCGACTCATGGACTCGAACTCGACTCGAGGAATGAACTCATCTCGATGAGATATGTAGAGTTAGCACGAGGAGTATCAGTCGACTCGTGGACTCGAACTCGACTCGAGTAATGAAATCATCTCGATGAGACATGTAGAGTCGGCACGAGGAGTATCAGTCGACTCGTGGACTCGGGACTCAACTCGAGGACCCATGTAGAGCTTGCACGAGGAGTTACGTGAAGAGTCCGCACGAGGAGTATCAGTCGACTCGTGGACACGAACTCGACTCGAGGAATGAACTCATCTCGAGGAGATATGTAGAGTCGGCACGAGGAGTATCAATCGACTCGTGGACTCGGGACTCAACTCGAAGACTCATGTAGAGCCTGCACGAGGAGTTACGTGAAGAGTCGCCACTAGGAGTATCAGTAGACTCGTGGACTCGATCTCGACTCGAGGAATGAACTCATCTCGAGGAGACATGTAGAGTCGGCACGAGGAGTATCAGTCGACTCGTGGACTCGGGACTCAACTCGAGGACTCATGTAGATCCTGCACGATGAGTTATGTAAAGCGTCGGCACGAGGAGTATCAGTCGACTCGTGGACTCGAACTCGACTCAAGGAATGAACTCATCTCGAGGAGATATGTAGAGTCGGCACGAGGAGTATCAATCGACTCGTGGACTCGGGACTCAACTCGAGGACTCATATAGAGCCTGCACGAGGAGTTACGTGAAGAGACGCCACTAGGAGTATCAGTAGACTCGTGGACTCGATCTCGACTCGAGGAATGAACTCATCTCGAGGAGACATGTAGAGTCGGCACGAGGAGTATCAGTCGACTCGTGGACTCGGGACTCAACTCGAGGACTCATGTAGATCCTGCACGAGGAGTTACGTGAAGAGTCGGCACGAGGAGTATCAGTCGACTCGTGGACTCGAAATCGACTCGAGGAATGAACTCATCTCGAGGAGACATGTAGAGTCTGCACCAGGAGTATCAGTCGACTCATGGACTCGGGACTCAACTCGAGGACTCATGTAGAGCCTGCACGAGGAGTTACGCGAAGAGTCGGCACGAGGAGTATCAATCGACTCGTGGACTCGAACTCGACTCGAGGAATGAACTCATCTCGAGGAGATATATAGAGTCGGCACGATGAGTATCAGTCGACTCGTGGACTCGAACTCGACTCGAGGAATGAACTCATGTCGAGGAGACATGTAGAGTCTGCACGAGGAGTATCAGTCGACTCGTGGACTCATGTAGAGCCTGCACGAGGAGTTACGTGAAGAGTCGGCACGAGGAGTATCAGTCGACTCGTGGAGACGAACTCGACTCGAGGAATGAACTCATCTCGAGGAGATATGTAGAGTCGGCACGAGGAGTATCAATCGACTCGTGGACTCGGGACTCAACTCGAGGACTCATGTAGAGCCTGCACGAGGAGTTACGTGAAGAGTCGGCACGAAGAGTATCAGTAGACTCGTGGACTCGATCTCGACTCGAGGAATGAACTCATCTCGAGGAGACATGTACAGTCGGCACGAGGAGTATCAGTCGACTCGTGGACTCGAACTCGACTCGAGGAATGAACTCATCTCGAGGAGACATGTAGAGTCTTCACGAGGAGTATCAGTCGACTCGTGGACTAGGGACTCAACTCGAGGACTCATGTAGAGCCTGCACGAGGAGTGACGTGAAGAATCGGAACTAGGAGTATCAGTCGACTCGTGGACTCGAACTCGACTCGAGGAATGAACTCATCTCGAGGAGATATGTAGAGTCGGCAAGAGGAGTATCAGTCGACTCGTGGACTCAGGACTCAACTCGAGGACTCATGTAGAGCCTGCACGAGGAGTTACGTGAAGCCTCGGCACGAGGAGTATCAGTCGACTCATGGACTCGAACTCGACTCGAGGAATGAACTCATCTCGAGGAGATATGTAGAGTTGGCACGAGGAGTATCAGTCGACTCGTGGACTCGAACTCGACTCGAGTAATGAAATCATCTCGAGGAGACATGTAGAGTCAGCACGAGGAGTATTAGTCTACTCGTGGACTCGGGACTCAACTCGAGGACTCATGTAGAGCCTGCACGAGGAGTTACGTGAAGAGTCGCCACTAGGAGTATCAGTAGACTCGTGGACTCGATCTCGACTCGAGGAATGAACTCATCTCGAGGAGACATGTAGAGTCGGCACGAGGAGTATCAGTCGACTCGTGGACTCGGGACTCAACTCGAGGACTCATGTAGATCCTGCACGAGGAGTTACGTGAAGAGTCGGCACGAGGAGTATCAGTCGACTCGTGGACTCAAACTCGACTCGAGGAATGAACTCATCTCGAGGAGATATGTAGAGTCGGCACGAGGAATATCAGTCGACTCGTGGACTCGGGACTCAACTCGAGGACTCATGTAGAGCGTGCACGAGGAGTTACGTGAAGAGTCAGCACGAGGAGTATCAGTCGACTCGTGGACTCGAACTCGACTCGAGGAATGAACTCATCTCGAGGAGATATGTAGAGTCGGCAAGAGGAGTATCAGTCGACTCGTGGACTCAGAACTCAACTCGAGGACTCATGTAGAGCCTGCACGAGGAGTTACGTGAATCATCAGAACGAGGAGTATCAGTCGACTCATGGACTCGAACTCGACTCGAGGAATGAACTCATCTCGAGGAGATATGTAGAGTTAGCACGAGGAGTATCAGTCGACTCGTGGACTCGAACTCGACTCGAGTAATGAAATCATCTCGAGGAGACATGTAGAGTCGGCACGAGGAGTATCAGTCGACTCGTGGACTCGGGACTCAACTCGAGGACCCATGTAGAGCTTGCACGAGGAGTTACGTGAAGAGTCCGCACGAGGAGTATCAGTCGACTCGTGGACACGAACTCGACTCGAGGAATGAACTCATCTCGAGGAGATATGTAGAGTCGGCACGAGGAGTATCAATCGACTCGTGGACTCGGGACTCAACTCGAAGACTCATGTAGAGCCTGCACGAGGAGTTACGTGAAGAGTCGCCACTAGGAGTATCAGTAGACTCGTGGACTCGATCTCGACTCGAGGAATGAACTCATCTCGAGGAGACATGTAGAGTCGGCACGAGGAGTATCAGTCGACTCGTGGACTCGGGACTCAACTCGAGGACTCATGTAGATCCTGCACGATGAGTTATGTAAAGCGTCGGCACGAGGAGTATCAGTCGACTCGTGGACTCGAACTCGACTCAAGGGATGAACTCATCTCGAGGAGATATGTAGAGTCGGCACGAGGAGTATCAATCGACTCGTGGACTCGGGACTCAACTCGAGGACTCATATAGAGCCTGCACGAGGAGTTACGTGAAGAGACGCCACTAGGAGTATCAGTAGACTCGTGGACTCGATCTCGACTCGAGGAATGAACTCATCTCGAGGAGACATGTAGAGTCGGCACGAGGAGTATCAGTCGACTCGTGGACTCGGGACTCAACTCGAGGACTCATGTAGATCCTGCACGAGGAGTTACGTGAAGAGTCGGCACGAGGAGTATCAGTCGACTCGTGGACTCGAAATCGACTCGAGGAATGAACTCATCTCGAGGAGACATGTAGAGTCTGCACCAGGAGTATCAGTCGACTCATGGACTCGGGACTCAACTCGAGGAATCATGTAGAGCCTGCACGAGGAGTTACGCGAAGAGTCGGCACGAGGAGTATCAATCGACTCGTGGACTCGAACTCGACTCGAGGAATGAACTCATCTCGAGGAGATATATAGAGTCGGCACGATGAGTATCAGTCGACTCGTGGACTCGAACTCGACTCGAGGAATGAACTCATGTCGAGGAGACATGTAGAGTCTGCACGAGGAGTATCAGTCGACTCGTGGACTCATGTAGAGCCTGCACGAGGAGTTACGTGAAGAGTCGGCACGAGGAGTATCAGTCGACTCGTGGAGACGAACTCGACTCGAGGAATGAACTCATCTCGAGGAGATATGTAGAGTCGGCACGAGGAGTATCAATCGACTCGTGGACTCGGGACTCAACTCGAGGACTCATGTAGAGCCTGCACGAGGAGTTACGTGAAGAGTCGGCACGAAGAGTATCAGTAGACTCGTGGACTCGATCTCGACTCGAGGAATGAACTCATCTCGAGGAGACATGTACAGTCGGCACGAGGAGTATCAGTCGACTCGTGGACTCGAACTCGACTCGAGGAATGAACTCATCTCGAGGAGACATGTAGAGTCTTCACGAGGAGTATCAGTCGACTCGTGGACTAGGGACTCAACTCGAGGACTCATGTAGAGCCTGCACGAGGAGTGACGTGAAGAATCGGAACTAGGAGTATCAGTCGACTCGTGGACTCGAACTCGACTCGAGGAATGAACTCATCTCGAGGAGATATGTAGAGTCGGCAAGAGGAGTATCAGTCGACTCGTGGACTCAGGACTCAACTCGAGGACTGATGTAGAGCCTGCACGAGGAGTTACGTGAAGCCTCGGCACGAGGAGTATCAGTCGACTCATGGACTCGAACTCGACTCGAGGAATGAACTCATCTCGAGGAGATATGTAGAGTTGGCACGAGGAGTATCAGTCGACTCGTGGACTCGAACTCGACTCGAGTAATGAAATCATCTCGAGGAGACATGTAGAGTCAGCACGAGGAGTATTAGTCTACTCGTGGACTCGGGACTCAACTCGAGGACTCATGTAGAGCCTGCACGAGGAGTTACGTGAAGAGTCGCCACTAGGAGTATCAGTAGACTCGTGGACTCGATCTCGACTCGAGGAATGAACTCATCTCGAGGAGACATGTAGAGTCGGCACGAGGAGTATCAGTCGACTCGTGGACTCGGGACTCAACTCGAGGACTCATGTAGATCCTGCACGAGGAGTTACGTGAAGAGTCGGCACGAGGAGTATCAGTCGACTCGTGGACTCAAACTCGACTCGAGGAATGAACTCATCTCGAGGAGATATGTAGAGTCGGCACGAGGAATATCAGTCGACTCGTGGACTCGGGACTCAACTCGAGGACTCATGTAGAGCGTGCACGAGGAGTTACGTGAAGAGTCAGCACGAGGAGTATCAGTCGACTCGTGGACTCGAACTCGACTCGAGGAATGAACTCATCTCGAGGAGATATGTAGAGTCGGCAAGAGGAGTATCAGTCGACTCGTGGACTCAGAACTCAACTCGAGGACTCATGTAGAGCCTGCACGAGGAGTTACGTGAATCATCAGAACGAGGAGTATCAGTCGACTCATGGACTCGAACTCGACTCGAGGAATGAACTCATCTCGAGGAGATATGTAGAGTTAGCACGAGGAGTATCAGTCGACTCGTGGACTCGAACTCGACTCGAGTAATGAAATCATCTCGAGGAGACATGTAGAGTCGGCACGAGGAGTATCAGTCGACTCGTGGACTCGGGACTCAACTCGAGGACCCATGTAGAGCTTGCACGAGGAGTTACGTGAAGAGTCCGCACGAGGAGTATCAGTCGACTCGTGGACACGAACTCGACTCGAGGAATGAACTCATCTCGAGGAGATATGTAGAGTCGGCACGAGGAGTATCAATCGACTCGTGGACTCGGGACTCAACTCGAAGACTCATGTAGAGCCTGCACGAGGAGTTACGTGAAGAGTCGCCACTAGGAGTATCAGTAGACTCGTGGACTCGATCTCGACTCGAGGAATGAACTCATCTCGAGGAGACATGTAGAGTCGGCACGAGGAGTATCAGTCGACTCGTGGACTCGGGACTCAACTCGAGGACTCATGTAGATCCTGCACGATGAGTTATGTAAAGCGTCGGCACGAGGAGTATCAGTCGACTCGTGGACTCGAACTCGACTCAAGGAATGAACTCATCTCGAGGAGATATGTAGAGTCGGCACGAGGAGTATCAATCGACTCGTGGACTCGGGACTCAACTCGAGGACTCATATAGAGCCTGCACGAGGAGTTACGTGAAGAGACGCCACTAGGAGTATCAGTAGACTCGTGGACTCGATCTCGACTCGAGGAATGAACTCATCTCGAGGAGACATGTAGAGTCGGCACGAGGAGTATCAGTCGACTCGTGGACTCGGGACTCAACTCGAGGACTCATGTAGATCCTGCACGAGGAGTTACGTGAAGAGTCGGCACGAGGAGTATCAGTCGACTCGTGGACTCGAAATCGACTCGAGGAATGAACTCATCTCGAGGAGACATGTAGAGTCTGCACCAGGAGTATCAGTCGACTCATGGACTCGGGACTCAACTCGAGGACTCATGTAGAGCCTGCACGAGGAGTTACGCGAAGAGTCGGCACGAGGAGTATCAATCGACTCGTGGACTCGAACTCGACTCGAGGAATGAACTCATCTCGAGGAGATATATAGAGTCGGCACGATGAGTATCAGTCGACTCGTGGACTCGAACTCGACTCGAGGAATGAACTCATGTCGAGGAGACATGTAGAGTCTGCACGAGGAGTATCAGTCGACTCGTGGATTCATGTAGAGCCTGCACGAGGAGTTACGTGAAGAGTCGGCACGAGGAGTATCAGTCGACTCGTGGAGACGAACTCGACTCGAGGAATGAACTCATCTCGAGGAGATATGTAGAGTCGGCACGAGGAGTATCAATCGACTCGTGGACTCGGGACTCAACTCGAGGACTCATGTAGAGCCTGCACGAGGAGTTACGTGAAGAGTCGGCACGAAGAGTATCAGTAGACTCGTGGACTCGATCTCGACTCGAGGAATGAACTCATCTCGAGGAGACATGTACAGTCGGCACGAGGAGTATCAGTCGACTCGTGGACTCGAACTCGACTCGAGGAATGAACTCATCTCGAGGAGACATGTAGAGTCCTCACGAGGAGTATCAGTCGACTCGTGGACTAGGGACTCAACTCGAGGACTCATGTAGAGCCTGCACGAGGAGTGACGTGAAGAATCGGAACTAGGAGTATCAGTCGACTCGTGGACTCGAACTCGACTCGAGGAATGAACTCATCTCGAGGAGATATGTAGAGTCGGCAAGAGGAGTATCAGTCGACTCGTGGACTCAGGACTCAACTCGAGGACTGATGTAGAGCCTGCACGAGGAGTTACGTGAAGCCTCGGCACGAGGAGTATCAGTCGACTCATGGACTCGAACTCGACTCGAGGAATGAACTCATCTCGAGGAGATATGTAGAGTTGGCACGAGGAGTATCAGTCGACTCGTGGACTCGAACTCGACTCGAGTAATGAAATCATCTCGAGGAGACATGTAGAGTCAGCACGAGGAGTATTAGTCTACTCGTGGACTCGGGACTCAACTCGAGGACTCATGTAGAGCCTGCACGAGGAGTTACGTGAAGAGTCGCCACTAGGAGTATCAGTAGACTCGTGGACTCGATCTCGACTCGAGGAATGAACTCATCTCGAGGAGACATGTAGAGTCGGCACGAGGAGTATCAGTCGACTCGTGGACTCGGGACTCAACTCGAGGACTCATGTAGATCCTGCACGAGGAGTTACGTGAAGAGTCGGCACGAGGAGTATCAGTCGACTCGTGGACTCAAACTCGACTCGAGGAATGAACTCATCTCGAGGAGATATGTAGAGTCGGCACGAGGAATATCAGTCGACTCGTGGACTCGGGACTCAACTCGAGGACTCATGTAGAGCGTGCACGAGGAGTTACGTGAAGAGTCAGCACGAGGAGTATCAGTCGACTCGTGGACTCGAACTCGACTCGAGGAATGAACTCATCTCGAGGAGATATGTAGAGTCGGCAAGAGGAGTATCAGTCGACTCGTGGACTCAGAACTCAACTCGAGGACTCATGTAGAGCCTGCACGAGGAGTTACGTGAATCATCAGAACGAGGAGTATCAGTCGACTCATGGACTCGAACTCGACTCGAGGAATGAACTCATCTCGAGGAGATATGTAGAGTTAGCACGAGGAGTATCAGTCGACTCGTGGACTCGAACTCGACTCGAGTAATGAAATCATCTCGAGGAGACATGTAGAGTCGGCACGAGGAGTATCAGTCGACTCGTGGACTCGGGACTCAACTCGAGGACCCATGTAGAGCTTGCACGAGGAGTTACGTGAAGAGTCCGCACGAGGAGTATCAGTCGACTCGTGGACACGAACTCGACTCGAGGAATGAACTCATCTCGAGGAGATATGTAGAGTCGGCACGAGGAGTATCAATCGACTCGTGGACTCGGGACTCAACTCGAAGACTCATGTAGAGCCTGCACGAGGAGTTACGTGAAGAGTCGCCACTAGGAGTATCAGTAGACTCGTGGACTCGATCTCGACTCGAGGAATGAACTCATCTCGAGGAGACATGTAGAGTCGGCACGAGGAGTATCAATCGACTCGTGGACTCGGGACTCAACTCGAGGACTCATGTAGATCCTGCACGATGAGTTATGTAAAGCGTCGGCACGAGGAGTATCAGTCGACTCGTGGACTCGAACTCGACTCAAGGAATGAACTCATCTCGAGGAGATATGTAGAGTCGGCACGAGGAGTATCAATCGACTCGTGGACTCGGGACTCAACTCGAGGACTCATATAGAGCCTGCACGAGGAGTTACGTGAAGAGACGCCACTAGGAGTATCAGTAGACTCGTGGACTCGATCTCGACTCGAGGAATGAACTCATCTCGAGGAGACATGTAGAGTCGGCACGAGGAGTATCAGTCGACTCGTGGACTCGGGACTCAACTCGAGGACTCATGTAGATCCTGCACGAGGAGTTACGTAAAGAGTCGGCACGAGGAGTATCAGTCGACTCGTGGACTCGAAATCGACTCGAGGAATGAACTCATCTCGAGGAGACATGTAGAGTCTGCACCAGGAGTATCAGTCGACTCATGGACTCGGGACTCAACTCGAGGACTCATGTAGAGCCTGCACGAGGAGTTATGCGAAGAGTCGGCACGAGGAGTATCAGTCGACTCGTGGACTCGAACTCGACTCGAGGAATGAACTCATCTCGAGGAGATATATAGAGTCGGCACGATGAGTATCAGTCGACTCGTGGACTCGAACTCGACTCGAGGAATGAACTCATGTCGAGGAGACATGTAGAGTCTGCACGAGGAGTATCAGTCGACTCGTGGACTCATGTAGAGCCTGCACGAGGAGTTACGTGAAGAGTCGGCACGAGGAGTATCAGTCGACTCGTGGAGACGAACTCGACTCGAGGAATGAACTCATCTCGAGGAGATATGTAGAGTCGGCACGAGGAGTATCAATCGACTCGTGGACTCGGGACTCAACTCGAGGACTCATGTAGAGCCTGCACGAGGAGTTACGTGAAGAGTCGGCACGAAGAGTATCAGTAGACTCGTGGACTCGATCTCGACTCGAGGAATGAACTCATCTCGAGGAGACATGTACAGTCGGCACGAGGAGTATCAGTCGACTCGTGGACTCGAACTCGACTCGAGGAATGAACTCATCTCGAGGAGACATGTAGAGTCTTCACGAGGAGTATCAGTCGACTCGTGGACTAGGGACTCAACTCGAGGACTCATGTAGAGCCTGCACGAGGAGTGACGTGAAGAATCGGAACTAGGAGTATCAGTCGACTCGTGGACTCGAACTCGACTCGAGGAATGAACTCATCTCGAGGAGATATGTAGAGTCGGCAAGAGGAGTATCAGTCGACTCGTGGACTCAGGACTCAACTCGAGGACTGATGTAGAGCCTGCACGAGGAGTTACGTGAAGCCTCGGCACGAGGAGTATCAGTCGACTCATGGACTCGAACTCGACTCGAGGAATGAACTCATCTCGAGGAGATATGTAGAGTTGGCACGAGGAGTATCAGTCGACTCGTGGACTCGAACTCGACTCGAGTAATGAAATCATCTCGAGGAGACATGTAGAGTCAGCACGAGGAGTATTAGTCTACTCGTGGACTCGGGACTCAACTCGAGGACTCATGTAGAGCCTGCACGAGGAGTTACGTGAAGAGTCGCCACTAGGAGTATCAGTAGACTCGTGGACTCGATCTCGACTCGAGGAATGAACTCATCTCGAGGAGACATGTAGAGTCGGCACGAGGAGTATCAGTCGACTCGTGGACTCGGGACTCAACTCGAGGACTCATGTAGATCCTGCACGAGGAGTTACGTGAAGAGTCGGCACGAGGAGTATCAGTCGACTCGTGGACTCAAACTCGACTCGAGGAATGAACTCATCTCGAGGAGATATGTAGAGTCGGCACGAGGAATATCAGTCGACTCGTGGACTCGGGACTCAACTCGAGGACTCATGTAGAGCGTGCACGAGGAGTTACGTGAAGAGTCAGCACGAGGAGTATCAGTCGACTCGTGGACTCGAACTCGACTCGAGGAATGAACTCATCTCGAGGAGATATGTAGAGTCGGCAAGAGGAGTATCAGTCGACTCGTGGACTCAGAACTCAACTCGAGGACTCATGTAGAGCCTGCACGAGGAGTTACGTGAATCATCAGAACGAGGAGTATCAGTCGACTCATGGACTCGAACTCGACTCGAGGAATGAACTCATCTCGAGGAGATATGTAGAGTTAGCACGAGGAGTATCAGTCGACTCGTGGACTCGAACTCGACTCGAGTAATGAAATCATCTCGAGGAGACATGTAGAGTCGGCACGAGGAGTATCAGTCGACTCGTGGACTCGGGACTCAACTCGAGGACCCATGTAGAGCTTGCACGAGGAGTTACGTGAAGAGTCCGCACGAGGAGTATCAGTCGACTCGTGGACACGAACTCGACTCGAGGAATGAACTCATCTCGAGGAGATATGTAGAGTCGGCACGAGGAGTATCAATCGACTCGTGGACTCGGGACTCAACTCGAAGACTCATGTAGAGCCTGCACGAGGAGTTACGTGAAGAGTCGCCACTAGGAGTATCAGTAGACTCGTGGACTCGATCTCGACTCGAGGAATGAACTCATCTCGAGGAGACATGTAGAGTCGGCACGAGGAGTATCAGTCGACTCGTGGACTCGGGACTCAACTCGAGGACTCATGTAGATCCTGCACGAGGAGTTACGTAAAGAGTCGGCACGAGGAGTATCAGTCGACTCGTGGACTCGAAATCGACTCGAGGAATGAACTCATCTCGAGGAGACATGTAGAGTCTGCACCAGGAGTATCAGTCGACTCATGGACTCGGGACTCAACTCGAGGACTCATGTAGAGCCTGCACGAGGAGTTATGCGAAGAGTCGGCACGAGGAGTATCAGTCGACTCGTGGACTCGAACTCGACTCGAGGAATGAACTCATCTCGAGGAGATATATAGAGTCGGCACGATGAGTATCAGTCGACTCGTGGACTCGAACTCGACTCGAGGAATGAACTCATGTCGAGGAGACATGTAGAGTCTGCACGAGGAGTATCAGTCGACTCGTGGACTCATGTAGAGCCTGCACGAGGAGTTACGTGAAGAGTCGGCACGAGGAGTATCAGTCGACTCGTGGAGACGAACTCGACTCGAGGAATGAACTCATCTCGAGGAGATATGTAGAGTCGGCACGAGGAGTATCAATCGACTCGTGGACTCGGGACTCAACTCGAGGACTCATGTAGAGCCTGCACGAGGAGTTACGTGAAGAGTCGGCACGAAGAGTATCAGTAGACTCGTGGACTCGATCTCGACTCGAGGAATGAACTCATCTCGAGGAGACATGTACAGTCGGCACGAGGAGTATCAGTCGACTCGTGGACTCGAACTCGACTCGAGGAATGAACTCATCTCGAGGAAACATGTAGAGTCTTCACGAGGAGTATCAGTCGACTCGTGGACTAGGGACTCAACTCGAGGACTCATGTAGAGCCTGCACGAGGAGTGACGTGAAGAATCGGAACTAGGAGTATCAGTCGACTCGTGGACTCGAACTCGACTCGAGGAATGAACTCATCTCGAGGAGATATGTAGAGTCGGCAAGAGGAGTATCAGTCGACTCGTGGACTCAGGACTCAACTCGAGGACTCATGTAGAGCCTGCACGAGGAGTTACGTGAAGCCTCGGCACGAGGAGTATCAGTCGACTCATGGACTCGAACTCGACTCGAGGAATGAACTCATCTCGAGGAGATATGTAGAGTTGGCACGAGGAGTATCAGTCGACTCGTGGACTCGAACTCGACTCGAGTAATGAAATCATCTCGAGGAGACATGTAGAGTCAGCACGAGGAGTATTAGTCTACTCGTGGACTCGGGACTCAACTCGAGGACTCATGTAGAGCCTGCACGAGGAGTTACGTGAAGAGTCGCCACTAGGAGTATCAGTAGACTCGTGGACTCGATCTCGACTCGAGGAATGAACTCATCTCGAGGAGACATGTAGAGTCGGCACGAGGAGTATCAGTCGACTCGTGGACTCGGGACTCAACTCGAGGACTCAAGTAGATCCTGCATGAGGAGTTACGTGAAGAGTCGGCACGAGGAGTATCAGTCGACTCGTGGACTCGAACTCGACTCGAGGAATGAACTCATCTCGAGGAGATATGTAGAGTCGGCAAGAGGAGTATCAGTCGACTCGTGGACTCAGGACTCAACTCGAGGACTCATGTAGAGCCTGCACGAGGAGTTACGTGAAGCGTCGGAACGAGGAGTATCAGTCGACTCATGGACTCGAACTCGACTCGAGGAATGAACTCATCTCGAGGAGATATGTAGAGTTAGCACGAGGAGTATCAGTCGACTCGTGGACTCGAACTCGACTCGAGTAATGAAATCATCTCGAGGAGACATGTAGAGTCGGCACGAGGAGTATCAGTCGACTCGTGCACTCGGGACTCAACTCGAGGACCCATGTAGAGCCTGCACGAGGAGTTACGTGAAGAGTCCGCACGAGGAGTATCAGTCGACTCGTGGACACGAACTCGACTCGAGGAATGAACTCATCTTGAGGAGATATGTAGAGTCGGCACGAGGAGTATCAATCGACTCGTGGACTCGGGACTCAACTCGAGGACTCATGTAGAGCCTGCACGAGGAGTTACGTGAAGAGTCGCCACTAGGAGTATCAGTAGACTCGTGGACTCGATCTCGACTCGAGGAATGAACTCATCTCGAGGAGACATGTAGAGTCGGTACGAGGAGTATCAGTCGACTCGTGGACTCGGGACTCAACCCGAGGACTCATGTAGATCCTGCACGAGGAGTTATGTGAAGAGTCGGCACGAGGAGTATCAGTCGACTCGTGGACTCGAACTCGACTCAAGGAATGAACTCATGTCGAGGAGATATGTAGAGTCGGCACGAGGAGTATCAGTCGACTCGTGGAATCGGGACTCAACTCGAGGATTCATGTAGAGCGTGCACGAGGAGTTACGTGAAGAGTCGACACGAGGAGTATCAGTCGACTCGTGGACTCGAACTCGACTCGAGGAATGAACTCATCTTGAGGAGACATGTAGAGTCGGCACGAGGAGTATCAGTCGACTCATGGACTCGGGACTCGACTCGAGGACTCATGTAGAGCCAGCACGAGGAGTTACGCGAAGAGTCGGCACGAGGAGTATCAGTCGACTCGTGGACTCGAACTCGACTCGAGGAATGAAGTCATCTCGAGGAGATATATAGAGTCGGCAGGATGAGTATCAGTCGACTCGTGGACTCGAACTCGACTCGAGGAATGAACTCATCTCGAGGAGACATGTAGAGTCTGCACGAGGAGTCTCAGTCGACTCGTGGACTCGGGACTCAACTCGAGGACTCATGTAGAGCCTGCACGAGGAGTATCAGTCGACTCCTGGACTCGAACTCGACTCGAGGAATGAACTCATCTCGAGGAGATATGTAGAGTCGGCAAGAGGAGTATCAGTTGACTCGTGGACTCAGGACTCAACTCGAGGACTCATGTAGAACCTGCACGAGGAGTTACGTGAAGCGTCGGCACGAGGAGTATCAGTCGACTCATGGACTCGAACTCGACTCGAGGAATGAACTCATCTCGAGGAGATATGTAGAGTTGGCACGAGGAGTATCAGTCGACTCGTGGACTCGAACTCGACTCGAGTAATGAAATCATCTCGAGGAGACATGTAGAGTCGGCACGAGGAGTATCAGTCGACTCGTGGACTCGGGACTCAACTCGAGGACTCATGTAGAGCCTGCACGAGGAGTTACGTGAAGAGTCGGCACGAGGAGTATCAGTCGACTCGTGGACACGAACTCGACTCGAGGAATGAACTCATCTCGAGGAGATATGTAGAGTCGGCACGAGGAGTATCAGTCGACTCGTGGACTCGGGACTCAACTCGAGGACTCATGTAGAGCGTGCACGATGAGTTATGTGAAGAGTCGTCACGAGGAGTATCAGTCGACTCCTGGACTCGAACTCGACTCGAGGAATGAACTCATCTCGAGGAGACATGTAGAGTCGGCACGAGGAGTATCAGTCGACTCATGGACTCGGGACTCTACTCGAGGACTCATGTAGAGCCTGCACGAGGAGTTACGCGAAGAGTCGGCACGAGGAGTATCAGTCGACTCGTGGACTCGAACTCGACTCGAGGAATGAACTCATCTCGAGGAGATATATAGAGTCGGCACGATGAGTATCAGTCGACTCATGGACTCGAACTCGACTCGAGGAATGAACTCATCTCGAGGAGACATGTAGAGTCTGCACGAGGAGTATCAGTCGACTCGTGGACTCATGTAGAGCATGCACGAGGAGTTACGTGAAGAGTCGGCACGAGGAGTATCAGTCGACTCGTGGAGACGAACTCGACTCGAGGAATGAACTCATCTCGAGGAGATATGTAGAGTCGGCACGAGGAGTATCAATCGACTCGTGGACTCGGGACTCAACTCGAGGACTCATGTAGAGCCTGCACGAGGAGTTACGTGAAGAGTCGGCACGAAGAGTATCAGTAGACTCGTGGACTCGATCTCGACTCGAGGAATGAACTCATCTCGAGGCGACATGTACAGTCGGCACGAGGAGTATCAGTCGACTCGTGGACTCGGGACTCAACTCGAGGACTCATGTAGAGCCTGCACGAGGAGTTACGTGAAGCGTCGGCACGAGGAGTATTAGTCGACTCATGGACTCGAACTCGACTCGAGGAATGAACTCATCTCGAGGAGATATGTAGATTTGGCACGAGGAGTATCAGTCGACTCATGGACTCGAACTCGACTCGAGTAATGAAATCATCTCGAGGAGACATGTAGAGTCGGCACGAGGAGTATCAGTCGACTCATGGACTCGGGACTCTACTCGAGGACTCATGTAGAGCCTGCACGAGGAGTTACGCGAAGAGTCGGCACGAGGAGTATCAGTCGACTCGTGGACTCGAACTCGACTCGAGGAATGAACTCATATCGAGGAGATATATAGAGTCGGCACGATGAGTATCAGTCGACTCGTGGACTCGAACTCGACTCGAGGAATGAACTCATCTCGAGGAGACATGTAGAGTCTGCACGAGGAGTATCAGTCGACTCATGGACTCATGTAGATCCTGCACGAGGAGTTACGTGAAGAGTCGGCACGAGGAGTATCAGTCGACTCGTGGAGACGAACTCGACTCGAGGAATGAACTCATCTCGAGGAGATATGTAGAGTCGGCACGAGGAGTATCAATCGACTCGTGGACTCGGGACTCAACTCGAGGACTCATGTAGAGCCTGCACGAGGAGTTACGTGAAGGGTCGGCACGAAGAGTATCAGTAGACTCGTGGACTCGATCTCGACTCGAGGAATGATCTCATCTTGAGGAGACATGTACAGTCGGCACGAGGAGTATCAGTCGACTCGTGGACTCGAACTCGACTCGAGGAATGAACTCATCTCGAGGAGACATGTAGAGTCTTCACGAGGAGTATCAGTCGACTCGTGGACTAGGGACTAAACTCGAGGACTCATGTAGAGCCTGCACGAGGAGTTACGTGAAGAATCGGAACTAGGAGTATCAGTCGACTCGTGGACTCGAACTCGACTCGAGGAATGAACTCATCTCGAGGAGATATGTAGAGTCGGCAAGAGGAGTATCAGTCGACTCGTGGACTCAGGACTCAACTCGAGGACTCATGTAGAGCCTGCACGAGGAGTTACGTGAAGCGTCGGCACGAGGAGTATTAGTCGACTCATGGACTCGAACTCGACTCGAGGAATGAACTCATCTCGAGGAGATATGTAGATTTGGAACGAGAAGTATCAGTCGACTCGTGGACTCGAACTCGACTCGAGTAATGAAATCATCTCGAGAAGACATGTAGAGTCGGCACGAGGAGTATCAGTCGACTCGTGGACTCGGGACTCAACTCGAGGACTCATGTAGAGCCTGCACGAGGAGTTACGTGAAGAGTCGGCACGAGGAGTATCAGTCGACTAGTGGACACGAACTCGACTCGAGGAATGAACTCATCTCGAGGAGATATGTAGAGTCGGCACGAGGAGTATCAATCGACTCGTGGACTCGGGACTCAACTCGAGGACTCATGTAGAGCCTGCACGAGGAGTTACGTGAAGAGTCGCCACTAGGAGTATCAGTAGACTCGTGGACTCGATCTCGACTCGAGGAATGAACTCATCTCGAGGAGACATGTAGAGTCGGCACGAGGAGTATCAGTCGACTCGTGGACTCGGGACTCAACTCGAGGACTCATGTAGATCCTGCACGAGGAGTTACGTGAAGAGTCGGCACGAGGAGTATCAGTCGACTCGTGGACTCGAACTCGACTCGAGGAATGAACTCATCTCGAGGAGATATGTAGAGTCGGCACGAGGAGTATCAGTCGACTCGTGGACTCGGGACTCAACTCGAGGACTCATGTAGAGCGTGCACGATGAGTTATGTGAAGAGTCTTCACGAGGAGTATCAGTCGACTCCTGGACTCGAACTCGACTCGAGGAATGAACTCATCTCGAGGAGACATGTAGAGTCGGCACGAGGAGTATCAGTCGACTCATGGACTCGGGACTCTACTCGAGGACTCATGTAGAGCCTGCACGAGGAGTTACGCGAAGAGTCGGCACGAGGAGTATCAGTCGACTCGTGGACTCGAACTCGACTCGAGGAATGAACTCATCTCGAGGAGATATATAGAGTCGGCACGATGAGTATCAGTCGACTCATGGACTCGAACTCGACTCGAGGAATGAACTCATCTCGAGGAGACATGTAGAGTCTGCACGAGGAGTATCAGTCGACTCGTGGACTCATGTAGAGCCTGCACGAGGAGTTACGTGAAGGGTCGGCACGAGGAGTATCAGTCGACTCGTGGAGACGAACTCGACTCGAGGAATGAACTCATCTGGAGGAGATATGTAGAGTCGGCACGAGGAGTATCAATCGACTCGTGGACTCGGGACTCAACTCGAGGACTCATGTAGAGCCTGCACGAGGAGTTACGTGAAGAGTCGGCACGAAGAGTATCAGTAGACTCGTGGACTCGATCTCGACTCGAGGAATGAACTCATCTCGAGGAGACATGTACAGTCGGCACGAGGAGTATCAGTCGACTCGTGGACTCGAACTCGACTCGAGGAATGAACTCATCTCGAGGAGACATGTAGAGTCTTGACGAGGAGTATCAGTCGACTCGTGGACTAGGGACTCAACTCGAGGACTCATGTAGAGCCTGCACGAGGAGTTACGTGAAGAATCGGAACTAGGAGTATCAGTCGACTCGTGGACTCGAACTCGACTCGAGGAATGAACTCATCTAAAGGAGATATGTAGAGTCGGCAAGAGGAGTATCAGTCGACTCATGGACTCGGGACTCAACTCGAGGACTCATGTAGATCCTGCACGAGGAGTTACGTGAAGAGTCGGCACGAGGAGTATCAGTCGACTCGTGGACTCGAACTCGACTCGAGGAATGAACTCATCTCGAGGAGATATGTAGAGTCGGCACGAGGAGTATCAGTCGACTCGTGGACTCGGGACTCAACTCGAGGACTCATGTAGAGCGTGCACGAGGAGTTACGTGAAGAGTCAGCACGAGGAGTATCAGTCGACTCGTGGACTCGAACTCGACTCGAGGAATGAACTCATCTCGAGGAGACATGTAGAGTCGGCACGAGGAGTATCAGTCGACTCGTGGACTCGAACTCGACTCGAGTAATGAAATCATCTCGAGGAGACATGTAGAGTCGGCACGAGGAGTATCAGTCGACTCGTGGACTCGGGACTCAACTCGAGGACTCATGTAGAGCCTGCACGAGGAGTTACGTGAAGAGTCCGCACGAGGAGTATCAGTCGACTCGTGGACACGAACTCGACTCGAGGAATGAACTCATCTCGAGGAGATATGTAGAGTCGGCACGAGGAGTATCAATCGACTCGTGGACTCGGGACTCAACTCGAGGACTCATGTAGAGCCTGCACGAGGAGTTACGTGAAGAGTCGCCACTAGGAGTATCAGTAGACTCGTGGACTCGATCTCGACTCGAGGAATGAACTCATCTCGAGGAGACATGTAGAGTCGGCACGAGGAGTATCAGTCGACTCGTGGACTCGGGACTCAACTCGAGGACTCATGTAGATCCTGAACGAGCAGTTACGTGAAGAGTCGGCACGAGGAGTATCAGTCGACTCGTGGACTCGAACTCGACTCGAGGAATGAACTCATCTCGAGGAGATATGTAGAGTCGGCACGAGGAGTATCAGTCGACTCGTGGACTCGGGACTCAACTCGAGGACTCATGTAGAGCGTGCACGATGAGTTATGTGAAGAGTCTTCACGAGGAGTATCAGTCGACTCCTGGACTCGAACTCGACTCGAGGAATGAACTCATCTCGAGGAGACATGTAGAGTCGGCACGAGGAGTATCAGTCGACTCATGGACTCGGGACTCTACTCGAGGACTCATGTAGAGCCTGCACGAGGAGTTACGCGAAGAGTCGGCACGAGGAGTATCAGTCGACTCGTGGACTCGAACTCGACTCGAGGAATGAACTCATCTCGAGGAGATATATAGAGTCGGCACGATGAGTATCAGTCGACTCATGGACTCGAACTCGACTCGAGGAATGAACTCATCTCGAGGAGACATGTAGAGTCTGCACGAGGAGTATCAGTCGACTCGTGGACTCATGTAGAGCCTGCACGAGGAGTTACGTGAAGGGTCGGCACGAGGAGTATCAGTCGACTCGTGGAGACGAACTCGACTCGAGGAATGAACTCATCTGGAGGAGATATGTAGAGTCGGCACGAGGAGTATCAATCGACTCGTGGACTCGGGACTCAACTCGAGGACTCATGTAGAGCCTGCACGAGGAGTTACGTGAAGAGTCGGCACGAAGAGTATCAGTAGACTCGTGGACTCGATCTCGACTCGAGGAATGAACTCATCTCGAGGAGACATGTACAGTCGGCACGAGGAGTATCAGTCGACTCGTGGACTCGAACTCGACTCGAGGAATGAACTCATCTCGAGGAGACATGTAGAGTCTTGACGAGGAGTATCAGTCGACTCGTGGACTAGGGACTCAACTCGAGGACTCATGTAGAGCCTGCACGAGGAGTTACGTGAAGAATCGGAACTAGGAGTATCAGTCGACTCGTGGACTCGAACTCGACTCGAGGAATGAACTCATCTCGAGGAGATATGTAGAGTCGGCAAGAGGAGTATCAGTCGACTCATGGACTCGGGACTCAACTCGAGGACTCATGTAGAGCGTGCACGAGGAGTTACGTGAAGAGTCAGCACGAGGAGTATCAGTCGACTCGTGGACTCGAACTCGACTCGAGGAATGAACTCATCTCGAGGAGATATGTAGAGTCGGCACGAGGAGTTTCAGTCGACTCGTGGACTCGGGACTCAACTCGAGGACTCATGTAGAGCGTGCACGAGGAGTTACATGAAGAGTCAGCACGAGGAGTATCAGTCGACTCGTGGACTCGAACTCGACTCGAGGAATGAACTCATCTCGAGGAGACATGTAGAGTCGGCACGAGGAGTATCAGTCGACTCGTGGACTCGAACTCGACTCGAGTAATGAAATCATCTCGAGGAGACATGTAGAGTCGGCACGAGGAGTATCAGTCGACTCGTGGACTCGGGACTCAACTCGAGGACTCATGTAGAGCCTGCACGAGGAGTTACGTGAAGAGTCCGCACGAGGAGTATCAGTCGACTCGTGGACACGAACTCGACTCGAGGAATGAACTCATCTCGAGGAGATATGTAGAGTCGGCACGAGGAGTATCAGTCGACTCGTGGACTCGGGACTCAACTCGAGGACTCATGTAGAGCGTGCACGATGAGTTATGTGAAGAGTCGTCACGAGGAGTATCAGTCGACTCCTGGACTCGAACTCGACTCGAGGAATGAACTCATCTCGAGGAGACATGTAGAGTCGGCACGAGGAGTATCAGTCGACTCATGGACTCGGGACTCTACTCGAGGACTCATGTAGAGCCTGCACGAGGAGTTACGCGAAGAGTCGGCACGAGGAGTATCAGTCGACTCGTGGACTCGAACTCGACTCGAGGAATGAACTCATCTCGAGGAGATATATAGAGTCGGCACGATGAGTATCAGTCGACTCATGGACTCGAACTCGACTCGAGGAATGAACTCATCTCGAGGAGACATGTAGAGTCTGCACGAGGAGTATCAGTCGACTCGTGGACTCATGTTGAGCCTGCACGAGGAGTTACGTGAAGAGTCGGCACGAGGAGTATCAGTCGACTCGTGGAGACGAACTCGACTCGAGGAATGAACTCATCTCGAGGAGATATGTAGAGTCGGCACGAGGAGTATCAATCGACTCGTGGACTCGGGACTCAACTCGAGGACTCATGTAGAGCCTGCACGAGTAGTTACGTGAAGAGTCGGCACGAAGAGTATCAGTAGACTCGTGGACTCGATCTCGACTCGAGGAATGAACTCATCTCGAGGCGACATGTACAGTCGGCACGAGGAGTATCAGTCGACTCGTGGACTCGGGACTCAACTCGAGGACTCATGTAGAGCCTGCACGAGGAGTTACGTGAAGCGTCGGCACGAGGAGTATTAGTCGACTCATGGACTCGAACTCGACTCGAGGAATGAACTCATCTCGAGGAGATATGTAGATTTGGCACGAGGAGTATCAGTCGACTTGTGGACTCGAACTCGACTCGAGTAATGAAATCATCTCGAGGAGACATGTAGAGTCGGCACGAGGAGTATCAGTCGACTCATGGACTCGGGACTCTACTCGAGGACTCATGTAGAGCCTGCACGAGGAGTTACGCGAAGAGTCGGCACGAGGAGTATCAGTCGACTCGTGGACTCGAACTCGACTCGAGGAATGAAATCATCTCGAGGAGATATATAGAGTCGGCACGATGAGTATCAGTCGACTCGTGGACTCGAACTCGACTCGAGGAATGAACTCATCTCGAGGAGACATGTAGAGTCTGCACGAGGAGTATCAGTCGACTCATGGACTCATGTAGATCCTGCACGAGGAGTTACGTGAAGAGTCGGCACGAGGAGTATCAGTCGACTCGTGGAGACGAACTCGACTCGAGGAATGAACTCATCTCGAGGAGATATGTAGAGTCGGCACGAGGAGTATCAATCGACTCGTGGACTCGGGACTCAACTCGAGGACTCATGTAGAGCCTGCACGAGGAGTTACGTGAAGGGTCGGCACGAAGAGTATCAGTAGACTCGTGGACTCGATCTCGACTCGAGGAATGATCTCATCTCGAGGAGACATGTACAGTCGGCACGAGGAGTATCAGTCGACTCGTGGACTCGAACTCGACTCGAGGAATGAACTCATCTCGAGGAGACATGTAGAGTCTTCACGAGGAGTATCAGTCGACTCGTGGACTAGGGACTAAACTCGAGGACTCATGTAGAGCCTGCACGAGGAGTTACGTGAAGAATCGGAACTAGGAGTATCAGTCGACTCGTGGACTCGAACTCGACTCGAGGAATGAACTCATCTCGAGGAGATATGTAGAGTCGGCAAGAGGAGTATCAGTCGACTCGTGGACTCAGGACTCAACTCGAGGACTCATGTAGAGCCTGCACGAGGAGTTACGTGAAGCGTCGGCACGAGGAGTATTAGTCGACTCATGGACTCGAACTCGACTCGAGGAATGAACTCATCTCGAGGAGATATGTAGATTTGGCACGAGGAGTATCAGTCGACTCGTGGACTCGAACTCGACTCGAGTAATGAAATCATCTCGAGGAGACATGTAGAGTCGGCACGAGGAGTATCAGTCGACTCGTGGACTCGGGACTCAACTCGAGGACTCATGTAGAGCCTGCACGAGGAGTTACGTGAAGAGTCGGCACGAGGAGTATCAGTCGACTAGTGGACACGAACTCGACTCGAGGAATGAACTCATCTCGAGGAGATATGTAGAGTCGGCACGAGGAGTATCAATCGACTCGTGGACTCGGGACTCAACTCGAGGACTCATGTAGAGCCTGCACGAGGAGTTACGTGAAGAGTCGCCACTAGGAGTATCAGTAGACTCGTGGACTCGATCTCGACTCGAGGAATGAACTCATCTCGAGGAGACATGTAGAGTCGGCACGAGGAGTATCAGTCGACTCGTGGACTCGGGACTCAACTCGAGGACTCATGTAGATCCTGCACGAGGAGTTACGTGAAGAGTCGGCACGAGGAGTATCAGTCGACTCGTGGACTCGAACTCGACTCGAAGAATGAACTCATCTCGAGGAGATATGTAGAGTCGGCACGAGGAGTATCAGTCGACTCGTGGACTCGGGACTCAACTCGAGGACTCATGTAGAGCGTGCACGAGGAGTTACGTGAAGAGTCAGCACGAGGAGTATCAGTCGACTCGTGGACTCGAACTCGACTCGAGGAATGAACTCATCTCGAGGAGACATGTAGAGTCGGCACGAGGAGTATCAGTCGACTCGTGGACTCGAACTCGACTCGAGTAATGAAATCATCTCGAGGAGACATGTAGAGTCGGCACGAGGAGTATCAGTCGACTCGTGGACTCGGGACTCAACTCGAGGACTCATGTAGAGCCTGCACGAGGAGTTACGTGAAGAGTCCGCACGAGGAGTATCAGTCGACTCGTGGACACGAACTCGACTCGAGGAATGAACTCATCTCGAGGAGATATGTAGAGTCGGCACGAGGAGTATCAATCGACTCGTGGACTCGGGACTCAACTCGAGGACTCATGTAGAGCCTGCACGAGGAGTTACGTGAAGAGTCGCCACTAGGAGTATCAGTAGACTCGTGGACTCGATCTCGACTCGAGGAATGAACTCATCTCGAGGAGACATGTAGAGTCGGCACGAGGAGTATCAGTCGACTCGTGGACTCGGGACTCAACTCGAGGACTCATGTAGATCCTGAACGAGCAGTTACGTGAAGAGTCGGCACGAGGAGTATCAGTCGACTCGTGGACTCGAACTCGACTCGAGGAATGAACTCATCTCGAGGAGATATGTAGAGTCGGCACGAGGAGTATCAGTCGACTCGTGGACTCGGGACTCAACTCGAGGACTCATGTAGAGCGTGCACGATGAGTTATGTGAAGAGTCTTCACGAGGAGTATCAGTCGACTCCTGGACTCGAACTCGACTCGAGGAATGAACTCATCTCGAGGAGACATGTAGAGTCGGCACGAGGAGTATCAGTCGACTCATGGACTCGGGACTCTACTCGAGGACTCATGTAGAGCCTGCACGAGGAGTTACGCGAAGAGTCGGCACGAGGAGTATCAGTCGACTCGTGGACTCGAACTCGACTCGAGGAATGAACTCATCTCGAGGAGATATATAGAGTCGGCACGATGAGTATCAGTCGACTCATGGACTCGAACTCGACTCGAGGAATGAACTCATCTCGAGGAGACATGTAGAGTCTGCACGAGGAGTATCAGTCGACTCGTGGACTCATGTAAAGCCTGCACGAGGAGTTACGTGAAGGGTCGGCACGAGGAGTATCAGTCGACTCGTGGAGACGAACTCGACTCGAGGAATGAACTCATCTGGAGGAGATATGTAGAGTCGGCACGAGGAGTATCAGTCGACTAGTGGACACGAACTCGACTCGAGGAATGAACTCATCTCGAGGAGATATGTAGAGTCGGCACGAGGAGTATCAATCGACTCGTGGACTCGGGACTCAACTCGAGGACTCATGTAGAGCCTGCACGAGGAGTTACGTGAAGAGTCGGCACGAAGAGTATCAGTAGACTCATGGACTCGATCTCGACTCGAGGAATGAACTCATCTCGAGGAGACATGTACAGTCGGCACGAGGAGTATCAGTCGACTCGTGGACTCGAACTCGACTCGAGGAATGAACTCATCTCGAGGAGACATGTAGAGTCTTGACGAGGAGTATCAGTCGACTCGTGGACTAGGGACTCAACTCGAGGACTCATGTAGAGCCTGCACGAGGAGTTACGTGAAGAATCGGAACTAGGAGTATCAGTCGACTCGTGGACTCGAACTCGACTCGAGGAATGAACTCATCTCGAGCAGATATGTAGAGTCGGCAAGAGGAGTATCAGTCGACTCATGGACTCAGGACTCAACTCGAGGACTCATGTAGAGCCTGCACGAGGAGTTACGTGAAGCGTCGGCACGAGGAGTATTAGTCGACTCATGGACTCGAACTCGACTCGAGGAATGAACTCATCTCGAGGAGATATGTAGATTTGGCACGAGGAGTATCAGTCGACTCGTGGACTCGAACTCGACTCGAGTAATGAAATCATCTCGAGGAGACATGTAGAGTCGGCACGAGGAGTATCAGTCGACTCATGGACTCGGGACTCTACTCGAGGACTCATGTAGAGCCTGCACGAGGAGTTACGCGAAGAGTCGGCACGAGGAGTATCAGTCGACTCGTGGACTCGAACTCGACTCGAGGAATGAACTCATCTCGAGGAGATATATAGAGTCGGCACGATGAGTATCAGTCGACTCATGGACTCGAACTCGACTCGAGGAATGAACTCATCTCGAGGAGACATGTAGAGTCTGCACGAGGAGTATCAGTCGACTCGTGGACTCATGTAGAGCCTGCACGAGGAGTTACGTGAAGAGTCGGCACGAGGAGTATCAGTCGACACGTGGAGACGAACTCGACTCGAGGAATGAACTCATCTCGAGGAGATATGTAGAGTCGGCACGAGGAGTATCAATCGACTCGTGGACTCGGGACTCAACTCGAGGACTCATGTAGAGCCTGCACGAGGAGTTACGTGAAGAGTCGGCACGAAGAGTATCAGTCGACTCGTGGACACGAACTCGACTCGAGGAATGAACTCATCTCGAGGAGATATGTAGAGTCGGCACGAGGAGTATCAATCGACTCGTGGACTCGGGACTCAACTCGAGGACTCATGTAGAGCCTGCACGAGGAGTTACGTGAAGAGTCGCCACTAGGAGTATCAGTAGACTCGTGGACTCGATCTCGACTCGAGGAATGAACTCATCTCGAGGAGACATGTAGAGTCGGCACGAGGAGTATCAGTCGACTCGTGGACTCGAACTCGACTCGAGTAATGAAATCATCTCGAGGAGACATGTAGAGTCGGCACGAGGAGTATCAGTCGACTCGTGGACTCGGGACTCAACTCGAGGACTCATGTAGAGCGTGCACGATGAGTTATGTGAAGAGTCTTCACGAGGAGTATCAGTCGACTCCTGGACTCGAACTCGACTCGAGGAATGAACTCATCTCGAGGAGACATGTAGAGTCGGCACGAGGAGTATCAGTCGACTCATGGACTCGGGACTCTACTCGAGGACTCATGTAGAGCCTGCACGAGGAGTTACGCGAAGAGTCGGCACGAGGAGTATCAGTCGACTCGTGGACTCGAACTCGACTCGAGGAATGAACTCATCTCGAGGAGATATATAGAGTCGGCACGATGAGTATCAGTCGACTCATGGACTCGAACTCGACTTGAGGAATGAACTCATCTCGAGGAGACATGTAGAGTCTGCACGAGGAGTATCAGTCGACTCGTGGACTCATGTAGAGCCTGCACGAGGAGTTACGTGAAGAGTCGGCACGAGGAGTATCAGTCGACTCGTGGAGACGAACTCGACTCGAGGAATGAACTCATCTGGAGGAGATATGTAGAGTCGGCACGACGAGTATCAATCGACTCGTGGACTCGGGACTCAACTCGAGGACTCATGTAGAGCCTGCACGAGGAGTTACGTGAAGAGTCGGCACGAAGAGTATCAGTAGACTCGTGGACTCGATCTCGACTCGAGGAATGAACTCATCTCGAGGAGACATGTACAGTCGGCACGAGGAGTATCAGTCGACTCGTGGACTCGAACTCGACTCGAGGAATGAACTCATCTCGAGGAGACATGTAGAGTCTTGACGAGGAGTATCAGTCGACTCGTGGACTAGGGACTCAACTCGAGGACTCATGTAGAGCCTGCACGAGGAGTTACGTGAAGAATCGGAACTAGGAGTATCAGTCGACTCGTGGACTCGAACTCGACTCGAGGAATGAACTCATCTCGAGGAGATATGTAGAGTCGGCAAGAGGAGTATCAGTCGACTCGTGGACTCAGGACTCAACTCGAGGACTCATGTAGAGCCTGCACGAGGAGTTACGTGAAGCGTCGGCACGAGGAGTATTAGTCGACTCATGGACTCGAACTCGACTCGAGGAATGAACTCATCTCGAGGAGATATGTAGATTTGGAACGAGGAGTATCAGTCGACTCGTGGACTCGAACTCGACTCGAGTAATGAAATCATCTCGAGGAGACATGTAGAGTCGGCACGAGGAGTATCAGTCGACTCATGGACTCGGGACTCTACTCGAGGACTCATGTAGAGCCTGCACGAGGAGTTACGCGAAGAGTCGGCACGAGGAGTATCAGTCGACTCGTGGACTCGAACTCGACTCGAGGAATGAACTCATCTCGAGGAGATATATAGAGTCGGCACGATGAGTATCAGTCGACTCATGGACTCGAACTCGACTCGAGGAATGAACTCATCTCGAGGAGACATGTAGAGTCTGCACGAGGAGTATCAGTCGACTCGTGGACTCATGTAGAGCCTGCACGAGGAGTTACGTGAAGAGTCGGCACGAGGAGTATCAGTCGACTCGTGGAGACGAACTCGACTCGAGGAATGAACTCATCTCGAGGAGATATGTAGAGTCGGCACGAGGAGTATCAATCGACTCGTGGACTCGGGACACAACTCGAGGACTCATGTAGAGCCTGCACGAGGAGTTACGTGAAGAGTCGGCACGAAGAGTATCAGTCGACTCGTGGACACGAACTCGACTCGAGGAATGAACTCATCTCGAGGAGATATGTAGAGTCGGCACGAGGAGTATCAATCGACTCGTGGACTCGGGACTCAACTCGAGGACTCATGTAGAGCCTGCACGAGGAGTTACGTGAAGAGTCGCCACTAGGAGTATCAGTAGACTCTTGGACTCGATCTCGACTCGAGGAATGAACTCATCTCGAGGAGACATGTAGAGTCGGCACGAGGAGTATCAGTCGACTCGTGGACTCGAACTCGACTCGAGTAATGAAATCATCTCGAGGAGACATGTAGAGTCGGCACGAGGAGTATCAGTCGACTCGTGGACTCGGGACTCAACTCGAGGACTCATGTAGAGCGTGCACGATGAGTTATGTGAAGAGTCTTCACGAGGAGTATCAGTCGACTCCTGGACTCGAACTCGACTCGAGGAATGAACTCATCTCGAGGAGACATGTAGAGTCGGCACGAGGAGTATCAGTCGACTCATGGACTCGGGACTCTACTCGAGGACTCATGTAGAGCCTGCACGAGGAGTTACGCGAAGAGTCGGCACGAGGAGTATCAGTCGACTCGTGGACTCGAACTCGACTCGAGGAATGAACTCATCTCGAGGAGATATATAGAGTCGGCACGATGAGTATCAGTCGACTCATGGACTCGAACTCGACTCGAGGAATGAACTCATCTCGAGGAGACATGTAGAGTCTGCACGAGGAGTATCAGTCGACTCGTGGACTCATGTAGAGCCTGCACGAGGAGTTACGTGAAGAGTCGGCACGAGGAGTATCAGTCGACTCGTGGAGACGAACTCGACTCGAGGAATGAACTCATCTCGAGGAGATATGTAGAGTCGGCACGAGGAGTATCAATCGACTCGTGGACTCGGGACTCAACTCGAGGACTCATGTAGAGCCTGCACGAGGAGTTACGTGAAGAGTCGGCACGAAGAGTATCAGTAGCCTCTCGGACTCGATCTCGACTCGAGGAATGAACTCATCTCGAGGAGACATGTACAGTCGGCACGAGGAGTATCAGTCGACTCGTGGACTCGAACTCGACTCGAGGAATGAACTCATCTCGAGGAGACATGTAGAGTCTTCACGAGGAGTATCAGTCGACTCGTGGACTAGGGACTCAACTCGAGGACTCATGTAGAGCCTGCACGAGGAGTTACGTGAAGAATCGGAACTAGGAGTATCAGTCGACTCGTGGACTCGAACTCGACTCGAGGAATGAACTCATCTCGAGGAGATATGTAGAGTCGGCAAGAGGAGTATCAGTCGACTCGGGGACTCAGGACTCAACTCGAGGACTCATGTAGAGCCTGCACGAGGAGTTACGTGAAGCGTCGGCACGAGGAGTATTAGTCGACTCATGGACTCGAACTCGACTCGAGGAATGAACTCATCTCGAGGAGATATGTAGATTTGGCACGAGGAGTATCAGTCGACTCGTGGACTCGAACTCGACTCGAGTAATGAAATCATCTCGAGGAGACATGTAGAGTCGGCACGAGGAGTATCAGTCGACTCATGGACTCGGGACTCTACTCGAGGACTCATGTAGAGCCTGCACGAGGAGTTACGCGAAGAGTCGGCACGAGGAGTATCAGTCGACTCGTGGACTCGATCTCGACTCGAGGAATGAACTCATCTCGAGGAGACATGTAGAGTCGGCACGAGGAGTATCAGTCGACTCGTGGACTCGAACTCGACTCGAGTAATGAAATCATCTCGAGGAGACATGTAGAGTCGGCACGAGGAGTATCAGTCGACTCGTGGACTCGGGACTCAACTCGAGGACTCATGTAGAGCGTGCACGATGAGTTATGTGAAGAGTCTTCATGAGGAGTATCAGTCGACTCCTGGACTCGAACTCGACTCGAGGAATGAACTCATCTCGAGGAGACATGTAGAGTCGGCACGAGGAGTATCAGTCGACTCATGGACTCGGGACTCTACTCGAGGACTCATGTAGAGCCTGCACGAGGAGTTACGTGAAGAGTCGGCACGAGGAGTATCAGTCGACTCGTGGACTCGAACTCGACTCGAGGAATGAACTCATCTCGAGGAGATATGTAGAGTCGGCACGAGGAGTATCAGTCGACTCGTGGACTCGGGACTCAACTCGAGGACTCATGTAGAGCGTGCACGAGGAGTTACGTGAAGAGTCAGCACGAGGAGTATCAGTCGACTCGTGGACTCGAACTCGACTCGAGGAATGAACTCATCTCAAGGAGACATGTAGAGTCGGCACGAGGAGTATCAGTCGACTCATGGACTCGGGACTCAACTCGAGGACTCATGTAGAGCCTGCACGAGGAGTTACGCGAAGAGTCGGCACGAGGAGTATCAGTCAACTCGTGGACTCGAACTCGACTCGAGGAATGAACTCATCTCGAGGAGATATATAGAGTCGGCACGATGAGTATCAGTCGACTCGTGGACTCGAACTCGACTCGAGGAATGAACTCATCTCGAGGAGACATGTAGAGTCTACACGAGGAGTATCAGTCGACTCGTGGACTCGGGACTCAACTCGAGGACTCATGTAGAGCCTGCACGAGGAGTATCAGTCGACTCGTGGACTCGAACTCGACTCGAGGAATGAACTCATCTCGAGGAGATATGTAGAGTCGGCAAGAGGAGTATCAGTCGACTCGTGGACTCAGGACTCAACTCGAGGACTCATGTAGAGCCTGCACGAGGAGTTACGTGAAGCGTCGGCACGAGGAGTATCAGTCGACTCATGGACTCGAACTCGACTCGAGGAATGAACTCATCTCGAGGAGATATGTAGAGTTGGCACGAGGAGTATCAGTCGACTCGTGGACTCGAACTCGACTCGAGTAATGAAATCATCTCAAGGAGACATGTAGAGTCGGCACGAGGAGTATCAGTCGACTCGTGGACTCGGGACTCAACTCGAGGACTCATGTAGAGCCTGCACGAGGAGTTACGTGAAGAGTCCGCACGAGGAGTATCAGTCGACTCGTGGACACGAACTCGACTCGAGGAATGAACTCATCTCGAGGAGATATGTAGAGTCGGCACGAGGAGTATCAATCGACTCGTGGACTCGGGACTCAACTCGAAGACTCATGTAGAGCCTGCACGAGGAGTTACGTGAAGAGTCGCCACGAGGAGTATCAGTCGACTCGTGGACTCGAACTCGACTCGAGGAATGAACTCATCTCGAGGAGATATGTAGAGTCGGCACGAGGAGTATCAGTCGACTCGTGGACTCGGGACTCAACTCGAGGACTCATGTAGAGCGTGCACGAGGAGTTACATGAAGAGTCGGCACGAGGAGTATCAGTCGACTCGTGGACTCGAACTCGACTCGAGGAATGAACTCATCTCGAGGAGACATGTAGAGTCGGCACGAGGAGTATCAGTCGACTCATGGACTCGGGACTCTACTCGAGGACTCATGTAGAGCCTGCACGAGGAGTTACGCGAAGAGTCGGCACGAGGAGTATCAGTCGACTCGTAGACTCGAACTCGACTCGAGGAATGAACTCATCTCGAGGAGATATATAGAGTCGGCACGATGAGTATCAGTCGACTCATGGAATCGAACTCGACTCGAGGAATGAACTCATCTCGAGGAGACATGTAGAGTCTGCACGAGGAGTATCAGTCCACTCGTGGACTCATGTAGAGCCTGTACGAGAAGTTACGTGAAGAGTCGGCACGAGGAGTATCAGTCGACTCGTGGAGATGAACTCGACTCGAGGAATGAACTCATCTCGAGGAGATATGTAGAGTCGGCACGAGGAGTATCAATCGACTCGTGGACTCGGGACTCAACTTGAGGACTCATGTAGAGCCTGCACGAGGAGTTACGTGAAGAGTCGGCACGAAGAGTATCAGTAGACTCGTGGACTCGATCTCGACTCGAGGAATGAACTCATCTCGAGGAGACATGTACAGTCGGCACGAGGAGTATCAGTCGACTCGTGGACTCGGGACTCAACTCGAGGACTCATGTAGATCCTGCACGAGGAGTTACGTGAAGAGTCGGCACGAGGAGTATCAGTCGACCCGTGGACTCGAACTCGACTCGAGGAATGAACTCATCTCGAGGAGATATATAAAGTCGGCACGATGAGTATCAGTCGACTCATGGACTCAAACTCGACTCGAGGAATGAACTCATCTCGAGGAGACATGTAGAGTCTGCACGAGGAGTATCAGTCGACTCGTGGACTCATGTAGAGTCTGCACGAGGAGTTACGTGAAGAGTCGGCACGAGGAGTATCAGTCGACTCGTGGAGACGAACTCGACTCGAGGAACGAACTCATCTCGAGGAGATATGTAGAGTCGGCACGAGGAGTATCAATCGACTCGTGGACTCGGGACTCAACTCGAGGACTCATGTAGAGCCTGCACGAGGAGTTACGTGAAGAGTCGGCACGAAGAGTATCAGTAGACTCGTGGACTTGATCTCGACTCGAGGAATGAACTCATCTCGAGGAGACATGTACAGTCGGCACGAGGAGTATCAGTCGACTCGTGGACTCGAACTCGACTCGAGGAATGAACTCATCTCGAGGAGACATGTAGAGTCTTCACGAGGAGTATCAGTCGACTCGTGGACTAGGGACTCAACTCGAGGACTCATGTAGAGCCTGCACGAGGAGTTACGTGAAGAATCGGAACTAGGAGTATCAGTCGACTCGTGGACTCGAACTCGACTCGAGGAATGAACTCATCTCGAGGAGATATGTAGAGTCGGCAAGATGAGTATCTATCGACTCGTGGACTCAGGACTCAACTCGAGGACTCATGTAGAGCCTGCACGAGGAGTTACGTGAAGCGTCGGCACGAGGAGTATCAGTCGACTCATGGACTCGAACTCGACTCGAGGAATGAACTCATCTCGAGGAGATATGTAGATTTGGCACGAGGAGTATCAGTCGACTCGTGGACTCGAACTCGACTCGAGTAATGAAATCATCTCGAGGAGACATGTAGAGTCGGCACGAGGAGTATCAGTCGACTCGTGGACTCGGGACTCAACTTGAGGACTCATGTAGAGCCTGCACGAGGAGTTACGTGAAGAGTCGGCACGAAGAGTATCAGTAGACTCGTGGACTCGATCTCGACTCGAGGAATGAACTCATCTCGAGGAGACATGTAGAGTCGGCACGAGGAGTATCAGTCGACTCGTGGACTCGGGACTCAACTCGAGGACTCATGTAGATCCTGCACGAGGAGTTACGTGAAGAGTCGGCACGAGGAGTATCAGTCGACTCGTGGACTCGGGACTCAACTCGAGGACTCATGTAGAGCGTGCACGAGGAGTTACGTGAAGAGTCAGCACGAGGAGTATCAGTCGACTCGTGGACTCGAACTCGACTCGAGGAATGAACTCATCTCGAGGAGACATGTAGAGTCGGCACGAGGAGTATCTGTCGACTCATGGACTCGGGACTAAACTCGAGGACTCATGTAGAGCCTGCGCGAGGAGTTACGCGAAGAGTCGACACGAGGAGTATCAGTCGACTCGTGGACTCGAACTCGACTCGAGGAATGAACTCATCTCGAGGAGATATGTAGAGTCGGCACGATGAGTATCAGTCGACTCGTGGACTCGAACTCGACTCGAGGAATGAACTCATCTCGAGGAGACACATTAGAGTCTGCACGAGGAGTATCAGTCGACTCGTGGACTCATGTAGAGCCTTCACGAGGAGTTACGTGAAGAGTCGGCACGAGGAGTATCAGTCGACTCGTGGAGACGAACTCGACTCGAGGAATGAACTCATCTCGAGGAGATATGTAGAGTCGGCACGAGGAGTATCAATCGACTCGTGGACTCGGGACTCAACTCGAGGACTCATGTAGAGCCTGCACGAGGAGTTACGTGAAGAATCGGAACTAGGAGTATTAGTCGACTCGTGGACTCGAACTCGACTCGAGGAATGAACTCATCTCGAGGAGATATGTAGAGTCGGCAAGAGGAGTATCAGTCGACTCGTGGACTCAGGACTCAACTAGAGGACTCATGTAGAGCCTGCACGAGGAGTTACGTGAAGCGTCGGCACGAGGAGTATCAGTCGACTCATGGACTCGAACTCGACTCGAGGAATGAACTCATCTCGAGGAGATATGTAGAGTTGGCACGAGGAGTATCAGTCGACTCGTGGACTCGGGACTCAACTCTAGGACTTATGTAGAGCCTGCACGAGGAGTTACGTGAAGAGTCGGCACGAGGAGTATCAGTCGACTCGTGGACTAGAACTCGACTCGAGGAATGAACTCATCTCGAGGAGATATGTAGAGTCGGCACGAGGAGTATCAGTCGACTCGTGGACTCGGGACTCAACTCGAGGACTAATGTAGAGCCTGCACGAGGAGTTACGTGCAGAGTCGGCACGAGGAGTATCAATCGACTCGTGGACTCGGGACTCAACTCGAGGACTCATGTAGAGCCTGCACGAGGAGTTACGTGAAGAATCGGAACTAGGAGTATCAGTCGACTCGTGGACTCGAACTCGACTCGAGGAATGAACTCATCTCGAGGAGATATGTAGAGTCAGCAAGAGGAGTATCAGTCGACTCGTGGACTCAAGACTCAACTCGAGGACTCATGTAGAGCCTGCACGAGGAGTTACGTGAAGCGTCGGCACGAGGAGTATCAGTCGACTCATGGACTCGAACTCGACTCGAGGAATGAACTCATCTCGAGGAGATATGTAGAGTTGGCACGAGGAGTATCAGTCGACTCGTGGACTCGGGACTCAACTCTAGGACTTATGTAGAGCCTGCACGAGGAGTTACGTGAAGAGTCGGCACGAGGAGTATCAGTCGACTCATGGACTAGAACTTGACTCGAGGAATAAACTCATCTCGAGGAGATATGTAGAGTCGGCACGAGGAGTATCAGTCGACTCGTGGACTCGGGACTCAACTCGAGGACTAATGTAGAGCCTGCACGAGGAGTTACGTGAAGAGTCGGCACGAGGAGTATCAGTTGACTTGTGGACTCGAACTCGACTCGATGAATGAACTCATCTCAAGGAGACATGTAGAGTCGGCACGGGGAGTATCAGTCGACTCGTGGACTCAAGACTCAACTCGAGGACTCATGTAGAGCCTGCACGAGGAGTTACGTGAAGCGTCGGCACGAGGAGTATCAGTCGACTCATGGACTCGAACTCGACTCGAGGAATGAACTCATCTCGAGGAGATATGTAGAGTTGGCACGAGGAGTATCAGTCGACTCGTGGACTCGGGACTCAACTCTAGGACTTATGTAGAGCCTGCACGAGGAGTTACGTGAAGAGTCGGCACGAGGAGTATCAGTCGACTCATGGACTAGAACTTGACTCGAGGAATAAACTCATCTCGAGGAGATATGTAGAGTCGGCACGAGGAGTATCAGTCGACTCGTGGACTCGGGACTCAACTCGAGGACTAATGTAGAGCCTGCACGAGGAGTTACGTGAAGAGTCGGCACGAGGAGTATCAGTTGACTTGTGGACTCGAACTCGACTCGATGAATGAACTCATCTCAAGGAGACATGTAGAGTCGGCACGGGGAGTATCAGTCGACTCGTGGACTCGGGACTCAACTCGAGGACTTATGTAGAGCCTGCACGAGGAGTTACGTGAAGAGTCGGCACGAGGAGTATCAGTCGACTCGTTGACTCGAACTCGACTCGAGGAATGAACTCATCTCGAAGAGATATGTAGAGTCGGCACGAGGAGTATCAGTCGACTCGTTTACTCGGGACTCAACTCGAGGACTCATGTAGAGCCTGGATGAGGAGTTACGTGAAGAGTCGGCATGAGGAGTATCAGTCGACTCGTGGACTCGAACTCGACTCGAGGAATGAACTCATCTCGAGGAGATATATAGAGTCGGCACGATGAGTATCAGTCAACTCGTGGACTCGAACTCGACTCGAGGAATGAACTCATCTCGAGGAGATATATAGAGTCGGCACGATGAGTATCAGTCGACTCGTGGACTCGAACTCGACTCGAGGAATGAACTCATCTCGAGGAGACATGTAGAGTCTGCACGAGGAGTATCAGTCGACTCGAGGACTCGGGACTCAACTCGAGGACTCATGTAGAGCCTGCACGAGGAGTATCAGTCGACTCGTGGACTCGAACTCGACTCGAGGAATGAACTGATCTCGAGGAGATATGTAGAGTCGGCAAGAGGAGTATCAGTCGACTCGTGGACTCAGGACTCAACTCGAGGACTCATGTAGAGCCTGCACGAGGAGTTACGCGAAGAGTCGGCACGAGGAGTATCAGTCAACTCGTGGACTCGAACTCGACTCGAGGAATGAACTCATCTCGAGGAGATATATAGAGTCGGCACGATGAGTATCAGTCGACTCGTGGACTCGAACTCGACTCGAGGAATGAACTCATCTCGAGGAGACATGTAGAGTCTGCACGAGGAGTATCAGTCGACTCATGGACTCGAACTCGACTCGAGGAATGAACTCATCTCGAGGAGATATGTAGAGTTGGCACGAGGAGTATCAGTCGACTCGTGGACTCGGGACTCAACTCTAGGACTTATGTAGAGCCTGCACGAGGAGTTACGTGAAGAGTCGGCACGAGGAGTATCAGTCGACTCATGGACTAGAACTTGACTCGAGGAATAAACTCATCTCGAGGAGATATGTAGAGTCGGCACGAGGAGTATCAGTCGACTCGTGGACTCGGGACTCAACTCGAGGACTAATGTAGAGCCTGCACGAGGAGTTACGTGAAGAGTCGGCACGAGGAGTATCAGTTGACTTGTGGACTCGAACTCGACTCGATGAATGAACTCATCTCAAGGAGACATGTAGAGTCGGCACGGGGAGTATCAGTCGACTCGTGGACTCAAGACTCAACTCGAGGACTCATGTAGAGCCTGCACGAGGAGTTACGTGAAGCGTCGGCACGAGGAGTATCAGTCGACTCATGGACTCGAACTCGACTCGAGGAATGAACTCATCTCGAGGAGATATGTAGAGTTGGCACGAGGAGTATCAGTCGACTCGTGGACTCGGGACTCAACTCTAGGACTTATGTAGAGCCTGCACGAGGAGTTACGTGAAGAGTCGGCACGAGGAGTATCAGTCGACTCATGGACTAGAACTTGACTCGAGGAATAAACTCATCTCGAGGAGATATGTAGAGTCGGCACGAGGAGTATCAGTCGACTCGTGGACTCGGGACTCAACTCGAGGACTAATGTAGAGCCTGCACGAGGAGTTACGTGAAGAGTCGGCACGAGGAGTATCAGTTGACTTGTGGACTCGAACTCGACTCGATGAATGAACTCATCTCAAGGAGACATGTAGAGTCGGCACGGGGAGTATCAGTCGACTCGTGGACTCGGGACTCAACTCGAGGACTTATGTAGAGCCTGCACGAGGAGTTACGTGAAGAGTCGGCACGAGGAGTATCAGTCGACTCGTTGACTCGAACTCGACTCGAGGAATGAACTCATCTCGAAGAGATATGTAGAGTCGGCACGAGGAGTATCAGTCGACTCGTTTACTCGGGACTCAACTCGAGGACTCATGTAGAGCCTGGATGAGGAGTTACGTGAAGAGTCGGCATGAGGAGTATCAGTCGACTCGTGGACTCGAACTCGACTCGAGGAATGAACTCATCTCGAGGAGATATATAGAGTCGGCACGATGAGTATCAGTCAACTCGTGGACTCGAACTCGACTCGAGGAATGAACTCATCTCGAGGAGATATATAGAGTCGGCACGATGAGTATCAGTCGACTCGTGGACTCGAACTCGACTCGAGGAATGAACTCATCTCGAGGAGACATGTAGAGTCTGCACGAGGAGTATCAGTCGACTCGAGGACTCGGGACTCAACTCGAGGACTCATGTAGAGCCTGCACGAGGAGTATCAGTCGACTCGTGGACTCGAACTCGACTCGAGGAATGAACTGATCTCGAGGAGATATGTAGAGTCGGCAAGAGGAGTATCAGTCGACTCGTGGACTCAGGACTCAACTCGAGGACTCATGTAGAGCCTGCACGAGGAGTTACGCGAAGAGTCGGCACGAGGAGTATCAGTCAACTCGTGGACTCGAACTCGACTCGAGGAATGAACTCATCTCGAGGAGATATATAGAGTCGGCACGATGAGTATCAGTCGACTCGTGGACTCGAACTCGACTCGAGGAATGAACTCATCTCGAGGAGACATGTAGAGTCTGCACGAGGAGTATCAGTCGACTCGTGGACTCGGGACTCAACTCGAGGACTCATGTAGAGCCTGCACGAGGAGTATCAGTCGACTCGTGGACTCGAACTCGACTCGAGGAATGAACTCATATCGAGGAGATATGTAGAGTCGGCAAGAGGAGTATCAGTCGACTCGTGGACTCAGGACTCAACTCGAGGACTCATGTAGAGCCTGCACGAGGAGTTACGTGAAGCGTCGGCACGAGGAATATCAGTCGACTCATGGACTCGAACTCGACTCGAGGAATTAACTCATCTCGAGGAGATATGTAGAGTTGGCACGAGGAGTATCAGTCAACTCGTGGACTCGAACTCGACTCGAGTAATGATATCATCTCAAGGAGACATGTAGAGTCGGCACGAGGAGTATCAGTCGACTCGTGGACTCGGGACTCAACTCGAGGACTCATGTAGAGCCTGCACGAGGAGTTACGTGAAGAGTCCGCACGAGGAGTATCAGTCGACTCGTGGACACGAACTCGACTCGAGGAATGAACTCATCTCGAGGAGATATGTAGAGTCGGCACGAGGAGTATCAATCGACTCGTGGACTCGGGACTCAACTCGAGGACTCATGTAGAGCCTGCACGAGGAGTTACGTGAAGAGTCGCCACGAGGAGTATCAGTCGACTCGTGGACTCGGGACTCTACTCGAGGACTCATGTAGAGCCTGCACGAGGAGTTACGCGAAGAGTCGGCACGAGGAGTATCAGTCGACTCGTAGACTCGAACTCGACTCGAGGAATGAACTCATCTCGAGGAGATATATAGAGTCGGCACGATGAGTATCAGTCGACTCATGGAATCGAACTCGACTCGAGGAATAAACTCATCTCGAGGAGACATGTAGAGTCTGCACGAGGAGTATCAGTCGACTTGTGGACTCATGTAGAGCCTGTACGAGAAGTTACGTGAAGAGTCGGCACGAGGAGTATCAGTCGACTCGTGGAGATGAACTCGACTCGAGGAATGAACTCATCTCGAGGAGATATGTAGAGTCGGCACGAGGAGTATCAATCGACTCGTGGACTCGGGACTCAACTTGAGGACTCATGTAGAGCCTGCACGAGGAGTTACGTGAAGAGTCGGCACGAAGAGTATCAGTAGACTCGTGGACTCGATCTCGACTCGAGGAATGAACTCATCTCGAGGAGACATGTACAGTCGGCACGAGGAGTATCAGTCGACTCGTGGACTCGGGACTCAACTCGAGGACTCATGTAGATCCTGCACGAGGAGTTACGTGAAGAGTCGGCACGAGGAGTATCAGTCGACCCGTGGACTCGAACTCGACTCGAGGAATGAACTCATCTCGAGGAGATATATAAAGTCGGCACGATGAGTATCAGTCGACTCATGGACTCAAATTCGACTCGAGGAATGAACTCATCTCGAGGAGACATGTAGAGTCTGCACGAGGAGTATCAGTCGACTCGTGGACTCATGTAGAGCCTGCACGAGGAGTTACGTGAAGAGTCGGCACGAGGAGTATCAGTCGACTCGTGGAGACGAACTCGACTCGAGGAACGAACTCATCTCGAGGAGATATGTAGAGTCGGCACGAGGAGTATCAATCGACTCGTGGACTCGGGACTCAACTCGAGGACTCATGTAGAGCCTGCACGAGGAGTTACGTGAAGAGTCGGCACGAAGAGTATCAGTAGACTCGTGGACTCGATCTCGACTCGAGGAATGAACTTATCTCGAGGAGACATGTACAGTCGGCACGAGGAGTATCAGTCGACTCGTGGACTCGAACTCGACTCGAGGAATGAACTCATCTCGAGGAGACATGTAGAGTCTTCACGAGGAGTATCAGTCGACTCGTGGACTAGGGACTCAACTCGAGGACTCATGTAGAGCCTGCACGAGGAGTTACGCGAAGAGTCGGCACGAGGAGTATCAGTCAACTCGTGGACTCGAACTCGACTCGAGGAATGAACTCATCTCGAGGAGATATATAGAGTCGGCACGATGAGTATCAGTCGACTCGTGGACTCGAACTCGACTCGAGGAATGAACTCATCTCGAGGAGACATGTAGAGTCTGCACGAGGAGTATCAGTCGACTCGTGGACTCGGGACTCAACTCGAGGACTCATGTAGAGCCTGCACGAGGAGTATCAGTCGACTCGTGGACTCGAACTCGACTCGAGGAATGAACTCATATCGAGGAGATATGTAGAGTCGGCAAGAGGAGTATCAGTCGACTCGTGGACTCAGGACTCAACTCGAGGACTCATGTAGAGCCTGCACGAGGAGTTACGTGAAGCGTCGGCACGAGGAATATCAGTCGACTCATGGACTCGAACTCGACTCGAGGAATGAACTCATCTCGAGGAGATATGTAGAGTTGGCACGAGGAGTATCAGTCGACTCGTGGACTCGAACTCGACTCGAGTAATGATATCATCTCAAGGAGACATGTAGAGTCGGCACGAGGAGTATCAGTCGACTCGTGGACTCGGGACTCAACTCGAGGACTCATGTAGAGCCTGCACGAGGAGTTACGTGAAGAGTCCGCACGAGGAGTATCAGTCGACTCGTGGACACGAACTCGACTCGAGGAATGAACTCATCTCGAGGAGATATGTAGAGTCGGCACGAGGAGTATCAATCGACTCGTGGACTCGGGACTCAACTCGAGGACTCATGTAGAGCCTGCACGAGGAGTTACGTGAAGAGTCGCCACGAGGAGTATCAGTCGACTCGTGGACTCGAACTCGACTCGAGGAATGAACTCATCTCGAGGAGATATGTAGAGTCGGCACGAGGAGTATCAGTCGACTCGTGGAATCGGGACTCAACTCGAGGACTCATGTAGAGCGTGCACGAGGAGTTACATGAAGAGTCGGCACGAGGAGTATCAGTCGACTCGTGGACTCGAACTCGACTCGAGGAATGAACTCATCTCGAGGAGACATGTAGAGTCGGCACGAGGAGTATCAGTCGACTCATGGACTCGGGACTCTACTCGAGGACTCATGTAGAGCCTGCACGAGGAGTTACGCGAAGAGTCGGCACGAGGAGTATCAGTCGACTCGTAGACTCGAACTCGACTCGAGGAATGAACTCATCTCGAGGAGATATATAGAGTCGGCACGATGAGTATCAGTCGACTCATGGAATCGAACTCGACTCGAGGAATAAACTCATCTCGAGGAGACATGTAGAGTCTGCACGAGGAGTATCAGTCGACTTGTGGACTCATGTAGAGCCTGTACGAGAAGTTACGTGAAGAGTCGGCACGAGGAGTATCAGTCGACTCGTGGAGATGAACTCGACTCGAGGAATGAACTCATCTCGAGGAGATATGTAGAGTCGGCACGAGGAGTATCAATCGACTCGTGGACTCGGGACTCAACTTGAGGACTCATGTAGAGCCTGCACGAGGAGTTACGTGAAGAGTCGGCACGAAGAGTATCAGTAGACTCGTGGACTCGATCTCGACTCGAGGAATGAACTCATCTCGAGGAGACATGTACAGTCGGCACGAGGAGTATCAGTCGACTCGTGGACTCGGGACTCAACTCGAGGACTCATGTAGATCCTGCACGAGGAGTTACGTGAAGAGTCGGCACGAGGAGTATCAGTCGACCCGTGGACTCGAACTCGACTCGAGGAATGAACTCATCTCGAGGAGATATATAAAGTCGGCACGATGAGTATCAGTCGACTCATGGACTCAAACTCGACTCGAGGAATGAACTCATCTCGAGGAGACATGTAGAGTCTGCACGAGGAGTATCAGTCGACTCGTGGACTCATGTAGAGCCTGCACGAGGAGTTACGTGAAGAGTCGGCACGAGGAGTATCAGTCGACTCGTGGAGACGAACTCGACTCGAGGAACGAACTCATCTCGAGGAGATATGTAGAGTCGGCACGAGGAGTATCAATCGACTCGTGGACTCGGGACTCAACTCGAGGACTCATGTAGAGCCTGCACGAGGAGTTACGTGTAGAGTCGGCACGAAGAGTATCAGTAGACTCGTGGACTCGATCTCGACTCGAGGAATGAACTTATCTCGAGGAGACATGTACAGTCGGCACGAGGAGTATCAGTCGACTCGTGGACTCGAACTCGACTCGAGGAATGAACTCATCTCGAGGAGACATGTAGAGTCTTCACGAGGAGTATCAGTCGACTCGTGGACTAGGGACTCAACTCGAGGACTCATGTAGAGCCTGCACGAGGAGTTACGCGAAGAGTCGGCACGAGGAGTATCAGTCAACTCGTGGACTCGAACTCGACTCGAGGAATGAACTCATCTCGAGGAGATATATAGAGTCGGCACGATGAGTATCAGTCGACTCGTGGACTCGAACTCAACTCGAGGAATGAACTCATCTCGAGGAGACATGTAGAGTCTGCACGAGGAGTATCAGTCGACTCGTGGACTCGGGACTCAACTCGAGGACTCATGTAGAGCCTGCACGAGGAGTATCAGTCGACTCGTGGACTCGAACTCGACTCGAGGAACGAACTCATCTCGAGGAGATATGTAGAGTCGGCAAGAGGAGTATCAGTCGACTCGTGGACTCAGGACTCAACTCGAGGACTCATGTAGAGCCTGCACGAGGAGTTACGTGAAGCGTCGGCACGAGGAATATCAGTCGACTCATGGACTCGAACTCGACTCGAGGAATGAACTCATCTCGAGGAGATATGTAGAGTTGGCACGAGGAGTATCAGTCGACTCGTGGACTCGAACTCGACTCGAGTAATGAAATCATCTCAAGGAGACATGTAGAGTCGGCACGAGGAATATCAGTCGACTCGTGGACTCGGGACTCAACTCGAGGACTCATGTAGAGCCTGCACGAGGAGTTACGTGAAGAGTCCGCACGAGGAGTATCAGTCGACTCGTGGACACGAACTCGACTCGAGGAATGAACTCATCTCGAGGAGATATGTAGAGTCGGCACGAGGAGTATCAATCGACTCGTGGACTCGGGACTCAACTCGAGGACTCATGTAGAGCCTGCACGAGGAGTTACGTGAAGAGTCGCCACGAGGAGTATCAGTCGACTCGTGGACTCGAACTCGACTCGAGGAATGAACTCATCTCGAGGAGATATGTAGAGTCGGCACGAGGAGTATCAGTCGACTCGTGGACTCGGGACTCAACTCGAGGACTCATGTAGAGCGTGCACGAGGAGTTACATGAAGAGTCGGCACGAGGAGTATCAGTCGACTCGTGGACTCGAACTCGACTCGAGGAATGAACTCATCTCGAGGAGACATGTAGAGTCGGCACGAGGAGTATCAGTCGACTCATGGACTCGGGACTCTACTCGAGGACTCATGTAGAGCCTGCACGAGGAGTTACGCGAAGAGTCGGCACGAGGAGTATCAGTCGACTCGTAGACTCGAACTCGACTCGAGGAATGAACTCATCTCGAGGAGATATATAGAGTCGGCACGATGAGTATCAGTCGACTCATGGAATCGAACTCGACTCGAGGAATAAACTCATCTCGAGGAGACATGTAGAGTCTGCACGAGGAGTATCAGTCGACTTGTGGACTCATGTAGAGCCTGTACGAGAAGTTACGTGAAGAGTCGGCACGAGGAGTATCAGTCGACTCGTGGAGATGAACTCGACTCGAGGAATGAACTCATCTCGAGGAGATATGTAGAGTCGGCACGAGGAGTATCAATCGACTCGTGGACTCGGGACTCAACTTGAGGACTCATGTAGAGCCTGCACGAGGAGTTACGTGAAGAGTCGGCACGAAGAGTATCAGTAGACTCGTGGACTCGATCTCGACTCGAGGAATGAACTCATCTCGAGGAGACATTTACAGTCGGCACGAGGAGTATCAGTCGACTCGTGGACTCGGGACTCAACTCGAGGACTCATGTAGATCCTGCACGAGGAGTTACGTGAAGAGTCGGCACGAGGAGTATCAGTCGACCCGTGGACTCGAACTCGACTCGAGGAATGAACTCATCTCGAGGAGATATATAAAGTCGGCACGATGAGTATCAGTCGACTCATGGACTCAAACTCGACTCGAGGAATGAACTCATCTCGAGGAGACATGTAGAGTCTGCACGAGGAGTATCAGTCGACTCGTGGACTCGGGACTCAACTCGAGGACTCATGTAGAGCCTGCACGAGGAGTATCAGTCGACTCGTGGACTCGAACTCGACTCGAGGAATGAACTCATATCGAGGAGATATGTAGAGTCGGCAAGAGGAGTATCAGTCGACTCGTGGACTCAGGACTCAACTCGAGGACTCATGTAGAGCCTGCACGAGGAGTTACGTGAAGCGTCGGCACGAGGAATATCAGTCGACTCATGGACTCGAACTCGACTCGAGGAATGAACTCATCTCGAGGAGATATGTAGAGTTGGCACGAGGAGTATCAGTCGACTCGTGGACTCGAACTCGACTCGAGTAATGATATCATCTCAAGGAGACATGTAGAGTCGGCACGAGGAGTATCAGTCGACTCGTGGACTCGGGACTCAACTCGAGGACTCATGTAGAGCCTGCACGAGGAGTTACGTGAAGAGTCCGCACGAGGAGTATCAGTCGACTCGTGGACACGAACTCGACTCGAGGAATGAACTCATCTCGAGGAGATATGTAGAGTCGGCACGAGGAGTATCAATCGACTCGTGGACTCGGGACTCAACTCGAGGACTCATGTAGAGCCTGCACGAGGAGTTACGTGAAGAGTCGCCACGAGGAGTATCAGTCGACTCGTGGACTCGAACTCGACACGAGGAATGAACTCATCTCGAGGAGATATGTAGAGTCGGCACGAGGAGTATCAGTCGACTCGTGGAATCGGGACTCAACTCGAGGACTCATGTAGAGCGTGCACGAGGAGTTACATGAAGAGTCGGCACGAGGAGTATCAGTCGACTCGTGGACTCGAACTCGACTCGAGGAATGAACTCATCTCGAGGAGACATGTAGAGTCGGCACGAGGAGTATCAGTCGACTCATGGACTCGGGACTCTACTCGAGGACTCATGTAGAGCCTGCACGAGGAGTTACGCGAAGAGTCGGCACGAGGAGTATCAGTCGACTCGTAGACTCGAACTCGACTCGAGGAATGAACTCATCTCGAGGAGATATATAGAGTCGGCACGATGAGTATCAGTCGACTCATGGAATCGAACTCGACTCGAGGAATAAACTCATCTCGAGGAGACATGTAGAGTCTGCACGAGGAGTATCAGTCGACTTGTGGACTCATGTAGAGCCTGTACGAGAAGTTACGTGAAGAGTCGGCACGAGGAGTATCAGTCGACTCGTGGAGATGAACTCGACTCGAGGAATGAACTCATCTCGAGGAGATATGTAGAGTCGGCACGAGGAGTATCAATCGACTCGTGGACTCGGGACTCAACTTGAGGACTCATGTAGAGCCTGCACGAGGAGTTACGTGAAGAGTCGGCACGAAGAGTATCAGTAGACTCGTGGACTCGATCTCGACTCGAGGAATGAACTCATCTCGAGGAGACATGTACAGTCGGCACGAGGAGTATCAGTCGACTCGTGGACTCGGGACTCAACTCGAGGACTCATGTAGATCCTGCACGAGGAGTTACGTGAAGAGTCGGCACGAGGAGTATCAGTCGACCCGTGGACTCGAACTCGACTCGAGGAATGAACTCATCTCGAGGAGATATATAAAGTCGGCACGATGAGTATCAGTCGACTCATGGACTCAAACTCGACTCGAGGAATGAACTCATCTCGAGGAGACATGTAGAGTCTGCACGAGGAGTATCAGTCGACTCGTGGACTCATGTAGAGCCTGCACGAGGAGTTACGTGAAGAGTCGGCACGAGGAGTATCAGTCGACTCGTGGAGACGAACTCGACTCGAGGAACGAACTCATCTCGAGGAGATATGTAGAGTCGGCACGAGGAGTATCAATCGACTCGTGGACTCGGGACTCAACTCGAGGACTCATGTAGAGCCTGCACGAGGAGTTACGTGTAGAGTCGGCACGAAGAGTATCAGTAGACTCGTGGACTCGATCTCGACTCGAGGAATGAACTTATCTCGAGGAGACATGTACAGTCGGCACGAGGAGTATCAGTCGACTCGTGGACTCGAACTCGACTCGAGGAATGAACTCATCTCGAGGAGACATGTAGAGTCTTCACGAGGAGTATCAGTCGACTCGTGGACTAGGGACTCAACTCGAGGACTCATGTAGAGCCTGCACGAGGAGTTACGCGAAGAGTCGGCACGAGGAGTATCAGTCAACTCGTGGACTCGAACTCGACTCGAGGAATGAACTCATCTCGAGGAGATATATAGAGTCGGCACGATGAGTATCAGTCGACTCGTGGACTCGAACTCAACTCGAGGAATGAACTCATCTCGAGGAGACATGTAGAGTCTGCACGAGGAGTATCAGTCGACTCGTGGACTCGGGACTCAACTCGAGGACTCATGTAGAGCCTGCACGAGGAGTATCAGTCGACTCGTGGACTCGAACTCGACTCGAGGAACGAACTCATCTCGAGGAGATATGTAGAGTCGGCAAGAGGAGTATCAGTCGACTCGTGGACTCAGGACTCAACTCGAGGACTCATGTAGAGCCTGCACGAGGAGTTACGTGAAGCGTCGGCACGAGGAATATCAGTCGACTCATGGACTCGAACTCGACTCGAGGAATGAACTCATCTCGAGGAGATATGTAGAGTTGGCACGAGGAGTATCAGTCGACTCGTGGACTCGAACTCGACTCGAGTAATGAAATCATCTCAAGGAGACATGTAGAGTCGGCACGAGGAATATCAGTCGACTCGTGGACTCGGGACTCAACTCGAGGACTCATGTAGAGCCTGCACGAGGAGTTACGTGAAGAGTCCGCACGAGGAGTATCAGTCGACTCGTGGACACGAACTCGACTCGAGGAATGAACTCATCTCGAGGAGATATGTAGAGTCGGCACGAGGAGTATCAATCGACTCGTGGACTCGGGACTCAACTCGAGGACTCATGTAGAGCCTGCACGAGGAGTTACGTGAAGAGTCGCCACGAGGAGTATCAGTCGACTCGTGGACTCGAACTCGACTCGAGGAATGAACTCATCTCGAGGAGATATGTAGAGTCGGCACGAGGAGTATCAGTCGACTCGTGGACTCGGGACTCAACTCGAGGACTCATGTAGAGCGTGCACGAGGAGTTACATGAAGAGTCGGCACGAGGAGTATCAGTCGACTCGTGGACTCGAACTCGACTCGAGGAATGAACTCATCTCGAGGAGACATGTAGAGTCGGCACGAGGAGTATCAGTCGACTCATGGACTCGGGACTCTACTCGAGGACTCATGTAGAGCCTGCACGAGGAGTTACGCGAAGAGTCGGCACGAGGAGTATCAGTCGACTCGTAGACTCGAACTCGACTCGAGGAATGAACTCATCTCGAGGAGATATATAGAGTCGGCACGATGAGTATCAGTCGACTCATGGAATCGAACTCGACTCGAGGAATAAACTCATCTCGAGGAGACATGTAGAGTCTGCACGAGGAGTATCAGTCGACTTGTGGACTCATGTAGAGCCTGTACGAGAAGTTACGTGAAGAGTCGGCACGAGGAGTATCAGTCGACTCGTGGAGATGAACTCGACTCGAGGAATGAACTCATCTCGAGGAGATATGTAGAGTCGGCACGAGGAGTATCAATCGACTCGTGGACTCGGGACTCAACTTGAGGACTCATGTAGAGCCTGCACGAGGAGTTACGTGAAGAGTCGGCACGAAGAGTATCAGTAGACTCGTGGACTCGATCTCGACTCGAGGAATGAACTCATCTCGAGGAGACATTTACAGTCGGCACGAGGAGTATCAGTCGACTCGTGGACTCGGGACTCAACTCGAGGACTCATGTAGATCCTGCACGAGGAGTTACGTGAAGAGTCGGCACGAGGAGTATCAGTCGACCCGTGGACTCGAACTCGACTCGAGGAATGAACTCATCTCGAGGAGATATATAAAGTCGGCACGATGAGTATCAGTCGACTCATGGACTCAAACTCGACTCGAGGAATGAACTCATCTCGAGGAGACATGTAGAGTCTGCACGAGGAGTATCAGTCGACTCGTGGACTCATGTAGAGCCTGCACGAGGAGTTACGTGAAGAGTCGGCACGAGGAGTATCAGTCGACTCGTGGAGACGAACTCGACTCGAGGAACGAACTCATCTCGAGGAGATATGTAGAGTCGGCACGAGGAGTATCAATCGACTCGTGGACTCGGGACTCAACTCGAGGACTCATGTAGATCCTGCACGAGGAGTTACGTGAAGAGTCGGCACGAAGAGTATCAGTAGACTCGTGGACTCGATCTCGACTCGAGGAATGAACTTATCTCGAGGAGACATGTACAGTCGGCACGAGGAGTATCAGTCGACTCGTGGACTCGAACTCGACTCGAGGAATGAACTCATCTCGAGGAGACATGTAGAGTCTTCACGAGGAGTATCAGTCGACTCGTGGACTAGGGACTCAACTCGAGGACTCATGTAGAACTTGCACGAGGAGTTACGCGAAGAGTCGGCACGAGGAGTATCAGTCAACTCGTGGACTCGAACTCGACTCGAGGACTGAACTCATCTCGAGGAGATATATAGAGTCGGCACGATGAGTATCAGTCGACTCGTGGACTCGAACTCGACTCGAGGAATGAACTCATCTCGAGGAGACATGTAGAGTCTGCACGAGGAGTATCAGTCGACTCGTGGACTCGGGACTCAACTCGAGGACTCATGTAGAGCCTGCACGAGGAGTATCAGTCGACTCGTGGACTCGAACTCGACTCGAGGAATGAACTCATCTCGAGGAGATATGTAGAGTCGGCAAGAGGAGTATCAGTCGACTCGTGGACTCAGGACTCAACTCGAGGACTCATGTAGAGCCTGCACGAGGAGTTACGTGAAGCGTCGGCACGAGGAATATCAGTCGACTCATGGACTCGAACTCGACTCGAGGAATGAACTCATCTCGAGGAGATATGTAGAGTTGGCACGAGGAGTATCAGTCGACTCGTGGACTCGAACTCGACTCGAGTAATGAAATCATCTCAAGGAGACATGTAGAGTCGGCACGAGGAGTATCAGTCGACTCGTGGACTCGGGACTCAACTCGAGGACTCATGTAGAGCCTGCACGAGGAGTTACGTGAAGAGTCCGCACGAGGAGTATCAGTCGACTCGTGGACACGAACTCGACTCGAGGAATGAACTCATCTCGAGGAGATATGTAGAGTCGGCATGAGGAGTATCAATCGACTCGTGGACTCGGGACTCAACTCGAGGACTCATGTAGAGCCTGCACGAGGAGTTACGTGAAGAGTCGCCACGAGGAGTATCAGTCGACTCGTGGACTCGAACTCGACTCGAGGAATGAACTCATCTCGAGGAGATATGTAGAGTCGGCACGAGGAGTATCAGTCGACTCGTGGACTCGGGACTCAACTCGAGGACTCATGTAGAGCGTGCACGAGGAGTTACATGAAGAGTCGGCACGAGGAGTATCAGTCGACTCGTGGACTCGAACTCGACTCGAGGAATGAACTCATCTCGAGGAGACATGTAGAGTCGGCACGAGGAGTATCAGTCGACTCATGGACTCGGGACTCTACTCGAGGACTCATGTAGAGCCTGCACGAGGAGTTACGCGAAGAGTCGGCACGAGGAGTATCAGTCGACTCGTAGACTCGAACTCGACTCGAGGAATGAACTCATCTCGAGGAGATATATAGAGTCGGCACGATGAGTATCAGTCGACTCATGGAATCGAACTCGACTCAAGGAATAAACTCATCTCGAGGAGACATGTAGAGTCTGCACGAGGAGTATCAGTCGACTTGTGGACTCATGTAGAGCCTGTACGAGAAGTTACGTGAAGAGTCGGCACGAGGAGTATCAGTCGACTCGTGGAGATGAACTCGACTCGAGGAATGAACTCATCTCGAGGAGATATGTAGAGTCGGCACGAGGAGTATCAATCGACTCGTGGACTCGGGACTCAACTTGAGGACTCATGTAGAGCCTGCACGAGGAGTTACGTGAAGAGTCGGCACGAAGAGTATCAGTAGACTCGTGGACTCGATCTCGACTCGAGGAATGAACTCATCTCGAGGAGACATGTACAGTCGGCACGAGGAGTATCAGTCGACTCGTGGACTCGGGACTCAACTCGAGGACTCATGTAGATCCTGCACGAGGAGTTACGTGAAGAGTCGGCACGAGGAATATCAGTCGACCCGTGGACTCGAACTCGACTCGAGGAATGAACTCATCTCGAGGAGATATATAAAGTCGGCACGATGAGTATCAGTCGACTCATGGACTCAAACTCGACTCGAGGAATGAACTCATCTCGAGGAGACATGTAGAGTCTGCACGAGGAGTATCAGTCGACTCGTGGACTCATGTAGAGCCTGCACGAGGAGTTACGTGAAGAGTCGGCACGAGGAGTATCAGTCGACTCGTGGAGACGAACTCGACTCGAGGAACGAACTCATCTCGAGGAGATATGTAGAGTCGGCACGAGGAGTATCAATCGACTCGTGGACTCGGGACTCAACTCGAGGACTCATGTAGAGCCTGCACGAGGAGTTACGTGAAGAGTCGGCACGAAGAGTATCAGTAGACTCGTGGACTCGATCTCGACTCGAGGAATGAATTTATCTCGAGGAGACATGTACAGTCGGCACGAGGAGTATCAGTCGACTCGTGGACTCGAACTCGACTCGAGGAATGAACTCATCTCGAGGAGACATGTAGAGTCTTCACGAGGAGTATCAGTCGACTCGTGGACTAGGGACTCAACTCGAGGACTCATGTAGAGCCTGCACGAGGAGTTACGTGAAGAATCGGAACTAGGAGTATCAGTCGACTCGTGGACTCGAACTCGACTCGAGGAATGAACTCATCTCGAGGAGATATGTAGAGTCGGCAAGAGGAGTATCTGTCGACTCGTGGACTCAGGACTCAACTCGAGGACTCATGTAGAGCCTGCACGAGGAGTTACGTGAAGCGTCGGCACGAGGAGTATCAGTCGACTCATGGACTCGAACTCGACTCGAGGAATGAACTCATCTCGAGGAGATATGTAGATTTGGCACGAGGAGTATCAGTCGACTCGTGGACTCGAACTCGACTCGAGTAATGAAATCATCTCGAGGAGACATGTAGAGTCCGCACGAGGAGTATCAGTCGACTCGTGGACTCGGGACTCAACTCGAGGACTCATGTAGAGCTTGCACGAGGAGTTACGTGAAGAGTCCGCACGAGGAGTATCAGTCGACTCGTGGACACGAAGTCGACTCGAGGAATGAACTCATCTCGAGGAGATATGTAGAGTCGGCACGAGGAGTATCAATCGACTCGTGGACTCGGGACTCAACTCGAGGACTCATGTAGAGCCTGCACAAGGAGTTACGTGAAGAGTCGCCACTAGGAGTAACAGTAGACTCGTGGACTCGATCTCGACTCGAGGAATGAACTCATCTCGAGGAGACATGTAGAGTCGGCACGAGGAGTATCAGTCGACTCGTGGACTCGGGACTCAACTCGAGGACTCATGTAGATCCTGCACGAGGAGTTACGTGAAGAGTCGGCACGAGGAGTATTAGTCGACTCGTGGACTCAAACTCGACTCGAGGAATGAACTCATCTCGAGGAGATATGTAGAGTCGGCACGAGGAGTATCAGTCGACTCGTGGACTCGGGACTCAACTCGAGGACTCATGTAGAGCGTGCACGAGGAGTTACGTGAAGAGTCAGCACGAGGAGTATCAGTCGACTCGTGGACTCGAACTCGACTCGAGGAATGAACTCATCTCGAGGAGACATGTAGAGTCGGCACGAGGAGTATCTGTCGACTCATGGACTCGGGACTAAACTCGAGGACTCATGTAGAGCCTGCACGAGGAGTTACGCGAAGAGTCGACACGAGGAGTATCAGTCGACTCGTGGACTCGAACTCGACTCGAGGAATGAACTCATCTCGAGGAGATATATAGAGTCGGCACGATGAGTATCAGTCGAATCGTGGACTCGAACTGGACTCGAGGAATGAACTCATCTCGAGGAGACACATTAGAGTCTGCACGAGGAGTATCAGTCGACTCGTGGACTCATGTAGAGCCTGCACGAGGAGTTACGTGAAGAGTTGGCACGAGGAGTATCAGTCGACTCGTGGTGACGAACTCGACTCGAGGAATGAACTCATCTCGAGGAGATATGTAGAGTCGGCACGAGGAGTATCAATCGACTCGTGGACTCGGGACTCAACTCGAGGACTCATGTAGAGCCTGCACTAGGAGTTACGTGAAGAATCGGAACTAGGAGTATTAGTCGACTCGTGGACTCGAACTCGACTCGAGGAATGAACTCATCTCGAGGAGATATGTAGAGTCGGCAAGAGGAGTATCAGTCGACTCGTGGACTCAGGACTCAACTAGAGGACTCATGTAGAGCCTGCACGAGGAGTTACGTGAAGAGTCGGCACGAGGAGTATCAGTCGACTCGTGGACTAGAACTCGACTCGAGGAATGAACTCATCTCGAGGAGATATGTAGAGTCGGCACGAGGAGTATCAGTCGACTCGTGGACTCGGGACTCAACTCGAGGACTAATGTAGAGCCTGCACGAGGAGTTACGTGAAGAGTCGGCACGAGGAGTATCAATCGACTCGTGGACTCGGGACTCAACTCGAGGACTCATGTAGAGCCTGCACGAGGAGTTACGTGAAGAATCGGAACTAGGAGTATCAGTCGACTCGTGGACTCGAACTCGACTCGAGGAATGAACTCATCTCGAGGAGATATGTAGAGTCGGCAAGAGGAGTATCAGTCGACTCGTGGACTCAAGACTCAACTCGAGGACTCATGTAGAGCCTGCACGAGGAGTTACGTGAAGCGTCGGCACGAGGAGTATCAGTCGACTCATGGACTCGAACTCGACTCGAGGAATGAACTCATCTCGAGGAGATATGTAGAGTTGGCACGAGGAGTATCAGTCGACTCGTGGACTCGGGACTCAACTCTAGGACTTATGTAGAGCCTGCACGAGGAGTTACGTGAAGAGTCGGCACGAGGAGTATCAGTCGACTCATGGACTAGAACTTGACTCGAGGAATGAACTCATCTCGAGGAGATATGTAGAGTCGGCACGAGGAGTATCAGTCGACTCGTGGACTCGGGACTCAACTCGAGGACTAATGTAGAGCCTGCACGAGGAGTTACGTGAAGAGTCGGCACGAGGAGTATCAGTTGACTAGTGGACTCGAACTCGACTCGATGAATGAACTCATCTCGAGGAGACATGTAGAGTCGGCACGGGGAGTATCAGTCGACTCGTGGACTCGGGACTCAACTCGAGGACTTATGTAGAGCCTGCACGAGGAGTTACGTGAAGAGTCGGCACGAGGAGTATCAGTCGACTCGTGGACTCGAACTCGACTCGAGGAATGAACTCATCTCGAAGAGATATGTAGAGTCGGCACGAGGAGTATCAGTCGACTCGTTTACTCGGGACTCAACTTGAGGACTCATGTAGAGCCTGGATGAGGAGTTACGTGAAGAGTCGGCATGAGGAGTATCAGTCGACTCGTGGACTCGAACTCGACTCGAGGAATGAACTCATCTCGAGGAGACATGTAGAGTCGGCACGAGGAGTATCTGTCGACTCATGGACTCGGGTCTGAACTCGAGGACTCATGTAGAGCCTGCACGAGGAGTTACGTGAAGAGTCGGCACGAGGAGTATCAATCGACTCGTGGACTCGAACTCGACTCAAGGAATGAACTCATCTCGAGGAGATATGTAGAGTCAGCACGAGGAGTATCACTCGACTCGTGGACTAGAACTCGACTCGAGGAATGAACTCATCTCGAGGAGACACGTAGAGTCGGCACGAGGAGTATCAGTCGACTCGTGGACTCGAACTCGATTCGAGGATTGAACTCATCTCGAGGAGACACGTAGAGTCTTCACGAGGGGTATCAGTCGACTCGTGGACTCGGCACTCAACTCGAGGAGACATGTAGAGCCTGGATGAGGAGTTACGTGAAGAGTCGGCACGAGGAGTACCAGTCGACTCGTGGACTCGAACTCGACTCGAGGAATGAACTCATCTCGAGGAGACATGTAGAGTCGGCACGAGGAGTATCAGTCGACTCGTGGACTCGGGACTCAACTCGAGGACTCATGTAGAGCCTGCACGAGGAGTTACGTGAAGAGTCGGCACGAGGAGTATCAGTCGACTCGTGGACTCGAACTCGACTCGAGGAATGAACTCATCTCGAGGAGACATGTAGAGTCTTCACGAGGGGTATCTGTCGACTCGTGGACTAGGGACTCAACTCGAGGACTCATGTAGAGCCTGCACGAGGAGTTACGTGAAGAATCGGAACTAGGAGTATCAGTCGACTCGTGGACTCGAACTCGACTCGAGGAATGAACTCATCTCGAGGAGATATGTAGAGTCGGCAAGAGGAGTATCAGTCGACTCGTGGACTCAGGACTCAACTCGAGGACTCATGTAGACCCTGCACGAGGAGTTACGTGAAGCGTCGGCACGAGGAGTATTAGTCGACTCATGGACTCGAACACGACTCGAGGAATGAACTCATCTCGAGGAGATATGTAGAGTCGGCACGAGGAGTATCTGTCGACTCATGGACTCGGGACTGAACTCGAGGACTCATGTAGAGCCTGGATGAGGAGTTACGTGAAGAGTCGGCATGAGGAGTATCAGTCGACTCGTGGACTCGAACTCGACTCGAGGAATGAACTCATCTCGAGGAGACATGTAGATTCGGCACGAGGAGTATCTGTCGACTCATGGACTCGGGTCTGAACTCGAGGACTCATGTAGAGCCTGCACGAGGAGTTACGTGAAGAGTCGGCACGAGGAGTATCAATCGACTCGTGGACTCGAACTCGACTCAAGGAATGAACTCATCTCGAGGAGATATGTAGAGTCAGCACGAGGAGTATCACTCGACTCGTGGACTAGAACTCGACTCGAGGAATGAACTCATCTCGAGGAGACACGTAGAGTCGGCACGAGGAGTATCAGTCGACTCGTGGACTCGAACTCGATTCGAGGATTGATCTCATCTCGAGGAGACACGTAGAGTCTTCACGAGGGGTATCAGTCGACTCGTGGACTCGGCACTCAACTCGAGGAGACATGTAGAGCCTGGATGAGGAGTTACGTGAAGAGTCGGCACGAGGAGTACCAGTCGACTCGTGGACTCGAACTCGACTCGAGGAATGAACTCATCTCGAGGAGACATGTAGAGTCGGCACGAGGAGTATCAGTCGACTCGTGGACTCGGGACTCAACTCGAGGACTCATGTAGAGCCTGCACGAGGAGTTACGTGAAGAGTCGGCACGAGGAGTATCAGTCGACTCGTGGACTCGAACTCGACTCGAGGAATGAACTCATCTCGAGGAGACATGTAGAGTCTTCACGAGGGGTATCTGTCTACTCGTGGACTAGGGACTCAACTCGAGGACTCATGTAGAGCCTGCACGAGGAGTTACGTGAAGAATCGGAACTAGGAGTATCAGTCGACTCGTGGACTCGAACTCGACTCGAGGAATGAACTCATCTCGAGGAGATATGTAGAGTCGGCAAGAGGAGTATCAGTCGACTCGTGGACTCAGGACTCAACTCGAGGACTCATGTAGAGCCTGCACGAGGAGTTACGTGAAGCGTCGGCACGAGGAGTATTAGTCGACTCATGGACTCGAACTCGACTCGAGGAATGAACTCATCTCGAGGAGATATGTAGAGTCGGCACGAGGAGTATCTGTCGACTCATGGACTCGGGACTGAACTCGAGGACTCATGTAGAGCCTACACGAGGAGTTACGTGAAGAGTCGGCACGAGGAGTATCAATCGACTCGTGGACTCGAACTCGACTCGAGGAATGAACTCATCTCGAGGAGATATGTAGAGTCGGCACGAGGAGTATCACTCGACTCGTGGACTCGAACTCGACTCGAGGAATGAACTCATCTCGAGGAGACACGTAGAGTCGGCACGAGGAGTATCAGTCGACTCGTGGACTCGAACTCGACTCGAGGAATGAACTCATCTCGAGGAGACACGTAGAGTCGGCACGAGGAGTATCAGTCGACTCGTGGACTCGGGACTCAACTCGAGGACTCATGTAGATCCTGCACGAGGAGTTACGTGAAGAGTCGGCACGAGGAGTATCAGTCGACTCGTGGACACGAACTCGACTCGAGGAATGAACTCATCTCGAGGAGATATGTAGAGTCGGCACGAGGAGTATCAATCGACTCGTGGACTCGGGACTCAACTCGAGGACTCATGTAGAGCCTGCACGAGGAGTTACGTGAAGAGTCGCCACTAGGAGTATCAGTCGACTCGTGGACTCGATCTCGACTCGAGGAAAGAACTCATCTCGAGGAGACATGTACAGTCGGCACGAGGAGTATCAGTCGACTCGTGGACTCGGGACTCAACTCGAGGACTCATGTAGATCCTGCATGAGGAGTTACGTGAAGAGTCGGCGCGAGGAGTATCAGTCGACTCGTGGACTCGAACTCGACTCGAGGAATGAACTCATCTCGAGGATATATGTAGAGTCGGCACAAGGAGTATCAGTCGACTCGTGGACTCGGGACTCAACTCGAGGACTCATGTAGAGCGTGCACGAGGAGTTACGTGAAGAGTCGGCACGAGGAGTATCAGTCGACTCGTGGACTCGAACTCGACTCGAGGAATAAACTCATCTCGAGGAGACATGTAGAGTCGGCACGAGGAGTATCAGTTGACTCATGGACTCGGGACTAAACTCGAGGACTCATGTAGAGCCTGGACGAGGAGTTACGCGAAGAGTCGGCACGAGGAGTATCAGTCGACTCGTGGACTCGAACTCGACTCGAGGAATGAACTCATCTCGAGGAGACATGTAGAGTCGGCACGAGGAGTATCAGTCGACTCGTGGACTCATGTAGAGCCTGCACGAGGAGTTACGTGAAGAGTCGGCACGAGGAGTATCAGTCGACTCGTGGAGACGAACTCGACTCGAGGAATGAACTCATCTCGAGGAGATATGTAGAGTCGGCACGAGGAGTATCAATCGACTCGTGGACTCGGGACTCAACTCGAGGACTCATGTAGAGCCTGCACGAGGAGTTACGTGAAGAGTCGGCACGAAGAGTATCAGTAGACTCGTGGACTCGATCTCGACTCGAGGAATGAACTCATCTCGAGGAGACATGTACAATCGGCACGAGGAGTATCAGTCGACTCCTGGAATCGAACTCGACTCGAGGAATGAACTCATCTCGAGGAGACATGTAGAGTCTTCACGAGGAGTATCAGTCGACTCGTGGACTAGGGACTCAACTCGAGGATTCATGTAGAGCCTGCACGAGGAGATACGTGAAGAGTCGGCACGAGGATTATCAGTACTCGTGGACTCGAACTTGACTCGAGGAATGAACTCATCTCGAGGAGATATGTAGAGTCGGCACGAGGAGTATCAGTCGACTCGTGGACTCGGGACTCAACTCGAGGACTCATGTAGAGCCTGGATGAGGAGTTACATGAAGAGTCGGCATGAGGAGTATCAGTCGACTCGTGGACTCGAACTCGACTCGAGGAATGAACTCATCTCGAGGAGACATGTAGAGTCGGCACCAGGAGTATCTGTCGACTCATGGACTCGGGACTGAACTCGAGGACTCATATAGAGCCTCCACGAGGAGTTACGTGAAGAGTCGGCACGAGGAGTATCAATCGACTCGTGGACTCGAACTCGACTCGAGGAATGAACTCATCTCGAGGAGATATGTAGAGTCGGCACGAGGAGTATCACTCGACTCGTGGACTCGAACTCGACTCGAGGAATGAACTCATCTCGAGGAGACACGTAGAGTCGGCACGAGGAGTATCAGTCGACTCGTGGACTCGAACTCGACTCGAGGAATGAACTCATCTCGAGGAGACATGTAGACTCTTCACGAGGAGTATCAGTCGACTCGTGGACTAGGGACTCAACTCGAGGACTCATGTAGAGCCTGCACGAGGAGTTACGTGAAGAGTCGGCACGAGGAGTATCAGTCGACTCGTGGACTCGAACTCGACTCGAGGAATGAACTCATCTCGAGGAGATATGTAGAGTCGGCACGAGGAGTATCAGTCGACTCGTGGACTCAGGACTCAACTCGAGGACTCATGTAGAGCCTGCACGAGGAGTTACGTGAAGCGTCGGCACGAGGAGTATCAGTCGACTCATGGACTCGAACTCGACTCGAGGAATGAACTCATCTCGAGGAGATATGTAGAGTTGGCACGAGGAGTATCAGTCGACTCGTGGACTCTGGACTCAACTCGAGGACTCATGTAGAGCCTGCACGAGGAGTTACGTGAAGAGTCGGCACGAGGAGTATCAGTCGACTTGTGGACTCGAACTCGACTCGAGGAATGAACTCATCTCGAGGAGACATGTAGAGTCGGCACGAGGAGTATCGGTCGACTCGTGGACTCGAACTCGACTCGAGTAATGAAATCATCTCGAGGAGACATGTAGAGTTGGCACGAGGAATATCAGTCGACTCGTGGACTCGGGACTCAACTCGAGGACTCATGTAGAGCCTGCACGAGGAGTTACGTGACGAGTCGGCACGAGGAGTATCAGTCGACTCGTGGACACGAACTCGACTCGAGGAATGAACTCATCTCGAGGAGACATGTATAGTCGGCACGAGGAGTATCAGTCGACTCGTGGACTCATATACAGCCTGCACGAGGAGTTACGTGAAGAGTCGGCACGAGGAGTATCAGTCGACTCGTGGAGACGAACTCGACTCGAGGAATGAACTCATCTCGAGGAGATATGTAGAGTCGGGAAGAGGAGTATCAATCGACTCGTGGACTCGGGACTCAACTCGAGGACTCATGTAGAGCCTGCACGAGGAGTTACGTGAAGAGTCGGCACGAAGAGTATCAGTAGACTCGTGGACTCGATATCGACTCGAGGAATGAACTCATCTCGAGGAGACATGTACAATCGGCACGAGGAGTATCAGTCGACTCATGGACTCGAACTCGACTTGAGGAATGAAATCATCTCGAGGAGACATGTAGAGTCTTCACGAGGAGTATCAGTCGACTCGTGGACTACGGACTCAACTCGAGGACTCATGTAGAGCCTGCACGAGGAGTTACGTGAAGAGTCGGCACGAGGAGTATCAGTCGACTCGTGGACTCGAACTCGACTCGAGGAATGAACTCATCTCGAGGAGATATGTAGAGTCGGCACGAGGAGTATCAGTCGACTCGTGGACTCGGGACTCAACTCGAGGACTCATGTAGAGCCTGGATGAGGAGTTACGTGAAGAGTCGGCATGAGGAGTATCAGTCGACTCGTGGACTCGAACTCGACTCGAGGAATGAACTCATCTCGAGGAGACATGTAGAGTCGGCACGAGGAGTATCTGTCGACTCATGGACTCGGGACTGAACTCGAGCACTCATGTAGAGCCTGCACGAGGAGTTACGTGAAGAGTCGGCACGAGGAGTATCAATCGACTCGTGGACTCGAACTCGACTCGAGGAATGAACTCATCTCGAGGAGATATGTAGAGTCAGCACGAGGAGTATCACTGGACTCGTGGACTCGAACTCGACTCGAGGAATGAACTCCTCTCGAGGAGACACGTAGAGTCGGCACGAGGAGTATCAGTCGACTCGTGGACTCGAACTCGACTCGAGGAATGAACTCATCTCGAGGAGACACGTAGAGTCGGCACGAGGAGTATCAGTTGACTCGTGGACTCGGGACTCAACTCGAGGACTCATGTAGAGCCTGCACGAGGAGTTACGTGAAGAGTCGGCACGAGGAGTATCAGTCGACTCGTGGACACGTACTCGACTCGAGGAATGAACTCATCTCGAGGAGATATGTAGAGTCGGCACGAGGAGTATCAATCGACTCGTGGACTCGGGACTCAACTCGAGGACTCATATAGAGCCTGCACGAGGAGTTACGTGAAGAGTCGCCACTAGGAGTATCAGTAGACTCGTGGACTCGGGACTCAACTCGAGGACTCATGTAGATCCTGCACGAGGAGTTACGTGAAGAGTCGGCACGAGGAGTATCAGTCGACTCGTGGACTCGAACTCGACTCGAGGAATGAACTCATCTCGAGGAGATATGTAGAGTCGGAACAAGGAGTATCAGTCGACTCGTGGACTCGGGACTCAACTCGAGGACTCATGTAGAGCTTGCATGAGGATTTACGTGAAGAGTCGGCACGAGGAGTATCAATCGACTCGTGGACTCGAACTCGACTCGAGGAATGAACTCATCTCGAGGAGATATGTAGAGTCGGCACGAGGAGTATCACTCGACTCGTGGACTCGAACTCGACTCGAGGAATGAACTCATCTCGAGGAGACACGTAGAGTCGGCACGACGAGTATCAGTCGACTCGTGGACTCGAACTCGACTCGAGGAATGAACTCATCTCGAGGAGACACGTAGAGTCGGCACGAGGAGTATCAGTCGACTCGTGGACTCGGGACTCAACTCGAGGACTCATGTAGAGCCTGCACGAGGAGTTACGTGAAGAGTCGGCACTAGGAGTATCAGTCGACTCGTGGACACGAACTCGACTCGAGGAATGAACTCATCTCGAGGAGATATGTAGAGTCGGCACGAGGAGTATCAATCGACTCGTGGACTCGGGACTCAACTCGAGGACTCATGTAGAGCCTGCACGAGGAGTTACGTGAAGAGTCGCCACTAGGAGTATCAGTAGACTCGTGGAATCGATCTCGACTCGAGGAAAGAACTCATCTCGAGGAGACATGTACAGTCGGCACGAGGAGTATCAGTCGACTCGTGGACTCGGGACTCAACTCGAGGACTCATGTAGATCCTGCACGAGGAGTTACGTGAAGAGTCGGCACGAGGAGTATCAGTCGACTCGTGGACTCGAACTCGACTCGAGGAATGAACTCATCTCGAGGAGATATGTAGAGTCGGCACAAGGAGTATCAGTCGACTCGTGGACTCGGTACTCAACTCGAGGACTCATGTAGAACCTGGATGAGGAGTTACATGAAGAGTCGGCATGAGGAGTATCAGTCGACTCGTGGACTCGAACTCGACTCGAGGAATGAACTCATCTCGAGGAGACATGTAGAGTCGGCACGAGGAGTATCTGTCGACTCATGGACTCGGGACTGAACTCGAGGACTCATATAGAGCCTCCACGAGGAGTTACGTGAAGAGTCGGCACGAGGAGTATCAATCGACTCGTGGACTCGAACTCGACTCGAGGAATGAACTCATCTGGAGGAGATATGTAGAGTCGGCACGAGGAGTATCACTCGACTCGTGGACTCGAACTCGACTCGAGGAATGAACTCATCTCGAGGAGACACGTAGAGTCGGCACGAGGAGTATCAGTCGACTCGTGGACTCGAACTCGACTCGAGGAATGAACTCATCTCGAGGAGACATGTAGAGTCTTCACGAGGGGTATCAGTCGACTCGTGGACTAGGGACTCAACTCGAGGACTCATGTAGAGCCTGCACGAGGAGTTACGTGAAGAATCGGAACTAGGAGTATCAGTCGACTCGTGGACTCGAACTCGACTCGAGGAATGAACTCATCTCGAGGAGATATGTAGAGTCGGCAAGAGGAGTATCAGTCGACTCGTGGACTCAGGACTCAACTCGAGGACTCATGTAGAGCCTGCACGAGGAGTTACGTGAAGCGTCGGCACGAGGAGTATCAGTCGACTCATGGACTCGAACTCGACTCGAGGAATGAACTCATATCGAGGAGATATGTAGAGTTGGCACGAGGAGTATCAGTCGACTCGTGGACTCGGGACTCAACTCGAGGACTCATGTAGAGCCTGCACGAGGAGTTACGTGAAGAGTCGGCACGAGGAGTATCAGTCGACTTGTGGACTCGAACTCGACTCGAGGAATGAACTCATCTCGAGGAGACAAGTAGAGTCGGCACGAGGAGTATCGGTCGACTCGTGGACTCGAACTCGACTCGAGTAATGAAATCATATCGAGGAGACATGTAGAGTTGGCACGAGGAATATCAGTCGACTCGTGGACTCGGGACTCAACTCGAGGACTCATGTAGAGCCTGCACGAGGAGTTACGTGAAGAGTCGGCACGAGGAGTATCAGTCGACTCGTGGACACGAACTCGACTCGAGGAATGAACTCATCTCGAGGAGACATGTATAGTCGGCACGAGGAGTATCAGTCGACTCGTGGACTCATATAGAGCATGCACGAGGAGTTACGTGAAGAGTCGGCACGAGGAGTATCAGTCGACTCGTGGAGACGAACTCGACTCGAGGAATGAACTCATCTCGAGGAGATATGTAGAGTCGGGACGAGGAGTATCAATCGACTCGTGGACTCGGGACTCAACTCGAGGACTCATGTAGAGCCTGCACGAGGAGTTACGTGAAGAGTCGGCACGAAGAGTATCAGTAGACTCGTGGACTCGATATCGACTCGAGGAATGAACTCATCTCGAGGAGACATGTACAATCGGCACGACGAGTATCAGTCGACTCATGGACTCGAACTCGACTCGAGGAATGAACTCATCTAGAGGAGACATGTAGAGTCTTCACGAGGAGTATCAGTCGACTCGTGGACTAGGGACTCAACTCGAGGACTCATGTAGAGCCTGCACGAGGAGTTACGTGAAGAGTCGGCACGAGGAGTATCAGTCGACTCGTGGACTCGGGACTCAACTCGAGGACTCATGTAGAGCCTGCACGAGGAGTTACGTGAAGAGTCGGCACGAGGAGTATCAGTCGACTCGTGGACACGAACTCGACTCGAGGAATGAACTCATCTCGAGGAGATATGTAGAGTCGACACGAGGAGTATCAATCGACTCGTGGACTCGGGACTCAACTCGAGGACTCATGTAGAGCTTGCACGAGGAGTTACGTGAAGAGTCGCCACTAGGAGTATCAGTAGACTCGTGGCCTCGATCTCGACTCGAGGAAAGAACTCATCTCGAGGAGACATGTACAGTCGGCACGAGGAGTATCAGTCGACTCGTGGACTCGGGACTCAACTCGAGGACTCATGTAGATCCTGCACGAGGAGTTACGTGAAGAGTCGGCACGAGGAGTATCAGTCGACTCGTGGACTCGAACTCGACTCGAGGAATGAACTCATCTCGAGGAGATGTGTAGAGTCGGCACAAGGAGTATCAGTCGACTCGTGGACTCGGGACTCAACTCGAGGACTCATGTAGAGCGTGCACGAGGAGTTACGTGAAGAGTCGGCACGAGGAGTATCAGTCGACTCGTGGACTCGAACTCGACTCGAGGAATAAACTCATCTCGAGGAGACATGTAGAGTCGGCACGAGGAGTATCAGTCGACTCGTGGACTAGGGACTCAACTCGAGGACTCATGTAGAGCCTGCACGAGGAGTTACGTGAAGAGTCGGCACGAGGAGTATCAGTCGACTCGTGGACTCGAACTCGACTCGAGGAATGAACTCATCTCGAGGAGATATGTAGAGTCGGCACGAGGAGTATCAGTCGACTCGTGGACTCGGGACTCAACTCGAGGACTCATGTAGAGCCTGGATGAGGAGTTACGTGAAGAGTCGGCATGAGGAGTATCAGTCGACTCGTGGACTCGAACTCGACTCAAGGAATAAACTCATCTCGAGGAGACATGTAGAGTCGGCACGAGGAGTATCAGTCGACTCGTGGACTAGGGACTCAACTCGAGGACTCATGTAGAGCCTGCACGAGGAGTTACGTGAAGAGTCGGCACGAGGAGTATCAGTCGACTCGTGGACTCGAACTCGACTCGAGGAATGAACTCATCTCGAGGAGATATGTAGAGTCGGCACGAGGAGTATCAGTCGACTCGTGGACTCGGGACTCAACTCGAGGACTCATGTAGAGCCTGGATGAGGAGTTACGTGAAGAGTCGGCATGAGGAGTATCAGTCGACTCGTGGACTCAAACTCGACTCTAGGAATGAACTCATCTCGAGGAGACATGTAGAGTCGGCACGAGGAGTATCTGTCGACTCATGGACTCGGGACTGAACTCGAGGACTCATGTAGAGCCTGCACGAGGAGTTACGTGAAGCGTTGGCACGAGGAGTATCAGTCGACTCATGGACTCGAACTCGACTCGAGGAATGAACTCATCTCGAGGAGATATGTAGAGTTGGCACGAGGAGTATCAGTCGACTCGTGGACTCGGGACTCAACTCGAGGACTCATGTAGAGCCTGCACGAGGAGTTACGTGAAGAGTCGGCACGAGGAGTATCAGTCGACTTGTGGACTCGAACTCGACTCGAGGAATGAACTCATCTCGAGGAGACAAGTAGAGTCGGCACGAGGAGTATCGGTCGACTCGTGGACTCGAACTCGACTCGAATAATGAAATCATCTCGAGGAGACATGTAGAGTTGGCACGAGGAATATCAGTCGACTCGTGGACTCGGGACTCAACTCGAGGACTCATGTAGAGCCTGCACGAGGAGTTACGTGAAGAGTAGGCACGAGGAGTATCAGTCGACTCGTGGACACGAACTCGACTCGAGGAATGAACTCATCTCGAGGAGACATGTAGAGTCGGCACGAGGAGTATCAGTCGACTCATGGACTCATGTAGAGCCTGCACGAGGAGTTACGTGAAGAGTCGGCACGAGGAGTATCAGTCGACTCGTGGAGACGAACTCGACTCGAGGAATGAACTCATCTCGAGGAGATATTTAGCGTCGGCACGAGGAGTATCAATCGACTCGTGGACTCAGGACTCAACTCGAGGACTCATGTAGAGCCTGCACGAGGAGTTACGTGAAGAGTCGGCACCAAGAGTATCAGTAGACTCGTGGACTCGATCTCGACTCGAGGAATGAACTCATCTCGAGGAGACATGTACAATCGGCACGAGGAGTATCAGTCGACTCATGGACTCGAACTCGACTCGAGGAATGAACTCATCTCGAGGAGACATGTAGAGTCTTCACGAGGAGTATCAGTCGACTCGTGGACTAGGGACTCAACTCGAGGACTCATGTAGAGCCTGCACGAGGAGTTACGTGAAGAGTCGGCACGAGGAGTATCAGTCGACTCGTGGACTCGAACTCGACTCGAGGAATGAACTCATCTCGAGGAGATATGTAGAGTCGGCACGAGGAGTATCAGTCGAGTCGTGGACTCGGGACTGAACTCGAGGACTCATGTAGAGCCTGCACGAGGAGTTACGTGAAGAGTCGGCACGAGGAGTATCAATCGACTCGTGGACTCGAACTCGACTCGAGGAATGAACTCATCTCGAGGAGATATGTAGAGTCGGCACGAGGAGTATCACTCGACTCGTGGACTCGAACTCGACTCGAGGAATGAACTCATCTCGAGGAGACACGTAGAGTCGGCACGAGGAGTATCAGTCGACTCGTGGACTCGAACTCGACTCGAGGAATGAACTCATCTCGAGGAGACACGTAGAGTCGGCACGAGGAGTATCAGTCGACTCGTGGACTCGGGACTCAACTCGAGGACTCATGTAGAGCCTGCACGAGGAGTTACGTGAAAAGTCGGCACGAGGAGTATCAGTCGACTCGTGGACACGAACTCGACTCGAGGAGTATCAGTCGACTCGTGGACTCGGGACTCAACTCGAGGACTCATGTAGAGCCTGCACGAGGAGTTACGTGAAAAGTCGGCACGAGGAGTATCAGTCGACTCGTGGACACAAACTCGACTCGAGGAATGAACTCATCTCGAGGAGATATGTAGAGTCGGTACGAGGAGTATCAATCGACTCGTGGACTCGGGACTCAACTCGAGGACTCATGTAGAGCTTGCACGAGGAGTTACGTGAAGAGTCGCCACTAGGAGTATCAGTAGACTCGTGGACTCGATCTCGACTCGAGGACTCATGTAGAGCCTGCACGATGAGTTACGTGAAGAGTCGGCACGAAGAGTATCAGTAGACTCGTGGACTCGATCTCGACTCGAGGAATGAACTCATCTCGAGGAGACATGTACAGTAGGCACGAGGAGTATCAGTCGACTCGTGGACTCGAACTCGACTCGAGGAATGAACTCATCTCGAGGAGACATGTAGAGTCTTCACGAGGAGTATCAGTCGACTCGTGGACTAGGGACTCAACTCGAGGACTCATGTAGAGCCTGCACGAGGAGTTACGTGAAGAGTCGGCACGAGGAGTATCAGTCGACTCGTGGACTCGAACTCGACTCGAGGAATGAACTCATCTCGAGGAGACATGTAGAGTCTTCACGAGGAGTATCAGTCGACTCGTGGACTAGGGACTCAACTCGAGGACTCATGTAGAGCCTGCACGAGGAGTTACGTGAAGAGTCGGCACGAGGAGTATCAGTCGACTCGTGGACTCGAACTCGACTCGAGGAATGAACTCATCTCGAGGAGATATGTAGAGTCGGCACGAGGAGTATCAATCGACTCGTGGACTCGGGACTCAACTCGAGGACTCATGTAGAGCTTGCACGAGGAGTTACGTGAAGAGTCGGCACGAGGAGTTACGTGAAGAGTCGGCACGAGGAGTATCAGTCGACTCGTGGACTCGAACTCGACTCGAGGAATGAACTCATCTCGAGGAGATATGTAGAGTCGGCACGAGGAGTATCACTCGACTCGTGGACTCGAACTCGACTCGAGGAATGAACTCATCTCGAGGAGACACGTAGAGTCGGCACGAGGAGTATCAGTCGACTCGTGGACTCGAACTCGACTCGAGGAATGAACTCATCTCGAGGAGACACGTAGAGTCGGCACGAGGAGTATCAGTCGACTCGTGGACTCGGGACTCAACTCGATGACTCATGTAGAGCCTGCACGAGGAGTTACGTGAAGAGTCGGCACGAGGAGTATCAGTCGACTCGTGGACACGAACTCGACTCGAGGAATGAACTCATCTCGAGGAGATATGTAGAGTCGGCACGAGGAGTATCAATCGACTCGTTGACTCGGGACTCAACTCGAGGACTCATGTAGAGCTTGCACGAGGAGTTACGTGAAGAGTCGCCACTAGGAGTATCAGTAGACTCGTGGACTCGATCTCGACTCGAGGAAAGAACTCAACTCGAGGAGATATGTAGAGTTGGCACGAGGAGTATCAGTCGACTCGTGGACTCGGGACTCAACTCGAGGACTCATGTAGAGCCTGCACGAGGAGTTACGTGAAGAGTCGGCACGAGGAGTATCAGTCGACTTGTGGACTCGAACTCGACTCGAGGAATGAACTCATCTCGAGGAGACAAGTAGAGTCGGCACGAGGAGTATCGGTCGACTCGTGGACTCGAACTCGACTCGAATAATGAAATCATCTCGAGGAGACATGTAGAGTTGGCACGAGGAATATCAGTCGACTCGTGGACTCGGGACTCAACTCGAGGACTCATGTAGAGCCTGCACGAGGAGTTACGTGAAGAGTAGGCACGAGGAGTATCAGTCGACTCGTGGACACGAACTCGACTCGAGGAATGAACTCATCTCGAGGAGACATGTAGAGTCGGCACGAGGAGTATCAGTCGACTCATGGACTCATGTAGAGCCTGCACGAGGAGTTACGTGAAGAGTCGGCACGAGGAGTATCAGTCGACTCGTGGAGACGAACTCGACTCGAGGAATGAACTCATCTCGAGGAGATATTTAGCGTCGGCACGAGGAGTATCAATCGACTCGTGGACTCAGGACTCAACTCGAGGACTCATGTAGAGCCTGCACGAGGAGTTACGTGAAGAGTCGGCACCAAGAGTATCAGTAGACTCGTGGACTCGATCTCGACTCGAGGAATGAACTCATCTCGAGGAGACATGTACAATCGGCACGAGGAGTATCAGTCGACTCATGGACTCGAACTCGACTCGAGGAATGAACTCATCTCGAGGAGACATGTAGAGTCTTCACGAGGAGTATCAGTCGACTCGTGGACTAGGGACTCAACTCGAGGACTCATGTAGAGCCTGCACGAGGAGTTACGTGAAGAGTCGGCACGAGGAGTATCAGTCGACTCGTGGACTCGAACTCGACTCGAGGAATGAACTCATCTCGAGGAGATATGTAGAGTCGGCACGAGGAGTATCAGTCGAGTCGTGGACTCGGGACTGAACTCGAGGACTCATGTAGAGCCTGCACGAGGAGTTACGTGAAGAGTCGGCACGAGGAGTATCAATCGACTCGTGGACTCGAACTCGACTCGAGGAATGAACTCATCTCGAGGAGATATGTAGAGTCGGCACGAGGAGTATCACTCGACTCGTGGACTCGAACTCGACTCGAGGAATGAACTCATCTCGAGGAGACACGTAGAGTCGGCACGAGGAGTATCAGTCGACTCGTGGACTCGAACTCGACTCGAGGAATGAACTCATCTCGAGGAGACACGTAGAGTCGGCACGAGGAGTATCAGTCGACTCGTGGACTCGGGACTCAACTCGAGGACTCATGTAGAGCCTGCACGAGGAGTTACGTGAAAAGTCGGCACGAGGAGTATCAGTCGACTCGTGGACACGAACTCGACTCGAGGAGTATCAGTCGACTCGTGGACTCGGGACTCAACTCGAGGACTCATGTAGAGCCTGCACGAGGAGTTACGTGAAAAGTCGGCACGAGGAGTATCAGTCGACTCGTGGACACAAACTCGACTCGAGGAATGAACTCATCTCGAGGAGATATGTAGAGTCGGTACGAGGAGTATCAATCGACTCGTGGACTCGGGACTCAACTCGAGGACTCATGTAGAGCTTGCACGAGGAGTTACGTGAAGAGTCGCCACTAGGAGTATCAGTAGACTCGTGGACTCGATCTCGACTCGAGGACTCATGTAGAGCCTGCACGATGAGTTACGTGAAGAGTCGGCACGAAGAGTATCAGTAGACTCGTGGACTCGATCTCGACTCGAGGAATGAACTCATCTCGAGGAGACATGTACAGTAGGCACGAGGAGTATCAGTCGACTCGTGGACTCGAACTCGACTCGAGGAATGAACTCATCTCGAGGAGACATGTAGAGTCTTCACGAGGAGTATCAGTCGACTCGTGGACTAGGGACTCAACTCGAGGACTCATGTAGAGCCTGCACGAGGAGTTACGTGAAGAGTCGGCACGAGGAGTATCAGTCGACTCGTGGACTCGAACTCGACTCGAGGAATGAACTCATCTCGAGGAGACATGTAGAGTCTTCACGAGGAGTATCAGTCGACTCGTGGACTAGGGACTCAACTCGAGGACTCATGTAGAGCCTGCACGAGGAGTTACGTGAAGAGTCGGCACGAGGAGTATCAGTCGACTCGTGGACTCGAACTCGACTCGAGGAATGAACTCATCTCGAGGAGATATGTAGAGTCGGCACGAGGAGTATCAATCGACTCGTGGACTCGGGACTCAACTCGAGGACTCATGTAGAGCTTGCACGAGGAGTTACGTGAAGAGTCGGCACGAGGAGTTACGTGAAGAGTCGGCACGAGGAGTATCAGTCGACTCGTGGACTCGAACTCGACTCGAGGAATGAACTCATCTCGAGGAGATATGTAGAGTCGGCACGAGGAGTATCACTCGACTCGTGGACTCGAACTCGACTCGAGGAATGAACTCATCTCGAGGAGACACGTAGAGTCGCAACGAGGAGTATCAGTCGACTCGTGGACTCGAACTCGACTCGAGGAATGAACTCATCTCGAGGAGACACGTAGAGTCGGCACGAGGAGTATCAGTCGACTCGTGGACTCGGGACTCAACTCGAGGACTCATGTAGAGCCTGCACGAGGAGTTACGTGAAGAGTCGGCACGAGGAGTATCAGTCGACTCGTGGACACGAACTCGACTCGAGGAATGAACTCATCTCGAGGAGATATGTAGAGTCGGCACGAGGAGTATCAATCGACTCGTTGACTCGGGACTCAACTCGAGGACTCATGTAGAGCTTGCACGAGGAGTTACGTGAAGAGTCGCCACTAGGAGTATCAGTAGACTCGTGGACTCGATCTCGACTCGAGGAAAGAACTCATCTCGAGGAGACATGTACAGTCGGCACGAGGAGTATCAGTCGACTCGTGGACTCGGGACTCAACTCGAGGACTCATGTAGATCCTGCACGAGGAGTTACGTGAAGAGTCGGCACGAGGAGTATCAGTCGACTCGTGGACTCGAACTCGACTCGAGGAATGAACTCATCTCGAGGAGATATGTAGAGTCGGCACAAGGAGTATCAGTCGACTCGTGGACTTGGGACTCAACTCGAGGACTCATGTAGAGCGTGCACGAGGAGTTACGTGAACAGTCGGCACGAGGAGTATCAGTCGACTCGTGGACTCGAACTCGACTCGAGGAATAAACTCATCTCGAGGAGACATGTAGAGTCGGCACGAGGAGTATCAGTCGACTCATGGACTCGGGACTCAACTCGAGGACTCATGTAGAGCCTGGACGAGGAGTTACGTGAAGAGTCGGCACGAGGAGTATCAGTCGACTCGTGGACTCATGTAGAGCCTGAACGAGGAGTTACGTGAAAAGTCGGCACGAGGAGTATCAGTCGACTCGTGGAGACGAACTCGACTCGAGGAATGAACTCATCTCGAGGAGATATGTAGAGTCGGCACGAGGAGTATCAATCGACTCGTGGACTCGGAACTCAACTCGAGGACTCATGTAGAGCCTGCACGATGAGTTACGTGAAGAGTCGGCACGAAGAGTATCAGTAGACTCGTGGACTCGATCTCGACTCGAGGAATGAACTCATCTCGAGGAGACATGTACAGTCGGCACGAGGAGTATCAGTCGACTCGTGGACTAGGGACTCAACTCGAGGAATGAACTCATCTCGAGGAGACATGTAGAGTCTTCACGAGGAGTATCAGTCGACTCGTGGACTAGGGACTCAACTCGAGGACTCATGTAGAGCCTGCACGAGGAGTTACGTGAAGAGTCGGCACGAGGAGTATCAGTCGACTCGTGGACTCGAACTCGACTCGAGGAATGAACTCATCTCGAGGAGACATGTAGAGTCTTCACGAGGAGTATCAGTCGACTCGTGGACTAGGGACTCAACTCGAGGACTCATGTAGAGCCTGCACGAGGAGTTACGTGAAGAGTCGGCACGAGGAGTATCAGTCGACTCGTGGACTCGAACTCGACTCGAGGAATGAACTCATCTCGAGGAGATATGTAGAGTCGGCACGAGGAGTATCAGTCGACTCGTGGACTCGGGACTGAACTCGAGGACTCATGTAGAGCCTGCACGAGGAGTTACGTGAAGAGTCGGCACGAGGAGTATCAATCGACTCGTGGACTCGAACTCGACTCGAGGAATGAACTCATCTCGAGGAGATATGTAGAGTCGGCACGAGGAGTATCACTCGACTCGTGGACTCGAACTCGACTCGAGGAATGAACTCATCTCGAGGAGACACGTAGAGTCGGCACGAGGAGTATCAGTCGACTCGTGGACTCGAACTCGACTCGAGGAATGAACTCATCTCGAGGAGACACGTAGAGTCGGCACGAGGAGTATCAGTCGACTCGTGGACTCGGGACTCAACTCGAGGACTCATGTAGAGCCTGCACGAGGAGTTACGTGAAGAGTCGGCACGAGGAGTATCAGTCGACTCGTGGACACGAACTCGACTCGACGAATGAACTCATCTCGAGGAGATATGTAGAGTCGGCACGAGGAGTATCAATCGACTCGTGGACTCGGGACTCAACTCGAGGACTCATGTAGAGCTTGCACGAGGAGTTACGTGAAGAGTCGCCACTAGGAGTATCAGTAGACTCGTGGACTCGATCTCGACTCGAGGAAAGAACTCATCTCGAGGAGACATGTACAGTCGGCACGAGGAGTATCAGTCGACTCGTGGACTCGGGACTCAACTCGAGGACTCATGTAGATCCTACACGAGGAGTTACGTGAAGAGTCGGCACGAGGAGTATCAGTCGACTCGTGGACTCGAACTCGACTCGAGGAATGAACTCATCTCGAGGAGATATGTAGAGTCGGCACAAGGAGTATCAGTCGACTCGTGGACTCGGGACTCAACTCGAGGACTCATGTAGAGCGTGCACGAGGAGTTACGTGAACAGTCGGCACGAGGAGTGTTGTTGGCCCGTCTAGGGCCAACGGGAACAAGGTCATCTCTTCGACCCACATGGCTGGTACGAGATCTTGGGCGGCGAAACCCTGACTCAACCAGGAGCCGGCCCAAATCAATTGCCAAGTCAAAACCCAGCCATGGGCCGAGTCAATGGCTCACCCGGCCATTGGCTGGGTCAAATGGCTCACTCGGCCATTGGACAGTTCACTCGGCCAATGGCCGAGTGAACCCTTCAGCCACCAAGGCAGTTCACTCGGCCATTGGCCGAGCGAACCTTCCAGCAGTTCACTCGGCCAATGGCCGAGTGAACCCTTCAGCCACCAAGGCAGTTCACTCGGCCATTGGCCGAGTGAACCTTCCAGCAGTTCACTCGGCCAATGGCCGAGTGAACCTTCCAGCCGCCAAGACAGTTCACTCGGCCATTGGCCGAGTGAACCTTCCGGCAGTTCACTCGGCCAATGGCCGAGTGAACCTCCCTGCTGCCTCAGCAGTTCACTCGGCCATTGGCCGAGTGAACCTCAGCCGGCCCAAGACCTTCACTCGGCCAATGGCCGAGTGAACCTCACCACCATGTTCACTCGGCCATTGGCCGACCCAGCCTCCTCCAAGGCCGACCCAAGCATTCTCACTCGGCCAAGGGGTCTTCAAACCACCCCTTGACTGCCTATAAATACCAAGGCACCCCCCTTGGTCCAGGTAATCCATTCTTGAGTACTGAAACGCTGCCGAACTCGTACCTCGCTCGTTTCTCTCAAGCTTTGGCCTCTAAACACCCCTAAAACCTCTATACTCCACCTCAATCACACTAATGTTGAGCGTCGGAGAGGTAAACAGGGGCACCCCCCCTGTTTCCCCTTTGTAGTTCATGTGTTCTCTACCCCTTTTCAGGTACTCTGACGAACTCAAGGGACATCCACAGCTAAGGGATGACTCGGGACACCGGGTCCGACACGCTCGTGTCAAGACGAGACCACTTGGTCCGGCCTTGGGTCTAACCGTCTGCGACTCCTAAATCGTTGTCCGAAAAACAGCGACAACATTTTGGCGCTAGAAGGAGGGGATCTCTCGACCTTGGCAACACATCCCCTCTACCAGTCTTCTTCTCACTTCTACGACTCTCGAGAGATGAGTCGTAGCCCCGCCACCTCCGTGGGCGCCCGAGCGACTAGCTCGAGGAGCGACCTTCAAAGCTCCGCGCACCGTCTCGAAGGGCAACCTCATGATAATGAGAGCCAGCCCCGAGACCCGGCGAATGACCCCGAGGCCGCAGTCCGAGAGGACACGGCTCGAAGGCTCGCCGAACTCCTAGACCGCCCCGGCGTCACCGGCGCGCTCATCGCCGACCTCCTCGACTCCAACAACGTCGGCGACATCAACCACGAGACCAACCTCGACCTCACTATTCACGAAAGTGGACACGCGCGCACGCCTCCAAGGGGACACCCTCGGGCGGCCGCGTCAAAACGTCAACTTTCTGGTGAGCACGCACACACGCCCTCGAGGGGACACCCTCGGGCGACCACGTCAAGGCATCAAAGCTCGCACAACGCCCGAGGACGCTCGACCTCGAGGTCCCGAAAGGGACGCTCCAAGCTCACCGTCCGCGTCCAAAACCCTTGTGAAGGTGACGATGTCGATGGTCTCGGCCTCCGCCAAAGGCGTCGCCTGAGTGATGCGCCCTTAACAAGGGTGATAGGGACGGCCTCCGGAGACTTGAGAGACCGCCTCAACTCTCAAAGAAAGGATCCCGAGTTCGACTTGAGAGAAAAGCTCAACGCCCGACGCGAGACCGCGATCATCTTGGGGCAGCAACCACCCAACATTGATCGAGCACTCGATCAAGAGCGCGCAGCCACGCTTGGGATACCGGCCGTTGGTCCCGAGTCACGAAGGAAAAGGCGCCGGAAAGGTCAAGTCCCTAACGACCACCCTTCTCCAGCCCCGAAGCGATCCTTCGTCCCGCTCAACACAACGCCCGACCGGATCCTGCGCTTACGCCGCGATGAGCTGGGAAGCCCCGCCCCACTCACAAAGGACCCCGCGAAGCGAGATCGAAGTCGGTTCTGCGAATACCACAAAGATCACGGGCACGCGACGGTCGAATGCAAGCAGCTCAAGAAGCGAATTAATTCCCTAATTCGAGTTGGGAATCTCAGGGAATTCGTCGCGTCTACTAGCAAGCCATGATGGTCGCGACTTCGACATTCACGCCCGAACTCGATCGGCTTCGTGGTCACTGTCATTTCAAAAGTGTAATTTCTTTTTTTTTCAAAGAAGGCCAAGTGCCATGACAAGCTGTAATGACCCCCTTATTGCAGTAAAGAGTTATTTCACACATGAAAAAATGCTATTGTATACCTCTAACGCGAGAGTTTCTCAACCTTTGTCTCACAAACGCAAGAAACTCGGGGGGCTAACAGGGACCAACGCTCAATCAAAACGCTCAATCAAAAAACAATTCAACAACAACTCAAAAAATAAAAATAAGAGAGACTCTTCACATGTCTCCTCGAGATGAATTCATTTCTCGAGTCGAGCTACGAGCCCGCGAGTCGATTGATACTCCTCGTGCCAACTCTTCACATGTCTCCTCGAGATTAATTCATTCCTCGAGTCGAGCTACGAGTCCGCGAGTCGACCAATACTCCTCGTGCCGACTCTTCACGAAACTCCTCTTGCAGGCTTTACATGAGTCCTCGAGTTGAGTCCCAAGTCCACAAGCCAACTAACCACTCCTCTTGCAGGCTTTACATGAGTCCTCGAGTTGAGTCCCAAGTCCACAAGCCAACTAACCACTCCTCTTGCAGGCTTTACATGAGTCCTCGAGTTGAGTCCCAAGCCCGCAAGTCAACTAACTATTCCTCGTGCAGGCTCTACATGAGCCCTCGAGTTGAGTCTTGAGTTCGCGCTCGCCGCCCAGCTCGTCGGCCGAAAGGCAACGAGTTACAAATGGGTTCAAGGCTTGCGTCCGCCAGGGCGTATCTGGTCAAGCCAGCGTCCACGGGAAACCTCGCCACACAAATGTGGCATCGCGCTCGCCGCCCAGCTCGTCGGCCGAAAGGCAACGAGTTACAAATGGGTTCAAGGCTTGCGTCCGCCAGGGCGTATCTGGTCAAGCCAGCGTCCACGGGAAACCTCGCCACACAAATGTGGCATCGCGCTCGCCGCCCAGCTCGTCGGCCGAAAGGCAACGAGTTACAAATGGGTTCAAGGCTTGCGTCCGCCAGGGCGTATCTGGTCAAACCAGCGTCCACGGGAAACCTCGCCACACAAATGTGGCATCGCGCTCGCCGCCCAGCTCGTCGGCCGAAAGGCAACGAGTTACAAATGGGTTCAAGGCTTGCGTCCGCCAGGGCGTATCTGGTCAAGCCAGCGTCCACGGGAAACCTCGCCACACAAATGTGGCATCGCGCTCGCCGCCCAGCTCGTCGGCCGACAGGCAACGAGTTACAAATGGGTTCAAGGCTTGCGTCCGCCAGGGCGTATCTGGTCAAGCCAGCGTCCACGGGAAACCTCGCCACACAAATGTGGCATCGCGCTCGCCGCCCAGCTCGTCGGCCGACAGGCAACGAGTTACAAATGGGTTCAAGGTCTGCGTCCAAAACAAAAAAGACGTGCTAATCGATTATGCCTTCGTTGGCAAATCGAGAACATAAGACGCGCACAATACAAAAAAGACGTGCAAATCGATTATGCCTTCGTTGGCAAGTCGAGAAAAGTAAGACGCGCACTACACAAAAAAGACGTGCAAATCGATTATGCCTTCGTTGGCAAGTCGAGAAAAGTAAGACGCGCACAACACAATGAAGACGCGCAAATCGATTATGCCTTCGTTGGCAAATCGAGAAAACAAGACGCGCACAAAACAAAAAAGACGCCCAAATCGATTATGCCTTCGTTGGCAAGTCGAGAAAAGTAAGACGCGCACAATACAACAAAGACGCGCAAATCGATTACGCCGTCGTTGGCAAATCGAGAAAACAAGACGCGCACAAAACAAAGAAGACGCGCAAATCGATTATGCCTTCGTTGGCAAGTCGAGAAAAGTAAGACGCGCACAATACAACAAAGACGTGCAAATCGATTATGCCCTCATTGGCAAGTCGAGAAAACAAGACGCGCACAAGACAATAAAGCCGTGCTAACCGATCACGCCCTCATTGGTAGATCGAGAAAATGAGCAACGCACGATCAACCCGAAACAAAAAGTCGTCCCTCGCGACGCACAAAGGCCGTCCCTCACGAAACGCGAAGGCCATTCCTCATGGCACGGACCCGAGAGCGTTCATCCCGCATCCGCATAAAGGCGTAGATTTTGAGTTTCCACTCGATCTACGCTCGACCGGAAACTCGGGGGGCTAATGTTGTTGGCCCGTCTAGGGCCAACGGGAACAAGGTCATCTCTTCGACCCACATGGCTGGTACGAGATCTTGGGCGGCGAAACCCTGACTCAACCAGGAGCCGGCCCAAATCAATTGCCAAGTCAAAACCCAGCCATGGGCCGAGTCAATGGCTCACCCGGCCATTGGCTGGGTCAAATGGCTCACTCGGCCATTGGACAGTTCACTCGGCCAATGGCCGAGTGAACCCTTCAGCCACCAAGGCAGTTCACTCGGCCATTGGTCGAGCGAACCTTCCAGCAGTTCACTCGGCCAATGGCCGAGTGAACCCTTCAGCCACCAAGGCAGTTCACTCGGCCATTGGCCGAGTGAACCTTCCAGCAGTTCACTCGGCCAATGGCCGAGTGAACCTTCCAGCCGCCAAGACAGTTCACTCGGCCATTGGCCGAGTGAACCTTCCGGCAGTTCACTCGGCCAATGGCCGAGTGAACCTCCCTGCTGCCTCAGCAGTTCACTCGGCCATTGGCCGAGTGAACCTCAGCCGGCCCAAGACCTTCACTCGGCCAATGGCCGAGTGAACCTCACCACCATGTTCACTCGGCCATTGGCCGACCCAGCCTCCTCCAAGGCCGACCCAAGCATTCTCACTCGGCCAAGGGGTCTTCAAACCACCCCTTGACTGCCTATAAATACCAAGGCACCCCCCTTGGTCCAGGTAATCCATTCTTGAGTACTGAAACGCTGCCGAACTCGTACCTCGCTCGTTTCTCTCAAGCTTTGGCCTCTAAACACCCCTAAAACCTCTATACTCCACCTCAATCACACTAATGTTGAGCGTCGGAGAGGTAAACAGGGGCACCCCCCCTGTTTCCCCTTTGTAGTTCACGTGTTCTCTACCCCTTTTCAGGTACTCTGACGAACTCAAGGGACATCCACAGCTAAGGGATGACTCGGGACACCGGGTCCGACACGCTCGTGTCAAGACGAGACCACTTGGTCCGGCCTTGGGTCTAACCGTCTGCGACTCCTAAATCGTTGTCCGAAAAACAGCGACAACATTTTGGCGCTAGAAGGAGGGGATCTCTCGACCTTGGCAACACATCCCCTCTACCAGTCTTCTTCTCACTTCTACGACTCTCGAGAGATGAGTCGTAGCCCCGCCACCTCCGTGGGCGCCCGAGCGACTAGCTCGAGGAGCGACCTTCAAAGCTCCGCGCACCGTCTCGAAGGGCAACCTCATGATAATGAGAGCCAGCCCCGAGACCCGGCGAATGACCCCGAGGCCGCAGTCCGAGAGGACACGGCTCGAAGGCTCGCCGAACTCCTAGACCGCCCCGGCGTCACCGGCGCGCTCATCGCCGACCTCCTCGACTCCAACAACGTCGGCGACATCAACCACGAGACCAACCTCGACCTCACTATTCACGAAAGTGGACACGCGCGCACGCCTCCAAGGGGACACCCTCGGGCGGCCGCGTCAAAACGTCAACTTTCTGGTGAGCACGCACACACGCCCTCGAGGGGACACCCTCGGGCGACCACGTCAAGGCATCAAAGCTCGCACAACGCCCGAGGACGCTCGACCTCGAGGTCCCGAAAGGGACGCTCCAAGCTCACCGTCCGCGTCCAAAACCCTTGTGAAGGTGACGATGTCGATGGTCTCGGCCTCCGCCAAAGGCGTCGCCTGAGTGATGCGCCCTTAACAAGGGTGATAGGGACGGCCTCCGGAGACTTGAGAGACCGCCTCAACTCTCAAAGAAAGGATCCCGAGTTCGACTTGAGAGAAAAGCTCAACGCCCGACGCGAGACCGCGATCATCTTGGGGCAGCAACCACCCAACATTGATCGAGCACTCGATCAAGAGCGCGCAGCCACGCTTGGGATACCGGCCGTTGGTCCCGAGTCACGAAGGAAAAGGCGCCGGAAAGGTCAAGTCCCTAACGACCACCCTTCTCCAGCCCCGAAGCGATCCTTCGTCCCGCTCAACACAACGCCCGACCGGATCCTGCGCTTACGCCGCGATGAGCTGGGAAGCCCCGCCCCACTCACAAAGGACCCCGCGAAGCGAGATCGAAGTCGGTTCTGCGAATACCACAAAGATCACGGGCACGCGACGGTCGAATGCAAGCAGCTCAAGAAGCGAATTAATTCCCTAATTCGAGTTGGGAATCTCAGGGAATTCGTCGCGTCTACTAGCAAGCCATGATGGTCGCGACTTCGACATTCACGCCCGAACTCGATCGGCTTCGTGGTCACTGTCATTTCAAAAGTGTAATTTCTTTTTTTTTCAAAGAAGGCCAAGTGCCATGACAAGCTGTAATGACCCCCTTATTGCAGTAAAGAGTTATTTCACACATGAAAAAATGCTATTGTATACCTCTAACGCGAGAGTTTCTCAACCTTTGTCTCACAAACGCAAGAAACTCGGGGGGCTAACAGGGACCAACGCTCAATCAAAACGCTCAATCAAAAAACAATTCAACAACAACTCAAAAAATAAAAATAAGAGAGACTCTTCACATGTCTCCTCGAGATGAATTCATTTCTCGAGTCGAGCTACGAGCCCGCGAGTCGATTGATACTCCTCGTGCCAACTCTTCACATGTCTCCTCGAGATTAATTCATTCCTCGAGTCGAGCTACGAGTCCGCGAGTCGACCAATACTCCTCGTGCCGACTCTTCACGAAACTCCTCTTGCAGGCTTTACATGAGTCCTCGAGTTGAGTCCCAAGTCCACAAGCCAACTAACCACTCCTCTTGCAGGCTTTACATGAGTCCTCGAGTTGAGTCCCAAGTCCACAAGCCAACTAACCACTCCTCTTGCAGGCTTTACATGAGTCCTCGAGTTGAGTCCCAAGCCCGCAAGTCAACTAACTATTCCTCGTGCAGGCTCTACATGAGCCCTCGAGTTGAGTCTTGAGTTCGCGCTCGCCGCCCAGCTCGTCGGCCGAAAGGCAACGAGTTACAAATGGGTTCAAGGCTTGCGTCCGCCAGGGCGTATCTGGTCAAGCCAGCGTCCACGGGAAACCTCGCCACACAAATGTGGCATCGCGCTCGCCGCCCAGCTCGTCGGCCGAAAGGCAACGAGTTACAAATGGGTTCAAGGCTTGCGTCCGCCAGGGCGTATCTGGTCAAGCCAGCGTCCACGGGAAACCTCGCCACACAAATGTGGCATCGCGCTCGCCGCCCAGCTCGTCGGCCGAAAGGCAACGAGTTACAAATGGGTTCAAGGCTTGCGTCCGCCAGGGCGTATCTGGTCAAACCAGCGTCCACGGGAAACCTCGCCACACAAATGTGGCATCGCGCTCGCCGCCCAGCTCGTCGGCCGAAAGGCAACGAGTTACAAATGGGTTCAAGGCTTGCGTCCGCCAGGGCGTATCTGGTCAAGCCAGCGTCCACGGGAAACCTCGCCACACAAATGTGGCATCGCGCTCGCCGCCCAGCTCGTCGGCCGACAGGCAACGAGTTACAAATGGGTTCAAGGCTTGCGTCCGCCAGGGCGTATCTGGTCAAGCCAGCGTCCACGGGAAACCTCGCCACACAAATGTGGCATCGCGCTCGCCGCCCAGCTCGTCGGCCGACAGGCAACGAGTTACAAATGGGTTCAAGGTCTGCGTCCAAAACAAAAAAGACGTGCTAATCGATTATGCCTTCGTTGGCAAATCGAGAACATAAGACGCGCACAATACAAAAAAGACGTGCAAATCGATTATGCCTTCGTTGGCAAGTCGAGAAAAGTAAGACGCGCACTACACAAAAAAGACGTGCAAATCGATTATGCCTTCGTTGGCAAGTCGAGAAAAGTAAGACGCGCACAACACAATGAAGACGCGCAAATCGATTATGCCTTCGTTGGCAAATCGAGAAAACAAGACGCGCACAAAACAAAAAAGACGCGCAAATCGATTATGCCTTCGTTGGCAAGTCGAGAAAAGTAAGACGCGCACAATACAACAAAGACGCGCAAATCGATTACGCCGTCGTTGGCAAATCGAGAAAACAAGACGCGCACAAAACAAAGAAGACGCGCAAATCGATTATGCCTTCGTTGGCAAGTCGAGAAAAGTAAGACGCGCACAATACAACAAAGACGTGCAAATCGATTATGCCCTCATTGGCAAGTCGAGAAAACAAGACGCGCACAAGACAATAAAGCCGTGCTAACCGATCACGCCCTCATTGGTAGATCGAGAAAATGAGCAACGCACGATCAACCCGAAACAAAAAGTCGTCCCTCGCGACGCACAAAGGCCGTCCCTCACGAAACGCGAAGGCCATTCCTCATGGCACGGACCCGAGAGCGTTCATCCCGCATCCGCATAAAGGCGTAGATTTTGAGTTTCCACTCGATCTACGCTCGACCGGAAACTCGGGGGGCTAATGTTGTTGGCCCGTCTAGGGCCAACGGGAACAAGGTCATCTCTTCGACCCACATGGCTGGTACGAGATCTTGGGCGGCGAAACCCTGACTCAACCAGGAGCCGGCCCAAATCAATTGCCAAGTCAAAACCCAGCCATGGGCCGAGTCAATGGCTCACCCGGCCATTGGCTGGGTCAAATGGCTCACTCGGCCATTGGACAGTTCACTCGGCCAATGGCCGAGTGAACCCTTCAGCCACCAAGGCAGTTCACTCGGCCATTGGTCGAGCGAACCTTCCAGCAGTTCACTCGGCCAATGGCCGAGTGAACCCTTCAGCCACCAAGGCAGTTCACTCGGCCATTGGCCGAGTGAACCTTCCAGCAGTTCACTCGGCCAATGGCCGAGTGAACCTTCCAGCCGCCAAGACAGTTCACTCGGCCATTGGCCGAGTGAACCTTCCGGCAGTTCACTCGGCCAATGGCCGAGTGAACCTCCCTGCTGCCTCAGCAGTTCACTCGGCCATTGGCCGAGTGAACCTCAGCCGGCCCAAGACCTTCACTCGGCCAATGGCCGAGTGAACCTCACCACCATGTTCACTCGGCCATTGGCCGACCCAGCCTCCTCCAAGGCCGACCCAAGCATTCTCACTCGGCCAAGGGGTCTTCAAACCACCCCTTGACTGCCTATAAATACCAAGGCACCCCCCTTGGTCCAGGTAATCCATTCTTGAGTACTGAAACGCTGCCGAACTCGTACCTCGCTCGTTTCTCTCAAGCTTTGGCCTCTAAACACCCCTAAAACCTCTATACTCCACCTCAATCACACTAATGTTGAGCGTCGGAGAGGTAAACAGGGGCACCCCCCCTGTTTCCCCTTTGTAGTTCACGTGTTCTCTACCCCTTTTCAGGTACTCTGACGAACTCAAGGGACATCCACAGCTAAGGGATGACTCGGGACACCGGGTCCGACACGCTCGTGTCAAGACGAGACCACTTGGTCCGGCCTTGGGTCTAACCGTCTGCGACTCCTAAATCGTTGTCCGAAAAACAGCGACAACAAGGAGTATCAGTCGACTCGTGGACTCGAACTCGACTCGAGGAATAAACTCATCTCGAGGAGACATGTAGAGTCGGCACGAGGAGTATCAGTCGACTCATGGACTCGGGACTCAACTCGAGGACTCATGTAGAGCCTGGACGAGGAGTTACGTGAAGAGTCGGCACGAGGAGTATCAGTCGACTCGTGGACTCGAACTCGACTCGAGGAATGAACTCATCTCGAGGAGACATGTAGAGTCGGCACGAGGAGTATCAGTCGACTCGTGGACTCATGTAGAGCCTGAACGATGAGTTACGTGAAAAGTCGGCACGAGGAGTATCAGTCGACTCGTGGAGACGAACTCGACTCGAGGAATGAACTCATCTCGAGGAGATATGTAGAGTCGGCACGAGGAGTATCAATCGACTCGTGGACTCGGAACTCAACTCGAGGACTCATGTAGAGCCTGCACGATGAGTTACGTGAAGAGTCGGCACGAAGAGTATCAGTAGACTCGTGGACTCGATCTCGACTCGAGGAATGAACTCATCTCGAGGAGACATGTACAGTCGGCACGAGGAGTATCAGTCGACTCGTGGACTCGAACTCGACTCGAGGAATGAACTCATCTCGAGGAGACATGTAGAGTCTTCACGAGGAGTATCAGTCGACTCGTGGACTAGGGACTCAACTCGAGGACTCATGTAGAGCCTGCACTAGGAGTTACGTGAAGAGTCGTGGACTCGAACTCGACTCGAGGAATGAACTCATCTCGAGGAGGCATGTAGAGTCTTCACGATGAGTATCAGTCGACTCGTGGACTAGGGACTCAACTCGAGGACTCATGTAGAGCCTGCACGAGGAGTTACGTGAAGAGTCGGCACGAGGAGTATCAGTCGACTCGTGGACTCGAACTCGACTCGAGGAATGAACTCATCTCGAGGAGATATGTAGAGTCGGCACGAGGAGTATCAGTCGACTCGTGGACTCGGGACTGAACTCGTGGACTCATGTAGAGCCTGCACGAGGAGTTACGTCAAGAGTCGGCACGAGGAGTATCAATCGACTCGTGGACTCGAACTCGACTCGAGGAATGAACTCATCTCGAGGAGATATGTAGAGTCGGCACGAGGAGTATCACTCGACTCGTGGACTCGAACTCGACTCGAGGAATGAACTCATCTCGAGGAGACACGTAGAGTCGGCACGAGGAGTATCAGTCGACTCGTGGACTCGAACTCGACTCGAGGAATGAACTCATCTCGAGGAGACACGTAGAGTCGGCACGAGGAGTATCAGTGGACTCGTGGACTCGGGACTCAACTCGAGGACTCATGTAGAGCCTGCACGAGGAGTTACGTGAAGAGTCGGCACGAGGAGTATCAGTCGACTCGTGGACACGAACTCGACTCGAGGAATGAACTCATCTCGAGGAGATATGTAGAGTCGGCACGAGGAGTATCAATCGACTCGTGGACTCGGGACTCAACTCGAGGACTCATGTAGAGCTTGCACGAGGAGTTACGTGAAGAGTCGCCACTAGGAGTATCAGTAGACTCGTGGACTCGATCTCGACTCGAGGAAAGAACTCATCTCGAGGAGACATGTACAGTGGGCACGAGGAGTATCAGTCGACTCGTGGACTTGGGACTCAACTCGAGGACTCATGTAGATCCTGCACGAGGAGTTACGTGAAGAGTCGGCACGAGGAATATCAGTCGACTCGTGGACTCGAACTCGACTCGAGGAATGAACTCATCTCGAGGAGATATGTAGAGTCGGCACAAGGAGTATCAGTCGACTCGTGGACTCGGGACTCAACTCGAGGACTCATGTAGAGCGTGCACGAGGAGTTACGTGAACAGTCGGCACGAGGAGTATCAGTCGACTCGTGGACTCGAACTCGACTCGAGGAATAAACTCATCTCGAGGAGACATGTAGAGTCGGCACGAGGAGTATCAGTCGACTCATGGACTCGGGACTCAACTCGAGGACTCATGTAGAGCCTGGACGAGGAGTTACGTGAAGAGTCGGCACGAGGAGTATCAGTCGACTCGTGGACTCGAACTCGACTCGAGGAATGAACTCATCTCGAGGAGACATGTAGAGTCGGCACGAGGAGTATCAGTCGACTCGTGGACTCGGGACTGAACTCGTGGACTCATGTAGAGCCTGCACGAGGAGTTACGTGAAGAGTCGGCACGAGGAGTATCAATCGACTCGTGGACTCGAACTCGACTCGAGGAATGAACTCATCTCGAGGAGATATGTAGAGTCGGCACGAGGAGTATCACTCGACTCGTGGACTCGAACTCGACTCGAGGAATGAACTCATCTCGAGGAGACACGTAGAGTCGGCACGAGGAGTATCAGTCGACTCGTGGACTCGAACTCGACTCGAGGAATGAACTCATCTCGAGGAGACACGTAGAGTCGGCACGAGGAGTATCAGTCGACTCGTGGACTCGGGACTCAACTCGAGGACTCATGTAGAGCCTGCACGAGGAGTTACGTGAAGAGTCGGCACGAGGAGTATCAGTCGACTCGTGGACACGAACTCGACTCGAGGAATGAACTCATCTCGAGGAGATATGTAGAGTCGGCACGAGGAGTATCAATCGACTCGTGGACTCGGGACTCAACTCGAGGACTCATGTAGAGCTTGCACGAGGAGTTACGTGAAGAGTCGCCACTAGGAGTATCAGTAGACTCGTGGACTCGATCTCGACTCGAGGAAAGAACTCATCTCGAGGAGACATGTACAGTCGGCACGAGGAGTATCAGTCGACTCGTGGACTCGGGACTCAACTCGAGGACTCATGTAGATCCTGCACGAGGAGTTACGTGAAGAGTCGGCACGAGGAGTATCAGTCGACTCGTGGACTCGAACTCGACTCGAGGAATGAACTCATCTCGAGGAGATATGTAGAGTCGGCACAAGGAGTATCAGTCGACTCGTGGACTCGGGACTCAACTCGAGGACTCATGTAGAGCGTGCACGAGGAGTTACGTGAACAGTCGGCACGAGGAGTATCAGTCGACTCGTGGACTCGAACTCGACTCGAGGAATAAACTCATCTCGAGGAGACATGTAGAGTCGGCACGAGGAGTATCAGTCGACTCATGGACTCGGGACTCAACTCGAGGACTCATGTAGAGCCTGGACGAGGAGTTACGTGAAGAGTCGGCACGAGGAGTATCAGTCGACTCGTGGACTCGAACTCGACTCGAGGAATGAACTCATCTCGAGGAGACATGTAGAGTCGGCACGAGGAGTATCAGTCGACTCGTGGACTCGGGACTGAACTCGTGGACTCATGTAGAGCCTGCACGAGGAGTTACGTGAAGAGTCGGCACGAGGAGTATCAATCGACTCGTGGACTCGAACTCGACTCGAGGAATGAACTCATCTCGAGGAGATATGTAGAGTCGGCACGAGGAGTATCACTCGACTCGTGGACTCGAACTCGACTCGAGGAATGAACTCATCTCGAGGAGACACGTAGAGTCGGCACGAGGAGTATCAGTCGACTCGTGGACTCGAACTCGACTCGAGGAATGAACTCATCTCGAGGAGACACGTAGAGTCGGCACGAGGAGTATCAGTCGACTCGTGGACTCGGGACTCAACTCGAGGACTCATGTAGAGCCTGCACGAGGAGTTACGTGAAGAGTCGGCACGAGGAGTATCAGTCGACTCGTGGACACGAACTCGACTCGAGGAATGAACTCATCTCGAGGAGATATGTAGAGTCGGCACGAGGAGTATCAATCGACTCGTGGACTCGGGACTCAACTCGAGGACTCATGTAGAGCTTGCACGAGGAGTTACGTGAAGAGTCGCCACTAGGAGTATCAGTAGACTCGTGGACTCGATCTCGACTCGAGGAAAGAACTCATCTCGAGGAGACATGTACAGTCGGCACGAGGAGTATCAGTCGACTCGTGGACTCGGGACTCAACTCGAGGACTCATGTAGATCCTGCACGAGGAGTTACGTGAAGAGTCGGCACGAGGAGTATCAGTCGACTCGTGGACTCGAACTCGACTCGAGGAATGAACTCATCTCGAGGAGATATGTAGAGTCGGCACAAGGAGTATCAGTCGACTCGTGGACTCGGGACTCAACTCGAGGACTCATGTAGAGCGTGCACGAGGAGTTACGTGAACAGTCGGCACGAGGAGTATCAGTCGACTCGTGGACTCGAACTCGACTCGAGGAATAAACTCATCTCGAGGAGACATGTAGAGTCGGCACGAGGAGTATCAGTCGACTCATGGACTCGGGACTCAACTCGAGGACTCATGTAGAGCCTGGACGAGGAGTTACGTGAAGAGTCGGCACGAGGAGTATCAGTCGACTCGTGGACTCGAACTCGACTCGAGGAATGAACTCATCTCGAGGAGACATGTAGAGTCGGCACGAGGAGTATCAGTCGACTCGTGGACTCATGTAGAGCCTGAACGAGGAGTTACGTGAAAAGTCGGCACGAGGAGTATCAGTCGACTCGTGGAGACGAACTCGACTCGAGGAATGAACTCATCTCGAGGAGATATGTAGAGTCGGCACGAGGAGTATCAATCGACTCGTGGACTCGGAACTCAACTCGAGGACTCATGTAGAGCCTGCACGATGAGTTACGTGAAGAGTCGGCACGAAGAGTATCAGTAGACTCGTGGACTCGATCTCGACTCGAGGAATGAACTCATCTCGAGGAGACATGTACAGTCGGCACGAGGAGTATCAGTCGACTCGTGGACTCGAACTCGACTCGAGGAATGAACTCATCTCGAGGAGACATGTAGAGTCTTCACGAGGAGTATCAGTCGACTCGTGGACTAGGGACTCAACTCGAGGACTCATGTAGAGCCTGCACGAGGAGTTACGTGAAGAGTCGTGGACTCGAACTCGACTCGAGGAATGAACTCATCTCGAGGAGATATGTAGAGTCGGCACGAGGAGTATCAGTCGACTCGTGGACTCGGGACTCAACTCGAGGACTCATGTAGAGCCTGGATGAGGAGTTACATGAAGAGTCGGCATGAGGAGTATCAGTCTACTCGTGGACTCGAACTCGACTCGAGGAATGAACTCATCTCGAGGAGACATGTAGAGTCGGCACGAGGAGTATCAGTCGACTCGTGGACTCGGGACTGAACTCGTGGACTCATGTAGAGCCTGCACGAGGAGTTACGTGAAGAGTCGGCACGAGGAGTATCAATCGACTCGTGGACTCGAACTCGACTCGAGGAATGAACTCATCTCGAGGAGATATGTAGAGTCGGCACGAGGAGTATCACTCGACTCGTGGACTCGAACTCGACTCGAGGAATGAACTCATCTCGAGGAGACACGTAGAGTCGGCACGAGGAGTATCAGTCGACTCGTGGACTCGAACTCGACTCGAGGAATGAACTCATCTCGAGGAGACACGTAGAGTCGGCACGAGGAGTATCAGTCGACTCGTGGACTCGGGACTCAACTCGAGGACTCATGTAGAGCCTGCACGAGGAGTTACGTGAAGAGTCGGCACGAGGAGTATCAGTCGACTCGTGGACACGAACTCGACTCGAGGAATGAACTCATCTCGAGGAGATATGTAGAGTCGGCACGAGGAGTATCAATCGACTCGTGGACTCGGGACTCAACTCGAGGACTCATGTAGAGCTTGCACGAGGAGTTACGTGAAGAGTCGCCACTAGGAGTATCAGTAGACTCGTGGACTCGATCTCGACTCGAGGAAAGAACTCATCTCGAGGAGACATGTACAGTCGGCACGAGGAGTATCAGTCGACTCGTGGACTCGGGACTCAACTCGAGGACTCATGTAGATCCTGCACGAGGAGTTACGTGAAGAGTCGGCACGAGGAGTATCAGTCGACTCGTGGACTCGAACTCGACTCGAGGAATGAACTCATCTCGAGGAGATATGTAGAGTCGGCACAAGGAGTATCAGTCGACTCGTGGACTCGGGACTCAACTCGAGGACTCATGTAGAGCGTGCACGAGGAGTTACGTGAACAGTCGGCACGAGGAGTATCAGTCGACTCGTGGACTCGAACTCGACTCGAGGAATAAACTCATCTCGAGGAGACATGTAGAGTCGGCACGAGGAGTATCAGTCGACTCATGGACTCGGGACTCAACTCGAGGACTCATGTAGAGCCTGGACGAGGAGTTACGTGAAGAGTCGGCACGAGGAGTATCAGTCGACTCGTGGACTCGAACTCGACTCGAGGAATGAACTCATCTCGAGGAGACATGTAGAGTCGGCACGAGGAGTATCAGTCGACTCGTGGACTCGGGACTGAACTCGTGGACTCATGTAGAGCCTGCACGAGGAGTTACGTGAAGAGTCGGCACGAGGAGTATCAATCGACTCGTGGACTCGAACTCGACTCGAGGAATGAACTCATCTCGAGGAGATATGTAGAGTCGGCACGAGGAGTATCACTCGACTCGTGGACTCGAACTCGACTCGAGGAATGAACTCATCTCGAGGAGACACGTAGAGTCGGCACGAGGAGTATCAGTCGACTCGTGGACTCGAACTCGACTCGAGGAATGAACTCATCTCGAGGAGACACGTAGAGTCGGCACGAGGAGTATCAGTCGACTCGTGGACTCGGGACTCAACTCGAGGACTCATGTAGAGCCTGCACGAGGAGTTACGTGAAGAGTCGGCACGAGGAGTATCAGTCGACTCGTGGACACGAACTCGACTCGAGGAATGAACTCATCTCGAGGAGATATGTAGAGTCGGCACGAGGAGTATCAATCGACTCGTGGACTCGGGACTCAACTCGAGGACTCATGTAGAGCTTGCACGAGGAGTTACGTGAAGAGTCGCCACTAGGAGTATCAGTAGACTCGTGGACTCGATCTCGACTCGAGGAAAGAACTCATCTCGAGGAGACATGTACAGTCGGCACGAGGAGTATCAGTCGACTCGTGGACTCGGGACTCAACTCGAGGACTCATGTAGATCCTGCACGAGGAGTTACGTGAAGAGTTGGCACGAGGAGTATCAGTCGACTCGTGGACTCGAACTCGACTCGAGGAATGAACTCATCTCGAGGAGATATGTAGAGTCGGCACAAGGAGTATCAGTCGACTCGTGGACTCGGGACTCAACTCGAGGACTCATGTAGAGCGTGCACGAGGAGTTACGTGAACAGTCGTCACGAGGAGTATCAGTCGACTCGTGGACTCGAACTCGACTCGAGGAATAAACTCATCTCGAGGAGACATGTAGAGTCGGCACGAGGAGTATCAGTCGACTCATGGACTCGGGACTCAACTCGAGGACTCATGTAGAGCCTGGACGAGGAGTTACGTGAAGAGTCGGCACGAGGAGTATCAGTCGACTCGTGGACTCGAACTCGACTCGAGGAATGAACTCATCTCGAGGAGACATGTAGAGTCGGCACGAGGAGTATCAGTCGACTCGTGGACTCATGTAGAGCCTGAACGAGGAGTTACGTGAAAAGTCGGCACGAGGAGTATCAGTCGACTCGTGGAGACGAACTCGACTCGAGGAATGAACTCATCTCGAGGAGATATGTAGAGTCGGCACGAGGAGTATCAATCGACTCGTGGACTCGGAACTCAACTCGAGGACTCATGTAGAGCCTGCACGATGAGTTACGTGAAGAGTCGGCACGAAGAGTATCAGTAGACTCGTGGACTCGATCTCGACTCGAGGAATGAACTCATCTCGAGGAGACATGTACAGTCGGCACGAGGAGTATCAGTCGACTCGTGGACTCGAACTCGACTCGAGGAATGAACTCATCTCGAGGAGACATGTAGAGTCTTCACGAGGAGTATCAGTCGACTCGTGGACTAGGGACTCAACTCGAGGACTCATGTAGAGCCTGCACGAGGAGTTACGTGAAGAGTCGTGGACTCGAACTCGACTCGAGGAATGAACTCATCTCGAGGAGATATGTAGAGTCGGCACGAGGAGTATCAGTCGACTCGTGGACTCGGGACTCAACTCGAGGACTCATGTAGAGCCTGGATGAGGAGTTACATGAAGAGTCGGCATGAGGAGTATCAGTCGACTCGTGGACTCGAACTCGACTCGAGGAATGAACTCATCTCGAGGAGACATGTAGAGTCGGCACGAGGAGTATCAGTCGACTCGTGGACTCGGGACTGAACTCGTGGACTCATGTAGAGCCTGCACGAGGAGTTACGTGAAGAGTCGGCACGAGGAGTATCAATCGACTCGTGGACTCGAACTCGACTCGAGGAATGAACTCATCTCGAGGAGATATGTAGAGTCGGCACGAGGAGTATCACTCGACTCGTGGACTCGAACTCGACTCGAGGAATGAACTCATCTCGAGGAGACACGTAGAGTCGGCACGAGGAGTATCAGTCGACTCGTGGACTCGAACTCGACTCGAGGAATGAACTCATCTCGAGGAGACACGTAGAGTCGGCACGAGGAGTATCAGTCGACTCGTGGACTCGGGACTCAACTCGAGGACTCATGTAGAGCCTGCACGAGGAGTTACGTGAAGAGTCGGCACGAGGAGTATCAGTCGACTCGTGGACACGAACTCGACTCGAGGAATGAACTCATCTCGAGGAGATATGTAGAGTCGGCACGAGGAGTATCAATCGACTCGTGGACTCGGGACTCAACTCGAGGACTCATGTAGAGCTTGCACGAGGAGTTACGTGAAGAGTCGCCACTAGGAGTATCAGTAGACTCGTGGACTCGATCTCGACTCGAGGAAAGAACTCATCTCGAGGAGACATGTACAGTCGGCACGAGGAGTATCAGTCGACTCGTGGACTCGGGACTCAACTCGAGGACTCATGTAGATCCTGCACGAGGAGTTACGTGAAGAGTCGGCACGAGGAGTATCAGTCGACTCGTGGACTCGAACTCGACTCGAGGAATGAACTCATCTCGAGGAGATATGTAGAGTCGGCACAAGGAGTATCAGTCGACTCGTGGACTCGGGACTCAACTCGAGGACTCATGTAGAGCGTGCACGAGGAGTTACGTGAACAGTCGGCACGAGGAGTATCAGTCGACTCGTGGACTCGAACTCGACTCGAGGAATAAACTCATCTCGAGGAGACATGTAGAGTCGGCACGAGGAGTATCAGTCGACTCATGGACTCGGGACTCAACTCGAGGACTCATGTAGAGCCTGGACGAGGAGTTACGTGAAGAGTCGGCACGAGGAGTATCAGTCGACTCGTGGACTCGAACTCGACTCGAGGAATGAACTCATCTCGAGGAGACATGTAGAGTCGGCACGAGGAGTATCAGTCGACTCGTGGACTCATGTAGAGCCTGAACGAGGAGTTACGTGAAAAGTCGGCACGAGGAGTATCAGTCGACTCGTGGAGACGAACTCGACTCGAGGAATGAACTCATCTCGAGGAGATATGTAGAGTCGGCACGAGGAGTATCAATCGACTCGTGGACTCGGAACTCAACTCGAGGACTCATGTAGAGCCTGCACGATGAGTTACGTGAAGAGTCGGCACGAAGAGTATCAGTAGACTCGTGGACTCGATCTCGACTCGAGGAATGAACTCATCTCGAGGAGACATGTACAGTCGGCACGAGGAGTATCAGTCGACTCGTGGACTCGAACTCGACTCGAGGAATGAACTCATCTCGAGGAGACATGTAGAGTCTTCACGAGGAGTATCAGTCGACTCGTGGACTAGGGACTCAACTCGAGGACTCATGTAGAGCCTGCACGAGGAGTTACGTGAAGAGTCGGCACGAGGAGTATCAGTCGACTCGTGGACTCGAACTCGACTCGAGGAATTAACTCATCTCGAGGAGACATGTAGAGTCTTCATGAGGAGTATCAGTCGACTCGTGGACTAGGGACTCAACTCGAGGACTCATGTAGAGCCTGCACGAGGAGTTACGTGAAGAGTCGGCACGAGGAGTATCAGTCGACTCGTGGACTCGAACTCGACTCGAGGAATGAACTCATCTCGAGGAGATATGTAGAGTCGGCACGAGGAGTATCAGTCGACTCGTGGACTCGGGACTGAACTCGAGGACTCATGTAGAGCCTGCACGAGGAGTTACGTGAAGAGTCGGCACGAGGAGTATCAATCGACTCGTGGACTCGAACTCGACTCGAGGAATGAACTCATCTCGAGAAGATATGTAGAGTCGGCACGAGGAGTATCACTCGACTCGTGGACACGAACTCGACTCGAGGAATGAACTCATCTCGAGGAGACACGTAGAGTCGGCACGAGGAGTATCAGTCGACTCGTGGACTCGAACTCGACTCGAGGAATGAACTCATCTCGAGGAGACACGTAGAGTCGGCACGAGGAGTATCAGTCGACTCGTGGACTCGGGACTCAATTCGAGGACTCATGTAGAGCCTGCACGAGGAGTTACGTGAAGAGTCGGCACGAGGAGTATTAGTCGACTCGTGGACTCGAACTCGACTCGAGGAATGAACTCATCTCGAGGAGACATGTAGAGTCTTCACGAGGGGTATCAGTCGACTCGTGGACTAGGGACTCAACTCGAGGACTGATGTAGAGCCTGCATGAGGAGTTACGTGAAGAATCGGAACTAGGAATATCAGTCGACTCGTGGACTCGAACTCGACTCGAGGAATGAACTCATCTCGAGGAGATATGTAGAGTCGGCAAGAGGAGTATCAGTCGACTCATGGACTCAGGACTCACCTCGAGGACTCATGTGGAGCCTGCACGAGGAGTTACGTGAAGCGTCGGCACGAGGAGTATCAGTCGACTCATGGACTCGAACTCGACTCGAGGAATGAACTCATCTCGAGGAGATATGTAGAGTTGGCACGAGGAGTATCAGTCGACTCGTGGACTCGGGACTCAAGTCGAGGACTCATGTAGAGCCTGCACGAGGAGTTACGTGAAGAGTCGGCACGAGGAGTATCAGTCGACTTGTGGACTCGAACTCGACTCGAGGAATGAACTCATCTCGAGGAGACATGTAGAGTCTGCACGAGGAGTATCGGTCGACTCGTGGACTCGAACTCGACTCGAGTAATGAAATCATCTCGAGGAGACATGTAGAGTTGGCACGAGGAATATCAGTCGACTCGTGGACTCAGGACTCAACTCGATGACTCATGTAGAGCCTGCACGAGGAGTTACGTGAAGAGTCGGCACGAGGAGTATCAGTCGACTCGTGGACATGAACTCGACTCGAGGAATGAACTCATCTCGAGGAGATATGTAGAGTCGGCACGAGGTGTATTAATCGACTCGTGGACTCGGGACTCAACTCGAGGACTCATGTAGAGCCTGCACGAGGAGTTACGTGAAGAGTCGGCACGAGGAGTATCAGTCGACTCGTGGACTCGATCTCGACTCGAGGAAAGAACTCATCTCGAGGAGACATGTACAGTCGGCACGAGGAGTATCAGTCGACTCGTGGACTCGGGACTCAACTCGAGGACTCATGTAGATCCTGCACGAGGAGTTACGTGAAGAGTCGGCACGAGGAGTATCAGTCGACTCGTGGACTCGAACTCGACTCGAGGAATGAACTCATCTCGAGGAGATATGTAGAGTTGGCACGAGGAGTATCAGTCGACTCGTGGACTCGGGACTCAACTCGAGGACTCATGTAGAGCCTGCACGAGGAGTTACGTGAAGAATCGGCACGAGGAGTATCAATCGACTTGTGGACTCGAACTCGACTTGAGGAATGAACTCATCTCAAGGAGACATGTAGAGTCGGCACGAGGAGTATCAGTCGACTCATGGACTCGGTACTCAACTCGAGGACTCATGTAGATCCTGCACGAGGAGTTACGCGAGGAGTCGGCACGAGGAGTATCAGTCGACTCGTGGAATCGAACTCGACTCGAGGAATGAACTCATCTCGAGGAGACATGTAGAGTCTGCACGAGGAGTATCAGTCGACTCGTGGACTCATGTAGAGCCTGCACGAGGAGTTACGTGAAGAGTCGGCACGAGGAGTATCAGTCGACTCGTGGAGACGAACTCGACTCGAGGAATGAACTCATCTCGAGGAGATATGTAGAGTCGGCACGAGGAGTATCAATCGACTCGTGGACTCGGGACTCAACTCGAGGACTCATGTAGAGCCTGCACGAGGAGTTACGTGAAGAGTCGGCACGAAGAGTATCAGTAGACTCGTGGACTCGATCTCGACTCGAGGAATGAACTCATCTCGAGGAGACATGTACAGTCGGCACGAGGAGTATCAGTCGACTCGTGGACTCGAACTCGACTCGAGGAATGAACTCATCTCCAGGAGACATGTAGAGTCTTCACGAGGAGTATCAGTCGACTTGTGGACTAGGGACTCAACTCGAGGACTCATGTAGAGCCTGCACGAGGAGTTACGTGAAGAATCGGAACTAGGAGTATCAGTCGACTCGTGGACTCGAACTCGACACGAGGAATGAACTCATCTCGAGGAGATATGTAGAGTCGGCAAGAGGAGTATCAGTCGACTCGTGGACTCAGGACTCAACTCGAGGACTCATGTAGAGCCTGCACGAGGAGTTACGTGAAGCGTCGACACGAGGAGTATCAGTCGACTCATGGACTCGAACTCGACTCGAGGAATGAACTCATCTCGAGGAGATATGTAGAGTTGGCACGAGGAGTATCATTCGACTCGTGGACTCAAACTCGACTCGAGTAATGAAATCATCTCGAGGAGACATGTAGAGTCGGCACGAGGAGTATCAGTCGACTCGTGGACTCGGGACTCAACTCGAGGACTCATGTAGAGCCTGCACGAGGAGTTACATGAAGAGTCGGCACGAGGAGTATCAGTCGACTCGTGGACACGAACTCGACTCGAGGAATGAACTCATCTCGAGGAGATATGTAGAGTCGCCACGAGGAGTATCAATCGACTCGTGGACTCGGGACTCAACTCGAGGACTCATGTAGAGCCTGCACGAGGAGTTACGTGAAGAGTCGCCACTAGGAGTATCAGTAGACTCGTGGACTCGATCTCCACTCGAGGAATGAACTCATCTCGAGGAGACATGTAGAGTCGGCACGAGGAGTATCAGTCGACTCGTGGACTCGGGACTCAACTCGAGGACTCATGTAGATCCTGCACGAGGAGTTACGTGAAGAGTCGGCACGAGGAGTATCAGTCGACTCGTGGACTCGAACTCGACTCGAGGAATGAACTCATCTCGAGGAGATATGTAGAGTCGGCACGAGGAGTATCAGTCGACTCGTGGACTCGGGACTCAACACGAGGACTCATGTAGATCGTGCACGAGGAGTTACGTGAAGAGTCAGTACGAGGAGTATCAGTCGACTTGTGGACTCGAACTCGACTCGAGGAATGAACTCATCTCGAGGAGACATGTAGAGTCGGCATGAGGAGTATCAGTCGATTCATGGACTCGGGACTCAACTCGAGGACTCATGTAGAGCCTGCACGAGGAGTTACGCGAAGAGTCGGCACGAGGAGTATCAGTCGACTCGTGGACTCGAACTCGACTCGAGGAATGAACTCATCTCGAGGAGATATATAGAGTCGGCACGATGAGTATCAGTCGACTCGTGGACTCGAACTCGACTCGAGGAATGAACTCATCTCGAGGAGACACGTTGAGTCTGCACGAGGAGTATCAGTCGACTCGTGGACTCATGTAGATCCTGCACGAGGAGTTATATGAAGAGTCGGCACGAGGAGTATCAGTCGACTCGTGGAGACGAACTCGACTCGAGGAATGAACTCATCTCGAGGAGATATGTAGAGTCGGCACGAGGAGTATCAATCGACTCGTGGACTCGGGACTCAACTCGAGGACTCATGTAGAGCCTGCACGAGGAGTTACGTGAAGAATCGGAACTAGGAGTATCAGTCGACTCGTGGACTCGAACTCGACTCGAGGAATGAACTCATCTCGAGGAGATATGTAGAGTCGGCAAGAGGAGTATCAGTCGACTCGTGGACTCGGGACTCAACTCGAGGACTCATGTCGAGCCTGCACGAGGAGTTACGTGAAGAGTCGCCACTAGGACTATCAGTAGACTCGTGGACTCGATCTCGACTCGAGGAAAGAACTCATCTCGAGGAGACATGTACAGTCAGCACGAGGAGTATCAGTCGACTCGTGGACTCGGGACTCAACTCGAGGACTCATGTAGATCCTGCACGAGGAGTTACGTGAAGAGTCGGCACGAGGAGTATCAGTCGACTCGTGGACTCGAACTCGACTCGAGGAATGAACTCATCTCGAGGAGATATGTAGAGTCGGCACAAGGAGTATCAGTCGACTCGTGGACTCGGGACTCAACTCGAGTACTCATGTAGAGCGTGCACGAGGAGTTACGTGAAGAGTCGGCACGAGGAGTATCAGTCGACTCGTGGACTCGAACTCGACTCGAGGAATGAACTCATCTCGAGGAGACATGTATAGTCGACACGAGGAGTATCAGTCGTCTCATGGACTCGGGACTCAACTCGAGGACTCATGTAGATCCTGCACGAGGAGTTACGCAAAGAGTCGGCACGAGGAGTATCAGTCGACTCGTGGACTCGAACTCGACTCGTGGACTCGAACTCGACTCGAGGAATGAACTCATCTCGAGGAGACATGTAGAGTCTGCATGAGGAGTATCAGTCGACTCGTGGACTCATGTAGAGCCTGCATGAGGAGTTACGTGAAGAGTCGGCACGAGGAGTATCATTCGACTCGTGGAGACGAACTCGACTCGAGGAATGAACTCATCTCGAGGAGATATGTAGAGTCGGCACGAGGAGTATCAATCGACTCGTGGACTCGGGACTCAACTCGAGGAGTTACGTGAAGAGTCGGCACGATGAGTATCAGTAGACTCGTGGACTCGATCTCGACTCGAGGAATGAACTCATCTCGAGGAGATATGTACAGTCGGCACGAGGAGTATCAGTCGACTCGTGGACTCGAACTCGACTCGAGGAATGAACTCATCTCGAGGAGACATGTAGAGTCTTCACGAGGAGTATCAGTCGACTCGTGGACTAGTGACTCAACTCGAGGACTCATGTAGAGCCTGCACGAGGAGTTACGTGAAGCGTCGGCACAAGGAGTATCAGTCGACTCATGGACTCGAACTCGACTCGAGGAATGAACTCATCTCGAGGAGATATGTAGAGTTGGCACGAGGAGTATCAGTCGACTCGTGGACTCGAACTCGACTCGAGTAATGAAATCATCTCGAGGAAACATGTAGAGTTGGCACGAGGAGTATCAGTCGACTCGTGGACTCGGGACTCAACTCGAGGACTCATGTAGAGCCTGCACGAGGAGTTACATGAAGAGTCAGCACGAGGAGTATCAGTCGACTCGTCGACACGAACTCGACTCGAGAAATGAACTCATCTCGAGGAGATATGTAGAGTCGGCACGAGGAGTATCAATCGACTCGTGGACTCGGGACTCAACTCGAGGACTCGTGTAGAGCCTGCACGAGGAGTTACGTGAAGAGTCGCCACTAGGAGTATCAGTAGACTCGTGGACTCGATCTCGACTGTAGGAATGAACTCATCTCGAGGAGACATGTAGAGTCGGCACGAGGAGTATCAGTCGACTCGTGGACTCGGGACTCAACTCGAGGACTCATGTAGATCTTGCACGAGGAGTTACGTGAAGAGTCGGCACGAGGAGTATCAGTCGACTCGTGGAGACGAACTAGACTCGAGGAATGAACTCATCTCGAGGAGATATGTAGAGTCGGCACGAGGAGTATCAGTCGACTCATGGACTCGGGACTCAACTCGAGGACTCATGTAGAGCCTGCACGAGGAGTTACGCGAAGAGTCGGCACGAGGAGTATCAGTCGACTCGTGGACTCGAACTCGACTCGAGGAATGAACTCATCTCGAGGAGATATATAGAGTCGGCACGATGAGTATCAGTCGACTCGTCGACTCGAACTCGACTCGAGGAATGAAGTCATCTCGAGGAGACACGTAGAGTCTGCACGAGGAGTATCAGTCGACTCGTGGACTCATGTAGAGCCTGCACGAGGAGTTACGTGAAGAGTCGGCACGAGGAGTATCAGTCGACTCGTGGAGACGAACTCGACTCGAGGAATGAACTCATCTCGAGGAGATATGTAGAGTCGGCACGAGGAGTACCAATCGACTCGTGGACTCGGGACTCAATTCGAGGACTCATGTAGAGCCTGCACGAGGAGTTACGTGAAGAATCGGAACTAGGAGTATCAGTCGACTCGTGGACTCGAACTCGACTCGAGGAATGAACTCATCTCGAGGAGATATGTAGAGTCGGCAAGAGGAGTATCAGTCGACTCGTGGACTCAGGACTCAAGTCGAGGACTCATGTATATCCTGCACGAGGAGTTACATGAAGCGTCGGCACGAGGAGTATCAGTCGACTCATGGACTCGAAATTGACTCGAGGAATGAACTCATCTCGAGGAGATATGTAGAGTTGGCACGAGGAGTATCAGTCGACTCGTGGACTCGGGACTCAACTCGAGGATTCATGTAGAGCCTGCACGAGGAGTTACGTGAAGAGTCGGCACGAGGAGTATCAGTCGACTTGTGGACTCGAACTCGACTCGAGGAATGAACTCATCTCGAGGAGACATGTAGAGTCGGCACGAGGAGTATCGGTCGACTCATGGACTCGAACTCGACTCGAGTAATGAAATCATCTCGAGGAGACATGTAGAGTTGGCACGAGGAATATCAGTCGACTCGTGGACTCGGGACTCAACTCGAGGACTCATGTATAGCCTGCATGAAGAGTTACGTGAAGAGTCGGCACGAGGAGTATCAGTCGACTCGTGGACACGAACTCGACTCGAGGAATGAACTCATCTCGAGGAGATATGTAGAGTCAGCACGAGGAGTATCAATCGACTCGTGGACTCGGGACTCAACTCGAGGACTCATGTAGAGCCTGCACGAGGAGTTACGTGAAGAGTCGCCACTAGGAGTATCAGTAGACTCGTGGACTCGATCTCCACTCGAGGAAAGAACTCATCTCGAGGAGACATGTACAGTCGGCACGAGGAGTATCAGTCGACTCGTGGACTCGGGACTCAACTCGAGGACTCATGTAGATCCTGCACGCGGAGTTACGTGAAGAGTCGGCACGAGGAGTATCAGTCGACTCGTGGACTCGAACTCGACTCGAGGAATGAACTCATCTCGAGGAGATACGTAGAGTCGGCACGAGGAGTATCAGTCGACTCGTGGACTCGGGACTCAACTCGAGGACTAATGTAGAGCCTGCACGAGGAGTTACGTGAAGAGTCGCCACAAGGAGTATCAGTCGACTCGTGGACTCGGGACTCAACTCGAGGACTCATGTAGAGCGTGCACGAGGAGTTACGTGAAGAGTCGGCACGAGGAGTATCAGTCGACTCGTGGACTCGAACTCGACTCGAGGAATGAACTCATCTCGAGGAGACATGTAGAGTCGGCACGAGGAGTATCAGTCGACTCATGGACTCGGGACTCAACTCGAGGATTCATGTAGAGCCTGGACGAGGAGTTACGCAAAGAGTCGGCACGAGTAGTATCAGTCGACTCGTGGACTCGAACTCGACTCGAGGAATGAACTCATCTCGAGGAGATATATAGAGTCGGCACGATGAGTATCAGTCGACTCGTGGACTCGAACTCGACTCGAGGAATGAACTCATCTCGAGGAGACACGTAGAGTCTGCACGAGGAGTATCAGTCGACTCGTGGACTCGGGACTCAACTCAAGGACTCATGTAGAGCCTGCACGAGGAGTTACGTGAAGAGTCTCTCTTTGGGACCTCCGGCCTAACCATCGTCCCCTTGAGACTTTGTTATGCTTCTATTTGTATTTTGTTTTTTTTAGTTGTTTTTTATTAAGCATTGATCCCCATTAGCCCCCAGAGTTTCTTGCGTTTGTGAGACGAAGGCCAAGAAACTCTCGTGTTGGAGGTATACAACAGTGTGTGTAGAATAATTCTCTATTGCAATAACGGGGGTCGTTACAGGTAGTCATGGCACTTGGACTTTTTTGAAAAAAGAAAATTACATTTTTTTAAATAAAAGCGATCACGAAGTCGATCGAGCTCGGGCGTGAGCTTGAGGGTGGAAGCTGCGGCAATCATGGCTTGCTAGCAGGTGCGACGAATTCTTTGAAGTCCCCACTTCGAATTAGGGAATCAATTCGTTTCCTAAGCTGGTAGCATTCTGTTGTCACGTGTCCGTGATCTCGGTGATATTCGCATTGCTTGCTTCTGTCCCTTGTTGTGGGGTCCGTCTTTAACGGGGCCGGAGATCCTAGCTTTCCCCTGTGTAAGCTCAAGATCCGGTCGGGCGTCGTGTTGAGTGGGACGAAGGATTGCCTCGGGGATGGAGATAGATGGTCATTAGGGACTCGACCGCTTCTACGCCTCTTCCTTCGCGAGCCGGGACCGGTGGCCGGTGCCCTGAGTGGGGCGGCGTGCTTTTAGTTGGATGCGCGGTCAGCAACGTTGGGTGGTTGATGTCCCAAGACGACTTCTCTCTCGATCTCGCGTTGGGCGTTGAGTTTTTCTCTCAAGTCGCTCCCATGAGATTCCCTTCAGGAATTGAGGCGATCTCTCAAGTCTCCGGCGGCCGTCCCTATTACTTTAGGCGAGGGGGCATCATTCGAGTGACGTCCTCGACAGACGCCACGGCCATTGACGTCGTCACCTCCCTGGGGGTTTTGGACGCGGATGGTGAGCTTGGAGGGTCCCTTTCGGGACCTAGAGGTCGAGCATCCCCGAGTGTTACTCGACACTTGACGCCTTGGCGTGGTCGCCCGAGGGTGTCCCCTCGAGGGCGCGTGCGTGTGCTCGTTAGAAAGTTGACGTCTAGACGCGGTCGCCCGAGGGTGTCCCCTTGGAAGCGTGAACGTGCGTCCTTTTTCGTGAAGAGCGTGGTGGGGGTCGATGTAGACGTCGTCGACGTCGTTGGAGTCGAGGAGGTCGGCGATGAGCGCGCCGGTGACGCCGGGACGGTCTAGGAGCTCGGCGAGCCTTCGGTGTCATTCGTCGGGTCTCGAGGCTGGCTCTCATTATCATGAGGTTGCCCTTCGAGACGGTGCGCGGAGCTTTGGAGGCCGTGCCTCGAGCTCGTCGCTCGGTCGGCCGCGGGGGTGACGGGCAATTGACTCATCTCTCGAGAGTTTTGCCGTTGAAGGATGAAGAAGAGTGGTAGAGGGAATGCGTCGCCAAGGTCGAGAGATCCCCCTCCTTCTAGCGCCAAAATGTTGTCGCTGATTTTTGGACAACTATTTAGGAGCCCAAAGTGGTTAGACCCAAGGCCGGACCAAGTGGTCTCACTTCGGCTCGAGCGTGTCGGACTTGGTATCCCAAGTCGTCCCTTAGCTGTGAGTGTCCCTTGAGTTCGTCCAAGTACCTGAAATGGAAGAGAGAACACGTGAACTACAAAGGGGAAACAGAGGGGGTGCCTCTGTTTACCTCTCCGACGCTCAACATTAGTGGGATTGAGGTGGAGTATAGAGGTTTTTAAGGGTGAGAGGCCAAAGATGAGCGAAACGAGTGAAGGATGAGTTCGACAGCGTTTCGGGGCTCAAAAATGGATTACCAGGACCAAGGGAGGGGCCCCTGTATTTATAGGCGTGGTTTGAGGCCCCCTTTGGCCGAGTAGAGCATGAGAGGAGCGAGTGGAGGCTGAGCTCGGGCGGCCGAGTGGAGGTCGAGCTCGGGCGGCCGAGTGGAGGCCGCGCTTGGGCGGCCGAGTGGAGGTCGAGCTCGTGCGGCCGACTGGAGGTCGAGCTCGGGCGGCCGAGTGGAGGTCGAGCTCGGGCGGCCGAGTAGAGGTCGAGCTCGGGCGGCCGAGTGGAGGTTGAGCTCATGAGGCCGAGTGGAGGTTGAGCTCATGAGGCCTAGTGGAGGTCGAGCTCATGAGGCTGAGTGGAGGTCGAGCTCATGAGGCCGAGTGGAGGTCGAGCTCATGAGGCCGAGTGGATGTCGAGCTCATGAGGCCGGAGGTCGGCCATGAGCTGGAGGCCGAGCTCATGAGGCCGGAGGTCGGCCATGAGCTGGAGGCCGAGCTCATGATGCCAGAGGTTGGCCATGAGCTGGAGGCCGAGCTCTTGAGGCCGGAGGTCGGCCATGAGCTGGAGGCCGAGCTAATGAGCCCGGAGGTCGGCCATGAGCTGGAGGCCGAGCTCATGAGGCCGGAGGTCGGCCATGAGCTGGAGGCCGAGCTCATGAGGCCGGAGGTCGACCATGAGCTGGAGGCCGAGCTCATGAGGCCGGAGGTCGGCCGCGCGTCGGGGGAGTCCCGGGGTGGTCGCTATCGCGGCCGTCGCTGCTCTGCCGGGCCGAGATGGACCGGTAACACTAACCTTTTAGAAGCTTGAACGTGGATGAGCCTTCGGAAGGTTGCAACGTTCGTCTCCCTCACAACACGTCTCTCTTCTTTCCCCGGCAACACGAGCAACCACGATGGTTTCTATCACAAGAATCACTCGAGAAAAAAGGAATTAGTGAGTGGGCACTTTTAAACACGACGACTCGAGAACAAGTCTCAAAGTCGAAGAGCTAAAACCACTAGGTCAAATGAGGACCTAGGTGCCAAAACAAAACGAAAAATAACTAGAGAGAGAGAGAGAGAGAGGAGAAATCGGCCACAAGGTCTAGAGATAGAGTCTCTCAATCTCTAACTTATGTGAAATGACTAGAATGAGAGGAATGAGGTCTCTATTTATAGAGGAGGCATGAACAAATCTTATTTCCTCTTTCGTACCCATGTTGGACGTTCATGACATGCCATGCACTTTCCTTGGATTTGTTTCCTCATTCGTTCTCTCTTAGTTGGCCAAAAATGCACTTTCCTTCTTGAGGAAATTTGTTTCCTCTTTTTCTTTTGGCAAGTATCTTCATACATTAATGCACAAAATAAACTCTCTTTCCCACTATGGCATGAACGAAATTCAGCCTTATTTTCCTTGGGTTGGACGAAATTTGAGCTTCTAGAAGGAGCTTCTAGATGTTTCTTCATTTGTTCATGACAACATAAGAAAAGCCCATTAAGAATTTTCAAGTAAAATTCTATGAAATGAAATTAATCCTCAAGGCCCAAATTCTTTAAGTTGGCCGTGTGATTTAAATTTCATTTGTCATCATATGACAATGTCAAAAAATTTATTGACATTCATTTCGTCATATGTCTAAAAAGACAAAAATACCCTTTAGACAAAAATACCATTTAGACAATGTCTCGTTCTTGTTTTGACTTAGCTGCTAGTTTAACTATTCCTACTCGATATGATTTGTGACAGTGACCTCATGGATCCAAATGAACAAAGCTTGAGCTAAACACTTGGACTCAAAAGTTCACAAATCTTTTCCAAGTTTAGCTTAATGTCAACTGACTCCACTAAAGAGTTGACCTTGAAAATCTCTCGGTTCAAATGAATTTATTTTCTACTCAAGAATTCAACCAAATTATGATGAGCGGATCCACTGAATATTATCTATGTTTACCCTTCATGAATATCATCAGCCAGTCGGGATTTACAATATTACCATTATACCCTTCTAGATGTTATTTCCTCAACTCCTTTGTCGCTTGTGAATAAGTTAGAAACAATGTATTGACGAGGAGCTAACAAGTCACATTGTTTCATCCAAAAGAGTCAAGACTCAATTTGGACACTGACCAGTTCATTTATTCCCATTCCAAGGAACAAAGCATGAGGTGATATACATTGCATTTCAGCAATCTTGTACATGAATTCCATATCCATGAGAACTTCACAAAGTTACTCATGACATTCGCACAACTTAGTACTTCACCAATAGGCCCTGTTCGGAATCACATAGTGAGTCCGAACTCTGACTTTCTCAAATGAGATTACGTAAGTTGTGAAATGGCATGTCTCATTTCAGGATTAAGGTAAGCACGATGCAATTCATACGTAGTGACTTCGAGACATAAGAGGTTAAATGGTTTGTTCTTATTTTGTCTCTAGAAGTGCACTGGTCAATTCAGTACCTTCGGAAGATACCTAGAAGAACTATAGAGTCTCCAACTCTCAATGCCTCATAACCAGACATCATAGATTCTCCTAACAATCATACTGAGGTCAATAGTCCTTTGACCCTTAGATTGCGAATATATCGTTTTAAGCAAACTACGAAGAGTTTGCAAATCTACATTTGTCTCTTCGTAAGTTGTTAAGTTTGTTTATGGACTAAACGACTAAGGTTTTATCATAAAGCTTCAGACAAGGAAGATTGAATGAACGTTTCAACTTTTATTAATAAATAAGCAGTTACAAGCAAGAGTCTTCGTAAGACTATATGACATCAAATGTACATAAATACACACTACAACTCTTCTTGTGGGCACCATTGACAACAAACTCCAACTTGACTCAAAGAAGATGTGTGTAGTCGTTCATGCCTAATCCCTCTCGATGTTGGTCGAAGACCTTGTTCGCTAGGGCCTTGGTGAATGGATCTTCCAGAGATCTACTTCACCTCCACGTCTCCGTGATGCGCAATCTCTCAAATCAAATGGTATTTCCTCTCAATATGCTTAGAGCGCTTATGGCTTCGAGGTTCCTTTGAGTTAGCGACAGCCTCACTATTATCACAATAAAGGGTCATAGGCTCGTCGACGTTTGGAACAACTTCCAAATACTTAAGGAATTTTCTAAGCCTTACAGCCTCTTTGGATGCTTCACAAGCAGCCACATATTCTGCTTCCATTGTGGAGTCTGCAATGCAAGATTGCTTAATACTCCTCCACACAACAGCTCCACCATTAAGGATGAACACAGATCCCAAAGTGGATTTCCTGGAATCCTTATCCGCTTGAAAATCGGAGTCGTTATATCCCATCATAGTCAGGTCAGTACCTGAGTATGTAAGCATAAGTTCTTAGTTCTTCGAAGATACTTAAGAATATGCTTAACAACAATCCAGTGCTCGGGTCCAGGGTTGGATTGGAAACGACTAACTATGCCAACGGCGAAACAGATGTCAGGTCTAGTGCAAAGCATAACATACATGAGGCTTCCTACGGCAGAGGCGTAAGGAATTTTCCTCATGTCTTCAATCTCTTGTGCAGTCTTGGGAGACTGGTCCTTAGAGAGTGAGACTCCATGCCTAAAGGGTGTTTGGCCCTACTTGGAGTCTTGCATCGAGAAGCGATCCATCACCTTATCATCATTAGATGCTTGAGAGAGCGACAGGGTCCGGTTTTTTCGATCTCGAAAGATTTGGATCCCCAGAATGTACGCGGCCTCTCCTAGATCCTTTATATCGAACTGCTTTGCTAACCAGACCTTAACCTCAGATAATTTACCCACATCGTTACCAATGAGTAATATATCATCGACATATAGTACCAGAAACACAACTTTGCCTCCGTGTATTAACTTGTAAACACAAGGCTCATCTATTGACTGTTCAAAGCCGACGCTCTTCACAGTTTCATCGAATCTAAGATTCCATGACATAGATGCTTGCTTTAATCCATCAATGGACTTAAGCAACTCACAAACCTTGGTCTCTTGACCTTCTTCCACGAAACCGTCTGGCTGAGCCATGTAAATGCGCTCGTCAAGATTGCCATTCAGGAAGGTTGTCTTGACATCCATTTGCCAGATCTCATAGTCGAGAGATGCAGCTATGGATAGGAGTATGCGGATGGATTTAAGCATCGCGACTGGCGAGAAGGTTTCTTCATAGTCAATCCCTTCTTTTTGGGTATAACCCTTCGCCACAAGTCGTGCTTTGAACGTCTCGACGTTCCCATCAGGACCCATTTTCTTCTTGTATATCCACTTACACCCTACGGGTTTAATTCCTTCAGGAAGGTCTACAGGTTTCCGGACTTTGTTGACATACATCGAGTGCATCTCAACTTTCATGGCGTCAAGCCAAAGGTTTGATTCAGAACAAGCCATCGCTTGGCTATAGAAAACAGGATCATCCATGTCAGAGACGACTACGAGATAGTCTCCATAAGACATGTACCTGTCAGGCTTTTGAGTAGCCCTCCCACTATGTTGAAGTACTACTTGATGAGATTCAGATGAGTTAGGTTGTGTTTCAGTTGGGGTAAGAACAGTTCGTACAGATGAGGTAGAAGCTTCCTCACCCAACCTTTCTTCAAGCACAATTTTGCTTCTAGGTTTCACATCTTTCATAAAGTCCTCCTCAAGGAAACAAGCATTCGTGCTAACGAAAGTCTTATCGTCCTCTGGACTATAGAAAAAGAAACCTTTGGTTTCTTTTGGATATCCAACGAACAGACACAATTCTGACCTACTAGCCAACTTGCTAGTCTATTGCCTTAGCACGTGTGCGGGGCAACCCCCAATTTTGATGCGGCCAAGATTCACTTTACGGCCAGTCCATCGTTCATAAGGAGTACCAGGAACCATCTTGGACGGAACTTGGTTCAGAATATAAGCGGCTATTTCGAGGGCATATCCCCAAAAGGAAAGAGGGAGTGATGAGTAACTCATCATTTATCTAACCATCTCCATAAGAGTTCGGTTTCTTCTCTCTGACACTCCGTTTTATTGAGGTGTGCCAGGTGCGGTAAGCTGAGAAGCGATACCTTCTTCTTTAAGAAATTCATCAAACTCTATAGACATATACTCACCACCTCGATCAGATCGAAGGGTTTTGATCACTTTTCCAGTTTGCTTTTCCACTAAAGCCCTAAAGACCTTAAATACGTTAAAGGTCTCGGATTTGTGTTTGAGCAAATAGACAAAGCCATATCGCGAGTAATCATCGGTTAAGGTAACGAAGTATTCGTATCCTCCACGTGCCTGTTGGCTGAGCGGACCACATACATCAGAATGTACTGGTTCCAGCAACTCAGTGGCTCTTCGACCCTCATCGGAGAAAGGTCGCTTAGTCATTTTTCCTTCTATGCAGGATTCACAAGTAGGTAATGAACCTATTGCAGAGGCTTGTAGTGGACCGTCCCTCACAAATCTCTTAATCCTATCTAGACTGATATGACCAAGTCTTAAGTGCCATAGGTATGTTGATTTTGTTAGATCGGAGGATTCATAAAGTTTTATCCTCTTTGGCTCCCTAATTAGATCATTATCTATTTTGGTGTCTAAAAGAGAAGGTTGAGTGGGATAGATGTAGAAAAGAGCATTCTTCATACATGCATCAGTGACAAAAGAATTATCAGGAAACGAAATACGAATTCCATTCTTAATGAACTTTAAACAATAATCTTGCTCAAGAAGACGAGCAACGGATATTAAGTTCTTCCCAAAGGTAGGAACAAAATAAACATTATTCAAGTTTAAAGTGCGGTCTTCAGAAGATAGCGTCACAGATCCCACAGCCTTCGCAGACACCAGGCTCCCATCACCCCATTTGAAAAAGAAGTCGCCTTCCTCTAAGCTTTTGGTTTTTTTGAAACCAGTCAAGGAACAGCAAATATGGTTAGTAGCAGCGGAGTCAAGAATCCACGTTGATACATTATCAGCTACTAAGCATGCTTCGGTAATTAGTACAATACTATGTTCCTTTGCTTTCAGATAGGCATGACAATTCTTTTTCTCGGCCTTTTGAGGTCTTTTCTTAGATCCAGAGGCGGAGGCTTTGTGCTCAGTAGCACGTGCCTCTCCTTGATTTCTCTTTCTCTTAGTGAGACCTTCAGCAGTGTGAGGCTCCTTCACAAGCTCGGTAACAATGTACTATAGCTTATTCATAGAGTAATTCCACTTGAAGGTATCAAAAGATTTGGGGAGGGTTTCCAAGATCATATCTATTTTGATCTCCTCGTTAATCTTAGATCCTAGGATTTCCATCTCATTCAGGTAACTAACGATCAGCATCGTATGGTCCCTGACAGGAGTCCTAGCCTTTATGCGACAGTTCATAAACAGTCGGACTGCTTGTTGCCTTATTTGACGCCTTTTCCCTCCAAACATCTCAAGGAGATTGTAGAGCATGTCAGATGTAGTCTCGATGTCACGATGTTGTTTTTGCAACACATTGTCCATCGATGCTAAGATATAGCATCTTGCAATCTCATCGGATCGAAGCCAGGCCGATAAGGCGTCTTTGCCCTCGTGAGTCGAATCATCATTCGTCAGAGGAGGACACGGGGTGGTGGTTACCCATTTGTGCTTGTTAACAGTATGTATTATGTCGAGGTTCTGTTTTGAATCTACGTAGTTTTGTTTTCAAGTTTGTTAGAGGAAAAGATGATTGAGAGATGGTTGAGAGACATGTTGCTTAAAAAAGTTGAAACAAGTTTATGATTAGTCTTTGGTTTAGGATTTAAGTTTTTAAACATTTGATAAAATCCAAAGGAGTTATAAACTAAACGATAATTTACTCCTTCGAGGGAAGGCCGCAAAAAATCTCATTTATAAGTAAATGACACATCATTAATGCTTAGCCAAGATGTCAATACACCGATTTTGACCAGCCACCTTTTAAATTGGTTTGATCACTCACATCCTTTCACAGGGCCTCGAGGGAGGATTACTAGGGATTGAGTCTAAGTGTGTAACCAACCACTTAGTCCAAAAGATTGACTTTGAAAAACAATCCACCGAGGGAAGGTGTTGTCTCATTGTCTCATTTTCGGATTTAGCTCATTGAGCAATGATCAGTGCAAAGCTCCCTTGAGTACTCTCATTTAAGAGAGGGCCACGAGGGTGACTCTTAGTCTAGCGACAATTGCACTTTTCACTAGTGTTGGGGATCGTGGGTTACAAACAAGAGATATAACCCTCCCACTTAGTTTTTGGAGTTGGTACATCGACTCTTATAAGTTCGGAAACGATTTTCCTAGTTATAGAGCGACAGAGCGGACAACTAGAAAAGAATCCTAGATATACATGTTCAGAGCAGTGTTAGTGCATAAAGGCACAAGGGACATACTCGGATCTTTTCCTATTTTCTATTTCGGGAAAGTGCATGAGGGAAGTGTGAACTTCAACTCACTCGAACACTTGAAAGGTTGAGATTACACATCTTTTTATTTTTCGGCTTGTCTACAAGGAGACCTCCCACTCAAATTTTAAAGAGCATATAGATTTTGAACATATGTGATATAGATATAGTTTTGAAAATATTTTGAAAACTTATTTGATTTGGATGAAAAAATATTTTCAAGTTTGAAAACGAAACGGTTTTTCAAGATTCAAACTAGTTTTGTAAAAATTCAATTTCAATTAAACTTTCAAAAATCAAAACATTTTAATCTGTCACATCATGTTTATAATCTTATGAAAAACATTTTGCTCAAGAAAAATTTCTCATTAGAGTTCTATAACTCATGGTAGTGGGGCTGAAAATAAAGAATTCTAAAAAACTGGAGTTTCAGCACAGTCGCGCACCTCGGAGTAAAATCTCCATAACTAGCGGCTCCGATGTAATTTTGACCCAAAACCGGTGGCATTGGAAAAGGACACACAGAGCTTTAATTTGATTCAATAATCATTAAATTTCGAATTCTGAGCAGAGAGTTATGCTACGTTTGCTGTGGGTTTTACTCCAGCTCGAAGAAAAGGAAATAATTAAAGTTCGGTCTTTTTAGGTACGAAAAAGAATCGAGTGTAACGGAACGTTTTAGGAGGTTGTTGTTACCGGTCCGTCTCGGCCCGTTAGAGCGGCCGTCCTAGGATTCCCCTGGCACACGGCCGACTCAGAGCCAGCACTTGGCCACGGCCGACTCAGAGCCGGCGCTTGGCCTCGGCCGGCCCAGAGCCGGCGCTCGGCCACGGCCGACTCAGAGCCGGCGCTCGGCCGGCCGGCTAAGAGTCGGCACCCGGCCATGGCCGACCAAGAGCCGGCCTTCGCCCGGCCATGGCCGACTCAGAGCCGGCCTTCGCCTCCATGGTCGACTCAGAGTCGGCCTATGCCTCCATGGCCGACCCAGAGCCGACCTTCGCCTCCATGGCCGACCCAGAGCCGGCCTTCGCCCGGCCATGGCCGACTCTGAGCCGGCCTTTGCCTCCATGGCCGTCTCAGAGCCGGCCTTCGCCTCCATGGCCGACCCAGAGCCGGCCTTCGCCTCCATGGCCGACCCAGAGCCGGCCTTCGCCTCCATGGCCGACCCAGAGCCGGCCTTCGCCTCCATGGCTGGCTCAGAGCCGGCCTTCGCATCCATGGCCGACTCAGAGCCGGCCTTCGGCCAAGGGGATGCCCAAAATGCCCCTTGGTCGCCTATAAATACCGGGGTCCTTCCCCTGGTCCAGGTAATCCGAATTCGGGTACTGAAACGTTGCCGAACTCGTACCTCGCTCGTTTCTCTCAAGTCTCGGCCTTTAAACACCTAAACCCTCTACAATCTACCTCAACCCTACTAATGTTGAGCGTCAGAGTGGTAAACAGAGGCACCCCCTCTGTTTCCCCTTTGTAGTTCATCGTTTCTTTCTCCTACAGGACTGACGACGAACGAGGTAAATATCATCCACAGCTAAGGCAAGACTCGGGATACCGAGTCCGACACGCTCGAGCCCGAACGCGACCACTTGGTTTGGCCTTGGGTCGAACCGTTTGGGGCTCCTAAATAGTTTTCCAAAAACGAGCGACAACATTTTGGCGCTAGAAGGAGGGGACCACCGACCTTAGCATGCTCTCCCTTCCACTCCTCACTTTCACTACACCTATGACTCCCGAGAGATGAGTCACATTCCCACGACCTCCGTTGGCACTCGAGCGACGAGCTCGAGGTACGGTCTCCGAAGCCTTGCTCACCGTCTTGAAGGGCAACCTCGTGATAACGAGAGCCAGCCCCAAGACCCGGTGAACGACCCCGAGGCCGCTCTCCGAGAGGACACGGCCCGGCGGCTCGCGGAGCTTCTAGACCGTCTCAGCGTCGACGGCTTGCTCATCGCCAATCTCCTCGGCTACGACGTCGAGGATAGGTCCGCCCGAGATGACTCCGACCCCGACTATGTGGGGGAATCAAGGACCGATGAGGCAACGCCAAGCCTCGCCCCTTCGCGGCCCAAGAGGGCGAACGGCGACTTGGCCGGACCGGCGCGGCAGCAGGCACACTCATATTCCCGGGGACTCGCCCCTTCGGTTTCAAGAGGCGGCCGGACACGGCCCTTCGCCAAGGAGAGAGCGACTCTGGTGGACGATGGGGCCGATAGTCGGAGCGCTCGCCAGACGGTCCGACCAAGGGCGACCTCGCCCCGCCGCGCACCGAGAGTGGACCTTAGAGAGCGTTTGACGGCTCAGAGAAACTCCCGAGGGGAGGATCTCTGCCAGAGGCTCAATTCTCAGAGGGACGCTCTCCCCGCCACGACTCTCAGGCGACCTGAGGCCCAACGCCGGGGACCAAGCGTCCAACGAACGCCAACAGGTGACTCCCGCGGTCCCGGCGGTCAGCCGAACTAACGGGTTTGACATGGTCACGATGATTCAAAACCTCCAGAATCAAATCATCGAAATGAGGGAATCGGGGAGGCAGAGGCCTTACGGAGGGATCGAGGAGTCATACTCTCCCTTCGACGCTCAAATCCTCGCGCAGCCTTGCGTGGGGAACTTCAAACTACCGTCCATCCATCCCTACGACGGACGGACGGACCCAAACTTCCACATCGAACACTACGAGACGTGGATGACGATCCAAGGACAGACGGACGCCACCCTCTGTAAAGCCTTCAGCCTAACCCTTACGGGGTCGGGCTTTGAGTGGTTCCGAAGTCTGAGACCGAGAAGTATCTCGTCCTTTCGGGCCTTGCGGGAGGCTTTCCTTGCGCGACTCGCCACTCTCGTGGCGCAAAATAAATCAAAGACCCATCTCCTCTCCATCCGGCAAGGGAGAGACGAGACGTTGAGACAATACCTCGCTCGCTTCACCGAGGAATCTCACAAGGTCGAAGGGTTCGACGACAAGGACGCCATCACGGCAATCACCGAGGGAGTTCGCACGAGCGACTTGCTCAAGTCTATTGTCGAAAAAGTCCCGCGGGACATGGCGGAGCTAATGTCGAGAGTCCACACGTATATGGGAATCGAGGACTATCTCGATGGCCGAGACGGCTGGAATTCAGGGGGCAGGGTAGTCACCGCCGCGATGACCAAGATGGAGATTGTTGTCAATGGTGCCCACAAGAAGAGTAGTAGTGTCTATTTATGTACATTTGATGTCATATAGTCTCATGAAGACTCTTGCTTGTAATTGCCTATCTATTCATTAATAAAGTTGAAACGTTCATTCATTCTTTCTTTGTTTGAAGCTTTATGATAAAACCTTAGTCTTTTAGTCCATAAACAAACTTAACAACTTACGAAGAGACAAATGTAGATTTGCATGAACAAACTCGTCGTAGTTTGCTTAAAACGATATATTCGCAATCTTAGGGTCAAAGGACTATTGACCTCAGTATGATTGTTAGAAGAATCTATGATGTCTGGTAATGAGGCATTGAGAGTTGGGGACTCTATAGTTCTTCTAGGTATCTTCCGAAGGTACTGAATTGACCAGTGCACTTCTAGAGACAATATAAGAACAAACCATTTAACCTCTTATGTCTCGAAGTCACTATGTATGAATTGCATCATGCTTACCTTAATCCTGAAATGAGACATGCCATTTCACACCTTAGTATTCTCATTTGAGAAAGTCAAAGTTCGGACTCACTATGTGATTCCGAACAAGGCCTATTGGTGAAGTACTAAGTTGTGAGTCTGTCATGAGTAACTTTGTGAAGTTCTCATAGATATGGAATTCATGTACAAGATTGCTGAAATGCAATGTATGTCACCTCATGCTTTGTTCCTTGGAGTGTGAATAAATGAACTGGCCAGTGTCCAAATTGAGTCCTGACTCTTTTGGATGAAACAATGTGACTTGTTAGCTCCTCGTCAATACATTGTTTCTAACTTATTCACAAGCGACAAAGGAGTTGAGGAAATAACAGCTAGAAGGGTAAAATGGTAATTTAGTAAATCCCGACTAGCTGATGACATTCGTGAAGGGTAAACATAGATAATATTCAGTGGATCCGCTCATTATAATTAGGTGAATTCTTGAGTAGAAAATAAATTCATTTGAACCGAGAGATTTTCAGTGTCAGCTCTTTAGTGGAGTCAGTTGGCATTAAGCTAAACTTGGAAATGGTTTGTGAACTTTTGAGTCCAAGTGTTTAGCTCAAGCTTTGTTCATTTGGGTCCATGAGGTCACTGTCACGAATCACATCGATAGGAATAGTTAAACTGGAAGCTAAGTCAAAACAAGAACGAAAATAGTTAAAAGGGTATTTTTGTCTTTTGAGACATATGATGAAATGAATGTCAATAAATTTTTTGACAAGTTCATTTGATGACTTAATGTCACTCGGCCATAACTTGATTATTGGGCCTTGTGAATTAATTTCATTTCATAAGAATTTTATTGAAAATTCTTAATGGGCCTTTTTCATGTTGTCATGAACAAATGGAAAAGCTTCTAGAAGCCTTTTCTAGAAGGCCTTGGGCGCCCAACCCTAAGAAAGAAAGGGAGATTATTTTGTGCATAAATGTATCAAGATACTTGCCAAAAGAAAAAGAGGAAACAAATTTCCTCTATGAGGAATCAAGTATTTCGGCCAAGACAAGTCTAAGGGGGAAGCAAGAATAAAAGAGGAAACAAATCCAAGGTGTCATGAAGGCACATGTTGGCCGAGTGACTTGGATAGAAATGGGAAATAAAGGGTTGCTCAAGATAGCTTGGAAAATAAGAGGAAACTACTTCTTTCCAAGGCCAACCCTTCTCCTATAAATAGGACTCTCATTCCCCTCATTTTATTCATTCCACATAAGTTAGAGATTGAGAGCTTCTCTCTCTAGACCTTGTGGTGGCCGAAACTCCTCTCTCTCTCTCTCTAGTTTATTTTCGATTATTCTTGTTTTGGCACCTAGGTCCTCACTCGACCTAGTGTTTAGCTCTGCGACTTCAAGACTTGTTCTTAAGTCGTAGTGTTTAAAAGTGCCCACTCACTGATTCCTTCTTTTCGAGTGATTTAGTGATAGAAACTTTCGTGGTTGCTCGAGGTGCCGAATAAAGAAAGAGAGACGTGCTGCGAGGGGAGACGAGCGTTGCAAACTTTCCACAAGCTTCTTCAAAGTTCAAGCTTCAAGAAAGGTTAGTAAACTTCTAGCTCATATTGGTTTTTAATTACATGTACTTGCACTTGTCTAGGTTAGTAAAAACTGTTTTACTTGTAAAAGAAAATTTCTAAAATTCCGCCGCTTACCGAAGCGTTAATTATTTTCTCAAACCCTAGATCGATTCCAACAGAGATCGCCCCGACCCTCGAAAGAAGAGGAGCAATGGGGACCAGGCCCCTAACGGTCGCTCCTTCCCCGGCCCGAGACCATCGCATGTCGATAGCTTCCGAAAGTTCTCGAAATTCACCCCCCTGAATACTCCGCAAGAGCGGATCCTGGCTCTGCACCATGACAAGCTAGGAAGTCCAACTCCTCTCACGAAGGATCCCGCGAAGAGGGATCGAAGCAAGTTCTATGCATACCACCAAGATCACGGGCATCTGACGTCCGAATGTTACCAACTCAAGCGTCAGATTGAGGCCCTGATACAAGATGGGAAATTGAAAGAATATGTCCTGAGAACGATCGGGACGGGTGCGGCGCACGAAGAACGCCCGCGTAAAGAAAGGAAGGGTCCGGCGTCGGCACTGGACAGGATGAAGCTATCCGGAATGAGACCGACCCCGATCTCGACTCCACTCTTCGGCTTCTCTGAGGAGAGGGTCATGACTGTTGTCGCTGTTTTTCGGACAACTATTTAGGAGCCCAAAGTGGTTAGACCCAAGGCCAGACCAAGTGGTCTCACTTCGGCTCGAGCGTGTCGGGCTTAGTATCCCAAGCCGTCCCTAAGCTGTTGGTGGTATCAATCTCTTCCAGGCACCTGAAAAGTAAGAAAAAAGGTGTGAACTACAAAGGGGAAACAGAGGGGTTGCCTCTGTTTACCTCTCCGACGCTCAACATTAGTAGGATTGAGGTGGATACAGGAGGTTTAGGTGTTTAGAGGCCGAGACTTGAGAGAAACGAGCGAGGTACGAGTTCGACAGCGTTTCAGTACTCAAATTCGGATTACCATTGGAAGAGGAAGGGCCTCTTGTATTTATAGGCGACCAAAGGGGGCATTGGTGGGCCCCTTGGCCGAGTGAAGTAAATGGCCGAGGATAGCCCATGGCTGAGGACAGCCATTGGCCGAGGATGGCCCATGGCCGAGAATAGCCCCTGGCCGAGGATAACATAGGGTGGCGTCACTGGTGGGCCCGTCAATATGGGCTTGGCAGGGGATAATATAGACTGGCGCTATTGATGTGCCCCCTGGCCGAAGATAACATAGGCTGGCGTCACTGGCGTGCCCCTGGGCTGAGGACAACATGGGCTAGCGTCATTGGTGGGCCCCTTGGCCGAGGATAACATAAGCTCGGCCGAGGATGGCATAGGGCCGAGGTCAGGCCTGTGAGGCCGAAGTCGCTCGTGAGGCCGAGGTCGAGCTGAGGCCGAGGTCGAGCTCGTCAGGTTGAGGTCGAGCTGAGGCCGAGGTCGAGCTGAGGCCGAGGTCGAGCTCGCCAGGCCGAGGTCGAGCTGAGGCCGAGGTCGAGCTGAGGCCGAGGTCGAGCTCGCCAGGCCGAAGTCGAGTTGAGGTCGAGGTCGAGCTCGCCAGGCCGAGGTCGAGCTGAGGCCGAGGTCGAGCTCGGTCTTGGGCCGAGGCCATTGGGCCGGCTTTTGGCCTAATCGGCCCAAGGGCCGACCCTCCTTCACTTTTTAATTTCCCTTCTCTGGTTTCTTTTCGTTTTTTGCCTCGCTACACGTGCCAATGGTCCCCACTAACCATCTGTCAGGGCGTGGGTCCATTGAAGATGACCTATTTTCTGTGCTCGTGGATCAAGATACAGACCTAGATGATCTTTGGGCGCAATTCTTACCCCCTGTGGATACCCAAAACGCAGCGCCCCCATCAACGCCTTCGGGCGACGGGTCGGTTGAGATGGCTGGAGGCGATCCTCGTTCGGTCGATGCGCGGCTGGCCGACGCGGAGGAGGGTACGCGCACTGGAGTCGTCGCCAGAGGGGACCCCCAGGTCGCCGGGAACGCGCGCGACCTGGGGGGAGGTGCGCCCGCCGAGGCGAGTCCGTGCGGAGGCGGGTCGGCCACCGTCGGCCTTGTCTATGCTGGAGGTGTTACCGGGAGAGGCCCAAACCGCGCTGGTGGAGCTCCCGCCCTGGAAGGAGTCGCGTCGGCCGGGTCGGGCGCAGGAGGAGTCGCGCCGGTCCCGGGCGGCGACGTTGGGGCGGTCCGGCAGTCGAGCGGCGGCGAGGGAGGCCCGGGTACTCTGGGTCCGGTCTCCCTCAAGGAGGGGTGCATCGGTGGAGATCGATCGGAGACGAGCGGTGTTGCTGGCGGTAACGCCGGCGCTAGAGACGAGGAAAGCCGGCCGGACAGTGCCGAGGCGCTGGTTGCCCTAGCCCTAGGGGCCGGTGCCGTCCCGCCTGGCGAGTCGGGCTGTGCCACTGGGCCAAGCGCAAGCGCCAATGGCCGGGTGAGAGCCCAAGTAGGCCGGGTGGCCTTGGCGCACGAGGGAACTCTCTGGACAGGCCGGACGCCGACGGTGGGCCCGCTGCCGGGCCGGACAAGGAGGAGACAGGGCCGGCTGGCCCGAGCGGCCGCCGTGAGGGGTCTGCAATCCGTGGCGACCTGGACTGCTCGGGCGTCGATGTCCCGAGCTCGCTCTCGGTCGTTAGCTTCGCGAGTTTGAGGAAGCGTTACGGAATCCCAGACTCGGTGTCGATCCTGAGGCCGTTGCACGACGATCGCCCGACCCGTCCTCCAAATGGACACGCGGCCATCCACGAGGCGAGTCTTCGCGGGGGGCTACGGTTACCCTTCCAGCCGGTGATTCAAGAGCTATTGATTCGGTTGGGGGTGCACGCGTCGCAGATGTCCCCGTCCTTCTACCGGGCGGTCGCCGCGTGCCATATGATGCTCTACCGAGAGAAGAAGCGGGCAGTCACTGCCGACGATATCCAGGATCTCGTGGTTGTTCGCGGGGTCCCGGGGAAACCGGGCTTCTATTGCGCATGCCCTCGGAAGCGCATCTCCATCGTTACCAAGGTTACCTCCAAGCACCGATACCCTTGGGTGTGGGTTTCCGAGTCGGCCTTTGGGTCCGCGCCCTTAGCGTTTGGGCCCGCGGTCGACTTTCCCTCCGTCGGGGACGTAGAAGATTCCGAACTCGTATCTGTGATCAAGGGGATCCCGGATTCGAGGCGGCAGGGGTCACTGTTCGAGTCCCCGGACCTCATGGCGAGGACCGGGTGGTTCGTGCCTTGCGGCAACATCCCTCCGTGCCTCGGTCTTGGCGTGGAGGTTGCGGCGGACCTTGTATCAGAGGCGGGGGGCTCGTCCGCCCCTCCCCCCGACGCGGGGGGTACTATCCGTTCACATGCTATCGCGTTATCGCGCTCTCCATTGTTTTAAGCTTATTGCGTGTATTCCAACTTACTGCCGTCTTTCTCTCTTTCAGATACCATGCCCAGACGACATCGGCCGCTCACACACGTGCCGGCAGTGGTACCTATCGCTGAAGCCACGACCGCGGCTTGCCCCCGAGCCGAGGTTCGCCGTCGAGGGTCGCCGCCGGTGGCGGGGAACGAGGCAATCTCTTCTAACAAGCGGCTGTCGTCGTCGATTCCCTTCGGGCCACCCTCCGGCCACAAGCGCGCCCACACATCGACGGCGCCGGATGGTATGGATTCGATGCTCCTAGCGGAGGCGGCGGAGTTGAGGGATCAGTGCTCCCGAGGGATTCTTGAGACCTCTCTGCGAGATTTCAAGGGTTTGCTGACGGCAAGCGATCTGGAGCATTTCAAAAATGGGATCGGCGACGCTCGAAAGGTACGATACGCCCGTTTATCTCATGCGTAACCCTTATGCTTACTTCGATTATACGTATATCGTTTCTCTTTGCAGATGCTCGCACGTCAAGAGCGAAGCGGTCGCATTCTCCGGGACCTGTTGCGGCGCATGCAGATTATGGAGAAGGACAAGGAGAGCACGGCGGCCGCCCATGCTGACGCTCTAGCGGGAGCCCTCACTGCTCGAGATTTCCAAGCACTCGAGGAGGAGTTGAAGCGAGCTCGCAAGGAGTTGGCGACCGGGAAATTGCTTTGCACGGCCGGGCAGGCGTCTCGGGAGAAGGCGGAGCAGGCGGCCGACACCTTCTTAGGGGAGACAAAGAAGCTCCAGGCGGCGCTCTTGAGTCGGGACGAGGAGCTGAACATCGTCCATGCCCGGCTGTCAGCGAGTGAGATCTCCCGAGTCAAGGCCGAGAGGGAGATGGATACTTTGCGGGCGGAGGTGCAGATCCTCGCCGAGGAGAAAGACGACGCTTTGCAGTCAAAGACAGACCTGGAGGACGACTGGGACCTCGCGCTGGAGGCGGCCCGCTATGAGGTGGCCAAACGGGTCCGAGACGCGACCGTGGAGGAGAACGTGTCTCGCGGGACCACGTTTTCCTTCTTCGACGTCATGTTTCCTCCTCTGGACGGCGAGTCGCCCGAGGACGATCTGCGTACTCCAGCCCCCGCGGAAGCCGCTTAGTCGGCGAACCTCCAACTTGACGGAGAAGCCATCGGTGGGTTTGGCGCCCCCTGCCCTGAGGGAGATGAAGAGCAGATCGACTTCGGCTCGGAGTAGTCGGGTTCTCTTTGGTTTTCCGCGCACTCGTCTAGCGCTTGCGTCATGCTTTCTTCCGGAATTTTGTTGTGTCCCTCTTCCGTTAGAAGTTTGTCGTGTTCTTATACTTTTCTTTTTGGGTTGTTCGTACAACATTGTTCGCCTTACTCTGCGCTTTTCTGTCTGTTATGCGTCTTATTTTCTCGACTTGCCATGCTTAGCGTAATCGATTCGCGCGTTGTGATTGATAAATTTCATTAAGTGCGCTTAATAAGCTATTAAATATCAAGATTAAACCCTAATATTTAAAAATATCTAAATATAGACTTTTGATCCAAAATCGGACAAAAATACCCCTCTGAACCCTATACATCTCTCACACTTCATTTTTATCATTTCAATCACACTCAAATCCACTCAAATCCTCTCTACTTAAGCGGGTTTCAAAAGAATCATGGGTAAGATTACTAACTTAATCATTTTTACAAAGTTTATGATTGTATATGATAGAATGTAGCAAAAAAAATCGATCAGATCTGAAAACAAAGTCCAAAATCTGGGTTTAACTTGTTTGTACGATGGTATACGATGATGTACGATGAAATTTAAATTTTTGTACGATGAAATTTAGAATAAAAATTACGTTCTGTACGATGCTGTACGATGCTGTACGATTCTGTACGATGCTGTACGATGCCGTACGATGCCTTTCTGTAAGATGATGTACGATTCTGTACGATGTTGTACGATGGTATACGATGATGTACGATATAGAAGCTTATTTTGCATAGTTTGACTGTTTTTTGCAGTTTTTGTCATGATTAACGGCACTTGGGAGAAGGAAGGACACCAATGGGTTTTCACCAATGCAGAATTTCGTGCATTCGTAATTCCGAAAGAGGTAACGTACACGGAGTTAGTAGATTTCTTATACGAGAAGTTCCAGTTAGACAGATTCGCGTTCGACTTAAAACTCGAAGTCCCATACGCAGTCGGTACAATTCCAGTAGGTCCTGCCGTATTGAAGGACAATGGTGATGTTTTGCATTTTATGAAGCACAAATTTCGTAATAGATTTCCACTCTATGTAAGTTTGGTACCGAAACAGATCGAGGTCATTGCACCTATTGCGTATCGAGGAGTATGTAAAGGGAAAGATGTGGAAGTTGGAATGGTGTCTCGCAATGAACCGAAGAAAAGACGGAATACTCTTGTTATCGAGGATCGACAAAATGATCCTATAATTGAAAACAAAGACGGTGGCTGTGACGATGACTTGTTTAACGAGTACAAGGGTGCCGGAAACGGTGATGAAGTATACAGGCGTGATAGAGATTGTAATCACAACACTGACGAATATGATGGACACAATGGTGATGAATACGAAGATGGTGAAGGTGATGAAAACGAAGGTGGCGAAGTTGATGAAAACGAAGGTAGCGATGGTGATGAAGAGAATAGTGATGGATGTGACGGAGATAACAATGGTAGAGGTGAAGAATTTGAAGAATTCGCCAATCCCGAAGAATATAAAGAATTTGTGGAAACGTTTACGGTACCAACGGGTCATTGTGAACCATCGAGTCAATGTCAGCGTGAGCCTCCGATGATCGGATCACCTATCGTTCCTTATTCATGGAAAGCACCCGAGTTCAGCGCCGATGATGTTGTGAAGGAAAACCCGAGTCATTATCCAAAGCATTCTTCTACAGGTAATTTAAGTGGATTCAAATGAGATTCAAGTATAATATGAAACCACATATTGTTTAACTAACCTTTGAAAGTAACAGGTAGCTCAGAAGAAATATATATTGGGCAGCAATTTGAAAACAAGCATGAACTGAAGAAACATATCCACTTGTACGCGTTGAAACATAATTTCGAATTTAGAGTGAAATCTTCTTCGAAAAAGAGATGGTATGTTCTATGCAAAAACGAGAGATGCACATGGAGGTTGAGGGGTGTCGTGCAGTGGTCTGAGATGTGGGAGATTACGTCGTACGAGGGTAAACACTCATGTGGGCGTGTTGTTCGAACAGAGGGCCATCGAGGAGCGGCACCATGGGTCATCGGTCACGTATTTAAAGACAAGTACTCAATTAACTCTATGGCGGAGTATTCGGCGCATAACGTCAGGGAAGAAGTGATGACAAGATGGGGTGTGAACATATCGTATTTGAAAGCTTGGAGATCCAGGGAGAAAGCTATTGGGTACGTGCGGGGTACGCCGGAACAATCGTACCAGAAGTTACCGTCTTGGCTATACATGTTGAAGCAAAAGAATCCTGGGACGTTAACAGACTTTGTGCAAGATGGTGACAAATTCAAGTATGCTTTCTTTTCCATTGGGGCGTGTCGTAGAGGCTTCAAAGCATGTCGGCCGGTCATAGCATTGGACGGTGCATTTCTGAAGACAAAATACGGGGGACAGTTGCTTTGCGCAATTGCAATGGATGCGAATTCACAATTATATCCACTTGCATTTGGAGTTGTAGATAGCGAGTGTCATGCTTCTTGGATTTGGTTTTTAAGAAGATTGCGAGAAGCTATCGGTGAAGATGTACCTAATTTGGCGTTCATATCTGATCGCCACGTTAGCATCATACATGGTGTCGAGGTTGTGTTTCCTGGTATCCCTCACGGAGCATGCATCATTTACAACTGAATGTCCAACACAAGTTCAAGACAGACCATTGTCGCTTTGAACTTTACGATGCGGCTTACGCCTTCAGTAAAACAGCATTCGAAGCTAATTTTAGACAGTTGAGACGTAAGGATGTCGAGATGGCAAAGTATCTCGAAGAAGTTGGTGTCGATCGGTGGGCCAGAGCTTTCTTTCCTGGAAAACGGTAAGAGTCTAGAACTTCTTTTGTACTGAATTTTTTATGTCGTTGATTATATAAATCAAGTATGTTTTATATAGGTACGACCTAATGACGAGCAACAACGCAGAAAGCTTCAACAACAAAACAAGGAATGCGAGGACGTTTCCCATTACGACGTTGCTCGAGTTTATTCGATTCACACTCCAAACTTGGTTTTTTGAACGAGAAGAGATAGCAAACAAGTTGAACACAAAATTGACACCAACGTGGCAAAATGATCTCGCACAGCTAAATAATAAGGCACAGTTCGTCAATGCGTACGGACTTGGTCTATATGAATGTCATGTCAAAGACGTAAGAGGTGATTTCAATGTAGACCTTATGGCGAAGACATGCACTTGCGGACTACCATAACAATTGAATATCCCGTGCGAGCATTCTATCGCAGCAGCCCAACATCGAAGCGTGGACGTGTACTCGTTATGCCGTGACTTTTATTTGAAGGAGACGTGGATTGAGATGTACAAGGAAGCCATATATCCGGTTGGCAATGAAGATCAATGGGATGTCCCGGATGAGATAAAAAACATGAAAGTTTCGGAACCCGTTGAAAAGAAGCAAGCCGGTCGACCGAAGAAAAGTAAACAAGGAAGAAGAAGAATTAATCGATACCCATCTCAAGGCGAAAAGATTGTCGTCCAGCGAAAATGCGGGAAATGTGGTGGTAGGGGACATAACAGAAAAACATGCACTTGGAGGGATTAAAACTTTAGACTTTGTGTTATTTTTATTTTTAAGTTTAAAACTTTAATGTTTATTTGAGTGACCTTTTTATCTTGTTTAATGGAGTGTCATCCGTCTCATGGACCTTTTCGCAATTCAACTCTGTGAGAACGACGAAGATCTCATCTCGCTTTTGTCCCAAGACTCGTTTTCGTCCACAAATGTCTCGAGTTCTAAACCCTTTGTGAATGTGTGAATTTTTGATGTTTTTTTTTGTGAATCTCTTTCATTGAATTACATGTTTATAAGGTACAATAAAAAACATATTCAATCAATAGTCAACAAATTATCTCGATAATATGTTTATAAGGTACTATTACATAGAAAACCAAAAACATAAAAAATAAACATCCGAAAATACAAAATCACGGGATAAGGTGGTTGTAGAATAAGTCCACGCACCATTTCTTCCTGAACGTTCTCATATTGACACTTTGAAGAGTGTCAAATGATTCGTTCAGTACTAGGTGCTCGACATACTTCAGTGCGAACATCCCGCAATCACCGCTACAACACAAGAATAAGTAAAAGAAATTGTCAAAAAAAGTTGAAACATAACTTGAAAAAAAAAGTTCAATTAACTAATTGTTTAAAAACATAAATTGTCAATATAAACATAATTGTTTAAAACTTGTCAATAAAAACATAATTGTCAAAAAAAAGTTCAATAAACTTGTCAAAAAACTTGTAAAAAAAAAAACCAAACTTCTAAAATAACTTGTCAATAAAAACATAATTGTTTAAAACTTGTCAAAAAAAGTTCAATTAAGTAGTCAAAAAAACTTTTTTAAAAGAACATGTTTACCTGTATGCACATTGTGGGACCTTGTCATCGACGATCCACGACAGGTTAGTGAACTTAATTTCACCATGCTCAGTCTCCCGGTAAGAGTTGGGATGGTTCTTGAAGAAACCACCTATGGCCACAATCCTAGCAAATGCTCGACTCCAAGTCTGAATAATAAACATTTTAACAATGTTAAGTAACCCTTATAATTTAATTAATTGTTGCTCTAAGGTAATAATTGTGAATAACATAACATTTTACGTACCTCCATCAGCTCAGTGAAGTCCTTTTGATGGTTCGACGACTGCATGAGATCCTTTTGGCAGTTGAGGACGGTAATGGTCCAGGCCTCGATGTCGATCCGAAATGTGAACCAATGAATGTTCTGGAAGTTCACGACGAACAAGATCTCGCAAGCACCATCCCAAGGCAAAATATCGGTGTCCCTATACCCAGTCATCGGGCTAATAGTTGCCCTCATGTCCCAGTCCACGGGTTCGGGCTATGCTCCCAGCTCGATGGCCTTCTTGATGTTCGCTTCTTCCGTTCCGAATCGGCCGTACACATGCTGGACCCACCGACAATCCATGTTTCGGACGTCTTGCCGATATCCGTCGAGAGCTCGTTGGCGAGCCCGAACCATGTGAATCATAGCATCAATATGCTGAGACATTAGAAACATATAGCGTTATTTTAAATTGATAGGGAAAGTGAAATTATATAATAACGTACCGAATCATGTAGCCATCTGGTTTTTGTCAATATCGTGTCGAAGAAAATCGTGTCTCCGTCGCACGTCTTCAGTCGAACAGACTCCATGAACTTGCCGTCCCACTTTTTTATCCGCACCCACTTAACGAAATTATCGAACTCTTTTTGCTTCGCGTCCTTCAACGGCTTGAACTTGGGGATCGGCTTTTCCAAATACTTGGGCCTCGTCGGATCAGTGAATTCGGCCCAACGCGACGTCTTCTGTCGCACTTGCCGATCTGGACGTGCCGGAGTAAGCTGTGCCTTCTGTCTTTTCCTTAGAGGAGTTGTGAGCGGGCGTAGCTTATCCGAAATGTCTTCTCTACGAGGACTCGATGAAGACGTCGACAACCTGGGAGAAGTCACTGGCCTGATCTCCGATCGCTTCGACGACTCGCGATGCGTTGAAGACGGCTTCTTCGACTTCTTCGATGACTCGCGATGCGTAGAAGACGGCTCTGACTTCTTCGATGACTCGCGATGCGTAGAAGACGGCTCTGCCTCATCCGATGGAGACGCCGGCTTTTGACTAGCCGCCGGAGGAGGAGGAGGAGGAGGAGGAGGGGTCCGGTGTTTATGACCATCAGCTTGGGTCGTGGGAATTTCACCCCCAGGCAAGCCCGTTGCGTCCTCGAACAAAATGTTCAGCCTCTTCCACATAGAAAGCTGAAAGTCAAAGTAATAAAATATTTCACAAAATTTAAACTTGTCACAAAAATTTAAACTTAACTCTAAAACGTTAAAATAAAATTTAAACTCAACTCTAAATTTTAAACTTAACTCTAAAACGTTAAATTATATTTAAACTTAACTCTAAAACTTTAAACTATATTTAAACTTAACTCTAAAACGTTAAATTAAATTTAAACTCAACTTTAAAACGTTAAATTAAATTTAAACTCAACTCTAAAACGTTAAATTAAATTTAAACTCAACTCTAAAACCCACCTACAATACATTAATAAACGTTAACAAATATTCCAAAATAATGTAAAATACATTAATAAACGATAAATAATAAAAAGTTACCGTTTTTTTATTCAAGACCGCCTCGATGTCTTTGCCCATTATGAGCACATTACTAGACCACGAGTGCATCCTGGGCACCCGAATCCCCTGGTTCGACCCGAACCTCATCCCGATCTCTGGGATAGCCTCGTACGCCCAGTAATGAAGGGTATGGAGATTACCCGTCAATGTGTACTTGGCCTCTTTCTGTGCCACATCCGGCTTGTCCTTCAACTTTTTTTGCAGTGTCTCGTGATAACGCCGTAGGTTCACCGACAGGCTGGAATACGTCTCTGCCCAACTCAAATTTCCCCAAGGCATCTTGAAGAAGAAGGGGAGGTCTTGAACGATGTATAGAAATTTCTGCCACCTTTCTTCGATGGCTTTGTTGGCCGGCTGCCCCAGAAGATACCCATAGACGAATACGAGCAGCCCGAGCTTGAACGCAGCGTCAGGGCTTCGACATATGGTGAACGCGTTGATCAACGCGCTCAACTTGCTTCCGGCAACGCCGTTCAAGTGATCCGTGATCAATCCATCGTTGTTTCGCTCGTCTTGTTCGGCTTTGGTCGGACCGTCTTCATAGGTCATCCCCGAGACGAGTGCGTACTCGAGGCGTCCAAATCGTACTCGTTTGCCTCCGATACCAAAATGTATTTCCCCCCGTACCGTCGCCTTGATCTTCTTCTGAAGGAGAGTATGTACGAGCATCGGTGAGAAACCAAGCTCGCTCTCCGTAAAAAATTGCTCGAACGGAGTCCCGAGGATTCGTTCTTTTATCCCGAGCTCATCGAATCTACTCCGTACAAGCTTCAAGATCCCGGTCCCACCGTAGGTGATACGCCCCGGGAATGAGACGTTGTACATGTAGTTTAAATTGTCCTAAAAAAACAACAAAATTAAATCAGAATCACAATTCAAGAAATTAAATTTTTTAAAAACATCATCGTATAGCATCGTACAGCATCGTATATCATCGTAAAACAAGAAATTAAATTTTTTAAAAAACTCATCGTATAGCATCGTACAGCATCGTATATCATCGTAAAACGAGAAATTAAATTTTTTTAAAAAATCATCGTATAGCATCGTACAGAATTGTATATCATCGTAAAACAAGAAATTAAATTTTTTAAAAAAATCATCGTATAGCATCGTACCGAATCGTACGACATCGTACAGAATCGTACGACAATTTTTTGAGAAAAAATAAACCTATCGTACACCATCGTATCGCATCGTAGAGCTCTATGAATTTCATCGTACGACATCGTACAGCATCGTACGACATCGTACGATGCATCAATCTCATCGTACACTGGCCCTAATTTCAAACCCTAATATACTAAATCCGACCCAAATCACCTCAAATCAACTCAAATCAGAGAATAACTAAGTCCTAAACCCTATTTTAACTATTTTCAATGAAGTTTAACAAGAAATTACATGAAAACTTACCTTTTTACTTGGTTTTGAAGCTCGGGATTTTTGATCTCCACCGCCGCCCGAGATCGAACCTTTTCCATCGTACGCCATCGTATTCACTCGTACCAGATGGTATCACGTCGTACACGGTCGTACTGAATCGTACCGGAATTTTTTTGATTTTTTTTGTTGAGAGAAAGAGAGAGAGAGAGATGTCGAGTGAGACAGGAGGAGGGAAAGCTTATTCAAATTGTTTAAGGGGTATATTTGTTCGTTTTGGGTCCAAAAGTCCATTTCTAGATATTTTAAAAGGTTAGGGTCTAATCTTGATATTTAATCAATTTTTAAGCCCACTTAAAGAAATTTCTCTTGTGATTGGTGCGTGTCTCACGAGCCCGGCTTGCCTTACCTAGCATAACCGGTTTGCACGGCTTACTGCCGCACTTGGCGGCGAAGCTTCCCGCGGTCGCTGGCTAGACCAGATTCGCCCGGCGGGTGTGACCTTCGGCCACTCATTCGTGACTCGTCGCCTGTAGGCGTGTGCGAGCTAGGTGGCCGTCGCGCTCGTCTTGCGGCGAGTACGCTACCTGTTGGCGTGCGTATCGGGACGAGCTCGCAGTTCTCGGTGAGCGTGGTACCCGTAGGTACGCGCATCACGTTGTGGGTTTTGACTGCCGAGATCGACGGTCCGGTGCGCGGACGTGATCTACCGATGCCCCGTTGCCTATCGGTGCGCGGGGCGTGGAGTTGCGCGAGAGCGTCGCGCGGGGGTCGGAGGCCCGGTGCGCGGATCCGATTTGTTGATATTTAGCTACCCCTTGGTGCGTAAAACGAGCCGTTGTGCGAGCCCGACTAGACGAGGCGACGAGCTCGGCTAGACGACGTGACAAGCTTGACTAGGCGGAGTGACCAGCTCGTAGTGACGAGGCGGCCAGCTCGACTTAGGTGAAGCGGCGAGCTCGACCGGGAGCTCGATTTGGAGTAGTGGCGAGCTTGACTAGGAGCTCGACTAGGAGCAGTGGCGAGCTCGACTAGGAGCAGTGGCGAGCTCGACTAGGAGCTCGACCAGGCAGAGTGGCGAGCTTGACTATGAGTAGTGGCGAGCTCGACTAGGAGCAGCGGCGAGCTCGACTAGGAGCTCGACCAGGCGAAGTGGTGAGCTCGACTAGGAGCAGTGGTGTTGTCGCAGTTTTTCGGACAACTATTTAGGAGCCAAAGACGGTTAGACCCAAGGCCGGACCAAGTGGTCTCGTCTTGACTCGAGCGTGTCAGACCCGGTATCCCGAGTCGTCCCTTAACTGTGGATGTCCCTTGAGTTCGTCAGAGTACCTGAAAAGGAGTTGAGAACATGTGAACTACAAAGGGGAAACAGGGGGGGTGCCCCCGTTTACCTCTCCGACGCTCAACATTAGTGTGATTGAGGTGGAGTATAGAGGTTTTAGGGGTGTTTAGAGGCCAAAGCTTGAGAGAAACGAGCGAGGTACGAGTTCGGCAGCGTTTCAGTACTCAAGAATGGATTACCTGGACCAAGGGGGGTGCCTTGGTATTTATAGGCAGCCAAGGGGTGGTTTGAAGACCCCTTGGCCGAGTGAGAATGCTTGGGTCGGCATTGGAGGAGGCTGGGTCGGCCAATGGCCGAGTGAACATGGTGGTGAGGTTCACTCGGCCATTGGCCGAGTGAAGGTCTTGGGCCGGCTGAGGTTTACTCCGCCATTGGCCGAGTGAACTGTTGGAAGGTTCCCTCGGCCAATGGCCGAGTGAACTGCTGAGGCAGCTGGGAGGTTCACTCGGCCATTGGCCGAGTGAACTGCTGGAAGGTTCACTCGGCCAATGGCCGAGTGAACTGCCTTGGTGGCTGAGGGGTTCACTCGGCCATTGGCCGAGTGAACTGCTGGAAGGTTCACTCGGCCAATGGCCGAGTGAACTGCCTTGGTGGCTGAGGGGTTCACTCGGCCATTGGCCGAGTGAACTGTCCAATGGCCGAGTGAGCCATTTGACCCAGCCAATGGCCGGGTGAGCCATTGACTCGGCCCATGGCTGGGTCTTCACTTGGCCATTGGTTTTGGCCGGCTCCTGGTTGAGTCAGGGTTTCGCCGCCCAAGATCTCGTACCAGCCATGTGGGTCGAAGAGATGCCCTTGTTCCCGTTGGCCCTAGACGGGCCAACAACATTAGCCCCCCGAGTTTCCGGTCGAGCGTAGGTCGAGTGGAAACTCAAAATCTACGCTTTTATGCGGACGCGGGATGAATGCTCTCGGGTTTTCATCATGAGGAATGGCCTTCGAACGTCGCGAGGGACGACTTTTTGTTTTGGGTTGATCGTGCGTGGCTCATTTTCTCGATCTACCAATGAGGGCGTGATCGGTTAGCACGGCTTTTTTGTATTGTGCGCGTCTTATTTTCTCGACCTTCCATCGAAGGCATAATCGATTTGCGCGTCTATGTTGTGTTGTGCGCGTCTTACTTTTCTCGATTTGCCAACGAAGGCATAATCGATTTGCACGTCTTTGTCGTTTTGTGCGCGTCTTACTTTTCTCGACTTGCCAACGACGGCATAATCGATTTGCACGTCTTCGTCGTGTTGTGCGCGTCTTACTTTTCTCGACTTGCCAACGAAGGCATAATCGATTTGCACGTCTTCGTCGCGTTGTGCGCGTCTTACTTTTCTCGACTTGCCAACGAAGGCATAATCGATTTGCACGTCTTTGTCGTTTTGTGCGCGTCTTACTTTTCTCGACTTGCCAACGAAGGCAGAATCGATTTGCACGTCTTCGTTGTGTTGTGCGCGTCTTACTTTTCTCGATTTGCCAACGAAGGCATAATCGATTTGCACGTCTTTGTCGTTTTGTGCGCGTCTTACTTTTCTCGACTTGCCAACGAAGGCATAATCGATTTGCGCGTCTTCTTTGTGTGGACGCAGACCTTGAACCCATTTGTAACTCGTTGCCTGTCGGCCGACGAGCTGGGCGGCGAGTGCGATGCCACATTTGTGTGGCGAGGTTTCCCGTGGACGCTGGCTTGACCAGATACGCCCTGGCGGACGCAAGCCTTGAACCCATTTGTAACTCGTTGCCTATCGGCCGACGAGCTGGGCGGCGAGCGCGATGCCACATTTGTGTGGCGAGGTTTCCCGTGGACGCTGGCTTGACCAGATACGCCCTGGCGGACGCAAGCCTTGAACCCATTTGTAACTCGTTGCCTTTCGGCCGACGAGCTGGGCGGCGAGCGCGATGCCACATTTGTGTGGCGAGGTTTCCCGTGGGCGCTGGCTTGACCAGATACGCCCTGGCGGACGCAAGCCTTGAACCCATTTGTAACTCGTTGCCTGTCGGCCGACGAGCTGGGCGGCGAGCGCGATGCCACATTTGTGTGGCAAGGTTTCCCGTGGACGCTGGCTTGACCAGATACGCCCTGGCGGACGCAAGCCTTGAACCCATTTGTAACTCGTTGCCTGTCGGCCGACGAGCTGGGCGGCGAGCGCGATGCCACATTTGTGTGGCAAGGTTTCCCGTGGACGCTGGCTTGACCAGATACGCCCTGGCGGACGCAAGCCTTGAACCCATTTGTAACTCGTTGCCTATCGGCCGACGAGCTGGGCGGCGAGCGCGATGCCACATTTGTGTGGCGAGGTTTCCCGTGGACGCTGGCTTGACCAGTTACGCCCTAGCGGACGCAAGCCTTGAACCCATTTGTAACTCGTTGCCTTTCGGCCGACGAGCTGGGCGGCGAGCGCGATGCCACAAGACTCAACTCGAGGGCTCATGTAGAGCCTGCACGAGGAATAGTTAGTTGACTTGTGGACTTGGGACTCAACTCGAGGGGTCTTGTAGAGTCTGCACGAGGAGTTTCGTGAAGAGTTGTCGCGAGGAGTATCGGTCGACTCGCGGACTCGGAGCTCGACTCGAGGAATGAGTTCATCTCGAGGAGACATGCGAAGAGTTGGCACGAGGAGTTTTGTGAAGAGTCGGCGCGAGGAGTATCGGTCGACGTGCGGACTCGTAGCTCGACTCGAGGAACGAATTCATCTCGAGGAGACATGTGAAGAGTTAGCACGAGGAGTATTGGTCGACTCGTGGACTCGAACTCGACTCGAGGACTTACGTAGAGCTTGCACGAGGAGTTTTGTGAAGAGTCGGCGCGAGGAGTATCGGTCGACTCGCGGACTCGTAGCTCGACTCGAGAAATGAATTCATCTCGAGGAGACATGTGAAGAGTCTCTCTTATTTTTATTTTTTGAGTTGTTGTTGAATTGTTTTTTGATTGAGCGTTTTGATTGAGCGTTGGTCCCTGTTAGCCCCCCGAGTTTCTTGCGTTTGTGAGACAAAGGTTGAGAAACTCTCGCGTTAGAGGTATACAATAGCATTTTTTTCATGTGTGAAATAACTCTTTATTGCAGTAAGGGGGTCATTACAGCTTGTCACGGCACTTGGCCTTCTTTGAAAAAAGGAAATTACACTTTTGAAATGAAAGTGACCACGAAGCCGATCGAGTTCGGGCGTGAATGTCGAAGTCGCGACCATCATGGCTTGCTAGTAGACGCAACGAATTCCCTGAGATTCCCAACTCGAATTAGGGAATCAATTCGCTTCTTGAGCTGCTTGCATTCGACCGTCGCGTGCCCGTGATCTTTGTGGTATTCGCAGAACCGACTTCGATCTCGCTTCGCGGGGTCCTTTGTGAGTGGGGCGGGGCTTCCCAGCTCATCGCGGCGTAAGCGCAGGATCCGGTCGGGCGTTGTGTTGAGTGGGACGAAGGATCGCTTCGGGGCTGGAGAAGGGTGGTCGTTAGGGACTTGACCTTTCCGGTGCCTTTTCCTTCGTGACTCGGGACCAACGGCCGGCATCACAAGCGTGGCCGCGCGCTCTTGATCGAGTGCTCGATCAATGTTGGGTGGTTGCTGCCGCAAGATGATCGTGGTCTCGCGTCGGGCGTTGAGCTTTTCTCTCAAGTCGAACTCAGGATCCTTTCTTTGAGAGTTGAGGCGGTCTCTCAAGTCTCCGGTGGCCGTCCCTATCACCCTTGGTAAGGGCGCATCACTCAGGCGACGCCTTTGGCGGAGGCTGAGACCATCGACGTCGTCACCTTCACAAGGGTTTTGGACGCGGATGGTGAGCTTGGAGCGTCCCTTTCGGGACCTCGAGGTCGAGCGTCCTCGGGCATTGTGCGAGCTTTGATGCCCTGACGTGGTCGCCCGAGGGTGTCCCCTCGAGGGCGCGTGTGCGTGCTCACCAGAAAGTTGACGTTTTGACGCGGCCGCCCGAGGGTGTCCCCTTGGAGGCGTGCGCACGTGTCCACTTTCGTGAATAGCGTGGTCGAGGTTGGTCTCATGGTTGATGTCATCGACATTGTTGGAGTCGAGGAGGTCGGTGATGAGCGCGCCGGTGACGCCGGGGCGGTCTAGGAGCTCGGCGAGCCTTCGAGCCGTGTCCTCTCGGACTGCGGCCTCGGGGTCATTCGCCAGGTCTCGGGGCTGGCTCTCGTTATCACGAGGTTGCCCTTCGAGACGGCGCACGGAGCTTTGGAGGTCGCGCCTCGAGCTAGTCGCTCGGGCGCCCACGGAGGTGGCGAGGCTACGACTCATCTCTCGAGAGTCGTAGAAGTGAGAAGAAGACTGGTAGAGGGGATGTGTTGCCAAGGTCGAGAGATCCCCTCCTTCTAGCGCCAAAATGTTGTCGCAGTTTTTCGGACAACTATTTAGGAGCCAAAGACGGTTAGACCCAAGGCCGGACCAAGTGGTCTCGTCTTGACTCGAGCGTGTCAGACCCGGTATCCCGAGTCGTCCCTTAACTGTGGATGTCCCTTGAGTTCGTCAGAGTACCTGAAAAGGAGTTGAGAACATGTGAACTACAAAGGGGAAACAGGGGGGGTGCCCCCGTTTACCTCTCCGACGCTCAACATTAGTGTGATTGAGGTGGAGTATAGAGGTTTTAGGGGTGTTTAGAGGCCAAAGCTTGAGAGAAACGAGCGAGGTACGAGTTCGGCAGCGTTTCAGTACTCAAGAATGGATTACCTGGACCAAGGGGGGTGCCTTGGTATTTATAGGCAGCCAAGGGGTGGTTTGAAGACCCCTTGGCCGAGTGAGAATGCTTGGGTCGGCATTGGAGGAGGCTGGGTCGGCCAATGGCCGAGTGAACATGGTGGTGAGGTTCACTCGGCCATTGGCCGAGTGAAGGTCTTGGGCCGGCTGAGGTTTACTCCGCCATTGGCCGAGTGAACTGTTGGAAGGTTCCCTCGGCCAATGGCCGAGTGAACTGCTGAGGCAGCTGGGAGGTTCACTCGGCCATTGGCCGAGTGAACTGCTGGAAGGTTCACTCGGCCAATGGCCGAGTGAACTGCCTTGGTGGCTGAGGGGTTCACTCGGCCATTGGCCGAGTGAACTGCTGGAAGGTTCACTCGGCCAATGGCCGAGTGAACTGCCTTGGTGGCTGAGGGGTTCACTCGGCCATTGGCCGAGTGAACTGTCCAATGGCCGAGTGAGCCATTTGACCCAGCCAATGGCCGGGTGAGCCATTGACTCGGCCCATGGCTGGGTCTTCACTTGGCCATTGGTTTTGGCCGGCTCCTGGTTGAGTCAGGGTTTCGCCGCCCAAGATCTCGTATCAGCCATGTGGGTCGAAGAGATGCCCTTGTTCCCGTTGGCCCTAGACGGGCCAACAACAAGTGGCAAGCTCGACTAGGAGCTCGACCAGGCGGAGTAGCGAGCTCGACTAGGAGCAGTGGCGAGCTCGACTAGGAGCTCGACCAGGCGAAGTGGCGAGCTCGACTAGGAGCAGTGGCGAGCTCGACTAGGAGCAGCGGCGAGCTCGACTAGGAGCTCGACCAGGCGAGTGGCGAGGCGAGCTCGGCTTAAGCGAACTGGCGGGCTCGGCCTAGGCGAACTAGGAAGCTCGGCCTAGGCGAACCGGCGAGCTCAGCCTAGGCGAACTGGCGAGCCGGCGAGCTCAGCCCAGGCGAACTGACGAGTAGTGACCAGCTCGAACTGGCGAGCTCAGCCTAGGCGAACTGACGAGTTTTGACTTGGCGAACTAGCGAGCTCGACTGGGAGCTCCACCAGGCAAACTGGCGAGCTCGACTAGGCGAATTGGCGAGCTCGAAATCCTAACAATCCGTTACTCAACTCGAGGACTTATGTGGAGTTTGCACGAGGAGTTACGTGATAAGTCTTTCCTTGGGACCTCCGGCCTAACCATCGGCCCCTTGAGACTTTGTTATACTTTTTTTTTCGAGTCGTTTTTTTTTGTTGAGCGAGTGAGCTCTAATTTCGTTGAGCATTGTTTCCCGTTAGCCCCCCGAGTTTCTTGTGTGCTCGCAGAGAAGACGAGAAATTGTTACAAAGTAAAGTAAAGGTTTCGAAGCGAAGTGTAGTTCGATTACAACATTGAAATAGTTAACTAAATAAAAAAAGATTACATTCCCAGGCCGTTCGGCCGTACTTGAGATTTAACAAATGTCATTTCAAAAAATTGAAAATGGAATGACATAACAAAACATAGAGTAAGCGGGAACGGGCGTACCCACTTCGTGAAATAGTCGATTGCCACGATCGCATGCTTGTACTGTCTCAGAGCCATAGGTAGCTCGCCGATGAGATCGATTCCCCATTTTGCGAAAGGGCACGGTACGATGATCGGACATAGCGGTGCCGGTGCTTGGCGCGGGATATGGGCGAACCTTTGGCATTTGTCGCACCTTTTGGCCCACTCGTGGGAGTCCTTTTTCAAGGTTGGCCAGAAATATCCGAGCCTCAGGAGTTTCAACGCCAAAGATTGTCCGGCGGCGTGGTTTCCCTACACCCCCTCATGCACCTCGCGGAGCGCCCTCTTCGCCTCGACCTCGGTCAAGCAGCGGAGGAGGGGCATGGAGTAGCCTCTTTTGAACAGGTTGTTCTCCCTCGTCGTGTATTTTGGCGCCAAGCTTCTCAGCTTTTTGGCCTCCTCTTTGTCTTCGGGGACGACTCCTCGCTTGAGGAATTCTACGAGCGGTATTATCCACGAGGGAGGCGGAGTCTCTTCAATTACCCCTACGTCGCCTCTCGAGACGTAGGGTCGGGCCAGCACCTCGATCGAGACGCTGCCTTCGCCCTCCTCGTCTATCCCGGACGCGAGGCGGGCTAGGGCGTCAGCGTCGATGTTCGCTTCTCGGGGGACTTGGACGATCTCGAACCATGACAGTGCCTCTAGGTTTTTTCGGGTCTTGGATAAGTACGCGACCATGTTCGGCTCTTTAGCGGCGTAGTCGCCCTTAACCTGGTTCACGATCAACTGCGAGTCGCAGTGGATGCGCAGGTTTTGGGCGCCTAGCTTGTCTGCCAGCTCCAAGCCAACGATCAGAGCCTCGTACTCTGCCTCGTTGTTTGAAGCCTTGAACTCGAACCGCAGGGCATATCTCAGTTTTTCCCTATCGGGATTTGTGAGCACTACGCCGGCGCCAGCCCCCTGGGCGTTTGACGCGCCATCCACGTGCAAGTCCTCTTTCTTGACGGCTCGCCGTGGTCGTCCTCCTCGTCTCTCGTGCCCTTATTACCTTCGTCGCCATCGTCGGTCGGGGGCATTGTGAATTCGGCGATGAAGTCGGCGAGGGCCTGACCCTTGATGGCGGTTCTCGGCTGGAACTCGACCCCGTACTCGCCCAACTCATGGGACCACACGGCCATTCGAGAGGAGGTCCCTTTTTGAAGGGCCTTCTCGATGGGATGTCCCGTGCGGATCACAATGTGGTGCGCCTGAAAGTAGGGTCGGAGTTTTCTCGCGCTCATGACAAGGGCGAGGGACAATCTCTCGATTTCCGGGTATCGAGTCTCGGCGTCGAGGAGCGCCTTGCTGACATAGTAGACCGGCCATTGCACCTTGTCTTCTTCGCGTATGAGAACCGCGCTCACGGCCCTGTCGGAAACCACGAGGTAGATGTACAAGGTTTCGCCATTCTTTGGCTTTGCGAGGAACGGGGGGGAGGCGAAGTAGGCTTTCATTTCGCGGAACGCTTCCTCGCACTTCTCCATCCACACGAACCCGTCGGTCTTCTTTAGTGCCTCAAAAAACGGTTGGCACTTGTCGGTGGCTTTGGACACGAATCGCGTTAGGGCGGCGATCCTTCCCGTCAAACTCTGAACTTCTTTCACTTTCTGCGGCGACCTCATCTCTAGATCGCCCTAATCTTCTCGGGGTTAGCCTCGATCCCGCGGCGGCTAACCATGTAGCCCAAGAATTTTCCGGACTCGACCCCAAAAGCGCACTTATTGGGGTTGAGCTTCATCTTGTAGCGTCGCAGGATCACAAACATTTCTCCCAGGTCTCGAACGTGGTCGTTGGTCTTGAGGCTTTTGACGAGCATATCATCAACGTAGACCTCCATAGTTTTGCCGATTTGATCGGCGAACATTCGGTTCACCAACCTTTGATACGTCGCCCCCGCGTTTCTGAGGCCAAAAGGCATGACCTTGTAACAGTAGAGTCCGCGGTTTGTAACAAAGGTGGTCATGATCTGATCCGGCTCGTGCATGCGGATCTGATTGTAGCCTGAGTAGGCGTCCATGAAGCTTAATAACTCGTGGCCCGCCGTGGCGTCCACAAGTTGCTCGATCCTCGGGAGAGGGAAGCTGTCCTTCGGGCAGGCTTTGTTGAGATCTTTGTAGTCGATACAGATCCGCCACTTCCCGTTTGGCTTTCTGACCATCACCATGTTAGACACCCACTTGGGGTGTTCCGCCTCCCTGATAAAGTCGGCGGCGAGAAGTTTGTCAACCTCTTCACTAATGGCTTGATACCTTTCTCCACTAAACGTTCGTCGTGGTTGAACGCGCTCAGCCATTCTCTTGTCGTCGTTGAGGCGGTGAACCATTATCTCGGGGTCGATCCCCGGCATGTCGGCGTGTGTCCACGCGAAGACGTCTTTGTGCTCGCGAAGGAAGGTGGCGAGCCGGGCTCGAACTTCGGACGGGAGTTGGGCGCCTATCTTGACTACTTGGTCAGGTTTGGCGTCGTCCAACATGACGGGAACAAGGTCGTCCGGTGTCTCCACCTTTCGACGCTCGACATCGTCTCTCTGGTCCATTCTACGAAGATTCCTCCCTTCCCAATTTCGCACGGGAACTTGTCCCCGAGTTGGAAGACGGTGCTCACCATTTTTCCCTTTTCTTTCCCATCCACGCCTTGGATGTAGCACATCCTCGCCATCGATTGGTCTCCCAACATTACGGCTATCCCTTTGTCCGTTGGGAACTTCATCATCAGGTGGTAAGTGGAAGTGATGGCCTTTAGCCGATTGAGAGTCGGGCGGCCGACGATGACGTTGTATGCCGAGGGCTGGTCCACGACCAGGAACGACACGATGTGGGTCACCTCGAGCCCCCCCGGTGTGTCGAAGGTAACCCGGAGGTCGATAGTTCCCTCCTTCATGACCCTTTCCCCAGAGAAGCCGAAGAGCGGGGTCGATATCGGGGTCGGTCTCATCCCGGATAGCTTCATCTTGTCCAACGCCGACTTGAAGATTATATCGGCGGAGCTCCCATTGTCGATTAGGATTCTCCGGACGAGGTTCTTGGCGACCGGGGCCGAGACGACTATCGCGTCGTTATGTGGGTGGAGGACTCGCGCTGCCTCTTGGCCGGTGAAGAACATGGATTCGAACGGGGCTGGGGGAGGAGCCTCGTATGTGTAGTTGATATAGTGCGCTATTTTCCCTCCGGAAACTTCGCGCACGTACTTCTTCCTTTGCGTGGCCGAGTCTCCAAATTCCGGGCCTCCCAGGATCGCGCCCACGATGTGCAGTTGCGAGCTTTCTGGTTCTTCAATGGCTGCTCGGTCCGTGACAGTCACCGTCGCCGGACCCTTTCTTTCTTGCCGCGGGCGCTCATCGCGTGCCGCGGCCGTCCCGATCGTTCTAAGGACGTATTCCTTCAGTTTCCCGTCTTGAATCAGGGCCTCGATCTGACGCTTGAGTTGATAGCATTCGGATGTTAGATGCCCGTGATCTTGGTGGTATTCGCAGAACTTGTTTCGATCCCTCTTTGCAGGATCCTTTGTGAGAGGAGTAGGGCTCCCTAGCTTGTCGCAGTGCAGAGCTAGGATCCGCTCTGGTGGGGTGTTCAAAGGGGTGAATGTCGAGAACTTTCGGAAACTATCGACGTGCGCCGGTCTCGGCCCGGGGAGGGAGCGGCCGTTAGGGGCCTGGCCTCCCTTGTTCCTCCTCTTTCGAGGGTCGGGACGATCTCCGTCTGGGTCGTTGCGGCGTCGACTACCTTGTCCCCCTGACTTCCGGCCATCTCGGCCATCGAGATAGTCCTCGATTCCCATATACGTGCGGGCTCTCGTCATTAGCTCTGCCATGCTTCGCGGGACCTGCCCCACAATGGACTTGAGGAAGTCGCTCGTGCGAACTCCTTCGGTGATTGCCGTGATGGCGTCCTTGTCGTCGAAGCCCTCGACATTGTGAGATTCCTCGGTGAAGCGAGCGAGGTATTGCCTCAACATCTCGTCTCTCCCTTGCCGAAGGGAGAGGAGGTGGGTTTTTGACTTCTTTTGTGCCACGAGCGTGGCGAAGCGGGCGAGGAAAGCCTCCTGCGAAGCCCGGAAGGACGGGATGCTCTCAGGTCTCAGGCTCCGGAACCACTCAAAGCCCGACCCTGTGAGGGTTAGGCTGAAGGCTTGGCATAGGGTCGCGTCTGGCTGCCCTTGCATTGTCATCCATGTCTCGTAGTGTTGGATGTGGAAGTCTGGGTCAGTCCGCCCATCGTAGGGAGGGATGGACGGCAATTTGAAGTTTCCCACGCAAGGCTGCGCGAGGATTTGCGCGACGAAGGGAGAGTATGATTCCTCGATCCCCCCATATAGCCTCTGCCTCCCCGACTCCCTCATCTCGATGATTTGGTTTTGGAGGCTTTGAATCATCGTGACCATGTCAAGCCCGTTAGCCGGGCTGACAGTCGGGGCTACGGGAGTCGCTGGCTGGCGCTCGTTGGATGCTTGGTCCACGATATTGGCCTGAGGTTGGCCGAGAGTTGCGGCGGGGAGCGCGTCCCTCCGAGAGTTGAGCCTTTGGCGGAGATCCTCCCCCCGGGAGTTTCTCTGCGTCGTCAAGCGCTCTCTAAGGTCCACGCTCGGCGCGCGGTGAGGCGAGTTCGCCCTTGGTCGGGCCGCGCGGCGAGCGCTTCGGCTATCGGCCCCATCATTGCCCAGAGTCGCTCTCTCCTCGGCGAGGGGCCGTGTCCGGCCGCCTCTTGAAACCGAAGGGGCGAGTCCCTGGGAACGTGACCGCGCCTGCCGTCGCGCCGGACGCGACGGGTCGGCCAACGCGCCATTGGGTCTCTCGGACCGCGAATGGGCGAGGCAATGAGCGAACCGTCAACGCCGGGACGGTCAAGGAGCTCTGCGAGCCGCCGGGCCGTGTTCTCTCGGAGCTCGGCCTCGGGGGCGTTCACCGGGTCTTGGGGCTGGCTATCGCTATTGCGGGGTTGCCCTTCAAGACGGTGTGAGAGGCGTCGGAGACCGTACCTCGAGGTTGTTGCCCGAATACCCGCGGAGGTAGTGGGAACGTGACTCATTGTTCAATGGTCGGGGTGAAAGTGGTAGAGGGAATGTGTCGCCAAGGCCGAGAGATCCCCTCCTTCTAGCGCCAAAATGTTGTCGCTATTTTTCGGACAACTATTTAGGAGCCCAAAGTGGTTAGACCCAAGGCCAGACCAAGTGGTCTCACTTCGGCTCGAGCGTGTCGGGCTTGGTATCCCAAGCCGTCCCTTAGCTGTTGGTGGTGTCAATCTCTTCCAGGCACCTGAAAAGTAAGCAAAAAGGTGTGAACTACAAAGGGGAAACAAAGGGGTTGCCTCTGTTTACCTCTCCGACGCTCAACATTAGTAGGATTGAGGTGGATACAGGAGGTTTAGGTGTTTAGAGGCCGAGATTTGAGAGAAACGAGCGAGGTACGAGTTCGACAGCGTTTTAGTACTCAAATTCGGATTACCTTTGGAAGAGGGAGGGCCTCTTGTATTTATAGGCGACCAAAGGGGGCATTGGTGGGCCCCTTGGCCGAGTGAAGTAAATGGCCGAGGATAGCCCATGGCCGAGGACAGCCATTGGCCGAGGATGGCCCATGGCCGAGGATAGCATTTGGCCGAGGATAGCCATTGGCCAAGGATGGCCCATGGCCGAGAATAGCCCCTGGCCGAGGATAACATAGGGTGGCGTCATTGGTGGGCCCGTCAGTATTGGCTCGGCAGGGGATAATATAGACTGGCGCTATTGATGTGCCCCCTGGCCGAAGATAACATAGGCTGGCGTCACTGGCGTGCCCCTAGGCTGAGGACAACATGGGCTAGCATCATTGGTGGGCCCCTTGGCCGAGGATAACATAAGCTCGGCCGAGGATGGCATAGGGCCGAGGTCAGGCCTGTGAGGCCGAAGTCGCTCGTGAGGCCGAGGTCGAGCTGAGGCCGAGGTCGAGCTCGTCAGGTCGAGGTCAAGCTGAGGCCGAGGTCGAGCTCGCCAGGCCGAGGTCGAGCTGAGGCCGAGGTCGAGCTCGCCAGGCCGAGGTCGAGCTGAGGCCGAGGTCGAGCTCGCTAGGCCGAGGTCGAGCTGAGGCCGAGGTCGAGCTCGTCAGGCCGAGGTCGAGCTGAGGCCGAGGTCGAGCTCGCCAGGCCAAAGTCGAGCTGAGGCTGAGGTCGAGCTCGCCAGGCCGAGGTCGAGCTGAGGCGGAGGTCGAGCTCAGTCTTGGGCCGAGGCCATTGGGCCGGCTTTTGGCCTAATCGGCCCAAGGGCCAATTAATGGCTAGGGCAAGTCCGATTGCCTTTTATTTTTCCCTTTGAATAGCTTCGATCGGGATCGGGCCGATAATAATGACGGAGGGAACCATCGACCTCCTGGTCACCTTCGGGACACCGGGGGGGCTCGAGGTCACCCACATCGTGTCGTTCCTGGTCGTGGACCAACCCTCTGCTTACAACATCATAATCGGCTGCCCGACCCTCAATCGATTGAAGGCCATTACGTGCACTTACCACCTGATGATGAAATTCCCGACTGACAAGGGAATAGCCATGATGTTGGGAGACAAATCGATGGCAAGAATGTGCTACATCCAAGGCGTGGACAGGAAAGATGGTGAGCACCATCTTCCAGCTCGGGGACAAGCTCCCATGTAAGATGGAGGAAGGAGGTACCTTCGGAGAACTGGACCAAAGGGACCACGTCGAGCGTCGAAAGGTGGAGACACCGAACGACCTCGTTCCCATCGTGTTGGACGACGCCAAGCCTGACCAAGTAGTCAAGGTAGGCGCCCAACTCCCGTCCGAAGTCCGAACCCAGCTCGCCGCCTTCCTCTGCGAGTACAAAGATGTCTTTGTATGGACACACGCCGACATGCCGGGGATCGACCACGAGATAATGGTTCATCGTCTCAACGACGACAAGAGAGTGGCTGAGCGCGTTCAACCGTGACGGACGTTCAGCGGAGAGAGGTACCAAGCCATTGGTGAAGAGGTTGACAAACTTCTCGCCGCCGACTTCATCAGGGAGGCGGAACACGCCAAGTGGGTGTCCAATGTGGTGATGGTCAAGAAGCCAAACGGGAAGTGGCGGATCTGTATCGACTACAAAGATCTCAACAAAGCCTGCCTGAAAGATAGCTTCCCTCTCCCGAGGATCGAGAAACTTGTGGACGCTACGGCGGGCCACGAGTTGTTGAGCTTCATGGACGCCTACTTAGGCTACAATCAGATCCGCATGCACGAGCCGGATCAGATCAAGACCACCTTTGTTACGAACTGCGGACTCTACTGCTACAAGGTCATGCCCTTTGGCCTAAAAAACGTGGGAGCAACGTATCAAAGGTTGGTGAACCGAATGTTCGCCAATCAAATTGGCAAAACTATGGAGGTGTACGTGGATGATATGCTTGTCAAAAGCCTCAAGGCCCACGACCACGTTCGAGACCTTAGAGAGATGTTCACGATCCTGCGACGCTATAAGATGAAGCTCAACCCCAACAACTGCGTCTTTGGGGTTGAGTCCGGAAAATTCTTGGGATACATGGTTAGCCGCCGCGGGATCGAGGCTAACCCTGAGAAGATTAGGGTGATCTTAGAGATGAGGTCGCCGCAAAAAGTGAAAGAAGTTCAGAGTTTGACGGGAATGATCGCCGCCTTGACACGACTCGTTTCCAAGGCCACCGATAGGTGCCAACCGTTCAAGGCACTGAAGAAGACCGACGGGTTTGTATGGACGGAGGAGTGCGAGGAAGCGTTCCGCGAAATGAAAGCCTATTTCACCTCCCCTCGTTCCTCGCGAAGCCGAAGGATGGCGAAACCTTGTACATTTACCTCACGGTTTCCGATAGGGCCGTGAGCGCGGTTCTCATACGCGAAGAAGACAAGGTGCAATGGCCGGTTTACTACGTCAGCAAAGCGCTACTCGACGCCGAGACCCGATACCTGGAAATCGAGAGATTGTCCATCGCCCTTGTCATGAGCGCGAGAAAGCTTTGGCCCTACTTCCAAGCGCACCCCATCGTGGTGCGCACGGGACACCCCATCGAGAAGGCCTTGCAAAAAGGGACCTTCTCTCGAATGGCCATATGGTCCCATGAGCTGGGCGAGTACGGGGTCGAGTTCCAGCTAAGAACCGCCATCAAGGGCCAAGCCCTCGCCGACTTCATAGCCGAATTCACAAGTTCACCCTCAACTGACGAGGGAGACAAAGGTAGCGAGAACAAGGAAGACAAGGAGAACGACCACAGCGAGTCGTCGAAGAAGAGGACCAACAGCCCGATAGGGCCGGTCTGGGACTTGCACGTAGATGGCGCGTCAATCGCCCGGGGGGCTGGCGCCGGCGTTGTGCTCACAAATCCCAATAGGGAAAAACTGAGATACGCCCTGCGGTTCGAGTTCAAGGCTTCCAACAACGAGGCAGAGTACGAGGCTCTGATCGTTGGCTTTGAGCTAGCAAATAAGCTAGGCGTCCGAAACCTACGCATCCACTGCGACTCGCAGTTGATTGTGAACCAGGTTAGGGGCGACTACACCGCTAAAGAGCCAAACATGATCGCGTACTTGTCCAAGACACAAAAGAACCTAGAGGCCCTGTCATCGACGCTGACGCCCTGGCGCGCCTCGCGTCCGGGATAGACGAGGAGGGAGAAGGCGGAGTCCCGATAGAAGTATTGATCCGACCCTACGTCTCGAGAGGTGACGTAGGGGTAGTTGACGGGACTCCGCCCCCCTCGTGGATGACGCCTCTCGTGGAACTCCTTAAGCGAGGAGTCGTCCCCGAAGACAAAGAAGAGGCCAAAAAGCTGAGAAGCTTGGCGCCGAAATACACAATGAGGGAAGACATCTTGTTCAAGAGATGCTACTCCATGCCACTCCTCCGTTGCTTGACCGAAGTCGAGGCGAAGAAAGCACTCCGCGAAGTGCACGAAGGGGTGTGCGGAAACCATGCCGCCGGACAATCTTTGGCATTGAAGCTCCTAAGGCTCGGATATTTTTGGCCAACCTTGAAAAAGGACTTCCACGAGTGGGCCAAAAAATGCGACAAATGTCAAAGGTTCACCCATATCCCGCGCCAAGCGCCGGCCCCGCTATGCCCGATCGTTGTGCCGCGACCCTTCGCGAAATGGGGAATCGATCTCATTGGTGAGCTGCCCATGGCCCTGAGGCAATACAAGCATGCGATCGTGGCAATCGACTATTTCACGAAGTGGGTAGAGGCCAAACCACTGGCGAAGATCACCGAGGTGAACACGACGAGGTTCATCTGGAAGAACATTGTCTGCCGCTTCGGGATCCCCGCGTCGATTGTGACCGACAACGGAAAGCAATTTGATAATGCGCGCCTCCGAGACATGTGCGGGCAATTGGGCATTAGCAAGACTTTCTCTTCTCCCCGTCATCCACAGGCCAACGGTCAAGTCGAGGCGGTCAACAAAACGATCAAGGAGAACCTGAAGAAGAAGCTGGAAGAAAGAAAGGGGGCTTGGGCCGACGAGCTTCCCATGGTCTTGTGGGCGTACCGGACCACCGCACGAAACGCACCGGCGAAACCCCTTTCGTTCTCGCGTTCGGCGTCGAGGCCGTGGTACCTGTCGAGACCAAGCTACCGACCTTGCGAATCGAGGAGTATGAAGAAGCTGCCAACGACGATGCAATCAGGCTCGAGCTGGACCTCATAGATGAGAAAAGGGCGGACGCACTCTCCCGCCTTGCCGCACAAAAGAGAAAAGTCGACAAATACTACAACTCCAAGATCAAACTGCGAAAGTTCGCCGACGGGAGCCTCGTCCTTAGAAGGGTGTTCCAAAACACCAAGGTGCAAGGTGCGGGAGTTCTGGGCCCCACCTGGGAAGGCCCGTACCGTGTGCGCCGAGCCATCCACAACGGCACGTACGAGCTCGAGAACTTGGAGGGACTCGTATTCACGCATCCGTGGAATGCGGAGCACCTTTGACAATATTACCAATAGATGCCCGCTCTCGCTCGCCCTACGTTTTGTTATCTTCATCTTGCTTTCGATTTTAGCAAAAGATAATTTTAAATTTCAAGTACGGCCGACGGCCTGGGAATGTAATTTTCAACTATTTCAACGTGATAATTGAATTACATTTCACTTCGAAACCTTTACCCTATTGTATTATAATATCTAGTCTCCTCTACGAGTACACAAGAAACTCGGGGGGCTAATGAGTAATGAGTATAAAATGAGGGTAATTTTTTTACCATTCCCCAAACCCCATGTTTCACGCGCCAAGAGGTAGCAAAACGTCAACAAATCGGATCCGCGCGCCGGACTTCCAACCCTCGCGCGACGCTCTCGCACGATTCCGCGCCTCGCACACCGATAGGCAACGGGGCGTCGATGGATCGCGTCCGCGCACCGGACCGTCGATCCCGGCAGTCAAAACCCAAAATGTGACACGCGTACCAACAGGTACCACGCTCATTGGGAACTGCGTTTACAACAAGCTCGTCCCGATGCATAATGCGCACGCCAATAGGTAGCGTACTCGCCGGAAGATGGGCGCGACAGCCACCCAGCTCGCACACACCGATAGGCAGCGAGTCACGAATGGATGGCATAGAGTCGCACCAGTTGGACGAAACTGGTCTAGCCAGCGTCCGCGGGAAACTTCGCCGCCAGGTGTGACAGTAAGCCGTGCAAACCAGTTACGCTAGATATAGTAAGCCAAGTTCGTAAGACACGCACTAAACGGATTGCGCAAATCGATTACGCTAAGCATAGCAAGTCGAGAAAATAAGACGCATAATAGATAAGAAAGCTGTAACCAAAGCAAACAATGTTGTGCGAACAACCCACCGAGGAAAGTACGAGAGTACGACAAGTGTCAATCGAAAGAAAAACATAGCAAATATCCGAAAGAAAACACAATGCGAGCGCTAAACAGGTGCGCGAAAAACCAAGGAAAAGTTGGCTACTCTGAGCCGAAGTCGATCTGCTCCTCATCATCCTCGGGACGAGGGGCGCCGGACCCGCCGATAGCTTCTCCGTCAAACTGGCGGTTCGTCGATTGGGTGGCCTCCGCGGGGACTTGAGGACGCGGGTCGTCCTCCTGCAGCTCGTCATCCAAAGGAGGGAACATGGCGTCAAAGAAGGAAAAGGTGGTCCCGCGAGACGCATTCTCCTTTGCGGTCACGTCTCGGACCCGTATGGCCGCTTCGTAGTGAGCCACCTCCAACGCGAGGTCCCAGTCGTCTTCCAAGTCCGTCTTGGATCGCACGGCGTCATCTTTCTCCTCGACGAGGGTCTGCACCTCTGCCCGCAGAGAATCTCTCTCCCTCTCGGCTTTGACCCGGGAGATCTCGCTCGCCGATAGTCGAGCGAGGACGATGCTCAGCTCCTCGTCCCGGCTCGAGAGCGCCGCCTGGAGCTTCTTCATCTCCCCTAAGAAGGTGTCTACCGCCTGCTCCGCCTTCTCCCGGGACGCCTGCTCAGCCACGCAAAGCGATTTCTCGGCCGCCGATTCCTCGCGAGCTCGTTTCAACTCCTCCTCGATTGCTTGGAACTCCCGGGCGGTACGGACCCCCGCTAGAGCGGCAGCGTGGTTGGTCGCCGCGCTCTCCTTGTCCTTCTACATGATCTGCATGCGCCGCAACTGGTCTCGGAGGATACGGTCACTTCGCTCTTAGCGTGCGAGCATCTGTGGGAACATGTGGTATACGCATAATCGGAATAAGCATAATGGTTACGCATAGAACGAGCAAACGAATCATACCTTTCGGGCGTCGTCGATCCCTTTTTAGAAATGTTCAAGGTCGCTTGTCGTCAACAGACCCTTGAAATCCCGCAGAGAGGTTTCAAGGATCCCTCGGGAACACTGGTCCCTCAGCTCCGCCGCCTCCGCTAGGAGCATCGAATCCATGTTGTCCGGCGTCGCCGATGTATGGGCACGCTTGTGGCCGGGGGGCGAACCGAAGGAGGTCGACGACGACGGTCGCTTGTTGGAAGAGATTGCCTCGTTCCTCACCCGCGATGGCGACCCCCCATGACGAGCCTCAGCTCGGGGACGGGCCGCGGTCGCAGCTTCAACAGTGGGTGCCATTATCGGCACTCGAGCGCACGATCGATGTGGTCGGGCCATGGTATCTGCAAAAGAGAAAGGGCGTCAGTCGGTTAAAACATAGCAATAAGTGTAAAACAACGAAGCGTGCGATAACGCGAAAGCATATGCATGGCTAGTACCCCCCGCGTCGGAGGGAGGGGCGAACGAACCCCCCGCCTCTGATTCAGGATCCTCCGCAACCTCCGCGCCGAGACCAGAACATGGAGGAGCGTCGTCGCCGGGCACCAACCATCCAGTCCTCGCCATTAGGTCTGGAGACTCGAAAAGTGATCCCTGCCGTCTCGACTCCGGGACCGCCCTGATCACCGAGTCGAGCTCGGAGTCCTCGACGTCGCCTATCGGTGGGAAATCGGCCACGGGACCGAAGGTGAGGGGCGCGACCCCGAAAGCTGACTCGGACACCCACACCCGGGGGTATCTGTGCTTCGAAGCAACCCTGGTGATGATGGCTAGGCGATTCCGATGTGATACCAAGTAGGAGCCCGGCCTCCCGGGGACCCCTCGCACCATTATAAGGTCCTGAATGTCGTCCGCCACGACGACCCTCTTCTTTGCTCGATAGAGCATCATGTGGCATGCCGCAACCACTCGATAAAAGAACGAGGACATCTGCGAAGCTTGTACCCCTAATCGAACCAGCAACTCCTGTATGACCGGTTGGAAGGGCAACCTCAGTCCTCCGCGAAGACTCGCCTCGTGGATCGCGGCGTACCCCTTTCGCGGGCGAGTTGGAAGATCATCGGGCAATGGTCCTAGGATCGACACGAACTCCGGGATGTTGTAGCGCTTCCTCAGGTTCATGAAGATGGCAATCGAGAGCGAACTCGGGACGTCAACGCCCGAGCAGTCAAGGTCTCCCCGTATAGCCAACTCTCCGATCGAGAAGGTTGAGGCTCTCGTTTCCTCTCGCGCGGTTGAGGAAAGTGTCGCCACAGGTGTGACATGACGGCTCGACGAGTCGCTCGGCGTCTGGAGCGTTGCTTGGGAAGGGAGTGACCCCCTCACGGCCGCCCACTCGGGCCGGGCGGCTCATCTCGACCTCGTCAGGCCGGCCCAGCCCGTGGTCGACCGTGCTCCCTCATGTGCGCGCATCCAGCCCAAGGACCCAACCCATCTCCTGGCTTGGTGGTTCCTCCACGCGTAGGCCCGGCCCAGGAGTCCCCCGGCCTTCAGCGCACGGCCCAGCGCTCGGCCAGCGGGGTCTCCGGCCCGCGAGCCCTGCCCGGCCGTCCCAGCGTCGCCCCAAAGGCATCCGGCCCAGCCCGGCTCCCGGCCGGCTGGGCCCTCCTCGTGCGCGACCGGCCCAGCGGCCCCGTCCGGCCCCTGGCCGGTTGAGCCTTCCTCGCGCGCGCCTGAAGCAGTAGCCCAGCCCGGTTCCTGGCCGGCTGGGCCCTCACCACACAGGCCTGGCCCAGTTGGGCCTAGGGTTTGCCCAAGGGTTGGGCAGGCCGTCTCCCCCTGGCCGGGCCACCTTCTTCCCGGTGTTGGCCCCTCCATGGGCGGCGTCGCCCGGCGCCAGCGGCTCTCCGGCAGCACGCGTCATCGCCGGCGCGGCCAGGCCCGGGGGGTTCTCCTCCTGGGCGCGATCTGCAGACCACCCGACGGCCTCACCCAGCCGAGGAAAGGCTCCCGCGTTGGGACCGGCCCGAAGGCATCGACACTGGCCGGCGCGCCCCTCTCGGCGCCGGTTTCACCGTGCGCGACCGCCTCGGGCTCGCTCGCTCCGCCCGAGCGTTCCTCCTCACCGGCGTGCCTGGTGGCCGTCCAGACGGCCCCACCCAGTCGAGTGGGGGCTTCCTCATTGCTGGGGTCGACCCAGATCACGCCGCCCCCGGACAAGGTGTCCTCCCCGGCGTCGTCCTCCTCCGGCGCGTCCCCTCCAGCACCGGCCGCTCCCGGCACGGCCTCCTCCGGCACGCGCACGCCTCCTAGGCCACCTGTGGGTTGATGGGCATCGTCCCACAGCCTGGATGGGTCTCCCCCGACGCCTCCAACGCCGCCGGCGCCGCCCTGGGCCAAGGCATCTCCTCCGGCGCGTGGACCATTCCCGGCGTCCACCTGTCGGCGCTGGCCGTCTCCGGCACGCACACCCTCTCCTTCACCGGCCAGCCACGCCTCCACCAAGGAGAGATCTGTTGGAATCGATCTAGGGTTTGAGAAAATAATTAACGCTTCGGTAAGCGGCGGAATTTTAAAAATTTTCTTTTACAAGTAAAACAGTTTTTACTAACCTAGACAAGTGCAAGTACATGTAATTAAAAACCAATATGAGCTAGAAGTTTACTAACCTTTCTTGAAGCTTGATCTTTGAGAAGCTCTTAGAAAGTTGCAACGCTCGTCTCCCCTCGCAGCACGTCCCTCTTTCTTTCCTCGGCACCTCGAGCAACCACGAAAGTTTCTATCACTAAATCACTCGAGAGAAAAGGAATTAGTGAGTGGGCACTTTTAAACACTACGACTTAAGAACGAGTCTTGAAGTCGCAGAGCTAAACTCTAGGTCAAATGAGGACCTAGGTGCCAAAACAAAATCGAAAATAAACTAGAGAGAGAGAGAGGAGTTCGGCCAAAGTTCTAGAGAGAGAGTCTCTCAAATCTCTTAAACTTGGATGAATGAAATGTGAGGAATGAGGCTCCTATTTATAGGAGGAATATTACCTTCAAAAGGTAGTTTCCTCTTTTCCTATTGCCTTGCACGTCCAACATGCCTCATGAAGGCTTAGGATTTCTTTCCTCATTTGATTTCCTCTTAGTTGGCCGAAAATGCACTTTCCTTCTTAAGGAAATTTGTTTCCTCTTTTTCTTTTGGCAAGTATCTTCATACATCAATGCACAAAATAAACTCTCTTTCCCACTATGGCATGAACGAAATTCAGCCTTATTTTCCTTGGGTTGGACGAAATTTGAGCTTCTAGAAGGAGCTTCTAGATGTTTCTTCATTTGTTCATGACGACATAAGAAAAGCCCATTAAGAATTTTCAAGTAAAATTCTATGAAATGAAATTAATCCTCAAGGCCCAATAAACTATTAATGGCTGAGTGTTTTAAGTTTCATTTGTCATCAAATGACCTTGTCAAAAAAATTTATTGACATTCATTTCGTCCTATGTCCAAAAGGACAAAAATACCCTTTTGACAATTTTCGTAAAACTGTCTCGTTCTTGTTTTGACTTAGCTTTCAGTTTAACTATTCCTACTCGATGTGATTCGTGACAGTGACCTCATGGACCCAAATGAACAAAGCTTGAGCTAAACACTTGGACTCAAAAGTTCACAAACCTTTTCCAAGTTTAGCTTAATGCCAACTGACTCCACTAAAGAGTTGACACTGAAAATCTCTCGGTTCAAATGAATTTATTTTCTACTCAAGAATTCAACCTAATTATGATGAGCGGATCCACTGAATATTATCTATGTTTACCCTTCATGAATGTCATCAGCTAGTCGGGATTTACTAAATTACCATTTTACCCTTCTAGCTGTTATTTCCTCAATTCCTTTTGTCGCTTGTGAATAAGTTAGAAACAATGTATTGACGAGGAGCTAACAAGTCACATTGTTTCATCCAAAAGAGTCATGACTCAATTTGGACACTGGCCAGTTCATTTATTCACACTCCAAGGAACAAAGCATGAGGTGACATACATTGCATTTCAGCAATCTTGTACATGAATTCCATATCTATGAGAACTTCACAAAGGTACTCATGACAGACTCACAACTTAGTACTTCACCAATAGGCCTTGTTCGGAATCACATAGTGAGTCCGAACTTTGACTTTCTCAAATGAGAATACTAAGGTGTGAAATGGCATGTCTCATTTCAGGATTAAGGTAAGCATGATGCAATTCATACATAGTGACTTCGAGACATAAGAGGTTAAATGGTTTGTTCTTATATTGTCTCTAGAAGTGCACTGGTCAATTCAGTACCTTCGGAAGATACCTAGAAGAACTATAGAGTCCCAAACTCTCAATGCCTCATAACCAGACATCATAGATTCTTCTAACAATCATACTGAGGTCAATAGTCCTTTGACCCTAAGATTGCGAATATATCGTTTTAAGCAAACTACGAAGAGTTTGTTCATGCAAATCTACATTTGTCTCTTCGTAAGTTGTTAAGTTTGTTTATGGACTAAAAGACTAAGGTTTTATCATAAAGCTTCAAACAAAGAAAGAATGAATGAACGTTTCAACTTTTTATTAATGAATAAGCAATTACAAGAAAGAGTCTTCGTAAGACTATATGACATCAAATGTACATAAATAGACACTACTACTCTTCTTGTGGGCACCATTGACAACAAGATCTTCCCCGGTCATCTCAATAGCATTGGTTGAATTCGACGAATGCCGTGCATCGGAGATCATTGAAGGGGGCAAAAATTGGGCCCAAAAATTATCCAAGTCTACGCGGTTGTCCGCGAACAAGTGAAGCAAGTCATCTTCAATGGTCCCACACCCCGATAGGCGGTCAATGGGGTCCATGGGGGCGAATAACGAGACAAAAGTGATCGACGAGAAAAAATAATAATATTTAAAGGCGTCGGAACATACCGATCGGCGACGGGCTACTCCGATGGGCCGACGTCAAACTTTGAGTTTACCACGCGACTTACACTCGATGATAAACTCGGGGGGCTAATGTTACCGGTCCGTCTCGGCCCGGTAGAGCGGCGACGGCCGCGATAGCGGCCGTCCTAGGATTCCCCCGACACACGGCCGACTCAGAGCCGGCGCTCGGCCACGGCCGACTCTGAGCCGGCGCTCGGCCACGGCCGACTCTGAGCCGACGCTCGGCCACGGCCGACTCAGAGCCGGCGCTCGGCCACGGCCGACTCAGAGCCGGCGCTCGGCCGACCGGCTCAGAGCCGGCACCCGGCCATGGCCGACCTAGAGCCGGCCTTCGCCCGGCCATGGCCGACTCAGAGCCGGCCTTCGTCTCCATGGCCGACTCAGAGTCGGCCTTCGCCTCCATGGCCGACTCAGAGCCGGCCTTCGCCTCCATGGCCGACCCAGAGCCGGCCTTCACCTCCATGGCCGACCCAGAGCTGGCCTTCGCCTTCATGGCCAGCTCAGAGCCGGCCTTCGCCTCCATGGCTGACTCATAGCCGGCCCTCGGCCAAGGGGATGCCCAAAACGCCCCTTGGTCGCCTATAAATACCGGGGTCCTTCCCTTGGTCCAGGTAATCTGAATTTGGGTACTGAAACGTTGTCGAACTCGTACCTCGCTCGTTTATCTCAAGTCTCGGCCTCTAAACACCTAAACCCTCTACAATCTACATCAACCCTACTAATGTTGAGCGTCGGAGAGGTAAACAGAGGCACCCCCTCTGTTTCCCCTTTGTAGTTCATCGTTTCTTTCTCCTGCAGGACTGACGACGAACGAGGCAAATATCATCCACAGCTAAGGGAAGACTCGGGATACCGAGTCCGACACGCTCGAGCCCGAACGCGACCACTTGGTCCGGCCTTGGGTCGAACCGTTTGGGGCTCCTAAATAGTTGTCCGAAAACGAGCAACAACAGGAGTCGCCTTGCTCGTGGCTAGGTTCGTCTCGACGGCGAGGGCTTTGATTGTTTGCTCTTGTGGTCGTCGAGGTAATCTTCGATTCCCATGAAGGTCTTGGCTCGAGTAATTAACTCGGCAATGGTAGAAGGGACACGGCCAACGATGGACTTGAGGAAGTCACTTGTGCGCAAGCTTTCCATGATGGCGGAAATTGCATCAACTCGTCAAAGCGGTCGACCTTATTCGATTCTTCAGTGAATCGGGCGAGGTATCGCCTAAGAGACTCGCCACTCTCTTGCCTGATTGACCACAAATACATCTTTGTCTTCTTTTGGACCATAGATGTAGCAAAGCGTGCCAGGAACATATCCTTCATTTCTTTGAACGAGTAGATGCTTCCTGGAGCCGGTAAGACTAAAAGCTTGGCATATGGCACCGGGAGCGACACCCTGCATCATCATCCAAGTTTCATAATGCTGGATGTAGTAAGCGGGATCCGCTTTTCCATCATAAGGGGCAAGGTTCGGGAGTTTGAAATTTCCTGTACATACCTCGGCCAATATCTGGGCGGTGAAATGCGAGGAATTCTCATCAACGACCCCATAGGCGCTTCCGCCTACTCCATATTCTCGGAGATCTCGTACTTCATTTCAAAGATTATGGATCATAGTGACCATATCGAGACTGGTAGTTGGAGTAACTCCCTGTTCGGGAGGAGTCATTTGCCGTCTCTCATTGGATCGTTGCCCCGCGCGGCGGTTCCCGTTAGTTGGGGCTTCCAGGGGGATGTTTGGCCGAGAGCTTAATCGCTCTCTTAGGTCATTGTCACACTCATAGCATTGAGCAATAAGATGATCCCTGAGATCGGGACTTACAGCACGGAGGCCCAGGCTTCGTCTATGCGCTCTTCGCGTGCTCTTTTTTGCAATATTCTCCCTTTGGCCAAGTCGGTCAAGGGCCAAACGTCGGGAGTTCCCCTCTTGGGAGGCCGCAGGTGCATTCCCTGTCTTTCGTGAAGGATCCGAAGGACCGGCTTCATTCACAGCTGCGACTTTCCTCATTGAGGTTCTTGTTGTTGGCCCGTCGACGACCGACAGAGGCTAAGATGACAATAGATGTCACGGTTCGGAAAACCACTTGAAAACATTGTATTATTGGCCAGTTCGGAGAAACAAGAGAAAACGTTAACAACACGTCCCAGCCGGCCAAGTCTCGTCCGGCTAACTCCCGGCCGGCCAAGTCCCGTCCGGTCGACTCCCGGCCGGCCAAATCCCATCCGCCCGACTCCCGGCAGGCCAAGTCCCGTCTGGTCGACTCTCGGCCGGCCAAATCCCATCCGGCCGACTTCCGGCCGGCCATGTCCCGGCCGGCCAAGTCCCGGCCGGCCAAGTCCCGACCGGCCAAGTCCCGGCCGGCCAAGTCCCGACCGGCTGACTCCCGGCCGGCCACGTCCCGTCCGTTCGACTCTCGGCCGGCACCCGGGAGGCAGAGGATGCCCCACTCGGCCGATGCTTGGGAGGTCGAGGCTCGGCCTCCACTCGCCCTCTCGGCCTCGACCTCCACTCGCCCTCTCGGCCTCGGCCTCCACTCGTCCTCTCGGGGCTCGGCCTCCACTCGTCCGGCCGACTCCCGGCCGGTCAAGTCCCGTCCGGCCAAGTCCCGTCCGGCCAAGTCCCGTCCGGCCGACTCCCGGCCGGTCAAGTCCCGTCCGGTCGATACCCGGCCGGCCAAATCCCGTCCGGCCGACTCCCGGCAGGCCAAGTCCCGTCCGGTCGACTCCCGGCCGGCCAAATTCCGTCCGGCCGACTTTCGGCCGGCCAAGTCCCGGCCGGCCGACTCCCGGCCGGCCAAGTCCCGGCCGGCCACGTCCCGGTCGGCCGACTCCCGGCCGGTCAAGTCCCGTCCGGTCGACTCCCCGCCGGTCAAGTCCCGAACGGTCGACTCCCGGTCGGCCAAATCCCGTCCGGCCGACTCGCGACGGCCAAGTCCCGTCCGGCCGACTCCCGGCCGGCCAAGTCCCGTCCGACCGACTCCCGGCCGGCCAAATCCCGTCCGGCCGACTCCCGGCCGGTCAAGTCCCGTCCGGTCGACTCCCGACCGGCCAAATCCCGTCCGGCCGGCCATGTCCCGTCCGCCCGATTCCCGGCCGGTCAAGCCCCGACCGGCTGACTCCCAGCCGGCCACGTCCCGTCCAGTCGACTCTCGGCCGGCGCCCGGGAGGTCGAGGACGCCCCACTCGGCCGATGCTTGGGAGGTCGAGGCTCGGCCTCCACTCGCCCTCTCGGCCTCGACCTCCACTCGCCCTCTCGGGGCTCGGCCTCCACTCGTCAGGCCGACTCCCGGCCGGTCAAGTCCCGTCCGGTCGACTCCCGGCCGGTCAAGTCCCGATCGGTCGACTCCCGGTCGGCCAAATCCCGTCCGGCCGACTCGCGACGGCCAAGTCCCGTCCGGCCGACTCCCGGCCGGCCAAGTCCCGTCCGACCGACTCCCGGCCGGCCAAATCCCGTCCGGCCGACTCCCGGCCGGTCAAGTCCCGTCCGGTCGACTCCCGACCGGCCAAATCCCGTCCGGCCGGCCATGTCCCGTCCGGCCGATTCCCGGCCAGTCAAGCCCCGACCGGCTGACTCCCAGCCGGCCACGTCCCGTCCAGTCGACTCTCGGCCGGCGCCCGGGAGGTCGAGGACGCCCCACTCGGCCGATGCTTGGGAGGTCGAGGCTCGGCCTCCACTCGCCCTCTCGGCCTCGACCTCCACTCGCCCTCTCGGGGCTCGGCCTCCACTCGTCAGGCCGACTCCCGGCCGGCCAAGTCCCGTCCGGCCGTCTCCCGGCCAGCCAAGTCACGTCCGGTAGACTCACGGCCGGCCAAATCCCGTCCGGTCGACTCCTGGCCGGCCAAGACCCGTCCGGTCGACTCTCGGCCCGCCAAATCCCGTCCGGCCGACTTCCGGCCGGCCATGTCCCGTCCGGCTGACTACCGACCGGCCGACTCCTGACCGGCCAAGTCCCGACCGGCTGACGGCCGGCCACGTCCCGTCCGGCCTACTCTCGGCCGGCGCCCGGGAGGTCGAGGATGCCCCACTCGGCCGATTCTTGGGAGGTCGAGGATCGGCCTCCACTCGCCCTCTCGGCCTCGACCTCCACTCGCCCTCTCGCCCTCGACCTCCACTCGCCCTCTCGGGGCTCGGCCTCCACTCGTCAGGCCGACTCCCGGCCGGCCAAGTCCCGTCCGGCCGTCTCCCGGCCAGCCAAGTCACGTCCGGTCGACTCACGGCCGGCCAAATCCCGTCCGGTCGACTCCTGGCCGGCCAAGACCCGTCCGGTCGACTCTCGGCCCGCCAAATCCCGTCCGGCCGACTTCCGGCCGGCCATGTCCCGTCCGGCTGACTACCGACCGGCCGACTCCTGACCGGCCAAGTCCCGACCGGCTGACGGCCGGCCACGTCCCGTCCGGCCTACTCTCGGCCGGCGCCCGGGAGGTCGAGGATGCCCCACTCGGCCGATTCTTGGGAGGTCGAGGATCGGCCTCCACTCGCCCTCTCGGCCTCGACCTCCACTCGCCCTCTCGGCCTCGACCTCCACTCGCCCTCTCAGGGCTCGGCCTCCACTCGTCCGGCCGACTCCCGGCCGGCCAAGTCCCGTCCGGCCGACTCCCGGCCGGCCAAGTCCTGTCCGGTCGACTCCCGGCTGGCCAAATCCCGTCCGGCCGACTCCCGACCGGCCAAGTCCCGTCCGGTCGACTCCCGGCTGGCCAAATCTCGTCCGGCCGACTTCCGGCCGGCCATGTTCTGTCCGGTCGACTCCCGGCTGGCCAAATCTCGTCCGGCCGACTTCCGGCCGGCCATGTTCCGTCCGGCCGACTCCCAGCTTATCAAGTCCCGGCCGGCCAAGTCCCGACCGGTTGACTCCCGGCCGACCACGTCCCGTCCGGTCGACTCTCGGCCGGCACCCAGGAGGTCGAGGACGCCCCACTCGGCCGATTCTTGGGAGGTCGAGGCTCGGCCTCCACTCGCCCTCTCGGCCTCGACCTCCACTCTACCTCTCGGCCTCGACCTCCACTCGCCCTCTCGGCCTCGACCTCCACTCGCCCTCTCGGGGCTCGGCCTCCACTCGTCCGGCCGACTTCCGGTCGGCCAAGTCCCGTTCGGTCGACTCCCGGCCGGCCAAGTCCCGTCCGGTCGACTCCCGGCCGGCCAAATCCCATGCGGCCGACTTCCGGCCGGCCACATTCCGTCCGGCCGACTCCCGGCTTGCCAAGTACCGGCCGGCCAAGTCCCGATCGGTTGACTCTCGGTCGGCCAAGTCCCGTCCGGTCGACTCTCGGCTGGCGTCCGGGAGGTCGAGGACGCCCTACTCGGGCAATTCTTGGGAGGTCGAGGTTCGGCCTCCACTCGCCCTCTCGGCCTCGACCTCCACTCGCCCTCCCGGGCTCGGCCTCCACTCGCCCTCCCGGGCTCAACCTCCACTCGCCCTCTCGGGCTCAACCTCCCCTCGCTCTCTCGGCCTCAACCTCCACTCGCCCTCCCGGGCTCGGCCTCCACTCGCCCTCCCGGGCTCAACCTCCACTCGCCCCCCTCATGCTCTACTCGGCCAAAAGGGTCTCCAAACCACGCCTATAAATACAAGGGCCCCTCCCTTGGTCCAGGTAATCGAATTTTGAGTCCCAAAACGCTGTCGAACTCGTACTTCACTCGTTTCGCTCATCTTTGGCATCTCACCACCTCTAAAACCTCTATACTCCACCTCAATCCTACTAATGTTGAGCGTCGGAGAGGTAAACAGAGGCATCCCCTCTGTTTTCCCTTCCTAGTTCACCCGTTCTTTCTTCCTTTTCAGGTACTTGAACGAACTCAAGGGACATTCACAGCTAAGGGACGACTTGGGATACCAAGTCCGACACGCTTGAGCCGAAGTGAGACCACTTGGTCTGGCCTTGGGTCTAACCACTTTGGGCTCCAAAATGGTTGTCCGAAAAATAGCGACAACAGTTCTCAAGATCCCCATTGGGAATCACCGGGTTATGTATAAGTTGTTTTGTAGCCAGTAGATTGTGGTACCTCACGTTCTTCGACTTTAGTTGGCGGATATTCTCCTCCAACTACATGATGCGGTTGTCACTGCTATCTGGAGATGGATATGGTGAGCGTGTAGAACTCTCTTTAGGGAACGACTCTTCGTCACCATGCGCTCGAGAGCGCAAGAAATATTTTTTGGTCTCGATAGCGTTATCGGGGTTGCTGATGCCCTTAGAACGTGTAGATGGTTGATTACTCATCTTTTCTCGAGTTTGAGAAAGTCGGGTTTTCAGAAGAGAAGAAGAAGATGGATAGAAGGGATTTTGGTCTGTATAAGTTGTGAAGTCCCCTCCTTCTAGCGCCAAAATATTGTCGCACGAAAATGAACAACTATTAAAAGCTTCGGGCAGTTCGACCCAAGGCCGGACCAAGTGGCCGCACCCGAGCCAAAGGTGTGAACTCAAAAGTCTCGAATTGGGTTTCCTCCAGTCTTCAGGTTTCTCAGACATGATAATGGGTGAATAGGGGGAGTGACCGCGCCTTTTTGTGTAAGCCGCTTATGTACCCTTGTGTATAGGGATCAGGTCATAACGTAGTTCAAGGCGTATGTAACGTTGTATGAGTCGCAGAGTCTGGAATGTGTGCTTGACAGAGGAGACGGAGCACGGAGGAGTCCTCGGCGACGTCTCAGAACTCTAGGATCGAGTGACCCGAGAGAGAATATGTGTCTTCTCTCTTTCAGAGGTATGGGAGACTCTCATTCGAGAGTTCCTTGTCGTGGCGGAGGTTCCGGACGCGTACGCGATTTCCAGTCGGAAATGTAGGACACGTAGGCAATTTTCCTATCGGAAATGGTGGACGCGTCTAGTGTGCTAGACGCTTAGGCAATTTTCAGCCGAAAACCGCAGGAGCACTCGTGGGCTCGGGATTAGTCATTCGATCAAGAGAGGAGGTGCTCGAGAGGTCCCAAGAGTGCTTCGGAATCTCTGAGAACGAGAAATCGAGGAGAATCAGCTTCAGGCCAGGGATGGCATCCAGAGAAGCAGAGAGAAGTCTCAAGTTTCTTGAGAATAACTAGGATTTTAAAGGGATCTCATGGGATTTCCCCTCAATGAGAGGGGGTATTTATAGTAGTTGGAGAGCCTTAAAATGCTTGTATTTCATCCATGTGCGACTGGAGAGCGCGCTCTCCTTGAGGAGGAGCGTGTTCCCTTGAAAGGAGGAGCAGCACGGGTGCGAGGCGCGCAGAAGCTTCTGCATGGCACTCAAGTTTTGCCACACGGCGTACGGCGCACCCAGTGCAGCGCGCGCGGGATGCATTTTCCGAACGGCGCGCGTGCGCGTGCTTACCCCAGGGGGTGCGCAGCGCACGGCGCTCCTAGCACGGCGCGTGCCTTCTAACTGCAGGGTCTGCTTTACTCGCGTGCATCTTTTTTAATGATCGTGCGCGTACTTTTCTCGAGGGGCGTGCGGCCCATCTCGTCTGCCATTTGTGGGCCTTTAGAGACCTTCGAAGACTCGGCCCGTTGGGCCTTCGGGATTCGGGATGTCACGCAAATCGCGTGAAACATAAAAGTCCATACTCGAGGAATCAAGGTCGACACGAGGATCTGTTAATCGACTCGTGGACACGTGACTCTACTCGATGAGTTATATCGACTCGAGGAGGAAGACGGCTCGACTCGAGAAGCTGAAAGTTTGGCACGAAGACTTGCCAGTCGACTCGTGACGGAAGGCTTTCCGCTTTTAGGACCTCCGGCCTAACCATCGGCCCTTTAAACGGCGTGTCTTCTCGGTGTCTCGGATTTTTCGAGAACGACCGACAATAGTTTTCATCGGTGATATTCAGATCTAACAACACACACTTTCACATACACATACACAAACACATAGACGCAAATACACAAAAACAAGAAGAAAGATAGATGAAGATAGAGAGACAAAAACTGAGACTTACCGGAGTTGGACATTTGGAGGTAGTTCAGATGCTGAGCGTTTGACTGAGAGTTTAGAGCTTGGATATTGTGACTAAGAGATGAATTAGAGAGAGAGAGAGAGAGATAGAAAGATTCAGAGAAAGAGCCAAAGATATCTGAGACCTCTGGAGCTCTTACCTTGTCACTTCCTCTCTGCACAGCAAACCTAAAAAATGATTACAAAGGACATAACACTACTACAAAATCATATTATTGGTGCGGAAGGGTATTTAGTGCGACATGTCGCCCCTAAATGTCGCACCTAAGCACATATTAGGTGTGACATGTTGCACCGGATACTCATCCAGATGACTAAATATTTCGGTAATGTTAAGTGGTATTCGGTGCGATAGTTTCGCACCGGATATAAATATGTCGCACCTAATACCTTTCGTTGCGATAGTGTCGCACCGGATATAAATATGTCGCACCTAATTGTTGTCAATGGTGCCCACAAGAAGAGTAGTAGTGTCTATTTATGTACATTTGATGTAATATAGTCTTACGAAGACTCTTGCTTGTAATTGCTTATTCATTAATAAAAAGTTGAAACGTTCATTCAATCTTCCTTGTCTGAAGCTTTATGATAAAACCCTAGTCTTTTAGTCCATAAACAAACCTAACAACTTACGAAGAGACAAATGTAGATTTGCATGAACAAACTCTTCGTAGTTTGCTTAAAACGATATATTCGCAATCTTAGGGTCAAAGGACTATTGACCTCAGTATGATTGTTAGAAGAATCTATGATGTCTGGTTATGAGGCATTGAGAGTTGGGGACTCTATAGTTCTTCTAGGTATCTTCTGAAGGTACTGAATTGACCAGTGCACTTCTAGAGACAATATAAGAACAAACCATTTAACCTCTTATGTCTCGAAGTCACTATGTATGAATTGCATCATGCTTACCTTAATCCTGAAATGAGACATGCCATTTCACACCTTAGTATTCTCATTTGAGAAAGTCAAAGTTCGGACTCACTATGTGATTCCGAACAAGGCCTATTGGTGAAGTACTAAGTTGTGAGTCTGTCATGAGTAACTTTGTGAAGTTCTCATAGATATGGAATTCATGTACAAGATTGCTGAAATGCAATGTATGTCACCTCATGCTTTGTTCCTTGGAGTGTGAATAAATGAACTGGCCAGTGTCCAAATTGAGTCCTGACTCTTTTGGATGAAACAATGTGACTTGTTAGCTCCTCGTCAATACATTGTTTCTAACTTATTCACAAGCGACAAAGGAGTTGAGGAAATAACAGCTAGAAGGGTAAAATGGTAATTTCGTAAATCCCGACTAGCTGATGACATTCATGAAGGGTAAACATAGATAATATTCAGTGGATCCGCTCATCGTAATTAGGTCGAATTCTTGAGTAGAAAACAAATTCATTTGAACCGAGAGATTTTCAGTGTCAACTCTTTAGTGGAGTCAGTTGGCATTAAGCTAAACTTGGAAAAGGTTTGTGAACTTTTGAGTCCAAGTGTTTAGCTCAAGCTTTGTTCATTTGGATCCATGAGGTCACTGTCACGAATCACATCGAGTAGGAATAGTTAAACTAGAAGCTAAGTCAAAACAAAAACGAGACAAGTTTTACGAAAATTGTCAAAAGGGTATTTTAGTCCTTTTGGACATAGGACGAAATGAATGTCAATAAATTATTTTTGACATTGTCATATGATGACAAATGAAATAAATATTACTCAGCCATATTAGTGTAATTGGGCCTTGAGGATTAATTTCGTTTCATAGAATTTTACTTGAAAATTCTTAATGGGCTTTTCTTATGTTGTCATGAACAATTGAAGAAACATCTAGAAGCTCCTTCTAGAAGCTCAAATTCCGTCCAACCCAAGGAAAATAAGGCTGAATTTCGTTCATGCCATAGTGGGAAAGAGAGTTTATTTTGTGCATTGATGTATGAAGATACTTGCCAAAAGAAAAAGAGGAAACAAATTTCCTTTAGAAGGAAAGTGCATTTTCGGCCAACTAAGAGAGAATAAATGAGGAAACAAATCCAAGGACTTGCATGACATGTCATGAACGTCCAACATGGGTAGAAAAGAGGAAATAAGATTTGCTCATGCCTCCCCTATAAATAGAGGCCTCATTCCTCTCATTCTAGTCATCCCACATAAGTTAGAGATTGAGAGCTTCTCTCTCTAGACCTTGTGGCCGATCCTCTCTCTCTCCCTCTAGTTATTTTCGGTTTTTGTTTTTGCACCTAGGTCCTCATTTGACCTAGTGGTTTTAGCTCTTCGACTCTGAGACTTGTTCTCGAGTCGTCGTGTTTAAAAGTGCCCACTCACTAATTCCTTTTCTTTCGAGTGATTTAGTGATAGAAACTTTCGTGGTTGCTCGAGGTGCCGAGGAAAGGAAGAGAGATGTGCTGCGAGGGAGATGAGCGTTGCAACTTTCTAAAAGCTTCTCAAAGTTCAAGCTTCAAGAAAGGTTAGTAAACTATTATGCTCATAATAGTTTTTAAATACATGTACTTGCTTCTTTGTCTAGGTTAGTAAAAACTGTTTTACTTCTAAAAGAAAATTTTTAAAATTCCGCCGCTTACCGAAGCGTTAATTATTTTCTCAAACCCTAGATCGATTCCAACAAATGGTATTAGAGCAAGGTTAAAGATTAGCATGTACATGTTTTTAAAATTATGAGCTTGAAAATCGTTTTCGAAAGTTTACTAATTTTGTGACAAGTTAGAATTGTAATCTTAGATATTTTTTAATTTAATGCTCTTGTCTTTAAATTAAAAAGCATGTTGATTTTCTATGAGTTTGGGATGTTTTTAAAACACATTATAATTAGTTCTAAAAGTTTTTAATTTTTTATATTGAAAAACGTGTTTTAAAGGTTTGAGAAATTTCGAGTAAAATTTTGTGACTAGTTTTGATATCTTGCTAGTTTCTTATTTTTACTTGAATCGTTTTATGCATGTTGTTATTTTTTTATTCTATGTTATTACCCTGCTAATAAAACACAAATAAAAGCTTTAAACAACATCTTAAAACGTTCCGTTACACTCGATTCTTTCTCGCACCTAAAAAGGACCAAGCTTTAATTTATTTCTTTTTCTTCGAGCTGGAGTAAACCCGCATTAAAAGTGGAATAACTCTCTGCTCAGAAATCGAAATTTAATGATTTTTGAATCAAATTAAAGCTCTGTCTGTCCTCTGTCCAATGCCACCGGTTTCGGCTCAAAAGGACATCGGAGCCGCCAGATATGGCAATTTTACTCCGAGGTGCGCGGCTGTCTGAAACTCCAGTTTTTTAGAAATCCGGATTTTCAAACCCCACTACCATGAGTTATAGAACTCTAATGAGAAAATTTTCTTGAGCAAAAATGTTTTTCATATGATTATAAACATGATGTGTAAGATTAAAATGTTTTGATTTTTGAAAAGTTTAATTGAAATTGAGTTTTTACAAAACTAGTTTGAATTTTGAAAAACCGTTTTCACTTTCAAACTTGAAAATATTCTGTCATCCAAATCAAATAAATTTTCAAAATGTTTTCAAAACTATATCTATATCACATATGTTCAAAATCTATATGCTCTTGAAAATTTGAGTGGGAGGTCTCCTTGTAGACAAGCCGAAAAATAAAAAGATGTGTAATCTCAAACTTTCAAGTGTTCGAGTGAGTTGAAGTTCACACTTCCCTCACGCACTTTCCCGAAATAGAAAAGTAGGAAAAGATCGAGTATGTACCTTGTGCCTTTATGCACTAATACTGCTCTGAACATGTCGATCTAGGATTCTCTTCTAGTTGTCCGCTCTGTCGCTCTCTAACTAGGAAATTTGTTTCCGAACTTATAAGAGTCGATGAACCAACTCCAAAAACTAAGTGGGAGGGTTATATTCGTTGTTTGCAACCCACGATCCCCAACACTAATGAAAAGTGCAAGTGACGCCGGACTAAGAGTCACCCTCGTGGCCCTCTCTTAAATGAGAGTACTCAAGGGTGCTTTGCTCTGATCATTGCTCAATGAGCTACGTCCGAGAGTGAGACGATGATGGCAAGGCCTCCCCTCGGTGGATTGTTTTTCAAAGTCGATCTCTTGGACTAAGTGGTTGGTTACACACTTAGACTCAATCCCTAGTAATCCTCCCTCGAGGCCCTGCGAAAGGATGTGAGTGATCAAACCAATTTACAAGGTGGCTAGTCAATGTTGATGTATTGACATCTTGGCTAAGCATTAATGATGTGTCATTTACTTATAAATGGAGATTTTTTGCAGCCTTCCCTCGAAGGAGTAAATTATCGTTTGGTTTATAACACCTTTGGATTTTACACAAGTCTTAATAAAACTTAAATCCTAAACCAAAGACTAATCATAAACTTGTTTCAACTTTTATAGGCAATATGTCTCCCAACTCTCTCTCTTTCATTCTTTCCTCGAACAAACTCGAAAACGAAAACTACATAGACTCGAAACGTAACCTCGACATAATACCTACCGTTAACAAGCACAAATGGGTACTCACCACCCCGTGTCCTCCTCTGACGAATGATGATTCAACTCAAGAGGATAATGACGTCGTAGCGGCCTGGCTTCGATCCGATGAGATTGTGAGGTGCTATATCTTGGCATCTATGAACAATATGCTGAAAGAGCAACATCGTAACATCGAGACTGCCGCCGAAATGCTCTACAATCTCCTTGAGATGTTTGGAGGGCAAAGGCGTCAAACAAGGCTACAAGCAGTCCGACAGTTTATGAACTGTCGCATGAAGGCTAGGACTCCTGTTAGGGACCATATGATGCTGATCATTAGTTACCTAAATGAAGTGGAAATCCTAGGATCTGAGATTGATGGGAAGAATATCATAGATATGATCTTAGAAACTCTCCCCGAGTCTCTTGATACCTTCATGCTGAACTACTCCATTACAAAGCTAAAGTACACTGTTACCGAGCTTATGAAGGAGCTTCACACTGCTGTAGGTCTCAATAAGAGAAAGAGGAATCAAGGAGAGGCACATGCTACTGAGCAAAAAGCCTCCGCCTCTGGAACTAAGAAGAGACCTCACAAGGCCGATAAAACGAACTGTCCTGCCTATCTCAAAGCAAAGGAACATAATATTGTACTAGTTACTGAAGCATGCTTAGTAGCTGATAATGTATCAACGTGGATTCTTGACTCCGCTGCTACTAACCATATTTGTTGTTCCTTGAATGGTTTCAAGAAAACCAAAAGCTTAGAGGAAGGCGAGTTCTGTTTCAAATAGGGTGATGGGAGCCTGGTGTCGGCGAAGGCTGTGGGATCTGTGACGCTGTCTTTTGAAGACCGCACTTTAAACTTGAATAATGTTTATTTTGTTCCTACCTTTGGGAAGAACTTAATATCCGTTTCTCGTCTTCGTGAGCAAGATTATTGTTTAAAGTTCATTAAGAATGGAATTCGTATTTCGTTTCCTGATAATTCTTTTGTCACTGATGCATGTATGAAGAATGCTCTTTTCTACATCTATCCCACTAAACCTTCTCTTTTAGACACCGAAATAGATAACGATCTAATTAGGGAGCCAAAGAGGATCAAACTTTCTGAATCCTCCGATCTAACAAAATCAACATACCTCTGGCACTTAAGACTTGGTCATATCAGTCTAGATAGGATTAAGAGACTTGTGAGGGATGGTCCACTCCAAGCCTCTGCAATAGGTTCACTACCTACTTGTGAATCCTGCATAGAAGGAAAAATGACTAAGCGACCTTTCTCCGATAAGGGTCGAAGAGCCACTGAGTTGCTGGAACTAATACATTCTGATGTATGTGGACCGCTCAACCAACAGGCACGTGGAGGATACGAATACTTCGTCACCTTCACCGATTATTACTCACGATATGGTTTTGTCTATTGCTCAAACACAAATCCGAGACCTTTAACGTATTTAAGGTCTTTAGGGCTTTAGTGGAAAAGCAAACTGGCAAAGTGATCAAAACCCTTCGATCTGATCGAGGTGGTGAGTATATGTCTGGAGAGTTCGATGACTTTCTTAAAGAAGAGGGTATCGCTTCTCAGCTTACCGCACCTGACACACCTCAACAAAACGGAGTGTCAGAGAGAAGAAACCGAACTCTTATGGAGATGGTTAGATCAATGATGAGTTACTCATCACTCCCTCTTTCCTTTTGGGGATATGCCCTTGAAACAGCCACCTACATTCTGAACCAAGTTCCGTCCAAAACGGTTCCTGGTACTCCTTATGAACGATGGACTGGCCGTAAAGTGAATCTTGGCCGCATCCGAATTTGGGGTTGCCCTGCACACGTGCTGAGGCAAAAGACTAGCAAGTTGGCTAGTAGGTCAGAATTGTGCCTGTTTGTGGGATATCCAAAGGAAACCAAAGGTTTTACTTTCTATAGTCCCGAGGACGATAAGACTTTCGTTAGCACGAATGCTCGTTTCCTTGAGGAGGACTTTATGAAGGATGCAAAACCTAGAAGCAAAATTGTGCTTGAAGAAAAGTTGGGTGAGGAAGCTTCTACCTCATCTGTAAGAACTGTTCTTACCCCAACTGAAACACAACCTAACTCATCAGAATCTCGTCAAGTAGTACTTAGACGTAGTGGGAGGGCTACTCAAAAGCCTGACAGGTACATGTCTTATGGAGACTCTCTTGTAGCCGTCTCTGACATGGATGATCCTGTTTCCTATAGCCAAGCGATGGCTTGTTCTGAATCAAACCTTTGGCTTGACGCCATGAAAGTTGAAATGCACTCGATGTATGTCAACAATGTCTGGAAACTTGTAGACCTTCCTGAAGGGATTAAACCCGTAGGGTGTAAGTGGATATATAAGAAGATAAGGGGTCCTGATGGGAACGTCGAGACGTTCAAAGCACGACTTGTGGCGAAGGGTTATACCCAACAAGAAGGGATTGACTATGAAGAAACCTTCTCGCCAGTCGCGATGCTTAAATCCATCCGCATACTCCTATCCATAGCTGCAGCTCTCGACTATGAGATCTGGCAAATGGATGTCAAGATAGCCTTTCTGAATGGCAATCTTGACGAGCGCATTTACATGGCTCAACCAGACGGTTTCGTGGATAAAGGTCAAGAGACCAAGGTTTGTGAGTTGCTTAAATCCATTTATGGACTAAAGCAAGCATCTAGGTCATGGAATATTAGATTCGATGAAACTGTAAAAAGCTTTGGCTTTGAACAGTCAATAGATGAGCCTTGTGTTTACAAGTTAATACACGAAGGTAAAGTTGTGTTTCTGGTACTATATGTCGATGATATACTACTCATTGGTAATGACATGGGTAAGTTATCTGAGGTTAAGGTCTGGCTGGCAAAACAATTCGATATGAAGGATCTAGGAGAAGCCGCGTACATTCTGGGGATCCAAATCTTTCGAGATAGGAAAAACCGGACCCTGTCGCTCTCTCAAGAATCTTATATTGATAAGGTGATGGATCGCTTCTCGATGCAAGACTCCAAGAAGGGTCAAACACCCTTTAGGCATGGAGTTTCACTCTCTAAGGACCAGTCTCCCAAGACTGCACAAGAGATTGAAGACATGAGGAAAATTCCTTACGCCTCTGCCGTAGGAAGCCTCATGTATACCATGCTTTGCACTAGACCTGACATCTGTTTCGCCGTTGGCGTAGTTAGCCGTTTCCAATCCAACCCTGGACCCGAGCACTGGATTGCTGTTAAGCATGTTCTTAAGTATCTTCGAAGAACTAGGAACTTGATGCTTACATACTCAGGTACTGACCTGACTATGACGGGATATACCGACTTCGATTTTCAAGCGGATAAGGATTCCAGGAAATCCACTTCGGGATCTGTGTTCATCCTTAAATGGTGGAGCTGTTGTGTGGAGAAGTATTAAGCAATCTTGCATTGCTGACTCCACAATGGAAGCAGAATATGTGGCTGCTTGTGAAGCATCCAAAGAGGCTGTATGGCTTAGAAAATTCCTTAAGTATTTGGAAATTGTTCCAAACGTCGACGAGCCCATGACCCTTTATTGTGATAATAGTGGGGCTGTCGCTAATTCAAAGGAACCTAGAAGCCATAAGCGCTCTAAAGTATATTGAGAGGAAATACCATTTGATTCGAGAGATCGCGCAACGCGGAGACGTGGAGGTGAAGTAGATCTCTGGCAGATCCATTCACCAAGGCCCTAGCGAACATGGTCTTCGACCAACATCGAGAGGGATTAGGCATAAAGGACTACTCACATCTTCTTTGAGTCAAGTGGGAGTTTGTTGTCAATGGTGCCCACAAGAAGAGTAGTAGTGTCTATTTATGTACATTTGATGTAATATAGTCTTACGAAGACTCTTGCTTGTAATTGCTTATTCATTAATAAAAAGTTGAAACGTTCATTCAATCTTCCCTGTCTGAAGCTTTATGATAAAACCCTAGTCTTTTAGTCCATAAACAAACCTAACAACTTACGAAGAGACAAATGTAGATTTGCATGAACAAACTCTTCGTAGTTTGCTTAAAACGATATATTCGCAATCTTAGGGTCAAAGGACTATTGACCTCAGTATGATCGTTAGAAGAATCTATGATGTCTGGTTATGAGGCATTGAGAGTTGGGGACTCTATAGTTCTTCTAGGTATCTTCTGAAGGTACTGAATTGACCAGTGCACTTCTAGAGACAATATAAGAACAAACCATTTAACCTCTTATGTCTCGAAGTCACTATGTATGAATTGCATCATGCTTACCTTAATCCTGAAATGAGACATGCCATTTCACACCTTAGTATTCTCATTTGAGAAAGTCAAAGTTCAGACTCACTATGTGATTCCGAACAAGGCCTATTGGTGAAGTACTAAGTTGTGAGTCTGTCATGAGTAACTTTGTGAAGTTCTCATAGATATGGAATTCATGTACAAGATTACTGAAATGCAATGTATGTCACCTCATGCTTTGTTCCTTGGAGTGTGAATAAATGAACTGGCCAGTGTCCAAATTGAGTCCTGACTCTTTTGGATGAAACAATGTGACTTGTTAGCTCCTCGTCAATACATTGTTTCTAACTTATTCACAAGCGACAAAGGAGTTGAGGAAATAACAGCTAGAAGGGTAAAATGGTAATTTCGTAAATCCCGACTAGCTGATGACATTCATGAAGGGTAAACATAGATAATATTCAGTGGATCCGCTCATCGTAATTAGGTCGAATTCTTGAGTAGAAAACAAATTCATTTGAACCGAGAGATTTTCAGTGTCAACTCTTTAGTGGAGTCAGTTGGCATTAAGCTAAACTTGGAAAAGGTTTGTGAACTTTTGAGTCCAAGTGTTTAGCTCAAGCTTTGTTCATTTGGATCCATGAGGTCACTGTCACGAATCACATCGAGTAGGAATAGTTAAACTAGAAGCTAAGTCAAAACAAAAACGAGACAAGTTTACGAAAATTGTCAAAAGGGTATTTTAGTCCTTTTGGACATAGGACGAAATGAATGTCAATAAATTATTTTTGACATTGTCATATGATGACAAATGAAATAAATATTACTCTGCCATATTAGTGTAATTGGGCCTTGAGGATTAATTTCGTTTCATAGAATTTTACTTGAAAATTCTTAATGGGCTTTTCTTATGTTGTCATGAACAATTGAAGAAACATCTAGAAGCTCCTTCTAGAAGCTCAAATTCCGTCCAACCCAAGGAAAATAAGGCTGAATTTCGTTCATGCCATAGTGGGAAAGAGAGTTTATTTTGTGCATTGATGTATGAAGATACTTGCCAAAAGAAAAAGAGGAAACAAATTTCCTTTAGAAGGAAAGTGCATTTTCGGCCAACTAAGAGAGAACAAATGAGGAAACAAATCCAAGGACTTGCATGACATGTCATGAACGTCCAACATGGGTAGAAAAGAGGAAATAAGATTTGCTCATGCCTCCCCTATAAATAGAGGCCTCATTCCTCTCATTCTAGTCATCCCACATAAGTTAGAGATTGAGAGCTTCTCTCTCTAGACCTTGTGGCCGATCCTCTCTCTCTCCCTCTAGTTATTTTCGGTTTTTGTTTTGGCACCTAGGTCCTCATTTGACCTAGTGGTTTTAGCTCTTCGACTCTGAGACTTGTTCTCGAGTCGTCGTGTTTAAAAGTGCCCACTCACTAATTCCTTTTCTTTCGAGTGATTTAGTGATAGAAACTTTCGTGGTTGCTCGAGGTGCCGAGGAAAGGAAGAGAGATGTGCTGCGAGGGAGATGAGCGTTGCAACTTTCTAAAAGCTTCTCAAAGTTCAAGCTTCAAGAAAGGTTAGTAAACTTCTATGCTCATAATAGTTTTTAAATACATGTACTTGCTTCTTTGTCTAGGTTAGTAAAAACTGTTTTACTTCTAAAAGAAAATTTTTAAAATTCCGCCGCTTACCGAAGCGTTAATTATTTTCTCAAACCCTAGATCGATTCCAACACTAATACCTTTAGGTGCGACTTTTGTCGCACCCAATACTTATGGGTGCGACGGCTGTCGCACCTAAAGGTTTTAAAATTTAAAACGGCCAGAAAAATCCCCTCGAAATTTATGGGTGCAACATGTCGCACCAAATATGATTATTAGGTGCGACAATGTCGCAGCCAATAGTTTTAGGATATTATAAATACCCGAACCTTCTTCTTCCACGCCCGATTTCGTCCATTTTTCTTCCTCTCCCGATTTCATCCATTCTTCTTCTGCAACTGTCTCCTACCATCCTCTCTCTCTGCAACTCGGTGCTCTTCTTCTGCAACTGTCTCCGGCCGTCCTCCGCTGTGAACCACGACCGATACGCCTCTCTCTCTATATATCACCCTCTCTCTCTCTATATATCACCCTCTCTCTCTCTATATATCACCCTCTCTCTCTCTCTATCTCTCTCTCTCTCTCTCTCTCTCTCTCTCTCTCTCTCTCTCTCTCTCTCTCTCTCTCTCTCTCTCTCTCTCTCTCTCTCTCTCTCTCTCTCTCTCTCTCCGCCGAGCCCTCCCCTCGACCCGTCTCCGGCGAGCTCGAGTACCCATCCCCGACACCACCGCGTTCTCCGACCAGTCGTGCCATCACCTCGACCCTCCCTCGGCCCAGCTCTAGCCCGTCGCCACCAAACCGCCCTTGGCCCTCCCTTTGCCCAGCCCCGGCCCGCTGCCGCCCAACCCACCCTCGGCCAAAACCACCACGTCCCCACCATCTCCGACACCACCGCGCTCTCTGGCCGATCGCGCCATCTCCTTGCAGCCTTCTCTCGACCCCCTCCCCTCTACCTGACGGATGTCCCAGCCCCCGGCCCGCCCTCAGCCCCTTCCCCCTACCCGACGGACGTCCCAGCCCATCCCCAACTTGCCGCAGCCCGTCCCCGACCTCGCCGCAGCCCATTGTAAGTCTCACTCTCTCTCACTCTCTTTCTCACTCCTCACTCGTTGTCTCACTCTTTCCGCAGCCCGGTCACTCACAGCTCCATCCCTGACCTCGCCACAGCTTGGTCACTCGCAGCCCCGCGTCGTAGCTCGCTGCCTTGTCATCACCTCGGAAAAGGTTAGTTGTTATTTTTAATTAGTAATATGTTTAGATTATTTAATATTTTTAGATTATTTCATATATATTAATTAGTAATATATATGAAAATATAACTTTGATTAGATGTTAATATGTTTAGTTAATTAATTAATTAGTAACATGTTTAGTTAGATTAATTAGTAATTTATATATGAAAATATTATGTTAGAGTAGATGAAAATAGTAACATATAGTAATTGACAAAATTTTTAATAATATGTAACATGTTAGATTAGATTAATTAAGTTAAAAGTAACATATTATATTCATTAGTAACATGTTTAGTGTAATTGTAACATGTTTTGTTTAAATTGATTGTAATTTGTTGAAAATTTGGTTAATTAATTCATCTAATACTTTTTTAGTTAGATTAATTAGTAATATATATGAATATACTTTAAAATGAATTAGTAACATGTTAAATTTATTTTAAACTTATTAAAAATTTATTGCAACCGAGATACGGAGGCTCGGTTTAGTATTTAGTATGTTAATAGGATAGTCCTGGTTGGTTTTATATGTGTTTTTTTAAATTGCATATTTTGGTTAGTCAATATTTTAGGGAAAACTATTTCGAATTTTTGGTAGAATAAAACGTATTTTTCAAAAAAATTAACTCTTTCAATAATATATTTTAACGAATCAACTAATTTGTTGAAATTGGTTAACTTGTTAATGAAATCAGTAGTGAATTTGTATATTGTTGTCGCTCGTTTTCGGACAACTATTTAGGAGCCCAAAGTGGTTAGACCCAAGGCCAGACCAAGTGGTCTCACTTCGGCTCGAGCGGGTCGGACTTGGTGTCCCAAGTCGTCCCTTAGCTGTGGATGAAGTTCACCTCATCCCGGTACCTGAAAAGCAGTAGAGAAAATGTGAACTACAAAGGGGAAACAGAGGAGTTGCCTCTGTTTACCTCTCCGACGCTCAATATTAGTAGGATTGAGGTGGATATAGAGGGTTTAGGTGTTTAGAGGCCGAGACTTGAGATAAACGAGTGAGTTACGAGTTCGACAGCGTTTCAGCGCTCAAATTCGGATTACCTGGACCAGGGGAGGGACCCCGGTATTTATAGGCGACCAAGGGGCGTTTCGGGCATCCCCTTGGTCGAGGGCCGGCTCTGAGCCGGCCATGGAGGCGAGGGCCGACTCTGAGCCGGCCGTGGAGGCGAGGGCCGGCTCAGAGCCGGCTGTGGAGGCGAGGGCTCCCTCAGAGCCGGCCGTGGAGGCGAGGGCTCCCTTTCAGCCGGCCGTGGAGGCAAGGGCCGACTCTGAGCCGGCCGTGGAGGCGAGGGCTCCCTCTGAGCCGGCCGTGGAGGCGAGGGCTCCCTCTAAGCCGAGCGTGGAGGAGAGGGCTCTCTCTGAGCCGGCTGTGGAGGCAAGGGCCGGCTCTGAGCCGGCCGTGGAGGCGAGGGCTCCCTCTGAACCGGCCATGGAGGTAAGGGCCGGCTCTGAGCCGGCCGTGGAGGCGAGGGCTCCCTCTGAGCCGGCCGTGGAGGTGAGGGCTCCCTCTGAGCCGGCCGTGGAGGCGAGGACTCTCTCTGAGCCGGTCGTGGAGGCGAGGAGAGTCCCGGGGCGACCGCTATCACGGCCGTCGTCGTTCTACCAGGCCGGGACGGACCGGTAACATATATAATAACGAATTCTAAATTTTTTCAAAATTAATACATGTCTTTCACAATTTCTCTTTCACTCTTACAAATTCGATCTCGACTCTTTCAAATATTAACGATTCACTCTCAATTTACTAACAATTCATCACTCTTAATTTCCTAACAATTCATTCTAATTTTGAAATATGAACGATTCACTCTCAATTTACCAACAATTCATCACTCTCAATTTCTTAGCAATTCATTCTAAATTTCAAATATTAACGATTCACTCTCAATTTCATAACCATTCATTTTTACCTCTCAATTTCCTAACAATTCACTCTTACCAAATGAATTCTAATGATTCATTTTTATCTCTCAATTTCCCTTCTCATTCAGCGGAATGTCAAATCCAAGTAGAGATTGGATTACCGAGAACAATCGGTTGAGTTTGCAATATAAAACAGGGGTTAACGAGTTTATCCGCCTTGCAAGCAGACTCCTGAACGAAAATGATCAATATCATTGTCCTTGTAAGTCTTGCATAAACGTGAGATGGCATGACATCGGGGTCGTAAAGAATCATCTGTTGAACAAGGGGTTTACCCCGGGATACATCGAATGGTATCATCACGGCGAACGTCATGTGCTTACCCAAGTAGAAGTGCCAGCGAAACTAACCAGAGAGGAGTCGGTGGATTGCACGATGCTCTCCATGATATAATGGATAACGAGGGCTTCGACGACTTTGCGGATCCAACTCCGAGTGAAATGTGTGAAGCGGAGTAAGTGGAAGACTTATTCATCGAGTTGGAAGCAGAATTGTACCTGGGATGCAAAGAGTTTTCGTCTTTGTCTTTCCTGGTTTCATTGATGCACATCAAAGTCACGAACCATTGGACGAACAAGTCGTTTACAGAATTGTTGCAGCTCTTTAAGGAAGTCTCATCCAATTGGTAACCGAATTCCGAAAAAACACTACGAGGCCAAGGCAAAGCTGAAGCGTTTCGGCTTGGGATACGATATGATCAACGCGTGCATCAACAATTGTGTGTTATTTCAAAAAGATCTCGAGACGATGTATCACAAAAGATATTGTGATACTTTCTCTTGAAAGATCGATTGAAGAGATTATACGCTTCTTGACACGCGTCACTTGAGATGTAGTGGCACGAACGAGATCGCGTCAAGGAATAGAAGGCGTTTTGCGACATCCTGCGGATGGTTCGACATGGAAGAATCTAGACGAGAGATATCTAGGTTTTGCTGCAGAGCCTCGCAACGTACGGCTGGGACTTGCTTTTGATGGGTTCAACCCATTTGGGGAAATGAGTCTAGCGTACAGTATGTGGCCCATGGTACTAACTGTGTACAACTTGCCACCTTGGTTGTGCATGAAGAAGGAGTACCTGATGCTAACTCTTCTAATAACTAGACCGAGCTCACCTGGAAAAGACATGGATGTGTTCTTACAACCAGTTGTTGAAGAGCTGAAAGAATTGTGGGACACTGGGTTCCAAGTGCGAGATAGGGCGAACGATGAAGTGTTTTGGTTGTGTGCCACGCTTCTATGGATGATAAACGACTTTCCGGCTCGATCATATTTGTCAGGATGGAGTGGCCACGGGTATCTTGCGTGCCACACGTGCAACCTTGAGACGCCATCTATGAAAGTCAGAAACAGGATCGTCTACTATGATCATCGTCGATTCTTACTTACGTCTCACCGATTAAGGAAAAGCATTGATCACTACGTAGATCGCCACAAGAAACACCGTAAACCTATCAAGTTGACTGCACAAGACATACTCGATCAGTTGGCTAGCGTTTCTTGCACGGCAACTGGCAAACATGTCTGGTAAACGAAAATGTGCTGAGTGGGAATTGAATTGGACCAAAAAGAGAATCTTTTATGAGTTGTCTTACTGGTCAGAGTAGGAGTTGAATCACAACATGGACGTTATGCATATAGAGAAGAACGTGTGCGAGAATCTTATCGAGACGATGCTCAACTTGGAAAAGAAGTAATATGATACGGAGAAGTCGAGTCTTAACTTGATGGACTTGAAAATCAAGTCTTCTCTCCACTTCAGACAAAAAAAAAGAATGGGTGGTACAAACCGCCAGCAGCGTACACATTAACCCTTGAGCAGAGATAGCGGTTTACCGAGTTCCTCCAATCTATCAAATTCCCAGACGGGCTCGCTGGAAATTTGATGAAAAATGTGACTGCTGACGGGAAGCTCACAGGTTTGAAGTCACACGATTGTCACGTGATATTGCAGTGGCTGTTGACTAATGATATTCGCCTTTTTGTTCCAAAATCGATACATGAGACGATCTCCGAGCTTTCCAACTTTTTCAAGTTAATAAGATCTAGAATCCTGAGAGTGGAAGATCTCGAAAAAGCGCAAGATTCCAGCTTTTTTCACGATCATGGTTCACGTGGCAATTCATCTACCAGATGAAGCGTTGTGTGGCGGTCCGGTGCATATGCGATGGATGTACCCAGTTGAGAGATACCTTGGAACGTTAAAATATTTTGTCAAAAATAGAGCTAGGCGAGAAGGCTCTATTGCAGAAGCGTACGTTGTAGAAGAGGCATTGACATTTGTTGCAAGGTATCTCGAAGACAAGAAAATTGTCGATGATGTTCAAGTGCGGGAACTTTATGCTTTCAGATCCAAAAAATGTGTACCTTACGGGATGATGAAGCCGATAGTTTTAGACGACGACCAGAAAGAGAATGCGAAGTGGTACATTGTCCAGAAGTCGATCCGTAGTTGAAGTAAGTGAATCATTCATTTAAATATGTACATTATCTCATTGATTTACATCTAATTACGTAACGTTAACAGTGAGCATTTAGAACTTATTCAAAATAACTCTGAAGCGGGAACTGAAGATTCTGATATCGAAGCAATGCATAGAAAAGAATTCAAAATTTGGTTTGCAAAAAAGGTGAAATGAAAGAATTCATTTGCCGAAAGCAAATTAAAAATGCTAATGACATCTTCATTTGCTTTGTTTCGTATCCAGATTTATGACATCAAAGTTACTGGTTCTGACGTGTCCGAAGAGCTTTATGCATTGTATGTCGGATCCTTGCAAATTTCTCATCAATATTTGAGCTGCTTTGTGAATGGCGTGAAGTTCATCACTCGTCATCATGATAACCAACGAATCACCCAGAACAACGGTGTTTGTGTGCCCTTGAACGAGTACAACTTTTACGGTTGAATTATGGATGATGTCATCATGCTGAACTATAGACATAACTATCGTGTCGTAGTGTTCAAATACATATGGTATGGTGACAAGTACAATGCAGGACGTATAGTGCACGTTGATAAGACCACCGGAGCAACGAGTCTGTATACTGCCAAAGAGTGGTTTACAGAATAGCCGTATATACACGCGACTCAAGCAAAGCAAATGTTTTACATCCGAGATCTTGTTAAGGGTTGCGAATGGGAAATCGTTCAGGAATGCAATCATCGAGGGATATGGGACATTCCTGAAGTTAAGCCAACCACTTCAGCATCGATTCCGTTGACAATAGAATTGTCAAATATCGACCGTCTTAATCATCGATAAGAAACCGCTATGGCCGAGCTTGTTATTGTTGTTGACGATGATGAAGAAGTGGATGAAGAAGTTGAGGCATGCGCCGTTTTTTAGGGAGACGTTGTTCATGTCGATACTAGCATTACATCGAGTGACGATGATGAATGACTAACACCATGTAATAACCATAGTCGTCGAATACTAATTAAATAATAAATACTAACTACAATTCATTTTGCAGGATGTCGTCTTCAGGTCAGGACCCATCAGGAGAAGATGGTGATCCCCCACAGATGCTCAGGAAGAAGCGGGGACCAACGAGTGGCCTCGTTTTCCCGAGAGCTGGTGTTGGGATTCCTTGAGCGAATATAGTTTGTTACAATCAGACACAGCAGGCGTTCTACCAAGACGTCAAGGAGCAAAATCCATTAATAGGGACGTTCCACAACCGAATAGGAAACCTGATCAAGAGTACCATTCCAGTCGACCTCCCTGACTGGAATCACGTTCCTGCTCAGAGTGTGGCGGCTCTTATGAGCTCGATTCATAATGAGTACCGCTTCGTTTACGCTCATCCTGACATTGGCGAGCTTGTGTTAGCAGATCCTATTTGCAACGAAATTGATATGGCTATCATTCGCGATGCGAAGAGGATGCACCGTGGCCAGAAGTCGAGATTGTCGCAGCTCTTCTTCAAGACGTTTTGCGGGAGTAAGGATCTCGATAAAAACGAAACTCCCGAAGGCTATAACAAGGAAGCCTGGTTGAAGGCAATAGAGATGTTAGACTCACCGGAGCATAAGGTATGAGTTGAACTTCCGCGGGTTATTTGAATTTCAGAATATTTAATTTAACGAATTTATGTCTCGTGGGCCAAGTCTGTCTGTAGCCGGGAAAATTCAAAGAAGAAGAAGACGAAGGTGAGACAAGGGTCGCTTAGTTTTCTTGGTCATCGCTCGAGGACAAAAGTCGCTTAATATTAAGATGCAATATATATATATATATGATTCATATTTTAACGTTGAAAAATTACAGCGAAAGGTAGATGGGAGTATGGGCTCGACTTTAGCGATATGGTAAAAAAAAACACCATGACGCTAAGGGATCGTGGACGACGGACTTCGCGAAGATAAGTTTATACTTAAATTATTTTATTTATACTTAAATTATTCTTATATGATAAGTTTTTGTGTGGTTTTTTGTGAACGATCAAGTCACCGCCATGACGATAGATATTTTGCGACAAGCGGAGAAGCAAAACACTATGATCTTCCAAGAAGATGCAGAGATGTACACGATGCACAAAGTTTTGGGAGTACGCAGAGACTGGGAAGTCGGGATAGGGCCTTCAATCCCAAGGTCATCGCTGGGTGTGGCCCGAGCGCTAGATAGAGGCTCATCAAGTTCGTCATCTCAGACCGATCCATTGGTTAGCGAGATGCGAGCTCAGATGGATGCCCAACAAGTTGAGCTGCAGGAGATGCGGTAACAAATCCCCTTCCTCACCCAAATGCACAACCTGCCTCCCACGACTCCCCAACCTCCGCCTGCACCGCAACCAGATGGCACAGATCAGCAGACACCAGGTTCCACGCCGGGTTCTACGCCTGGTTCTATGGATTTCTTGCGAGACCGTCCTGACGGAAGCGGCGGAACGAGCAGCAGCGCGTCATGCAGCGATGGACGAGGACGAGGAAGCGGTTCCCGAAGTTTTTCCAACTTATTCGGTAGAGGGAATTCTACTATCGATATGTTGTATAGGAAAAAAATTTGGAATTAACTTTTTCGTTTTTCTTAGACTGTATTTCTATTTATAATTAAGAATTCTATTTTCAGAATATTATTTCTAATTTAGAATTTTGTTAATTAATTTTTATTTAATTATAGATGAATTTTGATTTAATTTTCTAATTTATAATTTTGTAAATTTTTTTAAATTAAAATAACATATTCGGTGCGACATGTCGCACCTAATATAATGGCGAGAAGATTATTCAGTGCGACATGTCGCACCTGATATGAAATTACCCGTCAATTTCAAGAATTTTGGCAGTAAAATAGATTGGGCATTAGGTCGCACCTGATAGTGTCGCACCTAATATGGACATCTTTAGGTGCGACATGTCGCACCGAATACCTTTAGCAACGGAATTTTAGGTGCGACTTTGGCACACCTAAAGTCGCACCTAATAAACTATTAGGTGCGACTTTTGAGGCATTTACTGCGACAAACGTCGCACTGGATGCCTTTATTTGTTCTAGTGAAAATTTGAGCGATTTAGAGTAGAAACGAACAAACCCAAGTGAGAAAAGTACCAAATTTTGAGTATCTCCATGGGATGGAGAGACCCAGATGCTTCAAGCCACTCAACCATGGAAATATGAGGCGTTCTACCTCAAATGTCGCTGTCAAAGCGTGATTTAGGGAGAAAGTGAGAGAGAGAGAGATAGAGAGAGAGAGAGAGAGATTTAGTAAGTGACAAAATTATAGAGGAAAATCAACGAGAGATGGAGAGAATGGAACCTTAATCGTAGTGATGGAGGTGGTAAATCGATGTGGTAGAGATGATGACTCGCAAAGAGTGGTGGAGTGTGGGATTTCGAAGAAAATGAGCGATGGGGATGGTGAATAGTTGTGGTGGATATGGTGAATCGCACTGTGGAGACGGTGATTCACGGAGGTGCAGTGGAGAGTTTGGGATTTCAGAGAAAACTAGGTATGGTTGTGCATGTCACTGTGGTCGTAGTCGTGGATGTTGTTTTCGGCCGTTTTCGGAAAACCCGGAACGCCGAAAAGATGCGCCGCTCAAAGGGCCAATGGTCAGGCCGGAGGTCTTGAAGAACGGCGAGTCTTCCATCACGAGTCAACCGGCAAGCCCTCGTGCCAAACTCTCAGCTCCTCAAGTCGAGCCTCGTTCCTTGAGTTGAGTAATTCTCCTCGAGTCAAGCCTCGCTCCTCGAGTCGAGCCTTGAGTCATTCTCCTCGAGTCAAGCCCCGGGTCGTTCTCCTCGAGTCGAGCTTCGCTCCTCGAGTCGAGCCTCGAGTCTTTCTCCTTGAGTCGAGCCTCGAGTCGTCCTCCCCGAGTCGAGCCTCGAGTCGTTCTCCTCAAGTCGAGCTTCGCTCCCTGAGTCGAGCCTCGAGTCGTTCTCCTCAAGTCGAGCCTCGAGTCGTTCTCCTCGAGTCGAGCCTCTAGTCACTCCCATCGAGCCTTGCTCATCGAATCGGGTCACTCTCGTCAAGTAGAGACCTTCATATTTTGCGTTACAAGCGTGGTATCCGAAGACCCCTAAGGCCCACAAGAGTCCGACGAGACGGGCCATGCACCGCGCGCGCAGCACGCCGCGCCGGCCAGCCACGCACAGCAAGCCGCGCGCCGCGCCGAGCAGTCCGCGCGCCGCGCCAGACAGACCGCGCGCCGCGCCAAGACAAGCCCGCGCCGCGCGCCCCATGCGCCGTGCATCCCGCGCCGCGCCCGGTGACCCGCGCGCCGCGCGGTGTGCACCGCACTTTGTGCGCCGTGTGCACCGTGCGCCTCTACTTGACGGCGCGCGCGCCCCTAGTCCCACATGGACGAAAAAGGGACCTTCTAAGGCCCTCAAACACCTATAAATACACCCTCTCATTGACGGGAAAGCCATCCCATTCATTCTCAAGGAACTTGAGACTTCTCTCTGCTTCTCTGGATGCCATCCTTCGCCTGAAGCGGATTCTCCTCGATTTCTCGTTCTCAGAGATTCTGAAGCGCTTTCTGGGGACTCCCGAGTACCGCCTCTCTTGATCGAACGATTAATCTTGAGCCCACGACTGCTCTAACGGTTTTCGACTAAAAATCGCCTACGCGTCTAGCACCATACACGCGTCCACCATTTCTGACAAGAAATCGCCTACGCGTCCGGCATTTCCGACTAGAAATCGCCTACGCGTCCGGAATCTCCGCCACAACAAGGAACTCTTGACTTAGAGTCTTCCACGTCTCCAAAAGAGAGAAAACACACATTCTCTATCACGCTCGCGATCTCCGAAGTTCTGAGACGTCGCCGAGGACTCCTCCGCGCACCATCTCCTTCATCGAGTACACTTGAACTACGTTCTGACCTGATCCCACACACGGGTACGTAGGCAGCCGACACATAAGGCACAGTCACTCCCCCTCCTCACCCCTTCTCTCCTCCGAGAGGTGTGTTGATCGGAGTAAACCTAGCTCGAGACTTTCAAGTTCACACTTTTGGTCCGGGTGCGATCACTTGGTCCGGCCTTAGATCGAACCGCCCGAGGTATTCAATAGTTGTTCATTTTCGTGCGACAACAGATGTCCATATCGCGGTGGTCGTAGTCGATTATCGGGGTGGTGGTGGTGGCTAGGGGACAAGTTGTGGTGGTTGGTGGAGTGGAGATTTAAGAGAGAGAGAGAGAGAGATAGAGAGAGGCAGAGAGTCCCGACTAAAGTGAGAAATAAATTATAAGAAAAGTTTCAAGTCTCGACAAGAAATTTTATACGAAGTTACACTAGTACAAAAAAGACCTTTGGGTGCGACTTTTTTCGCACCCAAAAGTTAATTTTCGCACCCAAAGATATCATTAGGTGCGACTTTTCCGCACCCGCACCCAAAAGTTCACACCTAAACGTCTTGGGTTCGACATTTAGATGCGACTTTCCGCACCTAAAGTCGCACCTAAAAAGTCACCAAAAATAAAAAAAATGGAGACATTAGGTGCTTCTCTTCGAGAGGGACCGGATCTCCATCGCCGCTCCTCGCCGCTCCTCTTGCGACCGGCTCCACAGCTTCCGAACCAGGGATACACACATGCGCATCCAGTGGTGAGTCTCGGTGGTTGGCTGGGTCGTGTGGACCAGGGGTCGACGATTTCTTCTCGGCCGGTGCTCGGTTGTCGGATCGGAGCCAACGGCGGGGGTGCCAAAGTCGAACCAGGTCTACAGAACTACAACAAAAAATAGAGGGAGACAAAGTTAGAGAGAGAATCAGACAGAGAGAAAAAGAGAGAAGAAGAGGAAACTCACTTGACGTCCGGCGGCGGCGGCGGGGGCTCAGCTCGGTGACACTGCTCCAACTTGCGGCCTCCTTGCTTCTTCGGGGTCACAGCTCGCGCACGGACAAGAGAAGAAGAAGATAGGAAAAGAGAGACCGTGTCAGTGCCTTCAAAAAAAAGAGGGGAAAAATTTGACCGCGATAAAATTTAAGACATTGGGTGCGAAAAGTCGCACCCAATAGTATTTCACAAAAAAGAGGGGGAAAGTTGACCGCTCAAATGTTTTAAGACTATAGGTTCAACTAAGTCGCACCTAATAATTTTGATGAAGCATTGGGTGCGACTAAGTTGCACCCAAAAGTTTTGAAGGACTTTTGGGTGCGAAAAGTCGCACCCAAAGTTTAAAAAATCAGCGAAAATTTTAATATGTTTGTTTGAGTTTTGGGTGCGACAAGTCGCACCTGAAAGACTCATTTTGTACGAATTTTGGGTGCAAAAAGTCGCACCCGAATGTCTTCCGCACCGGAAAATAGTATTTGTAGTAGTGTTAACCTAAATTCAGTCGCAACTTGTCATGGTTCAGCCGTTACAAAAGTCGCGGCTATTGTAAAATCCCCAAATACTAAGCATGAGAACCAAGCTTTAGCCTCAAATGTCTCGACTATTTAACCTTGAATTGTCGCGACTATTCCCGAGTTTAAAAGTTGAGGTTGTTTCAGATATTTGTTGTAGTGTTAAATATAACTAACCCTCGGGAAGAATAAAATAAATAAAAAGAATCAGAGGTTTCGAGAATTATAAATTAAATAAACAGAATGAAATGAGAAAAGAGGCATGGCTAATGATTTATTCTCTCCCGCAAGAATTGTAGCCCGTATTTTTTAATCAATAATTTCGTAAAACATAAAATACTGTTTAAAAATTAAGATCATAATTTTTTTTTCTTTTTTAAAAATGCTAATATTGAACTATTAGAATAAAATGACAATAATTATACATCATCTAACATAGTAGAGTAAGTGCAGAAATTGAAAACATAGGCTTAGATAATAATGAGAATAACTAATTTATATTTTCCACTAGCCATATCGTAGGTTATCTCATCTTCTTCGTTCGGTAACCAACTACTCATCTCATGAAAAAGAGTGGGGAGAAAAAGAGGGGTGAGTTGTAAGCTTAGTAAGTAAATCTCATTCACGTGAATGATGACATGATAATGAAATTTATATCTCCAAATTATTTTGCATTTCGTTTATTTAAATCTTTCTCTTTGATTCGAGCGCTCGGTGTGGGCCTACGCTTTTGGTACTAATGGACCATGGTTAAAGAACCTATTAAACCTTTATTGGATCCATTGTTCTATGCTAGAGGGAGAAGAGTACAAATTAAACCATGGAATCGTACACCACTCAATACTCGCGCTGAAAAAGGGCTCATTGTCCCTGTCATGAAGGGAAAATAAGGGACCTTCCCTTGCATAGTCATTCATTTCATTAAAAACATTTTCAGTCGGTGGGTACGTTAGTCCTCTGCACCCCTTGCCATTGTGTCCTTGTAAAGGATGAACTTTTGAATCACTCGACTTGTAAATTAAAGTTTAATAAACGAGCTTTCATTGTTACAGTTAAATTCTTGAGTGAATTATGGTCATATAAGTTTATCGAATAAATTTAAAAAAATTTAAAGTAATGAAAAATCTCGGAATAAATAAAGGATTTATCGAGTTCATCTCGAATAATAAATTATTTTCCGAAGAAATATTCCCGAATTTAATTTAAGAAATAAATTCTCAAGGACGAGAATTATTTTCCAGAAACCTGAAATATATTTAAATTAATCGAGAACGAACGAGAAAATTCTCGGTTTAATCATATAATTAAAATCTGTTCGATTGCGGATTTAATTAAATAATTATATGATGAAGGATATAATCGTAATTCGTAACAATATTCAGGACCCATTTGAAAGAAATTTTTAAATGAGGGTCGGTTTGAGGATATGAGAGAAGGGAATGATTTAATGAATAAATAAGAAAACTTGTTTTTATATAAAAGGGAAACTCCTTTCTCTTTCTCCTCATTTTCTTTTTCATTCTTCTTCTTCTCGCTTCTTCTTCCTCGTGCGCGTCCAACCTGCAACACAAGAGAAAAAAAAATCAACAACCCTCATCCTCGTTCTTCATTCTTCTTCTTCCTCGCGCAGCGCTGTCAACCCCCCGAGCCACACATCCCGCGCACGCGGTCCGGTCGAGGAAGGACGAATGTCGCAAGCCACCGAGGACGCCGACTGAAGCGAGACACTGGAGAAAGAGAGAGAGAGAGAGAGAGAGAGAGAGAGAGAGAGAGAGAGAGAGCGCCGAGTGGGTTGATTTCACAGCCATCAAGATCAGGAATCTTCTTCTTCCATATTTGATGAAGCTAGGGTTTTGGATGTTGAGATTTGGAGCTTTTCAAATTCCTAGCTTGCTTGATGTTAGTGAAGTGTTTATGGCTGGTATTGTGCTCGGTTTGTATTGTTTGTGCTCGGATTTGTGAATTTGAGTTGATTTTGAATTGTATTAATTGTACGAACTTGTCAAGACAGCCTAATAAAATAAACATGGTCAGTCTAATCTGGTCTGAGCTCATTTTTGTTGATATTTTCCTGGATTGTAGACTGAATGGGCTTTCTAAAACATCCAAGAATGCGAAAATCCATTCAGTATTAAATGAAATATGAAATTTTTAAATCAGTGTTTGAAACCTGGGAAAACTGGAACTCCGAACCTTTGAACTGATTTTTCGGGATGTTTTTGAGATAGTTGTCTTGATCCAAATATGGCTTATATCTTGTTAGAAAGGTATGGAAGTTAGTTTTGTTATGACACTAGAATTGTTGGATTTTGATTTGTGTGGCTGAAGTTATGACATGTTCTTTAGAAGCTACTCGGGTATGAGATTTTTGAAATTTTGGTTTCGGGTTTGTACTTGTTTGATTCCGGTTTTGATTTGTGAAATGTTGGATTTGTGGCTGAAATCTTGTTGTTATTGTTGATGGTATGAATCAGAAATGATGGGTTTGTTTGTTCAATGATGATTCGGATTGCTTGAGTGTTTCTCTCGTGATGGTTTTGTCGAGGTTGTTTTTGACATGTTGGCTTGGTTTTTTTTTACATGTTAGCCGGCTGATTGTCTCGTTGTCGCTTAAGAAGCTGGCCGGATATGTTAAATTTGAAACTTGATGTGCTTGGTCATTTTAGACCTCGGCCGAGTCCATTGAAAAATTCAAAACGAACGTGAGAATGTCGTTATATTTAGTGTTTGGTTTATTTGATTTGAGAATCAGTTTGAATTTGGTAAACATGTTTTGAGATTTGAGAACTTATGTTCGATAATCGGTTAGTGTGATTTGAGGAATTACATTCGATATATGGTTGTTCGATTCATGTTTGAACTCCTTTGGTTTGATTGAGGATTATGGTTCGTCTTTTGGTCTAGGTGTCGGGAATTTCTCGGATCTCGAAGTGAGACCGAGAATCTGGGATTTAGGATTCGAGTCTGAATTTGGATTGTGAAATTGACTCTAGGCTCGTTTTATGAACTTTACAGCTTATTTATAGATCGAGTCGGGACGAGCAAGAGCCGGGGGAACTGAATGCATCGAAGCAGGAAGTTAGAGTATTCAGAAAAACAGTAGATCTCGATCTAACTCGTGAGTTCGTCAATCGCTTTCTAGCGTTTAATACTCTCGAGTTAGATTGTAGATCTAATGATTTGGATTTATTTTAAATAATTGTTAATTATTTAATTAAAAGATGTTCCGGAATTAAATTTTGGTTTATTAATTTGGAATTCTCGACTCGTATGATTTCGGATTATTTATTTAATTTATCTAAGACTCGTTAAAAATAATTATTGGATTTTATTTCGTACTATTTCTTCGGTACGAATACGTACGGGTCTTAAATATGTTTAATTTCCGAAAGACCGGGAAATAAGTAAATTAAATTCTCGAACCAACTCACAACGAATCCCGACAACGAACATTAATCTCTTCAATATTTCCGAATCGAATAACTAACGAAGTTTCAACTTTGGATTTTAGTTCTCTCGACACTCCATGACGTGCTAAGGGGCTCGAGAAGCGTGTAAAGCGAAGGAACTCCGGCAGTCAACAAGTTTGGCAGCGAACTATTCCGGGTAAGTGTGGAGACCTAAGTCAACTACATACCAAGGGAATAACTCTGTTTATGTTCATATTTATGTGATAGTAAACAAGAGTAATTGAAAGCCTTAAAAACGAATAATCTCAAAGATTAGGGCTTCGGCCACTTTTCTTGAAAACTTAGTTCAAGTTCGCCCGATAAGTTCAAACATAGACTTGTGAAACGTAGCATCTGCTACGTTATATAATCATCCCTTAAGTTCAGCGCTTGACCCGTTAGAATGGGGGAGACATGAGAGATGTGTTTAACTCTCGGATTCGAATCGAGAATAGAAGTACCGGGAGTCACGTCCCGAATCTTCAAACACTAACGAGCATAAAAGGGATATGGTATTTCTTTCGGGATTTGTCCCGAGTCGCTCTCATGTAAGTAGCATAGGTGTGTACTCTGAGTGCTGCAGAGTACCCAAACTCTAAAGAATTGTTGTGTCGGTGGTACCTACAAGTCATTGACTTGTATTGAGGACCATATCGGTCTGAGTACTCAAACGGAGCTCACTGAGTGCCACGTACCCAATGAGGTTGTTTCTCGAAACGCGTGATCACTGTCGGCTGGAGACCCTAATGGAGGCTCACTGAGTGCCCCGTGTGCCTTGGAACTACTTCGCGAAACGAGAGCCCATTGCTGACTAGAGACTCAAGCGGAAGCCCACTGAGTGCCCCGTGTCTCAGTGACATGGTAATTGCGAATCGAGATCTCATTGTTGGAAAAGCTCGGCCACGTTGACGTCACGATGAAGACAGTACCACTAGTGGATCCCAAACAAACGTTAAAACTCTTTGGCCGCCGAACGACTGCTGCTCGAAGTCTAAGGCTGGTCTCTTTTTGTTCCAAAGGTTATACTGCGGGATGTGTGTAGCCTTGCCGACGATAACTACTAGTTAAGTATGTGCGCATTAGTCATGCTCTAGAACTAGTTATATTTGCATGATGCATTCTTATGTGCTTGTTTGCACACCACATGATATCACATGGCATTAGTCGCTTTACTTTCTAAGTTAGACTCCCACTTACTGAGTCAATCGACTCATAGTTTTATGACCATTGGTAATGTAGAGAAGGCAAGGCGGCGATGTAAATGACGGAACAGAAGACGAAGACCGGACGTGTATCTCTTGACCTATGGGCTAATTGGAACTCACCCGGGATCAACTTTTTGTATAATAATCTTTTGTTGAACTCATTCCGTAATCTACGCTCCTAAAACTATCTCCTGTAAATATATGCAAACCCAGGAGCTCATATGTATATATAAAGAGTCGTTATGAGACTCAAAGTTCAAATTGAGAAAAACAAAAAATTTCCACGGATTTTCATATAACCACTTTCAATAGTTATGTATTATCGTACTTAAATTATATTTAATATAAGTATTTATGGTTATTATAAGTATTTATTTTGTATCTGATTGATATGATATATTGATATGATGATTTTATGATATGTGACGTTGACCTCCGTTGCGGCTAGTGAGTGAACGAGAGCTCGCGGGTCGTGACAGCCATCCAGACAAAAACACAGACCCTTTACATTATGAAAACCGCTTTCATATCATTACGAGTATTTTATTCATTTGTTCCTTAAAAACTTTGGATTCATGAGTTTTAAATATCTAGAACGTTTTATCAAGATATGTTATGCATGACATATAAATTCATATATAATTTATCATGACACATATATCAACCAATCAAGCATGTAATAGATAAATCACACAAACACATAATCATAAATTAATTAAACCTATTAACTAGTGCAAGTAAGTAAGGTTTACCTACCTCGTTAGATGTTAATAAAGTGAAAGTCACCTCCGACCGCTTACGATATAGGTGCCCAAAAAACTTATATAATTATTGTTTGGTTATTAGTAAAATGATTATAAAAATATTCATTGGTTTGTATAAAAGTCTAAATAGTCAATCATACGTATTGTTAACCTGAGAAATTGGCTACACGTATCTTACGAAGTAATCTGAGTTCCGAGTACACTGCCTCGAAGAGTCTCAAGATCTAGGCAAGACTTCCTCTAAATAAAGACGAATCTGTTACAAGAGAGCGAAAATAAAATAAAGTAAACGTTAAAGCTAACTCTAGTTCTTCCTTCTTCCAGAGATGCCCCCTTGGTCTTGTCGATTTCCCTATTTATAGAAGCTTGGGGACCTTGGCATTTGTTAGTTGATGTCGTGGAGAATGCTATGGATCGTGGGGTGATCAGACTCACATCGTATAGCAGTTATTTGATCCCTACACTTTTATATGAAGAGTGGGTGGTTATCAGCTTTATCCTCGGTGTTAATCGTTCAGGTGAGCATTTTGATTATTTATTACACGTGTTTTATTGTCCGACTAGTCTTTTAAACCTATTGTCTTCTCTTCTCTTCGAAGTTCTGAGTAATAGGGTCCGTTCTTTGTTAGTATGAACGTTCGCTCATTAACCTTCATGAGTTCTTGGAACTTTGGGTACGAACTCAAGTGCATGATATCTCTATTCTCGGAATACCAACTAGATCGTTTGACTTCAGCGGATTCTACGAGTAACATATATAAATATAAAAAATCTCAGGTATTCACTTAAAAGGTTCATAAAAAGAATAAGAAATAAAGAAATACCATTGATTATAGGAAATGAAAAATATAGTGTATAATAATCACAAATCAAAACAAATAAATAAAATTCTTATTCAATGTATATATGTTTTCCACGTCTCCAAAAGAGAGAAAACACACATTCTCTATCGCGCTCGCGATCTCCGAAGTTCTGAGACGTCGCCGAGGACTCCTCCGCGCACCGTCTCCTTCATCGAGTACGCCTCTCTCCCAGGCCCTGCGCCTCACACTACGTTACATACGCCTTGAACTACGTTCTGACCTGATCCCACACACTGGTACGTAGGCAGCCGACACATAAGGCACGGTCACTCCCCCTCATCACCCCTTCTCTCCTCCGAGAGGTGTGTTGATCGGAGAAAACCTAGCTCGAGACTTTTGAGTTCACACTTTTGGTCCGGGTGCGATCACTTGGTCCGGCCTTGGATCGAACTGCCCGACGTATTCAATAGTTGTTCATTTTCGTGCGACAAGAGATGTCCATATCGCGGTGGTCGTAGTCGATTATCGGGGTGGTGGTGGTGGCTAGGGGACAAGTTGTGGTGGTTGGTGGAATGGAGATTTAATAGAGAGAGAGAAAGAGAGAGATAGGCAGAGAGTCCCGACTAAAGTGAGAAAGAAATGATAAGAAAAGTTTCAAGTCTCGACAAGAAATTTTATACGAAGTTACACTAGTACAAAAAAGACCTTTGGGTGCGACTTTTTTTGCACCCGAAAGTCAATTTTCGCACCCAAAGATATCATTAGGTGCGACTTTGGGTGCGACTTTTCCGCACCCGAAAGTCCGTACCTAAAAGTCTTGGGTTCGACATTTAGGTGCGACTTTCCGCACCTAAAAAGTCACCAAAAATAAAAAAAAATGGCGACATTAGGTGCTTCTCTTTGAGAGGGACCGGATCTCCATCGCCGCTCCTCGCCGCTCCTCTTGCGACCGGCTACACAGCTTCCGAACCAGGGATACACACACGCGCGTCCAGTGGTGAGTCTCGGTGGTTGGCTGGGTCGTGTGGACCAGGGGTCGACGATTTCTTCTCGGCCGGTGCTCGGTGGTCGGATCGGAGCCAACGGCGGGGGTGCGAAAGGCGAACCAGGTCTACAGAACTACAACAAGAAATTGAGGGAGACAAAGTTAGAGAGAGAATCGGACAGAGAGAAAAAGAGAGAAGAAGAGGAAACTCACTTGAGGTCCGGCGGCGGCGGCGGGGGCTCAGCTCGGTGACACTGCTCCAACTTGCGGCCTCCTTGCTTCTTCGGGGTCACAGCTCGCGCACGGACAAGAGAAGAAGCAGATGGGAAAAGAGAGACCGTGTCAGTACCTTCCAAAAAAAGAGGGGAAAAATTTGACCGCGATAAAATTTAAGACATTGGGTGCGAAAAGTCGCACCCAATCGTACTTTTGGGTGTGGAAAGTCGCACCCAATAGTACTTTTGGGTGCGGAAAGTCGCACCTAATAGTATTTCACAAAAAAGAGGGGGAAAGTTGACCGCTCAAATGTTTTAAGACTATAGGTTCAACTAAGTCGCACCTAATAATTTTGATGAAGCATTGGGTGCGACTAAGTTGCACCCAAAATTTTTGAAGGACTTTTGGGTGCGAAAAGTCGCACCCAAAGTTTAAAAAATCAGCGAAAATTTTTATATGCTTGTTTGAGTTTTGGGTGCGACAAGTCGCACCTGAAAGACTCATTTTGTACGAATTTTGGGTGCGAAAAGTCGCACCCGAATGTCTTCCGCACCAGAAAATAGTATTTGTAGTAGTGTTAACCTAAATTCAGTCGCGACTTGTCATGGTTCATCCGTTACAAAAGTCGCGGCTATTGTAAAATCCCCAAATACGAAGCATGAGAACCAAGCTTTAGCCTCAAATGTCTCGGCTATTTAACCTTGAATTGTCGCGACTATTCCCGAGCGTAAAAGTTGAGGTTGTTTCAGATATTTGTTGTAGTGTTAAATATAACTAACCCTCGGGAAGAATAAAATAAATAAAAAGAATCAGAGGTTTCGAGAATTATAAATTAAATAAACAGAATGAAATGAGAAAAGAGGCATGGCTAATGATTTATTTTCTCCCGCAAGAATTGTAGCCCATATTTTTTAATCAATAATTTTGTAAAACATAAAATACTGTTTAAAAATTAAGATCATAATTTTTTTTTTCTTTTTTAAAAATGCTAATATTGAACTATTAGAATAAAATGACAATAATTATACATCATCTAACATAGTAGAGTAAGTGCAGAAATTGAAAACATAGGCTTAGATAATAATGAGAATAACTAATTTATATTTTCCACTAGCCATATCGTAGGTTATCTCATCTTCTTCGTTCGGTAACCAACTACTCGTCTCATGAAAAAGAGTGGGGAGAAAAAGAGGGGTGAGTTGTAAGCTTAGTAAGTAAATCTCATTCACGTGAATGATGACATGATAATGAAATTTATATCTCCAAATTATTTTGCATTTCGTTTATTTAAATCTTTCTCTTTGATTCGAGCGCTCGGTGTGGGCCTACGCTTTTGGTACTAATGGACCATGGTTAAAGAACCTATTAAACCTTTATTGGATCCATTGTTCTATGCTAGAGGGAGAAGAGTACAAATTAAACCATGGAATCGTACACCACTCAATACTCGCGCTGAAAAAGGGCTCATTGTCCCTGTCATGAAGGGAAAATAAGGGACCTTCCCTTGCATAGTCATTCATTTCATTAAAAACATTTTCAGTCGGTGGGTACGTTAGTCCTCTGCACCCCTTGCCATTGTGTCCTTGTAAAGGATGAACTTTTGAATCACTCGACTTGTAAATTAAAGTTTAATAAACTAGCTTTCATTGTTACAATTAAATTCTTGAGTGAATTATGGTCATATAAGTTTATCGAATAAATTTAAAAAAATTTAAAGTAATGAAAAATCTCGGAATAAATAAAGGATTTATCGAGTTCATCTCGAATAATAAATTATTTTCCGAAGAAATATTCCCGAATTTAATTTAAGAAATAAATTCTCAAGGACGAGAATTATTTTCCACAAACCTGAAATATATTTAAATTAATCGAGAACGAACGAGAAAATTCTCGGTTTAATCATATAATTAAAATATGTTCGATTGCGGATTTAATTAAATAATTATATGATGAAGGATATAATCGTAACAATATTCAGGACGCAATTGAAAGAAATTTTTAAATGAGGGTCGGTTTGAGGATATGAGAGAAGGGAATGATTTAATAATCACAAATCAAAACAAATAAATATTTTTATAGGAAATGAAAAATATAGTTTATAATAATCACAAATCAAAACAAATAAATAAAATTCTTATTCAATGTATATATGTTTTACCATTTTATCATTTGGTAATACTATGAAAAACAAACTATAATTATCTACGCATGCCTCGGATCTCCTTCACGAATTCGAAGTCGCCGAACACAGCATCAACGAAGAAGTCGGCCAAAGGACCGAACCGGAGCGGTGCATCTCCAAAGGCCTCGATTGAGACCCACACCCACGCTCTCCTGTTGTGCTTCTCGGCGTCCGTGATCAGCTTGGTGTTCCGGCGATCGCGGGCCATGTTGAAGCCGGGTTATCCGGGCGCTGGAAAAATCGCAACGAGATTGCGGAAGTCACCCACGGTCATCGCCCGCTCAGTTTGGCAATGCCACTCCATGTGGCATATCGCCACCATGCGATAAAACGCCGGGCTCATCTGACAGGCATGCACCCCCAATCGCGCGAGGAGCTGCTGGACAATGGGCTGGAATGGCAGTCGCAACCCGCAGTGAAGACTCGCTACCGAAACTGCGGCGAACCCACGACGTGGGTAGAAGAGGCGATCATCCGCCAAAGGACGGAGAAGCGCCACGGACGTCGGAATGGCGTATACCTCCCTAAAACCGACGAATGTTCGGTAGATGAGCGAGCTCAAAGCATCGATCCCTGAACAGTCGAAGCCCTCGGGAGCAGCAAAGCCTTCCACGGGATACCACTCCGTCCTCGCAAGAGGCCTCGCCGATACTATCGATTCTGCGTCCGAGACCTCGGACCTGGGACCTTTCGGCCCCGAGGGAGAGCCTCCATCCTTTAAAACGGCTACAACGGTCACCGTTGTCCCCCCCCCCCCTCCAAGATGCTCCGCCGCAGAGCTCGTGCCTCCCAAAAAAGTTTTTGAGTCACCTCCGGGATCGTCTGACTCCGGCCCAAAGTCGTCCACGCAGTCGATCAATCAAGAACTGACTCCAGCAAGGCCGAAGCAACTACACTAGCGTCTTCTCCTGACGTGCCCTGAACATCTAGGCTGAGTGTTGGAACTGTTGGGGATATTGCCCACTTGAAGATAATGAATAAATGATTACTAAATTCGATAATAAGATTACTTTATTAGCATTATATGATTAGTGGGTTGAGTTCTAAACAATTATAATCAATAACAAATATCTTCCATAGCCTCCGTATTAAACTGAGTCACGTGCTGGGCACCTGAGTTCGAGCGGTGAGCTAAAACGAGGTCGATGACTGATATACGCCTGAAAAGCTATATCTAAAGTCATATATGTGGAACACATAGGTGAAGGCTGATCACTATGTGGGAGCATTCTACACTTGTGGTAAGTGTACGAGGACAGGTCTTGGTTGTAGATGTGTCGTTTAAGGACCGTTACGACACACTAACCGAGGTCACTATGATGGTCACAGTGAGACTTGATCTAAATCCTGAAGTGATCATGGACACTGGGTTATGTTACTGAGCTCTTTGACTCATTCGCTAAAAGGCTATTCATGCTAATCACAGCTTATGTCTTGGGAGTTTTCTCAGAGCATAATTCGAGTGGGAAATTATTTACAGATACGGAATCCAGCCTTCCTGAAATAAGATTAATGTCCTCTCACCTAAGGGTTGATTCCAGAACCGATAGTTTGCTAGCACTTTCGAAGTAAGTAACGTTCAAAAGAATCTTTCGCTGGGGAAGCAACAATGCTTAGTGCTGATATGTATCAAGGGAAGTATAACGGAATAAATTGACTTCTCTCGATACGGGTTGAACCTGGAGGATCTTGATCACGAACTGACTATATCAGTGGACACTCGTCACGATGAATAAATATAATTCTAGTATAAAGGAGAGTATAGTCTTGGCTTACAAGGTGGAGTATTTGACCAAGATAAGATGAATCGATGAAAAAAGAGAAAGGACTATTTCGTCTTTTTCATCGGATTTGTTAAGCTTCTATTACTAGGTCCATAGTCCCCGATTCGGCTCTGATAAAGGCGGATAAGAACTTTCGTATAATAATGTTTATCATTATTAATCTCACTTGCTGTAATTGGGATTGACAGCATTAATTCTGGAAAACGGGTATTCGCATAATTAAATAAATATTTATGGTAGAATTGTTTATTTATTGTTTGATCAAGTAAATAAACAATTATTAATTATTTGTTTATTGTTGGACCAAGTAAATAAATAATTAATTGGGTTTTAAGCAATTGGGCCTTGCACACATGGAAAAGTCGAATTAGGTTTTTTGGCACTATGAATTGAGCAAATCACCTTGGCCGTGTGCCTAAAAAACCAACTTTTATTATATTGGTATTTACCAATATTTTCTCTTTAGTTGTTTAAATAAAGGAGAGAGAATAATATAAGATATTGTCTTTTATTTTCTCCTTATTTAAAGGAAAGTATTTAGGAGAATATATGAGAATATATTTAAAGGGAAATAATATATTCTCCTTTATTCTCTCACTAAATAAAATATTATCTATTTAAATAGAGAATAATATCTCATAGATATTGATCTGATGAATGAAAGAAAAAGTAGGATTCACTTGTTGAGATCCAAGGGCCTAGATTTAATCCACCAGTGTGAACAAAATAAAAAAAAAATATTCTGGAAGATTCCATGAATATCTCCTTTTACTACTATAAATATGGGTTCATGAGAAGGCAAAAATTAAGGATTTTGACCTAATAATTTCGTGGCTCTCCCTCTTGGTCGTGCGGAATTTTCTGCCTTTTCCCCTCAGAAATTCGTTTCCATTCTTAGTAAAATAAGAGCGAGATTTGAAACACCACGTTTCTCATCTAGTGAGATAAAGACTGTGCTCACTCATCTTTCTTATTCGTCTCGGAGATTACGTTTCGGAAGACTAAGGTGTCATCCTCGAGTCCTTCATCAAGACGACGCAAGGAGTACGCGATTGGTTTAGGAGCGCCTTCTGTAGCTGAACCGAAAATTAATGTAAGTATTCGTTTTTCGCTCAAATCGGTTGCTTGATAAATATGCTCTCGTGAATTAAATTAATTAAACATAACTAGATCTTGTTATTTATAACCATAATTTAATTAGCTTATGATCAGCGTAATTAATTATTTTCCGCATTAATATGGTTATATGGTGGAATCATCTCAAACGAGTCATATCAGAGCGATTGTTCGTGTCTGATACGAGCTTGATTCAACCAACAAGTGGTATCAATGCTAGTTGTTATGATTAATTAATCGATTCGTTCTTGTAATTAATTTAATTATGGTTGGAATGAAATTATATGTGGATGTGAATTTCATGCAATTCAATATATGATATGTGAATTGTGATTCGTGGTTTGATCGTAGAATATTTGATTCTCGCTTTTCTAGATTTTTTGTAAACCCGAAATTCAAAGGGTATAGGTTTTATGTAATTATTATTATTATTGTTGTAATCCGATGGTGCGACGTTCTTGATCACGACGATTGGCGAGAGACGGACACAAAACAAAGAAGCATGGCGGACGAAGAAAGCCTCCACGACTACGCCACAAGAAAACTTGTCACAAAATTTTGTGACAAGTCTCGGCCATCCTCTTCGTGCCAGGCCGCGCCCTCGTGGCGGCGGCGGTCCGGTGCACCCTCAAGTCTAATCTTGATCTAGGTCAAGATTAGAGGATTCGTCCGGGCCTCAGTCCGGAAACCCTAGTGGGCCCACGGGCCCACTCATTAAAAAAAAATTTACCGAAAAAGAAAAAAATTAAGTTTTTAAATGTTTTATTTAATTAATTGTATGGGTTGAGCCCTAATGATTTTTATTTAAAACATTACAAAATAAATGATTATGATATCGATTTATTTTAAATGGGACATTATAATGGACCCTTAATTAATTTATTCTAACGGACATAAGAATGGGCCCAATTGAATCCATGGGCCAATATGATTGGGCTTATCTTGATTCACTTTATAGAATCAAATAGGAAACGATCAATCCGAATCAAACCATTCTTGCATGCTCTTGCTTGTTTATTTAATTACTATGACATGCTTGTATGCTATAACTTAGATCATGTATCGTATGTTAATGGTTGTCATGGGCTTTCATTCATTAAAATTGTCTAATTGGATTAGGATAGTTAATTAATGAATGAGTTGGATGGATCGGAGAGCTCTGTCACCAAGCTGATAAGAGGATAAGCTGAGAGTTACTTAAGAAGACCTAGTGTCTCACCTTCTCTACTGGGAGCTTTTCCGTGATGGAATACTATTAGGATAATCAAGACTAGATGTCACGAATTCCTAATAACTAAGCTATATCGAAACATCTGTTTTTAAGGGTAGCTTAGAAACACTCGAGTTTTTAATATGACTTAGTTAACTCGAGTGGATCACCTAGATTAAAGTTAATGCTAGAAAAATTAAAATATTGAAAGTATATTGATTCGTAAGGTCTCCAACATTGAGACAACACCGTGAGGAAGAAAGATCCCCTCGTGACCGGCGGTTTTCTAAACATGGTGGTCAGTTCCATTCGGAAGGGCTTTTCTGATTCCAATACCAAGGTTGTGTCTCTGACGATAGGTGGGAGGGTTGATCTCTGCGTGTACTAGTTACGCTAGTGCGTATGAGCTAGATTTCTTTCACTGAAATGTTGGGTTGACTCATGCATGAACCAACCGGTGGTTGCTCATGTGGCCAAAGATTCCTATAAAATTGGTAGTTAGTGAGCATAGTTATGAAGGTGCATGTACTATGATTGCTCACTAATCTGAGATGGTTCTCATTTTCACTAGATGCACTCTGTTACGTCACCAGAGTGAAACGGACTGTGGCTATTAGTCGAATTACCTTGGAAAATAAAAACTGGGTTCTTTTGTTTAGTATTTTATCCCGTGCATGTTTGCATTATAGTTTTTTATTTCCTAAATTATATTGATAGTTGTTTCTTTTCATATTGTTAATAAATGTACTTTTATGTTTTTAGTAATCATGTCGAACCCTATTATGGCCCTGTTGTCGAAAGACGTCCTGACTGGAGATAACTTCCCTAAGTGGAAGTCGAATCTCAACATAGTGCTTGTGAGTGAAAGCATTCGCTTTATCCTCACTGAAGACAGACCTCCTCTTCCTGCACATGGTGCCTCCAAGAACTTGAGGGAGGACTATGACAAGTGGACTACTGCCAATAACAAGGCGGTGGCCTACATGCTCGCAAGCATATCTGATGCGTTGTGAACTAAGATGGAAGGGAAGGAGACGGCTGTGGAGATACTTGACTCGTTGCAACAAATGTTTGGGATGCAAAGCGAGCAAGCCCGCATTGAGCTCATCCGTAAGTGCACTGGCACTAAGATGACTGCGGGAACTCCGGTGAGGGATCATGTCATGAAGATGACTAACTACTTCACCGAAGCTGAACTCCATGGGGCACAGATGGATGAGGTTACTCATGTGGGAATAATCCTGAATTCCCTTTCGAGTGACTTCATATAGTTTACGTCCAACTACATCATGAACAAGTTGACGTATGGACTGTCTCAGCTGTTGAATGAACTACAGACTTTCGAGTCTATCACTCGATATGGGAAGAACAAAGGGTCGGCTCTCTATGCTGACAAGAGTTCTTCGCCTAAAACCAAGAAGAAGTTGACTTCTAGTGCTAAGTCATCTAAGGCACGCCCGAATACTTCAAAGGGGAAAGGTCCCGCTAAGAAGGAAAGGAAGAACTTCAAGAGAAGTGAAAAAGGAAAAGAAAAGAAACGAGAAAGCATTGGTAAATGTAACCACTGCAACACTAAAGGCCATTGGAAGAGGCATTGTCCTTTGTACTTGGCTGAGCTTAAGAAAAACAAGAAGAATGCTGGTATGGTACCTTAAAATTCATGATTAAAGATATCCTAAAAATGTTTTGAGGATAATTATTCATGAGCATACTTCTTTTCTTCTTGCAGAGCAGATCTGATGGAGCACACGTGTGTAGACGAGCTTGCTGAACAATTTCGGATTCAAGCCCGAATTGTAGAGAAGCTCATGCTCCGTTTGATGATCTAATTTCCCGCTAGTTTTATTACTTTCATTTTTTTATTTATTTTTGAACATAGGATGTGTCATTTAATAATCCGAGGTTTTCTTGACTGTAGCCTTTATGGTTATTCCAGAAAGGATGAATCTTTCTTTCTTTATGTTTTATTACATTATTTATGAACACATGGTTGTGTCTTTAAATATTTCATTCTATAATTGAATGCCTTGATTGCTTTTATGATATTTGAATATGCATGAATGCTTATGTCCTTATGAAAAAAATATAGAATATGAAGGTCACGTTTTTCCGTTCGTATGCTATATAGAAGCACAATAAATAAATATAAATATTTTCTAAGTTATTATCTCTGTTAGAATTTAATTAGCTTTTATTGCTTCATTAAATTCTTATGTTGAATATGTTTTATTGTTTAAGAACTATTTAGAGCTTTGAAAGCGTCTAAATAATTATTACCACTATTCGACAATGACTTGTGCGAATAATAAGTAATAAAGGAGACACAACTAAGAGTTAGTGTTGATGATGAATTAAATTAGTGGGAGCTTCCTTAATTGGAACCTAGTCACTAATATTCGTATTCATTGAGTGGGAGCATCCTTGAATGGAACCTAGCCACTCTAGATTTATTGATTGAGTGGGAGCATCCTTAATTGGAACCTAGCAAATCTAAAATTCAATAATCGAGTAGGAGCATCCTTAGCTGGAACCTAGCTACTATTATTCATTGACTTAGTGGGAGCATTCATAAATGGAACCTAGCCACTAAATAACCAATATTATTGAATGGGAGTATCCTTAATTGGATTCTAGTCACTATTGTTCAATAAAAGAGTGGGAGCTTTCTTTAATGAAATCTAGCCACTTGCTGTTCAATAAATAGCAACATCCTTCATAGGATTAAACCCTTCATTGAAGATGGCATCCTTAACCGGAATGTATATGCTATTATTCAATAATTAAAGTGGAAGAGTAATCAATGATTACCTTGCCACATAAATCAATGAATTGAAAGGAATGATAATTTTGAATTATCTTGTCGTTAAAATCAATAACCTAGTGGGAGCATCCTAGAATGGATCCTTGTCACTCTCATCAACTGTAAACTTTCCTTAAATGGAAAGACATGATCTTGAGATATCACTCTCGATCATACTAACTTGTCTGAATGTTATTAGCACATATTTAATAGATCTACCTGTTAAGCTATTAGCTTAAAGGAATAGAGAGATCTATAAAAGGATTTATGAAATGGTTTAAGCTTTAATAAGCTATAAGGTAATGGATTGAGCCCTTAAGGAGAGACATTATCATCAATGATACTCTTCTTTCTGATACCACCAACCACTTCATTAGGGATCTTCAAAATTGAAGATGAACTGTCATTCGAGGATGAAGTTCCAATAACATAAAGACATGGATCGAAGTAGTTATACTACTAAACCTTTTGAAATATGAAAGGTAGATCCAAAGTACTTAACAAACTAATCATGATTGTACATGGATGTTTGTTATAATCAATATTTTGAGAATGATCGATAAGTGTAGCTCCTAAACAAGTGTCATGAATAAAGTCATTACTATTATAGTTCTAGACCTCATTATGACATAAGTAAATTGACTGAGCTAACTGTTTCTAAAATTAAATTCAGAAACGACATGCTCGTTCCATTATGTCTCAAACATACGTATTGATATAAGGTATGAGCTCAAAGTTGAGGCTATTGTTGTCGCTCGATTTTGGACAACTATTTAGGAGCCCAAAATGGTTAGACCCAAGGCCGGACCAAGTGGTCTCACTTCGGCTCGAGCGTGTCGGACTTGGTATTCCAAGTCGTCCCTTAGCTGTGGATGAAGCTCACCATGTCTCAGTACCTGAAAAGAAGTAGAGAATACGTGAACTACAAAGGGGAAACAGAGGGGGTGCCTCTGTTTACCTCTTCGACGCTCAACATTAGTAGGATTGAGGTGGATATAGAGGATTTAAGTGTTTAGAGGCCGAGACTTGAGAGAAACGAGCGAGTTACGAGTTCGACAGCGTTTCAGTATGTTGGAATTGATCTAGGGTTTAAGAAAAAGTTTAACGCTTTGTTAAGCGGCGGAATTTTAAAAATTTTCTTTTACAAGTAAAACAGTTTTTACTAACCTAGACAAAGTGCAAGCACATGTAAATAAAACTAATATGAGCATAATAAATTTACTAACCTCTTTAGAAGCTTGAACGTTGATGAGCCTTCGAAAGGTTGAAAACGTTCGTCTCCCTCGCAGCACGTGTCTCTTTCTTTCCTCGGCAACTCGAGCAACCACGAAAGTTTCTATCACTAAATCACTCGAAATAAAAGGAATTAGTGTGTGGGCATTTTTAAACACTACGACTTAAGAACGAGTCTTGAAGTCGCAGAGCTAAAAACTAGGTCAAATGAGGACCTAGGTGCCAAAACAATAAAACGAAATTGACTAGAGAGAGAGAGGAGAGGGGCGGCCACAAGGTCTAAAGAGAGAGTCTCTCAATCTCTAACTTCAGTGGAATATGAAAAAAATGAGAAGAATGAGGCTCCTATTTATAGGAGAGGTCTCACCTTCAATAAGGTAGTTTCCTCTTCTATAGAATATCACATATTCATGAGCCAATTTCCTCTTTTCCTCTATGAGATACTCGGCCAAGGCAGCCTTCTAGAAGGCTAGGATTTGTTTCCTTTTTTGTTCCTTGCCTTGCCTTGACTCTACTTGGGCGCCCACCTTGATTCCTCTTAGGGGAAATTTGTTTCCTCTTTTTCTTTTGGCAAGTATCATGATACATTTATGCACAAAATATTCTCTCTTTCTTTAGGTATGTTGGGCGCCTAAAACAATTCTAGAAAGGCCTTCTAGAAGCTTTTCCATTTGTTCATGACAACATGAAAAAGGCCCATTAAGAATTTTCAATAAAATTCATATGAAATGAAATTAATCCACAAGGCCCAATTAATATAATATTAATATAATTTGGCCGAGTGATGTTAAGTCATCAAATGACCTTGTCAAAAAATTTATTGACATTCATTTCATCCTATGTCTCAAAAGACAAAAATACCATTTTGACAATTTTCGTTCTTGTTTTGACTTAGCTTCCAGTTTAACTATTCCTACTCGATGTGATTCGTGATAGTGACCTCATGGACCCAAATGAACAAAGCTTGAGCTAAACACTTGGACTCAAAAGTTCACAAACCTTTACCAAGTTTAGCTTAATGTCAACTGGCTCCACTAAAGAGTTGACACTGAAAATCTCTCGGTTCAAATGAATTTATTTTCTACTCAAGAATTCAACCTAATTGTAATGAGTGGATCCACAGAATATTATCAGTGTTTACCCTTCATGAATATCATCAGCTAGTCGGGATTTACAAAATTACCATTTTACCCTTCTAACTGTTATTTCCTCAACTCCTTTGTCGCTTGTGAATAAGTTAGAAAAAATGTATTGACGAGGAGCTAACAAGTCACATTGTTTCATCCAAAAGAGTCAGGACTCAATTTGGACACTGGCCACTTCATTTATTCACACTCCAAGGAACAAAGCATGAGGTGATATACATTGCATTTCAGCAATCTTGTACACGAATTCCATATCTATGAGAACTTCACAAAGTTACTCATGACATTCTCACAACTTAGTACTTCACCAATAGGCCTTGTTCGGAATCACATAGTGAGTCCGAACTCTGACTTTCTCAAATGAGAATACGTAAGGTGTGAAATGGCATGTCTCATTTCAGGATTAAGGTAAGCACGATGCAATTCATACGTAGTGACTTCGAGACATAAGAGGTTAAATGGTTTGTTTTTATCTTGTCTCTAGAAGTGCACTGGTCAATTCAGTACCTTCGGAAGATACCTAGAAGAACTATAGAGTCTCCAACTCTCAATGCCTCATAACCAGACATCATAAATTCTTCTAACAATCATACTGAGGTCAATAGTCCTTTGACCCTTAGATTGCGAATATATCGTTTTAAGCAAACTACGAAGAGTTTGTTCATGCAAATCTACATTTGTCTCTTCGCAAGTTGTTAAGTTTGTTTATGGACTAAAGACTAATGTTTTATCATAAAGCTTCAAACAGACAAGGAAGAATGAATGAACGTTTCAACTTTTTATTAATGAATAAGCAATTAAGAATGAATGAACGTTTCAACTTTTTATTAATGAATAAGCAATTACAAGCAAGAGTCTTCATGAGACTTTATTACATCAAATGTACAATATAAGGATTACAAGTCTTCTTGTGGGCACTATTGACAACAAACTCCCACTTGACTCAAAGAAGATGTGTGTAGTCCTTCATGCCTAATCTCTCTCGATGTTGGTCGAAGACCTTGTTCGCTAGGGCCTTTGTGAATGGATCTGCTAGGTTGTCCACCGTTGAGATCTTCTTCACTTCCACGTCTCCGCGCTGCACGATCTCTCGAATCAAATGGTATTTCCTCTCAATATGCTTAGAGCGCTTATGGCTTCGAGGTTCCTTTGAGTTAGCGACAGCCCCACTATTATCACAATAAAGGGTCATGGGCTCGTCGACGTTTGGAACAACTTCCAAATACTTAAGGAATTTTCTAAGCCATACAGCCTCTTTGGATGCTTCACAAGCGGCCACATATTCTGATACCATTGTGGAGTCAGCAATGCAAGATTGCTTAATACTCCTCCACACGACAGCTCCACCATTAAGGATGAACACAGATCCCGAAGTGGATTTCCTGGAATCCTTGTCCGCTTGAAAATCGGAGTCGGTATATCCCGTCATAGTCAGGTCAGTACCTGAGTATGTAAGCATCAAGTTCCTAGTTCTTCGAAAATAATTAAGAACATGCTTAACAGCAATCCAGTGCTCGGGTCCAGGGTTGGATTGGAAACGGCTAACTACGCCAACGGCGAAACAGATGTCAGGTCTAGTGCAAAGCATAGCATACATGAGGCTTCCTATGGCAGAAGCGTAAGGAATCTTCCTCATGTCTTCAATCTCTTGTGCAGTCTTGGGAGACTGTGTTGTCAATGGTGCCCACAAGAAGAGTAGTAGTGTCTTTTTATGTACATTTGATGTCATATAGTCTTACGAAGACTCTTGCTTGTAATTGCTTATTTATTAATAAAAGTTAAAACGTTCATTCAATCTTCCTTGTCTGAAGCTTTATGATAAAACATTAGTCTTTAGTCCATAAACAAACTAAACAACTTACGAAGAGACAAATGTAGATTTGCATGAACAAACTCTTCGTAGTTTGCTTAAAACGATATATTCGCAATCTAAGGGTCAGAGGACTATTGACCCCAGTATGATTGTTAGAAGAATCTATGATGTGTGGTTATGAGGCATTGAGAGTTGGAGACTCTATAGTTCTTCTAGGTATCTTCCGAAGGTACTGAATTGACCAGTGCACTTCTTGGGACAAGATAAGAACAAACCATTTAACCTCTTATGTCTCGAAGTCACTACGTATGAATTGCATCGTGCTTACCTTAATCCTGAAATGAGACATGTCATTTCACACCTTAGTATTCTCATTTGAGAAAGTCAGAGTTCGGACTCACTATGTGATTCCAAACAAGGCCTATTGGTGAAGTACTAAGTTGTGAGTATGTCATGAGTAACTTTGTGAAGTTCTCATAGATATGGAATTCATGTACAAGATTGCTGAAATGCAATGTATATCACCTCATGCTTTGTTCCTTGGAGTGTGAATAAATGAACTGGCCAGTGCCCAAATTGAGTCCTGACTCTTTTGGATGAAACAATGTGACTTGTTAGCTCCTCGTCAATATATTGTTTCTAACTTATTCACAAGCGACAAAGGAGTTGAGGAAATAACAGCTAGAAGGGTAAAGTGGTAATTTTGTAAATCCCGACTAGCTGATGATATTCATGAAGGGTAAACACTGATAATATTCTGTGGATCCACTCATTACAATTAGGTTGAATTCTTGAGTAGAAAATAAATTCATTTGAACCGAGAGATTTTCAGTGTCAACTCTTTAGTGGAGTCAGTTGACATTAAGCTAAGCTTGGAAAAGGTTTGTGAACTTTTGAGTCCAAGTATTTTAGCTCAGGCTTTGTTCATTTGGATCCATGAGGTCACTGTCACGAATCACATCGATTAGGAATAGTTAAACTGGAAGCTAAGTCAAAACAAGAACGAAAATTGTCAAAAGGGTCATTTTGTCTTTTGGACATAGGACGAAATGAATGTCAATAAATTTTTTTGACATTGTCATATGATGACAAATGATTTAAACCACTCGGCCATATTGATGAATTTGGGCCTTGAGGATTAATTTCATTTCATAGAATTTTACTTGAAAATTCTTAATGGGCTTTTCTTATATTGTCATGAACAAATAAAGAAACATCTAGAAGCATGTTCTAGAAGGCCAATTTCGTGCATACCCTAGAGAGAAAGAGGAATTTATTTTGTGCATTGATGTATGAAGATACTTGCCAAAAGAAAAAGAGGAAACAAATTTCCTATACAAGGAAAGAGGATTTCAGCCAAATGGGTCAAGGGAGAAGCAAGATAAAAGAGGAAACAAATCCAAGGACTTGCTCCTATAGCTTGCACGTCCAAGATAGAGAAAGGGAAGCCAATATTTGCTCATAATATGTGATATTCTATAGAAGAGGAAACTACCTTGTTGAAGGTAATCCCTCCCCTATAAATAGAGGCCTCATTCTCATTGTTTTCTCATTCCAAAGTTTAGAGATTGAGAGCTTCTCTCTCTAGACTTGGCCGATCCTCTCTCTCTCTCTCTCTCTCTCTCTCTCTCTCTCTCTCTTCAATTTCGGTTTAATTGTTTTGGCACCTAGGTCCTCATTTGACCTAGAGTTTAGCTCTGCGACTTCAAGACTCGTTCTTAAGTCGTAGTGTTTAAAAGTGTCCACTCACTGATTCCTTTTATTTTGAGTGATTTAGTGATAGAAACTTTCGTGGTTGCTCGAGTCGCCGAGGAAAGAAAGAAAGACGTGTTGCGAGGGAGACGAGTGTTGCAACTTTCCAAAAGCTTCTCAAAGTTCAAGCTTTAAGAAAAGTTAGTAAACTTCTATGCTCATAATAGTTTTATTTATATGTACTTGCTCTTTGTCTAGGTTAGTAAAAAACTATTTTTACTTGAAAAGAAAATTTTTAAAATTTCGCCGCTTAACGAAGCGTTAAACTTTTTCTTAAAGCCTAGATCAATTCCAACAGACTCATCCTTAGAGAGTGAGACTCCGTGCCTAAAGGGTGTTTGGCCATTCTTGGAGTCTTGCATCGAGAAGCGATCCATCACCTTATCAATATAAGATGCTTGAGAGAGCGACAGGGTCCGGTTTTTCCTATCTCGAAAGATTTGGATTCCCAGAATGTACGCGGCTTCTCCTAGATCCTTCATATCGAATCGCTTTGCCAGCCAGGCCTTAACCTCAGATAACTTACCCACGTCATTACCAATGAGTAGTATATCATCGACATATAGTACCAGAAACACAACTTTGCCTTCGTGTAATAACTTGTAAACACAAGGCTCATCTATTGACTGTTCAAAACCGAAGCTCTTTACAGTTTCATCGAATCTAATATTCCATGACCTAGATGCTTGCTTTAATCCATAAATGGACTTAAGCAACTCACAAACCTTGGTCTCTTGACCTTCTTCCACGAAACTGTCTGGTTGAGCCATGTAAATGCGCTCGTCAAGATCCTTCCCGGCGCCGGTGTCGGGAAGGATCCCACCCTCCCAGGTGAGGCTGCTGCGCAGGTGGCTAGCGACGCAAGAGGCCTGGGAGGCCTAGGCTTGGTCGAGCCTGAGCGCGTGCACGCTGGTGAGGGGTCGCCGGAGGCAGGCGACGCCGCTGGTTGGAGCGCCGGCGTCGGACACGAAGGGTGCCGGCCGGGCGACGTCGGCCGGGGGGCGGCGGCTGAGGCGCTGATCGTCCTAGTCCTAGGGGCTGGTGGGCTAGGGCTGCGCGAGGGGAGCCCACTTGGTCGTGGGTTGGGCCGCGCTGCTGGGCCGGATGCGCACGCCATCTGAACGGGCGCGAGCCTAGGTGGCCCAGGCGGTCCGAGCGCATGGAGAGGTGCCCCACTTGGGCTGGATGCTGGTGAGGCCGGCCCAATGGCCTTGGGCGCTCCACGTGGGGGCCTGGATGGGCCTGTCGGGCAAGACGTGCATGGAGGGGCCCGTTCGACCGGGCCGAGCGCGGGCGAGGCGGAGTTTCTGGCCAGCCCGGGTGCGGGCGAAGAAGCATGCCCGGCCGGCCCAACCATCGGCGGGGGAGGCCGCCTGGTGAGTCCTAGCACGGGCAAGGGAACCTAACCGGCCGGCTCGGGCGTGGGCGAGGGAACAAGATCAACCGGTCCCGAAAGCGCTGCGGACCTACGGAGCTCGGCGAACCCCGAAGGCTCAGGCGAGTCCCTTTTGCCTCGTTTGCCGGCGACGAAGGTGCGTACCCCGACCGCTCAAGAGGAGGAGCGCGCCTCATCGTTCCCTATCGGGGAGGCGGCGATTCGAGGCGGCTTCGGTTGTTCCGGGGTCGACTTCCCTAGCTCCCTTTCACTCGCGAGCTTCAGAGGTTTGAGGAAACGGTTCAGCATTCCGCTATCCGTATCGTTACTGCAACCGTTGCCTGAAGACCTTCCGACTCGCCCTCGGAAGGGGTATGCCGCCGTTCACAAGGCGAGTCTTCGCGGGGGGCTGCGATTGCCTTTTTAGTCTATGATCCAGGATCTCTTGGTCCGTCTCAACGTCCATGCGGCCCAGATGTCTCCATCCTTCTACCGCATGGTGGCCGCCTGCCACATGATGCTGCATCGAGCGAAGGGCCGGGCCGTGACGGCCGATGATATTAGGAACCTCGTGTCCGTCTTCGACGTCCCTGGGAAATCTGGCTTCTACAAGGTTCAACATCGGAAGCGGTTTCCCATCCTCACTAAGCTCACTTCTAAACATCGTTACCCTTGGGTGTGGGTATCCGAATCTGCCTTCGGGACGGCGCCTCTCACCTTCGGCCCCGTGGCCGATTACGTCATTGAGAGTTCCGAGCTCGCGCTCGTGGTCGGAGCAGTACCGGATCTCATGGCGACTACCGGGGTGGTTCGTACCCAAAGACGAAGGTCCCCGATGACCCGGACCCGGCGCGGAGGTCGTGGCAGACCCCGAGTCTGAGGCGGGGGGTTCGTCTGCTCCCCTCCCCGACGTGGGGGGTATTAACCATATACGCTTTTGTGCTATCGCATCTCCTTGTTGCTTGCGTTTATTCTTATGTTCTAATTGACTGACGCCTTTTCCTTTCTTTTGTAGATACCATGGTTTGAAACCGATCGTGCGCGCGAGAGCCGAGAGTAGAGCCCACTGCCGAAGCTCTGGCCGCGGCTCGTTCCCGAGTCGAGGCTCGTCACGGGGGATCGCCAGTGCGGGCGAGGAACGGACGATCTCTTCGAGCAAGCGACCGTCGTTGGACCACTTTTTCCTTCTTTGACGCCATGTTCCCTCCCCTGGATGACGAGCCACAGGTGGACGACCTGCGTCCCCAGGTTCCCGCGGAGGCTGCTCAGTCGACGAACCGCCCGCTTGACGGAGAGGCTACCGACGGGTCAGGCGCCCCTCGCCCCGAGGATGATGAGGAGCAGGTCGATTTCGGCTCAGAGTAGCCAACTTTATTTTAATCTTCCGCGCACTTATTTAGCGCTTGCATTATGTTTCCTTTCGGATACTCGTTATGTTTTTCCTTGTTGGATATTTGTCGTACTTTCGCGTTTTTCCCGTTGGGTTCTTTATGTGACACTGTTTGCTTTGGCTAAAGCTTCCTTGATTTATTATGCGTCTTATTTTCTCGATTCACTATGCTTAGCGTAATCGATCTGCGCAATCCGATTAGTGCGTGTCTTACGACCCTTGGTTTACTATATCTAGCGTAACCGGTTTGCACGGCTTACTGCCACACCTGGTGGTGGAGTTTCCCGCGGACGCGGGCTAGACCAGTTTCATCGGGCGGATGCGATTCTTTGCCGTCGATTAGTGACTCGCTGCCTATCGGCATGTGCGAGTTGGGTGGCTATCGCGCCCACCTTCCGGCCTGTACGCTACCTGTCGGCGTGCGTGTTGTGCACCGGAGTGGGTTTGAGGCGAGCGTAATTCCCAGTGATTGTGATACCTGTCGGTACATGCATCGTGTTTAGGGTCTTGGCTACCAAGATCAAGGATCCGGTGCGCGGATGTGATCGACCGATGCCGGTATGTGAGGCGTGGAATCGCGCGGGAGCGCCGCGCGAGAGACATACAGGGTCGGAGGTCCGGTGCGCGGATCCGATTTGTTGGCATTTCGCTACCTCTCGGTGCGTGAAGTGCTGGGTCGTGCATGCAGGGTCGGAGGTCCGGTGCGCGGATCCGACTTGCCGACATTTCGCTACCTCTTGGTGTGCGAAGTGTCGAGTCGTGCGAGGGCGTCGCACGAGGGATGTGTAGGGTCGGAGGTCCGGTGCGCGGATCCGACTTGTTGACATTTCGCCACCTCTTGGCGTGCGAAACGTGGAGTCGCGCAAGTGCGTCGCGCAAAAAATGTATACCTGTTACCCTCATTAGCCACCCAAGTTTCTTGTGTACTCGTAGATGAGACTAGAAATTATAATACTATAGGATAAAGGTTTCGAAGTGAAATGTAATTCAATTATCATGTCGAAATAGTCAAAAATTACATCCCCAGGACGTTGGCCTTACTTGAAACTTGAAATTGTCTTTGCTAAAATCGAAAATAAGATGAAAACAACAAAACATAGGGAAATCGGGAGTGGGCTTCTATTGGTAATATTGTCGTAGGTGCTCCGCGTTCCACGGGTGCGTGAATACGAGTCCCTCTAGGTTCTCGAGCTCGTATGTGCCGTTGTGGATGGCTCGGCGCACACGGTACGGGCCTTCCCAGGTGGAGCCCAGAATTCCCGCCCCTTGCACTTTGGTGTTTTGGAACACCCTTCTAAGGACGAGGCTTCCGTCGGCGAACTTCCGCAGCTTGATCTTGGAATTATAGTACTTCTCGACCTTTCTCTTTTGCGCGGCAAGGCGGGAGAGTGCGTCCGTCCTCTTCCCGTCTATGAGGTTCAGCTCGAGTCTAATTGCTTCATCGTTAGCGGCTTCTTCATACTCCTCGATGCGCAAGGTTGGCAGCTTGGTCTCGACAGGTACCACGGCCTCGACGCCGAACGCGAGAGCGAAATGGGTTTCACCGGTCGCATTTCGTGCGGTAGTTCGGTATGCCCACAAGACCATGGAAAGCTCGTCGGCCCAAGCCCCATTTCTTTCTTCCAGCTTCTTCTTCAGGTTTTCTTTGATTGTCTTGTTGACCGCCTCGACCTGACCGTTGGCTTGAGGATGGCGGGGAGAGGAGAAAGTCTTGTTGATGCGTATTTGTTCGTACATGTCCCGGAGGCGCGCATTGTCGAATTGCTTTCCGTTGTCGGTCACAATCGACGCGGGGATCCTGAAGCGGCAGACAATGTTCTTCCAAATGAAGCTCGTCGTGTTTGCCTCGGTGATCTTCGCCAACGGTTCGGCTTCTACCCACTTCGTGAAGTAATCGATGGCCACGATTGCGTGCTTGTACTGCCTCGGGCCCCCAGGCAGCTCTCCAATGAGATCGATTCCCCATTTCGCGAAGGGTCGAGGCACAATGATCGGGCACAACGGGGCCGGCGCTTGGCGCGGTACGTGGGCGAACCTTTGGCATTTGTCGCATTTTTTGGCCCATTCATGGGAGTCCTTTTTCAAGGTCGGCCAAAAATATCCGAGTCTCAGTAGTTTCAGTGCCAAAGATTGTCCAGCGGCGTGGTTTCCGCACACGCCTTCGTGTACCTCGCGGAGCGCTTTCTTTTCCTCGACTTCGGTCAGGCATCAAAGAAGGGGCATGGAGTAGCCTCTTTTGAACAAGTTGTATTCCTTCATTGTGTATTTCGGCGCCAAGCTTCTCAGCTTTCTGGCCTCTTCTTTATCTCTGGGGACGACTCCTCGCTTAAGGAATTCCATGAGTGGCGTCATCCATGAGGGGGGCGGAGTTCCATCAACTACCCCTACGTCGCCTCTAGAGACGTAGGGCCGGGTCAATACTTCTATCGGGACGCTGCCCTCTCCCTCCTCGTCTATCTCGGACGCCTCTCGAGATTGTTGGGAATATTGCCCACTTGAAGATAATGAATAAATGATTACTAAATTCGATAATAAGATTACTTTATTAGCATTATATGATTAGTGGGTTGAGTTCTAAACAATTAGAATCAATAACAACTATCTTCCATAGCCTCCGTATTAAACTGAGTCACGTGCTGGGCACTTGAGTTCGGGCGGTGAGCTAAAACGAGATCGATGACTGATATACGCCTGGAAAGCTATATCTAAAGTCATATATGTGGAACACATAGGTGAAGGCTGATCACTATGTGGGAGCATTCTACACTTGTGGTAAGTGTACGCCTTGGACAGGTCTTGGTTGTAGATGTGTCGTTTAAGGACCGTTACGACACACTAACCGAGGTCACTATGATGGTCACAGTGAGACTTGATCTAAATCTTGAAGTGATCATGGACACTGGGTTATGTTACTGAGCTCTTTGACTCATTCGCTAAAAGGCTATTCATGCTAATCACAACTTATGTCTTGGGAGTTTTCTCATAGCATAATTCGAGTGGGAAATGATTTACAGATACGGAATCCAGCCTTCCTGAAAGAAGGTTAATGTCCTCTCACCTAAGGATTGATTCCAGAACCGATAGTTTGCTAGCACTTTCGAAGTAAGTAACGTTCGAAAGAATCTTTCGCTGGGGAAGCAACAATGCTTAGGGCTGGTATGTATCAAGGGAAGTATAACGGAATAAATTGACTTCTCTCGATACGGGTTGAACAGTGGACACTCGTCACGATGAGTAAATATAATTCTAGTATAAAGGAGAGTTCAGTCTTGGCTTGCAAGGTGGAGTATTTGACCAAGATTAGACGAATCGATGGAAAAAGAGAAAGGACTATTTCGTCTTTTTCATCGGATTTGTTAAGCTTCTATTACTAGGTCCATAGTCCCCGATTCGGCTCTGATAAAGGCGGATAAGAACTTTCGTATAATAATGTTTATCATTATTAATCTCACTTGATGTAATTGTGATTGACAGCATTAATTCTGGAAAACGGGTATTCGTAGAATTAAATAAATATTTATGGTAGAATTGTTTATTTATTGTTTGATCAAGTAAATAAACAATTATTAATTATTTGTTTATTGTCGGACCAAGTAAATAAATAATTAATTGGGTTTTAAGCAATTGGGCCTTGCACACATGGAAAAGTCGAATTAGGTTTTTTGGCACTATGAATTGCGCAAATCACCTTGGCCGTGTGCCTAAAAAACCGAATTTTATAATATTGGTATTTACCAATATTTTCTCTTTAGTTGTTTAAATAAAGGAGAGAGAATAATATAAGATATTGTCTTTTATTTTCTCCTTATTTAAAGGAAAGTATTTAGGAGAATATATGAGAATATATTTAAAGGGAAATAATATATTCTCCTTTATTCTCTCACTAAATAAAATATTCTCTATTTAAATAGAGAATAATATCCCATAGATATTGATATGATGGATGAGAGAAAAAGTAGGATTCACTTGTTGAGATCCAATGGCCTAGATTTAATCCACCAGTGTGAACACAATAAAAGGAAATAAAATATTCTGGAAGATTCCATGAATATCTCCTTATACTACTATAAATAGGGGTTCATGAGAAGACAAAAATTAAGGATTTTGACCTAATAATTTCGTGGCTCTCCCTCTTGGCCGTGCGAAATTTTTTGCCTCTTCCCCTCGGAAATTCGTTTCCATTCTTAGTAAAATAAGAGTGAGATTTGAAACACCACGTTTCTCATCTAGTGAGATAAAGACTGTGCCCACTCATCTTTCTTATTCGTCTCGGAGATTACGTTTCGGAAGACTAAGGTGTCATCATCGAGTCCTTCATCAAGACGACGCAAGGAGTACGCGATTGGTTTAGGAGCGTTCTGTAGCTGAACCGAAAATCAATGTAAGTATTCGTTTTTCGCTCAAATCGGTTGCTTGATAAATATGCTCTCGTGAATTAAATTAATTAAACATAACTAAATCTTGTTAATTATAACCATAATTTAATTAGCTTATGATAAGCGTAATTAATTATTTTCCGCATTAATATGATTATGTAGTGGAATCATCTCAAACGAGTCGTATCAGAGCGATTGTTTGTGTCTGATACGAGCTTGATTCAACCAACAGGAACACCAGAATCACGCAGGTCACGCGTCCCTTCGCTAACTAAGTTTATCATGAGACGGGACGCAGCGCCTTCAGACATAGGTTGACCGGCACCCTCATCCGCGCCATGCCCAGTCGGCGCGCACTCCTCCCGAGGCTGAGGTGCGGGCGCGGTTGCGCCCAACTCGCCCTCTTCAAACCCTACTCCACTCCACTTGGATCCCCCTCCACGTGCAAAGGAACCTCCCCTAATCCCGAGAAGAGGTCGTCCTCTGCATGCTTAGAGTCTTGAAGCAAGAGAGAGAAATCTATCTCGGGATCCTCAGTTGAGAAAGGGAAGGGAATAACCATCGTGCAAAAGTGTAGAGAGAGAGAGAGAGAGAGAAAGAAAGAAAGTGGAAAAAATAGGAGAGTGGTGCCTGTATTTATAGACTCCTGAGGGGTAGGAATCCAAATCCTACTTCCACAAGGGGAAAAAAGGGAAAAAAAAACCCGTCAAAAGTCAACTTTTCCCATGCAAACGTGTCACCCCCATGCGCAGGGCGTGCACCACGCGGATATTCTGTGCGCCGCGCACCACCAAAAAAAATGTGTGTATCCACGCGATGGTGAGGACTTTGAAAATAAAGCTTCCTCAAACACTCGGGTAAAATTGAATGCCGAATCAAGCGCCCAAGCGCGCTCCCAGGGTTTTCTACCGAAAATATCCTACGCGTCCCGCGGGCCCGCCACAACAAGGGACTTTCGACTGAGAGTCTCTCACACCACCAAGGGAGAGAAAACACACATTCTCTCTCGGGTCACTCGATCCCAGAGTTCTGAGACCTCGCTGAGGACTCCTCTGCGCTCCGCCTTCTCTGTTGAGCACATCCTTCAGGCTCCGCGCTCATTCAGCGTTACATACGCCTTGAACTACGTTCTGTCCTGATCCCTGCTCACGAGGGTACGTAAGTAGCCTACACAGAAGGGCACGGTCACGGCTCCTATTCACTCCTTCTCCCCTCTGAGAAACCCTCCGTCTGGAGGAAACCCAACTCGAGACTTTCGAGTTCACACATTCGGCTCGAGTGCGGCCACTTGGTCCGACCTTGGGTCGTACCGCCCGAAGCTTTTAATAATTATTCATTTTCGTACGACAGCTACTATTAATATTTATTATCTCAATAATTTTCTTTAATGGTCTCTCTTTCCTCTGACAAGTAAATGAAAGAGCTACAAATTCTATTTATTAAGTACTTTCAATATTTATTAGCAATTTGTCTGTTATGAATATGAATTCCAATGGTTAATAAAGTACCACGTGTCATTATCACAAGAATCCACGTGCCATCATGGTAGCAAAAGCAGGAATAGGCTTAGGTTCTTATATTACTAGTTTTATCATCGCGCTACGCGCGAATGATTTGAGCATATTATAAATGATAATAGCAAGTAAAATTTGTAGATGTTAGTTTATGCTATCAAGATTCGCAAACAATGGGCACCAAAGAAATCGACAATTAAGAAAAAAAAACCCTTAAAAATCATGAACGAATAATAAAATGTAAAAAATTTATTTTGTACATTGATTAGACTTTCATGGGTAAATAAAACTTGCGTTCGCTTTCCAATGAAATATGGAGACACATATAAGGTGAAGGTAAATAAATATCAAAGAGAAAAAGAAAGAGAATTCGATAAAGGAAATGTAAAACTAACGTACCCTCAAAATAATGTATGTTATTGATATAATATAATATAGTATCAGTAATTATGATTATAAAATACTTAAAAAAAAATTACAAAAAATAAATTGATGAGAGAGGGAGGAAAAAAACAATATACATAAAAAAAAATTTCAAAATAGATTGAAAAAAAAACTAAAAAAAAATGATATAGTATAATTAAGAAAAAAAACCCTTAAAAATCATGAACGAATAATAAAATGAAAAAAATTTATTTTGTACATTGATTAGACTTTCTTGGATAAATAAGACTTGCGTTCGCTTTTCAATAAAATATGGAGACACATATAAGGTGAAGAGAAATAAATATCAAAGAGAAAAAAAATAGAATTTAATAAAAAAAATATAAAACTAACATACAGTCAAAATAATGTATTTTATTGATATAGTATAATATAGTATCAGTAATTATGATTATAAAATACATTAAAAAAAATTATACAAAATATATTGATGAGAGAGGGAGAAAAAAAACAATATAAATAAAAAAAAAATTAGGTGAAGGGAAATAAATATCAAAGAGAAAAAAAAATAGAATTTAATAAAGAAAATATAAAACTAACATATAGTCAAAATAATGTATGTTATTGATATAGTATAATATAATATCAGTAATTATGATTATAAAATACATAAAAAAAATTATACAAAATATATTGATGAGAGAGGGAGAAAAAAAACAATATCAATAAAAAAAAATTTACAAAATAAAAAAAATCTTAAAAAAAAAAAACTAAGAAGACGGAAGATCATCTTGGTTTTCTTCAGGTTTATTGAACGTATATTGGATATCAATTTTCTTGTATAGTTTTATACCCAGCTTTTCTCTCATTATATGTTGCACCGAGGGGCAAGAAATACATATAACATTTCTATAACATAAATAATAAACAAAAACTCCCCTCCCAACTCTCATCCACGTGGCGGCCTGTGGATGAGAGTTGGGAGGGGAGTTTTTGTTTATTATTTATGTTATAGAAATGTTATATGTATTTCTTGCCCCTCGGTGCAACATATAATGAGAGAAAAGCTGGGTATAAAACTATACAAGAAAATTGATATCCAATATACGTTCAATAAACCTGAAGAAAACCAAGATGATCTTCCGTCTTCTTTTTTTTGTTGTTGTTGTCTTCGTTGGCGTCCACTAATAAAACTAAGTCAATTTAATCATATTAATTTATTTTTAAATAAAAATAAACTAGTATTATAGTAATTAAATAAAACGATGGCATCACGTATTTTGATCAAAAGAATGGCACCAAAAAGAAATAGAAGAATTCATATATATAAGAGATTTTGTAACGAATTAGCCATTTCATAAGGGGGAAGTTAAAATTTTGGCCAAACTATCAATTCTATTAAGGAAATAGCCAATAAATGTATCATCTTCCTATTTTACCCTTTTGTAACTGATTACAGAGTTGTTCTTGTTCCTGTATCTTCACTTCTGCGATTCTGATCCTCTCTGCGTCTCACTCCTTCGACGAGAACGGAGACGATTGTTTTGCCCGCCTCCATCGCCGCCCAAAGCTAACCCTAACCTTAGCCCATCGAAGACCCAACCTTTGATCCACATCGGCCAACGGAGAAGAGCGTCGAACAGAGCCAGATCCGAGGGACGGCGAGTCGACGGGATCGCCCACGCGCCGCCGCTTCGGAGAAGGGGAAATGGCTTCTCCAGGCGTTTGCCGTCGTTCCCGGTGCCGGAGTCGAGCTCCGCGACGGCGATTGCGTCAAGATCGGCGAGGCGACCTCGATCTTGGCCAAATCTGAGACAGGTATGTTGTTTTTCAAATGGTAAATATTATTTACTATCGAACGGCGATTTGTAAATATTATTTACTATCAAGGTTATGATTTGGACAAATTGGAACGAGCCGACGAGTATGTGTAACATTACTAGAGTTATTTTTCATTTTGCATGTTTTACTATGAAAGATGAAGAGAAGAGATCACACTATAAACGATATTGACTTTCTCGCTTCAAGATGTTGGCTTTTTCAAATGGTAAATATTATTTACTATCGAACGGCGATTTGTAAATATTATTTACTATCGAACGGCGATTTGTAAATATTATTTACTATCGAACGGCGATTTGTAAATAATATTTACTTATCATTTTTATGAATAATCTAACCCAAAATCGTTCGGAGATGACGTCTAGGGTTCAGTTAATAATATTTACTTACAATTTAATGGTTAATCTAACACAAAATTCAGCGGGGATGAGGTCTAGGGTTTCAGTTTGGGTGTTTTATGAGATCGCAAAGAATTGTTAATAATATTAACTAACCAATTTACTTCGTCGGCGCCGGAAGTGGAGAGATTGAAGGATTTGAAATTACCAGAGATTGAAGGTTGAGATACTCACCATTTTTTCTTCGTCGACTTCGGAAGTGGAGAGATCGTCGGTTTCGTGTTCGCGAATGAGGGTAAAAGAAATTCGTTTGGCGGAGAGGTTTGTTTCGAATGAGGGAATTGTGTTTTGTGCTCTATTATTTGAACTAAGGGTAATATAGGAATATTAAATTGTTTGGTAGTGGATTGGGCTACTTACTTAAATTTTGTGATAGTTGGGCTATAATTTTAATAGAGGGGGTCAATTTGGGCTAGATACCTAGCCGCCCCTATATATAATGACGGGTGTGACTTATTAATAACTAAGAAGCATATATGAGACTACCGATCGATATATTAACACCGAATATGCATCATAACTATCAGAAATATATATATATATATATATATATATATATATATATATATATATATATATATATATATCAAATTCAAAAGAAAATAAAATTAATAAGAATATGAACGTAGTTCATATATACATTTTAAAACTATAATTCCCAAAAAAGAAATCCAACAACTTTAAATTAAATATATCTAGAAGAAAAAAAGTAGAGGATAATATTACATTGAAGTTTTTGATGATGTCGATTTCATAAAATAAAAAACTTCCCAACCATTATTATACATATACAGAGAACGTGTAATATCATATAGATAGATATATATATATATATATATATATATATATATATATATATATATATATATATGATCGTCCTTTCTCTCTCTCTCTCTCTCTCTCTCTCTCTCTCTCTCTCTCTCTCTCTCTCTCCCTCTCTCTCTCTCTCTCTTTCTCTATATATGTATTATAAACCCTACTACTTATTAAACTTCAAAATATCAGTCTCGCAGCCGAGGTACTGAAACGGGAAGAGTGTCTGGGTTGAAGCTGTAGGAGCGGGATGATGATCGGATGACGATGAAGGGTGACACTTGGCGGCTTGATGATGATGAATCAGGTTGTTGCTTTGGTGGTGGTGGTGGTGACTGTTGTTGTTATTGAGGAGTTTGTCAAGGAAGGTCCAATCTCCGCCATTGAAAGGGCGGTGATCAGAGGTGAGAGTGAGAAGGTTGTGATGAGTGGAGTGGAGGTTGAACGGGGTCGGGACGGAGGAGGGCTCATCGGGGACGGTGTACAGCTGTGGGAGGTGCATTGAGGCATCAAAAGGAGCACTATTACTCGTGTTGTTATGATGATGATGATGATCATAGAGAGCTTGTTGATGATGATGTTCTAGTGATATTGGAGCACTTGCCTTCATGTGTGGATTCATGTTGTTGTAGGAGATGTTATTATTGCCTTCTTGATTGTTGATACCACCGATTTCTTGTTGGAAACTAGCACCACCACCACCATTGCAATTACCTCTGATATGGTTCTTCTTCTTGAACACTCTACACACAACCCAACCATCTTCCTGCTCATACAAATATCACTCTCATCAGATTAAATAGTACATAATCTTACTTTATTTGAATGGTGTAATATGAAACACAATGCCTAAAGAGAGGGGTTAATAATTAGTTTAAGAAAATGACCTTTAAATAACGAAGAGGTGATTGGCTAACTTCTACTTTATTTCTATTTTCAAAAAATAAAACGCAAAAGCACGCATAGAGAAAAACACAATGGATTTTGAGACGAAACTCCACAAACAGGCCTAAACCTAAGATACTGACATTAGAATGATCAGTTTTGAGAGTTTATACACAATGATAGAAAGCTACTATAAATTAAGTACCTGAACGTGATCGGAGTTGTTGGTGTCGTTGTCATCGAGGCGGTACTCGTGCATGATCCAGTCAGTCTTGTGGCCGTGAGGAGCGCGGCCGGTGTAGAAAACTAGGGTTTTCCTCATCCCGATCCTCTTAGCGTCGCTGAGGTGGATGGCCTTGTCCCTCCCCGTCGCCTTCCAAAACCCGGCCGCTGTGGCCCGGTTCGTCCTCGTCCCCGTCGGGTACTTCTTGTCCTTGTGGCTGAAGAAATACCACTCGTTTTGCGGCCCCGACCCGATCCGGCATTTCTCTACACCACAACAACAATACCAAAAAAAAGAAAGATTAGTGACACAACTAACTAGCAAATAAAAGAGGATATATATATATATATATATATATATATATATATATATATATATATAATCGTATTACCTTTGAGGTCCCAAGGTTCGAGCTTGTTGAGATCGATTTCTCGGATGACGTCGAGATCGATGGCTTCGAAGGAGACCTTCTTGCGGAGGTAATAGTAGAGCAGCTCCTCGTCTGTTGGGTGGAATCTAAACCCTGGTGGCACTGTTAGTTGTCCGTTTCCGCTTCCCCCCATATTCATTTTTGCTTCTCTTTTTAATTTATACTTTAATTACTAATTACTCCTGTGTAAGAAATTCATCGTCAGGACACACAAATTGATGTCTTGGATCCATATATTATTTATATGAATAACAATCTTCTGCATATAAAAATTGAAGCCATTATTTAAATTTATATTAATCGACTCTCGCAATTCAATAAACAAGGTACATTATGAGATTCAGCAACGGTTTCATAAATATAGAAGATTATATGGATATATAATTCTGATCAGGGGATAAAAAGAATACGCATATTTCTTGGAACTTATGTAGTCTACATATCTGGGTACCTAGTATTATGTGCACCTATTTGCTATACCATGCATGTGTACAAGTATATAAAATGGAAATATTGATGAATAAACATAAGGCCTCAAATTTAACTAGGATACACAGGTGATAAAACCTTTTAGCTTGGCCTGACTTGCAATAAGCTTACCATAAGTAAGAACTTCAATGAAACCCTTGAAAATGTTCTCGAAGTAGGGTTTCAAATGTAGTACGGTGTATATGGCTTCATTATTATGTTATGGTTCTAGTTGTGACAAGAAGGCCAAAGTATAGATGCCCTTATTACTAATCCATGCAAGTACTCCATAGAGTGCTTCTCTTGTTTGTCTTTAGCTCTAGAGATCACGAACTAAGAAACTGAACTAAGAACAAAGCTACACGCGAACATGTATGTGTACTAAAAACGAGATGTGTATGTAAATCCTCAGATGTAGTCTATGTCGAAATAACTACTGTAATATTAGTGAAAGAGACAAGAATATTAGCTACAACGATAAGCTCAAGAAAAACAAAAAATATACAGCGGGAAAGATAAAGAGAATAAGAAGAGGAACGGGGTAGATGGGAGTTTAAGAAATATAGCAAACCTGGAGAGAATTTGAAGCAGGTGATTAATTAGGGTTTTCTTGAATGACAAAGAGCCTCTCAGAAATTAGGCCGACAGATATGGTTTAACACTTCTTGGCTTCAAGGGCACGATGTGTTGGACTTGGTTTAAAGACACATTTCTAGAGAGAGAGAGAGAGAGATGTGGATCAGTGCCGTATTGCTGGCTCAAAGGAAATGGGCACAGAAATAAAGACAAGGAAACAATAATACTATATTCACTCTTAGTTATTAAAATATTATTTTCTGAATCCAAATAAAAAAGATGTAAAAGAAAGGTATGAATACTTATAGGGATTCATTTAGTGGTAAAAAAAAAGGTAATTTAGCAAAATAATCTATTTAAACGTTGGAAATTGCTAAATAGTCAAAGTTTGATAAATAATAGATAAATAACCAATTTTATATATTTATAAACGTAAATATTAAATAAATAGTCATTGTCATATTAAGTCACGTCATCATTTATGACTATTTATCAAATATTGGCTATTTAGCAATATAAAACGTTTAAATTGGTTATTTTTCTAATTTTTTGTAAAAAAAAAAAAAAAGGGTTAATTTATTTATGGTTCTAGCGAGATGAACTGTATAGTATAACCATCGATAAATAGTATGTAAAAAAATGACTAATTAGATCTCATATCTGCATGATCATATATCAGTTGCACATTTCAACTGTACTAGCTCGAACTCCTGACCACAAACAAAAAAAAAAAAAAAAAAAAACGCTGTGCTTGAGCCATATTACACGTGATTTTAACACTTTACGACGTGTCGTAACTGCTGCCTATTTTTCTTAAAGCCTACCGTCTATGAATTTTGAAAATTTGACATATAGTTTTTTTTTGTCTTAACTTTCATTGTTTATTTTTGGATAAAATCTATAGCGTGAACCAGTTGACCTTATCATTCAGGATAACATAATACAAAAAAAAAAAAAATAATAAGGACTCCAATTGGTGGACAATACAAAGATTAATTACATTGGATACATATTGCTAATAGACAACATTTAGTGTAAAATCACATGAATCGATCATTTTGTCCTAAAAAAAAATAAAAAGCCGCAAAGATCGTAGACTTGGTATTATGTAAAAAGAAAAAGTGATGGGAATTAGGTAAAATTGTCACATATGTTAAGTTTCAAAGTTCAAGGATTATTTAGTCATAAAAAATAATAGAGATTAATATATCAAACCCATAAACTTTTCAGACACGATAAATGCAAATAGACAATATTTCTTCATAAGACTGACAATGGCTAGTAATTTCGGTGAGAGGAAAAAAAAATTGTAAAGATTATGTGAAATCATAAAAAAATAAAAATAAAAAGTAGCGAAGGAAGGGAAATGAAGGAAATTTTGTACATTGAAACAAGTTATAGGGGGGTGGGCGTGATGTCGGGTTCTCATTAAGAAAATAAATATTTGAACATGAAAATAAATTATATGATTGTGAAAAGAGTTTTGATAAATGCCGTTGAATGTGAGACCTTTTTCCTCAATACCGCCTCATAAAGATGAAAAATATGTATGTACATGGTTATAAATTATACCCAATCTAACATTTTACTGTACTACTATATATTAAATATGCAGCTTGTATTATTTATTTATTACAGATATCTGCTCATTTAACATCAATGGACTATAGTTTCCGTCTTTATCTATCACATTCAATATCTATGTAACGATCTATTTACATGTCAGATGGTCAAGAGTCAAAGAAGAATAAAGCATTTTAGCTTTTGTTTCTTTGTGTGATTTAAGAGTCACTTTATAGAGTTGAAAATGAATACCATATTTTGTTTGTATCATATCCCGGTTTATTATATATTTGCTTCTCTATTTGTTCCCCTAGGCTGTTAGAATTTAAAGCTTAATTTCCTCCTCCTGCCTGCGTATTTCGCTCACATCTTTGATTTTATTTTTTTTCACACTTAGGTTAGGATTTTGACCACATATATTTTTTTTTTTTTGCATCAATTTAGATTCGACCACATAAGTTCCAAAACAAACTCACCGGATATAGAGTTTGACCAATAGATAGGCCACGCAAATAATTACATTGGACCATACTTAAACTTTTTTATTATTTATTTATTTATTATATAAACTCATTCAAACTGCTTATAATATATTGACCAAAAAGGAAATTTAATTTACATGATCATCTACTTTTATAAGTTACGAAATAGTTTCATTTTATAACAAAATTTGTGTTCTATTATTAAAATATATGTTGTCGCTGTTTTTTGGACAACCATTTAGGAGCCCAAAGTGGTTAGACCCAAGGCCAGACCAAGTGGTCTCACTTCGGCTCGAGCGTGTCGGACTTGGTATCCCAAGTCGTCCCTTAGCTATTGTTGTAGCTGTTTTTCGGACAACTATTTAGGAGCCCAAAGTGGTTAGACCCAAGGTCAGACCAAGTGGTCTCACTTCGGCTCGAGCGTGTCGGACTCGGTATCCCGAGTCTTCCCTTAGCTGTGAATGTCCCTTGAGTTCGTCAGAGTACCTGAAAAGGAGTAAAGAACAGGTGAACTAGGAAGGGAAAACAGAGGGGGTGCCTCTGTTTACCTCTCCGACGCTCAACATTAGTAGGATTGAGGTGGAATATAGAGGTTTTAGAGGTGGTGAGAGGCCAAAGATGAGCGAAACGAGTGAAGTACGAGTTCGACAGCGTTTCGGGACTCAAAATTGGATTACCTGGGTCAAGGGAGGGACCCTTGTATTTATGGGCGGCCAAGAGGTGGTTTGAAGACCCCTTGGCCGAGTGAGCAAGCTTGAGTCGGCCATTGACCCCCTGAATGGTTGGGTCGGCCAATGGCCGAGTGAACATGGTGGTGAGGTTCACTCGGCCATTGGCCGAGTGAAAAGCTTGGGGCCGGCTGAGGTTCACTCGGCCAATGGCCGAGTGAACTGCTTTGGAGGTTCACTCGGCCATTGGCCGATGAACTGTATGGCCGGTTGAAGGTTCACTCGGCCAATGGCCGAATGAACTACTGGAAGGTTCACTCGGGCATTGGCCGAGTGAACTGCTGGAGGGTTCACTCGGCCATTGGCCGAGTGAACAGCCTGGCCGGCTGAGAGTTTCACTCGGCCATTGGCCTAGTGAATAGCCTGGCCGGCTGAGAGTTTCACTCGGCCATTGGCCGAGTGAACAGCCTGGCCGGCTGAAGGTTTCACTCGGCCATTGGCCGAGTGAAGGAGTTGGACCTTCGGCCAGCCATTGGCCGGCTGACCCTTGGGTCGGCCATGGCCGACTGAACCTGACCTTTGGGCTGGCCATTGGCCGGCTGAGCCTTGGGCCGGCAATGGGTTGGCTGGGCCCTGGGCTGGCCATTGGCCGGCTGAGCCTTGGGCCGACCATGGGTTGGCTGGGCCTTGGGCCGACCATGGATTGGTTGGGTCGGCCAGTGGCCGAGGCAAGGTTTCGCCGTCCGAGGCCTCGCGCCGGTCGCGCGGGTCGAAGTGACACCTTTGTCCTCGTCGGTCCGAGACGGGCCGATAACATTAGCCCCCCGAGTTTTCGGTCGAGCGTAGGTCGAGTGGAAACTCAATGCTAACGCCGGCGTGCGGACGCGGGACGAATGCTCTCGGGTTTGCGAGCGTGCCGCAAATGGGCTTTTAATGCATCCCGAGGGAAAGCCTCTGTGCGTCGCGAGGGATGGCCTCTGTGCGTCGCGAGGGACGGCTTTTGTGCGTCACGAGCGTCGCCTTTGTGCGTCGCGAGGGCAAGCCTTTGTGCGTCGCGAGGGATGGCTTTTGTGCGTCACGAGGGACGGCCTTTGTGCGTCACGAGGGACGGCTTTATGCGTGTCTTATGTTCTCGACATACTATCGTAGTCGATTCGCACGGTTGTGTCGGTGCGTGTCTTATTTTCTCGACTTACCAGTGGAGGCGTAATCGATTTGCGCGACTCGGGCCTCGGGGGCCCCGGTGTCACGTTCGTGTGACCGGTTTTCCCGCGGACGCTGGCTAGACCAGATACGTCCGGCGGACGCAAGCCTTTGAAACCCATTTGTGACTCGCTGCCTTTCGGATCACGAGCTGGGCAGCGAGCGCGGTGCCATATTTGTGTGGCCGGGTTTCCCGCGGACGCTGGCTAGACCAGATACGTCCGGCGGACCCAAGCCTTTGAAACCCATCTGCGACTCGCTGCCTTTCGGCTCACGAGCTGGGCGGCGAGCGAGATGCCACATTTGTGTGGCCGGGTTTCCCGCGGACGCTGGCTAGACTAGATACGTCCGGCAAACGCAAGCCTTTGAAACCCATCTGTGACTCGCTGCCTTTCGACTCACAAGCTGGGCGGCGAGCGCGATGCCACATTTGTGTGGCCGGGTTTCCCGCGGACGCTGGCTAGACCAGATACGTCCGGCGGACGCAAGCCTTTGAAACCCATTTGTGACTAGCTGCCTTTCGGCTCACGAGCTGGGCGACGAGCGCGATGCCACATTTGTGTGACCGGGTTTCCCGCGGATGCTGGCTAGACCAGATACGTCCGGCGGACGCAGGCCTTTGAAACCCATTTGTGACTCGCTGCCTTTCGGCTCACGAGCTGGGCGGCGAGCGCGGTACCACATTTGTGTGGCCGAGTTTCCCGTGGACGCTGGCTAGACCAGATACGTCCGGCGGACGCAAGCCTTTGAAACCCATCTGTGACTCGCTGCATTTCGACTCACGAGCTGGGCGGCGAGCGCGATGCTACATTTGTGTGGCCGGGTTTCCCGCGGACGCTGGCTAGACCAGATACGTCCGGCGGACGCAAGCCTTTGAAACCCATCTGTGACTCGCTGCCTTTCGGCTCACAAGCTGAGCGGCGAGCGCGATGCCACATTTGTGTGGCCGGGTTTCCCGCGGACGTTGGCTAGACCAGATACGTCCGTCGGACGCAAGCCTTTGAAACCCATTCGTGACTCGCTGCCTTTCGGCTCACGAGCTGGGCGGCGAGCGCGGTGGCACATTTGTTTGGCCGGGTTTCCCGCGGACGCTGGCTAGACCAGATACGTCCGGCGGACGTAAGCCTTTGAAACCCATCTGTGACTCGCTGCCTTTCGGCTCACGAGCTGGGCGGCGAACGCGATGCCACATTTCTGTGGCCGGGTTTCCCGCGGACGCTGGCCAGACCAGATACGTCCGGCAGACGCAAGCCTTTGTAACCCATTTGTGACTCACTGTCTTTCGGCTCACGAGCTGGGCGGCGAGCGCGGTGCCACATTTGTGTGGCCGGGTTTCCCGCGGACGTTGGCTAGACTAGATACGTCCGGCGGACGCAAGCCTTTGAAACCATCTGTGACTCGCTGCCTTTCGGCTCACGAGCTGGGCGGCGAGCGCGATGCCACATTTGTGTGGCCGGGTTTCCCGCGGACGCTGGCCAAACCAAATACGTCGGGCGGACATTAGCCTTTGTAACCCATTTGTGACTCGCTGCCTTTCGGCTCACGAGCAGGGCGGCGAGCGCGGTACCACATTTGTGTGGCCGAGTTTCCCACGGACGCTGGCTAGACCAGATACGTCCGGCGGACGCAAGCCTTTGAAACCAATCTGTGACTCGCTGCCTTTCGGCTCACGAGCTGGGCGGCGAGCGCGATGCCACATTTGTATGGCCGGGTTTCCCGCGGACGCTGGCTAGACCAGATACGTCCGGCGGACGCAAGCCTTTGAAACCCATTTGTGACTCGCTGCCTTTCGGCTCACGAGCTGGGCGGCGAGCGCGGTGCCACATTTGTGTGGCCGGGTTTCCCGCGGACGCTGGCTAGACCAGATACGTCTGGCGGATGCAAGCTTTTGAAACCCATCTGTGACTCGCTGCCTTTCGGCTCAGGAGCTGGGCGGCGAGCGCGATGCCACATTTGTGTGGCCGGGTTTCCCGCGGATGCTGGCTAGACCAGATACGTCCGGCGGACGCAAGCCTTTGAAACTCATCTGTGATTCGCTGCCTTTCGGCTCACGAGCTGGGCGACGAGCGCGATGCCACATTTGTGTGGCCGGGTTTCCCGCGGATGCTGGCTAGACCAGATACGTCCGGCGGACGGAGGTCTTTGAAACCCATTTGTGACTCGCTGCCTTTCGGCTCACGAGCTTGGCGGCGAGCGCGGTGCCACATTTGCGTGGCCGGGTTTCCCGCGGACGTTGGCTAGACCAGATACGTCCGGTGGACGCATGCCTTTGAAACCCATCTGTGACTCGCTGCCTTTCGGCTCACAAGCTGGGCGGCGAGCGCGATGCTACATTTGTGTGGCCGGGTTTCCCGCGGACACTGGCTAGACCAGATACGTCCGGTGGACGTATGCCTTTGAAACCCATCTGTGACTCGCTGCCTTTCGGCTCACGATCTGGGCGGCGAGCGCGATGCCACATTTGTGTGGCCGGGTTTCCCGCGGACGTTGGCTAGACCAGATACGTCCGGCGGATGCAAGCGTTTGAAACCCATTTGTGACTCGCTGCCTTTCGGCTCACGAGCTGGGCGGCGAGCGCGGTGCCACATTTGTGTGGCCGGGTTTCCCGCGGACGCTGGCTAGACCAGATACGTCCGGCGGACGCAAGCCTTTGAAACCCATCTGTGACTTGCTGTCTTTCGGCTCACGAGCTGGGCGGCGAGCGCGATGCCACATTTGTGTGGCCGGGTTTCCCGCGGACGCTGGCTAGACTAGATACGTCCGGCGGACGCAAGCCTTTGAAACCCATCTGTGACTCGTTGCCTTTCGGCTCACGAGCTGGGCGGCGAGCGCGATGCCACATTTGTGTGGCCAGGTTTCCCGCGGACGCTGGCTAGACCAGATACGTCCGGCGGACGCAAGCCTTTGAAACCCATCTGTGACTTGCTGCCTTTCGGCTCACGAGCTGGGCGGCGAACGCGATGCCACATTTGTGTGGCCGGGTTTCCCGCGGACGCTGGCCAGACCAGATACGTCCGGCGGACGCAAGCCTTTGTAACCCATTTGTGACTCGTTGTCTTTCGGCTCACGAGCTGGGCGGCGAGCGCGGTGCGACATTTGTGTGGTCGGGTTTCCCGCGGACGCTGGCTAGACCAGATACGTCCGGCGGACGCAAGCCTTTGAAACCCATCTGTGACTCGCTGCCTTTCGTCTCACGAGCTGGGCGGCGAGCGCGATGCCACATTTGTGTGGCCGGGTTTCCCGCGGACGCTGGCTAGACCAGATACGTCCGGCGGACGCAAGCCTTTGAAACCCATTTGTGACTCGCTGCCTTTCGGCTCACGAGCTGGGCGGCGAGCGCGGTGCCACATTTGTCTGGCCATTCCACCTCACGAGCGTGGCACCCTTGCGCATGTCGTGTGATAGGTGGGGTTAGGTGTAGACTTGATCCCCCGGCGAGTGTGGCACCTTAGTGCACTGGTCGCGTTTTCGGGTTGAGTCTCTGGGGTCGAGTCTTGTGCCCTTTGTGAATGCGACGCCATGGGGAGCGCGTCACGCTTGGGGACTCAATTGGTCCATTCTTTCTCTCACGAGAGCATCGTGGAGCGAATTTTGGTTTACCCTTTTTGGGCGATTTTTGTTGGTTGTGTGAGAGCATTTAGATTTATCATTGAATCTTGTGAGTCTATCGTTGACTGGTGACTCAGGAAGTTGTAGGTTCTTGACACGGGTACTTTCAAGTTGATTCGTGGATTTTGGGACTCAACTTGAGGAATAGAATCGACTCGAGGAGTTACACGTAAGGTCGACTCGAGGACCAGTAAGGTGTAGAGCTGGCACGAAGACTTATTAGTCGACTCGTGGACCCGGACCTGTCCTCGAGGAGTCGTGTAGAGCCGGCACGAGGAGTAGTTTGTCGACTCGTGGACTTGGAACTCGACTCGAGGGGTGAACTCAACTCGAGGAGAAACGTAGAGTCGGCACGAGTAGTGGCTTGTTGACTCGTGGACTCGGTACTCGACTCGAGGAGTGAACTCAACTCGAGGAGAAATGTAGAGTCGGCACGAGGATTAGCTAGTCGGCTCGTGGACTCGGTACTCGACTCGAGGAGTGAACTCAACTCGAGGAGAAATGTAGAGTCGGCACGAGGAGTAGCTAGTCGGCTCGTGGACTCGGTACTCGACTCGAGGAGTGAACTTAACTCGAGGAGAAGTGTAGAGTCGACACGAGGAGTAGCTAGTCGGCTCGTGGACTCGGTACTCGACTTGAGGAGTGAACTCAACTCGAGGAGAAGTATAGAGTCGGCACGAGGAGTAGCTCATCGACTCGTGGACTCGATACTCGACCCGAGGAGTGAACTCAACTCGAGGAGAAATGCGTAGATCGTCTCTCTCTGGGACATCCGGCCTAACCATCGGCCCCTTGAGACTTTGTTATGCTTTTAATTTTATTTTTCTTTTTGAGTTGTTTAGTTGATTGGGTATTGATCCCTGTTAGCCCCCCGAGTTTCTTGCGTTTGTGAGACGAAGAACAAGAAACTCTCGTGTTGGAGGTATACAATGGTGTGTGTCGCCATGTATAGGATAACTCTTTATTGCAATAAGGGGGTCGTTACAGGTTGTCATGGCACTTGGCCTTTTTTTGAAAAAATAAAATTGCATAATTGAAATGAAGCGATTACAAAGTCGAGCGAGTTCGGGCGTGAGTTTAATGGTCGAAGCTGCGACAATCATGGCTTGCTAGCAGATGCGACGAATTCCTTGAAGTCCCCACCTCGAATTAGGGAATCAATTCGCTTCCTAAGTTGGTCGCATTCAATTGTCGTGTGCCCGTGATCACGGTGATACTCGCAACGTTTGTTCTTGTCTCGCGTTGCGGGGTCCTTCTTCATCGGAGGCGGGGATCCAAACTTCTCTCTGTGTAAGCTCAGGATCCTGTCAGGTGTCGCGTTGAGAGGGACGAAGGACTGCTTCGGGGATGGAGAAGGGTGGTCATTAGGGACTTGACCATTTCTACGCCTCTTCTTTCGCGAGCCGGGACCGGCGGCCGGTGTCGTGAGTGTGGCATCGCGCTTTTTGTTGGATGCACGGTCAGCAACGTCGGGTGGTTAGTGTCCCAAGGCAGCCTCTCTCACGGTCTCGCATCGGGCGTCGAGTTTCTCTCTCAAGTCGCATCCACGGGATTCCCTTCGGGAATCGAGATGGTCTCTCAAGTCTCCGTTGGCCGTCCCTATCACCCTCGGCAAGGATACGTCGTTCAGGTGACGTCCTCGATGGGTGCCACGACCTTCGGTGTCGTCGCCCAATTGGAGGCCTTGGACGCGCTTGGAGCGTCCCTTTTTGGACCTTGAGATTGAGCATCCTCGAGCGTTGCGCGATCTTTGACGTCTCGATGCGGTCTCTCGAGGGTGTCCCCTTGAGAGCGCATGTGTTTGTTCGCTCGACGGTGGATGCCTTGACGCGGTCGCCTGAGGGAGTCTCCTCGAAGGCGTGCGTGCGCGTTCACTTTCTTGAATAGCGTGGTCGAGGTTTATCTCGCTGGTTCTCGACTTCGCCACGTAATCGGGGTCTTTCTCGTCACGGTCGACGTAGTTGTTGGAGTCGAGGAGGTCGGCGATGAGCGCTCCGGTGACGCCGGGATGGTCTAGGAGCTCGGCGAGCCTTCGAGCCGTGTCCTCTCGGACTGCGGCCTCGGGGTCATTCGTCGGGTCTCGGGGCTGGCTCTCATTATCATGAGGTTGCCCTTCAAGATGGTGCGCAGAGCTTTGGAGGTCGTGCCTCGAGCTAGTCGCTCGGGCGCCCACGGAGGTGGCGGGGACACGACTCATCTCTCGAGAGTCGTAGAAGTAGCAGGAGAGAGGAATGGAAGGGAGAGCGTCGCCAAGGTCGGGAGGTCCCCTTCTTCTAGCGCCAAAATGTTGTCGCTGTTTTTTGGACAACCATTTAGGAGCCCAAAGTGGTTAGACCCAAGGCCAGACCAAGTGGTCTCACTTCGGCTCGAGCGTGTCGGACTTGGTATCCCAAGTCGTCCCTTAGCTATTGTTGTCGCTGTTTTTCGGACAACTATTTAGGAGCCCAAAGTGGTTAGACCCAAGGCCAGATCAAGTGGTCTCACTTCGGCTCGAGCGTGTCGGACTCGGTATCCCGAATCTTCCCTTAGCTGTGAATGTCCCTTGAGTTCGTCAGAGTACCTGAAAAGGAGTAAAGAACAGGTGAACTAGGAAGGGAAAACAGAGGGGGTGCCACTGTTTACCTCTCCGACGCTCAACATTAGTAGGATTGAGGTGGAATATAGAGGTTTTAGAGGTGGTGAGAGGCCAAAGATGAGCGAAACGAGTGAAGTACGAGTTCGACAGCGTTTCGGGACTCAAAATTGGATTACCTGGGTCAAGGGAGGGACCCTTGTATTTATGGGCGGCCAAGAGGTGGTTTGAAGACCCCTTGGCCGAGTGAGCAAGCTTGAGTCGGCCATTGACCCCCTGAATGGTTGGGTCGGCCAATGGCCGAGTCAACATGGTGGTGAGGTTCACTCGGCCATTGGCCGAGTGAAAAGCTTGGGGCCGGCTGAGGTTCACTCGGCCAATGGCCGAGTGAACTGCTTTGGAGGTTCACTCGGCCATTGGCCGAGTGAACTGCATGGCCGGTTGAAGGTTCACTCGGCCAATGGCCGAGTGAACTGCTGGAAGGTTCACTCGGCCATTGGCCGAGTAAACTGCTGGAGGGTTCACTCGGCCATTGGCCGAGTGAACTGCTGGAAGGTTCACTCGGCCATTGGCCGAGTAAACTGCTGGAGGGTTCACTCGGCCATTGGCCGAGTGAACAGCCTGGCCGGCTGAGAGTTTCACTCGGCCATTGGCCGAGTGAACAGCCTGGCCGGCTGAGAGTTTCACTCGGCCATTGGCCGAGTGAACAGCCTGGCCGGCTGAAAGTTTCACTCGGCCATTGGCCAAGTGAACAGCTTGGCCGGCTGAAGGTTTCACTCGGCCATTGGCCGAGTGAAGGAGTTGGACCTTCGGCCGGCCATTGGCCGGCTGACCCTTGGGTCGGCCATGGCCGGCTGAAGCTGAGCCTTGGGCCAGCCATGGCCGGCTGAAGCTGAGCCTTGGGCCGGCCATTGGCCGGCTGAGCCTTGGGCCGGCCATGGGTTGGCTGGGCCCTGGGCCGGCCATTGGCCGGCTGAGTCTTGGGCCGGCCATGGGTTGGCTGGGCCTTGGGCCGGCCATGGGTTGGTTGGGCCGGCCAGTGGCCGAGGCAAGGTTTTGCCGTCCGAGGTCTCGCGCCGGTCGCGCGGGTCGAAGTGACACCTTTGTCCTCGTCGGTCCGAGACGGACCGATAACAATATAAATGTAATACCAACGTTGTCCAAATAATTGATATTTGTGTTACGTGCACATTTGATATAGATGTATTTGAATTCTAAAAGAGAATTTAGAAGGAATAAGTTATTAGATATTATCAGTAGTATAGTACTATTAATTAGTATTTCCTTTCAGAAGTAATCATGGCAAGCAATATCAAATAATGATGATTACGCCCTAATGTACATCTAATCATAATCAAAATAAAAAATATGCTTAGAAAGGGAAATTGATAAGTAAATGTAACGTCCATGACCTTGACCTTGTCATTCTACTTTACCTAAACAATTCTTATAGTTTAGGTGATTTACGTAGCCAATTTTATATATATATATATATATATATATATATATATATATATATATATATATATATATATATATATATATTTTGTGGGAAACAAATTTGGTTTTCCTTTTAGTTGTTCAAAAAATAATGTATCACTCATTTTTCATTTTTCATTTTTTTATTTTTTTAGATTTTTGGTATTAATCTGCGTATTGGACCGGTGCAAAATCTATATGAGAATATAGCTGGAATAATTATGATTCGGGACCCTAGGTAGACCTTTGAATTAGAAGGAATATATTCAAAATCACCTAACATATGATCCTTACATATTTTATAAAATGAAATTAGATTTCTATATTTGAACATTTGCTGCAGAATAATATAGAATTTACGGGGTTATATTACAATGATAGACATAAACCTCATATATAAACATAGATATGCTGAATGACGAGGTAGAATTTCAAATAAAAATTATTTAAATATGCTAGCAAGAATGTCAAGCAAATATAAAGGGTTTTGATCATCATCAGCAACAGCTAGCTGATGATGAATGCAAATAAATAAAATAATTAAAAATAAAAAAATTAGAAAAATAATCAATTTAAACGTTTAACATTGTTAAATAACCAACGTTTGATAAATCTTAGGTAAATAGTCGTAAATAATGACGTGACCTAATATATGAAGGTAGTTATTTATCTAAGATTCACGTCTATAAATACATGAAGACTATTTACCTAAGACTTACCAAACGTTATGGTATTTAACAATGTCAAACGTTTAAGTTGACTATTTTCCTAGTGAACCCATAAAAATATTACCAAGAAAGTGAAAATGGGCTGATTTGTATAGTAGACTATACATATATTCACGAAAAATTATAGCTGCTTCTTTTACTTCCTCCATTAAAATATTGGGTTTTAAATTTGGGTGCAAAGAGCTCTCGATCGTCTAGAGAGATTTATTTCTCTTTTTTTATCTCTACATCAATTTTTACCAAATTTTTTTACTAAAGGGAGTTTTTTTTACACTTCGGGATCTTTGTTCAGAGTTCAAATTCGTCACTATCCCCACTATTATGAGCTCGTCTCCGTCATGCACAACAATAACGGTCGATTGCGTCTCAAAAGAAGTTTTTTTTTTATTTTGTTCTCTTATTTTTATATTTCAATAATCCAAACACGAATATAATTATTGTATACTATCATAATCTTTGATCAATGTTGTTTTAAATTCTTTTTTTAAACTGAACTTTAGATTTGAGATATATGATTTATTTTTTTTTAACGTGAATCATATTCGGTCAAAGTATCCTAGAATGCAATCGGCAGTAGGTGATGGTATATTTTATTTAAAGAGACTAAAATCTATTTATTTTGTTGTATTATTGTAATTATGTTTATGATTCACTTTATGCTTTTTTTAAGGAGTTTTTCTTTTTTTTCGTCGAGCTTAATTTTGATTTTTGTAATATAAATCTCATGGAATTTTTTTTAAAAGGTGTAGTAGATTTTTTTTTTTTTTTTTTTTTGGCTCTGAAGAAGGTGTAGTAGATCATAACGTATTATAACGTATTAGTCAAAGAAAATATAGCAATATAGGGGGACTGATTACTATTATTATAATGAGAGGGTAAATTCCTGAAAGTGCGTGGCTTTTACACGTGCTGATCCCACACATACAACAAAATTCAAAGCCTAGTTTTGCTTATTCTATTGACCTAATATTATATTTTATACATATATATTCTATATTCATATAATACTACTCATATCACACACAAAATTAAGCTTCCGGGATCCGGATGCGTTTATTTCAGACTCAAAGGGATCCCCACGCAATCTCTCTCTCTCTCTCTCTGACTGTTAACATAATGTGTGTATATTAACATATGTAAGTTAGCATATATATAAATTATACTATTATGTATGTTGGTACAGCTGGTCAAACACGGTGATGAAACTCTCCATACCGTGGGCCATGGCTTTATTCATCAATTATCAAATATTACCCCTCTCTTCCAATACGTTTATTATTACCACATGATATATATTATATATTATTGTTTGTACGTAATGGATAGTATGTACCCAAATATATATATATATATATATATATATATATATGGGTGCCGTTGCCTTCACGGACACTGTACCTCGTTAAAATGTCTAAGGGAATCCTATAGTACAGCTGATCATCGTCGTGGTCAATTATTAGTATTGTATCATTGGTGTCAACAATCAAAATAGTAAATATGCATGCATTTATATCATCAATAATAGTATTTACATACAGCGTAACGGAGTACGGTACCGGTTCATTATTATGCATAGCTATCTTAATATTGCCTAATATATATGGTTTAATATAAATAATAAATTAATATATTCAGTGGGATTTGGTTAGGAATCCATATATATTATGCGACAAAAGTCAATCAGTCTCGCTGCATATTCCTAATAAAGGAAGGATTAGCTAGAAATTAAATTATAGAATTATGAGTTTTATTTGGAATAATATTGTAATGTCAATATATAGCTTGAACATATTATTGTCAATTATGAGTTTTTTAAAAGTTTTAAATGGTATGAACTATAAGAATGCGAGAATGTAACTTAATTAGCCGATATTATACATCCGACCCAGAGGAAAATATATTACCACGAGTCTACGACGAATAGAAGAGGAAAAAAAATAAGTTAGGATAATATAGTATTATGAGGTGTCGTATTTAAAGAAGCCACTCGGTTTGAGACAACCTTTATCCAGTTCACCGATCGCCAAGCCAAAATACTATTTCTTATTCACGATATCGGTGAGAAATGGTGATTTTTTTTTTTTAAATAATCACCTTGCATACTTGCACTAATACGCAAAGTATATTAAAACAAATGTTATACTTCTAATGATGTGACAGGTTAAATATGATGGACTTCAATCCCAAAACTTATTGTATTTATGTTTAGAAGAAAAAATGAGTGTAATCTTTAGCATGCAGCTACAAATAGTGGCTCACTAATGATTTTAAATCAGATCTCATTTTATCTTTAATTTGGTGCTCGGTTTTTTAGCTTTATGAGCTTTGATAATATGTTTAGTATCAAGGGTCCAATTCTTTGAGATTCGATCCAAGATAACGAGTCACTATTTCAAAAGCTATCTTGACGTGACATGTTAAGAAACTTACAAGATTTATGAATTACTACTTTTATCATCAATCAACGAAACTATGCCACTGTTTAACATAATTTCAGGTTTCACTTGGAAATTTTTCCAATGAGTGTTATTAATTAATAATTCACATACAAATCAAACAGACAGATTAAATGACGTAAAAGATTGTGTATTCCGAGAAATTGCATTTACAAAACACAATACACTAACCTAATTAATAATCAATGATTATGGACATAATCTAATGTCTAAGCAAAGTGTTCATCCCCTATGTCCAGTTGAAGCTTCAAAAGAGAGCAAACTCGGAACTATGAACATGTAATAACATCATGATTTGGAAGTGTGATACAAGAAACCCTATATTTTGAATAAAGAACAAAAAAACACTGCTGTGGAGATTGTTAAATCTTGATCGTTGCACAACCAACTTTCCATGTGTATGTAGATATGAATTTAATTGTGTTATTTCCATATTGAACACATAGCTAGCACATTACTCCTCAAGAACATTTTATAAAATCAAATAAGGGAGAATATGCAAATAAATGGTAGTAAAAAAAAAAAGTCAAATCTCGGAGTTAACTGTTCATGGCCTTGTGTGTGCTCGAAATTTCTCCGAACTTAACCCGAAAGACATTCTTTTTTTTCTTTTTTGGCCTCAAAACTCAGGGTAGGGCAACCAGTCTTTGACGAGGGAGCTCAGTGGACCCGAGACCATTGCCGACCAAGACTCCAATTCCGGCATCGGTCCGGTCAACGCCATCTGATTTGCACCGAATTCTTTGGGCTTTATTTTCCAGCTTAGCTGTGTCACATCATATTCTCAAAACAAATAAATTCATTCATTTGGTTTAAACCTTTATACATAGCACAACTGTGCATTCGGTCACAAAATAGAAGAGTATTTTTATTAGCACTAGCTAGCAAAGTTAACAGAAATCTGATTTTAATGTTCATAAACTCAATGTAACTGTCCCCTGATAATTGTGACTAGAGATTCATCACAAATATCTTGTAATTTATAGAAATAGTAGTACTATGATAATGTGAAAATGGATTTACAAAGAAACTGAGAAACGTACTTGACCCGGAAAAGCTTTAGATAACGCCTTGATTGTAGAATTCTGAACCAATGATGTGTTTCTTAACGAAGCTGTGGTTAGTTGTTCAGATGCACCAACAGTACCGCCACAATTCACCATGAACCGACCATTAGGCATCAGCAATTTCTTTAATTTTAACCAAGTCGAGACCTGTCTCATAACGATTAAACAAACAGGGCATAAATGAAAAGTAAAAAAACAATACAGAAAACAGAAAACAAACAGATAGCATGTGCTAGTGCAACTGTAAAAGTTCACACCCTTTGCACCAGAAAAAGAACATTAACGAAAGAGTTTGCCGTATAATAAATCCTACATGTTACGAGTTACTTGCAATACAATTCAATGAGGCAACCTTGTGTTTTTTTAGAAAGCCAGCTCAAAATGTAAAGAGAGGTTTCAATGCACAGTTTGTTCTCTGATTATTACCGTCTTTTTAATTTTTTTTTTTTAAGCATCATTTGCCATATGTGCTTCTCAAATAACTCCAATTGAGAATTTCAAGATCACTACCAAAATTCTGATATATTTTTACTGTGCATTTGTGCGTGTTTTTATTTTTATTTTCCAAGTTTAAATCTCAGATGTTGTTCTCAACAAGCGATTCCTTGCTTTCACAAGAGACAATGATCACGCGTAAACAGAGAAAGGTTCAAACCTCTTTTAATTCAGGCAAAACATCTGCATTGGAAAACAAGTCGACAATGATACCTGAAACGTACTTCCATAACTAGTTAGAAGACTAGACGAAAGATACTCTAGTGTGTCAATAACTGTTTTAAAGTATAATATTCTTACCAGCATAACCCCCGGGAATATTGATCGACGGAGAAAGAGCATCACCAATGTGAATATTCAGTACACCACCAGATTCAGTCGGCTTCTCAAGATCAGCAAGACCAAAATAATCTCTTGCACAGTCAATCAACTACAAATACCGAGTTTTGTAAAGCATACAACAAAAGAAAATAAGAGCAATGAAACGTCATGTACAGTGTTCTTCCTGGAAATCAGCACCTAAATTGTGGTTTTGATAAGAAAACTCCCTTCTTCTTCTTTTTTCAAGAAAGAAGCATTGTTTTTTATTTCAAGTAGTCCAGTGATTCTCGTTTTTTTGTCCTCAACTTTTCTTGGTTTCAGGTGAAGTTAAGCTCTCAGTGTAAGTTGAATATATAATTTAGCCCTTCTCTAAGAAAAGACTTGGCATACTAAACCAAATGATACTAAGTGCCTTTTTTAGTTTGATAGGAGTCAAGCTTCTATTTTACCGAACACAACACAATAAATTGTTCACAAAGCGACCTAATTCATTTTAAAAATAAAAAAAAAATTAAAAATAAAAATTAAAAAAAACTTTGGAACATACAACAAATAAACACATATATTTATCAGAACATTTAGCCATGTATATAATAAGTCCTTACTATTTTATCAATCTCCCAGCCTTCGAGCTGCAATTCAGGCCACAAGTCAAGCATCAAATGAGCTGAAGTTCCACCACCCTGAAACAATTGACAAAATCGAGTTTGTAAAATAGATTCTGAGTAAATATTTTATTTTGTTTTTTAACAGATATTTAATAGATTTAGTACCAATCCAAGGATGGCAATCGGACCTTTGGGAACAATTGGAGGCAAACTAGCAAACTCATCCTGTCAAACAAATGAAAACATGAGCCAAAAAAATGTTATTTCATAATTCTGTTCCTTAACGAAGAGATTTACATACCCAGTAAGAGTCAGACCATTTCTTTCCTTTGTAAAGAACACTATGAACACAAACTGCAATAAAATAAATAAATTTTAGTAGCTTTTAGAAACCAAAACAAAAGAATTTGAAATGTGGTAAATAAATTATTTACAGGAAGTGTCAAGAAGTAACATTCTGGATGATGGAGAGTCGACGATCATGATGTCATTGAAAGGACTTTTCATTTTCGCGAGTAGCACAAAATCTTCATCGTCTTCTTCTTCTTGTTGCTGTTTCGTCTCTGGAGTCACTTTGGGCTTTGGAAGACACTCCCAACGGCCATGGCTACCGCGCAACAAGGGTCGAGACCCATTGACGGTACGGACGAAGACGAAACTAGGTCGGTAATGTGGACCGAGACGATGAGGTTCAGGGTTCGTCAGGTGCGTGAGAAGCACTGGATTGTAGCTCAATGCTGGCATTGCTTCCACTTCGTTCCTTCTCTTTCTCTTGCTTATTTTCTTTCTTTATCTTATATTACCCCCTGTTTTTTTTTTTTTTTTAAGAAATCTTAATTTTACCTTTTGCATTCCTTACATCTAGTTCAATTTTTTATTTTACTCGAGACGATGCATAATATTCTCTTCAAATTACTGGCGTCTACTGAATCCACCACTAAGATTTATATTATGTTAAAATTACTGCAACAATTTGAATGTTTCTACTTTTTTCTGTTATCAACCCTCGAACTTAACTAGGCAAATCTGCGTAAGTGCCCAACACATGCTCACTAGAGGAGAAATGTTACTGTTAATGTTAGTATTTTGGTCAACACTTAAAATCATCTTTGATTCGAATCAGGAGCGAAAATAAAATTTTCTCTTCTCGTTATCTTTTCCTTGCCGGAAGAGGTTTCCGATTTCTAATGTTGGAAATTTTGTATGGTTAATGATATTAAAGAGTATCTATTATCATTGTATTGACTAATTTGTAGTAAATATTCAAATGGGGTCCACTCATCGAAACTAAAATGTTTTGATTGATTCTTATTTCTCGTTGCAAGTGGTATAAGATCGGTTATTTATTTGTCAAAATCGAGCTAAGATGAATGAGAAATTAATGCTCAAAGAGTGTTGAAAAAAAATAAAAATAAAAATCTAAAAAAAATTGTATGTATTGTGGTTGATTGTGCATAAGAGTCCCAAATGAAATGAGAATTGAAAAATGTGTGAGATTATATAACTAATTTGTTCCAAAAAAAATTGGGTTCCCAATGCAATTTTGTAGAGGGCCAAGGGCTCAGGTAAGCCCAAGTCCACAACACAAGCTCGTCGTCGCCGTCCGGTCAGCCGTAGGGATAGCAGCTTGGTCCAAACACGAAACATGAAATGATTTAGATACGATTCAAATAGGATTTGGATCTCAATGAATGAGTCGGTTCTTAATTGTAACACGCTAACACGATTAAATAAATGTAGATTTGCATGAACAAACTCTTCGTAGTTTGCTTAAAACGATATATTCGCAATCTAAGGGTCAAAGGACTATTGACCTCAGTATGATTGTTAGGAGAATCTATGATGTCTGGTTATGGGGCATTGAGAGTTTGAGACTCTATAGTTCTTCTAGGTATCTTCCGAAGGTACTGAATTGACCAGTGCACTTCTAGACACAAGATAAGAACAAACCATTTAACCTCTTATGTCTCGAAGTCACTACGTATGAATTGCATCGTGTTTACCTTAATCCTGAAATGAGACATGTCATTTCACACCTTAGTATTCTCATTTGAGAAAGTCAGAGTTCGGACTCACTATGTGATTCCGAACAAGGCCTATTGGTGAAGTACTAAGTTGTGAGAATGTCATGAGTAACTTTGAGAAGTTCTCATAGATATGGAATTCATGTACAAGATTGCTGAAATGCAATATATATCACTTCATGCTTTGTTCCTTGGAGTGTGAATAAATGAACTGGCCAGTGTCCAAATTGAGTCTTGACTCTTTTGGATGAAACAACGTGACTTGTTAGCTCCTCGTCAATACATTGTTTCTAACTTATTCACAAGCGACAAAGGAGTTGAGGAAATAACAGCTAGAAGGGTAAAATGGTAATTTTGTAAATCCCGACTAGCTGATGATATTCATGAAGGGTAAATACTGATAATATTCTGTGGATTCACTCATTACAATTAGGTTGAATTCTTGAGTAGAAAATAAATTCATTTGAACCGAGAGATTTTCAGTGTCAACTCTTTAGTGGAGTCTGTTGACATTAATCTAAACTTGGAAAAGGTTTGTGAACTTTTGAGTCCAAGTATTTTAGCTCAAGCTTTGTTCATTTGGATCCATGAGGTCACTGTCACGAATCACATCGAGTATGAATAGTTAAACTGGAAGCTAAGTCAAAACAAGAACGAAAATAGTCAAAAGGGTATTTTTGTCTTTTGAGACATAGGATGAAATGAATGTCAATAAATTTTTTGATAAGGTCATTTGATGACTCAATAACACTCGGCCATGACTTGATTATTGGGCCTTGTGGATTAATTTCATTTCATAAGAATTTTATTGAAAATTCTTAATGGGCATTTTTCATATTGTCATGAACAAATGGAAAAGCTTCTAGAAGCCTTTTCTAGATTGAAATAGGCGCCCAAATACCCAAGAGAAAGAGAGAATATTTTGTGCATAAATGTATCAAGATACTTGCCAAAAGAAAAGAGGAAACAAATTTCCCCTAAGAGGAAATGAGGTAGGCGCCCAAGTAGAGTCAAGGCAAGGCAAGGAACAAAAAAGGAAACAAATCCAAGCCTTCTAGAAGGCTGCCTTGGCCGAGTATCTCATAGAGGAAAAGAGGAAATTGGCTCATGAATATGTGATATTCTATAGAAGAGGAAACTACCTTATTGAAGGTGAGACCTCTCCTATAAATAGGAGCCTTATTCTTCACATTTCATTCATCCCAAGTTTTAGAGATTGAGAGCTTCTCTCTCTAGCTTGGCCGCCCCTCTCCTCCCTCTCTCTAGACAATTTCGTTTTATTGTTTTGGCACGTAGGTCCTCATTTGACCTAGTGTTTAGCTCTGCGACTTCAAGACTCGTTCTTAAGTCGTAGTATTTTAAAAGTGCCCACTCACTGATTCTTTTTCTCTCGAGTGATTTAGTGATAGAAACTTTCGTGGTTGCTCGAGTTGCCGAGGAAGGAAGAGAGACGTGCTGCGAGGGGAGACGAACATTGTAACCGTTTTCCAAAAGCTTCTCAACGTTCAAGCGTCTAAAAAGGTTAGTAAACTTCTATGCTGATATTACTTTTTATTTACATGTGATTGCTCTTTGTCTAGGTTAGTAAAAACTGTTTTACTTGAAAAAGAAATTTTTTAAAATTCCGCCGCTTACCGAAGCGTTAAACTTTTTCTTAAACCCTAGATCAATTCCAACAGTTGTACTATTGACTACTTATTGATTAGTGAATTTCCTTTCCACTTGGCACAATGCCCCCCCCCCCCCCCCCCCCCCCCCCCGGTAGCCTCGAATGATGCCCATGATCATCAATAAACAAAGCATAATAATTGAAAACATTTACATGAACGAAGAAAGAAAAAAAGATTTCATAATAACTAAGTTGATGCTCAACAATATTTAAAAGCAACTAACAATAAAAAGAAAGGAAGAAGGAAGAAGAACACGTGAAATAGAGTTCCTAAGTCTCGTCGGATGCGTCGATTCCAATGAAGAACATTTTTTCTCATCTCCAGAAGCTCTCCAAAGTAATTAAACACTATGAAAAACTAGAATAAAAGTTAGTGTGTTTTTAGGTTACAATTTTTTAGTATGTAAGTCTAAGGGTGATTTTTGGAGCCATCTAGACCTTTGAATGAAGTCCAATGGCCCAGATGCGCTAAAAAGGGTAATTATAGAGTCTGGAAACGTCTTCATCACGCCGCGTAGGAATCCAGCGCGTCGCGCTTAATATTCACCGTGATGCGCTCAACAACGTGTTTGAGCACAGTGTGTTGCAGTCATTTCACCAAGCCGCGCTCAAAGTCACCGCGCGCGGTGAAAGTTGACTTTTCGCTTCTATTTTTGACTTCGTCTATAAGGTGCCGTTTTTCTATGTATTGACTTACGATAGCTCCAAAATAGCTTCAATGTTGTCCCGGCACTCGATTATGCACCCAAATTTGAAATTCTCATGAAAACCTCGAAATAGCTGTCAAATACACTTAAGAACAAGCTAGATTCAAGCCGAAAGAGAGTGGATTCGCACATATAAAACGCACTCATCACCACACACACGTGCCACCTCCATCATCTGGTCGGGCAGCCAAGCCAAGCTGAGCCGAGCTGGCTGGCTGGTTGGATTGGCTAAATCTAAATTTGTTTTGGGCTGTTTTCCTTCATTAATGTTTTATGTTACAAATGGTTGTTTAAGTGCAATGATGGGTTGATTATACCATGTACTTAGCCTGAACGTTTAAGTGCAAAATTAACACACTTTGATGGCTTAGATGTTCCTTAAAACCATATTCATTGTGCAAGGGCTGAAAATTGTCCTCAACGATTTTACCTCATTGAGGAGAGAAAAGAAAGCAAAGCTAAGAGCTTGTGGCTGAAACAAACAAACATAATTTCATTCTAACCTTCCCCTCAATTCTATTGTCGTGGTGGTAGTGTTTTGGCATAGTTCAAATTCGCCGTTGTATGTTGCTCAAGTTATTCTAGCATCAGTGGGAGAGCAATTACGATTTAAGAATATTGACGAATAAGCTCCAACGGCGTTCTCCTTTTCCCTTTCTATACTGATTTCTTGGTGATATCCGGTTTATTTATTTTAGTTTATTTGTTTTAATTTTTATTTCATGTCTCCATATTGCATTATTAATTGGGTTTTTCTTATTGTTTATTCAATATTATGCAATGTGTCTATTATTTTTTCGTCTATTATTAGCAGTATGACTAACATCTATTCGTCTCGTCAATGGTTTGTCTTCGTGTTTGTGATGCTCTTCGCGTTCTTCATGTTCGTTTTGTTCTTCGCATTTTTCGTGTTCGTCGTAATCTTCACCTAATAAAATGAGAAACGTGACCTAGAGCAATGCGGATGGATTTTCCCTGGGACCCGCTCCGACGCTGAACATTAGTTGAGGTGGGGAAGGTGGCTAATGTCTCGTTTTGAGTGTTGAGGGTGAAAAATGTATCCAATGAGAGAAAGTAAGGTGAGAGAGAGGCATAGATTTTATATGTCGAGAAAAACTTACTTTGAGAATGAATGGAGATGGGTATTTATATGTGTTGGTCTTAGAGGAATATTGGGCTTTGGGGGTTATTTTTGGCCGTGAGCCTTGGTCAGCCTGGTGGTTGAGATGCAGTCGGGTGGTGGCTGGCGGGGTGGTCGAGAAGTGATTGGGTAGTGGCTGGCCGAGACCTCTCGACACTTGGCCGAGTGGTGGTCGAGAAATGCCTTGCCGAGTGGTTGGCATGGTGGTCAAGACCTCTCGACCTGGCCACGTGTTCGAGAAATCTCAGCTTAGTCGAGAAGTTTTGGTCCTTTCTGAGAAGAAGTCTCGATCAGGCTGGTCGAGTGGTCTAGCCGAGACTTCTCTGCCTGCTCGAGAGAAAATCACCAAGTGCTCTTAGTTTGGCTGAGTTGTGCTTGGACGAGTACTTTATACTCGCCGTGTTCAAGGAGTGTTTTGAGAATTTTGCTTAGAATTTGTCTTAAATTTTTTGCTTAGAAAATCAGTTTGAGTGTCTCGATTTTGAGGTTGGTTTCAAGCTCAACTCTAGGACTTTGGGCATGTTTTGTGTTTCCGCTCCGAGAGATTGACTTGAAGGTTAAGCTTAAGTCGTTGTCCTTTTTTATTCTTGAGATGTCGTTTTTACCTTGTGAAAACAATGGTAATGTGCTACAACTATCAATCAATGGTGATGCATGTCATTGCCATTCATAATACACCAAACATATTACCTTACACGTTGTACCTAACATAGCCTAGTTGATAATTCCACACGACCTTCAAAATGGAGGTTATGGGTTCAATTCCCACGAGCGGCAAAGCTGCCCTTAAAAAATAAAATATAAAATAAAATAAAATAAATAAAAGTTAACATTACACCTTAGGGCACAAACTTATCACATTATTACTAATACTCTAATTATTATAGTATGAATGCCCATCAGACGCACATTTCACCTTGCTCTATTTTATATATGCTTAAAAGTTAGAATAAAAGACATATTCGCCCCCTAAATTATGGCGGTGACGAAAATACACTACTCGTACTATAAAATCGACCAATTTATCCCTTAATATCAGTTCTTGTAACAAATTTAATCTTTCCGTTTATTTTGAGTTTGATCTGTCAGTTAAATATGAGAATTTTCATAAATACCCTTGACATCTATTAAAAAAATATATATTCCTGAATAAAAATAGTATTAATAAATGAAAATAAATTAAAAAAAAACATTTATCTCTCTCCCTCTAAATATCTGAAGTTTCTCTACCCGTTCGTCACTTCAACGTGAGCTACCACCACTCGCCAAATCATATTCTTTAGCAACACAGTCTGTGAGCCTTTTATCTTCAACCTCTAACGTCTGTCCCCTCTGTATTTCCCGGCCAGTTTCACCCCGACCCGCGGAACGGGTACCTGGTCCCGGTAACGTTTTCCTCTCAGGCCGTCCATTTTCAGAGCCGCCGTGATGATGACTTACCAACGACGATGTCGATGAAAGAGAGCTCAGATTTGAAACCTCCAGAATCTTGATCTCGCAAGGAAGTCCCTCGCTGGACCCATTCCCCTCCAGATCTGCAGCTGGATCCCCTTCCTCGTCGAGCTAGATCTCTCCAACGACGCCTTGTTTCATACATATATATATATATATATATATATATATATATATATATATATATATATATTATTGTTTTAGACAATTGACTGTGAAAAATGGGTATAATTTTCCTTTAGGAAAAAAAAATATTGGGTATATCCCCAGCCCGACTTGGAGAAATGGTCAAACACTTTGCAGAGACCTTCCCATTCTAACCGTCTCAGCTTCACGCCGCTCTCCGCGTCTCAAAGCGATCGGTAGACTCGGCGGGGTCGCCGAACGCCACGTCGGAGTGATTTTTGCACGCCGCCAAGTCCAAACCTCGTTGTCTTCCAATTTGGGGTACGATTTCTCGAAATCAGAGTCGTCATCATCGTCTTCTTCTTCATCTTCTTCTTTGAAACGACCGGGTTTGATTCAACGCCAAGATCGTTGGTCTCGTCGCCATCGTTCAGAACTGAAGAGAAGGATCTTCCGAGGTCAAGGAATTCTCGGCTTCTGGAAGAAGTTGAATCTGTGGTGGAGACAAATTACCGGGTTGAGAAGCTGAAAGAATGATTAGGAGTGGAATTTTGGGGAGCCAATCAATCGTTCCTTGTGTAGGTGGAGATAAATCCCAATCTGGAAAAATTAGTCACGTCGTGTCGAAAGAAGGCTTTTGGCCATTCTCTAATACCAATTGAGAATGATAGATGAAATAAGAATTCAACCTTATTTTTTACAATTTCTATTTTATTTCTTTTAAAATAGATGAAAATACTCTTATTTTATTTACCATATGACAAAAACGTGCCGATTAACTGACGGCATATAAAAAAAGTTAGACAGAAGGACTACATTTAAAAAAAGTCGAAGATTAAGGAGGAAACATTAAGATTTTAATGTACGAGGAGTGTTTTGTCATCAACGCCATAGTTCAAGGAGCAAATGTCTTTTATCCTAAAAGTTAACAAGACTGCTCCAGACTCACATTTACTGTATTACTAGTGCAATTCAAGTATTGCTTATTTTCTCAATAGTCTACTAACAGTTGGCGCCATGTCGTACCTACTGATAGGATTTTATGAAAGCTGCATCCGAAAGTAATTAGGGTTTAATATAAGGAGAAAAATATTGGGCAATTAAAAATTTTGGAAACCAAATCATCATCGATACAAAAATACAGGCTAAGTAAACTTCGCAAACCCCAGAAAACAACTCAACCTCCAACTTGCAACTGTTAAGACATGTCAACTAGAACAAAACCCTTCAATTAACGGGCCGGTTAAAAAAAATAGCGAACTACTTTACTAGCTTTTCCCATTCCCATTGACGAAAGACTGGTTTAAATTTCCTGCTGAACCCTATGCACCAACCCCTGTGAACCTCGTATAACTTCAGAAACATATTTGGCAACCTCTATTTACAGATTGCATATACAAATGAGAACCAAGATACAAACTGGAAGCAAGAAAAAAAAAATCCAGAACCAAAGAAAGCTATTCCCGCCCAAAGGGAAATAAAAGAATGGTGTAAAAGCCACCCAAAAAGCCTCAAACTTCAAACTTCGAGGTTGCCTAGAGACAGGAGGAAAAAGAAAAGTATTAGAAGACCGTAAGTTTTAAATCCCAATGTTTATCAGAAACATTTGATATGCTTAAGCAGCCATAAACACAAACAAACAAACAAACAAACAATACCATATTTATCCTAGATTGCCTTTATTGTCCCTTCTTTCTTTTCCCTAACTAAGCATGAAGATCGAGAAAGTAGAAATTAGGGAAAGGTTGAAAGACTCGCCTAATAACTCTGCAATCCAGCAACTGTATATATTTTGGAGGAGCCCGAACCTCCGACAGATATAGAAACCCAGCCGAGAAAAAGGAAAAAAGAAAAAAAATAAGAAAAAAAAGAAAAAGAAAAGGATGGCATGATCATGCCATCTTCAATGCCTGTTTCAACTGTGCAAGCGCTGAAGGATGCATGCTATTAATGGCTGAATTGAAAGATTCTCCATAGAGACCCGCACATGTCTGAAGATTTTCCCGCACACAGGCTTCGAGTGACAACTGGTTTATAGGGTCTGAAAACTTGATCTGCAAGCAGGTATCAATATTCAGGATTAACCTTTTTTTTTTACTAGACTATACTCAGTTTGTAGAAATGTTCGGAAAGTTACTTTACCTGTCTGATTCGGGATTCTTTACCAGGCAAGCTATTTTCATCACGAGACTTGCTAGAGCTCATGCTATCACCACTATAAATTTAAGCCGAAATAACTATTCAGTCAATGGATGGACATAAAAATATAAAACAAACTAACAAAAAGGAAAAAGAAAAAATAAGTGTTTGACTTATGGTCGATGTACTAGTTAAGTATACAACCTGGACTCCTCTTCCAATGAATCATTGTTTCCAGCCAATATTACACTCGTACATACACTGCAAAAAAAAAAAAAAAAAAAAAAAAAAAAAAAAAAAAGGGTTAGATGCAACACCAGAACCATTGCTTTCAAAGGAATTGGTATTCATTGCTGAACTCAGTACCTCAATATTAGATCAAGTTTATCAAGGATCTGAGGCAATCCTAATTTCAGCACTGTGGATAAAGCTAAACCATAAGTCTTTTTCTGGACTGAAGTTACATTGTCGACCTATCACCAAATAAAATTTGCACATCAAGCATATGATGGATAATTTAACAGCATCAAAAACCTTTGTAAATATTGCAGGTTCTGTTTGATAAATAACTCTCCTTTCTCACTCATTGTATTATCATGATCCAAAGTCTAAACTACTACCAAGCTGTTGAATTTTCTGCTATACATAGCAATACAATACCCACAGTTTTATATTGATACAGAACCCATGTACAAAGAATGTAAAACATTTCAGCGTGATTACTTCAGATCCAATCAGAAAATTTAAATTATAAGAATGGCGGGAACAGCTCATGATTGAGGGAAAATTTATCATTATATTATTTTATTTGATAGCCATCCTGTCCGGGTTGAACCCGGCAAAATACACGAGGCCCTGGCATATCAACCGGGAGACTACCCCAGTGGCTCCAAATGTTGCATCCTCGGTTGCGGATTCAAGCTATGGAAAATTATATCGGGTGCCTAACAATGTGTGCTGCTTTACTAACCTCGTCTAGCCATACGTCGACGAGAGCAAGAAGTATATTGTCTGGAACTGAAACGCCTGAACTTTGAAGAAGCGATAATACTGATGGTTCAGCTGTCATCCGAGCTAAATAACTGGTATTCATAACCAAGATTCTCGCAAATATGGCAGCTGAAGACGCTTTGACAGCGGTCTTGATTGGATCGTGCTCATCTCCTCCGCTCAGACATATAACGATCAATTTCTAGCAATATTGAACAAACATACCAGATTGTATCAGAAGTGAAACATTTTATATAATGCTAATTGCACATATGTCTTGGCACGCAAAGAACTTCACTTACTTCTAAAGTACTGCTAATCAACGGGGGTGCATCTCCTGGGAAACACTGCAAAAGTACAAAATATCTTGATTATTGAGATTAATTTAGACGTCATGGTTCAAAAACTCCCAAGAATATAATTGCAGTTTCAATGAAACAAAAATTACAATTTTCTAACTACTTGAAAACCATGTGCGGAAAAAAATTGCAAATTTGTGTTTGCAGTAGTGTTCACAAGAAAATGTGAAATAAATCATGAAAGAAAACAAGTACAATACTGAAGGTGGAATGAATGCGCTGAAAGTTGTGCTATATTAGGAATGTCCTGAAAGTTGTGCTATACTAGGAATGTGCTGAAAATTGTGGTATATCACATCCCATTGATATCAAATATTTAGTTTTGTATTGTTTTGCTGTATATTGTCTGTGCTTATCGGGGACCTAATCCTTTCAAATTCCAGCATCCCTCTCAGTTGAAAAGAAATAAACAGTTTAAAAAACAAAGAATCTTTTGAAGCAATGCACTACATCTTGAATTGGATAAAGATACCTGTACTAGGGTATCAATAACCGGAAGTGTTGAAAGTAACCCTCTATTATTGACATTTCCAACAATCAGATCAAGAAGTCTGGCAACATTAGAAGCATGCATACGGATAAACTCTATTCCACCCAAGATGATGTAATCCTCCGTGATCTTCACACCAACCTAGATCAAGTTAGAGCTACCGCATTAGGCAATCAGCAGTGCACATTATAAGTATGCACGGACAAAGGCTATATTTTGCAGATCCAAGATGCAGATTATGCCGTGACTAATAAATAAAGGATAAAATACAAATAAATAGAAAATGAAAAAGACGTGACAGTATCCTAGCTTTCAGGTATTTAAAAACGAACATAAGAATCAATAGGAGTGGAGACCCAAGCATAAGCTCAACAAAGCAGCAAGTTAAATTAGAGCGTGCCAAACCCAAAACAAGTATCTATGACATAGTACATTGTCATTGGTTTAATATGGCTGACCTGCAAATGGTCAAAGTTTCTTTGCATGATTTCCACAAGGCAACTGAAACATGTTAATAGTTGAGGAACCATTGATGGAGCGTGAGAAAGTGTGGCTTCCCACAACTGCAAAGAATAACTCTATTAGACCAATAAAATACAACATAGCAGAAGAAATTTCCCCAATCATGAATAATCATTGCTAACCAGCATGCTGTCCTCAAGAAGATTTAGTTCATCCGGGTTATTGATATCAATTCCCTTTTGCAGAATGGGCAGAAGCATATTATAGCATATAGGCGACTGATAGCCCAGTGCAGCAACAAAATTCTTGAGAGCGACCAGAAGTTGAATCTGTAGAAGACTTTCACCAGAAGATTCCTCCCAAACCTTTTCAAATGAAGAAAACAAAATAAATTAAAGGAGAGTCTCCTTAGAAACTGGAACTTGGAGGACAAATAATCCACTCTACCTTTTGGAAAAAATGCACCAACTTGCTAGCAAATGGAAGAACTCCATTAACATGTTCAGTAAGAGTTGACACCAAATTCAAGACCTGGACCTGGAAATTTGAAGTGCAGAGTCAAACTGAGCTGGAAATCAAAAATCAAAATATACTGTGAAACAAAATGTACGAAAAAAAGGCTTTAGCTTGTAGCACAAAAGTGACTTAATAAAACGAGAAGAGGGAACCAAACTCTTCTATGTTACAAGGCACATATGCAAACCATAAATTTCGTTCTCCATGCATCGCTCGTCATATTCGACTTGATTTCAAATTCCATTTTATTTCAGAAATGCCAATTCCCTAAAATGCATAATAAAATAAAAAATCTATATTGTGAGTTTCACTTTTCTTTTCAGGACCCTGCCTAATTACAAGTGAAGGGGATGTAAAGCAGCTTTACAGGATTATAAAATATCTTATAGACCACAAAGATAGAATAACATATGAATCAGCACGATATATTATCTTTACCTTTGAGTCAAACTCTTTAACATCCTCGACCAACTTAAAACATAAATCCCAACAAATTGGAAGAAGATCTGTGAAATCTCTCTCCGAAAAATTAGCATCTTCAACATGCAGACACAGTGACCTACAAGCTGCCAACTATAATCACAGAAATACTAAGCTTAAAAAAGTGTTATTTGAGAAAACTAATGTCCATATTGGTTGAGAAAATAGATGCGTGCAACATACTCTAACAGAAAGATCGCTATCCTGTAGCAATCTGATGAGAGCACAGTATACTTGTCTTTTTGTGTCATCTTTGACCTAGCAGAACATAAATAAACAAGAGTTACAAATTATCACATAGTAATAGACAGAAAATAAAAACAACAAAAAAATATCCAGTAAACTAAACTTCACCACGCATTTGTTTCAACTCAAAATGTTATGCTTGTCCTCACAACAAGCAGTAATAGAACACACCACAAAGATGAGATCAGACAAACTGAGATGGATTACTCTTGCGAAATGAGGTATTTGGGAGACCTCCCAACTCTAATTGCAATCACCTCACACATAATAGCTTTGCAAGAGACGTCTCTTCTCTCACAACACTCGCACTTTATTCCCTCCCCTCATTTTACTAACTTTGCTGAGTCAGTATAATCTCACACACCTTAGATTCTCTCACCTCACTTCCCTGCCCACATACCCTAAATACTCTTGTATCAGATAATTGCTTTCCGCAGTCACTCCCCGACTTTTATTTTCAAGAGGCTCTCTGTTTTAATAATGAGTAAAATTTAAGCAGACAAATAAACGAGGCTCACAAGATTAAATCACCTCAGACACCCATTGTCCCAGTACAAGTGCAACTTTCCGATAGATGATACGCATATTCGGATGATCATTTGAAAGATCAACAGATAACGCACCATTAAACCTGCAAGTATGATTACAAGAAAATGAACCCTAACATAATCAACTGGTATAACAAAATAAAAAGACGAAATTTATAAACCATTCGAAAACAGTAATACAAGGCGGCACCTAAATATAGAAATCATAAACATCAACCAAGAATAAAGCAGTTTTAGGAATTAACAAACCAATCTTTAAAGCTCATGTAATTCGAGAGCTCGTAATAAACATATGCAGCCGCCCCATATGCTGCGTCTTTAAGGAGCAGCTCCGGAGTAATTTCAGTGACCGATTTCGGGCAACCATTCATTGCCTCTTGAAGAATAGAAACAACAACTGGACCTAGGAGCTAAAATTAAAGCATCAAACAAACACAAATTAGTTATATATATTCAATTATAATATTTTAATATATCTAGCCATATGAAACGTTAGAAATTTTGAAGTAGCCAACGTTTCGTTAATTTTGAAATAGCAGCAAGACTACAAACCTCATTGTGGTTATGAAACAGGACAATATACAAAGCCTCAGCACATGGCCTCAATTTTTCTGTCCACTGCACCATATCTTGCTCATGATGAAATGATTCTGGGTCCTGGGACCAGTTCGCCAAATCTTCAGAAGTTAAAACAAAGTATCTGTAGAAACCCCAGAAGACGATGTAAGCAAACAATTTAAAAAAAAAAAAAAAAAAAAAAAAAAAAAAAGCATGCCTTATGAGATGATGTTAAATTGTTTATTTTTTATTTTAATGAGGTGACGTTATTATATGTTTGTGTTATGGTCTTGGGGGATACGGACCATTTTCCTCGGAAGCATGAGGATTAATTCTCTAGTTAAATGTATGGAGAACCATTTAATTTAATGATGCATACCTAGGGAGATTAATAAAACATGCCAACTCTTTTCCTTACAGATATCAGTCGCAAACACAAACTTGGTGAGTAAACCAGAGGATACTTCTTTAGCTAAATTTATAGGCAATCGTATACATGCCTAGGGAGGGAGACCACTAAAACATGTCAGGATGGAACCAATCCAGGTTCTTTCCTTGCAGATATCAGTCTCAAACACAAACTTGTAGAGTAACCCAGACCTTAAAGAGATATTATAGCATACAAGATCAAGAGATATAAATTCACCTAACTACCATGACAACAAACTTGTGTAAATGTACCTAAAAAAAAAAAAAAAACGAGAAAAAAGAAAGAGAAGAGTCCATAACATGGGAGATAAAACTAAAGTGCACTATAATTCAACGTTGCATTACCTTCGTATTAAAACATTACATAAGAGAACTACGCGTTCACTTGTCATGAGGGACGTCAAGACACCATTGACAGCAATTGAGATGTTTTTCTTCAACTGCTCTGGTGTATTTCCATTTTCTTCCATAACCCGACCAGTAAGACTGCGCTTATATTCTTTACATTCCAGTATTGATTTCACCATAACCATGCATTGAATCAAAAACTGCTCAAATGATAATACAACTGGATCTGGATCGACTATCTTATTTAAACAGAAAACCATAATAGGAGGTAGAACATTTTTTTCACTGAATGAATACGGATGTGTGTCTTGAATTACAATCAAAACTTTCATTAGTTTAATACAAGTTCTCTTCAAGAAGTCCCAAAATTTAGAGCCCTTCTGGAATGCAGAATCTGTCATATGAAATACACGAGCAAAAGCTAAATAAAAAAAATAATAAAAAATAAAAAACAGCTTGACTCAAATGACTAAACAAAATAATGCACGTTCCTTTCAAATGCAGCACACATCGAAAGGCACTACTTGGAACTTGAGGTTTTTAGTTTATATAAACTAGGTGGTTGCGATGGTAAAATAGGGAGGCATGCACGTGTTTTTCTTCTTAATTCATTTTTCTAAGAGATGAAAAGAAAGTATTGGATTTTAGCTCTTAGCGGTTCCTATAAAATTTGGCGGTAACAGTTCCGTGGCTTTCATTACTTTATCTGATTGGACATAATTATTTCTATATAGAGATCAAGACAGGTATAGCTAATCTAATAGGTGCTGGAAAAGGAACCAGAAACTCACAGTAAGAAAGAAATGACTGAATTGCGTTCAAGAGCATAGGAGAAACCTCCATCACTGGCCTGACCTCCTAAATGGGAGACACAAAAGTTATAAACAATAAGATTTGAATACAGACATTAAAAATTACTTAAACCCATAACCTTGTCGATGTCAGTGGAGGTGCTTATTGCTAAGCTAACCTCAACTCTCGAAGGTAAACAGATACTTTACCCTTATAGAAACAAAGAGGTAGCAGAAAACTGTCTATGGTAAACATTCTGGGGAAAGTCTTTTCGGCTGAGCCGCATTTTTAGTAAAGTCCGAGTTTCTTTAAAAAAAAAAAAAAAAACATTCTGGGGAAAGAAAAGAACTGAATTTACCTTCACACTTTTTGCATCGCTTGGAAATCCAAAAATTACAAGTTGGCGTATTATCTTTAAGCATAACAACCACCGCTCACACTTTAGATAAAGCTCCTCTTGATGCTGCTCTATGGCATTTGAGTTACAGCTGTTAGTAAGAGTTGAAAAACCCTGTAAGATCGCTTGTACATCACATTGCCATAGCTTCCAGCAAAAATCAAACAAATGGGATGATATCTGCAAAATAAAGTTCACCAGTTATCAAATCCATGGTTGAGTCATGTTGACATTACCGTTTGCTCCTGTTCTAAGATCAGTACACTTTTTTTGTATGATGATGTCACAGCATTAGCAATACCTCAGCAAATGTCTTTAGCCCAGATTGGAGCCGCCTAGTGGACAGTTCTTTTAAGGTTCTAAAAAGGATCAAAAAAATTCTGTAGGAAGAAAGAACATCAGCTGCTTGAAGGCGTTCTGCTAACACTGAAAAGAGCTCTGGCCTGCAGAATTAAATAGATTTATGAATTAGTACAAATCATCATTAATGATTGGCTATTTTTTAAAAGCAAAAGAAACAAAAGACAGTTTTATTGAAAACAGACAGGCTGTAAAGATACAATGCTTGTTGAGGAGGTCCGTTTAAAGAGAAAAAGAGCACAAACTAGTTGAACACACCACACCGACTCTCAAACCAAACACTCAGCCGACCGAAAAACAAACCAAAGGTTAAAACGCACAACCAGTCCCTAGACAAATCTGCTAAAGAGTACAAAACGAATTTGTTACAAAAGGAGGAAAGCCATAAAACAATACAATGACTCTTATCAATCAGCCCAAAAAAGTCTCAAGGCCTGTTGTTGAAGAGCACATTGCCAGAATACTTTTCATCTTTCCCTCTGGTCCTTATACATTCATTTCGGTCAACTCAGCCCCTTAACTTGTTAATCTTTACAATTTAGGGCCTGTATTAAACTTTGACCAATTTCAGGAAAAAGATTTGGTTGCATGAATACCACCTTTTTCAGACTGAATTTCATAGAAAAAATTATTAATTTAAAAGTACCGGCAATTCCAGTTGTTGAGAACTTATTTGGTAGCAATTTTTGGTGTTGATAAATTTACTTATAGATTTAACAGGTGGGCCTATTTTTCAAAGATTCCAAAGTTTAGGAGCTAAATTAATTTATTTTTTCAACTTTAATGGCCAAAATGAAAAATATAATAGATAAAAAAAATGAAAAGACGAAGAAGAAGATGGGGGGCCAACAATACCAAATAATTTCCATAAAGGTGCTTAATATGCTAGAAGAAGAAAAAAGATATGAATAACAATGCCATGCACCAACGATTTCTTTAGCATTTGACAAGAGAAAGCACGGCAACAGTTTCGAAGTTCATATTATGTGGTAACTTCAGAACCTATCAATTCAAATTGTAAAGCCACGCATTCAAAATTGCAAAATAGCTAAAGTATCGAAGAATATACCATTCCTTGGGATAATCAAAGCGTGCAATTTTTGAAATGAGCACTGCCAGTGTTAGAGCTATCTGTGTAAATACAACAGGTAATGAAGTGAACAACATCTCATAGAAATAACTGGAAGCAATATGGAAGGAAAGATGATTTGTGGCACAAAGCAAGAGGATTTAACTAGAAAGGCCGTACATGGTACATAAAGTTGGGAGGAAGAGAGAGCATGCTTCAGGCCAATAACAAGAATGAGATAAATATCCGATTTAATGTTCTTTTTCACAGAAGTCCGGCAAGATGCTACAAAAACTTGATAATGCAGATAGAATCGATATGTTGTTCTCTTGGCAGAAAAATTAAAAAAAATTTGCAGAAAAATTATTTGATATATTGCTATCCTAAGCAATCTTTTGGGAGTTCAACAATGATACTATTTATATGATCTTAAACACTTACCGACTTGTTAACATAGAGCCATCTCATTTTATATATCCATTCTATTCATATATTCAGGATGATTCATAGAGCATGGCCACTTCATATATCCACTAATAGTATGTCAAATTACATGTTACAGTTTCTGTTTCAACATTATGCTTGTTGTATTTCTGATAATTCCTTATCATGTTAAATTACTATTCCCTGTAATTTTTATAAAAAGGAAGACTTTTTTTTATCTTCAACTTTTGCACCATGACTAAAACCCATCACCACATATGAAAAGGTGGAGGTGCTTACCAACTAACTAGGCTAACCCCTCTTGTCCAAATACTAGTCAATGTACTAATCCATTATAAAAACACTACGAAAAAAACGAATCATTACTTACATAAATGTTCTTAATCAGTTCATAACACAGTCTGTTTCTTTAAGTAGAAAAAAATCGTAATATATCATCTTTTTCATTTTTGTTTCTCTTCCTCATTCTTCTCAAATGTTATTTGACTTCAAATTAATAAATTAAACCTTGATCTCTCTTGCTCAATTACCAAAAACAAGATTTGGACAGAAATAGATTTCAAAATAGGAGATAAACTAACAAAGAAACCAGTCAATACCTGATAGTTTTCTTCTCTCAAATGGGACAAAAGCTTCTGCCTTAAATGTGCTTTTTCCTCGTTACTAATTCCCCTGAACGAAAAGCACTTAACATTGTTAACAGCATAGCTAGGCTAATTTGATAACAACCTGCATCCTAGCAGTTACATTCTTCAAATGGAAACCGAAACAAGAAAATAAAATTAGCTCAAAAACACTTAAAAATAATATCTCCGGAGAGACAACAAACATCACTGCCATGTTCTTCTCTAACTCACTTTTCTAATTCCCCCAAAAAAAGACTTTCATTTTGTTTTCCCAGGCAAATGCAAGTAATATTCGTCCTCATAAACATTAAAAACTAAATGCCTGAACAAACTCACGAGTCACGTCTGGTCCTCCAATATCGACTGATGTTGTTCTTAAAGTACACTGAAGCCAACAAGCGAACATCCACCTGAGCTGCCAGATCCTTGGCGCTAATAATTTCCTACATTTGTAGGTCAACAAAAAAAAAAAAAAAAAAAAAGATTACTAAACTTCGAAACTTGACCGACCACATCAAAATTTAATCACCATTGGAAAGAGATACACAATGAAAACCATAGAAATGCCTAACCATTAGACAAGAGCAAAAACCCGCCCTGGTCTCACACTGAGCCAGTGCCGCCTCAGCCGGCTTTCGCACGCCTTCGTCGCCGCTCATCGAGTTCGTCAGAAGGGTGTATATCACCGGCAGGTCGGAAGCGGAGAGCGCCATTGGGAAAGAGAATAAAAAAATCTCCCAATCCTCAGACTCTAAAACCAGTGCCACAAAAACGCATTTCTCAAAAGTTCCGTCGCAAATATTCTCATTATGATCAATCGATAGCATCGAATGATCGGTATGGTGAAATATGAGAAATACACAAAATGCCAGCAGCAGAAGAAGAAGAAGCAGAAAAATCGACGAACCTGAGTGAGAGCTCCGATCGATAATTGGAAGTTTCGATGAGCGAAAACTAATCTTGATTGTTCTTCGTTGTTGATGGATTAGAATCGGAAGCGAAGACGATGAAGAAACGCAGAGAAGTAAGCCCTAAAGTCCTTGAACTACTGGGCTTTGGAATTTGTATATATATGTTTTACAGATTTGTTTTGCTTAATCGTTTATTTTTTAAATTACTTACTTATTTACTGTAGCGATGTGTTGGGGTGGGACTTCGGACGCCATTCGGACAAGTTTTTCGCTCCGACTGTGTTACTATTCGAGTGTGTGAAACGGCGAGTTTCGGATACAACTTGGAGTGACACGTAATTTTGGTATAAATAAACGACAAGGATAGGGGTTGTGTGAGCGTAAAACTAGCATCAATTGCTTCTACAGGCTTATATGCATTTTTTAAATTTTTATCATAATAACAATACTCAAATATACATATAAGTTTACACAACAAAAAGCATTGATTTTAAATAACAAAAAAATTAGAAAAATAGCAAATTTAAACGTTTGATATTGCTAAATAGTCAAGGTTTGATAAATATTAGATAAATAGCTATAAATGATTACGTGAATTAATATGGCAATGGCTATTTACTAGAGCATCTCCAACCATGATGCAAATTTTTTATCTAAAATGCATCTTTGCATCAGTAAACAGTGTTTTTCACTCCAACCTATCTCTATTTTACATCTCCTTAAAGAATATTCTGGGTATATTCTTTCCCACTTGAATTTTCTTAAAATTACAGTTTTAAACCTATACTACTTTTACATTTAACAAATTTGCCCAAAATAATTATTCTTTTCATATCACCAAATTTGTATATGTGATTTAATTTTATGTATAAAAACACATGAAATAAAATTTGGATCTATTACATCAAACATGCCAATTTATTAATTGATAAGAAAGTACATAAACCAAATCATTACATTTTAATAATAAAAAGATACACGCCAAAACAAAATACATAAACCAAAACACTACATTTAAGAAGTTGAATATTGTTCCCACAAATGATCTATCAGTGCATCACGTAATGAAAATTGTGCATCTTTATCTCTAATTTGTCGATATCTGCTCATAAATTGTTGAAACCGTACGTCTTCATCTACCACCATTTCTACTTCACGAGATGCCGACATTGTGAGTTTTTTTTTTCATTTGTTTATATTAATTTTTGTAGGTCACATTGTGTCATAATATTAATTTTCCTATAATATTTTACAGATGACTCGAGCTAAAGCCTGTTTATGCAGACTCCGATTTCGAAGTATAAAAATGGTTTTAGATTTGACCATGTTTGGCATATAGTTAAAAATTATGTCGTAGTATTTTTTTGTTAATGTATGAGTTGTATTTAAATTGAAGTATTTTAGAATATATATTTAATCATTTAAACAGTTTTATTAAAATATATACATAAAGGACAAAATTTTAACTACAAATTCAAATAGGGTCAATAATAGAATTATTAAAAGTTTTGTTATTAAAAAAAGTTTATGCATCTATGAATAGTGGTGATCTATATTTGGATCACTACTATTGAAACAAGATGCAAATATAGATAATGCATCAAATTATACATCATGGTTGGAGTGAAATCTCTAAATATTGATGCAAAATGCATCACCATTGGAGATGGTCTTAATATTTACGTTTGTAAATATATAAAATTGGCTATTTACCTAATATTTACAAAACTTTGGCTATTTAGCAATTCTCAACGTTTAAGTTGGTTATTTTGCTAAATTACCCTTTAAATAAAGGTAACCTAACCACTAACAACTAACAACGTAGCCAATTTCAAACATGGTTTTAAGGATGCAGCTAATGTTTGGTAAATTTTGTAATCTAATCATTTACAGAAATAAACGGTAAGAAAATATTGGAAATGTCCTTATGTAACATAGATTATAGAAACCAATTACCAGCCAATGTTTCAGTCAGCCCTCAAACCTTATCGCGTGTAAAATAAACGAAAATTAATTGAAATTAACCCAAGAAAACAACCAATTACTAACCAACGTTTCAGCCAGCCAAAACTGATAGCGTGTAAAATAAACGGAAATTAATTGAAATTAAACCAAGAAAACCTGTCTTACATTATGGATTATGCATATTTGAATGCCCTTTTCAAATCAACTAATTAAAACTATAAAAAAGGAAATAAAATATTATGGACTATTAAAAGTTGACGTGTATTCTTTTTTTATTAAGGAAAAAGTTGACGTGTATTAATTGCATTATTTGGCCGATCAAAACGTAGTAATTTGCTAAATGAATAATAAAGTCACTGTTGTCGGTCGTTTTCGGAAAACCCGAGACGCCAAGAAGGCACGTCACTCAAAGGGCCGATGGTCAGGCCGGAGGTCCTGAAGAGCGGCAGGTCTTCAAGCCTTCGCCTAAACTCTTGACTCCTCGAGTCGAGCTTCGCTCCTCGAGTCGAGCCTTGAGTCAATCTCCTCGAGTCGAGCTTCGCTCCTCGAGTCGAGCCTCGAGTCAATCTCCTCGAGTCGAGCTTCGCTCCTCGAGGCGAGCCTTGAGTTGTTCCTCGAGTCGAGCCTCGAGTCGGTCTCCTCGAGTTGAGCTTCACTCCTCAAGACGAGCCTCGAGTCGCTCCTCGAATCGAGTCACTCTCGCCAAGTAAAAACCCTCATATTTCATGTGGCAAGAATGGTATTCGAAGGTCCGCAAGAGCCCGACGAGGCGGGCCATGCGCCGCGCGCGCAGCCGCGCCGGCCAACCAAGCGCAGCAGCCCGCGCGCCGCGCCAGACGGGCCGCGCGCCGCGCCAAGCAGACCGCGCGCCGCGTGATGACACGCCCGCGCCGCACATCCAGCGCCGCGCATCGCGCGCCGCGCCTGGTGACCCGCGCGCCGCGCCCCCTGCGCCGCGCGCCGCGCGCCGCGCGTTGTGCGCCGCACTTTGTGCGCCGCGCGCGCCGTGCGCCTCCAATTAATGCCACGCGCATTCCTAGTCCCACATGGACGAAAAAGGAGCCTCTTAAGGCCCCCAAACACCTATAAATACCCCCTCTCATTGAGGGGAAAGCCATCCCATTCTTTCTCAAGGAACTTGAGACTTCTCTCCGCTTCTCTAGATGCCATCCTTGGCCTGAAGCGGATTCTCCACGATTTCTCGCTCTCGGAGATTCTGAAGCGCTTTCCGGGGACTCCCGAGTGCCGCCTCTCTTGATCGAGCGATTAATCTTGAGCCCACGAGTGCTCTAACGGTTTTCTACTGAAAATCGCCTACGCGTCTAGCCCCCTAGACGCGTCCGCCATTTCTGACAAGAAATCGCCTACGCGTCCGGCATTTCCGACTAGGAATCGCCTACGCGTCCGGAATCTCCGCCACAACAAGGAACTCTTGACTTAGAGTCTTCCACGTCTCCAAAAGAGAGAAAACACACATTCTCTCTCGCGCTCGCGATCTCCGAAGTCCTGAGACGCCGCCGAGGACTCCTCGCGCCCCGTCTCCTTCGTCGAGTACGCTCCTCCATCAAGGCTCCGCGCCTCATACTGCGTATCACACGCTTGAACTACGTTCTGACCTGATCCCATACACGGGTACGTAGGCAGCCGACAGCCAAGGCACGGTCACTCCTCCTCCTCACCCCCTACCTCTCCCGAGAGGCGGGTTGATCGGAGATAACCCTAGCTCGAGACTATCGAGTTCACACTCTTGGCCCGGGTGCGATCACTTGGTCCGGCCTTGGATCGAACCGCCCGAGGTTTTAAATAGTTGTTCATTTTCGTGCGACAACATTTTGGCGCTAGAAGGAGGGGACTTCCCGACCTATTCAGCCCGAAATCCCTTCTATTCATCTTCTTCTTTTCTTCTACAAACTCAACTTTCTCGAACTTGAGAAAAGATGAGTACTCAACCACCTGTACGTTCTGAGGGCGTGAACAACCCCGAAAACGTCACTCGGACCAAGAAATACTTCTTGCGCTCCCGAGCGCATGGTGACGAAGAGTCGCTCCACGAAGAGAGCTCGACCCGCTCACCATCTCCATCTCCTGATAGCAGGGACAACCGCATCATGGAGCTGGAGGAGAGTATCCGCCAACTAAAGGCGAAGAACGCGAGGTACCACAGCCAACTGGCTACCAGGCAACCCGCGCATAACGCAATGACCCCCAACGGGGATCCTGAGAACCTCAACGAGGAAAGCCACGACCGTGACCCTGACTATGAGGGTACTTGCGATCCGGAGGATATCGAGACTTCTCTCACGAAGGACGGAGTACTCCCCGCCATGTTTGAAGCCGGTCCTCCGAATCCCCTACCCCGGAAAGGCGACGCGCCGGCTGCTTCTCAAGAGGGAAACTCCCGACGCTCGGCCCTCGACCGACTGGGTCGAAGGGAGAACGTTGAGGAAAGTCAGGGCACGCGGAGAGCGCGCCGTCGCAGACGAAGCCTGCGCCTCCGAACGACCAGCCCAGATCTTAGGGATCACCTCACCGCCCAACGCATCGAGCGTGGCGATGACCTAAGGGAGCGACTAAGCTCTCGGCCAAACATCCCCGTAGCAGCCCCAACTAACAGGAACCGCCGAACGGGTCAAGGGTCAAATGAAAGACGACAGGTGACTCCTCCCGAACAGGGAGTTACTCCGACTACCGGTCTCGATGTGATCACAATGATCCACAATCTTCGAAATGAAGTACGTGATCTCCGAGAACACGGAATAGGCGGAAGTGCCTATGGGGTCGTTGAGGAGAAGTCCTCGCCTTTCACGGCTCAGATATTGGCCGAGGTATGTACGGGAAATTTCAAACTCCCGAACCTCGCTCCATATAATGGAAAAGCAGATCCTGCTTACCACATCCAGCACTATGAAACCTGGATGACGATGCAGGGTGTCACTCCCGGCGCTATGTGCCAAGCTTTTAGTCTTACCCTCGCCGGACCCGGCTTTGAGTGGTTCAAGAACTTAAGGCCGGGAAGCATCCGCTCGTTCAAAGACCTGAAGGACATGTTCCTAGCACGGTTCGCTACGTCTATGGTCCAAAGGAAGACCAAGATGTACCTGTGGTCAATCAGGCAAGAGGATGGCGAGTCCCTTAGACGATACCTCGCCCGATTCACTGAAGAATCGAATAAGGTCGACCGCTTTGACGACAAAGACGCAATCACCGCCATCACTGAAGGCTTGCGCACAAGTGACTTCCTTAAGTCCATCGTCGGCCGTGTCCCTTCTACCATGGCCGAGTTAATGACTCGAGCCAAGACCTTCATGGGAGTCGAAGATTACCTCGATGGTCGCAAGGGCAATGATCAAAGCCCTCACCACCGAGACGAGCCTAGCAACGAGCAAGGAAACTCCCGTAAAAGGCGAAACAGAGGAGGTCAGACTTTTAATAGACGACCTCCGATGCCCCAGAAGCCGCGACTTGCGGAAGACTTTAAGGGCTACTCGTCGTTCACACCGTTGAACGCAACGCCGGAGCAAATCCTAGCTTTAGCGCGTGACAAGTTCACTCCCCCGGCTCCAATGAACAAAGATCCCGCGACTCGCGATAGATCTAAATATTGCGAGTTCCATCAGGAATACGGTCACTTGACCTCTGAATGCTATAGTCTTAAAAGGCAGATCGAGGCATTGATCCAACGGGGTGAGCTAAAAGAGTTCGTGTCACGCATGATTAGCGCTGCGGGCCCCACCTCGACAGACCACAGTCTGGCAGGGGAGGAGGAACAGCCGCTTCTGCCGACCGAACCACGGCTACTGCCAATGCCAATCCACAACTCCACGTTGTGACCACCATATTGGGAGGTCCACAAGATGGAGATTCGGCCCGACAACGGAAAAAATTCCTAAAGGCCGTGGCTCAAGAAGACGCTGCTATGCACGTCAACCTCACGTATGAAGAACCTCCGTCCGTGCCTCACGAGACGATGCATTTCACCAACAAAGAGGCCAAGCGAGTTGTGCATCCGCACAATGACGCAATTGTGCTCAAAGCCCAAGTAGCTAATAACTTGGTGAAAAGAGTTCTCATCGACAACGGCAGTGCTGCCGACATAATTTTCAAGTCCACCCTAGAGCGCATGAAGCTCGGGGGGCTACGCCCAACTCCGACCCAAACGCCTCTATTCGGGTTCACTGGGAAGAGAGTCATGACTGAAGGCGTCATCGATCTGCCGGTCACCTTCGGAACTCCCGGAGGCATTGAAGTCGTTCACATGGTCCCATTCCTAGTGGTCGACCAAGAGTCCCCCTACAACGTAATCGTTGGGCGACCCACGTTGAACCGGCTAAGGGCAATCACTTCAACATACCACCTACTGGTGAAGTTCCCTACCAAGGATGGAATCGGCATCATGGCTGGAGATCAATCCCAAGCCAGAATATGTTACATCCAGGGAATCGATGGAAAGACCGCTAAAAAGACGGTTAACACGATCTCTCAGCTCAGAGATAGCGTCGAGTCGACCAAGGTCCTCCGCGAAGTCCATAAAGACACCTGCATGACACCCAAGTGCAAGGTAATGGCGTCCTCATCAGAGACCCCACACGGTCTACCAGGTCATACATGGACGAGACACCGATCTATCGCCTGTGGAATGCGGAACACTTGAAGAGAGTACTACCACTAGCCAGCGCTCCCCCCATTTATTTATTTGCTTTCTAAACAATAAGGCCTACGAGCCAACGTTTTAGGATTTCAAATTTTTTGCAATGTTAATAAAGTTCGATGTTTTTCTTTTAAAATCCACTTTATCAAAGATTTTTAATCATCAAGATTACACTTGTAAACCCAGAACTCGGGGGGCTAGTCCTATAGGCAATGGTATGTACACTAAAAATCCTCTAGAAAGTACGCTCCACAAAAAGAAAGCACGCTCCATCAAAACAAAACACCCGAACACAAAACGGGAACAGGCGTGCACGTAAGACGCCTCCGTGGCGCGCCGTAAGACATCCCCGAGATGCAGGCTAAAGACGCCCCCGCGGCGCGCCCACGAGACATCCCCGAGATGCAGGCTAAAGACGCCCCCGCGGCGCGCCCACGAGACATCCCCGAGATGCAGGCTAAAGACGCCCCCGCGGCGCGCCCACGAGACATCCCCGAGATGCAGGCTAAAGACGCCCCCGCGGCGCGCCCACGAGACATCCCCGAGATGCAGGCTAAAGACGCCCTCGCGGCGCGCCCACGAGACATCCCCGAGATGCAGGCTAAAGACGCCCCCGCGGCGCGCCCACGAGACATCCCAGAGATGCAGGCTAAAGACGCCCCCGCGGCGCGCCCACGAGACATCCCAGAGATGCAGGCTAAAGACGCCCCCGCGGCGCGCCCACGAGACATCCCAGAGATGCAGGCTAAAGACGCCCCCGCGGCGCGCCCAAGAGACATCCCCGAGATGCAGGCTAAAGACGCCCCCGCGGCGCGCCCACGAGACATCCCCGAGATGCAGGCTAAAGACGCCCCCGCGGCGCGCCCACGAGACATCCCCGAGATGCAGGCTAAAGACGCCCCCGCGGCGCGCCCACGAGACATCCCCGAGATGCAGGCTAAAGACGCCCCCGCGGCGCGCCCACGAGACATCCCCGAGATGCAGGCTAAAGACGCCCCCGCGGCGCGCCCACGAGACATCCCCGAGATGCAGGCTAAAGACGCCCCCGCGGCACGCCCACGAGACATCCCCGAGATGCAGGCTAAAGACGCCCCCGCGGCGCGCCCACGAGACATCCCCGAGATGCAGGCTAAAGACGCCTCCGCGGCGCGCCCAAGAAACATCCCCGAGATGCAGGCTAAAGCCGTCCCTCGCGATGCAACAAAGACGCCTACATGGCGCACGTAAGACGCGTAAAGGCGCAGCCCGTGAGACGCCTACATGGCGCAACCTAAGACGCCTACATGGCGCACGTAAGACGCGTAAAGGCGCAGCCTGTAAGACGCCTACATGGCGCAACCTAAGACGCCTACATGGCGCAACCTAAGACGCCTACATGGCGCACGTAAGACGCGTAAAGGCGCAGCCCGTAAGACGCCTACATGGCGCAACCTAAGACGCCTACATGGCGCACTTAAGACGCCTACATGGCGCACGTAAGACGCCTACATGGCGCAACCTAAGACGCCTACATGGCGCACTTAAGACGCCTACATTGCGCAGCCTAAGACACCTAAACGACGCACAAAACCGTCTCTCACAACGCGCTCTGAGTCGCCACGAGGTGTTGCATATGATGACTAAATCGCAACGCACCTGAACCACCGTACGAGGCGCGGTTCATGCCATCTTCGCCATCGCCAACTAAACACGATCACCGTGGGAGAATCCCCGTTCCATGCGAGTTAATTGAAGCTGCTCGCAAAAACTCGCGACCCCCGCCTCTGAGCAAGAACCTCGCTCAGCCTGAACTAGCTAAGACTTCGCTCCTCGAGTCGAGTCATGCTCCTCGAGTCAAGTCACTCTCCTCGAGTCGAGCTTCGCTCCCCGAGTCAAGTAATTCCCTTTGAGTCGAGCCTCGCTCCCTGAGTTGAGTCATTCTCCTCGAGTCGAGCCTTGCTCCTCAAATCGCACCATTCTCCTCGAGTCGAACTTCGCTCCTCGAGTCGAGTCATTCTCCTCGAGTCAAGCTTCGCTCCTCGAGTCGAGTCATTCCCCTTGAGTCGAGCCTCGCTCCCCGAGTCGAGTCACTCTCCTCGAGTCGAGCCTTGCTCCTCAAATCGAACCATTCTCCTCGAGTCGAACTTCGCTCCTCGAGTTGAGCCATTCTCCTCGAGTCGAGCTCTGCTCCTCGAGACGAGTCATCCTCCTCGAGCCGAGCTTCGCTCCTCGAGCCGAGCTTCGCTCCTCGAGTTGAGCCATTCTCCTCGAGTCGAGCTCTGCTCCTCGAGACGAGTCATCCTCCTCGAGTCGAGCTTCGCTCCTAGAGTTGAGCCATTCTCCTTGAGTCGAGCATCGCTCCTTAAAGTCGAGCCGCTCTCCTTGAATCGAGCCTTGCTCCTCGAGTCAGGACATCCTCCTCAAGTCGAGTCACGCCCTCCTCGAGTCGAGCCATGCTCCTCGAGTCGAGTCGCTCTCCTCGAGTCGAGCATCACCCCTTTCATCAAGTCATTCTTCTCGAGTCGAGCTTCGCTCCTCGAGTCGAGTCATCCTCCTCGAGTCGAGTTTCGCTCCTCGAGTCGAGTCAGTCTCCCCGAGTTGAGCTTCGCTCCTCGAGTCAAGTCATTCTCCTCGAGTCGAGCTTCGCTCCTCGAGTCGAGTCATCCTCCTCTAGTCGAGCTTCGCTCCTCGAGTCGAGTCATCCTCCTCGAGTCGAGCTTCGCTTCTCGAGTCGAGTCAGTCTCCTCGAGTTGAGCTTCGCCCCTCGAGTCAAGTCATTCTTCTCGAGTCGAGCTTCGCTCCTCGAGTCGAGTCATCCTCCTCGAGTCGAGTTTCGCTCCTTGAGTCGAGCCATTCTCCCCGAGTTGAGTCTTGCTCCTCGAATTGAGTCATACACCTCGAGTCGAGCATCGCTCCTCGAGTAGAGTCATATTCCTTAATGTCCAGCCAGTCTCCTTGAGTCGAGTCTAGCCCCTCGAGTTGAGACTTGAGTCGGCTCCCCGAGTCGAGCCTAGCCCCTCGAGTTGAGACTCGAGTCGGCTCCCCGAGTTGAGCTTCGCTCCTTGAGTTGAGACTTGATTCAGTCTCCTCAAGTCGAGCTTCGCTCCTCGAGTCGAGCCTTGAGTCAGTCTCCTCGAGTCGAGCTTCGCTCCTCGAATCGAGCCTCGAGTCAGTCTCCTCGAGACGAGTCCCACTCCTCGAACAAACGCCTGGAGCGACCTGAAGAACAGGTCAGCCAAGGTAGAGACCCGCGCTCGCGCCTGGGGAATAAGGACCGATCTTCCGAACGCAGACGAAGAAGCGTCACCAAGGCGGGAATGGCGGATGCCCCGTGAGGCCGACTTATGCTTGATGCGTGGTCAAACTTTTAGCGTTTATCCCCGAGCAGTCGAAGCCCTCCGGTGCGGCAGAGCCTTCCGCCAGGTGCCGCTCCGTCTTCTCGAAGCATCAGCCCGCAGCATCAACCTCCGTCTTCGAGACCTCGGAATGAGCATGCCTTTGCAAAATGCAAAAGTGCAGTCGCCTTCCAAGCTGGCCGAGACGGAAGCCATGATCTTCCCCTAATAGGTCACGATTACACAATCATCACCCTGCTAGTCACCGTCGAGTCCCATGGACTCCGGATTGATGACATTATCAAACAAAACGCCATCGAAGGTTAACTCGGGCGTAACATCGCCAAAAGATCAATAAGCCGCGACGCGCCGACACACCTCTACATAAATGCACGCCCTACTCGCGCATGCATATCCCATTTGCTCCGGGGCTAGAGCGACGAACGCAAGCGCGTTCGCCTCGCCCACGTTGAGCTACGCCTCCTATCCGCTTGGATCCTCCTCCACGTGTACATCACACACTCGTGTCGAGAGAGAAGAAAAAGCGAGAGAAAGCACTAGCAATTGTGAGAGTATTCTTTATAATCACAAAGGCTTCGCAACAGTGAAGCTCTGGAAAGTCTATTTTCCTCAAACACCCAACTAGAAGAACAAAAAGTTCATCGCTGGGACGCCTCCCGAGCGACGAACTTGGGGGGCTAATGTTGTCGGTCGTTTTCGGAAAACCCGAGACGCCAAGAAGGCACGTCACTCAAAGGGCCGATGGTCAGGCCGGAGGTCCTGAAGAGCGGCAGGTCTTCAAGCCTTCGCCTAAACTCTTGACTCCTCGAGTCGAGCTTCGCTCCTCGAGTCGAGCCTTGAGTCAATCTCCTCGAGTCGAGCTTCGCTCCTCGAGTCGAGCCTCGAGTCAATCTCCTCGAGTCGAGCTTCGCTCCTCGAGGCGAGCCTTGAGTTGTTCCTCGAGTCGAGCCTCGAGTCGGTCTCCTCGAGTTGAGCTTCACTCCTCAAGACGAGCCTCGAGTCGCTCCTCGAATCGAGTCACTCTCGCCAAGTAAAAACCCTCATATTTCATGTGGCAAGAATGGTATTCGAAGGTCCGCAAGAGCCCGACGAGGCGGGCCATGCGCCGCGCGCGCAGCCGCGCCGGCCAACCAAGCGCAGCAGCCCGCGCGCCGCGCCAGACGGGCCGCGCGCCGCGCCAAGCAGACCGCGCGCCGCGTGATGACACGCCCGCGCCGCACATCCAGCGCCGCGCATCGCGCGCCGCGCCTGGTGACCCGCGCGCCGCGCCCCCTGCGCCGCGCGCCGCGCGCCGCGCGTTGTGCGCCGCACTTTGTGCGCCGCGCGCGCCGTGCGCCTCCAATTAATGCCACGCGCATTCCTAGTCCCACATGGACGAAAAAGGAGCCTCTTAAGGCCCCCAAACACCTATAAATACCCCCTCTCATTGAGGGGAAAGCCATCCCATTCTTTCTCAAGGAACTTGAGACTTCTCTCCGCTTCTCTAGATGCCATCCTTGGCCTGAAGCGGATTCTCCACGATTTCTCGCTCTCGGAGATTCTGAAGCGCTTTCCGGGGACTCCCGAGTGCCGCCTCTCTTGATCGAGCGATTAATCTTGAGCCCACGAGTGCTCTAACGGTTTTCTACTGAAAATCGCCTACGCGTCTAGCCCCCTAGACGCGTCCGCCATTTCTGACAAGAAATCGCCTACGCGTCCGGCATTTCCGACTAGGAATCGCCTACGCGTCCGGAATCTCCGCCACAACAAGGAACTCTTGACTTAGAGTCTTCCACGTCTCCAAAAGAGAGAAAACACACATTCTCTCTCGCGCTCGCGATCTCCGAAGTCCTGAGACGCCGCCGAGGACTCCTCGCGCCCCGTCTCCTTCGTCGAGTACGCTCCTCCATCAAGGCTCCGCGCCTCATACTGCGTATCACACGCTTGAACTACGTTCTGACCTGATCCCATACACGGGTACGTAGGCAGCCGACAGCCAAGGCACGGTCACTCCTCCTCCTCACCCCCTACCTCTCCCGAGAGGCGGGTTGATCGGAGAGAACCCTAGCTCGAGACTATCGAGTTCACACTCTTGGCCCGGGTGCGATCACTTGGTCCGGCCTTGGATCGAACCGCCCGAGGTTTTAAATAGTTGTTCATTTTCGTGCGACAACAGTCACATCATCATTCGTGGCTAAATTTGAAACTTAGGTGAAACGTTGTCTAGATTGCAATACCAACGTTTTAAATGGCTTAGTTCGATTCATTTTTCTTTAAATAAACTTTGTATAGGGCATAAATGTCTAGCCCTATAAAAAAGAACACTTGAGAAATCAAATTTCATAATACCTCACATTTGAAAATCAAGCTTCATGTTGAACATTTTAGGAAAACCAAATTTTTAGGTAGCTAAGGTCATGTTTGGTTACAAACTCAAAAAGTGTTTTTCACTTTTTGAGTGAAAAAAATAGGAAAAAAAAAGGAAAGTAGTGTTTGGTTAAAAATTTTCGGGAAAAGTTTTTAAAAAAATTTGGAAATGTTTTGAAAACAGGTAAAGAAATTGAAAACAAGGTAAAGGTGTTTTCCGAAATTTTTTTCTCTTTTTTCTCGCGTGTGTAGTCACGGGCCTCTGTCCTTGTCATTGTCGAGCAACACACAAAAAAAAAGAAACGTAGAAGAGAGAGAAGAGAGAGCGAGAGCGAGAGAGCAGATCTGAGGAGGGTTTTTTGAGAGCATCTGAGAGAGCGAGAGCGAGAGAGAGAGAGAGACGCCGGAGTTTTGGGTGAGTTTTTTTCTTCTTCTTCTCCGTTCGTCCTTATCGAATGTCTCTGTTCGAATTTGTCTGCGTTCATCTTCTTCATTCATGTTCTGAAACGCATCTTCTTCGATTTTGTTCTATGTACAAGGTTTGAGCGTGATTTCTCGGAGTACGAGAGGCGGACAGTGTGGGTTCGCGTTCTACATCAAGGTAGAAATCCGAATCCTTTTTTTTTCTCTTGGAAATCTGATTTCTAGGGTTTCGAATTAGGGGTTTTGATGTCGTTTGGAATTTCTCGTGGTTTGCTTTTGTTTAGGCGCGGGTTGTGATTGTGGTCGTTGTTGATGTGAAATTGTTTGTGTGTGCTCAGTTTGATGATTAAATTGATTTCGTTTGATGATGTGAAATTATTTGTGGTGTGCTCGGTTTGGGCTCGGTTTGATGAACATGTGTTTTCCGAGATTTTTGTTGATGATTTTGATTTGGAATTTGGGTTCCGCCGTGGGGTTGCTTAGCCGTGTGACTTCTTGGCCGAGTATTGTTGACTGTGTGTTTTTGGCCGTGAATTGATTTTGGATAATATGTGTTGGCCGAGTATAGTCATCCTTAGTTTTCAAGTTTTCTCGTATGAGTTCAGTTAAAGTTTATAATCACAACATAGCTCTTAATCGTGATATGTATTAGATCTGTTTGGGTTGGGTTGACCATTTTTAGAACCTGTCTTTTTATTATATACTTTTATATATATATTGCTAAATTTCTGTCTTTTTTTATATCATCATCATCACTTAATTTTCTTTCTAGCATAATTCACAGCAATTTGTGTTTGAGAATTATAAATAATTTGAGGACTGGCTTATTTTTCGTGAAACATAGTGTGAATTATTCTGTGAAGATTTTTGTTGCAAGTAATCACATGTTAGGTAGTGAATTTTTTTTCTTCTTTTTTTATACTATGTTTATATGGTTCAGTTCTTTGAAAAATGGGTGACGGCGCTCATTGGCCGGACGCGGCTTTGGCTAAGTTCATTGACCTTTGTCATGAAGAAGTCCAACGCCGCATGGGACCAGCTCAATTTGACAAACGTTCTTGGATGAAAATTGAGCTGGAAATGGTCGGTACGTTTGGTAACGCCTATAAGGTTGATAAATTGAAGCAAAAGTGGCATCGACTTAAAACTACTACTAAGATCTTCCAAGGACTTACGGAAGCCACTGGTTTTGGATGGGATACGGACACGAATACAGTGACTGCCGATGACGAAGTTTGGGATACGTATATACAGGTATGTTTCTTTTTTTTGTGTATTTAGTTTATATTTGTATTTATTTGTTTTATATCTGTGTATTTAAGAATCAGCCGGTGTGTAATATTGTTTGAAATTGTGTGAATTAGATATAGGTATGATTTTTGGATTTGTTGCTCGAATTAGGAGAGGCTATGATGAATTTGGGAATTGGTGAGGTTTGGTTTGGAAATACATTTGGCTGTGTGACTTGTTTTGGCCGTGTGACCTGTTTTGGCCGTGTGTTATTTGGCCGTGTGACCTGTTTTGGCCGTGTGACCTGTTTTGGCTGTGTGATTCATTTTGACTGTTTTGTGATAATAATTCTGAGCCTCAACAACTGAGATGGTTGATTTGATAAAAATTATGAGCCTCAAAAACTGAGATGGTTGATTTGATAAAAATTCTGAGCCTCAAAAACTGAGATGGTTGATTTGATAATAATTCATTTTGTCTTGTTAGCCCCGTGTGACCTGTTTTGGCCGTGTGTTATTTGGCCGTGTGTTATTTGGCCGTGTGACCTGTTTTGGCCGTGTGACCTGTTTTGGCCGTGTGTTATCACTAGTGAGAGTGACAAGTCCTTATAAGCACAATTTACTGCTCCCTTTATCATGTAACAATCATCTTGATTTTTAACCATTTTTGTCTTTATATACTACATAATCTTTTGATTATTTTTATTTTTATTTTTATTTTTATTTTTATTTTTATTTTTATGGAACACGTATTATTACTTTCCACACGCCAATGATATGAGAGACATGTCCTTAAAACCTGTACACAAAAAAGATGGTGCAATGTTGTTGTTGTGATAATACTTTTTTAATCTACTTGCAATCTTCTTTAATGATACATGTACAATTTATAATGATGAACTCATCTTTCATCGACGTACTTGTACACAGATAATTCGTTTGATGTATTATACGAAGTACCACCATGAGTTGGACTATATTATTTGTGGGAATAATTTAATACCATAAAAGAAAAGCTAGAAGAAGAACTGTTAGGGGATAGGCTCTGGTAATATATCAATGAATATAAGCTCATGTGTCCAATAATTTTAAAATTTTATGATGGCATTATCAATCAGAGAAAGAAAAAAAAACATTACATGTGAACAAATTGATATGTGACACCACTAATAATATGTATGTCTTAATCATGCAATCTTGGATAGTTTTTATCGTTATTAAACAACATTATTAAACTGAGATTTATCATCCTGTTTTGGCCGTGTGACCTGTTTTGGCCGTGTGTTATTTGGCCGTGTGACCTGTTTTGGCCGTGTGACCTGTTTTGGCTGTGTGATTCATTTTGATTGTTTTGTGATAATAATTCTGATTGCTTGCTTTTAATTATTTGCAGAAATATCCAGATTCAAAAAGGTTCAAGAAAAAGGGATTGCCGCACTACGACAAACTGAAGGAAATATTCGCTGGTAAGTCCGCAACCGGTGCGTTAGCGATGGGACCAAGCCAGGTAGCCGCCATCGGCCAGGCTGCAATAAGCGCTCGGGAAAAGAATCTGTGCGTATCGGCTGCGGGAAGTGCGCGTGATGGGGAAGAGGGAGGGGGCTCATCTGATGAAGCCCGGGAGGTCGAGAAACAAACGGAGAAAAAATCTACGGCACGCAAGAGGAAATCCTCGAGTAACAGTAAAACCAGGTGGGAAGAGGCAGTTGAATCCCAAAATGAAACTGAGCGCTTCACAAGTCAGCAGTTGATTTCTTTTATGGAAGAGAAAGAAGCACGGAGAGCGTCTAGTCAGGCGGACTCGATTACTTCAGACAACGAGCTTCTGAAACTGTGTGGGGCTAAGGTTACAAGTTTTCGAGATTCGCTTACGCTGAGACAATACAGCGGATTCATGATGGATCTTGTGAATAAGAAGGACTTGCGCGTTCTTTTCATGTCACTCCCGGACGACGCGGTGTTACCGTTTGTGCAAGGCATAATCTATGATTAAGTTTTATTTGCTTTCCGTTTTATTTGCGTTTACTTTTACTTCGGATAGAGTTTTATTTACGTTGAGTTTTATTTCGGATTGAGTTTTATTTACGTTGAGTTTTATTTACGTTGAGTTTTATTTCGGATTGAGTTTTATTTACGTTGAGTGTGTTTTATGTGAAATGTGTTATGTGGATTGTGTTTTACGTGGATTGTGTTTTATGTGGAATGTGTTATTTCGGATTGAGTTTTATTTACGTTGCGTGTGTTTTTAGAAGTCTCTCTTTAAAAAGTGGTCAATAATTCTTTCATATTGCTTTGCAAAATGCCAAGGGGAGGAGCAAATTTTGATTAGCCCTAGTTAGCTAGTTTCATAATGCGTAGTGTCGTTTACTTTTCTATTTTTAAGTATTGGAGAACTAGTGCTCGCCACAATTATGCGTAGTGTCGTTTACTTTTCTATTTTTAAGACGTATTTTCTAGGTTTATGAACGGGAAAAATAAATAAAAAATGTGGAAATTGAGTAACTCACTAATGAAAGCTATTTTGTTGCGTAACTTCAGTTTATTTTGTAGGGTCATTATTTCTAAGACCATGGATTCAGATAGTGACGAACAGCGTGCGGTAGACGCCATGCTTCGTCGTCACAGACGGCGGCGTGAACAAATAAGGCGGGAACGAGATGCCGAAGAAACACGGAGAATTGAACGCCAACCCCGGCGAACGACCACGGAAAGTGGAAGTGAGTACGTGTATGCTATGTTAAGTAATCCCAACGGAGCGCCCTTGTTTGAGATGTGTCGCATGTCCAAGGACCCATTCATAGCAATCGTTGGACTGATTCGGCAATTCCTCCCGCCCGGTCACATATCAGCAGAAGAGTCTTTCATGATGTTCATGAAAGTTCTCGCACATTCGGACCGGAATAGAGTCGTTCAAGACCGATTCAATCACTCTGGTGAGACCGTCAGCAGACATTTTGGATATGTCCTTGATGCCATAACTCATTTGACAACCAACGTCATAAAGCATCCCGGTTATACAACCACACCCCCGGAGATTGTCAACAACCCAAAATACTGGCCATGGTTTAAAGTAAGTTTAATGAATTTATTTTATCTCTAACGTAAGTTATATTAATTATCAAACTAAGTTTTGTTCTAATATTTTATAAAGGATTGCATCGGCGCTATTGACGGTACTCATATTGCTGTCATCGTCCCCGCTGCGCAACAACAGAATTATCGAGGACGGAAAGGAATATGTACGACGAATGTCATGGTTGCTTGTACATTTGACATGCGATTTACGTACGTAAATGCCGGATGGGAAGGTTCAGCGTCCGATTCACGAATACTACGTGAGGTATTACTGTCTAACGATCCATCTTTTTTAATACCACAAGGACGACAGTACTACGTAGTGGATAGTGGATATCCTAATGAGCCAGGTTTTTTGGGACCGTATCGCACCGTACGATACCACCTATCCGAGTTCAGACAGGACAGGCAAATGCGTAGACCCCAAGAACTTTTTAATTACAGGCACTCGTCTTTACGGAACGTGATAGAGAGATGTTTTGGCGTCGTAAAAGCTCGGTTCCCTATTTTAAAGAATATGTCACGTTATCCATTAGAAAAACAAATTCGTATAATTATGGCATGCTTTGTATTGCATAATTTAATAAAAATGCACACAAACGACGACCCTTTGTTTACAACATGGAATCAAGATGATCCTCCGGAGGACATTGAAGGCCAAAGTTCTGAAGGAGTCGGAGGTGAAGGTGCGTCAGAATATGGTGGACCGTCGTACATAAGCGCAACTACACAAGCTCGACGTGCACATTCCCAGTTTAGAGATGTTATTGCTGAAGCTATGTGGGATGAATATGTACAATGATTTCATATTTATGATGACCAAAAAAAATTTGTATTCAATCTAAACAATAATGTCATCTTTATATTTTGTGTAGTTAAATTTATGTTTAAAAAAAAAATTTAGTTAAGAAATTGTTTCCATGTACCAAACAGTTTCCACTTTTCATTTTTTCAAAAAAAAAAGAGAAAAGTGTACCAAACAGTTTTTCCAGTTTTTTCAACTTCTCAAAAACAAAAATGAAAACTGTACCAAACAGCTTTTTGAAAACAACTACAAAACAGTTTTTCAATACAACTACAAAAATTAGAAAACAGAAAACAAAAAACTTTTTGAGTTAACTACCAAACACTACCTAAATCGTCCAAAATACACCTGTTAAAATTTGAAACTAATCTTACTCTCACAACCATTCCTTTCTCACAAAATTTGTGAGAAGCTAGGGTTTCAACTATTGTTGACGATCTTGAAGTTTTCTTCCATATGAGTATCTTGAAGTTTTCTTTAAATCTGTAAGTTTCGATCATGTTATTATTATTTTTTAGTTAAATGCTTTAGTTTTTTCAAAATGGGGCTTTTTCCGTGAATTTTTGTTTTGTGTTTGTCAAATTTTGTACCCATGAATTCGTAGTTTTTCACTATATTTCAAAGATTTTCGTTTTAATTCGAATATTGTATTCGAAATTTATACTAAAATCTTCAAAACAAAATGAAAAACTTCAAATTAATTGGTAAAAAAATTACCGAACATACGGAGCCATTAGCTGCAGTTTATTTCTTTCCTTTGACCTTCTATTCTCTTTGTTTTGGGAACCCCCTTTGTAAAATTGGTTATACAGAGCTATTAGTTGCAGTTTATTTCTTTCCTTTCGCAACTCACAAGATTTATTTGTTTCATCATATACTATGTATATGAAGTACATTGCTCCTCATTATCTATGACTATGCCAATTTCTTGTTCTAACTCGGGCTCTAGAGTATAGACATAATTCTGCATGACATCTAGTTCATTGTTTTCAGATGGTGTTTCTGTTGGGAATATTGCCCACTTGAAGATAATGAATAAATGATTGCTAAATTCGATAATAAGATTACTCTATTAGCATTATATGTTTAGTGGGTTGAGTTCTAAACAATTAGAATCAATAACAACTATCTTCCATAGCCTCCGTATCTAACTGAGTCACGTGCTGGGCACCTGAGTTCGGGCGGTGTGCTAAAACATGGTCGATGACTGATATACGCCTGAAAAGCTATATCTAAAGTCATATATGTGGAACACATAGGTGAAGGCTGATCACTATGTGGGAGCATTCTACACTTGTAGTAAGTGTACGACTTGGACAGGTCTTGGTTGTAGATGTGTCGTTTAAGGACCGTTACGACATACTAACCGAGGCCACTATGATGGTCACAGTGAGACTTGATCTAAATCCTGAAGTGATCATGGACACTGGGTTACGTTACTGAGCTCTTTGACTCATTCGCTAAAAGGCTATTCATGTTAATCACAGCTTATGTCTTGGGAGTTTTCTCAGAGCATAATTCGAGTGGGAAATTATTTACAGATATGGAATACAGCCTTCCTGAAAGAAGGTTAATGTTCACTCACCTAAGGGTTGATTCCAGAACCGATAGATTGCTAGCACTTTCGAAGTAAGTAACGTTCGAAAGAATCTTTCGCTGGGGAAGCAACAATGCTTAGGGCTGATATGTATCAAGAGAAGTATAACGGAAAAATTGACTTCTCTTGACACGGGTTGAACCTGGAGGATCTTGATCACGAACTGACTATATCAGTGGACACTCGTCACGATGAGTAAATATAATTCTAGTATAAAGGAGAGTTCCGTCTTGGCTTACAAGGTGGAGTATTTGACCAAGATTAAACGAATCGATGGAAAAAGAGAAAGGACTATTTCATCTTTTTCATCGGATTTGTTAAGCTTCTATTACTAGGTCCATAGTCCCCGATTCGGCTCTGATAAAGGCGGATAAGAACTTTCGTATAATAATGTTTATCATTATTAATCTCACTTGCTGTAATTGTGATTGACAATATTAATTCTGGAAAGCGGGTATTCGCAGAATTAAATAAATATTTATGGCAGAATTGTTTATTTATTGTTTGATCAAGTAAATAAACAATTATTAATTATTTGTTTATTGTTGGACCAAGTAAATAAATGATTATTTGGGTTTTAAGCAATTGGGCCTTGCACACATGGAAAATTCGAATTTGGTTATTTGGCACTAGGGTTTGCGCAAATCTCCTTGGCCGTGTGCCATCAAATTTGAAAATACATAATTGGTATTTACCAATATTTTCTCTTTAGTTGTTTAAATAAAGGAGAGAGAAAAATATAAGATATTGTCCTATATTTTCTCCTTATTTAAATGAAAGTATTTAGGAGAATATTTAGGAGAATAATATATTCTCCTTTATTATCTCACTAAATAAATTATTCTCTATTTAAATAAAAGAATAATATCCCATAGATATTGATCTGATGGATGAGAGAAAAAGTAGGATTCACTTGTTGAGATCCAATGGCCTAGATTAAATCATCTAGTGTGAACACAATAAAAGGAAATAAAATATTCTGGAAGATTCCATGAATATCTCCTTTTACTACTATAAATAGGGGTTCATGAGTAGGCAAAAACAAGCAATTATTTTAAGAAATTTGAGAGAAATTTCGTGCATCACTAGCCTCCCTTGGCCGTGCATCTGCCTCTCCCTCCCCTCGGAAATTCGTTTCCATTCTTAGTAAAATAAGAGAGAGATCTCGAAACACCTAGTTTCGTGATCTAGTGAGATAAAGACTGTGCCCACTCATCTTTTTTATTCGTCTCGGAGATTACCTTTCGGAAGACTAAGGTGTCATCCTCGAGTCCTTCATCAAGACGACGCAAGGAGTATGCGATTGGATTGGAGCGTTCTGTAGCTGAACCGAAAATCAATGTAAGTACTCGTTTACTCTTATATCGGTTGCTTGACTTATATGCTCTCGTGAATTAAATTAATTAAACATAACTAGATCTTGTTAATTATAACCATAATTTAATTAGCTTATGATCAGCGTAATTAATTATTTTTCCGCATTAATATAGTTATATGGTGGAATCATCTCAAACGAGTCGCATCGGAGCGATCGTTCGTGTCCGATGCAAGCTCGATCCACCGACAAGTGGTATCAGAGCTAGATGTTATGATTAATTAATCGATTCGTTCTTGTAATTAATTTAAATATGGTTTGAATGAAATTATATGTGGATGTGAATTTCATGCAATTCAATATATGATATGTGAATTGTGATTCGTGGTTTGATCGTAGAATATTTGATTCTCGCTTTTCTAGATTTTTTGTAAACCCGAGATTCAAAGGGTATATTTGAATCCGATGGTGCGACGTTCTTCATCACGACTATCGGCGAGAGACGGACACAAAACGAAGAAGCATGACGGACGAAGAAAGCCTCCACGACTACGCCACAAGAAAACTTGTCACAAAATTTTGTGACAAGTCTCGGCCGTCCTCTTCGTGCCGGGCCGCGCCCTCGTGGCGGCGGCGGTCCGGTGCAGCCTCAAGTCTAATCTTGACCTAGGTCAAGATTAGAGGATTCGTCCGGGCCTCAGCCCGGAAACCCTAGTGGGCCTACGGGCCCACTCATTAAAAAACAATTTACCGAAAAAAAAAATTAAGTTTTAAATGTTTTATTTAATTAATTGTATGGGCTGAGCCCTAATGATTTTTATTTAAAACATTACAAAATAAATGATTATGATATCGATTTATTTTTAATGGGACATTGGCGTGGGCCCTTACTTATTAATTTTTTCGATAAAAATTAGAAAAATTAAATAATTTGATATTGATTTATTTTTCTAAGGGACATAAGAATGGGCCCAATTGAATCCATGGGCCAATATGATTGGGCTCATCTTGATTTACTTTATAGAATCAAATAGGAAACGATCAATCCGAATCAAACCATTCTTGCATGCTCTTGCTTGTTTATTTAATTACTATGTCATGCTTGTATGCTATAACTTAGATCATGTATCGTATGTTAATGGTTGTCATAGGATTTCATTCATTAAAAATTGTCTAATTAGATTAGGATAGTTAATTAATGAATGAGTTGAACGGATCGGAGAGCTTTGTCACCAAGCCGATAAGAGGCTAAGCTGAGAGGTACTTAAGAAGACCTGGTGTCTCACATTCTCTACTGGGAGCTTTTCCGTGATGGAATACTTTTAGGATAATCAAGACTAGATGTCACGAATTCCTAATCACTAAGCTATATCGAAACATCTGTTTTTAAGGGTAGCTTAGAAACACTCGAGTTTTTAATATGACTTAGTTAACTCGAGTGGATCACCTAGATTAAAGTTAATGCTAGAAAAATTAAAATACTTAAAGTATATTGAGTCGTAGGTCTCCAACATTGACACAACACCGTGAGGATGAAAGATCCCCTCGTGACCGGTGGTTTTCTAAACATGGTGGTCAGTTCCATTCGGAAGGGCTTTTCTGATTCCAATACTAAGGTTGTGTCTCTAACGATAGGTGGGAGGGTTGATCTCTGCGTGTACTAGTTACGCTAGTGCGTATGAGCTAGATTTCTTTCACTGAAATGTTGGGTTGACTCATGCATAAACCAATCGGTGGTTGCTCATGTGGCCAAAGATTCCTATAAAATTGGTAGTTAGTGAGCATAGTTATGAAGGTGCACTACTATGATTGCTCACTAATCTAAGATGGTTCTCATTTTCACTAGGTGCACTCCGTTACGTCACCAGAGTGAAACGGACTGTGGCTATTAGTCGAATTACCTTGGAATATAAAATCTGGGTTCTTTTGTTTAGTATTTTATCCCGTGCATGTTTGCGTTATAGTTTTTTATTTCCTAAATTATATTGATAGTTGTTTCTTTTCATATTGTTAATAAATGTACTTTTATGTTTTTAGTAATCATGTCGAACCCTATTATGGCCCTGTTGTCGAAAGACGTCCTGACTGGAGATAACTTCCCTAAGTGGAAGTCGAATCTCAACATTGTGTTTGTGAGTGAAAGCATTCGCTTTATCCTCACTGAAGACAGACCTCCTATTCCTGCTCATTGTGCCTCCAAGAACTTGAGGGAGGACTATGACAAGTGGACTACTGCCAATAGCAAGGCGGTGGCCTACATGCTCGCAAGCATATCTGATGCGTTACGAACTAAGATGGAAGGGATGGAGACCGCTGTGGAGATCCTTGACTCGTTGCAACAAATGTTTGGGATGCAAAGCGAGCAAGCCCGCATTGAGCTCACCCGTAAGTGCACTAGCACTAGGATGACTGCGGGAACTCCGGTGAGGGATCATGTCATGAAGATGACTAACTACTTCACCGAAGCTGAACTCCATGGGGCACAAATGGATGAGGTTACTCAGGTGGGAATAATCCTGAATTCCCTTTCGAGTGACTTCATACAGTTTACGTCCAACTACATCATGAACAAGTTGACGTATGGACTGTCTTAGCTGTTGAATGAACTACAGACTTTCGAGTCTATCACTCGACATGGGAAGAACAAAGGGTCAGCTCTCTATGCTGACAAGAGTTCTTCGCCTAAAACCAAGAAGATGTTGACTTCTGGTGCTGAGTCATCTAAGGCACGTCCGAATACTTCAAAGGGGAAAGGTCCCGCTAAGATGGAAAGGAAGAACTTCAAGAGAAGTGGATAAGGAAAAGTGAAGAAGCGTGAAAGTATTGGTAAATGCCACCACTGCAACACTGATGGCCATTGGAAGAGGCATTGTCCTTTGTACTTGGCCGAGCTTGAGAAAAACAAGAAGAATGCTGGTATGGTACCTTAAAAATCATGATTAAAGATATCCTAAAAATGTTTTGAGGATAATTATTCATGAGCATACTTCTTTTCTTGTTGCAGAGCAGATCTGATGAAGCACACATGTGTAGACGAGCTTGCTGAGCAATGTCGGATTTAAGCCCGAATTGTAGAGAAGCTCATGCTCCGTTTGAAGATCTAATTTTCCGCTAGTTTTATTACTTTCATTTTTGGATTTATTTTTTGAACATGGGATGTGTCATTTAATAATCCGAGGTTTTTTGGATTGTAGCCTTTATGGCTATTCCAGAAAGGATGAATCTTTCTTTCTTTATGTTTTATTACATTATTTATGAACACATGGTTGTGTCTTTAAATATTTCCTTCTATTGAATGCCTTGATTGCTTTTATGATATTTGAATATGCATGAATGCTTATGTCCTTATGAAAAAGATATAGAATATGAAGGTCACGTTTTTCCGTTCATATGCTATATAGAAGCACAATAAATAAATATAAATATTTTCTAAGTTATTATCTCTGTTAGAATTTAATTAGCTTTTATTGCTTCATTAAATTCTTATGTTGAATATGTTTTATTGTTTAAGAACTATTTAAAGCTTTGAAAGCGTCTAAATAAATATTACCATTATTCGACAATGACTTGTGCGAATAATAAGTAATAAAGGAGACACAACTAAAAGTTAGTGTTGATGATGAATTAAATTAGTGGGAGCTTCCTTAATTGGAACCTAGTCACTAATATTCGTATTGATTGAGTGGGAGCATCCTTGAATGGAACCTAGTCACTCTAGATTTATTGATTGAGTGGGAGCATCCTTAATTGGAACCTAGCCAGTCTAAAATTCAATAATCGAGTAGGAGCATCCTTAGCTGGAACCTAGCTACTCTTATTCATTGACATAGTGGAAGCATCCATAAATGGAACCTAGCCACTAAATAATCAATATTATTGAGTGGGAGCATCCTTAATTGGATTCTAGTCACTATTGTTCAATAAAAGAGTGGGAGCTTTCTTTAATGAAATCTAGCCTCTTGTTGTTCAATAAATAGCAACATCCTTCACAGGATTTAACCCATCATTGAAGATGGCATCCTTAACCGGAATGTATATGCTATTATTCAATAATTAAAGTGAAAGAGTAATCAATGATTACCTTGCCACATAAATCAATGAATTGAAAGGAAGGATAATTTTGAATTATCTTGTCGTTAAAATCAATAACCTAGTGGGAGCATCCTAGAATGGATCCTTGTCACTCTCATCAACAATAAACTTTCCTTAAATGGAAAGACATGATCTTGAGATATCACTCCCGATCATACTAACTTGTCTGAAAGTTATTAGCCCATATTTAATATATCTACCTGTTAAGCTATTAGCTTAAAGGAATATAGAGATCTATAAAAGGATTAATGAAATGGTTTAAGCTTTAATAAGCTATAAGGTAAGTGATTGAGCCCTTAAGGAGAGACATTATCATCAATGATACTCTTCTTTCTGATACCACGAACCACTTCATTAGGGATCTTCAAAATTGAAGATGAACTGTCATTTGAGGATGAAGTTCCAATAACATAAAGACATGGATCAAAGTAGTTATACTACTAAACCTTTTGAAATATGAAAGGTAGATCCTAAGTACTTAACAAACTAGTCATGTTTGTACATGGATGTTTGTTATAATCGATATTTTGAGAATGATCGATAAGTGGAGCTCCTAAACAAGTGTCATGAATAAAGTCATTACTATTATAGTTCTAGACCTCATTATGACACAAATAAATTGACTGAGCTAACTGTTTCTAAAATTAAATTTAGAAACGACATGCTCATTCCATTATGTCTCAAACATACTTATTGATATAAGGTATGAGCTCAATGTTGAGGCTATCAATATTGTCTTTAAAAGGACTAATAATTAGACCTTAGACAATGTCGTATTTCCGAGAATAACTACATGTGTTGTAAACACTGTAATTTCTGGAAGTAGTGAGATACTTAGTTATTTAAATGTAGTAAATCCTTAAAGTCATGTGTATATATTGAATATGAACATGACAAACAAGGATGAACTATAAATAGCCAAGTAATGGAAATAGGTCAATAAAGTTCTTATTTAAACACGTTCAATAAATCACACTATAGTAAGTGGTGATGAGATCAAACCATGCAATGGTGCAACCTGTTTTGGCACTAAAGGGATGTAGACCTTGATAGGGAGACTTGTTATCTTTAGATATAAAGTCTGGTGTATAATCTAAAGGTATGCGAAGTGTTAATTTCTTCTAAAGTAAATTTATTTACTGTGAACAAATTGACTTGACCTTAAATGGTAAGTCAATCACTTGCAAAAATGCATGAACTAGAATAATATGAAAATGGGACATATGTCAGATCGACATAAATGATAGAGTATAGATAAAATGGGAATCCATATGATGAGAATCTCAATCCTGGGTCAAAGTCTAAACCGTCTATAATGATGGCAAAGAATTAAATTGGCTGAAGGAAACTTATCTTCTCTGGTCAAAGTGGGAGATTGTTGGGAATATTGCCCACTTGAAGATAATGAATAAATGATTGCTAAATTCGATAATAAGATTACTCTATTAGCATTATATGATTAGTGGGTTGAGTTCTAAACAATTAGAATCAATAACAACTATCTTCCATAGCCTCCGTATCTAACTGAGTCACGTGCTGGGCACCTGAGTTCGGGCGGTGTGCTAAAACATGGTCGATGACTGATATACGCCTGAAAAGCTATATCTAAAGTCATATATGTGGAACACATAGGTGAAAGCTGATCACTATGTGGGAGCATTCTACACTTGTAGTAAGTGTACGACTTGGACAAGTCTTGGTTGTAGATGTGTCGTTTAAGGACCGTTACGACATACTAACCGAGGCCACTATGATGGTCACAGTGAGACTTGATCTAAATCCTGAAGTGATCATGGACACTGGGTTACGTTACTGAGCTCTTTGACTCATTCGCTAAAAAGCTATTCATGCTAATCACAGCTTATGTCTTGGGAGTTTTCTCAGAGCATAATTCGAGTGGGAAATGATTTACAGATACGGAATCCAGCCTTCCTGAATGAAGGTTAATGTTCACTCACCTAAGGGTTGATTCCAGAACCGATAGATTGCTAGCACTTTCGAAGTAAGTAACGTTCGAAAGAATCTTTCGCTGGGGAAGCAACAATACTTAGGGCTGATATGAATCAAGAGAAGTATAACGGAAAAATTGACTTCTCTTGACACGGGTTGAACCTGGAGGATCTTGATCACGAACTGACTATATCAGTGGACACTCGTCACAATGAGTAAATATTATTCTAGTATAAAGGAGAGTTCAGTCTTGGCTTACAAGGTGGAGTATTTGACCAAGATTAAACGAATCGATGGAAAAAGAGAAAGGACTATTTCGTCTTTTTCATCGGATTTGTTAAGCTTCTATTACTAGGTCCATAGTCCCCGATTCGGCTCTGATAAAGGCGGATAAGAACTTTCGTATAATAATTTTTATCATTATTAATCTCACTTGCTATAATTGTGATTGACAATATTAATTCTGGAAAACGGGTATTCGCAGAATTAAATAAATATTTATGGTAGAATTGTTTATTTATTGTTTGATCAAGTAAATAAACAATTATTAATTATTTGTTTATTGTTGGACCAAGTAAATAAATGATTAATTGGGTTTTAAGCAATTGGGCCTTGCACACATGGAAAAATTCGAATTTGGTTATTTGGCACTAGGGTTTGCGCAAATTTCCTTGGCCGTGTGCCATCAAATTCGAAAATACATAATTGGTATTTACCAATATTTTCTCTTTAGTTGTTTAAATAAAGGAGAGAGAAAAATATAAGATATTGTCCTATATTTTCTCTTTATTTAAAGGAAAGTATTTAGGAGAATATTTAGGAGAATAATATATTCTCCTTTATTATCTCACTAAATAAATTATTCTCTATTTAAATAAAAGAATAATATCCCATAGATATTGATCGGATGGATGAGAGAAAAAGTAGGATTCACTTGTTGAGATCCAAGGGCCTAGATTAAATCCTCTAGTGTGAACACAATAAAATGAAATAAAATATTCTGGAAGATTCCATGAATATCTCCTTTTACTACTATAAATAGGGGTTCATGAGAAGGCAAAAACAAGCAATTATTTTAAGAAATTTGAGAGAAATTTCGTGCATCACTAGCCTCCCTTGGCCGTGCATCTGCCTCTCCCTCCCCTCGGAAATTCGTTTCCATTCTTAGTAAAATAAGAGAGAGATCTCGAAACACCTAGTTTCGTGATCTAGTGAGATAAAGACTATGCACACTCATCTTTTTTATTCGTCTCGGAGATTACGTTTCGGAAGACTAAGGTGTCATCCTCGAGTCCTTCATCAAGACGACGCAAGGAGTACGCGATTGGATTGGAGCGTTCTTTTCACGCCCCGGGAAAAGTGAGGCGTGATAATTGTATAAAATGAAACACTAATAAACTTTACATAACTAACCCACGGTGCATACTCAGTTATTTACTTTACAAGTCCAAAGATAAAGAAAGAAAGCAAAAAAAATAAAACCAACCTTCGACACTTGATAGTCTATCCAGCGAAAACCTTCAACCTCTCGACCACACTTAATCCCGAGGTCTTCCTAACCCTTCTCCTTCTCACATCCTGATTATAAGAAAAATTTGAGGAAATAGGGGTGAGCCTGAGGCTCAGTAGGTGCTATAGTAATGGTTTGATTTTTAAAAAGATTTTCAAAAATAATACTTACTTTATAATAATAATACTCTTGTCACGTGTAAATCACCATACACGTACAAGTATACCTTGCAGAAATGTAAATTGCAGAAATGTAAATGACATAAATTTAAATTGTGTCTCTAGATACTTCTAAACGTGTACTATCTCCTGAGCCGCCTGCCAACTTAACCCGTGGCAGTCCTCTGATCAGAGCAAGGTGCACTCTCCGCACCGTATACATGTGTGTGAAACCGGCTTGTCCAGGATATACGAAACTTTTCTTTCGTAAATACGGGATATATGTATAATATCGAAAATATTCTCAACTTCATAATCGGGTATACCGAATTGAAGTTCCGCCACATTTTCTAAAAAAGGTTCTAGGTTACGTGGCACGTTCACAAACATTTTCATTTCGAAAATAATATATACTTAAGGCCAAACCATAAAATCAGGAGAGAAGGGTTATAATAACCTACCTCGAGAGTAAGCGTCAATGTCGCTCTTCCACGAGACGTTCGCTCGTCCTGTGAACCTGAACGTTCACTAATACCGAGAATCCAGACGTTCACTTACTCCGTGAACCCTCTAAACGACTTTCAATCTTGAGTCCTATCACGGTAAATCAAAACGATCCTGAATTAGAATCCTATGAGTAATTCACGATACTCAAATTCAAACGTACGATTTAAAAGAATCGTAGAACCCAAAGACATATCCTCGGAACAAAACTTCAAACGATACGAAAACGTGTAAATTCGAACGAAAAACTACGATCAATCTCAAAACCGAGAAATAATTCTAATAAGCAAGCTCGTTCTCCTTTGAACGAATCTAATCTCATTTCTATAACGAAAACTGAGAATAACTCTAGCAAGCAAGTATCGTTCTTTTCTTTTCCGAATTCCAAAGAAATATCAAATTTTATTATTACTAAGCTCAAGTAACCGAAAAATCCAACCTTAACTCACAACCGAGTCTTAAACTCTTAAAATCCATAAACGAGCTTAATAATAATAACGAGATAATATTTTTTTTTTATCTTTTACATCATAAACGACTTTTACAATAATTCAAAACTTCATAAATAACTTGAGGCGAGACTCGGAAATTCTTGACTCGCAAAACTCTAATTGGACACTCGCGAGTCTCCGGCCAAAATCGAAACGCCGCTATCCATTCGACGTTCCCTCGGCCTCGCCTCGTCGACACTTGCGCGGTGGCTCCGTCATTCCTCGGGCCGCGTCCTCGTCGTCCCGAACCGCCGCTGTTTTGGGCTCTGCGTAGCCCGCCTAAACACGTCTAGACCCTCGATAACAAGGCTCACAATCGAAACAAACCTCGTTAACACGTTACAAAATAAATTCCGAGGTATCGCGAACCACAAATTTGATTCCAAAATTGGCAACAACCATACTAACTCATACCCAAAATTCCAATCAAATGATTTCAATCTACAATCCGAGTAACATCATCACAAATCAAGCTCAATCAACCATAATAGCAACTCAATTCCACGAAATCAAACAAGAAAACCAAAATCCCAAATTTGCAGTTCAAACCCTAGAATCACCAATCAATTCGGGCTTGATTTCTTTTACCTTGTTTTCGTGGATTTGGACTCTCCGGGGTGTGTTCTCTCTCTCCCGGCGCTCGCTTCCCGGTTGGCCGGCCACGGCGGCTCGCGGCGATTTCCTTTCCCTCGGTCACGGCGGCCGCGCGAGATGGGTTTCGGGTCTCGGTGACTTGCTATCGGCCGAGCTTCCTCTTCCTCCGAGAGCTCAACTCCGTCTCACGCTCTCTCTCTCTCTCTCATTCGGTCTCTCTCTCGCTCTCTCCCCCGAATTCTCTTTCTTCTTCTTCTTCTTTTTTTTTTCCTGGTTTGCAAAATGCCTCAGTCGGCCAAGTGATATACATCACTTACAAAAAGTTTCCAAACTCTTGATGACGTGGAAATGCAATACTTATCCTTTTATTTACAATCCAACCCCTTTTTTCCTTGTTTTCTTTCAAATGAGCCCGAAAACATGACAACCACGTCCTTATCACTAACTTTGTGACTAAAATCGTAACTGAAGGAACATTTAATTTAGAGCTTCAAACCGAGAATTTTCTCATACGTTCTCGATTAATTCAATCAAGGTTTCTCAAAAATAATTCTCGTCCTTGATAATTTATTTTCTTAAATTAAATTCCGGAATATCTCCTCGGAAAATAATTTATTCCAGACGAACTCGATAAATCCTTTATTCATTCCGAGATTTTCCATTACCTTAAAATATCTTAAATCACTCGATAAACTTATTACTCCAACCCAAAATGATGGAAACGATTCTTAGAAAATTAATTTACATAATTTTTTCGTCCTTTTGAAAAACTTAATTTACAACATTAAGCTTAAATTTCGAGTCGCTACAGTTCTGTAGCTGAACCGAAAATCAATGTAAGTACTCGTTTACTCTTATATCGGTTGCTTGACTTATATGCTCTCGTGAATTAAATTAATTAAACATAAGTAGATCTTGTTAATTATAACCATAATTTAATTAGCTTATGATCAGCGTAATTAATTATTTTTCCGCATTAATATGGTTATATGGTGAAATCATCTCAAACGAGTCGCATAGTAGCGATCGTTCGTGTCCGATGCGAGCTCGATCCCCCGACAGTTTCTATAGGAGTAGATATTGGTATTGATCCTATCTCATTTGTTTCTAAGAAATCTAGATGATTGTCAAGGCTATCGATGTTTCAGACTCTAGAATCGTGTGGCCCGAGAAAGAATGTGTGTTTTCTCTAGGAGGAGAGAGGAATTCTTCTGAGAGAATTATGGAGGATAATTATGTAGAAGATTAAAGGCTCGATTAGAGGAAACTGTGTGCAGAAAGTCACTGACAGCATTTCAAAACTCTATGAGCGAATAATCTTAAGGAAGAATCTATGTGTTTTTTATCCTCTTCGAGCAGGGATATTTATAGTGGATTTAGGGCGCGTGGCGGTCCTAGAGCTTGCACGCCATGCCATATGGGTGCACGGCGTGCGCGCCTGCTTTTTTTTAGGCGCGCCCAGTGCTCTTTTGAGGAGCAGGCAGCACAGCGCGCTGAGCTCCTCGCGCGCCGTGTGTTCGTCGCGTGGTGCGCGAGTGAGCTCTGCTTGGGCTTGGGCTTGGGCCATTTTGGGTGGGCCTTAGCCTTCGTGGGTCTTGATGGGCTTTTTCGTGGCTCGGCTCTTGGGCCTTAGAATTCGGATTTCGACGTCAGTCTCGTGGAATTCAATGTTTCGGATTTTCTGAGAACGACTGACAACACCAATGGTCATTGGAAAAGGCATTGTCTTTTGTACATGACTAAACTTGAGAACAACAAGAAGAACGCTTGTATGGTACCTTAAAATTCATGATTAAAGATATCCTAAACTTGTTTTTTAGGATAGTTATTCATGAGCATTCATATTTTGTGTTGCAGAGCAGATTTGATAGAGGTCGATAAAATCAATGAACTTGCTAAACAATGTCTGATTCAAGCCTAAGTTGTAGAGAAGCTCATACTCAAGTTGAAGATCTAATGTCCTGCTACTTTTATTACTTTCACTTATTGGATTATATTTTATGTTTAAACATCGTGATGTGTCAGAATAATAATCCAAATTTTATGTATCATAGACATTTTATGAATATTTTAGATATTATGAATCTTATCTATTTTTGTTAATGCTCGGAATCGGGTCAACACTGAAGAGCCATCAGCGGTTCAGCTTAGGGTCGGACCCTGAGGAGGGTCGGACCCTGAGGCTTCACGTATGCTGGGTGTCACCAAATGCCTGAGATCGCTACTTGTCAAGGGTTTATTTTGTTTGTGACCCGTGAGACGAAACAAACGTGAACTAGAAGGACCCGGAAGGTTTCCTTTCGGCGGGCACTCTGATGCTCAACATTAGTATTGGCGTAATGTAAGCTATGTTCCCTAGCGAACGTCCTCTAAGACCGGAAGCTTACTAGAGCGGATTTAGTTATTTAGAGTGAGGATCCCAGAGAGTACGATTTGGTCAGGTTATGAATGGCTTACATAGTGTGAGGTGAAGACTCCTATTTATAGGAGTTGGAGAACTGTGAATGTACGGATTGGGCCGTGAGGAGAAAGCTCGTGGAAAGCCTGTGGTGGGCATCGCACGAGGCCTTGTTAGTCTAGGCAGGGGCCGTGTGACGGTCATCGAGGCCTGTAGGTCCGTGGCGTGAAATAGGTGGAGTGTTGGACTCCTAGGCGGGGCCTAGATGCTCCGGGCGAACCCTCATTGTGGGTTCACCGGTTTGGTACGCGACGCCTGCCAGAGCTTGGTTGAGCCTCCCTGGAAGATGTGCAAACCCATGGGCCTCGCCCTTGCCGTCCACATAGTATGCTCCTTGAGAGCTGGGCTCCGCGCATCCCTTTTGCCTAAGCCTCTGGGCCCCGTTGGAAGCCCGCGCGGCCTGCCTTCGTATATTGGGCCTTGCTTGAGGCTCGCGAGGTTAGCTCGGACCCTTGGTGATGCGGTATGGCCATCTGAGCCTCACTGGAAGCCCGCAAACCTTCCTCGTGCGCGCTGGGCTTCGCATGTGGCTCGCGAGGTCCGCCTGGACTGTGCCTAGGGTTTGGTCAGACTTGGGCTAGGGTTTGGTCCAACCTTCTTGTTATCGATGCCGCTGGTCCATACTCATCACTTAGCAGTAAGTTGTTTACCTCAGAACATACGTAACATTTTCGTGGAAATGAGATATCGCTAAGCGGAAACAATATAACAACTAACAAAAAAGACGAGTAATGCAATGCATGAACCGGATATTTCTTAACATAAATCTTATCATCTTTTATATCGGGGTTCTCCTTGAGTGGTCATACTTATTTCAGTGTACAATTTGAAAACGTAGATCTGGATTTGTAAGGTCCCATAATCCGCCCCATCGTATTAAACTCGTAACATATGAGAAATTTCTTCATTTGGGCCCGTAAGTCAGCTCGAGAAATCTCTCCATAAGACTTTCTTAGCTCGAGACGGTACGACTCACTTACTTATATATTTTCACTTGATTATTTATATGACATGCAAATATGACATATAACATAAATAAACATCACAGGTAAATGATGTGACATGATTATAAACTGAAAACGTGACATCTATGCATAGCTTATCAATACATGTGAAACATACGTAGCTCAACATAATTCATTAACTAACATCTCATATATCATACCTAATTTTACTTACCATAAAAACATACACAAACATCAACATACATGGCGTCATACAAATTAAAAAAAAAACATGTCTTTAATACTCCATTCATCATCATTATCATATCATAACATAACATAGCCTAAAATCCTAAATATAGACATGTAATCATCGCATAATATATAATAACCCATAGAGGATATCATCATACTTAAACACATCATACCATATTTCAGATAACTTATGTCTATAAACAAAACCACATAATGCTATCAAACACACCGTGTCATAAATCACAAAACTCATCAAAATTTTATTTAAAACTAATATGTGTTGTAGTGAGACTGTTCTAACCCGAAGTCGAAAATTACGATCTTTGATCGTGAACGGTTGATACGCTCTACTCGGCTCAAAACCTAATATGAATGATTAATAATCAGGATGTAATTTAATACTCACTAAAAATACTATTATGGACAGAAAAGGTTTGTAGAAAAATTTAGAACCCATCGCTAAGTGAAATTACTAAAATACCCTTTTAGCTATGAAATCTCGAGAAAATAAAACTGTTGCAATAAATTTTGCAAAAATTAGAGAAAATATAAAATAATATTTTGAACATTTTCTTATCAAGTGGCCTGACCAAAATGGGTTTTAAAAAAATTAATAAGAACTTAAATGGTATAAAAGGAAAAGACTAATTTTATAAAAATTGTAACATATCTACACATGTGTTGAAAAAACACTCTTCCGCATAAATTATTTGATCTAAAAATCACCAAGCCTTTATCATATAAAACTAACACATAGAAATAAGTTATATAAAAATTTCAGTACAAAATCGTTTTTGTAGCTATTTTAAATAAATCAATAGCTACACTGTTTTAAAAAAGATCTTTTATCTGCGCACTGATCGTAAATTATTTTCAAAATACGATTTATTCATCTTAAAATCATGAAATTTTATACACATTTCAAAAAAATATTAAATATTCTTGTATAAAAATATCAGATTAAATAATTTTCGTAACTAATTCAAAAAATACATTTTAGGGTGTGTTTGGTGGAAGGTAATTGAATGTAATTACATTCCAAGGAATCTCATTGACGTAATCACATTTTAGAGAATATAAGATTATATTATTACATTTAATTTGGTAAAATAACATAATTTCGAATAAAAAATAAGTCATATATATTCTCTTATAATAATTTATAAAAATGACCAAAAAAATTAATAAAAATAAAAAATGTGAAATTTTTTTTTTAAGAAAAAAAAAATTGTCTTGACATAAAGCTTTTATAGTGAGAAACAAAATTCAATTGTTACTAATTACTTAAAAAACTTAGATTAAATGTACAAAAAAAAAAAATACAAAATGTATACAAAGAGAAAAATAATAGAATTGTCATATAAAACTTAACTATCATTATAATATGTACAAAAAAATATAATGTATATGTAGCTACAATATCATTAATATATATATATATATAATTAATTAGTAATGTATCTACCATATATTTTTTAAAAACAGGTATATATATGTATCTATAGATAATATATATATATATATATATATGAATATATATAGGGAAATTGACAGTAATAAAATCATTTGTTTTTCACTTACAAAAAGTTTACAAAAATTCAATTATTGACACATTTAATATCAAGTGTGGCACAAAATCAACCGGTTCGTGACCAAATGTGTCACGTAATCAACCAGTTCGTGGTCGATTTAATATTAGATGTGTTAATATTTGGATTTTGTTTAATTTTTTATAATTGTCAACAAAATAATATTATTGTTGTCGATTTCCCTATATATTAAATATATATATATATATACTATCAAAGTAATTACGTCGGATATGTAACCCATATATATCACTTTAGTACGTTGACTTTTTTACGTTTTTGTTTTAGAAAAATGATATTTTTGGCCCCTCAGCTTTTTCTCCAGTAACAAGTTGGTCCCTAAACAAAAAAAATCTACAGTTTTACCCATTCGTCATTGTAATTGTATCATATTTGGTCCTTATGTTACTTATATCGCCAAAACAAACGAGATTCGATCGTGTGTTTATCATGTGTTGAAAAACATTGCTATATTGGTTATAACAGGAGAGATTAATTCAAGAGAGACCCATTTCGAGAGTGATTAATTACTTACCGATTGTGGCGACAAAGGCTTCATGAAAGCCAAACCGCCTCAGAAACACTGCCGAATGTATTCGAATGTTGCGAATTCACGTTATTACCAATATATTTTTTTCCAACACAAGCTAGACACACGATCGAATTTCGTTTATTTTGGCGATATAAGTAACATAAGGACCAAATATGATACAATTACAATGACGAATGGGTAAAACTGTAGATTTTTATGTTCAGGGACCAACTTGTTACTGTTGACAAAGTTGAGGGGCCAAAAATATAATTTTTCCATTTGTTTTAACTCTCTCTCTCTCTCTATATATATATATATATATATATATATATATATATATATATATATATATATAATAAAAATCACAACGCGTTTTTTTACTTTACATTTATTCTGATATATTTACACTATCGCAATAATTACGCTCGATATGTATACCCATATATATCACATCATTATCTTGACTTTATATACGTTTTTGTTTTTAGTTATGTATACATATATATAGATACTAGTATGAAACACGTGCTTCGCACGTGGTGTTTGTAGTTGTAATCAGTAAATAATTAAAATATGTAATATTTAATTTACCAAGTTTTTCTTCAAAAAGCATGAGGTTATAAATGATTATTAAGATATCAAATATTTCAACCATACATATTAGGGAGTTCAAAAATACATATTAGGGAGTTTAATTTTTGAGAGACTCTCATAATAAGTACAAACAATGGTGATCAACCAACCAGGGGCAGAATTGAATGAATCTGAAACAAAAGAATCAGAAACAAGGGCTTATATTTTCCAGCACCAGGAAGTGGTCGATTCAGGCCGGCGGAGAAGCGACGGAGGAACCGAACTTCTGACCTGAGACATCGCACAAAGCATAGATGAAATCTAGTCATCATATTGAGACAATCTCTCTAAATCAAAGCAAACACTGAAAGATAATAAAAATCAATAAAAAAAACCGAGATATTAAAAGAACTGAGAAAGTAAAACTTTCCTTGAAGGGTTGTCGATTCCAGACATAATATTTTGAAAATATTTGGCTAAAATAAATTATAAAAGTAAGCGCCGACTTTTTTTTCGCTTTAAAATTTTTCATTTTTCAATTTCATTTGAAGATTGCACGGTTTGAATCGGCGGTTCGACCAATTCGAAACTGACCAAGAGCTATTTTGCTTTAGTAATTTAAGATCAACGAAATCCTTGAATCGAAGTCTAGAAACCACGGTCCGAACCTGGAGTGAAAGAGAGACGAACAGAGACCGATCTGAGAGCTCGTCGTTGGGCTCGGAAAAAGACGACGGATCTGATCAAGAGCTATTTTACTCCAATAATATAAGATCACCGAAATCCCTGAACATTCAGCTGGAAAAAAAACCCTGAAATCAACTCTACACAAATCAATAAAATATGTCAATCAAAGTATCTATAACAATAAGAATCAAAGAAATCTAACGCAAAATTCAACACTCGGAACTGGAGAAAGAAAAATAACAAACCTCGCGATTATGTGCAAGACAGGGAGAAAATCGTATGATTCCAACGATGCCGGCCAATCCAAGCGACAACGGCGTACGTCGACGCGGCGATAGTCCAAACCTTATAGACCCTAAAGACGAAGACGAAGATGATTAAAATCTGTGAGAAAGAGGGCGAATTATCTCAAGAAAATCGAGCTGAGATGAGAGGCGGAGATTTACGATTTTATAATCTTTCTTAACGAATTTTCTCGAGAAAATCAAGCTGAGTCTTAGGCTGAGCCTGGAAATATAGACAGTAAACATTATTACGTTGAAACTGGCCATTTCGGCTCTTCTTACATGCCGTGCAACCGCATTCATTGCATATGCATTTTAGTTCATCATCATGAAAATATACATTCACATGAAACTTCTTGAAGAGCTTCTCAGTCCCATCATGTACAATAATGTCACTATTTAATTAAAAAAAATTGGCAAGTTAAAGCTTAGTTTTCGTTTAAAATATGAGCGTGCTCTCTTTAAAGCACTTAATCACCCTGAAAAAAAAAAATTAACAATCTCATAATACAAAAGCAGTTAAACAGTGAGTTTTTTTTTTTTTTTTGGTTAATACGATTCATGACGAAAAAAAAGAAAACAATAAAAGTATCCCTACAAATCAGATACTTCAGAATAGCCGGCTCGGATAAAAGACAGAGAAGGAGAGCTACCGTCAGAGTACAGCAGAGAGAGGGAGATGGGACAAGACAAGGATGAGGTTGATGGTGTCGTCGTCAGAGTGAGCGCGGGCCATCTAACGATCAACGAGGAAGCCCGAAGTTGCGAAGCGAATCTGCATTCCATACTGACTTCCAAAATATGAATCATCATCACCATGAATTTTGGCTTAATATTCATCATACAAGAACCTAAATCTGGGAACTCACAGGAAAAAAAAAGCAGTAAATTTATTGTGATCTTCGATTATCTTCCTTCCTATAGACGGTGAATTGTGTATGACTAAGCTTCAATATGTGGTATCTAACATGTGGCTGACATGTACGTGGCCACACAAGGCTGTGGAGTTTCCTTCATCGGGCGGCGCCTTCCTCTCAGTATCAGTCGCCCTCGCCTCTGCAACCCATCTCTTTTGGGTAAAAAAAAATAAAATAATAAAATAATTCAGGAAGAGAAATTAGACCTCAAGCAATGGAAGACCACGTATGAAGATAATCAACCAGGACGTGGTCGATTCAGGCCGACGGAGAAGCGACGGAGGAACCAAGATATTATTATGATACGGCCTGTCGATTCTGGACATAAATTTTCAAAACCAGGGGCAGAATTGAATGAATCTGAAACAAATAGGAATAAAAAACAGGGGCTTACCTTTTCCAGCACCAGGACGTGGTCGATTCAGGCCGGCGGAGAAGCAACGGAGGAACTGAACTTCTGACCTGAGACATCGCAGAAAGCATAGATGAAATCTAATCATCATACTGAGACAATCTCTCTAAAACGAAACCAACACTCCAAATCAGAGCAAACATTGGAAGATAATAAAAACCAATGCTAGGAATAAATTGAGCAAACCCTAAGTCATAATAAATCAATTTTTTCAAATCATCATACTGAGACAATCTCTCTAAAACGAAACCAACACTCCAAATCAAAGCAAACATTGAAAGATAATAAAAGCAAATGCTAAGAATAAATTGAGCAAACCCTAAGTCAGAATAAATCAAATTTTGAAAAGATTAAGCTTCAAATTTCCCCACTCCCTTCTTCGTCGGCGACAAGGACGGTGCTGAGGTCGGCTACGGGTACGGAAGTGGCTTGGCGTAGACGGGCGAGAGCGTAGATGAATAAGTTTTTTAAGGGATACATTGGTTTGTGAGTTGTGACGATCGGAAAGGAACTTATTCCGGAAGTATTTGAAAAAAAAACGTATAATAAATACCAAATTTATTTTCCATAATTTATTATTAACGTACAATGAATGCTATCAATAAAGAGGATATCACATACCTTAAAGACAGAGGATATTATAAGGCTGAATAGCGAGTTTGTGAATGAATGGAGAGAGAATGAACAAATTGGAAGCGAATTTTCTCTCTCTCTCTCTCTCTCTCCATATATATATATATATATATATATATATCTATAACATAGATAATAAAGAGGAATTTCACTCCCCTTTCATCTTGGAGTCGCCACGTGGCGGCATTTTTTTTTCTTTCTTTGCCTTTGCTAGCAAATAAAATTTGTAGAGATTAATTTGTGTTATCAAGATTTGTAAATGATGGGCACCAAAGAAACCGGAAATTAAGAAAAAAGTCCTTAAAAATCATGAACGAATAATAAAATGTAAAAAAATTATTTTGTACATTGATTAGACTTTCATGGGTAAATAAAACATGCGTTCGCTTTCCAATGAAATATGGAGACACATATAAGTTGAAGGAAAATAAATATCAAAGAGAAAAAGAAAGAGAATTTAATAAAGAAAATATAAAACTAACATACACTCAAAATAATGTATGTTATTGATATAGGCTATGTTTGGTTGGGATTAAAAGACCTTGTTTTTGTTTTATAAAAAAACTAAATTGTTTATCCGGTGATTGGCAAAACTGTTTTTACAAAAAATTTCAAAAAACGTTTTTAGATTTTGTACATGAGATGGAAAAGCTAGGATTCTTAGATTTTAGAAAAAGTGTTTTTAAGTTTACTATATAAATTACTGTAATATCATCGTACAAAATATTATTTATATATATGTATATAAATAAGCATATCAATAATTATTATTTAATTATTAAGAACATGTCTATTTTAGTCTTTTTACTATAATATATTTATTTTACCAAACGCTAAATCAGTTTTTGTTACCAGCAACAACTGTTTTATAACAGTTTACCAAACACTTTGTCATTTTTTGAAAAAAACAGTTTTTGATAAAAGCACTTTTTTGAAAAAAAAACAAAGCTATGTCAAACGGGGCCATAGTATAATATAGCATCAGTAATTATGATTATAAAATACATAAAAAAAATTATACAAAATATATTGATGAGAGAGGGAGGAAAAAACAATATATATAAAAAAAATTTACAAAATAGATTGGAAAAAAAAACAAAAAAAAAACGAATCAATGAAATATGGAGACACATATAAGGAGAAAAGAAATAAATATCAAAGAGAAAAAGAAAGAGAATCTAATAAAGAAAATATAAAACTAACATACACTCAAAATTATGTATGTTATTGATATAGTATAATATAGCATCAGTAATTATGATTATAAAATAAATAAAAAAAATTATACAAAATATATTGATGAGAGAGGGAGAAAAAAAAACAATATACATAAAAAAAAATTTACAAAATAGATTGAAAAAAAAACCAACCGAAAGGCAAAGAAAAGAAAAAAAAAATTATCATTTATAATATGCTAAAATCATTCGCGCGTAGCGCGATGCTAAAACTAGTATATATATATACTAGTAGGGTGGGCATGTTTAAACTCTAATAGAAACAAAATCATGACATTTGAGAAAAGAGTTAATCATATTGATGATTTTAAGATGTTTGCAGGGATACAAGTGTATATATATATATATATATATATATATATATATATATATATATATATATATATATATATATATATATATATAATCATACAAGTCAGACTAAGCTAGCCACGCACAGTGCACACAGATTATTTGAGAGTATTTTTTTTAAAAAAAATTACAGGTATATATGTTGTGAAGTTTCATAGCGTTACTTTACAATGGCTAAAACAGGATAAAAAAGTGTTTACAAAGGCCAAAAAAAGACTATACAATGACTAGATTATTATAACTTAGATTCCATATGGTTTATGTAGCTCAAAAAAATATACACTCGCATAACAGTAATATATGAAAGTGTACTTAGATTACCTAGTATATATTATTCCTATCAGTAATCTTCAATTATTTTATAAATCAATCGGGAATTTTTAGAAGTTTAACCATTATGAAAGTGTGATGGGTGAATTTAAGTTCTAGAATCATTTTAGAAGGGATCAATTATTGGAAAGGCTGTACTTGGAAGGGCTTATTTGGAAATTGTAAGAAGTGCGCCTTATAAGATGAGCAAATAGCAAGAAAAAAATTAAGGCATGAATGCTTTCATAATCTCTTTTGTAATGTATTTTCCGATGCACATGTTAATGTCAAATATTAAAAATCGTTTTTTTAGTCGTAGATAATACCACAAATTTTTTATTAATTGTCCTCATTTGTGGAAATAAAGTTCCAATAGTAGTTCATCACCCTTGGTAGACTTTTTTTTGCCATTTATAGCATCAATGAATTAAAGATCAGTAATATCCATAAATACGAGAAATTTCATTAATTGGGCTTAATAATTGAATTAATATCAAGATTAGACCTTAATTTTGAGAAATATCTAAAAATGGACTTTTGACCCAAAATCGGACAAAAATACCACTCTGAACCCTATACATGTCTCACTCTTCATTTTTATCATTTCAATCACACTCAAATCCACTCAAATCCTCTCTACTTAAGCGAGTTTCAAAAGAATCATGGGTAAGATTACTAACTTAATCATTTTTACAAGGTTTATGATTGTATATGATAGAATGTAGCAAAAAAAATCGATCAGATCTGGAAACATAGTCCAAAATATGAGTTTTAACTTTTTTTTTTTGTTGAAATTGATCTAGGGTTTAAGAAAAAGTTTAACGCTTCGGGTAAGCGGCGGAATTTTAAAATTTTTCCTTTGACAAGTAAAACGATTTTACTAACCTAGACAAAGAGCAAGTACACGTAAATAAAAACTATTATGAGCATTATAAATTTACTAACCTTTTTAGAAGCTTGAACGTTAAGAAGCTTTTGGAAGGTTGCAACGTTAGTCTCCCATCGCAGCACGTCTCTCTTCTTTCCTCGGCAACACGAGCAACCACGAAAGTTTCTATCACAAGAATCACTCGAGAAAGAAAGGAATTAGTGTGCGGGCACTTTTTAAACACGACGACTCAAGAACAAGTCTTAGAGTCGAAGAGTTAAAACACTAGGTCAAATGTGGACCTAGGTGCCAAAACAAAAACCGAAAATAACTAGAGAGAGAGAGAGAGAGAGAGAGAGAGAGAGAAGCTCTCAATCTCTAACTTATGTGGAATGAGAAAAATGAGAAGAATAAGGGCTCTATTTATAGGAGAGGTTTTACCTTCAATAAGGTAGTTTCCTCTTCTATAGAATATCACATATTCATGAGCAAAAATCCCTTATTTCCCATTCTCTATTTGGACGTGTGGCATGCCTTCTAGAAACAAGATTGTTTCCTATTTTGCTTGCCTTGACCTTGCCTTGGCCGCCCATCACAATTTCCTTCTAGAGGAAATTTGTTTCCACTTTTTCTTTTGGCAAGTATCTTCATACATTAATGCACAAAATAAACTCTCTTTCACACTATGGCATGAATGAAATTCAGCCTTATTTTCCTTAGGTTGGACGTGCAAGGCTTCTAGAAGGAGCTTCTAGATTTTTCTTCATTTGTTCATGACAACATATGAAAAGCCCAATTAGAATTTTCAAGTAAAATTCCATGAAATGAAATTAATCCTCATGGCCCAAATAACTTATTATGGCCGTGTGGTTGTAAGTTTCATTTGTCATCATATGACAATGTCAAAAAATTTATTGACATTCATTTCGTCCTATGTCTAAAAAGACAAAAATACCCTTTAGAAAATTTTCGCAAAACTTGTCTCGTTCTTGTTTTGACTTAGCTTCTAGTTTAACTATTCCTACTCGATATGATTTGTGACAGTGACCTCATGGATCCAAATGAACAAAGCTTGAGCTAAATACTTGAACTCAAAAGTTCACAAACTTTTTCCAAGTTTAGCTTAATGTCAACTGACTCCACTAAAGAGTTGACACTGAAAATCTCCCGGTTCAAATGAATTTATTTTCTACTCAAGAATTCAACCTAATTGTAATGAGTGGATCCACTGAATATTATCTATGTTTACCCTTCATGAATATCATCAGCTAGTCGAGATTTACAAAATTACCATTTTACCCTTCTAACCGTTATTTCCTCAACTCCTTTGTCGCTTGTGAATAAGTTAGAAACAATGTATTGACGAGGAGCTAACAAGTCACATTGTTTCATCCAAAAGAGTCAAGACTCAATTTGGACACTGGCCAGTTCATTTATTCACATTCCAAGGAACAAAGCATGAGGTGATATACATTGCATTTCAGCAATCTTGTTCATGAATTTCATATCTATGAGAACTTCACAAAGTTACTCATGACATCTTCACAACTTAGTACTTCACCAATAGGTCCTGTTCAGAATCACATAGTGAGTCCGAACTTTGACTTTCTCAAAAGAGAATACGTAAGATGTGAAATGGCATGTCTCATTTCATGATTAAGGTAAGCACGATGCAATTCATATGTAGTGACTTCGAGACATAAGAGATTAAATGGTTTGTTCTTATTTTGTCTCTAGAAGTGCACTGGTCAATTCAGTACCTTCGGAAGATACCTAGAAGAACTATAGAGTCTCCAACTCTCAATGCCCCATTACCAGACATCATAGATTCTCCTAACAATCGTACTGAGGTCAATAGTCATTTGATCCTTAGATTGCGAATATATTGTTTTAAGCAAACTACGAAGAGTTTGTTCATGCAAATCTACATTTGTGTCTTCGTAAGTTATCAAGTTTGTTTATGGACTAAAGACTAATGTTTTATCATAAAGCTTCAAACAAGGAAGAATGAATGAACGTTTCAACTTTTTATTTAATGAATAAGCAATTACAAGCAAGAGTCTTCGTGATATTTTATTACATCAAATGTACAAAATAAAGACTACAATCTTCTTGTGGGCACCAATAACAACATTTTTGTACAATGGTATACGATATGGTAGGATGAGATTTAATTTTTTTGTACGATGAAATTTAGAAAAAAAAAATTACGGTCTGTACGATGCTATACGATGTTGTACGATGCTGTACGATTCTGTACGATGCTGTACAATTCTGTACGATACAACTCTGTACGATACTGTACGATGCCGTACGATGCTGTACGATAGATAAGCTAATTTTGCATAGTTTGACTATTTTTTGCAGTTTTTGTCATGGTTAACGGCACTTGGGAGAAGGAAGGACACCAATGGGTTTTCACCAATGCAGATACGCGTGCATTCGTAGTTCCGAAAGTGGTAACGTACACGGAGTTAGTAGATTTTTTATACGAGAAGTTCGAGTTAGACAGATTCGCGTTCGACTTAAAACTCGAAGTCCCATACACAATCGGTACAATTCCGCTGGGTCCTGCCGTATTGAAGGACAATGGTGATGTTTCGCATTTTATGAAGCAAAAATATCGTAATAGATTTCCACTTTGTGTAAGTTTGGTAACGAAACAGATCATTGCACCTATTGCGTATCGATGAGTATGTAAAGGGAAAGATGTGGAAGTTGGAAGGGTGTCTCGCAATGAACCGAAGAAGAGACGGAATACTCATGTTATCGAGGATCGACAAAATGATCCTATAATTGAAAACAAAGACAGTGGCTATGACGATGACTTGTTTAACGAGTACAAGGGTGCCGAAAACGGTGACAAAGTATACAAGCGTGATAGAGATTGTAATCACAACAGTGACGAATATGATGGACACAATAGTGACGAAGGTGATGAATACGAAGGTGGCGAAGGTGATGAAAACGAAAGTGGCGAAAGTGATGAAGAGAATAGTGATGGATATGATGGAGATAACAATGGTAAAGGTGAAGAATTTGAAGAATTCGCCAATCCAGAAGAATATGAAGAGTTTGAGGAAACGTTTACAGTACCAACGGGTCATTGTGAACCATCGGGTCAATGTCAGCGTGAGCCTCCGATGATCAGATCACCTATCGTTCCTTATTCATGGAAAGCACCCGAGTTCACCGCCGATGATGTTGTGAAGGAAGAACCGAGTCATTATCCAAGTCATTCTTCTACAGGTAATTTAAGTGGATTCAAATGAGATTCAAGTATAATCAGAAACCACTTATTGTTTAACTAACATTTGAAACTAACAAGTAGCTCAAAAGAAATATATATTGGGCAGCAGTTTGAAAACAAGCATGAACTGAAGAAACATATCCACCTGTACGCGTTGAAACATAATTTCGAATTTAGAGTAAAATCTTCTTCGAAAAAGAGATGGTATGTTCTATGCAAAGACGAGAGATGCACATGGAGGTTGAGGGGTGTCGTGCAGTGGTCTGAGATGTGGGAGATTACATTGTACGAGGGTAAACACTCATGTGTACGCGCGTAACGTCGAGGAGCGGCACCATGGGTCATCGGTCACGTATTTAAAGACAAGAACTCAATTAACTCTATGGCGGAGTATTCGGCGCGTAACGTCAGGGAAGAAGTGAAGACAAGATGGGGTGTGAACATATCGTATTTGAAAGCTTGGAGATCCAGAGAGAAAGCTATTGGGTACGTGCGGGGTACGCCGGAACAATCGTACCAGAAGTTACCGTCTTGGCTGTACATGTTGAAGCAAAAGAATCCTGGGACGTTAAAGTGCAAGATGGTGACAAATTCAAGTATGCTTTCTTTTCTATCGGGGCGTGTCATAGAGGCTTCAAAGCATGTCGGCCGGTCATAGCATTGGACGGTGCATTTTTGAAGAAAAAATACGACGGACAGTTGCTTTGCGCAATTGCAATGGACGCGAATTCACAATTATATCCACTTGCATTTGGAGTTGTAGATAGTGAGTGTCATGCTTCTTGGATTTGGTTTTTGAGAAGATTGCGAGAAGCTATCGGTGAAGACGTACCTGATTTGGCATTCATATCCGATTGTCACGTTATCATCATACATGGTGTCGAGGTTATGTTTCCTGGTATCCCTCACGGAGCACGTTACCATCATTTACAACTGAATGTCCAACACAAGTTCAAGACAGACCATTGTCGCTTTGAACTTTACGATGCTGCTTACACCTTCAGTAAAACAACATTCGAAGCTAATTTTAGACAGTTGAGACGGAAGGATGTCTAGATGGCAAAGTATCTCGAAGAAGTTGGTGTCGATCGGTGGGCCAGAGCTTTCTTTCCTAGAAAACGGTAAAAGTCTAGAACTTCTTTTGTACTGAATTTTAATGTCGTTGATTATATAAACGTCGTTTGTTTTATATAGGTACGACCTAATGACGAGCAACAACACAGAAAGCTACAACAACAAAACAAGGAATGCTCGGACGTTTCCCATTACGACGTTGCTCGAGTTTATTCGATTCACACTCCAAACTTGGTTTTTCGAACGAGAAGAGAAAGCGCACAAGTTGAACACAAAATTGACACCAACGTGGCAAAATGATCTTGCGCAGCTAAATAATAAGGCACATTTCGTCAATGCGTATGGGCTTAGTCTATATGAATGTCATGTCAAAGACGCAAGAGGTGATTTCGATGTAGACCTTATGGCGAAGACATGCACTTGCGGACTAGCACAACAATTGAATATCCTGTCCGAGCATTCCATCGCAGCAGCCCAACATTGAAGCGTGGACGTGTACTCGTTATGCAGTGACTTTTATTTGAAGGAGATGTGGATTGAAATGTACAAGGAAGTCATATATCCGGTTGGCAATGAAGATCAATGGGATGTCCCGGATGAGATAAAAAAACATGAAAGTTTTGGAACCCATTGAAAAGAAGCAAGCCGGTCGACCGAAGAAAAGTAAACAAGGAAGAAGAAGGATTAATCGATACCAATCTCAAGGCGAAAAGATTGTTATCCAGCAAAAATGCGGGAAATGTGGTTGTAGGGGACATAACAGAAAAACATGCACTTGGAGGGATTAAAACTTTAGACCTGGTGTTATTTTTATTTTTAAGTTTAAAACTTTAACGTTTATTTGAGTTACCTATTTATTTTGTTTAATGGAGTGTCATTCGTCTCATGGACTTTTTTTCGATTCAAATCTGGAAAGCATTAAGTTTCAAGGTTAAGGTTAATTATCTATTTCTCTTCTCATCACATCATGAATTTTTGTATTGCAAGGGAAGTAGTAGCAGTGGCTCTAACGTTTGGGACGATAGTCTTTGTATTGGGAATGATGATTTGGAGAAGAAATGTCTATTTCTTAACAAAATTACATGTTTATAAGGTACAATAAAAAACACATTCAATCAATAGTCAACAAACCATCTCGATAATATGTTTATAAGGTACTATTACATACAAAACAAAAAAGATAATAAAAATCCGAACATACAAAATCACTGGAAAAGGTGGTTGTAGAATAAGTCCACGCATCATTGCTTCCTGAACGTTCTCATATTGACACTTTGAAGAGTGTCAAATGATTCGTTCAGTACTATGTTCTCGACATACTTCACCGCTACAACACAAAAATAAGTAAAAGAACTTGTCAAACTTGTCAAAAAACTTGTCTACAATAAGACTTGAAAAAAACAACAAACTTGTAATAAGACTAGTAAAAAAAAGTTGAATAACATAACTTGTCAAAAAAACTTGTCAAAAAAAAAACTTGTAAAATAACTTGTCAAAATAAACAAACTTGTAAAAAAAAGTTGAATAACATAACTTGTCAAAAAAACTTGTAAAAAAAAAACAAACTTGTAAAATAACTTGTAAAAAAAAAACAAACTTGTAAAAAAAAAAGTTGAATAACATAACTTGTCAAAAAAAAACATGTAAAAAAAAACCTTGTAAAAAGACTTTTCAAAAAAAATTTGAATAACATAACTTGTAAAAAAAACAAACTTGTAAAATAACTTGTCAATAAAAACAAACTTGTAAACTCTTAGTCTCACGTTAATTGCTTCTCTCATTAGTGTTGGGGATCGTGGGGTACAAACAACAAGTATAACCCTCCCACTTAGTTTTTGGAGTTGGTACATCGACTCTTATAAGTTCGGAAACGGATTTCCTAGTTATAGAGCGACAGAGCGGACAACTAGAAGAGAATCCTAGATCTTCATATTCAGAGCAGTGTTAGTGCATAAAGGCACAAGGGACATACTCAGATCTTTTCCTATTTTATATTTCGGGAAAGTGCATGAGGGAGGTGTGAACTTCAACTCACTCGAACACTTGAAAGTTTGAGATTACGCATCTTTTATTTTTTGGCTTGTCTACAAGGAGACCTCCCACTCAAATTTTCAAGAGCTTATAGATTTTGAACATATGTGATATAGATATAGTTTTGAAAACATTTTGAAAACTTATTTGATTTGGATGACAAAATATTTTCAAGTTTGAAAGCGAAAACGGTTTTTCAAAATTCAAACTAGTTTTGTAAAAATTCAATTTTAATTAAACTTTAAAAAATCAAAACATTTTAATCTTTCACATCATGTTTATAATCTTATGAAAAACATTTTTGCTCAAGAAAATTTTCTCATTAGAGTTCTACAACCATGGTAGTGGGGCTGAAAATCCGGATTTCTAAAAAAACTGGACTTTCGGAAGAGCCGCGCACCTCGGAGTAAAATCGTCATAACTGGCGGCTCCGATGTCTTTCTGACCCATAACCGGTGGAAAGAGGACAGACAGAGCTTTAATTTGATTCAAGAATCATTAAATTTCGATTTCGGAGCAGAGAGTTATGCCACTTTTATTGCGGGTTTTACTCCAGCTCGAAGAAAAAGAAATAATTAAAGTTTGGTCTTTTTAAGGTGCGAAAAAGAATCGAGTGTAACGGAACGTTTTAGGAAGTTGTTAAAGCTTTTATTTGTGTTTTATTTACAAGGTAATAACATGGTATAAAAGAAATAACAATAAGCATAAAACGATTCAAGTAAATAAAAGAAACTAGTAAGACAATAAAACTAGTCACAAAATTTTCTCGAAATTTTCTCAAACTTATAAACACGTTTTTTTAATATAAAAAATTAAAAAATTTTAGAAATGATTCTAATGTGTTTTAATATCATCCCAAACTCATAGAAAAACAACATGATTTTTAATTTAAAGACAAGAGCAGTAAATTAAAAAAAAATCTAAGAAAACAATTCTAACTTGTCACAAAATTAGTAAACTTTCGAAAACGATTTTCAAGCTCATATTTTAAATACATGTACATGCATATCTTTGACCAGAGCTCTGATACCATTTGTTGGAAGTGATCTAGGGTTTAAGAAAAAGTTTAAGCTTTTGACAAGTAAAACGATTTTACTAACCTAGACAAAGAGCAAGCACATGTAAGTAAAAACTAATATGAGCATTAAAGATTACTAACCTTTTAGAAGCTTGAACGTTGAGAAGCTTTTGGAAAAGGTTGCAATGTTCGTCTCCCCTCGCAGCACGTCTCTCTTCCTTCCTCGGCAACTCGAGCAACCACGAAAGTTTCTATCACTAAATCACTCGAGAGAAAAAGGAATTAGTGTGTGGGCACTTTTAAACACTACGACTTAAGAACAAGTCTTAAAGTCGAAGAGCTAAAACACTAGGTCAAATGAGGACCTAGGTGCCAAAACCAAAAACGAAATTGACTAGAGAGAGAGAGAGAAAGGAGTCGGCCAATGTTCTAGAGAGAGAGTCTCTCAAATCTCTAAAACTTGGATGATCCAAATGAGAAGAATAAGGCCTCTATTTATAGGGGAGGGATCACCTTCAAGAAGGTAGTTTCCTCTTCTATAGAATATCACATATTCATGAGCCAAATTTTCCAATTAGCCCATAGACTCACACGGCCAAGGAGCTTCTAGAAAGCCTTTGGATTTGTTTCCTTTTATGTTTTCTTCTCCTTTGACTTGTGTTGGCCGAATTTCCCTTATGCCATGCATAGGAAATTTGTTTCCTCTTTTTCTTTTGGCAAGTATCTTGATACATTTATGCACAAAATATTATCTCTTTCTCTTGGGTAGTGAGGGCCTATAACAATTCTAGAAAGGCCTTCTAGAAGCTTTTCCATTTGTTCATGACAACATGAAAAATGCCCATTAAGAATTTTCAATAAAATTCTTATGAAATGAAATTAATCCACAAAGCCCAATAAAACTAATATTGGCCGAGTGGATCCATGTCATCAAATGACCATGTCAAAAAATTTATTGACATTCATTTCATCCTAAGTCTCAAAAGACAAAAATACCTTTTTGACAATTTTCGTAAAAACTTGTCTCGTTCTTGTTTTGACTTAGCTTCTAGTTTAACTATTCCTACTCGATGTGATTCGTGACAATGACCTCATGGATCCAAATGAATAAAGCTTGAGCTAAATACTTGGACTCAAAAGTTCACAAACCTTTTCCAAGTTTAGCTTAATGCCAACTGACTCCACTAAAGAGTTGACACTGAAAATCTCTCGGTTCAAATGAATTTATTTTCTACTCAAGAATTAAACCTAATTGGAATGACTGGATCCACAGAATATTATCAGTGTTTACCCTTCATGATTATCATCAGCTAGTCGGGATTTACAAAATTACCATTTTACCCTTCTAACTGTTATTTCCTCAACTCCTTTGTCGCTTGTGAATAAGTTAGAAACAATGTATTGACGAGGAGCTAACAAGTCACATTATTTCATCCAAAAGTGTCGTGACTCAATTTGGACACTGCCTAATTCATTTATTCACATTCCATGGAACAAAGCATGATGTGATATACATTGCATTTCAGCAATCTTGTACATGAATTCCATATCTATGAGATCTTCACAAAGTTGTTCATGGCATCTTCATAACTTAGTACTTCACCAATAGGTCCTGTCTATATCACATAGTGAATCTAGATCTCTGACTTTCTCAAATGAGAATACGTAAGCTATGAAATGACATGTCTCATTTCAGGATTGAGGTAAGCATGATGCAATTCATAGATAGTGACCTCGAGACATAAGAGGTTAAATGGTTTGTTCTTATTTTGTCTCTAGAAGTGCACTGGTCAATTCAGTACCTTCGGAAGATACCTAGGAGAACTATAGAGTCTCTAACTCTCAATGCCCCATAACCAAACATCATAGATTCTCCTAACAATCACACTGAGGTCAATAGTCCTTTGACCCTTAGATTGCGAATATATCGTTTTGAACAAACTACGAAGAGTTTGTTCATGCAAATCTACATTTGTCTCTACGTAAGTTGTTAGGTTTGTTTAAGTTGGAATCGATCTAGGGTTTAAGAAAAAGTTTAACGCTTCGTTAAGCGGTGGAATTTTAAAAAATTTCTTTTTCAAGTAAAACAGTTTTTACTAACCTAGACAAAGAGCAATCACATGTAAATAAAAACTAATATGAGCATAGAAGTTTACTAACCTTTTTAGACGCTTGAACGTTGAGAAGCTTTTGGAAAAAGGTTGCAACGTTCTTCTCTCCTCGCAGCACGTCTCGCTTCCTTCCTCGGCAACTCGAGCAACCACGAAAGTTTCTATCACTAAATCACTCGAGAGAAAAGGAATTAGTGTGTGGGCACTTTTAAACACTACGACTTAAGAACGAGTCTTGAAGTCGCAGAGCTAAACACTAGGTCAAATGAGGACCTAGGTGCCAAAACAAAAAAAATCAAAATTTAACTAGAGAGAGAGAGAGAAGAGGGGCGGCCAAGTTCTAGAGAGAAAGTCTCTCAAATCTCTTAAACTTGGATGAATGAAATGTGAAGAATGAGGCTCCTATTTATAGGAGAGGTCTCACCTTCAATAATATAGTTTCCTCTTCTATAGAATATCACATATTCATGAGCCTATTTCCTCTTTTCCTTCATGAGATACTCGGCCAAGGCAGCCTTCTAGAAGGCTTGGATTTGTTTCCTTTTTTTGTTCCTTGCCTTGCCTTGACTCTACTTGGCCGAAATTCCTATTACCTTGTATAGGAAATTTGTTTCCTCTTTTTCTTTTGGCAAGTATCTTGATACATTCATGCACAAAATATTCTCTCTTTCTTTGGGTATGTTGGGCGCCTAAACCATCTAGGAAAGGCTTCTTGAAGCTTTTCCATTTGTTCATGACAACATGGAAAAAGCCCATTAAGAATTTTCAATAAAATTCTTATGAAATGAAATTAATCCACAAGGCCCAATGATCAAGTCATGGCCGAGTGTTATTGAGTCATCAAATGACCTTGTCAAAAAATTTATTGACATTCATTTCATCCTATGTCTCAAAAGACAAAAATACCCTTTTGACAATTTTCGTTATTGTTTTGACTTAGCTTCCAGTTTAACTATTCCTACTCGATGTGATTCGTGACAGTGACCTCATGGATCCAAATGAACAAAGCTTGAGCTAAAATACTTGGACTCAAAAGTTCACAAACCTTTTCCAAGTTTAGCTTAATGTCAACTGACTCCACTAAAGAGTTGACACTGAAAATCTCTCGGTTGAAATGAATTTATTTTCTACTCAAGAATTCAACCTAATTGTAATGAGTGGATCCACAGAATATTATCATCAGCTAGTCGGGATTTACAAAATTACCATTTTACCCTTCTAGCTGTTATTTCCTCAACTCCTTTGTCGCTTGTGAATAAGTTAGAAACAATGTATTGACGAGGAGCTAACAAGTCACATTGTTTCATCCAAAAGAGTCAAGACTCAATTTGGACACTGGCCAGTTCATTTATTCACACTCCAAGGAACAAAGCATGAGGTGATATACATTGCATTTCAGCAATCTTGTACATGAATTCCATATCTATGAGAACTTCACAAAGTTACTCATGACATTCTCACAACTTAGTACTTCACCAATAGACCTTGTTCGGAATCACATAGTGAGTCCGAACTCTGACTTTCTCAAATGAGAATACGTAAGGAGTAAAATGGCATTTCTCATTTCACGATTAAGGTAAGCACGATGCCATTCATACGTAGTGACTTCGAGACATAAGAGGTTAAATGGTTTGTTCTTATCTTGTCTCTAGAAGTGCACTGGTCAATTCAGTACCTTCGGAAGATACCTAGAAGAACTATAGAGTCTCCAACTCTCAATGCCTCATAACCCAGACATCATAGATTATTCTAACAATCATACGGAGGTCAATAGTCCTTTGACCCTTAGATTGCGAATATATCGTTTTAAGTAAACTACGAAGAGTTTGTTCATGCAAATCTACATTTGTCTCTTCTTAAGTTGTTTAGTTTGTTTATGGACTAAAGACTAATGTTTTATAATAAAGCTTCAAACAGACAAGGAGGAATGAATGAACGTTTCAACTTTTTATTAATGAATAAGCAATTACAAGCAAGAGTCTTCATGAGACTTTATTACATGAAATGTACAAAATAAAGACTACAACTCTTCTTGTGGGCACCATAGACAACAGTTTATGGACTAAAGACTAATGTTTGATCATAAAACTTCAAACATACAAGGAGGAATGAATGAACGTTTCAACTTTTTATTAATGAATAAGAAATTACAAGCAAGAGTCTTCATGAGACTTTATTACATCAAATGTACAAAATAAAGACTACAACTCTTCTTGTAGGCACCATTGACAACACACTGTTGAGATCTTCTTCACCTCCACGTCTCCGCGCTGCAAGATCTCTCGAATCAAATGGTATTTCTTCTCAATATGTTTAGAGCGCTTATGGCTTCGAGGTTCTTTTGAGTTAGCGACAGCCCCACTGTTATCACAATAAAAGGTCATGGGCTCGTCGACGTTTGGAACGACTTCCAAATACTTAAGGAATTTTCTAAGCCATACAGTCTCCTTGGATGCTTCACAAGCAGCCACATATTCCGCTTCCATTGTGGAGTCAGCATTACAAGATTGCTTAATACTCCTCCACACAACAGCTCCACCATTAAGGATAAACACAGATCCCGAAGTGGATTTCCTATAATCCTTATCCGCTTGAAAAATCAGAGTCAGTATATCCCGTCATAGTCAGGTCAGTACCTGAATATGTAAGCATCAAGTTCCTAATTCTTCGAAGATACTTAAGAACATGCTTAATAGCAATCTAGTGCTCGGGTCCAGGGTTGGATTGAAAACGGCTAACTACGCCAACTGCGAAGCAGATATCTGGTCTAGTGCAAAGCATAGCATACATGAGACTCCCTACAGCTGAGGCATGAGGAATTTTTCTCATGTCTTCAATCTTTGATGTCTTGCTGATCCCTAGTTGGGCGCAGATTTCTCTAACCCTGGCATTGTCGAATTGTGCACCGTTGTCGGTCACAATTAGCGCAGGAATGCCATGGCGACATATGATGGACTTCCAGATGAAGTTCGTTGCGTTGGCCTTGGTGATTCTGGCTAGATGCTCAGCTTCGACCCATTTAGGGTACGACGATGCTACCCAGGGGAGATGGCGGTTTCCGTGGAACGTTAGAGAAACGTTGACACTTGTCGCACTTTCTTGCCCAGTTATAGGCGTCTTTCTTCATCGTGGGCCAGAAGTAGCTGTTGTCGGTCGTTTTCGGAAAACCCGGAACGTCGGAAAGACGCGCCACTGAAAGGGCCAATGGTCAGGCCGGAGGTCCTGAAGAGCGGCAAGCCTTTCGTCACGAGTCGACTGGCAAGCCCTCGTGCCAAACTCTCAGCTCTACAAGTCGAGCCTCGCTCCTTGAGTTGAGTAATTCTCCTCGAGTCGAGCCTTGCTCCTCGAGTCGAGCCTTGAGTCATTCTCCTCGAGTCGACCCTTGAGCATTCTCCTCGAGTCGAGCCTCTAGTCGTTCTCCTCGAGTCAATCCTCAAGTCGTTCTCCCCGAGTCGAGCCTCGCTCCTCGAGTTGAGTCACGCTCATCGGGTAGAGACCTTCATATTTTGCATGACAAGCGTGATATCCGAAGACCCTAAGGCCCACAAGAGTCCGACGAGACGGGCCGTGCACCACGCACCCCTCAAGGAAACCGCGCGCGCAACACACCGCGCCGGCCAGCCACGAAAAGCAAGCCGCGCGCCGCGCCAGGACACGCCCGCGCTGCGCGCCCCGTGCACCGCGCCGCGCCCGGTGATCTGCGCGCCTCGCGCCGTACGCCTCCACTTGAATGGAGAACGCCCCTTAGTCCCACATGGACGAAAAAGAAGCCTCTTAAGGCCCTCAAACACCTATAAATACCCCCTCTCATTGAGAGGAAAGCCATCCCATTCATTCTCAAGGAACTTGAGACTTCTCTCTGCTTCTCTGGATGCCATCCTTGGCCTGAAGCGGATTCTCCTCGATTTCTCATTCTCAGAGATTCCGAAGCACTTCCGGGGACTCCCGAGTGCCGCGTCTCTCGATCGAACGATTAATCTCGAGCCCACGAGTGCTCTAACGGTTTTCGACTGAAAATTGCCTACGCGTCTAGCACACTAGATGCGTCCACCATTTCTGACAAGAAATCGCCTACGCATCCTGCCTTTCCGACTGGAAATCGCCTATGCGTTCGGAATCTCCGCCACAACAAGGAACTCTTGACTTAGAGTCTCCCACATCTCCAAAAGAGAGAAAACACACATTCTCTCTCGGGTCACTCGATCCCAGAGTTCTGAGACGTCGCCGAGGAATCCTCCGCACTCCGTCTCCTCTGTCGAGCACACCCGCCAGGCTCCGCGCCTCAATCCGCGTTACATACGCCCTGAACTACATTCTGACTTGATCCCACACACGGGTACGTAGGCAGCCTATACACAAAAGGCACGTTCACTCCCCCTCCTCACCCCTTCTCTCCTCCGAGAGGTGGGTTGATCGGAGAAAACCTAGCTCGAGACTTTCGAGTTCACACTTTTGGCCCGGGTGCGATCACTTGGTCCGGCCTTGGATCGAACCGCCCGAGGTATACAATAGTTGTTCATTTTCATGCGACAACATTTTGGTGCTAGAAGGAGTGGACTTCCCGACCTGTTCAGCCCGAAATCCCTTCTGTCCATCTTCTTCTTTTCTTCTGAAAACTCTACTTTCTCGGACTTGACAAAAGATGAGTAGTCAGCCACCCGTACGTTCTGAGGGCGTTAACAACCCCGATAACATCAATGGGACCAAAAAATATTTCTTGCGCTCCCGAGCGCATGGTGACGAAGAGTCGCTCCACGAAGAGAGCTCGACCCGCTCACCATCTCCATCTCCAGATAGCAGGGACGACCGCATCATGGAGTTGGAGGAGAATATCCGCCAACTAAAGGCGAAGAACGCGAGGTACCACAGCCAACTGGCTGCGAAGCAACCCGCGCATAACGCGGTGATCCCCGATGGAGATCCCGAGAACCTCAATGAGGAAAGTCGCGACCGCGACCCAGATTACGAGGGTGCTGATGATTCGGAGGATATCGAGACTTCTCTCACAAAGGACGGGGAACTCCTTGCTGTGAATGAAGCCGGTCCTTCGGATCCTTTACCCAAGACGGGAAACGCACTTGCAGCCTCCCAAGCAGGGAGCTCCCGACGTTCGGCCCATGACCGACTTGGTCAAAGGGAGAATGTTGCGGAAAGCCAGGGCACGCGAAGAGCGCGCCGTCTTAGACGAAGCCTGCGCCTCCGTGCAGCAAGCCCGGATCTTAGGGACCATCTTACTGCCCAACGCAACAAGCGTGGAGATGACCTAAGAGAGCGACTAAGCTCTCGGCCAAACATCCCCGTAGCAGCCCCAACTAACGGGAACCGCCGCACGGGTCAAGGGTCTAGTGAAAGGCGACAGGTAACTCCTCCCAAACAGGGAGTTACTCCGACTACCGGTCTCGATGTGATCACTATGATCCACAATCTTCGAAATGAAGTACGAGATCTCCGAGAATACGGAATAGGCGGAAGTGCCTATGGGGTCGTCGAGGAGAATTCATCGCCTTTCACAGCTCAGATATTGGCCGAGGTATGTACGGGAAATTTCAAACTCCCGAACCTCGCTCCCTATGATGGGAAAACGGATTGCGCTTACCATATCCAGCACTATGAAACATGGATGACGATGCAGGGTGTTGCCCCCGGCGCCATGTGCCAAGCTTTTAGTTTTACCCTTACCGGACCTGGCTTCGAGTGGTTCAAGAACTTAAGGCCGAGAGGCATCCGATCGTTCAAAGACCTGAACGATCTGTTCCTAGCACGCTTCGCTACATCTATGGTCTAAAAAATGACCAAGATGTACCTGTGGTTAGTCAGGCAAGAAAATGGCGAGTCTCTTAGACGATACCTCGCCCGATTCACTGAAGAATCGAAATAAGGTCGACCGCTTTGACGACAAAGACGCAATCACTGCCATCATTGAAGGCTTGCGCACAAGTGACTTCCTTAAGTCCATCGTCGGCCGTGTCCCTTCTACCATGGCCGAGTGAATGACTCGAGCCAAGACCTTCATGGGAGTCGAGGATTACCTCAATGGCCGCAAGGGTAATAATCAAAGCTCTCACCGCCGAGACGAGCCTAGCAACGAGCAAGGCAACCCCCGTAAAAGATGAAACAGAGGGGGTCAGACTTCTAATAGCCGACCTCCGATGCCCCAAAAGCCGCGACTTGCAGAAGACTTTAAGGGCTACTCGTCGTTCACGCCATTGAACACGACGCCTGATCAAATCCTAGCTTTGGCACGTGACAAATTCACTCCCCCGGCTCCAATGAGCAAAGATCCCATGACTCGCGATCGATCTAAATATTGCGAGTTCCATCAGGAATACGGTCACTTGACCTCCGGATGCTATAGTCTTAAAAGGCAGATTGAGGCAATGATCTAACAGGGTGAGTTGAAAGAGTTTGTGTTGCGCATGATCAGCGCTGTGGGCCCCACCACAAACAGACTACATTCTGGTAAGGGAGGAGGAACAGCCGCTTCTGCCGACCGAACCACGGCTACTGCCAATGCCAATCCACATCTCCACGTTGTAACCACCATACTGGGTGGCCCACAAGATGGAGATTCAGCCCGACAACAGAAAAAATTCCTAAGGGCCGTAGCTCAAGAAGACGCTGCTATGCACGTCAACCTCACCTATGAAGAACCTCCATCCGTGCCTCACGAGACGATGTACTTCACCAACGAAGAGGCCAAGCGAGTTGTGCATCCGCACAATGACGCGATAGTGCTCAAAGCCCAAGTGGCTAATAACTTGGTGAAAAGAGTTCTCATCGACAACGGCAGTGCTGCCGACATAGTTTTCAAGTCCACCTTAGAGCGCATGAAGCTCAGAGGGCTACGCCCAACTCCGACCCAAACGCCTCTATTCGGGTTCACTGGGGAGAGAGTCATAACCGAAGGCATCATCAATCTGCCGGTCACCTTTGAAACTCCCGGAGGCATTGAAGTTGTTCACATGGTCCTATTCCTAGTGGTTGATCAGGAGTCGCCATATAATATCATCATTGGGCGACCCACGCTGAACCGACTAAGGGCTATTACTTCTACATACCACCTGCTGGTGAAGTTCCCTCCCAAGGATGGAATCGGCATCATGGCTGGAGATCAATCCCAAGCCAGAATATGCTACATCCAAGGAATCGATGGAAAAACCGCTAGAAAGACGGTTAACACGATCTCCAAAATAAGAGATAGCGTCGAGTCGACCAAGATCCTCCGCGAAATCCACGAAGACATCTGCATGACACCCAAGTGCAAGGTGCTGGCGTCCTCATCCCAAACAGGGAGAGACCCTTCAGAGTCCTCCAAGTCATACATGACGGGACCTACTACATCAAATACACGCACGAGACGCCGATCCGTCGCCTGTGGAATGTGGAACACTTGAGACAGTACTACCAGTAGCCAGTGCTCCCCCCACTTTATTTCTTTGCTTTCCAACATTTAATAAGGCCTACGAGCCAATGTTTTAGGATTTCAAATTTTTGCAATATTAATAAAGTTTGAGGTTTTTCTTTCAAAATCCACTTTTTCAAAGATTTTCGGTCATCAAAATACGATTGTAAACACAAAAACTTGGGGGGCTACTGACATAGGCAACTTTAAGTACGCTCAAAATCCTCAAGAAAGTACGCTCCACCAAAACAAAATGCCCGAACATAAATAGGAACGAGCGTTCCCCAAAGATGCCTCCGCAGCGCACCGTAAGTTATTCAAGAGATGCAGGCTAAAGACGCCTCCGCGGCGCGCCATAAGTCATCCAAGAGATGCACGCTAAAGACGTCTCCGCAGCGCGCCATAAGACATCCATGAGATGCAAGGCTAAAGACGCCTCTGCGGTGCGCCATAAGTCATCCCAGAGATGCAGGCTGAAGACGCCTCCGCGACGCGCCATAAGACATCCCAGAGATGCAGGCTGAAGACGCCTCCGCGACGCGCCATAAGACATCCCAGAGATGCAGGCTCAAGATGCCTCCGCGGCGCACCATAAGGCATCCATGAGATGTAGGCTGAAGACGCCTCAGCGGTGCGCCATAAGACATCCAAGAGATGCAGGCTAAAGACGCCTCCGCGGCGCGCCCTAAGACATCCCAGAGATGCAGGCTGAAGACGCCTTCGCAGCGCGCCATAAGACATCCCAGAGATGCAGGCTGAAGACGCCTCCGCGGCGCGCCATAAGACATCCCAGAGATGCAGGCTGAAGACGCCTCCGCGGTGCACCATAAGACATCCCAGAGATGCAGGCTGAAGACGCCTCCGCGGCGCGCCATAAGACATCCCACAGATGCAGGCTAAGATGCCCCACAGATGCAGGCTAAGATGCCTACATGGCGCACGTAAGATGCTTACATGGCACAACCAAGTCGTCCCTCGTGACGCACCTAAGACGCCTACATGGCGCACCTAAGATGCCTACATGGCGCAACCAAGTCGTCCCTCGTGACGCACCTAAGACGCCTACATGGCGCAACCAAGTCGTCCCTCGTTACGCACCTAAGACGCCTACATGGCGCAGCGAAGCCGCCTACATGGAGCAACCAAGTCGTCCCTCGCGACGTACCTAAGACGCCAACATGGCGCAACCAAGTCGTCCCTCGCGACGCACCTAAGACGCCTACATGGTGCATGTTGTCAATGGTGCCCACAAGAAGAGTAGTAGTGTCTATTTATGTACATTTGATGTCATATAGTCTTACGAAGACTCTTGCTTGTAATTGCTTATTCATTAATATAAAGTTGAAACGTTCATTCATTCTTTCTTTGTTTGAAGCTTTATGATAAAACCTTAGTCTTTTAGTCCATAAACAAACTAAACAACTTACGAAGAGACAAATGTAGATTTGCATGAACAAACTCTTCGTAGTTTGCTTAAAACGATATATTCGCAATCTTAGGGTCAAAGGACTATTGACCTCAGTACGATTGTTAGAAGAATCTATGATGTCTGGTTATGAGGCATTGAGAGTTGGAGACTCTATAGTTCTTCTAGGTATCTTTCGAAGGTACTGAATTGACCAGTGCACTTCTAGAGACAAGATAAGAACAAACCATTTAACCTCTTATGTCTCGAAGTCACTATGTATGAATTGCATCATGCTTACCTTAATTCTGAAATGAGACATGCCATTTCACAGCATAGTATTCTCATTTGAGAAAGTCAGAGTTCGGACTCACTATGTGATTCCGAACAGGGCCTATTGGTGAAGTACTAAGTTGTGAGAATGTCATGAGTAACTTTGTGAAGTTCTCATAGATATGGAATTCATGTACAAGATTGCTGAAATGCAATGTATGTCACCTCATGCTTTGTTCCTTGGAGTGTGAATAAATGAACTGGCCAGTGTCCAAATTGAGTCCTGACTGTTTTGGATGAAACAATGTGACTTGTTAACTCCTCGTCAATACATTGTTTCTAACTTATTCACAAGCGACAAATGAGTTGAGGAAATAACAGCTAGAAGGGTAAAATGGTAATTTAGTAAATCCCGACTAGCTGATGACATTCATGAAGGGTAGTATAGATAATATTCAGTGGATCCGGTCATTATAATTAGGTGAATTCTCGAGTAGAAAATAAATTCATTTGAACCGAGAGATTTTCAGTGTCAGCTCTTTAGTGGAGTCAGTTGGCATTAAGCTAAACTTGGAAAATGTTTGTGAACTTTTGGGTCCAAGTGTTTAGCTCAAGCTTTGTTCATTTGGGTCCATGAGGTCACTGTCACGAATCACATCGATAGGAATAGTTAAACTGGAAGCTAAGTCAAAATAAGAACGAAAATAGTCAAAAGGGTATTTTTGTCTTTTGAGACAAAGGATGAAATGAATGTCAATAAATTTTTTGACAAGTTCATTTGATGACTTAATGTCACTCGGACATGACTTGATCATTGGGCCTGGTGAATTAATTTCATTTCATAAGAATTTTATTGAAAATTCTAAATGGGCCTTTTCTTATGTTGTCATGAACAAGTGAAGAAAATTCTAGAAACCTTTTCTAGACATAATGGGCGCCCAACATACCCATAGGAAGAGAGAATATTTTGTGCATAAATGTATCAAGATACTTGCCAAAAGAAAAAGAGGAAACAAATTTCCTATGCTTGCCATAAGGAAATTCGGCCACACAAGCAAGGAGAGAGCAAGGAATTAAAGAGGAAACAAATCCAAGGTGTCATTAAGGCACATGTTGGCTGTGTGACTTGGATAGGAATGGGCAATAAAGATTGCTCATAAAGGCTTGGAAAATAAGAGGAAACTACTTCTTTCCAAGGCCAACCCTTCTCCTATAAATAGGACCCTCATTCCTCTCATTCTATTCATTCCACATAAGTTAGAGATTGAGAGCTTCTCTCTCTAGAACTTGTGGTTGCCGCCCCTCTTCTCTCTCTCTCTAGTTTATTTTCGATTTTTCTTGTTTTGGCACCTAGGTCCTCACTCGACCTAGTGTTTAGCTCTGCGACTTCAAGACTCGTTCTTAAGTCATAGTGTTTAAAAGTGCCCACTCACTAATTCCTTTATTTCGAGTGATTTAGTGATAGAAACTTTCGTGGTTGCTCGAGGTGCCGAGGAAAGGAAGAGAGACGTGCTGTGAGGGGAGACGAGTGTTGCAACTTTCTAAGAGCTTCTCAAAGATCAAGCTTCAAGAAAGGTTAGTAAACTTCTTAGCTCATAATAGTTTTTAATTACGTGTACTTGCTCTTTTGTCTAGGTTAGTAAAAACTGGTTTTACTTGTAAAAGAAAATTTTTAAAATTCCGCCGCTTACCGAAGCGTTAATTATTTTCTTAAACCCTAGATCGATTCCAACAAATGGTATCAGAGCTATGGTCAAAGAGATGCATGTACATGTTTTTAAAATTATGAGTTTGAAAATCGTTTTCGAAAGTTTACTAATTTTGTGACAAGTTAGAATTGTTATCTTAGATTTTTTTTTAATTTATTGCTCATGCCTTTAAATTAAAAACCATGTCGTTTTCCTATGATTTTGGGATGTTTTTAAAACACATTAGAATCAGTTCTAAAAGTTTTTAATTTTTTATATTGAAAAACGTGTTTTAAAGGTTTGAGAAATTTCGAGTAAAATTTTGTGACTAGTTTTGTTATCTTGCTAGTTTCTTATTTTTACTTGAATCGTTTTATGCTTGTTGTTATTTCTTTTATGCCTTGTTATTACCTTGCTAATAAAACACAAATAAAAGCTTTAACAACCTTCATAAAACGTCCCGTTACACTCGATTCTTTTTCGCACCTAAAAAGGACCAAGCTTTAATTATTTCTTTTTCTTTGAGCTGGAGTAAACCCGCATTAAAAGTGGCATAACTCTCTGCTAAAAAATCTAAATTTAATGATTCTTGAATCAAATTAAAGCTCTGTCTGTCCTCTGTCCAATACCACCAGTTTCGGCTCAAAAGGACATCGGAGCCGCCAGATATGGCGATTTTACTCCGAGGTGCGCGGCTGTCTGAAACTCCAGTTTTTTAGAAATCCGGATTTTCAAACCCCACTACCATGAGTTATAGAACTCTAATGAGAAAATTTTCTTGAGCAAAAATGTTTTTCATATGATTATAAACATGATGTGTAAGATTAAAATGTTTTGATTTTTGAAAGTTTAATTGAAATTGAATTTTTTCAAAACTAGTTTGAATTTTGAAAAACCGTTTTCACTTTCAAACTTGAAAATATTTTGTCATCCAAATCTAATAAGTTTTCAAAATGTTTTCAAAACTATATCTATATCACATATGTTCAAAATCTACATGCTCTTGAAAATTTGAGTGGGAAGTCTCCTTGTAGACAAGCCGAAAAATAAAAAGATGTGTAATCTCAAACTTTCTAGTGTTCGAGTGAGTTGAAGTTCACACTTCCCTCACGCATTTTCCCGAAATAGAAAATAGGAAAAGATCGAGTATGTACCTTGTGCCTTTATGCACTAATACTGCTTTGAACATGTCGATCTAGGATTCTCTTCTAGTTGTCCGCTCTATCGCTCTCTAACTAGGAAATCTGTTTCCGAACTTATAAGAGTCGATGAACCAACTCCAAAAACTAAGTGGGAGGGTTATACTTGTTGTTTGTAACCCACGATCCCCAACACTAATGAAAGAAGCAATTAACGTGGGACTAAGAGCCGCTCTTACGACCCTCACTTAAATGGGAGTACTCCAAGGCGTTATTGCTTCGATCATTGCTCAATGGGCTACGTCCGAGAGTGAGACGATGATGGCAAGGCCTCCCCTTGGGGGATTGTTTTTCAAAGTTGATCTTTTGGACTAAGTGGTTGGTTGCACACTTAGGCTCAATCCCTAGTAATCCTCCCTTGAGGCTCTGCGAAAGGATGTGAGTGATCAAACCAATTTAAAAGGTGGCTAGTCAAAATAGATGTATTGACATCTTGGCTTAGCATTAATGATGTGTCATTTACTTATAAAAGGAGATTTTTTGCGGCCTTCTCTTGAGGGAGTAAATTATCGTTTGGTTTATAACACCTTTGGATTTTATAAAAGTCTTAATAAAACTTAAATCCTAAACCAAAGACTAATCATAAACTTGTTTCAACTTAAATAAGCAACATGTCTCGCAAACATCTCTCGTTCATCCTTTCCTCGAACAAACTCGAAAACAAAAACTGCGTAGAAACATAACCTCGACATAATCCTTACCAAGCACAAATGGGTACTCACCACCCCGTGTCCTCCTCTGACGAATAATGATTCAACTCAAGGGACAAAGACGCCTTGGTGGCCTGGCTCTGCTTCGATGAGATTGTGAGGTGCTATATCTTAGCATCAATGAACAATGTGTTGCAACAACAAATCGTGACATCGAGACTGCCGCCGACATGGTTGAGATGTTTGGAGGGCAAAGGCGTCAAGCAAGGCAAAAAGCAGTCCGACAATTTATGAATTGTCGCATGAAGGCTAGGACTCCTGTTGGAGACTTTATGATATTGATCATTAGTCATCTGAGTAAAATGGAAATCCTAGGATCTGAGATTGATGGGAAGAATGTCATAGATATGATCTTAGAAACTCTCCCCGCGTCTCTTGATACCTCCAAGATGAACTACTCCATAAACAAGCTAGAGTACACTGTTACCAAGCTTATGATGGAACTTCACACTGCTGTAGGTCTCACTAAGAGAAAGAGGAATCAAGGAGAGGCACATGCTCCTGAGCACAAAGCCTCCGCCTCTAGAACTGAGAAGGGACCTTACAAGGCCGATAAAAAGAACTGTCTCGTCTATCTCAAAGCAAAGGAACATAGTATTGTACTAGTTACCGAAGCATGCTTAGTAGCTGATAATGTATCAACGTGGATTCTTGACTCCGCTGCTACTAACCATATTTGTTGTTCCTTGAATGGTTTCAAGAAAACCAAAAGCTTAGAGGAAGGCGAGTTCTGTTTCAAATGGGGTGATGGGAGCCTGGTGTCAGCGAAGGCTGTGGGATCCGTGACGCTGTCTTTTGAAGACCGCACTTTAAACTTGAATTATGTTTATTTTGTTCCTACCTTTGGGAAGAATTTAATATCCGTTGCTCGTCTTCTTGAGCAAGATTATTGTTTAAAGTTTATTAAGAATGGAATTCGTATTTCGTTTCCTGATAATTCTTTTGTCACTGATGCATGTATGAAGAATGCTCTTTTCTACATCTATCCCACTAAACCTTCTCTTTTAGACACCGAAATAGATAACGATCTAATTAGGGAGCCAAAGAGGATCAAACTTTCTGAATCCTCCGATCTAACAAAATCAACATACCTATGGCACTTAAGACTTGGTCATATCAGTCTAGATAGGATTAAGAGACTTGTGAGGGACGGTCCACTCCAAGCCTCTGCAATAGGTTCACTACCTACTTGTGAATCCTGCATAGAAGGAAAAATGACTAAGCGACCTTTCTCTAATAAGGGTCGAAGAGCCACTGAGTTGCTGGAACTAATACATTCTGATGTATGTGGTCCGCTCAGCCAACAGGCACGTGGAGGATACGAATACTTCGTTACCTCCACCGATGATTACTCGCGATATGGGTTTGTCTATTTGCTTAAACACAAATCCGAGACATTTAACGTATTTAAGGTCTTTAGGGCTTTAGTGGAAAAGCAAACTGGCAAAGTGATCAAAACCCTTCGATCTGATTGAGGTGGTGAGTATATGTCTGGAGAGTTCGATGACTTTCTTAAAGAAGAAGGTATCGCTTCTCAGCTTACCGCACCTGGCACACCTCAACAAAACGGAGTGTCAGAGAGAAGAAACCGAACTCTTATGGAGATGGTTAGATCAACGATGAGTTAGTCATCACTCCCGCTTTCCTTTTGGGGATATGCCCTTGAAACAGCCGCCTATATTCTGAACCAAGTTCCGTCCAAAACGGTTCCTGGTACTCCTTATGAACGATGGACTGGCCGTAAGGTGAATCTTGGCCGCATCCGAATTTGGGGTTGCCCTGCACACGTGCTGAGGCAAAAGACTAGCAAGTTGGCTAGAAGGTCAGAATTGTGCCTGTTTGTGGGATATCCAAAGGAAACCAAGGGTTTTACTTTCTATAGTCCCGAGGACGATAAGACTTTCGTTAGCACGAATGCTCGTTTCCTTGAGGAGGACGTTATGAAATATGCAAAACCTAGAAGCAAAATTGTGCTTGAAGAAAAGTTGGGTGAGGAAGCTTCTACCTCATTTGTAAGAACTGTTCTTACCCCAACTGAAACACAACCTAACTCATCAGAATCTCGTCAAGTAGTACTTCGACGTAGTGGGAGGGCTACTCAAAAGCCTGACAGGAACATGTCTTATGGAGACTCTCTTGTAGCCGTCTCTGACATGGATGATCCTGTTTCCTATAGCCAAGCGATGGCTTGTTCTGAATAAAACCTTTGGCTTGATGCCATGAAAGTTGAAATGCACTCGATGTATGTCAACAATGTCTGGAAACTTGTAGACCTTCCTGAAGGGATTAAACCCGTAGGGTGTAAGTGGATATACAAGAAGAAAAAGGGTCCTGATGGGAACGTCGAGACGTTCAAAGCACGACTTGTGGCGAAGGGTTATACCCAACAAGAAGGGATTGACTATGAAGAAACCTTCTCGCCAGTCGCGATGCTTAAATCCATCCGCATACTCCTATCCATAGCTGCAGCTCTCGACTATGAGATCTGGCAAATGGATGTCAAGACAGCCTTTCTGAATGGCAATCTTGACGAGCGCATTTACATGGCTCAACCAGACGGTTTCGTGGAAAAAGGTCAAGAGACCAAGGTTTGTGAGTTGCTTAAGTCCATTTATGGATTAAAGCAAGCATCTAGGTCATGGAATATTAGATTCGATGAAACTGTAAAAGGCTTTGGCTTTGAACAGTCAATAGATGAGCCTTGTGTTTACAAGTTAATACACAAAGGCAAAGTTGTGTTTCTGGTACTATATGTCGATGATATACTACTCATTGGTAATGACGTGGGTAAGTTATCTGAGGTTAAGGTCTGGCTGGCAAAGCAATTCGATATGAAGGATCTAGGAGAAGCCGCGTACATTCTGGGGATCCAAATCTTTCGTGATAGGAAAAACCGGACCCTGTCGCTCTCTCAAGCATCTTATATTGATAAGGTAATGGATCGCTTCTCGATGCAAGACTCCAAGAAGGGCCAAACACCCTTTAGGCATGGAGTTTCACTCTCTAAGGACCAGTCTCCCAAGACTGCACAAGAGATTGAAGATATGAGGAAAATTCCTTACGCCTCTGCCGTAGGAAGCCTCATGTATGCTATGCTTTGCACTAGACCTGATATATGTTTCGCCGTTGGCGTAGTTAGCCGTTTCCAATCGAACCCTGGACCCGAGCACTGGATTGCTGTTAAGCATGTTCTTAAGTATCTTCGAAGAACTAGGAACTTGATGCTTACATACTCAGGTACTGACCTGACTATGACAGGATATACCGACTCCGATTTTCAAGCGGATAAGGATTCCAGGAAATCCACTTCGGGATCTGTGTTCATCCTTAATGGTGGAGCTGTTGTGTGGAGAAGTATTAGGCAATCTTGCATTGCTGACTCCACAATGGAAGCAGAATATGTGGCTGCTTGTGAAGCATCCAAAGAGGCTGTATGGCTTAGAAAAATCCTTTAGTATTTGGAAGTTGTTCCAAACGTCGACGAGCCCATGACCCTTTATTGTGATAATAGTGGGGCTGTCGCTAACTCAAAGGAACCTCGAAGCCATAAGCGCTCTAAGCATATTGAGAGAAAATACCATTTGATTCAAGAGATCGCGCAACGCGGAGACTTGGAGGTGAAGTAGATCTCTGGCAGATCCATTCACCAAGGCCCTAGCGAACATGGTCTTCGACCAACTTCGAGAGGGATTAGGCATGTAGGACTACTCACATCTTCTTTGAGTCAAGTGGGAGTTTGTTGTCAATGGTGCCCACAAGAAGAGTAGTAGTGTCTATTTATGTACATTTGATGTCATATAGTCTTACGAAGACTTTTGCTTGTAATTGTTTATTCATTAATATAAAGTTGAAACGTTCATTCATTCTTTCTTTGTTTGAAGCTTTATGATAAAACCTTAGTCTTTTAGTCCATAAACAAACTAAACAAGTTACGAAGAGACAAATGTAGATTTGCATGAACAAACTCTTCGTAGTTTGCTTAAAACGATATATTCACAATCTTAGGGTCAAAGGACTATTGACCTCAGTACGATTGTTGGAAGAATCTATGATGTCTGGTTATGAGGCATTGCGAGTTGGAGACTCTATAGTTCTTCTAGGTATCTTTCGAAGGTACTGAATTGACCAGTGCACTTCTAGAGACAAGATAAGAACAAACCATTTAACCTCTTATGTCTCGAAGTCACTATGTATGAATTGCATCATGCTTACCTTAATCCTGAAATGAGACATGCCATTTCACAGCTTAGTATTCTCATTTGAGAAAGTCAGAGTTCGGACTCACTATGTGATTCCAAACAGGGCCTATTGGTGAAGTACTAAGTTGTGAGAATGTCATGAGTAACTTTGTGAAGTTCTCATAGATATGGAATTCATGTACAAGATTGCTGAAATGCAATGTATATCACCTCATGCTTTGTTCCTTGGAGTGTGAATAAATGAACTGGCCAGTGTCCAAATTGAGTCCTGACTGTTTTGGATGAAACAATGTGACTTGTTAACTCCTCGTCAATACATTGTTTCTAACTTATTCACAAGCGACAAAGGAGTTGAGGAAATAACAGCTAGAAGGGTAAAATGGTAATTTAGTAAATCCCGACTAGCTGATGACATTCATGAAGGGTAGCATAGATAATATTCAGTGGATCCGGTCATTATAATTAGGTGAATTCTCGAGTAGAAAATAAATTCATTTGAACCGAGAGATTTTCAGTGTCAGCTCTTTAGTGGAGTCAGTTGGCATTAAGCTAAACTTGGAAAAGGTTTGTGAACTTTTGGGTCCAAGTGTTTAGCTCAAGCTTTGTTCATTTGGGTCCATGAGGTCACTGTCACGAATCACATCGATAGGAATAGTTAAACTGGAAGCTAAGTCAAAACAAGAACGAAAATAGTCAAAAGGGTATTTTTGTCTTTTGAGACAAAGGATGAAATGAATGTCAATAAATTTTTTGACAAGTTCATTTGATTACTTAATGTCACTCGGCCATGACTTGATCATTGGGCCTGGTGAATTAATTTCATTTCATAAGAATTTTATTGAAAATTCTAAATGGGCCTTTTCTTATGTTGTCATGAACAAGTGAAGAAAATTCTAGAAGCCTTTTCTAGACATAATGGGCGCCCAACATACCCATAGGAAGAGAGAATATTTTGTGCATAAATGTATCAAGATACTTGCCAAAAGAAAAAGAGGAAACAAATTTCCTATGCTTGCCATAAGGAAATTCGGCCACACAAGCAAGGAGAGAGCAAGGAATAAAAGAGGAAACAAATCCAAGGTGTCATTAAGGCACATGTTGGCTGTGTGACTTGGATATGAATGGGCAATAAAGATTGCTCATAAAGGCTTGGAAAATAAGAGGAAACTACTTCTTTCCAAGGCCAACCCTTCTCCTATAAATAGGACCCTCATTCCTCTCATTCTATTCATTCCACATAAGTTAGAGATTGAGAGCTTCTCTCTCTAGAACTTGTGGTTGCCGCCCCTCTTCTCTCTCTCTCTAGTTTATTTTCGATTTTTCTTGTTTTGGCACCTAGGTCCTCACTCGACCTAGTGTTTAGCTCTGCGACTTCAAGACTCGTTCTTAAGTCATAGTGTTTAAAAGTGCCCACTCACTAATTCCTTTATTTCGAGTGATTTAGTGATAGAAACTTTCGTGGTTGCTCGAGGTGCCGAGGAAAGGAAGAGAGACGTGCTGCGAGGGGAGACGAGTGTTGCAACTTTCTAAGAGCTTCTCAAAGATCAAGCTTCAAGAAAGGTTAGTAAACTTCTTAGCTCATAATAGTTTTTAATTACGTGTACTTGCTCTTTTGTCTAAGTTAGTAAAAACTGGTTTTACTTGTAAAAGAAAATTTTTAAAATTCCGCCGCTTACCGAAGCGTTAATTATTTTCTTAAACCCTAGATCGATTCCAACAGCGCAACCAAGTCGTCCCTCGCGACGCACCTAAGACGCCTACATGGCGCACTTAAGATGCCTACATGGCACATCTAAAACGCCTATACGGCACACCTAGGAAGCCTACATGGCACATCTAGGCCATCCCTCGCAACGTGCCTAAGACGCCTAAAACGATGCACAAAACCGTCTTTCGCGACGCGCTCTGAGTCGCCACAAGGCGTTGCATGTGATGACTAATCGCAATACACTTGAACGCACCACAAGGCGCACCTGACCCGCCATACAAGGCGTAGGTCCTGCCATCTTCGCCACCGCCAACTAAGCACGATCACACTCGCCTTGGGAGACTCCCCATTCCATGCAAGCTAATTGAAGCTGCTTGCAAAGACTCGCGAAATCTGCCTCTGAGAACAACTTTGCTCGGCCTGAGCTAGCTGAGACTTCGCTCGAGCAAGCTCCTCCTGGAAGAGTCCAAGGCGACGAGTGAAGTCATGTAGAATCTTCTCGAGCCGAGCCTTGCTCCTTGAGTCGAGTCATTCTCCTTGAGTCGAGCCTTGATCCTCGAGTCGAGTCATTCTCCTCGAGTCGAGCATCGCTCCTCGGGTCGAGTCACCTCCTCGAGTCGAGTCTTGCTCCTTAAGTCAAGTCATTCTCCTCGAGTTGAGCCTTGCTCCTCGAGTCAAGTCACTCTCCCCGAGTCGAGCCTTGCTCCTCGAGTCGAGTCATTCTCCTCGAGTCGATCCTTTCTCCTCGGGTCGAGTCACTCTCCTTGAGTTGGGTCTTGCTCCTTGAGTCGAGTCATTCTCCTCGAGTCATGCCTTGCTCCCCGAGTCGGGTCATTCTCCTCAAGTCGAGCCTCGCTCCTCAAGTCGATTCACTCTCCTCGAGACTAGCCTTGCTCCTCGAGTCGAGTCATTCTCCTTGAGTCGAGCCTCGCTCCTCGAGTCGAGTCACTCTCCTCGAGTCGAGTCATGCTCCTCGGGTCGTGTCACTCTCCTCGGGTTGAGTCTTGCTCCTCGAGTCAAGTCACTATCCTCGGGTTGAGTCTTGCTCCTCGAGTCGAGTCTTCTCTTCGAGTCGAGCCTTGCTCCTCGAGTCGAGTCACTCTCCCCAGGTTGAGTCTTGCTCCTCGAGTCGAGTCATTCTCCTCGAGTCGAGCCTCGCGCCTCGAGTCGATTCACTCTTCTCGAGTCGAGCCTTGCTCCTTGAGTCGAGTCATTCTCCTCGAGTCGAGCCTCGCTCCTCGAGTCGAGTCACTCACCTCAAGTCAAGCCTTGCTCCTCGAGTTGAGTCATCCTCCTCGAGTCGAGCCCCGCTGCTCGAGCAAGCACCTGTAACGATTCGAAGAACAGGCTAGCCAAAGCGAGACTATTGCAAAACGAAACAAACAAACAGAGCGAAACTTACCCTCTGGGCATCATAAATGCCATGATAGAAGAAGTCCACACCACTACTCATTACGATGTCCCTTCGCGTCTTTAACAGAGACTCGCACTCACGCCTGGGCAATATGGGCCGATCTTCCGAATGCAGACGGAGAAGCGTCACCAAAGCTGGAATGGCGGATGCCCCGTTAGACCGACTTATGCTTGATGCGTGATCGAAATTTGAGCGTTGATCCCCGAGCAGTCGAAGCCCTCCGATGCGGCAGAGCCTTCCACCAGGTACCACTCCGCCTTCTCAAAGCATCGGCCCTAAGCATCAACCTCCATCTCTGAGACCTCGGAATGAGCACGCCTCTGCAAAATGCAAAAGTGCATTCGCCTTCCAAGTTGGCCGAGACGGAAGCCATGATCTTCCCCTAATAGGTCACGATTACACAATCGTCGCCCTGCTAGTCAGCGTCGAGTCCCAGGGGTGTGCTCGACAGAGGAGACGGAGCGCGGAGGAGTCCTCGGCGACGTATCAGAACTCTGGGATCGAGTGACCCGAGAGAGAATGTGTGTTTTCTCTCTTTTGGAGACGTGGGAGACTCTAAGTCAAGAGTTCCTTGTTGTGGCGGAGATTCCGGACGCGTAGGCGATTTACAGTCGGAAATGCAGGACGAGTAGGCGATTTCTTGTCATAAATGGTGGACGCGTCTAGTGTGCTAGACGCGTAGGCAATTTTCAGTCGAAAACCCTTAGAACACTCGTGGGCTTGAGATTAATCATTCGATCGAGAGACGCGGCACTCGAGAATCCTCGGAAGTGCCTCGGAATCTCTGAGAACGAGAAATCGAGGAGAATCCGCTTCAGGCCAAGGATGGCATCTAGAGAACAGAGAGAAGTCTCAAGTTCATTAAGAATGAATGGGATGGCTTTCCCCTCAATGAGAGGGGGTATTTATAGGTGTTTGAGGGCCTTAAGAGGCTTCTTTTTCGTCCATGTGGGACTAGGGGGCGTTCTCCCTTCAAGTGGAGGCGCACGGCGCGCGCGGCGTACAAAGCGCGGGGCACAGGTCACCGGGCGCGGCGCAGGATGCGCGGCGCATGGGGCGCACAACGCGGACGTGTCCTGGCACGGCGCGCGGCTTGCTGTTCGTGGCTGGCCGGCGCGGCGTGCTGCGCGCGTGGTTTCCTTGAGGGGTGCGTGGTGCACGGCCCGTCTCGTCGGACTCTTGTGGGCCTTAGCGGTCTTCGGATATCACGCTTGTCATGCGAAATATGAAGGTCTCTACCCAATGAGCGTGACTCAACTCGAGGAGCGAGGCTCGACTCGGGGAGAGCGACTCGAGGATCGACTCGAGGAGAACGACTCGAGGAAAATGACTCAAGGCTCGACTCGAGGAGCAAGGCTCGACTCGAGGAGAATTACTCAACTCAAGGATCGACGCCCGACTTGAGGAGCTGAGAGTTTGGCACGAGGGCTTGCTAGTCGACTCATGACGGAAGGCTTGCCGCTCTTCAGGACCTCCGGCTTGACCATTGGCCCTTTGAGCGGCGCGTCTTTTCGGCGTTCCGGGTTTTCCGAAAACGACCGACAGCATTAGCCTCCCAAGTTCAGCGCTCGGGAGGCCCCGGGTAGTGAACTTTTAGTTGTTTCTGCCGGGTGTTTGAGGAAAATTTATTTCCCAGGGCTTCGCCGCCGCGAAGCCTTTGTGGTTACAAAGTATGTTCTCACAATTGCAAGTATGCTCTCTCGTTTTTCCGTCTCTCTCAACACGATCGTGTGATCAACACGTGGAGGAGGATCCAAGCGGATACGAGGCGTAGCTCAACGTGGGCGAGGTGGACGCGATTGCATCCATCGCTCTAGTCCGAAGCATCGGGGACATGCATGCGCAAGTAAGGTGTGCATTCGTGCAGAGGCGTGCCGGCGTGTCGCGGCTTGTTGATCTTTTGGTGAAGTCACGCCCAAGTCTTTCTTCGATGGCGTTTTGTTTGATGATATCATCAACCCCGATACACAAAAGGCATGGTCACTCCCCCTCCTCACTCCTTCTCTTCTCCGAGAGGTGGGTTGATCGGAGAAAACCTAGCTCGACACTTTCGAGTTCACACTTTTGGCCCGGGTGCGATCACTTGGTCCGGCCTTGGATTGAACCGCTCAAGGTATACAATAGTTGTTCATTTTCGTGCGACAACAATAGCCTTGTCAGAGCGCTTTAAGCGCAAGGGATCTCCCAGCGGAGTGGTTACCACAGATGCCCTCATCAATTTCGCGGAGGACCTTAGTCGACTCGACGCTATCGAGGAATCGGAGCAGCGGGGTTGAGTAGCCGCGCTTATATAGGGCTTCGCCTCTCAACACATATTTAGATACGAGGGTTTTTAGCCTTTTGGCTTCTTTGCGGTCTTCGGAAAGTGCCCTTCTTCGCAAGAAGTCCGTAAGCGGAGTCATCCAAGTCGGATGAGCGGTGCTCTCGATCGTTCCAACCTCGTCTCGTGACACGGATGGTCACGAGAGAGACTCGATTGGGATAGTTCCTAACCCATCTTCGGTGATACCGGAGCCGAGGCGAGCAAGAGCATCAGCCTCAGCGTTCTCTTCTCTGGGGATCTGGATGATCTCAAACCAAGAGAAGGCATCTAGCTTGACATTTATTTTTGCCAGGTAGGCAATCATGTTAGGTTATTTGGCGATGTAGTCGCCCTTAACCTGATTTACGATCAACTGCGAGTCACAGTGTATTCGTAAGCTCTGTACGTTGAGCTTATGAGTGAGCTCTAGTCCCACAATGAAGGCTTCGTACTCGGCCTCGTTGTTGGAGGCTTGGAATCCGTAGTGGAGGGCATAGCGTAACTTCTCCCGATCGGGATTGGTTAAAATCACGCCGGCGCTGGCTCCTTGAGCATTGGATGCTCCGTCTACGTGTAATTCCCAAATGGGACCCGTAGGGTCGACCTTTCTCTTTCGAGCCGATAAGTCGTCGGTCGAGTCATCTTCTGCTCTTCCCATGTCGGGAGTATAGGAAAATTCTGCCATAAAATCGGCTAGGGCTTGAGCCTTTATTGCCGGTCTCGGGTGGAACTCTATTCCGTACTCGCTCAATTCTTGGGACCAAATCGCCATGTGAGTCGATGTTCCCTTTTGAAGAGCTTTACCAATGGGCTGCCCTGTTCGGACAGTGATAGGGTGAGCCTGGATGTAGGGACGTAGCTTCTTGGCAGCTACGAGGAGAGCGAGAGAGAGTTTCTCTATCTCTGTGTAACGCGTTTCGGCGTCGAGTAAGGCTTTGCTCACGTAGAAGATAGGCCATTGAACCTTATCTTCTTCGCGGACTAATACAGCGCTTACGGCTCGTTTGGAGACGGCGAGGTAGATGTAGAGCGTCTCGCCTTCCTTCGGTTTGGAGAGGAACGGAGGTGTCCCAAAGTAGGCCTTCATTTCTTGAAAGGCCTTCTTGCATTCGACTATCCATACAAAGCCGTCCGTCTTCTTTATAGCTTTGAAGAACGGTTGACACTTTTCGGTTGCTTTAGCCACAAAACGTGAGAGGGCAGCAATCTGACTGGTCAGACTTTGGACTTCCTTGACACGTCGTGGACATCTCATGTCAAGGAGCGCCTTGATTTTCTTGGTGTTCGCTTCAATTCATCGCTGGCTAACGATGTAGCCTAGGAACTTCCTGAACTCAACCCCGAACACGCATTTGTTGGGATTGAGCTTCATTTTGTACTGGCAGAGAATTAAGAACATCTGCCTTAGGTTGTCTACGTGATTAGTAGCCAGTAGGCTTTTAATGAGAATGTCGTCCGCGTATACTTCCATGGTCTTGCCGATTAGGTCGGCGAAGATCCGGTTTACCAATCGCTGGTAAGTAGCTCCTACGTTCTTAAGGCCCAATCGCTGGTAAGGTCGTCTTGATCTGATCGGGCTCATGCATTCGTATCTGGTTATAGCCCGAGTAGGCGTCCATGAAACTTAGTAGCTCGTGTTCTGCCGTGGCGTCGACCAGTTTTTCGAGGCGTGGAGCGAAAATCAATCTTTTGGGCAGGCTTTGTTAAGATCTTTGTAGTCTATACAAATGCGCCACTTCCCATTAGGCTTTTTAACCATGACCACGTTGGCCACCCACTTGGGGTACTTGGCTTCTCGGATGAAGCCGGCGGAGAGAAGCTTTTCAACCTCTTCATTTATCGCTAGGCATCGTTCAGGGTTGAACGCACGTCTAGCTTGTACTTTCTCGGTGATGTTTTTGTCGTCGTTCAACCGGTGCACAATCACATCGGGGTCTATTCCAGGTATGTATGCATGAGTCCACGCAAAGACATCCTTTAACTCCCGAAGGAAGGACGCGAGTTGAGTCTTGATGGCGAGAGGGAGTTGTGCACCGATCTTCACAACCTGGTCAGGTTTGGCTTCGTTGAGAACGATCGAAGTAAGATCATCAGGGGTGTCAACTATCAACCTCTTGGTCTCATCACGAGGGTATAATTCCCCCAGCCGCCATGCGTCTCTTTGATCGCACGGGTAGTCGTCTTCCAGCTGGTAGATCGTATTAACCCTCTTCTCAGCGGGCATGCCGTCTATACCCTGGACATAGCATATCCTCGCCTGGGTTTGATCACCAGCCATGACACCAATGTTGGAATTGATCTAGGGTTTAAGAAAAAGTTTAACGCTTCGTTGAGCGGCGGAATTTTAAAAATTTTCTTTTTCAAGTAAAACAGTTTTTACTAACCTAGACAAAGTGCAAGCACATGTAAATAAAACTAATATGAGCATAGTAAATTTACTAACCTCTTTAGAAGCTAGAACGTTGATGAGCCTTCAGAAGGTTGAAAACGTTCGTCTCCCTCGCAGCACGTCTCTCTTTCTTTCCTCGGCAACTCGAGCAACCACGAAAGTTTCTATCACTAAATCACTGGAAATATTAGGAATTAGTGTGTGGGCACTTTTAAACACTACGACTTAAGAACGAGTCTTGAAGTCGCAAAGCTAAACTTTAGGTCAAATGAGGACCTAGGTGCCAAAACAGTAAAACGAAATTGACTAGAGAGAGAGAGGAGATGGGCGGCCACAAGGTCTAGAAAGAGAGGCTCTCAATCTCTAACTTATGTGGAATGAGAAAAATGAGAAGAATGAGGCTCATATTTATAGGAGAGGTCTCACCTTCAATAAGGTAGTTTCCTCTTCTATAGAATATCACATATTCATGAGCCAATTTCCTCTTTTCCTCTATGACATACTCAGCCAAGGCAGCCTTCTAGAAGGCTTGGATTTGTTTCCTTTTTTGTTCCTTGCCTTGCCTTTTGTCTACTTGGCCGATTTCCCTAATGCATTCACATGCAAATTTGTTTCCTCTTTTTCTTTTGGCAAGTATCTTGATACATTTATGGACAAAATATTCTCTCTTTGTTTGGGTATGTTGGGCGCCTAACATGTCTCTAGAAGGGCCTTCTAGAAGCTTTTCCATTTGTTCATGACAACATGGAAAAGGCCCATTAAGAATTTTCAATAAAATTCTTATGAAATGAAATTAATCCACAAGGCCCAATAAATCTAATTTTGGCCGAGTGTTACTTGTCATCAAATGAACATGTCAAAAAAAAAAATTATTGACATTCATTTCATCCTATGTCTCAAAAGACAAAAATACCCTTTTGACAATTTTCGTTTTTGTTTTGACTTAGCTTCCAGTTTAACTATTCCTAATCGATGTGATTCGTGACAGTGACCTCATGGATCCAAATGAACAAAGCTTGAGCTAAATACTTGGACTCAAAAGTTCACAAACCTTTTCCAAGTTTAGCTTAATGTCAACTGACTCCACTAAAGACTTGACACTGAAAATCTCTCGGTTCAAATGAAATTATTTTCTACTCAAGAATTCAACCTAATTGTAATGAGTGGATCCACAGAATATTATCAGTGTTTACCCTTCATGAATATCATCAGCTAGTCGGGATTTACAAAATTACCATTTTACCCTTCTAGCTGTTATTTCCTCAACTCCTTTGTCGCTTGTGAATAAGTTAGAAACAATGTATTGACGAGGAGCTAACAAGTCATATTGTTTCATCCAAAAAGAGTCAAGACTCAATTTGGACACTGGTCAGTTCATTTATTCACACTCCAAGGAACAAAGCATGAGGTGATATACATTGCATTTCAGCAATCTTGTACATGAATTCCATATCTATGAGATCTTCACAAAGTTACTCATGACATTCTCACAACTTAGTACTTCACCAATAGGCCTTGTTCGGAATCACATAGTGAGTCTAAACTCTGACTTTCTCAAATGAGAATACTAAGATGTGAAATGACATGTCTCATTTCAGGATTAAGGTAAGCACGATGCAATTCATACGTAGTGACTTCGAGACATAAGAGGTTAAATGGTTTGTTCTTAACTTGTCTCTAGAAGTGCACTGGTCAATTCAGTACCTTCGGAAGATACCTAGAAGAACTATAGAGTCTCCAACTCTCAATGCCTCATAACTAGACATCATAGATTCTTCTAACAATCATACTGGGGTCAATAGTCCTTTGACCCTTAGATTGCGAATATATCGTTTTAAGCAAACTACAAAGAGTTTGTTCATGCAAATCTACATTTGTCTCTTCGTAAGTTGTTTAGTTTGTTTATGGACTAAAGACTAATGTTTTATCATAAAGCTTCAAACAGACACGGAAGAATGAATGAACGTTTCAACTTTTTATTAATGAATAAGCAATTACAAGCAAGAGTCTTTATGAAACTTTATTACATCAAATGTACAATATAAAGACTACAACTCTTCTTGTGGCCACCATTGACAACAAACTCCCACTTGACTCAAAGAAGATGTGTGTAGTCCTTCATGCCTAATCCTTCTCGATGTTGGTCGAAGACCTTGTTCGCTAGGGCCTTTGTGAATGGATCTGCTAGGTTGTCCACCGTTGAGATCTTCTTCACTTCCACGTCTCCGCGCTGCACGATCTCTCAAATCAAATGGTATTTCCTCTCAATATGCTTAGAGCGCTTATGGCTTCGAGGTTCCTTTGAGTTAGCGACAGCCCCACTATTATCACAATAAAGGGTCATGGGCTCATCGACATTTGGAACAACTTCCAAATACTTAAGGAATTTTCTAAGCCATACAACCTCTTTGGATGCTTCACAAGCAGCCACATATTCTGCTTCCATTGTGGAGTCAGCAATGCAAGATTGCTTAATACTTCTCCACACAACAACTCCACCATTAAGGATGAACACAGATCCCGAAGTGGATTTCCTGGAATCCTTATCAGCTTGAAAATTGGAGTCGGTATATCCCGTCATAGTCAGGTCAGTACCTGAGTATGTAAGCATCAAGTTCCTAGTTCTTCGAAGATACTTAAGAACATGCTTAACAGTAATCCAGTGCTCGGGTCCAGGGGGTGATTGGAAACGGCTAACTATGCCAACGGAGAAACAGATGTTAGGTCTAGTGCAAAGCATAGCATACATGAGGCTTCCTACGGCAGAGGCGTAAGGAATTTTCCTCATGTCTTCAATCTCTTGTGCAGTCTTGGGAGACTGGTCCTTAGAGAGTGAAACTCCATGCCTAAAGGGTGTTTGGCCCTTCTTGGAGTCTTGCATCGAGAAGCGATCCATTACCTTATCAATATAAGATGCTTGAGAGAGCGACAGGGTCCGGTTTTTCCTATCTCGAAAGATTTGGATCCCCAGAATGTACGCGGCTTCTCCTAGATCCTTCATATCGAATTGCTTTGCCAGCCAGACCTTAACCTCAGATAACTTACCCACGTCATTACCAATGAGTAGTATATCATCGACATATAGTACCAGAAACACAACTTTGCCTTCGTGTATTAACTTGTAAACACAAGGCTCATCTATTGACTGTTCAAAGCCAAAGCTTTTTACAGTTTCATCGAATCTAATATTCGATGACCTAGATGCTTGCTTTAATCCATAAATGGACTTAAGCAACTCACAAACCTTGGTCTCTTGACTTTCTTCCACGAAACTGTCTGGTTGAGCCATGTAAATGCGCTCGTCAAGATTGCCATTCAGGAAGGCTGTCTTGACATCCATTTGCCAGATCTCATAGTCGAGAGCTGCAGCTATGGATAGGAGTATGCGGATGGATTTAAACATCGCGACTAGCGAGAAGGTTTCTTCATAGTCAATCCCTTCTTGTTGGGTATAACCCTTCGCCATAAGTCGTGCTTTGAACGTCTCGACGTTCCCATCAGGACCCCTTTTCTTCTTGTATATCCACTTACACCCTACGAGTTTAATCCCTTCAGGAAGGTCTACAAGTTTCCAGACTTTGTTGACATACATCGAGTGCATCTCAACTTTCATGGCGTCAAGCCAAAGGTTTGATTCAGAACAAGCCATCGCATGGCTATAGGAAACAGGATCATCCATGTTAGAGACAGCTACGAGAGAGTCTCCATAAGACATGTACCTGTCATGCTTTTGAGTAGCCCTCCCATTACATCGAAGTACTACTTGACGAGAATCAGATGAGTTAGGTTGTGTTTCAGTTGGGGTAAGAACAGTTCTTACAGATGAGGTAGAAGCTTCCTCACCCAACTTTTCTTCAAGCACAATTTTGCTTCTAGGTTTTGCATCCTTCATAAAGTCCTCCTCAAGGAAACGAGCATTCGTGGTAACGAAATCTTATCGTCCTCGGGACTATAGAAAGTAAAACCCTTGGTTTCATTTGGATATCCAACGAACAGACACAATTCTGACCTACTAGCCAACTTGCTAGTCTTTTGCCTTAGCACGTGTGCAGGGCAATCCCAAATTTTGATGCGGCCAAGATTTACTTTACGGCTAGTCCATCGTTCATAAGGAGTACCAGGAACCGTTTTGGACGGAACTTGGTTCAGAATATAAGCGGATGTTTCGAGGGCATATCCCCAAAAGGAAAGAGGGAGTGATGAGTAACTCATCATTGATCTAACCATCTCCATAAGAGTTCGGTTTCTTTTCTCTGACACTCTATTTTGTTGAGGTGTGCCAGGTGCAGTAAGCTGAGACGCGATACCTTCTTCTTTAAGAAAGTCATCAAACTCTCCAGACATATACTCGCCACCTCGATCATATCGAAGTGTTTTGATCACTTTGCTAGTTTGCTTTTCCACTAAAGCCTTAAAGACCTTAAATACGTTAAAGGTATCGGATTTATGTTTGAGCAAATAGACAAAACCATATCGCGAGTAATCATCGGTGAAGGTGACGAAGTACTCGTATCCTCCACGTGCCTGTTGGCTGAGCGGACCACATACATCAGAATGTACTAGTTCCAGCAACTCAGTGGCTCTTCGACCCTTATCGGAGAAAGGTCGCTTAGTCATTTTTCCTTTTATGCAGGATTCACAAGTAGGTAGTGAACCTATTGCAGAGGCTTGGAGTGGACCGTCCCTCACAAGTCTCTTAATCCTATCTAGACTGATGTGACCAAGTCTTAAGTGCCATAGGTGTGTTGATTTTGTTAGATCGGTGGATTCAGAAAGTTTGATCCTCTTTGGCTCCCTAATTAGATCGTTATCTATTTCGGTGTCTAAAAGAGAAGGTTGAGTGGGATAGATGTAGAAAAGAGCATTCTTCATACATGCATCAGTGACAAAAGAATTATCAGGAAACGAAATACGAATTCCATTCTTAACGAACTTTAAACAATAATCTTGCTCAAGAAGATGAGCAATGGATATTAAGTTCTTCCCAAAGGTAGGAACAAAATAAACATTATTCAAGTTTAAAGTGCGGTCTTCAAAAGACAGCATCACTGATCCCACAGCCTTGGCAGACACCAGGCTCCCATCACCCCATTTGAAACAGAACTCGCCTTCCTCTAAGCTTTTGGTTTTCTTGAAACCATTCAAGGAACAACAAATATGGTTAGTAGCAGCGGAGTCAAGAATCCACGTTGATACATTATCAGCTACTAAGCATGCTTCGGTAACTAGTACAATACTATGTTCCTTTGCTTTGAGATAGGCAGGACAGTTCTTTTTATCGGACTTATGAGGTCTCTTCTTAGTTCCAGAGGCGGAGGCTTTTTGCTCAGTATCATGTGCCTCTCCTTGATTCCTCTTTCTCTTAGTGAGACCTACAGCAGTGTGAAGTTCCTCCATAAGTTTGGTAACAGTGTACTCTAGCTTGTTAATGGAGTAGTTCATCTTGGAGGTATCAAGAGATGTGGGGAGAGTTTCTAAGATCATATCTATGACATTCTTCCCATCAATATCAGATCCTAGGATTTCCATTTTATTCAGAAAACTAATGATCAATATCATAAAGTCTCCAACAGGAGTCCTAGCCTTCATGTGACAGTTCATAAGCTGTCGGACTGCTCGTTGCCTTGTTTGACGCCTTTGCCCTCCAAACATCTCATGGAGATTGGTGAGCATGTCGGCGGCAGTCTCGATGTGACAATGTTGTTGTTGCAACACATTGTTCATTGATGCTAAGATATAGCACCTAACAATCTCATCGGAGCAGAGCCAGGCCGCCAAGGCGTCTTTGTCCTCTTGAGTTGAATCATTATTCGTCAGAGGAGGACACGGGGTGGTGAGTACCCATTTGTGCTTGGTAAGGATTATGTCGAGGTTATGTTTCGAATCTACGTAATTTCTGTTTTCGAGTTTATTCGAGGAAAGGATGATTGAGAGATGGTTGAGAGACATGTTGCTTATAAAAGTTGAAACAAGTTTATGATTTAGTCTTTGGTTTAGGATTTAAGTTTCTTTAAGACTTTGATAAAACCCAAAGGTGTTATAAACCAAACGATAATTTACTCCTTCGAGGGAAGGCCGCAAAAAATCTCCATTTATAAGTAAATGACTCATCATTAATGCTTAGCCGAGATGCCAATACACCAATTTTGACTAGCCACCTTTTAAATTGGTTTGATCACTCACATCCTTTCGCAGGGCCTCGAGGGAGGATTACTAGGGATTGAGTCTAAGTGTGTAACCAACTACTTAGTCCAAAAGATTGACTTTGAAAAACAATCCGCTGAGGGGAGGTCTTGTCTCATTGTCTCACTTTCGGATTTAGCTCATTGAGCAATGATCAGTGCAAAGCTCCCTTGGGTACTCTCATTTAAGAGAGGGCTCGAGGGTGACTCTTAGTCTAGCGACAATTGCACTTTTCATTAGTGTTGGGGATCGTGGGTTACAAACAACATATATAACCCTCCCACTTAGTTTTTGGAGTTGGTTCATCGACTCTTATAAGTTCGGAAACCGATTTCCTAGTTAGAGAGCGACAGAGCGGACAACTAGAAGAGAATCCTAGATATTCATGTTCAGAGCAGTGTTAGTGCATAAATGCACAAGGGACATACTCGGATCTTTTCCTATTTTCTATTTCGGGAAAGTGCATGAGGGAAGTGTGAACTTCAACTCACTTGAACACTTGAAAGTTTGAGATTACACATCTTTTTATTTTTCGGCTTGTCTACAAGCAGACCTCCCACTCAAATTTTCAAGAGCATATAGACTTTGAACATATGTGATATAGATATAGTTTTGAAAACATTTTGAAAACTTATTTGATTTGGATGACTAAATATTTTCAAGTTTGAAAACGAAAATGGTTTTTCAAAATTCAAACTAGTTTTGTAAAAATTCAATTTCAATTAAACTTTCAAAAATCAAAATATTTTAATCTTTCACATCATGTTTATAATCTCATGAAAAACATTTTGCTCAAGAATTTTTTTTCATTAGAGTTCTATAACTCATGGTAGTGGGGCTGAAAATCCGGAATTCTAAAAAACTGGACTTTTGGAACAGCCGCACACCTCGGAGTAAAGTCGCCATAACTGGCGGCTCCGATGTCCTTTTGACCCGAAACCGGTGGCATTGGACAGAGGACAGACAGAGCTTTAATTTGATTCAAGAATCATTAAATTTCGATTTCTGACCAGAGAGTTATGTCACTTTTACTGCGGGTTTTACTCCAGCTCGAAGAAAAAGAAATAATTAAAGCTTGTCCTTTTTAGGTGCGAAAAAGAATCGAGTGTAACAGAACGTTTTAGGAGGTTGTTAAAGCTTTTATTTGTGTTTTATTAGCAAGGTAATAATATGGTATAAAAGAAATAACAACATGCATAAAACGATTCAAGTAAATAAAAGAAACTTGCAAGACAATATAACTAGTCACAAAATTTACTCGAAAATTCTCAAACCTTTAAAACACGTTTTTCAATATAAAAAATTAAAAATTTTTAGAACTGATTCTAATATGTTTTAATAACATCCCAAACTCATAGAAAATCAACATGATTTTTAATTTAAAGGCAAGAGCAATAAATTAAAAAAAAAAAATCTAAGAAAACAATTCTAACTTGTCACAAAATTAGTAAACTTTCGAAAACGATTTTCAAGCTCATATTTTTAAATACATGTACATGCATATCTTTGACCATAGCTCTAATACCATTTGTTGGAATTGATCTAGGGTTTAAGAAAAAGTTTAACGCTTCGTTGAGCGGCGGAATTTTAAAAATTTTCTTTTTCAAGTAAAACAGTTTTTACTAACCTAGACAAAGTGCAAGCACATGTAAATAAAACTAATATAATCATAATAAATTTACTAACCTCTTTAGAATCTTGAACGTTGATGAGCCTTCGGAAGGTTGAAAACGTTCGTCTCCCTCGCAGCACGTCTCTCTTTCTTTCCTCGGCAACTCGAGCAACCACGAAAGTTTCTATCACTAAATCACTTGAAATAAAAAGGAATTAGTGTGTGGGAACTTTTAAACACTACGAATTCAGAACGAGTCTTGAAGTCGCAGAGCTAAACTCTAGGTAAAATGAGGACCTAGGTGCCAAAACAATAAAACAAAATTGACTAGAGAGATAGAGGAGAGGGGCGGCCACAAGGTCTAGAGAGAGAGGCTCTCAATCTCTAACTTATGTGGAATGAGAAAAATGAGAAGAATGAGGCTCCTATTTATAGGAGAGGTCTCACCTTCAATAAGGTAGTTTTCTCTTCTATAGAATATCACATATTCATGAGCCAATTTCCTCTTTTGCTCTATGACATACTCGGCCAAGGCAACCTTCTAGAAGGCTTGGATTTGTTTCCTTTTTTGTTCCTTGCCTTGCCTTTTGTCTACTTGGCTGATTTCCCTCATGCATTCACATGCAAATTTGTTTCCTCTTTTTCTTTTGGCAAGTATCTTGATACATTTATGCACAAAATATTCTCTCTTTGTTTGGGTATGTTGGGCGCCTAACATGTCTCTAGAAGGGCCTTCTAGAAGCTTTTCCATTTGTTCATGACAACATGGAAAAGGACCATTAAGAATTTTCAATAAAATTCTTATGAAATGAAATTAATCCACAAGGCCAAATAAATCTATTTTTTGCCGAGTGTTACTTGTCACCAAATTACCATGTCAAAAAAATTTTTTTATTGACATTCATTTCATCCTATGTCTCAAAAGACAAAAATACCCTTTTGACAATTTTCGTTCTTGTTTTGAATTAGCTTCCAGTTTAACTATTCCTAATCGATGTGATTCATGACAGTGACCTCATGGATCCAAATGAACAAAGCTTGAGCTAAATACTTGGACTCAAAAGTTCACAAACCTTTTTCAAGTTTAGCTTAATGTCAACTGCTCCACTAAAGAGTTGAGACTGAAAATCTCTCTGTTCAAATGAAATTATTTTCTACTCAAGAATTCAACCTAATTGTAATGAGTGGATCCACAGAATATTATCAGTGTTTACCCTTCATGAATATCATCAGCTAGTCGGAATTTACAAAATTACCATTTTACCCTTCTGGCTGTTATTTCCTCAACTCCTTTGTCGCTTGTGAATAAGTTAGAAACAATGTATTGACGAGGAGCTAACAAGTCACATTGTTTCATCTAAAAAAGAGTCAAGACTCAATTTGGACACTGGCCAGTTCATTTATTCACACTCCAAGGAACAAAGCATGAGGTGATATACATTGCATTTCAGCAATCTTGTACATGAATTCCATATCTATGAGATCTTCACAAAGTTACTCATGACATTCTCACAACTTAGTACTTCACCAATAGACCTTGTTCGGAATCACATAGTGAGTCCAAACTCTGACTTTCTCAAATGAGAATACTAAGATGTGAAATGACATGTCTCATTTCAGGATTTAGGTAAGCACGATGCAATTCATACGTAGTGACTTCGAGACATAAGAGGTTAAATGGTTTGTTCTTAACTTGTCACAAGAGCGTGGTTAGAGAGAAGAGTTCTCCAAAGGACTCAAGGTCAAGGTCCAAGTGAAGGAGAAAAAGTGAAGTTCAAGGTCCCCCTCAAGTGGAAATGAGGGGGGTATTTATAGGCTTGGAGGAAGACTTGGGCCGGCCCCCTTGAGGCCCGCCGGATGGCAGGAAGCGCGGCGTGCGTGGGCGTGAGGCACTGTCGGGCGGGGGGCGCGCCGAGGCTTCGAGCCCGGCCGAGAGTGCTGTCTCATCGGCGTCCCGGTAGGGGAGAGCCGGTGCTCGCCGAGGGAGGCTCGGCCAACTGATGGAGCTCGGCTGGTGTTGGGGCGCTCGGCTGAAGCAATTGGGTCCGCGCGGGAGAGCGCACGCGGGCGAGGGAACAGGGCGTGCGCGAGAGGGAGCTAGGCGCGCGAGGGCTCACGCGGGCGAAGGAGCAAGGCGCGCTCAAGACGTAGCTGGGCGCGCGCGGACGAGGTGCTGGGCGCGCGCGAGAAGGCGCGCGGGCGTAGGGTGCGCCCAGGCCGGAGGGCTGGGGACGCAGGGGTGCGCGCGGGCCGGAGGGCCAGGGGCGCAGGGGTACGCGCGAGAGGGAGCTGGGTGCACGAGGGCACGCCCGGGCGAGGTGATGGGTGCGCACGGGCCGGGGGCGCGAGGGAGCGCGCGGACCGGAAGGCCAGGGGCACAAGGGCGCGCGCGGGCGCAGGGTGCGCCCAGGCCGGAGGGCTGGGGACGCAGGGGTGCGCGCGGGCCGGAGGGCCAGGGGCGCAGGGGTACGCGCGAGAGGGAGCTGGGTGCACGAGGGCACGCCCGGGCGAGGTGATGGGTGCGCACGGGCCGGGGGCGCGAGGGAGCGCGCGGACCGGAAGGCCAGGGGCACAAGGGCGCGCGCGGGCCAAAGGGCCGAGGGCACAAGTGCGCGAGCCGGGCCGGAGGGCCGAGGCGCGAGCGCGTGCGCGGGCCCAGTGGGCCGGAGGTGTTAGGGCGCACATAGGCCCAGTGGGCTAGGAGCGCAGGGTGCGCGTGGGCCCGACGGGCCGGGGCCCGTTGGGTGGTCCGACCGGCGTGAAATGTTTTTGTTTTTCCGGTTTCCCGAAAACGACCGGTAACATGCGACTCATCTGTCGAGAGCCTTTGTTTGCTGCAGAGAAAAGATGAAGTGGTAGAGAGGATGCGTTGCCAAGATTGGGAGACCCCCCCTTCTAGCGCCAAAATGTTGTCGCTCATTTTTTGACAACAATTCAACACCCGCAACGGTTCGACCCAAGGACGGACCAAGTAGTCGCGTTCTGGCTTCGAGCGTCTCAGACTTGGTACCCCAAGTCTACTATAGCAATGATGGTGGTGATAACTATCGTCGTCGTACCTGAAAAAAGGGTAAACGAGAAGCTATTAAAGGGAAGTAGAGGGGTTGCCTCTGTTTACCTCCCCGATGCTCAACATTAGTGGGATTGATGTGGATTAGAGGGTTTAAGTTTTTAAGGGCCAAGAATGAGTGAAATGAGCGAAGTATGAGTTCGGCAGCGTTTCAGAGCTCATAGTTGGGTTACCTGATTCGAGGGACGGGTCCTCGTATTTATAGGCGATTAAGGAGCGATTTTAGGACCCCTTGGCCAAGAATTATCCGGGGTCGGCCAATGGCCAATGGTGATTTAGGGTCGGCCAATGGCCGGGGGAAGACTCATGGGTCGCCCAATGGCCGAGGCTGGCCCTTGGGCCGGCCATTGGCCGAGCTTGTCATGAAGCCGGCCAATGGCCGAGGTAGGCCCTTGGGCCGGCCATTGGCCAATGACGGGACAGGGTGGGCCGATGGCTGAGGCTGGCCCTTGTGCTGGCCATTGGCCGCGCTTGTCACGAGGCCGGACAATGGCCGAGGATGGCACAAGGCCGGCCCTTGGGTCGGCCATTTGTCTTCTCGTCCTTGCTTCGCCGAATTGGGACAGGCCGGTAACAGAACTTTCCCCTTGATGGAGACATCACCGGGGAATCGGGTTTCCCCCCGCCAGGAGTTAAGGAGGAGCAGTTCGACTTCGATTCCGAGTAGTTGTCTTTGGTTTGGTTTTTTGCGCCATTGTTTATACTAGCTTTCCTTGATGTTTTGGATGTTTGCCATTTCTTCTTTCCTGTCGGATTCTTCTTTGACATTGGTCGTCTTTATTTATCCTTCTTAAGTTTATCACGTGTCTTATTTTCTCGATTTACTATGTCTTGCGTAATCGATTTACACAGTTTTGTTGATGCGTGTCATATTTTCTTGATTTATCGACGAAGGCGTAATCGATTTGCACGGCTTGGGCTTTGAGGGGCCTCGGTGTCACATCACGTGGTTAGGTTTTCCCTGGAAACTGGCTAGATCAGTTACTCATCTGGCGAGCCCAGGTTAGAACGTAGTTCAATGTGGTGGTTGTGGATATCTTGGACTCGGAGGTTGAGAAATTAATTTCATTTCATGGAATTTTATATGAAAATTCTTAATGGGCCTTTTTCTTATGTTTTCATGAAAAAATGAAGAAGCATCTAGAAGCTCCTTCTAGAATAGAGGTGACCGTCCAAACAAGAGAGAAAGAGAGACAAATTTTGTGCATTGATGTATGAAGATACTTGCCAAAAGAAAAAGAGGAAACAAATTTCCTCTATAAGGAAATAGGGTGGGCTGCAATGCAAGACAAGGAGAGAGCAAGATAAAAGAGGAAACAAATCCAAGGACTTCCTTGGCAAGTCTTCGCCGACAATATTTGCTCATGAATATGTGATATTCTATAGAAGAGGAAACTACCTTGTTGAAGGTAATTCCTCTCATATAAATAGAGCACTCATTCCTCTCATTTTATTCATCCCAAAGTTTAAGAGATTGAGAGTTTCTCTCTCTAGCTTGGCTGCCCAACTCCCTCTCTCTCTCTCTCTAAGTTCTTTTCGTTTTTGTTTTGGCACCTAGGTCCACATTGACCTAGTGTTTTAGCTCTTCGACTCTTAGACTTTTTCTTGAGCCGTTGTGTTTAAAAGTGCCCACACACTAATTCCTTTCTTTCTCGAGTGATTCTTGTGATAGAAACTTTCGTGGTTACTCAAGTTTCCCGAAGAACGAAGAAAGATGAGCTGTGTAGGGAGACGAACGTATCAACCTTCCTAAGGCTTCTCAACGTTCAAGCTTCACAAAGGTTAGTAAACGAGTAATGCTCTTTAATTGCTTTAATTTAAATATAAACATGTGCTTGCTCTTTGTCTAGATTAGTAAAAATCGTTTTACTTGTTTAATTTTTTTTTTAAATTCTGCCGCTTGCTTGAAGCGTTAAATCTTTTCTTAACCCTAGATCAATTCCAACAAATGGTATCAGAGCTATGTCAAAGATATGCATGTACATGTGTTTAAAACTACGAGCTTGAAAATCGTTTTCGAAAGATTACTCGTTTTTTGACAAGTTAGGATATACCTAAGATTTTTTTTAATTTATTGCTCGTGCCTTTAAATTAAAAATAATGTTGATTTATATGACTTTGGGATGTTATTAAAACACATTAGAATCAGTTCTAAAAGTTTTTAATTTTTTATAATGAAAAACGTGTTTTTAAAGTTTGAGAAATTTCGGTTAACTTTGTGACTAGTTATATTGTCTTGCTAGTTTCGTTTATTTACTCGATTCGTTTTATGTTTGTTGTTATTTACTTTTATACCATGTTATTACCGTATTAATAAAACACATATAAAAGCTTTAACAACTCTATAAAACGTTCGTTACACTCGATTCTTTTTTCGCACTCAAGTCTGAACTTTAATTATTTATAGTTTTCTTCGAACTCGAGAAAACCTGCAGTAAAAGTAGCATAACTCTCAGCTCGGAATTCTAAATTTAATGATTCTTGAATTAAATTAAAGGTCTATTTGTCCTCTTTCCAATGCAATTGGTTTTAGGTCAAAAGGATGTTGGAGGGCGGCTTTTCCAAATGTCCAGTTTTTTAGAATGATTGAATTCTGAATTTAGGACCCCACTCCATTAGTTATAGAACTCTAATGAGAAAATTTCCTTGATAAAAATTGTTTTTTTTATAAGATAATAAACATAATGTGAAAGATTATAATGTTTTTATTTTTGAAAGTTTAATTGAAATTGAATTTTTACAAAAATAGTTTGAATTTTGAAAAACCGTTTTCGCTTTCAAACTTGAAAATATTTTGTCATCCAAATCAAATAAGTTTTCAAAATGTTTTCTAAACTATATCTATATCACATATGTTCAAAATCTATATGCTCTTGAAAATTTGAGTGGGAGGTCTCCTGGTAGACGAGCCGAAAAATAAAAGATGTGTAATCTCAAACTTTCAAGTGTTCGAGTGAGTAGAAGTTCACACATCCCTCATGCACTTTCCCGAATATAATATAGGAAAATGTCCGAGTATGTACCTTGTGCCTTTATGCACTAACATTGCTCTTCCTTGAACATGAAGATCTAGGATTCCTTTCTAGAAGTCCACTCTATCGCTCTATAACTAGGAAATTTGTTTCCGAACTTATAAGAGACGATGTGCCAACTCTAAAAACTAGTGGGAGGGTTATACTTGTTGTTCGTAACCAACGATCCCCAACACTAATGAAAGAAGCAATTAAATGTGAGACTAAGAGTCACTCTTGTGGCCTTCTCTTCAATGGGAGTACTCTATGGTATTTTTGCTTCGATCATTGCTCAATGAGCTACGTCCGAAAGTGATACAATGAAGACAAGGCCTCCTCTTCGGGGATTGTGTTTTCAAAGTTGACATTTTGAACTAAGTGGTTGGTTGCACACTTACACTCAATCCCTAGTAATCCTCTCTCAAGGCTCTGTGAAAGGATGTAAGTGACCAAACCAATTTAAAAGGTGGCTAGTCAAAATTGGTGTATTGACATCTTGGCTAAGCATTAATGATGTGTCATCTTGAGGAAGTAGATTATCATTTCATTTATAACACCTTTGGATTTTATCAAATGTTAAAAAACTTAAATCCTAAACCAAAGACTAATCATAAACTTGTTTCAATTCTTATAGGCAAAATGTCTCTCAACCCTCTCTCAACCACTCTTTCCTCGAATAAACTCGAAGGCGAAAATTTCGTCGACTGGAAACGTAACCTCGACATCGCCCTTACTGTCGACAAGCACAAATGGGTACTCACCACCCCCTGTCCTCAAACGAATGATGATTTGACACAAGAGGAAAAAGACACCCTGGCGGCCTGGCCCCGATCCAATGAGATTGCGAGGTGCTATACTCTGGCATCTATGAACAATGTGTTGCAACAACAACATTGTGACATCGAGACTGACATCGATATGCTCTACAATCTCCATGAGATGTTTGGAGGGCAAGGACGTCAAGAAAGGAAACAAGCGATCCGACAGTTTATGAACTGTCGCATGAAGGCTAGAACTCCCGTTAGAGATCATATGACGCTGATCATTAGCTATTTAAACGAAATGGAGATCCTTGGATCTGAGATTGATGGGGAGACTAAAATAGACGTGATCCTGGAAACTCTCCCCGAGTCTTTTGATACCTTTAAGCTGAACTACTCCATGAACAAGCTAGAGTACAATGTTACCGAGCTTATGAAGGAGCTTCACACCGCTGAGGGACTCACTAAGAAAAAGAGGACTCAAGGAGAGGTACATCCTACTGCCTCCACCTCTGGATCTAAGAAGACACCTCGCAAGGCCGAGAAGAAGAACCAACCTAAGGTTCAAAAGAAGAAGAAGAGACCAAAGGTTCCGAAGGTGGACAAGTCTAACGACAAGTGCCACCACTGCAACGAGCCTGGTCACTGGCGTAGAACCTATCCTGCCTACCTCAAAACTAAGGAAAAATGTATTGTACTTGTTACCGAAGCTTGCCTAGTAGCTGATAATGTATGATCGTTTGTTATTGACTCCGCTGCTACTAAACATATTTGCTGCTCCTTGACTGGTTTTAGGAAAAGGAAAAGCTTAGACGATGGCGACTTCTTCTTCAAGTGGGGTGATGGGAGCTTAGTGTCTGTGAGGGGTGTGGGATCCGTGACGCTGTCTTTTGAAGACCGCACTTTAAATTTGAATAATATTTATTATGTTCCTTCCTTTGGGAAAAACTTAATATTTGTTTCTCGTCTTTTAGACCAAGATTGTTGTTTAAAGTTTATAAAGAATGGAATTCGTATTTCTTTTTCAAATTCTGTTCTCACTGATGCATGTATGAAGAATGCTATTTTCTACATTTATCCCACGCAACCCTCTCTTTTAGACACTGAAATAGATAATGATCTATTTAGGGAGACAAAGAGGATCAAACTTTCTGAATCCTCCGATCTAATTAAATCAACATATCTCTGGCACTTAAGACTTCGTTATATAAGTCTAGACAGGATTAAGAGACTTGTGAGGGACGGTACAATCCAAGCCTCTTCAATAGGTTCACTACCTACTTGTGAATCTTGCATAGAAGGAAAAATGACTAAGCGACCTTTCTCCGATAAGGGTCGAAGAGCCACTGAGTTGCTGGAACTTGTACATTCTGATGTATGTGGTCCGCTCAGTACACAAGCACGGGGAGGATACGAATACTTCGTTACCTTCACCGATGATTACTCAAGATATGGTTTTGTCTAATTGCTCAAACACAAATCCGAGACCTTTAACATATTTAAGGTCTTTAGGGCTTTAGTGGAAAAGCAAACTGGCAAACAGATCAAAAACCTTCGATCCGATCGAGGTGGTGAGTATATGTCTGGAGAGTTCGATGACTTTCTTAAAGAAGAAGGTATCTCTTCTCAACTTATCGCACCTGGCACACCTCCACAAAATAGAGTGTAAGAGAGAAGAAATCGAACTCTTATGGAGATGGTTAGATCAATAATGAGTTACTCATCACTTCCACTTTCCTTTTGGGGATATGCCCTAGAAACAGCCGCTTACATTCTGAACCAAGTTCCGTCTAAAACGGTTCCAGGTACTCCTTATGAACGATGGACATGCCGTAAAGATAATCTTTGCCACATCAAAATTTGGGGTCGCCCTGCACATGTGCTGAGGCAAAAGACTAGCAAGTTGGCTAGTAGGTTAGAATTGTGTCTGTTCGTTGGATATCCAAAAGAAACCAATGGCTTCACATTCTATAGTCCCGAGGACGATAAGACTTTCATTAGCATGAATGCTCGTTTCCTTGAGGAGGACTTTATGAAAGATGTAAAACCTAGAAGCAAAATTGTGCTTGAAGAAAAGTTTGGTGAGGAAGCTTCTACCTCATCTGTAAGAACTGTTCTTACCCCAACTGAAACACAACCTAACTCATCAGAACCTTGTCAAGTAGTACATAGACGTAGTGGGACGGCTACTCCAAAGCCTGACAGGTACATGTCTTATGGAGACACTCTCGTAGCCGTCTCTGACATGGATGATCATGTTTCCTATAGCCAAGCGATGGCTTGTTTTAAATCAAACCTTTGGCTTGACGCCATGAAAGTTGAAATGCACTCGATGTATGTCAACAAAGTCTGGAAACTTGTAGACCTTCCTATAGGGATTAAACCCGTAGGGTGTAAGTGGATATACAAGAAGAAAAGGGGTCCGGATGGAAACATCGAGACGTTCAAAGCATGACTTGTAGCTAAGGGTTATACCCAACAAGAAGGGATTGACTATGAAGAAACCTTCTCGCCAGCCGTGATGCTTAAATCTATCCGCATACTTCTATCCATAGCTGCAGCTCTCGAGTATATGGCTCAACTAGACTGTTTCGTGGAAGAAGGTAAAGAGACCAATGTTTGTGAGTTGCTTAAATCCATTTATGGATTAAAGCAAGCATCTAGGTCATTAAATATTAGATTCGATAAAACTGTGAAGTGCTTCAGTTTTGAGCAGTCAATAGATGAGCCGTGTGTTTACAAGTTAATATACGAAGTCAAGGTTGTGTCTCTAGTATTATACTCATAGGTAATGATGTGGGTAAGTTATCTGAGGTTAAGGCCTGGCTCGCAAAGCAATTCGATATGAAGGATCTAGGAGAAGCCGCGTACATTCTGGGGATCCAAATCTTTTGAGATCGGAAGAACCGGACTATGTCGCTCTCTCAAGCATCGTATATTGATAAGGTGATGGATCGCTTCTCGATGCAAGACTCCAAGAAGGGCCAAACACCCTTTAGGCATGGAGTCTCACTCTCTAAGGACCAGTGGACTATTAATCTCAGTACGATTGTTAGGAGAATCTATGATGTCTGGTTATGGGACATTGAGAGTTTGAGACTCTATAATTCTTCTAGGTATCCTTTGAAGGTATTGAATTGATCAGTGCACTTATAGAGACAGAATACGAACAAACCATTTAACCACTTATGTCTCGAAGTCACTACGTATGAATTGCATCATGTTTACCTCAATCCTGAAATGAGACATGTCATTTCATAGCTTACGTATTCTCATTTGAGAAAGTCAGAGTTCGGATTCACTATGTGATTCTGAACAGTACCTTGGTGAAGTACTAAGTTATGAAGATGTCATGTGTAACTTTTTGAAAATCTCATAGATATGGAATTCATGCAAGATCTCATAGACGAGCTGTGTGGGGAGACGAGAGATTCAACCTCCACAAGCTTCTCAACGATCAAGCTTCATAAAGGTTAGTAAACGTGTAATCGCTTTTAGATAATTTTAATAATAACATGTGCTTGTTCTTTGTCTAGGTTAGTAAAATTGTTTTAGTTGTTTAAAAGAAAATTTTTATTTTCCGCTGCTTCTCGAAGCGTTAAATCTTTTCTTAGCCCTAGATCAACTCCAACAGTCTGGCCCACTACAAGCGAGCCAATTCATGCGACAAACAACAAAGACTACAGCTAAGATGAGGAAATACAAAAACAAACACAAGAAAAGCAACTAAGGGGACGTACCTTCTGAGCGTCACAGGCGGAGAGAGTGAATAACTCTACGTCAGGGGCAGCGGTAACCTTGGAGAAAATGGAAAGAGTCAACGCCTGGAACCCCTGGATGCACTGCTCCTTCAGGGTCACCGCATTGATCCTCGCTAGACTTAGGCCAGGCCCTCGCATATGTTTCGGCTCGAGGGTGGCTGCCGAGGAGATGTTAGATGAGCACATTGTGAATTCATTTTTCTCATATACACGACATGTCATATAGTAAAAATTATTATACAATTTTTTTTAATTACGATAATAAACAAATTACCCTAAAAATATTTTGTATAATGATTATCATTGTTACGGTTAATTTTTTTATTACCATAATCATTGATTTATCAATATAATTTTACAAAATTGTAATTAATTTTTTAAATAATACAACATTTATATGATTAATATACAGCATTTATAGGATTCATATACACAATTACAATCAACACTATCATTTTCCTTCCGTTTTTACTTTGCTTTTTTACCCACTCTAGTCCAAGACATAGATTCCATTGTTTTCAAGTTGCTGAGGGAATAATACACAATAAAAAAAAAACATATATATCTATATATTATATATTATTGATGCCGACAGCTAGTATATGCCTTTCAATACCACCACGAAAGTGTGTCTGGTTGAGTAGACAACACATATATATATGTATATGAATCTGAGGCACTTCAATTCGACTCGTACGTCAAGAGAAAGATCAAGCGTGATCAATCAACCAATGTTTCCAATCATTATTTGCCGTTGGATATAAGGATTATGTCATGCCTCACTTCTTCTTTTTATTATTCATTGGATTTATAACATACCGAATATCAAAATTTCAACAACAATCTTGAGTGCAATTTGCTTTATAGGTGGTAATGAAACTGTGGAGAGATCGACATTGTAAATACATAAATGTATTATGATGATTAGATGTCCAATTTACATACGATCACTATTAGAAAATATGCCTTATACAACACTTCTTTAAACGGCGTATTAAAAAAACGCAAAAAAAAAAAATTAACCCGACGAATAGAAAACATCCACGTAGAGCTTGCTGATAAGCACCGTGGAAAGCAAGAAACAACGCTTAATTATAAGCGCAGACAATTCTTCCCGACCAACCAAAAGCGAACACATGGAGGCGAGTCGGAAAAGTATAGACGGCGTTTATATACAGTATGACACGTGTACGTGTCAGAGTTTTTGACTTATACACATGACTAGTATAGTTTTCTTATTTATTTCATTCCTGCATCGTCTTCTTCTTCCTCTTCTTTCTTTCTCTCGCGAGTAACCATCAAACTCCATTGACGTTTCATTATACAACTGTCTTTAAACGTTGTAGGATCCCAGTTTTGTACTAGTGCGTCCTCCGCTTTCTCGACCCTTTTCCGCCGCCATCGACCACACTCTATCTCACCGGCCACGCCTTAATTTGCGGTATTCCTCGTTCTTCTCAAGGTTTGTATTTGCGCTCGATCGGGTTTGTACATGTTGTTAAGTTTTTTTTTCCTATTTCGAATATTTTCAAAATTCTTAAATGTCTTGTTTGTGTATGTGATATTGTGGATTCCGAACCCTTTTGAAGTGTTGGATTCTTGTGTTTCAGCCTCTAGCATTACCTCCGACCTCAATTTAGAGTTGTATTTCCGTTTTGTGTAATTATATGCTTAAATTTTTAATGGGCTTCGTATGAATTGTAGAATTTGATTTTGGAATTATTGATTGGAATTTTGGTAATATTTGAATTTCTATATTAAAAACACATTACACGGCACTTATACATAAATGCCTTTAAAAGTGAACAATCGAGAGCATGACAGGTGTATGCCACGCATGCAAAAAATAGACGGGACTTCTATATAAACACCGTGTAAACCTTCTGCTCCACGTCTCCTACGTGCCACAATTATAGACTGCGCTTTTTTTTCCAGCGCCGTCGAATAGTTTAAACGTCATGCGATTCAACGACGCTTAAAATGCGCGGTGTTTAGTATTTAATGACGTATATAAAACGTATTCTATCAACCGTTTTGTAGTAATGGGTTCTGCACTTGGTATTGGTATTATACAAGCGTTTCTATTCGGTTGTTCTTAAAGCCTTTATTCTTCTCACATCCATTTCTGAAAATAGTTGCAAAATATTAGATTCGACGTAATGGATTACGAATTGGCATATATTTATGAGATTTTCACTTAAGGATTAATTTTAGGCATAGTCATCTCTTTTACTTTTTTATGGTCTTCAGTCTTTGTACTTATATTTCAAAAAGATGTAATCCTTTATTTGAGACAAGAGAAACTAACAGTATCAGCTTGACCAATATTGAATGTATTTAACATAAATTACAGTGTTTTCCCTCGTACATACATAGTTGGAAAACAGGGTGAAATTTCTAAAGCTGCGCAGTATACTTTCTCGTACGTCAAGTACACATGCATATATATATATATATATATATATATATATTAACAATGTAGTCCAGGAATTTTCCTGACAATACCCTGAACGAACACTTCGCAAGATTTAGTTCCAGACGTGGTTAGTTCCAAACGTGGGTGATACTGAGTCTCGAACGTTATCCCCATCATCTTGCTCAGTCAGCGATTTAGGTTAGTTGACAGTCATTAATTGCTATTGATCGGGCATGTGTCCCGGCTTGTATCCGTTTAGGTAGCACGATCGCGCTGCCGACTAATTCCCTTTAATTTCCCTTACGGCTTTCGAGGTAGGAAAATGAATACAATGGTCGTATGTCGATGGGATAGTGTTGGCATTGGTGCCCACAAGAAGAGTAGTATTTATTACTTATATGTGTTTGATGTAAAGAAGTCTCACGAAGACTCTTGCTTGTAACTGCTGAATAATTAATAAAAGTTGAAACTTTCATTTATTCTTCCTTGTCTGTTTGAAGCTTTATGATAAACCTTAGTCTTTAGTCCTTAAACAAACCTAACAATAAATGAAGAGTCAAATATAGATTTGCACGTACAAACTCTTCATGGTTTTCTTAAAACAACATATTCACAATCTAAGGATCAAAGGTCTACTGATCTCAGTATGATTGTTAAGAGAATCTATGATGTCTCGTTAGGGGACATAGAGAGTTAAAGACTCTATAGTTCTTCCTATGTATCTTCTGAAGATACTGAATTGACCAGTGCACTTCTAGAGACATTGAAAGAACAAACCATTTAAACCCTTCTGTCTCAGAGTCACTATATATGAATTGCATCATTCTTACCTCAATCCTGAAATGAGACATGTCATTTCATAGCTTACGTACTCTCATTTGAGAAAGTCAGATTTCTAGATTCACTATGTGATATAGACAAGACTTATTGGTGAAGTACTAAGTTATGAAGATGTCATGAACAACTTTGTGAAGATCTCATAGATATGGAATTCATGTACAAGATTGCTTAAATGCAATGTATATCACCTCATGCTTTGTTCCTTGGAATGTGAATAAATGAACTGGCTAGTGTCCAAACTGATGACTCTTTTGGATTAATCAATGTGATTTGTTAGCTCCTCGTCAATAAATTGTTTCTAACTTATTCACAAGCGACAAAGGAGTTGAGGAAATAACAACTAGAAGGATAAAATGGTAATTTTATATATCCCATCTCGTTGATGATATTCATGAAGGGTAAACATAGATAATATTCAATGGATCCACTCATCACAATTAAGTAGAATTCTTGAGTTGAAAATATACTCATTTGAACCGAGAGATTTCAGTGTCAACTCTTTAGTGGAGTCCGTTGACATTAAGCTAGAACTTGGAAAAGGTTTGTGAACTTTTGAGTCCAAGTATGCTAGTTCAAGCTTTGTTCATTTGGATCCATGAGGTCACTACAACAAGTCATTGCAGTAAGATTAGTTAAACTAGAAGCTAAGTCAAAACAAGTTCAAATGTTGAACTAGACAAGTTTTACGAAAATTGTCTAAAGGGTAATTTTGTCCATTAGGACATAAGATGGTATGAATGTCACACGGCCAACATGAGAATATTGGGCCTTGAGGTTTGAACTTCATTTCATAGAATTTTATGTGAAAATTGAAAATTCTACATGGACTTTTCTTATATTGTCATGAACAAATGAAGAAACATCTAGAAGCGTGTTCTAGAAGCTCAAAACCGTCCACCATGAAGAGAGAAAGAGAGTTTATTTTGTGCACTGATGTATGAAGATACTTGCCAAAAAAACAGAGGAAACAAATCCATAGCATTATGCTATGAGATGGGCGGCCAAGCAAGGAGAGAACAAATGAGGAAACAAATCCAAGGGCTTATGACAATGAGTTGCATGCAAAAATAGGAGAAGAGGAAACAAGGGATTTGCTCATGAATATGTGGTATTCATTAGAAAAGAGGAAACTACTTCTTCAAGGCAATCTCTCCTCCTCGAAATACCACACCTCATTCACAATGTTGAACATACAAGTTTTAGAGATTGAGAGCTTCTCTCTCTAACCTTGCCGCCCACCTCTCTCTCTCTCTCTCTCTCTCTCTCTCTGTCTCTCTCTCTCTCTCTTCCTGCTCTTTTGTTTTGGCACCTAGGTCCTCATTAGACCTTGCGTTTTGTTTTAGCTCCTTGGCTGAAAGACAAGTTCTTGAGTCATAGTGTTTAAAAGTGCTCACACACTAAATCCTAACCAAACTCGAAAGACTCTAGTGGTAGAAACTATCGTGGTTACTCAGGTTCAAGAAGACACGAAGGAGACGAGATTAGTGGGGAGATGAGCAATTCAACCTTTCTGAAAGCTTCTCAACGCTCAAGCATCAATCAAGGTTGGTACCGAGTGAAAACTCTTAATATTTTTAAATTTTAAATTATACGCTCATGTACTTTGTCTAGGTAGTAAAATTGTTTTACTTGATTTAAAATAAATTTTTATATTCCGCCGCTTGCTAGAAGCGATAATATTTTCTTAATCCCAGATAAATTCCAACAAACAGCTCTCGTGGAGTGAATCTGTGGCCTCCCAGGATCATGTTAAATTCCGAGGGGAAATTTAACACGACGAACTCAACGAGCTTGTTTTCACCGCCTGCGTAGACGGCCAACTTTATGGACCCGATGGCTGAGGTTGATTTTCCATCGAATCCGGTGAGTTCCACCGAACCTTTTTCGACCTCGGATTCACTTATATCCTTCTTTTTTTAGGGTGCTCAAATAGATTACATCGACGGAACTTCCGTTGTCGACGAGGATCCGAGAGACTGTGCAGTTCAACACGTCCAGGGTTAGGAAAAGCGAATCATCATGGAGGCAGTCCAACAACCACAATTCGCTTTCCTTGAACTCGATTAGGTCGTCGAGCCGATTTGCGAGACACATGGCAGTAGTTTCGGCGACGGCCCGACGTTGGTGAGCCTTTATAGAGTTCACCGACTCTTTGCAGAGTCAAGATCCTCCTATAATGCAATCGACTCTTTTCTTTAGGGCTTTTTCAGATGAAGATGACCCTTCCTCGAGGCGTTCACATTTTTTCGGGTGATGGCCTTCCTCGGGGAGGGGGGAAGCTCGCCTAAGCTTACGTTTCCTAGCTCGCCGTGAGCAAACTTGGTGGTGAGGTAGTCACATCCCGCTTTGCAATCTTCAATTTTGTGACCCCAATTCTTGTGGTGGTTACAGTAGGCGGACATGTCACGTGTCCATTTGTTGGTCTTCAAGGCGAATTCTGGTCCTTTGCTGCCCTCCTTCAACAGTGTACACAAACTGTTAGGGGAATCTTGGCCTCCCCCCTTGACTGTGGGGGTTGATTCCCTTTGTGGTTGTTCGTTCTTGTCATTGCGCTTTTTGGGCATGAACGAGTTGGGGTTATGGTTTGGAGGATTTGTCGTGTTCGGGGTCGAATTCGTGACCGTGAACTTTTTTCCAAGGCCGCTATTTCCTCCTCGGTGACAGCCCACGTTGTTGCTTGATGCATAGCATCTTCTATCTTGGCAGGCTGGTTCACGTTCAGTTATTCGCAGAACCGCGACTCGTGCTAAAGCGCATTCTTTAGGGGCGCAATCGCTCTTGCGTTGCTGACGCCGCTGATCATGGACATGACGTCTTTGAATCGAGTCATGAAGGTTCTCAACGACTCTTCAGCCCCTTGCTAAAACGACCATAGGTCGGCATCCGAAGCAGCGGCCTACATGTACATGGATTAATGCTTCAAGAATAACATCGACAACTAGTCAAAGTTTCCGATAGATCCTTCTTCTAACTTCGATAACAATTATACGGCAGGCCCGCTCAAATGTTTCGCGAAGAGGCGACAGTAACTGGCATTCCTTTCATCGTGGTTTGGGTAAGCCCACTCGCTCGGTGAATGGGGTACAACGAGTTTCTTCAATCAGCCGATCGATTTCAGGGGCAGCGGCGTTGTGAACTGGCATTCTCACCACCCGCAACCCTGCGTTGGTTTCGGCCACAGTCCGTCATAACAAAGAAATTTTGTTATGGTCATATCGGGACTCGAGTGGGGTTAGTTCGGAGCTCTTGTGGGCTCGACATTTGGCTGGTCATGCCAATATGGGTTTCGAAGTACCCCAGCTCGATAAAGTGTGATGTGGCGCCCCAAGTTCATAGGTGAGTTGGGTCGACACATAGAGCGTTCCGCTCTACGAGGCACCGGTTCGGCTGAATTCACGCGTTCTCGACAGGGTCGGAACACTAGGGATTGGGCCCGTGCATGCCCGTTCCTGGGAATCCTCATGTTCGGCTGGATTTCGCGAGGCGGAGGTAGAAGTTCAGTATGGATTTCGCCCTGGTTAGGGTTGAGAGTCACTTCGATTCTCGAGAAATCCAACTGAATTCCATGTGGAAAATTCCTTCCCCGCCTGCTAGATCCTGCGGCGTTCTGGTTGGATTCCGTCGATGGGAGACCTACTGCGTCGCAGCGGGATTCCAACGCTTTGTGCCTGGATGAAAGTGTTAACACTTCTCGCATCACGGTCTGGTATTACTGCTCCTGAGCTGTGGCTCTCTCGATGACGGCATGCAGCATTGACTTCAATTCAAGGATCAATTCCAAATTAGGCGCGAGAGTGTTCGGAGACAACGATGACATAGGGTTGGAGTGAAAAGAAGGAACGTGCTGTAAGAATCTGGGCTTGAAGTGTAAGGAAAATTGATAGGTTTCCCCAGACGGCGCCAAACTGTTGATGTCAGAAATCACACCAATGCAGTTACGACAAAATTTATGATTGGAAATGGGTCGATTTAGATTTGTAGATGGGCCTCAATTCTCCGTGACAATACCAAATTGAAACTCTTGATGAATTGGGAACTAAATAAGGGCGAAAAACAGAATATAAAATAAATTCGAGGCTGTTTGTATTATGATTTCTCAGAAACGGTACAAAGATGTTAACTTAGATATAAGAATCGAAAGATCGAATGAAAGTAACGTGCCCGACATGAGCTTGATTATCTTATATTTATAGTCTGGGAGATGAGGTTTGCGAGCTCCGGATTGCTAGGGACATGTCGTGTGTCAGTTGGGACTCGCTACTCCGTCTTAGGACACCTGTAGTTGGAGACCTATTCGTATAAAAAGCGGTTACGGATCGATCGGGCTAACGAGCTTTGTATCTCTGGGTCTTCGGGGAGTGGTTATGTCGAGCTGCATTGAATCTTTTGACGGGCTGGCGTAATACCTGAACCTGTTAACAACAAATACGTGGGCTTGGGCTAAATTTTCTTGTACTGGACCGAATCTCTCTCTTGTAATATTGAAGACGAAGTCCAACATCAACAGACGCAAGGATTAAGGAAGCGTTTAGTTCGACAGGTAAAAAATACTTGCCGAACTGGGGGGCTAACTGTTTGTACAGTATACTCCGTCCGTGAGACAGGCCTAAACGGATTAGGCCCAATAAGGGCTGACCCGTCTGAAGGAAGAGCGAATAAGAGCCGTATTGGCCCAGCCCATCAACACGAGAAAGTAGAAAAACAGTCCTAAGAGTTCGACCTAGCAGGAAGATGAGGCAATTATAGCTTGAGAATAGGCACAACTCGATAAAGCGTATTTTAAATTATAAACCGATGTATTGAATAAGATTTGTTATTAATGGTGTATTAATGCGGAAATATTAACGTCAATTCTCATTAAGTGAGATTATCATTAATATTTGTAATATAAATATGTAAGATCAAGTCCAAAAACGGACACATGTAATTTTCGGCAATTATCAATAAAACAAAATAATCAACTTTCTCTTATGACAAAATTTATTTACAAAAAATCTCTTATTCATATCATCAAACAGAAAGTTCATATCCCCGATTATAAAAATCTAACCCACCTCAAATCAATAAATTCAATATCAACCATATAATATTCGACAGTTTCTACGTCAGCAAGATTATATATCCCTGGTTACAAACACTTTTATAACAATATATATGATGTTTCACTTTATGTCTGGAAACTAATGACAATTAATAAAAACATTAATAGGATATTTAGCCCTTATCTAGTTCAAAAGCTTGATTGCTTTGATGACGATTCACTACAAAATTAGCAAATGGGTTCTCAGTCACGAAGCACTCCATGATTTCTCATACGCGTCCCTCAGATTGCGACTAGTGTAAAACCACCTATTATTTTATGCATACCCCCCTTTGTACTTTTATTTCATATCATACTTTTATGCATGCCAAACTTTTCATTGCTCAGCACTGAAAAATATAATATTTTATGGAGCTTGGTATTAAATAATAATAATAATAATAATAATAATAATAATAATAATAATAATAATTATTATTATTATTATTATTATTATTATTATTATCCAGCAATTAACAATTAACTTTCAAAATATTCACTTTGCCGCATCACAAAATGTTTCGAGACCAACCGAATGAATACGTTTGTAACATAAATATTTTCGTTTCATATTACATATATTAAAAAAAAAAAGCTTATATCATATCGAAAATACAATTTCTAATTACTAAAGATTATTTTAGAAAAATAACCTCGACAAACCCTATCTAATGCCCACTTCATAACACATGACTAAAATCGAACTTTTTTTTTTTTTTGGTGAAGACGTTATCAGGGACGAGGCAGAGAATGTATGTTCAAAGAACGCTAATGTTCAATATTGTCGCACGAAAAAAAACAACGATTAGATACCTCGGGCGGTTTGATCCAAGGCCGGACCAAGTGACCGCGCCCGGGCCAAAAGTGGGAGCTCGTAGACCGAGCTGCACCCTCCAGACCCTGAGGTGTGTTTTGGGGGGTGTGACCGTGCCAAAGGTTGGCTGCCTACGTACCCTTTAGTCGGGATCAGGTCAGAACGTAGTTCAATTTGTGTATTGAGGGCTATCTTGGGCTCGGAGGCTTGAGAATCCAAGGCTTTAGAGTAGGACCCGGCTCGTAGCTTCTAGTGAAGACTTTAGAGGGGTCGTTTGCCTCGTAGCTCGGAGTTCTAGCTCAATGGCCAAGAAGCTGGAGAGCAGTGTGGACTGCTGAAGCTCGGGTCGCAGAAAAGGAGCGCGCTCCCTCTCGTGGAGGGGGGTCCTTGTATTTCTGAGCCAAGGGAAGAGAGGCGCGCGCTCTTAGAATGTCACAAGAGCACGAGAGAGAGTTCTCAAGAGAAGAGAAGTGTTGTTGGAATGAAAGTTGTGTTTTTCCCTATCCTAGGGGGGGGGGGGTATTTATAGTTGTGGAGAGAGGCCTTGGGTCGGCCCCTTGAGGCCCACCGGGTGGCCGGGAGCGGGGCGCGCGAGGCATCACGCCCAGGAGGGCGCAGGGCGCGCGGGACGTATCGCCCGGATGGGCACGGGGCGTGCAAAGCGCGGGACTTGGCCGGGCGCGGCGTGCCCGGCAGCAAGCGTGCCCGGCCGAGGCGTTGGGATTGCTCGGCCGGGGCAGCAAGGACGCTCGGACGGGGCAGCAGGGCCACCCGGCCGAGGCGGCAGGGGCACTCGGCCGGGGCAGCAGGGATGCTCGGCTGCGGCAGCAGGGGCACCCGGCCGAGGGAGCAGGGGCGCTCGGCCGGGGCAGCAGGAGCACCCGGCCGAGGCAACAGGGGTGCTCGGCCGGGGGCGCGGGAGCGCCCGTGGGCCGGGAGGGCGGGGCGCGGGAGCGCGCGCTGGCCGGGACGTCAGGGGGCGCGGGAGCGCGCGCGGGCCGGGAGGGCGGGGCGCGGGAGCCAGGCGCGCTGAGGCCCATTGGGCTGGGGGCCCAAGGGCCGGGGGCGCAGGTGCCCGCGCGCCGGCCGTGCTGGGCCGTGGGTGCGTCAGGGCGCTCGGGGCTGGTGGGCCGGGGCCCGCTGGCCTTCCGGCCGGCAAAGCCCGGCCGGTCTTGAATCGTTTTTGAATTTCCGGTGTCCCGAAAATGACCGGTAGCATTAGCCCCCCAAGTTTACGGCTTACGGGACGTAAGTCGTGAACTTTAGAAAATAAAAGGGCGTTGAGGTAATTTCACCTTCGATCACGCGTGACCGTACGCAGGCATATCTTTTTTTTTTGTTGGCCGGACCCCTGGGGGCCGGACCGGGCCGACCGGGCAGCAAGACCCGCGCGCGGCCTGGCGCTGGGGGACTGGCGCGCGCGCAGGGTTTGCTCATTCCTCTCCTATAAATAGGAGAGCCCCTATCTCTTTCTGTTTACATTGGCAGCCTGTGGGTAATTGAAAAATTCCTTTGAGTTTGAAATTTCCCCTGGGCAGCCGACTTTTTTCCTTTTTTAATGGAGAGTCAGCTTGTTTCCCACGTTGATGATCCCGAGGTCGACTCTTCTTGCCCTCTCCCAAATTTTGGGGGGGCGGCCAAGGGTCCCTTTGAGGAACTCGACGGGATTCCTATCTTTGTCGAGGAAGACTCTAGTGCGGCCGACAAATGGCTCGAAGGGGAGGATGAAGGGTCCAAGGACCCGCGTTCATCACGGTTGGTGATCAACTTGGTTTCCCGCGAGGCGTCCTTTGACGCCCCCTTGCTCAAGCAGCAAGGTGAAGCGGTTGTGAGTGCTGAGCTCCCCCGGGCCTCTAACTTGGACACCTCAGGTGTTGAGCTTGCGATAGTGCCATCCGAATCTTTCTTGAACGAGATTTATTCCGACGATCCCCTAGGGTCGGGCTCAGAGGGCCCTGAAGAGGATTTGGAGGCTCCTCCCGCGAGGGGGAAGGAGAAACGTAACAGGAAAGTGTTGGCGACGGCCTGGTCGGCTTTCGAGTCCGCGGAGGCTTCGGGCTACACTTATGCCAGGTCACTGGAGAGGACTCGTATGTACGGAGTAGGCGACTCTGTCGCCCCCGTCGGCTTAGACTGCAGGGGGATCGATGCAGCGAGCACGCTCACTTCCCGCGTCTTTAGCACGCTCTTGGAGACGTATAACATCCCTCCCTCAGTGGGATTGCTTAGACCTGCCCCCGAGGACAGGCCCTCTCGTCCCAGGGACGGGTACGCGGCCGTGATGATCGGGAGTCTTGTCTGCGGGTTGCGTCTCCCGTTCCCCACGATCGTCCAGCAGATCCTGACCCGACTAGGGGTCCACGCATGTCAGATGAGCCCGGCGTTCTACCCCCTGTTGGCTACATGCTTCATGGAGTGGCACTGCAAGACGCAGCGTGCCATGAGCGTGGATGACTTCCGTAATCTGGTCGCCGTCTTTCCGGCGCCGGGGCAGCCGGGATTTCATATGGCCCGTGCTCGGGGCAACGTGAGGCTGGTCGAAGATTGTGACCCGCCTAGCCGCCGGGCGTGGGTGTGGGTCACCTCGGACGCCTTCGGCGAGGCGCCCCTTCGCTTCGGTCGTCTGGCCGACTTTCCAGCGGATGAGGGGGCAGCGGAGCTCCCCTTTGTGAGAGAAATATCGGGGATGTCGGAGGCCCGCAAGGCTGGCCAGCTGTTCCGTTCCCCCGAGCTGATGGCGCTCACCGGGTGGTTCCCGCCCTTTGCTCCGGGCACCGAGGAGGCACGTCGGGCGAGCAGGCCCCCGAGTCCCGTGGCTCAACCTGTCGCTCCTGCTTCTCGAGGCAACCTTACGGTTTTGTAAACATTTTTTTTTTTGTTTTAACAGGAACCTGACCTTCGTTGCTTTGTTTTGTGTAGCTGCAAAGAGGCGAGCTAGGAGGCTGGCTTCCGCGTCTCGGGACCCTGCGTCGATGGCGGAGATCCGCTCTAGGGTCGTTGACCGCAAGGCGAGGGGGGAGCGTGCCGAGACCGCTGCTGTAGCTGAACCAGAGCCCCGTGCTTCTTTGAAGAGGGCTTCAACATCGGCGCCTCCTAAAGAGCGTTCCGAGCCCAAGAGGGCGGACTCGACGGTGGAGCTGGAGGCGATAGAGGCTCAAGGGGATTGCTTCCGCCACCTCGAGGGATCCCCACTGTCTTGGTGGAAGGGCGTGGTATCGAAGAACGATATTGCCTTCTTCCAGGCGGGGGTTACCGACGCTCAGAGGGTCAGTATTTCTCTTTATTCTGTCGTAAGCGTAGGTTTTAGTTTTAACCCTTGCTTCTTTGTCGTCGCAGGCGTATGCGAGGGCCGTGCGAAGCAACAGGATTTTGCACGACTTCATCCGGCGCTTAGGGGCATCCCAGGAGGAGCTTGCTCGGACGAAGGCTAGGCTGGCTCAGGTCGAGCAAGGTTCGCACCCGGGGGCGAAGACCGAGGAGCTTCGAGACCAGCTTCGCGAGGCTAAAGTGGAACTCCAAATCACACGGGATCCGTGTGACGGGGCCGAAATGTTGGTGGCCAAGATGGCGGGAGAGCTCACCGAAGAACGGCGAGCTTGCGAGGTCGCGACCCGATCAGCGGAGATTTTTCGCACTGAGGTTACCGACTTTTGGAGGTAACTGGATGATTTTTCGCACCGCCAGCTTACTTCTAGCGAAGCGGCGCGTGTTCGGGCGGAGCGCGAGCGCGACTCTCTGGCGGAGGAAAATGCTCGCCTCTCGTCCCAGCTTGCTGAAGCGGAGCGAAGAGCGTCCGACTTGCAGGATGACTACGACATAGGGACCGAGGAGGCCCGTCGTGCCAGAGCGGTAGAGTGTCGGGATGCGACCGCGACCGAGAACGAGGCCCGGGGGGTCACCTTTGAATTCTTCGACACCCTGTTTCCCCTGCTAGATGAGGGTGCTGCTTGAGCCGTGTGGCTTCTTTTTTAGCGCGTATGTTTAGCGCTTTGCTTTCTTTTCCTTTTCTAGGATTTTATTTATTTTCCACGCACTTTTTATTCAGCACGTGTTTATCGGATTCAGAGCCGTGGCTCCTTTTATTTATGAGATATTTTTGTCGCTTTCGTGTTGAATGCTTATCTCAATTTTCGAGCAATTTTACTCGTATATGCCTTCTTTGGGGGCTAACGCGGCCCGAAGGCCTTGTACCCTTACCAATAGTTTTGGCGGGTTTTGCGTCCCTAGCTGGGATTTGTCCTCCGCTCACTCTATCGTTACGACTCGTCGTCGTTCAATGTTCAAGGCGAGGGGGCGTTTGTGCCCAGTTAGGTGGTTGTGGCCCAGTGACTTCGCTTCGTGCCTTCCGGAGATCGAAGACGTCGTACCGGGTCGTTTCCAGGGGCTCTGCGTCCTCGCCATTGGCGACTGGACGTGCATGTTGCGCCGGGTTGGGCCGGTGTCTTTTGAGTTCGCGCCCTGGAGCAAGCGAACGTAAATTACACCGGTGTTAGGCCGGCGTCTTCGGAGCTCGTGCCGTTGAGTGACCGAGCGTTTATGATGCGCCGGCTGAGCCTGACGTCTTTTGGGTTCGTGCCTTGAAGCAAGAGAACGCGCTTTGCGTCGGATTAGGCCGACGTCTTTTTAGTGTTCGCGCCCTGGAGCGTCGGAACGTAGGTGCGCCGGGTTAGGCCGGCGTCTTTTTAGCGTTCGCGCCCTGGAGCGTCGGAACGTAGGTGCGCCGGGTCAGGTCGGCGTCTTTTTAGCGTTCACACCTTGGAGCGTCGGAACGTGGGTGCGCCGGGTTAGGCCGGCGCCTTTTTAGCGTTCGCGCCTTGGAGCGTCGGAACGTAGGTGCGCCGGGTTAGGCCGGCGTCTTTTTGGGCCCGCTTGCCCTAGGGCAAGCGAATGCGGGTGCGTCAGGTTAGGCCGACGTCTTTTGGGCCCGCTTGCGATGGAGCAAGCGAACGCGGGTGCGTCGGATTAGGCCGACGTCTTTTGGGCCCGCTTGCCCTGGAGCAAGCGAACGCGGGTGCGTCGGGTTAAACCGACGTCTTTTGGGCCCGCTTGCCCTGGGGCATGCGAACGCGGGTGCGTCGGGTTAGGCCGACGTCTTTTGGGCCCGCTTGCCCTGGAGCAAGTGAACGCGGGTGCATCGGGTTAGGCCGACGTCTTTTGGGCCCGCTTGCCCTGGAGCAAGCGAACGCGGGTGCATCGGGTTAGGCCGACGTCTTTTGGGCCCGCTTGCCCTGGAGCAAGCGAATGCGGGTGCGTCGGGTTAGGCCGGCGTCTTTTGGGCCCGCTTGCCCTGGGGCAAGCGAACGCGGGTGCGTCGGGTTAGGCCGACGTCTTTTACTCAAACCCCGTTGCGCCGGGTTAGGCCGGCGTCTTAGGTGTTCGTGCCCTGAGGCTAGCGAACCTTTGTTTCGCTCAAATTTGGCCTTTTTAGGGTTTGAGGCAGCGACTTTACGCGACTTACATGCATCCCGGAAGACGTCTTTCACCTGCGCCTTTATGCGTCTTACGGCACGCCGGGAAGGCCGACCTTTTACTCGAACCCGTATGCACGAAGGGCCGTCGGGGTCCGAGCTTCCTAAGTCTGTATCCCCGTGGGGGACTTAGGCCTGGGTTGAGCTCGTGGGTTGAGCGACCGAAGTGCTCGTGGGTTGAGCAACCGAAGCGCTCGTGGGTTGAGCAACCAAAGTGCTCGTGGGTTAAGCAACCGGACTTATGCGTTGCGCCGGGTTAGGCCGGTGTCTTTGAGCTCGTGCTATTGAGCGACCGAGCAGGTGTGTTGCGCCGGGTTAGGTCGACGTCTTTTCTCGGACCCGTATGCCTGATGAGCCGTCGGGGCCCGAGCTTCTTAAGCCTTTGTATCCCGTGAATGGGGGGCTTAAGGTTTTCTTTTATGCCGTAATTTTTCGAGTGTACGTCTCAGGACCCATAGCCCCCCGAGTTTTTAGTTTACAAGTCGTGCCATGATGACTAAAAACTGTGATAAAGTGGGTAAAAAGACCTCAAACTTTATTTCTTATTAAGTTTTGCTAACAGGGAACATCCTTGAACAGTGGCGCGTAGGCCTTATTGAATAAGGGAAATCAGAGCAATAAATGGGGGGACTTGGTCACTGGTGGTACTGCCTCAAGTGCTCGGCGTTCCACGGGTACCGGATTGGAGTTCCGTCCGTGTGTTCGATGTAGTAGGTTTCGTCGTGTATGACTTGTCGAACTCTATATGGTCACTCCAAATTCGGGCCCAGGACCCCGGCGCCTTGCACTTGGGTGTTTTGGAACACGCGTCTGAGTACAAGGCTGCCGACGGCGAAGATCCGCCTTTTGTGCAGCGAGTCTGGTGAGGGCCTCGGATCTTTTCTCGTCGATTAGATCCAGTTCGAGGCGCATGGCCTCATCATTTTCTTTTTCGTCGAAAGTGTCGACCCGGTAGGTGGGGACTTCCGTTTCCACGGGGACCACTGCTTCAATCCCAAAGGCTAGGGAGAAGGGGGTCTCTCCGGTGGCGTTTCGAACGGTCGTTCGATAGGCCCATAGGATGAAAGGCAATTCCTCAGCCCAGGCGCCCTTTTTGGCTTCGAGCTTTTTCTTGAGGTTACTTTTAATCGTCTTGTTGACGGCTTCCACTTGGCCATTAGCCTGTGGATGTCGCGGGGACGAGAATGTCTTGCTTATCCCAAGCTGGGCGCAGATCTCTCTAACCCTCGCGTTGTCGAACTGCGCGCCATTATCGGTCACGATCGACGCGGGGATGCCGTGGCGGCATATTATGGACTTCCAGATGAAGTTTGTAGTGTTGGCCTCGGTGATCCTGGCCAGAGGTTTGGCTTCGACCCACTTAGTGAAGTAGTCAATAGCGACGATGGCGTATTCGTATTGCCTCGGGGCTTTGGGAAGCTTGCCGATAATGTCTACGCCCCATTTTGCGAAGGGGCGTGGAACAACGATGCTACTCAGGGGAGATGGCGGCTGTCGTGGAACCTTGGAGAAACGTTGACACTTGTCGCACTTTCTTGCCCAGTCGTAGGCGTCTTTTTTCATCGTTGGCCAGAAATAGCCTTGTCGAAGTGCTTTGAGCGCGAGGGACCTCCCAGCGGCGTGGTTCCAGCAGAGGCCTTCGTGGATTTCGCGGAAGACCTTAGTCGACTCGACGCTGTTGAGACATCGGAGCAGCGGGGTTGAATACCCGCGCTTGTATAAGGCTTCGCCTCTCAACACGTATTTGGATGTGAGGGCTTTCAGCCTTTTGGCTTCTCTGCGGTCTTCGGGAAGTACCCCTCTTCGCAAGAAGTCCGTAAGCGGGGTCATCCAAGTTGGATGAGCAGCGCTCTCAATCGTTCCAACCTCGTCACGTGAGACGGATGGTCGCGAGAGAGACTCGATTGGGATAGTTCCCAACCCGTCTTCAGTGATACCGGATCCGAGGCGAGCTAGGGCGTCAGCCTCGGAGTTCTCTTCTCCTGGGATCTGGATGATCTCGAACCAGGAGAAGGCATCTAGCTTGGCATTTGTCTTTGCCAAGTAGGCGATCATGTTAGGTTCTTTGGCAACGTAGTCGCCTTTAACCTGATTTACGATCAACTGCGAGTCACAGTGTATTCGTAAATTATGTACGTTGAGCTTTTGAGCGAGCTCCAGCCCTACGATGAGGGCTTCGTACTCGGCCTCATTATTGGAGGCTTGGAATCCGTAGTGGAGGGCGTAGCGTAACTTTTCCCAGTCGGGACTTGTTAGAATCGCGCCGGCGCCTGCTCCCTGGGCATTAGATGCTCCGTCTACGTGTAGTTCCCAGATGGGACCCGTAGGGTCGACCTTTCTCTTTCGAGCCGACAAGTCGTCGGTCGAGTCGTCTTCTGCTCTTCCCATGTCGGGAGTGTAGGAGAATTCTGCTACGAAATCAGCTAAGGCTTGAGCCTTTATTGCTGGTCTCGGGTGAAACTAAATCCCGTACTCGCTCAATTCTTGGGACCAGATCGCCATGCGAGTCGATGTTCCCTTTTGAAGAGCTTTACCGATTGGGTGTCCGGTTCGGACAACGATTGGGTGAGCCTGGAAGTAGGGGCGTAGCTTTTTGGCGGCTACGAGGAGAGCAAGAGAGAGCTTCTCTATCTCTGTATAACGCGTTTCGGCGTCAAGTAGGGCTTTGCTTACGTAGAAGATGGGCCATTGAGCCCTATCTTCTTCACGGATCAGCACAGCGCTCACAGCTCGTTCGGAGACGGCGAGGTAGACGTAGAGCGTCTCGCCTTCTTTCGGCTTGGAGAGGAACGGAGTTGTCCCGAAGTAGGCCTTCATTTCTTGGAAGGCCTTCTCGCATTCGTCCGTCTATTCAAAGCCGTCCGCCTTCTTAATTGCTTTGAAGAACGGTTGACACTTGTCGGTTGCTTTAGCCACAAAATGTGAGAGGGCGGCAACTCGACCGGTCAGACTTTGGACTTCCTTGACACGTCGTGGGGACTTCATGTCAAGGAGTGCCTTGATTTTCTCGGGGTTCGCTTCGATACCTCGACGGCTAACTATGTAGCCTAGGAACTTCTCGGATTCGACCCCGAACACACATTTGTTGGGGTTGAGCTTCATTTTGTACCGGCGGAGGATTAAGAACATCTCCCTCAGATTGTCTACGTGATTGGTAGCCAGTAGGCTTTTGACGAGCATGTCGTCCACGTATACTTCCATGGTCTTGCCGATTTGGTCGGCGAAGATCCAGTTTACCAATCGTTGGTAAGTAGCTCCTGCGTTTTTAAGGCCGAATGGCATGACCTTGTAGCAGTAGAGGCCGCGATCAGTGACAAAGGTTGTCTTAATCTGATCGGGCTCGTGCATTCGTATCTGGTTATAGCCCGAGTAGGCGTCCATGAAACTTAGGAGTTCATGTCCTGCTGTGGCGTCGACCAGTTGTTCGATGCGTGGGAGTGGAAAGCAATCTTTCGGGCAGGCCTTGTTAAGATCTTTGTAATCTATGCAAATGCGCCACTTCCCGTTAGGCTTTTTGACCATGACCACATTGGCCACCCACTTTGGGTACTTGGCTTCTCGGATGAAACCAGCGGAGATAAGCTTTTCGACATCCTCGTTTATCGCCAGGTATCGTTCGGGGTTGAACGCACGTCTAGCTTGTACCTTTTCAGCGATAGTTTTATCGTCATTGTTTCATAAAGTTTACCCAACTAGTCATTTGCTGATGTGACAAAATTTTAAGCGTGTAATTTAACCGATTTTGTCCTTTCCTTGGAACACCTATTTTATTTTATTGATTTTCAAAAATTAAAAAACGAAAAGCATGATAATTACAATCCATCAATTTAGGTAACCACCCTAATACAGGCATATTAGTAGTGTCCATTGAAACGAAAACAAAAATCTATGAAAAAAATCTTGAAGAAGACTATGAAGATGGCCACTTATTAACAATAATTAACTGTGCAAAAACTTAGGAAAAAAAACTTGAAGAGGAAGGCACATTAATAATTAACTCTTGTTAAAAAAAATTAATGAATATTTACATAATAAACTACACAAGACTCAGTAGTAAAACCAAATAAATAAGGAAAAATGGTTAATTAACATTATTTAACGAATCTGGAACACAAATAAAAAGTGAAATTTGTTGTAACTAGCCAAGTTTATCATTCTTATTGGGGGAATAACTCAAGTTTCATTTTATTAAGCAAATAGCCCATATTTTCGGCTCAGACCATAACGCCCTTGGTAAATTCGCGAATATGTTAATTTAATTAACCTACTGGATGAGTTAGGTTAATTAATTAACTTATTGGTTGAATATTAATTTATGTTCTGATTTTTTTGTGAGTAAAGTTAATTTACTAAATGATTGAATTCGAAATTAAGTTAATTGATTGAATGCTTTGAATATCAATTGACTTAAGTTATGATTTTTGTAAATGTTTTGTGAATTTCAAAACTTTTACGAATCAGTTAATTAATTAACCTAACTCACTCTAGTAAGTTAATTAAATTAATCGATTCGCGAATTTACAAAGTGCCTCTCCTCAATCCCCTCCATTGCCGCCGATTTCCTCTCCGCCGCCGATTCCTCTCCCCTCGCCGATTTTCGAGTCAATCTAAGTCGTCGATTCTCTGAGCATCGCCGCCGTCGGAGCTCGACGGAATCGACGACGTCTATGGCGGATCTTGACGGCGTCTATAGCGGATCTCGCCGGCGACGTTAGGGATCAGCAACGAGGATGGACGACGATTAACGACGACGCGGCGGCGTGAAATGGATCGGCGGCGTGAAGTGGATCGGTGGCGTAAAATGGACGAAAATGAGAACGACTTTAGGTTTAGGTTTTGGGAAAATTGAGGTTTGCTCTTATATATGAGTGTAATTTAGGTAGTGAAATATTAATTGGGCTATTCACTTAATTTATTCAAATTTGAGCTATTCTCCTAATATGTGTGGGTTGATTGGGCTAGTATACTCACAGTCCCAATAAAAAAAACTCTGTGGCATTGATGGACGAGCAAACACCGATCTCTTCAGCGCGCATACGAGCAACACCGATCCTTTCGCATTCATGGACACCCTAATTTCGCTACAGTGTCACAACTGCGATGTCCTAGAACCCTACCTTCCTTGTGATGGACGTCCTCCATCCGCTTTGTTTGCGTCGTCATTGCTAAAGTCAAGGAAGAGAGAGAGAGAGGGAGAGTTAATTTTTCTTAACCAGATCCCCATCACCCCCAAAAAATTCAAAATATTACTGCATAAAAATGAAGATCGATCTAGAATGAAATCTCTAATTTTTTGTTTTGCAAAATCAGGAAATAAAGGGGCATTATATACCAAAACTTTCGAAATACAAAAACACTGTTTTGGAGCCTAAAACTGCGAAATTTGGCTTAAATCATTAGATATTAGTTACATAATCAAAATATTATTTTTGTTGGCCCGTTTTTACTAAAAAAGACTACTGATTTGGGAAATTCAGACGTTGTATTATGATACTGCATCATAGAGAGAGAGAGAGAGAGAGAGAGAGAGAGAGAGAGAGAGATACATTGTGAAGGAAATAAAATAAAAATTTCTATCAAAACGTTGGTTAAAATGAAATTCAAACGCTTCAAATGATTTAGTTCGTAACAAATCTCAGGGGCTAAAGTCTCCACTCACCTCAAACTAGATTCATTGGTGTACGTGTTCAATAGAACTTGATATACAGTACATTTATTTATAGACGAATAGCACCCAACACATATCTTAATATTTCTTTTGCTTAACCATATCTTAATATAATTGAATATTTATTCATAACAAATTTCTATATTTTAACACACTTGGACGGTAGTTTTTTAAGTGTTGTTCAAGTATCTTGGAAGATAGTTAAAAAGCTGTCCTCCAAATTTAAAGACTTAGGCTTGGACAGTAAAAAAATTGTTAACTCTTGTTCACGTTTTTAATCGTCGCCCAAGCCAGTTTGTCTTTGTAGTAGTGAGGGTGTGTGGATAACTAAAATGAATTGATGTAGATACCCACTAGCTAAAACTAGAGCGAACATGGAATCTCTCATTTACACACGACAGAATTTATAAGACAGAATATAGAACGAAAAACATATCTTAAATGTATTATGAAGCAGCTATAGCCAGCTAGATATTATGTACATGTATATGTGTATAGTATACATAACATAATAGTATATTTATGGATATCAAGTAGAGAAAGGTTGAAAAAGACAGCATAGAGTGAAGGATGACGCTAATCTCTCAAGTCTCAACCGAGTAGCTGTTCTAGACAGAGTGAGCAGTGAACAAATAAAGTATTACGTATACAAGCATAGCCATATACGTATAGATTCCTCTAAAAACTTATATAAATATGTGATAGCACTCACTGCTTCTATAGGAAATTAAACACAACACAACATTTCCTCTTGTGATCTTCCTCTCTATCTCCCTTAGTTCTCTCCAACCCTTCTCTATAGCTTATCACCTATTGTCTTACTTATAATAACCATATATATATTATAATTATGGAGAAGCTAGGTAAGATGGTAGAGGGCTCAAAACCCTACGTTGCCATGATAGCTCTACAGTTCGGCTACGCGGGCATGAACATCATAACTAAGGTGTCTCTCAACCGTGGCATGAGTCACTACGTCCTCGTCGTGTATCGCCACGCCTTTGCAACAGGTGTCATCGCACCATTTGCAATCTTTTTTGAGAGGTACGCGTACTTAAGAAAAATGAGGCAGGAGATAATTTTTATATATTGAGCCTCAAATTCAATTCATACTTCTTTAATTTGTTCAGGAAAGCACAACCCAAGATTACTTTGATGGTGTTCATTCAAATATTTTCCCTCGCTCTTCTCGGGTATAGTCAATATTTGGTTATGTTACATAAGGATTCCATAGATAGACTTAATTAACATGTGAATTCATTTTGAGCTAGAGACTCATGGGAATGCTTAGATGTATATATCAATAATAATTATTATTAATTATTCTTTTACCAGGCCGGTGATTGATCAAAACTTTTACTACGCCGGACTTAAATTCACTTCCCCGACTTTCTCATGCGCTATGAGCAACATGCTTCCCGCCATGACTTTTGTTATGGCCGTCATATTCCGGTACAAACTAAAAATAAAACTATCAGTAATCATTTTTCCTGCTGTTTCATATATACTTATAATACTTGAATATTTAAAAAAAAATTAATAATAGAATGGAAAAAGTAGACATGAAGAAAGTGAGATGCCAAGCAAAAGTGGCGGGAACAGTGGTGACCGTAGCTGGAGCGATGTTGATGACGTTGTACAAAGGCCCAATCGTGAAGATGCTTTGGTCTGATTTAGTTAACCCTCACAACTCCGGTGCCAGCTCCGGTGGTTCTGATGGAGACAAGCACTGGTTTCTAGGCTCTATTTTTCTCATCATCGCCACCCTTGCATGGGCTTCTTTGTTCGTTTTGCAAGTACGTCACACAAATATATATAATAAAAAAAATTAAAGATGTGTGTTTCGCTAATAATAATGATTAAGTACTCTAGTTAAATAGCCATTGAATTGGAAAAAAAAATTGCAAAATTGCAATTATATATAAAATTTGTATTCCGTGGTTATGTATCATTGTCAAATTTTGACTATTATGCTACAACTTTTAAATTCGGAAGAATCAATTAGTTAAGAGCAACTATTTTATTTTCCTTTTAATTCTGTCTTAATAATAACATTATGGGCTGTCTTGTTTAACAGAACCAAGCCTTGAAGACATACAAGAACCACCAGCTTTCTCTCACAACACTGGTATGTCTCGTTGGGACACTCCAAGCGATTGCTGTGACTTTTGTGGCGGAACACAAAGCCTCCGTGTGGAGAATTGGCTGGGACATGAACTTACTCGCCGCTGCCTATGCTGTAATTTACAATATTACGCCTTTCTTTTCTTCGTTTATTTTTTTTATTGCGTACTAAATGATATTGATATTTGATTTATTTTTTCAGGGAATTGTTACGTCAAGCATTTCATACTATGTACAAGGATTAGTGATGAAGAAAAGAGGACCGGTTTTTGCTACTGCCTTTAGCCCCTTAATGATGATAATTGTAGCCATCATGGGCTCTTTTATCTTGGCTGAAAATATTTTCCTTGGAAGGTATTGTATATTTATTTATAATGGGGAATCTAAAGAATATATTATACATGTATATCTATCTACTAATTAATTGATGGTGACGCACAACACATGAATAACTTTTTCCGCTATTAAAAGTACTTCTAGAGATTCCTGAAAAAATACATCTAGAGAAGTTTGCCCTAATCTTGCTAATAATAATATAATACATACGTTTCACTAGTTTGATTAATTAGTGACTAATCAGATTTATTTTTATGTGCAGTGTGATTGGTGGTGTGTTGATAGTAATTGGGCTATACGCAGTTCTTTGGGGAAAGCACAAAGAAGGAAAAGAAATCAAAGAAGAGGAAATGCCTGAGGCAATTAAAGGTCCTCACTGTAACGGGACTAATGGAATTTCAGTGGTTGAAGATATTGAGGCAAATGGAACTGAGCTGAAAAAATCTGATATTCATCAACTGATGAATAACAACAAGCTTGTTGCTATAGCCATGCCTATCAAAGAGCCATGCATGAAAAGCATTCAAGAGCCAAAAGCTTGAGACATAAATTAGGAAAACTAGGGATATATAATACGTGTAATGTGTGAGGAGAGGCTTTTTTTGTCTTTCAATCCTCAAGTTTTATCTTTCCCTTTCAATAATTTCCACTTTTGCTTGTAATTTCTTTTTTTTTTTCAGTTTTCATGTATGTTGGGGGTGAGCTTTTGTGTCTCGTAATGTAATGTAAGTCGATGGTGGTATGGGCGACGATGAAATGAGCATATGAAATTATGGAAGTTCTTCTTTTTATTATGGATTGTTTTTACAGAATAGCCAATTCAAACCGAGTGTTTAGCAAAATAGTCAAAGTTTATAAGTTAGTGCATTCTAACCATTTATAATTGTAAAAATATTAATATACCCTTACTTAATTTCAAAACAATTAATCTAAGTGTTTAAAATTTTAATCCACCGCACTCTATGTATATACCAAATAGATTAAAAAAATTTAATCATTACTTCAAAATATTTAATCTCTTATCCAAACAGGCAATACAATGTATGAAGTCTAATCATCTACAACGAGAAGCAACGAAGTGTCCAAAATTATAATCCTACTTTCAAAAATTTAATCCGCTCTTCGATAAACAAAGAAGAAGAAGATGTCAAATAATTTAATCATGCCTTCAAAGTTTTAAATTCATTGTTCGATAACAAAAACACTCAAAATCGAAAAAAGAAGAAGAAGAAGAAGGTATAATTCAATTGTGAAGATTTAATTCGCAGTTGGAGAGAGCACAATTCAGCCACTTCGAAAGCCTCTGCTCGTTCGGATCGACTTCATCGGACTTCCTCTCGGCGTACATCTTCAGGTAATAGTCTTGGGACTCATCTCTTGTGGCTCCGCCATCTCCGCCGCCGCTGAGGAATCTCCGGCGGAGAATCAACATCTAAAGCGACGAAATTCCTAGGCTATCGAACTAGAGACAATCCAAGATTGGCTTACCGTTGAAGCAGAGGTAGAACGAGGATAGGAGAGACTCCGAGGAAATGGAGTTTGGGAGGAGCGAGTGCATGAAGTTCTAGAGAGGTTGGGACAACTAGTGGGTGTTAGGGTTAGGGTTTTGGTCAGCATTTGAAGGTCTAGCGATTGGACAAACATCTAGAGCGGTTTGGAATCGCGATCGGTGATCATTGTGAGAGGACTTCAGATTGACTCTAGGGTTTCGCAAACGGGAGAGAGATTTTGAGATTTGGGGATTTCGTAGCGTTAGATAGGAAAGAGGGTGAAACAGAGAGTCTGTGGTGAAGGGTGTTTTTGGAGTTTTTTAAATTTTAGGCTGAAGCCTCAATTTTATGAAATTGAGCTATTTTGCCAAAGATAAAGTTAGAAATGACTAGATATCCGCATCGCCCTTTTATTATTTTTCTCTTATATGGATCCGGATATTGACCTCCTTAACTATCAATATGTGATACTCATGTAAAATTTTCATATTTAATTACAACAAATAATATCAAGAAAATGGCACGACTATTGATGAAAAATTAAAATATGTGTTATGATTTAAAATCCACTTGTCTATATAGAAAGGCAAGTGAAGACCGGCCGGTGACCATACTTGGAGCTAGGGCCGAGGGGAACGTCCTTAGGTAAACATAAGGTCGTTTCGGTCATAGTCTAGACACGAGCCCGGATCACACTAAGACCTTCGTGGTCAGATACGAATTTGGTTGATCTTGTTCTCACTTACTATTCTTGTTGTTTTAAACTTTATTTCTCCATTAGAACTTCTTTGATTCTATTTATTTTAGCATCATAGTTCTTCCATCAGATACTCATATGATAGAATTTGTGATGATTTTAGGTTGATTACTGATCAACACCTGACTGCAGATTATTCTGAAGTACACAAACTATGGGAGAGGTAAACTAAAGCGCTACATGTCGAGATGGAAGTGTAAAAAATTGGCTATGAACTCGTTTCAAGAAAATTAAAAAGTTAAATTATTTGAAACATATTTTTTAAATGTTAAGTTTATTAAAAGGGAATAGCAATGCTCATTATTAAAACAAAAATTAGGAAAATAGCAAAATTAAACGTTTGACATTGCTAAATAGTCAACGTTTGGTAAATCTTAGATAAATAATCATAAATAATGACGTGACCTAATCTATAGAGGTGACTATTTATTTAATATTTACGTCTGTAAATAAATGAAAATAGTTATTTACCTAAGATTTACCAAACGTTGGTTATTTAGCAATGTCAAACATTTAAGTTGGCTATTTTCCTAACTCACATCGGATGTATGTATGTGCTTTTTTTTAAGTGTTTAACAACTCTCCACTTTTTGAGCTGAGTTTTAGGTGGGAGTTGGACCTTAACTTCAGTATCGACGCTGAGCTACATATGCATATTTATTTTCGACTAGATGTTCATCCTATCCATTAAGGAGTGAATTAAATTTTGTACCGGCTAAAATATGTTAATAATGCGCAAGAGGGTATTTGCTGTCAGTATGAATTCAATCCATAAGATTCACTTTGCGAAGTTATGTGACTATGATAATACCATTAGATCAAACTAAGTAAAATGCGCTCATTATAATTAAGTAGTTGATATGATAGCTCACTTTTTTTTAGTATGAGCCCATTAATGAATTTCGGCAATAGTTAGGAACTTAGATCATCTGTCCCCTTTTTGTGTCTCATCTGGTGTACCTACAATTAAAATAAATCATGTCATTATTTAATTTAATTATTAATTTATATTTATTTAAAAATGATTATATTTGTTTATTTTGATTGTAGGGACACCAAAAAAGACACCGAGGACTGGATTGGATTCAATAGTTAGACACAATATTTCATTAACAAATATATTCCATTTACTTTAGAAACATGATCACTAGTGCTTTGGATCACTGAATATATTTAGTAGCGAGTGGTTGACATTCCGGTGGACAATGTTGTGGAAGTTGAGTACAAACGTATTTTATGTTCTATCGAATAATTTTTTGGTTTTTATTTTATTATATTTATTCTTGGGCATCCGATGCTCTCATTCTCTTATATTGATCAACGTATTTTATACACATGATAATTATTCCGAAAAATAACCAAAAACGTATCCAGCAGCGATACTGAAAAGGACTATACAAATAGAATCTATCCACTTCATCAGGGTTTCCTTACGAATGGACAATTTTGCAATTATTATTTATTCAATATGATTGTGTCTTGATAACCTCTTTTCATTTATCTATTATGCGTATTTATGGGTGCAGTGTGGAATCCATTTTGTGGAGACATACGTGGCTAGTCATAAAATCACAAATATCCCGACTCCATACAAAAAAAACATAAACATACCCGGTCTCTCTCCCTCTCTCTAAACCAAGGATTTAAATATCGTTACCGTTACCGTTCCGAGGTTCAAAATTTACTGATAACCGTTGGTACCGTAAAGGAATACCGTAGAAAGCAGGAAAAAAAAAGAAACCGATACCGTTAAACTTACCGTTACCGTTGAGGAATACCGTCAAATACCGTATTTACCGAGAAGAATCCAGAAAAAATATACAAAAAACATATATAGTACGTAGGATAAAATTCATAAAATTAAAAATAGTGTACAATATTTCAATACATTACCAAATTACAAACACAAAGTTCAATAGTACAAACCAAAATGATAAAATTCAATAGTACAAACCAAAATGATAAAGTTCAACACAATCCACTAAATACCATAGTTCAAATTCAACATAAAAGAAATAATTTGAACTAAATCATCAAAAACTAACGATAAATTTCGTGAAGAACACTAAATATCATCAGATTTTAAGAATTGTCGGTATTTGACCGGTATTTGACCACTTACCGGTAAGTTTCCGTCGGTATGCGTAAAAATTGCCTAAAGACTGTCGGAAAGTGTACGGTTTCCCTGGAAACCGGAACGGTTTCCCCGGAATCCAAGAAAAAAACGGAAAGTGAACGGTTTTGTACATACCGGTACCGGGACTTTGAAAAAAAGGGTTTCCGGACTGGTTTCCATCTGGTTTCCCCGGAATTTCAAACCTTGCTCTAAACAAGTATGCTCGGCGCGTTCTAGTTGAATAATTAATATATTTAAGTTTGGAAAAAAAAAATTATTTGTAACTAATTAAGCCACTTTAAACATGTGATTTTGGATCTAGTCTAGTTTTAACAATTTTTAGAAATATAGTCAAATGACTTATGTGACAATAATTAAGGTCTGATTTCCCCTTATTTATTAACAAATAAGTCACTTTCTCTCTCATATTTCTTTTCAAATAATTTTTTTTGCATCAAAACTTCAAAAATTAGTATCTTTCTCATACAAACTTGAAATTGATTGATTTCAGATCGTATAAATTTGTGGCGTCGAGATCTTCAAAAATAGACTTATTGTGTTTGATGAAAAATTATATTTATGTCGATAATTTCAAAAAATTTCAATTATTTCCATATTTAAGGTAGTAAGGTGATTTTTCTACATCTATGGTATTAAACATGATTTTTCATCAAACACAATAAATCTATTTTTGATGATCTCGGCGTCACAAATCCGTAGGATTTGGAATCACTCAATTACGAGTTCATATGAGATCGATATGATATTTTAAAGTTTTTATGTAAAAAAAAAGTGTAGGAAAAAATTAGGAGAGAAAAAATGACGAATTTGTTAATAAATAAGGGCAAAACAAATCTTAATTATTGCCACATAAACCTGTTGGCTATTTCCCTAAAACCAAATTTAATAGTTTCATTTTGACTATTTTGTTACATTGTCAAAAAATATATATATAAAGACATGTACAAAAGTATCTAAATTTAAAAATAAAAAAATTTTTAAAATATTGAAGATATTTTTTTCTTTCTATTAAAAAAAATCAATGGCAGTGATTTTGTGGGTAAAGATCAAACTTCTACATTATATATATATATATAGATCAAACTTCTACATTATATATATATATATATATATATATATATATATATATATAATCAGCCACCCTTTTCAATATTCTAATAAATCAAACACGTCATATGATGCCGATACATTATATCGTCCCCTAGAATGCTGGAAGATTACTTTTTTGGCTACGTCATTTTTTTGCCCCGGACATCAAAACGTAGGACAAATTTGTATGTCTTGATGGATATAATTATTATTATTTTTTAATTTTGGTAATTAAATTTATATAACATCAGAATTTATTTATATTTTAATTAAATTTATATTTATACACGTCATTAATAAAGATCTTTCGAATTAAATTTTATTTATATTTTGTACAATTTATTATAGGAGAAACGACATTTTTGACCTTTCGACTATGTGACGTTTAATAGTGTGGTCCCTGAACGAAAAAATTGCCGATTCACTCATTCGTGAATGTCACGATTACTCATTTAGTCCTTCTGCTAATTGGGTCGTCAAAAATTCTTGAATTTGACCACGTGCATGTCACGAATTGGTCATTATATTTGGGAAATTATTATTTTGCCCCCACTCGAAGTTGTATAATGGAATGCGTTGTTTAATTTTTTTTTTTATATAGAAATCATTTGTTTTAATTCACTTATTTATTAAAGGTTAAAGAAATTGTATTCCAATTACATTCTATTCGCAAAGAAAGCAAATCCCTAAAACAAAAAAGCACGAGTCCCACTTTTGAGCGGACACAATCCCTTGCTCCAATCCCTTGCTCCTATAGAGCAAGCAAAGACTTGTTTGATTCAGAGAAATTACGAAGTAATAACCGCGCCGAGCTGAGATGAGAAGACCTTGTAATACTCGTCGAGCATAGGGTTTTGAGTGGCGAAGGGCTCCCAAGCGCGATGTGGTGCATCGCCGGCGGCGGAATCGTTCTGGTCAGAAGGTTCGGACTTCGATCGTTTCCAAACGTTCTCTCTTTCCAAACGTTCTCTCTCTTCTGTCGGAAATGGCGTCGTTGAGTTCGAGAGCGTCCTCCTCTTCCCATGGTTGTTCTGCTTCTTCTTCGGCCTCTTTCTTCTCTTCTTCTTCAGTGGAATACCAATGTTTATTTATTTATTTATTACTTTTATACAATATTATTATTTTACCCAATTAATGATCAACTTTTGACATGCACGTGGTCAAATTTCTGCATTTTTGACGACCCAATTAACAGAAGGACTAAATGAGAAATCGTGACATTCACGAATGGGTGAATCGACAGTTTTTTTTTTCGTTCAGGGACCACACTGTTAAACCGAAGGGCCAAAAATATCATTACCCTTTATTATAACATCAGGATTTATTTATATTTTAATTTCAATATGTATGGTACAAACTACAAAACAAGTGACTTCTGTTGATAACTTTTTGAAATTGAAAAAATAAAGCTGGTGACAAGCAGAGACAGAACTAAAAAGTATAAACATAAATGAGGTGTTTAATATACAATAATAAATCAATAAATAAATAACTAGTTTAAAAATTTTTAAGATAAAAATATACAGAAAAAAGTGTGAATCTTTTGTTATATATATTATATCCGCCCCGTAACAAGTAGTGTAAACAAAAAAAAGTTAAGTTTTGTTAAGATTTAGTATGCAACAGTTATAGACTATCATATATAAACTATTCAAACTAGAAACGTAAAAATAACATGTCGATGCCTCATCTTTTTAGTTTATATCGCCGACGGTAAAGGATCAAAAAATCAGGCCAACAATGTAAATATTGTTACACTAAACTCAAATATATATATGTATGTATATATATATATATATATATATATATATATATATATATTCGTCAGAATTAGTCAATTACTTTTGAGTGATCAGATGGATGGGTAAACGGTTATGGATTTACGCATATAAAATGCTAAATTAAGGCCCGTTATGTCGATTTTGTAATAATGGAAGTTTTCTGATCGTTTGGAGCTTTGATGAAGAAGTTATGTCCGGTTTAGTAACTGGTGGTCAAGAATAAATGTTACTGAAATAAATTGTTTTATTGCTAGTTAATTTCTCTACGTTTTTTAAAGTTTGTATTTTGATGTGAACAGCCTATATAAAAGTCGTATGAACTGATAATGTAAGAGTGAAAGAGAGAAAGATGTTGATGCGGTTTTTCGCATAACATTTACGGCGTACATATCGCGGAGGAGTCCGGTTACGCACGTCTCTTTTCGGGGTGAAAGATGTGATTTTTATAGGACTTGTGAGGTGTTGGTGCGCCGTAAATAGGTAGTGGGTCCGTTTTGCCGTACGGGAAGCGGCAAGTCGACCGAGTATTGGCCGTAGAGATAGGGAGGCTTGCCGAGGGTTGCTGTACGGCAACTCTACAACCGAGAGGACGTGGTCGGGTGTGTAGAACCCGTACGACTGTGCGGGGCCAAGTGTTTGCTTAGGACACGTCTTTTTGTTGTTCTAGATCGTGACTTCGTCTAAAGGGTTTATGACACGAGTCATTTTTCTTTGGGAGAGGTCATTTTCCGATACAAAAAATGACGCATTAACAAAACATTTAATAAAAGTATTGGTACAAGTTTTGTTAGAGAAACTCTCTCAAAAACTATATTTGCTCTTCCTCCTAAACACTTATAATTCACAAATTGGTATCAAAGCTTAAATTAATTTCGGGAGTTTGGGCACATACCGTTCCCACGACTTATCAAGTCAAACTACCAGAATTGGAGTGTTCATTTACGAGCTTTGCTCGGCGCTCAAGATGCATGTGAAATACTCCAAAATGGTTATGAATAGTCGGTCCAACAACAAATCATATGGTGGATCAATTGATGGCGTTAAAAGAGACACGTATGAAAGACAAAGCCGCTCTATATCTTCTGCTCCAATTAGTAGATAAGTCAGGTTTTGAAAAGATTGCCGATCCAAAGACTTCGAAGGAAGCATGTGACAAGTTGGAGATGTTTTTCAAGGGCGTTGACCGAGTAAAACAAGTGCGGCTCCAAACTCTCAAAGGCGAGTTGGAGGCCATGAAGATGAAGGAGTCGTAAGGAGTATCCTACTACATCATGTGTGTTTCAAGCAGTTGCAAACAAGCTGAAACATAACGGAGAGACCCTCAAAGATGCGCTATTACAGAATCAAAGAATCTGGAGGAGAGGATTGTTGATGATCTTACTAGTTTTCTTAAAGCGCAAGAACAATGAAAAAAAGAAGAAGAATGAAAAAGAGCTCGAAGAGGCGTTACAAGCTAAAGCAAGCATGAAGGTGGAAAAATCAATGTATGCGCGGAAAAAATTGAGGAAGGAGACGTGGCCATGAAAGTCGTGTTTCTGGTGTTGGAATCGATCTAGGGTTTGAGAAAATAATTAACGCTTCGATAAGCGGCGGAATTTTAAAAATTTTCTTTTACAAGTAAAACAGTTTTTACTAACCTAGACAAGTGCAAGTACATGTAATTAAAAACCAATATGAGCTAGAAGTTTACTAACCTTTCTTGAAGCTTGAACTTTGAAGAAGCTTGTGGAAAGTTTGCAACGCTCGTCTCCCCTCGCAGCACGTCTCTCTTTCTTTCCTCGGCACCTCGAGCAACCACGAAAGTTTCTATCACTAAATCACTCGAAATAAAGGAATTAGTGAGTGGGCACTTTTAAACACTACGACTTAAGAACGAGTCTTGAAGTCGCAGAGCTAAACACTAGGTCGAGTGAGGACCTAGGTGCCAAAACAAGAAAAATCGAAAATAAACTAGAGAGAGAGAGAGAGGGGCGGCAACCACAAGTTCTAGAGAGAGAAGCTCTCAATCTCTAACTTATGTGGAATGAGAAAAATGAGAAGAATGAGGCTCCTATTTATAGGAGAGGTCTTACCTTCAATAAGGTAGTTTCCTCTTCTATAGAATATCACATATTCATGAGCCAATTTCCTCTTTTCCTCTATGATGCACTCGGCCAAGGTGGGCTTCATTAAGCCTTGGATTTGTTTCCTTTTTTGTTCCTTGCCTTGCATCTTACTTGTGTTGGGCGCCTACCTCTTATTTCCCTTAGAGGAAATTTGTTTCCTCTTTTTCTTTTGGCAAGTATCTTCATACATTTATGCACAAATTTTCTCTCTTGTTTCTAGGGTATTTGGGCGCCTATAACTTATCTAGAAAGGCCTTCTAGAAGCTTTTCCACTTGTTCATGACAACATGAAAAAGGCCCATTAAGAATTTTCAATAAAATTCTTATGAAATGAAATTAATTCACGAGGCCCAATAATCAAGTTATGGCCGAGTGACATTAAGTCATCAAATGAACTTGTCAAAAAAAAATTTATTGACATTCATTTCATCATATGTCTCAAAAGACAAAATTACTCTTTTGACAATTTTCGTTCTTGTTTTGACTTAGCTTCCAGTTTAACTATTCCTATCGATGTGATTCGTGACAGTGACCTCATGGACCCAAATGAACAAAGCTTGAGCTAAACACTTGGACTCAAAAGTTCACAAACCTTTTCCAAGTTTAGCTTAATGCCAACTGACTCCACTAAAGAGCTGACACTGAAAATCTCTCGGTTCAAATGAATTTATTTTCTACTCAAGAATTTGACCTAATTATGATGAGCGGATCCACTGAATATTATCTATGTTTACCCTTCATGAATGTCATCAGCTAGTCGGGATTTACTAAATTACCATTTTACCCTTCTAGCCGTTATTTCCTCAACTCCTTTGTCGCTTGTGAATAAGTTAGAAACAATGTATTGACGAGGAGCTAACAAGTCACATTGTTTCATCCAAAAGAGTCAGGACTCAATTTGGACACTGGCCAGTTCATTTATTCACACTCCAATGAACAAAGCATGAGGTGACATACATTGCATTTCAGCAATCTTGTACATGAATTCCATATCTATGAGAACTTCACAAAGTTACTCATGACAGACTCACAACTTAGTACTTCACCAATAGGCCTTGTTCGGAATCACATAGTGAGTCCGAACTTTGACTTTCTCAAATGAGAATACTAAGGTGTGAAATGGCATGTCTCATTTCAGGATTAAGGTAAGCATGATGCAATTCATACATAGTGACTTCGAGACATAAGAGGTTAAATGGTTTGTTCTTATCTTGTCTCTAGAAGTGCACTGGTCAATTCAGTACCTTCGGAAGATACCTAGAAGAACTATAGAGTCCCTAACTCTCAATGCCTCATAACCAGACATCATAGATTCTTCTAACAATCATACTGAGGTCAATAGTCCTTTGACCCTAAGATTGCGAATATATCGTTTTAAGCAAACTACGAAGAGTTTGTTCATGCAAATCTACATTTGTCTCTTCGTAAGTTGTTAAGTTTGTTTATGGACTAAAAGACTAAGGTTTTATCATAAAATTTTAACAAAGAAAGAATGAATGAACGTTTCAACTTTATTAATGAACAGATAGGCAATTACAAGCAAGAGTCTTCATGAGACTTTATTACATCAAATGTACAAAATAAAGACTACAACTCTTCTTGTGGGCACCATTGACAACAAACTCCCACTTGACTCAAAGAAGGTGTGTGTAGTCCTTCATGCCTAATCCCTCACGATGTTGGTCGAAGACCTTGTTCACTAGGGCCTTGGTGAATGGATCTGCGAGGTTGTCCACCGTTGAGATCTTCTTCACTTCCACGTCTCCGCGCTGCACGATCTCTCGAATCAAATGGTATTTCCTCTCAATATGCTTAGAGCGCTTATGGCTTCTAGGTTCCTTTGAGTTAGCGACTGCCCCACTATTATCACAATAAAGGGTCATGGGCTCGTCGACGTTTGGAACAACTTCCAAATACTTAAGGAACTTTCTAAGCCATACAGCCTCTTTGGATGCTTCACAAGCAGCCACATATTCTGCTTCCATTGTGGAGTCAGCAATGTAAGATTGCTTAATACTTCTCCACACAACAGCTCCACCATTAAGGATGAACACAGATCCCGAAGTGGATTTCCTGGAATCCTTATCCGCTTGAAAATCGGAGTCGGTATATCCCGTCATAGTCAGGTCAGTACCTGAGTATGTAAGCATCAAGTTCCTAGTTCTTCGAAGATACTTAAGAACATGCTTAACAGCAATCCAGTGCTCGGGTCCAGGGTTGGATTGGAAACGGCTAACTACGCCAACGGCGAAACATATATCAGGTCTAGTGCAAAGCATAGCATACATGAGGCTTCCTACGGCATAGGCGTAAGGAATCTTCCTCATGTCTTCAATCTCTTGTGCAGTCTTGGGAGACTGGTCCTTAGAGAGTGAAACTCCATGCCTAAAGGGTGTTTGACCCCTCTTGCAGTCTTGCATCGAGAAGCGATCCATCACCTTATCAATATAAGATGCTTGAGAGAGCGAAAGGGTCCGGTTTTTCCTATCTCGAAAGATTTGGATCCCCAGAATGTACGCGGCTTCTCCTAGATCCTTCATATCGAATTGCTTTGCTAGCCAGACCTTAACCTCAGATAACTTACCCACGTCATTACCAATGAGTAGTATATCATCGACATATAGTACCAGAAACACAACTTTACCTTCGTGTATTAACTTGTACACACAAGGCTCATCTATTGACTGTTCAAAGCCAAAGCTCTTTATAGTTTCATCGAATCTAATATTCCATGACCTAGATGCTTGCTTTAGTCCATAAATGGATTTAAGCAACTCACAAACCTTGGTCTCTTGACCTTTATCCACGAAACCGTCTGGTTGAGCCATGTAAATGCGCTCGTCAAGATTGCCATTCAGAAAGGCTGTCTTGACATCCATTTGCCAGATCTCATAGTCGAGAGCTGCAGCTATGGATAGGAGTATGCGGATGGATTTAAGCATCGCGACTGGCGAGAAGGTTTCTTCATAGTCAATCCCTTCTTGTTGGGTATAACCCTTCGCCACAAGTCGTGCTTTGAACGTCTCGACATTCCCATCAGGACCCCTTTTCTTCTTGTATATCCACTTACACCCTACGAGTTTAATCCCTTCAGGAAGGTCTACAAGTTTCCAGACTTTGTTGACATACATCGAGTGCATTTCAACTTTCATGGCGTCAAGCCAAAGGTTTGATTCAGAACAAGCCATCGCTTGGCTATAGGAAACAGGGTCATCCATGTCGGAGACGACTACAAGAGAGTCTCCATAAGACATGTACCTGTCAGGCTTTTGAGTAGCCCTCCCACTACGTCGAAGTACTACTTGACGAGATTCTGATGAGTTAGGTTGTGTTTCAGTTGGGGTAAGAACAGTTCTTACAGATGAGGTAGAAGCTTCCTCACCCAACTTTTCTTCAAGCACAATTTTGCTTCTAGGTTTCGCATCCTTCATAAAGTCCTCCTCGAGGAAACGAGCATTCGTGCTAACGAAAGTCTTATCGTCCTCGGGACTATAGAAAATGAAACCTTTAGTTTCCTTTGGATATCCCACAAACAGGCACAATTCTGACCTACTAGCCAACTTGCTAGTCTTTTGCCTTAGCACATGTGCAGGGCAACCCCAAATTTGGACGTGGCCCAAACTTACTTTACGGCCAGTCCATCTTTCATAAGGAGTACCAGGAACCGTTTTAGACGGAACTTGGTTCAGAATGTAAGCGGCTGTTTCGAGGGCATATCCCCAAAAAGAAAGCGGGAGTGATGAGTAGCTCATCATCGATCTAACCATCTCCATAAGAGTTCGGTTTCTTCTCTCTGACACTCCGTTTTGTTGAGGTGTACCAGGTGCGGTAAGCTGAGAAGCGATACCTTCTTCTTTAAGAAAGTCATCGAACTCTCCAGACATATACTCACCACCTCGATCAGATCGAAGGGTTTTGATCACTTTGCCAGTTTGCTTTTCCACGAAAGCCCTAAAGACCTTAAATACGTTAAAGGTCTCGGATTTGTGTTTGAGCAAATAGACAAACACATATCGTGAGTAATCATCAGTGAAGGTAACGAAGTATTCGTATCCTCCACGTGCCTGTTGGCTGAGCGGACCACATACATCAGAATGTATTAGTTCCAGCAACTCAGTGGCTCTTCGACCTTTATCAGAGAAAGGTCGCTTAGTCATTTTTCCTTCTATGCAGGATTCACAAGTAGGTAGTGAACCTATTGCAGAGGCTTGGAGTGGACCATCCCTCACAAGTCTCTTAATCCTTTCTAGACTGATATGACCAAGTCTTAAGTGCCACAGGTGTGTTGATTTTGTTAGATCGGAGGATTCAGAAAGTTTGATCCTCTTTGGCTCCCTAATTAGATCATTATCTATTTCGGTGTCTAAAAGAGAAGGTTGAATGGGATAGATGTAGAAAAGAGCATTCTTCATACATGCAATAGTGACAAAAGAATTATCAGGAAACGAAATACGAATTCCATTCTTAATGAACTTTAAACAATAATCTTGCTCACGAAGACGAGCAACGGATATTAAGTTCTTCCCAAAGGTAGGAACAAAATAAACATTACTCAAGTTTAAAGTGCGGTCTTCAAAAGACAGCGTCATGGATCCCACAACCTTTGCAGACACCAGGCTCCCATCACCCCATTTGAAACAGAACTCGCCTTCCTCTAAGCTTTTGGTTTTCTTGAAACCATTTAAGGAACAACAAATATGGTTAGTAGCAGCGGAGTCAAGAATCCACGTTGATACATTATCAGCTACTAAGCATGCTTCGGTAACTAGTACAATACTATGTTCCTTTGCTTTGAGATTGGCAGGACAGTTCTTTTTATCGGCCTTGTGAGGTCTCTTCTTAGTTCCAGAGGCGGAGGCTCTTTGCTCAGTAGCATGTGCCTCTCCTTGATTCCTCTTTCTCTTAGTGAAACCTACAGCAGTGTGAAGTTCCTCCATAAGCTTGGTAACAGTGTACTCTAGCTTGTTAATGGAGTAGTTCATCTTGAAGGTATCAAGAGATGCGGGGAGAGTTTCTAAGATCACATCTATGACATTCTTCCCATCAATCTCAGATCCTAGGATTTCCATTTTACTCAGATGACTAATGATCAATATCATAAAGTCTCCAACAGGAGTCCTAGCCTGCATATGACAGTTCATAAACTGTCGGACTGCTTGTAGCCTTGTTTGACGCCTTTGCCCTCCAAACATCTCAAGGAGATTGTAGAGCATGTCAGCGGAAGTCTCGAAGTCACGATGTTGCTCTTTCAGCATATTGTTCATAGATGCCAAGATATAGCACCTCATAATCTCATCGGATCGAAGCCAGGCCGCTAAGGCGTCATTGTCCTCTTGAGTCGAATCATCATTCGTCAGAGGAGGACACGGGGTGGTGAGTACCCATTTGTGCTTGTTAACGGTAGGTATTATGTCGAGGTTACGTTTCGAATCTATGTAGTTTTCGTTTTCGAGTTTGTTCGAGGAAAGAATGAAAAAGAGAGAGTTGGGAGACATATTGCCTATAAAAGTTGAAACAAGTTTATGATTAGTCTTTGGTTTAGGATTTAAGTTTGTTTAAGACTTTATAAAATCCAAAGGTGTTATGAACGAAATGACACTTTACTCCTTCGAGGGAAGGCCGCAATGAGTCTCCTTTCATAAGTAAATGACTCATCATTAATGCATAGCCAAGATGTCAATACATCAATTTTGACTAGCCACCTTGTAAATTGGTTTGATCACTCACATCCTTTCGCAGGGCCTCGAGGGAGGATTACTAGGGATTGAGTCTAAGTGTGTAACCAACCACTTAGTCCAAAAGATTGACTTTGAAAAACAATCCGCCGAGGGGAGGCCTTGTCATCATCGTCTCACTCTCAGACGTAGCTCATTGAGCAATGATCAGAGCAAAGCGCCCTTGAGTACTCTCATTTAAGAGAGGGCCACGAGGGTGACTCTTAGTCCGGCGACTCTTGCACTTTTCATTAGTGTTGGGGATCGTGGGTTATAAACAACAAGTATAACCCTCCCACTCAGTTTTTGGAGTTGGTTCATCGACTCTTATAAGTTCGGAAACAAATTTCCTAGTTAGAGAGCGACAGAGCGGACAACTAGAAGAGAATCCTAGATCGACATGTTCAGAGCAGTATTAGTGCATAAAGGCACAAGGTACATACTCGATCTTGTCCTATTTTCTATTTCGGGAAAGTGCGTGAGGGAAGTGTGAACTTCAACTCACTCGAACACTTGAAAGTTTGAGATTACACATCTTTTTATTTTTCGGCTTGTCTACAAGGAGACCTCCCACTCAAATTTTCAAGAGCATATAGATTTTGAACATATGTGATATAGATATAGTTTTGAAAACATTTTGAAAATTTATTTGATTAGGATGACAAAATATTTTCAAGTTTGAAAGTGAAAACGGTTTTTCAAAATTCAAACTAGTTTTGTAAAAAAAAATTTCAATTAAACTTTCAAAAATCAAAACATTTTAATCTTACACATCATGTTTATAATCATATGAAAAACATTTTTGCTCAAGAAAATTTCTCATTAGAGTTCTATAACTCATGGTAGTGGAGTTTGAAAATCCGGATTTCTAAAAAACTGGAGTTTCAGACAGCCGCGCACCTCGGAGTAAAATCGCCATATCTGGCGGCTCCGATGTCCTTTTCAGCCGAAACCGGTGGCATTGGACAGAGGACAGACAGAGCTTTAATTTGAATCAAGACTAATTAAATTTCGATATCTGAGCAGAGAGTTATGACACTTTTAATGCGGGTTTACTCCAGCTAGAAGAAAAAGAAATAAATTAAAGCTTGGTCCTTTTTAGGTGCGAAAAAGAATCGAGTGTAACGGAACGTTTTATGAAGGTTGTTAAAGCTTTTATTTGTGTTTTATTAGCAAGGTAATAACATGATATAAAAGAAATAACAACAAGCATAAAACGAATCAAGTAAATAAACGAAACTAGCAAGACAATATAACTAGTCACAAAATTTTACTCGAAATTTCTCAAACCTTTAAAACACGTTTTTCAATATAAAAAATTAAAAACTTTTAGAACTGATTCTAATGTGTTTAAAAAACATCCCAAACTTATAGAAAATCAACATGCTTTTTAATTTAAAGACAAGAGCAATAAATTAAAAAAAAATCTAAGATAACAATTCTAACTTGTCACAAAATTAGTAAACTTTCGAAAACGATTTTCAAGCTCATAATTTTAAAAACATGTACATGCTAATCTTTGACCATAGCTCTGATACCATTTGTTGGAATCGATCTAGGGTTTGAGAAAATAATTAACGCTTCGATAAGCGGCGGAATTTTAAAAATTTTCTTTTACAAGTAAAACAGTTTTTACTAACCTAGACAAGTGCAAGTACATGTAATTAAAAACCAATATGAGCTAGAAGTTTACTAACCTTTCTTGAAGCTTGAACTTTGAAGAAGCTTGTGGAAAGTTTGCAACGCTCGTCTCCCCTCGCAGCACGTCTCTCTTTCTTTCCTCGGCACCTCGAGCAACCACGAAAGTTTCTATCACTAAATCACTCGAAATAAAGGAATTAGTGAGTGGGCACTTTTAAACACTACGACTTAAGAACGAGTCTTGAAGTCGCAGAGCTAAACACTAGGTCGAGTGAGGACCTAGGTGCCAAAACAAGAAAAATCGAAAATAAACTAGAGAGAGAGAGAGGGGCGGCAACCACAAGTTCTAGAGAGAGAAGCTCTCAATCTCTAACTTATGTGGAATGAGAAAAATGAGAAGAATGAGGCTCCTATTTATAGGAGAGGTCTTACCTTCAATAAGGTAGTTTCCTCTTCTATAGAATATCACATATTCATGAGCCAATTTCCTCTTTTCCTCTATGATGCACTCGGCCAAGGTGGGCTTCATTAAGCCTTGGATTTGTTTCCTTTTTTGTTCCTTGCCTTGCATCTTACTTGTGTTGGGCGCCTACCTCTTATTTCCCTTAGAGGAAATTTGTTTCCTCTTTTTCTTTTGGCAAGTATCTTCATACATTTATGCACAAATTTTCTCTCTTGTTTCTAGGGTATTTGGGCGCCTATAACTTATCTAGAAAGGCCTTCTAGAAGCTTTTCCACTTGTTCATGACAACATGAAAAAGGCCCATTAAGAATTTTCAATAAAATTCTTATGAAATGAAATTAATTCACGAGGCCCAATATTCAAGTTATGGCCGAGTGACATTAAGTCATCAAATGAACTTGTCAAAAAAAAATTTATTGACATTCATTTCATCATATGTCTCAAAAGACAAAATTACCCTTTTGACAATTTTCGTTCTTGTTTTGACTTAGCTTCCAGTTTAACTATTCCTATCGATGTGATTCGTGACAGTGACCTCATGGACCCAAATGAACAAAGCTTGAGCTAAACACTTGGACTCAAAAGTTCACAAACCTTTTCCAAGTTTAGCTTAATGCCAACTGACTCCACTAAAGAGCTGACACTGAAAATCTCTCGGTTCAAATGAATTTATTTTCTACTCAAGAATTCGACCTAATTATGATGAGCGGATCCACTGAATATTATCTATGTTTACCCTTCATGAATGTCATCAGCTAGTCGGGATTTACTAAATTACCATTTTACCCTTCTAGCCGTTATTTCCTCAACTCCTTTGTCGCTTGTGAATAAGTTAGAAACAATGTATTGACGAGGAGCTAACAAGTCACATTGTTTCATCCAAAAGAGTCAGGACTCAATTTGGACACTGGCCAGTTCATTTATTCACACTCCAAGGAACAAAGCATGAGGTGACATACATTGCATTTCAGCAATCTTGTACATGAATTCCATATCTATGAGAACTTCACAAAGTTACTCATGACAGACTCACAACTTAGTACTTCACCAATAGGCCTTGTTCGGAATCACATAGTGAGTCCGAACTTTGACTTTCTCAAATGAGAATACTAAGGTGTGAAATGGCATGTCTCATTTCAGGATTAAGGTAAGCATGATGCAATTCATACATAGTGACTTCGAGACATAAGAGGTTAAATGGTTTGTTCTTATCTTGTCTCTAGAAGTGCACTGGTCAATTCAGTACCTTCGGAAGATACCTAGAAGAACTATAGAGTCCCCAACTCTCAATGCCTCATAACCAGACATCATAGATTCTTCTAACAATCATACTGAGGTCAATAGTCCTTTGACCCTAAGATTGCGAATATATCGTTTTAAGCAAACTACGAAGAGTTTGTTCATGCAAATCTACATTTGTCTCTTCGTAAGTTGTTAAGTTTGTTTATGGACTAAAAGACTAAGGTTTTATCATAAAGCTTCAAACAAAGAAAGAATGAATGAACGTTTCAACTTTATTAATGAACAGATAGGCAATTACAAGCAAGAGTCTTCATGAGACTTTATTACATCAAATGTACAAAATAAAGACTACAACTCTTCTTGTGGGCACCATTGACAACATCTGGTTATAGTGGAGGCCACGAATTTGAAAGAAACTATGACTATTAAGACCAATTTTTTCAACAAAATTGGCGCGGCCAAGGACGCGGTCAAGGTAGAGGCGGTTCGTTGAATCACTCAAGAGTGCTACAATTTTTGCAAGTATGGGCATTATACAAAGGAGTGCTACTCCGAGAAAAAAGATGGAGGAAAATGAAAATATCATCGAGGAAGAGAAGACAAGTGATGACGGTGTTCTCATGATTGCGTACAAAAAACTCTGATGATGAAGAAGAGCCAAAACAACCAACGAGGCTAAGTTCACAGGACTTGTACATGTCAACAAATGAAGAACACATGGCATGTCTTTTGGCAGATGCCGAGAACATTGATTTTGAAGAAGTGGTGAGAGATGAATAATGGAAAGTCTCTATGAATGAAGAGGTCATGGTGGGGATTGACTGTGATGAAGTATATTTTTCGGTTGCAAGAATGAAGACAATTGAGCCCATTATATCTCAAGCTGCACAAATCAAGTCGCCGATCAATCAAATGGATGAAATATTGCCATTTTCAAATGGAGTTCTTGAAGAGGAAGTGTGTGTGGGGAAACTAGTTATAAATGTTGGCTATGAAAGTTTACAAGAAATCCGCAATTAAGTTGGCAAAGAATCTAGTCCCCCATGAGAGGATGGAGCATATAGATGTTTGCTTTCATTTTATTCGTGAATACGTAAAGGAAGGTGATGCGTAGATGAGTTATGCGGTGAGTCGTGATCAAGTCACTACTATCACAGACGATGATTGGAATGAAGGATGGAAGAGCTTTAAGTTTAAGGGAGAAATTTCTTACAATAAATTCAAAAGAAAACTCTCAGAAATAGTCAGTCAACTACGAGTGATCACATGGATGGGCAAACAGTTATGGATTTACGCATATAGTACACCAAATGGAAGCCATTTAAGTCAATTTTGTAATAACATAGGTTTTCAGATCTTTTGGAGCATGGAATAAAAAGTTACGTCCGTTTTACTAACTCGTGATCGGGAATAAATGTTGCTTAAATAAATTATTTTTATTGCTAGTTAATTTCTCTACGTGTTTTTAAGTTGTATTATGATGTTAACAGCCTATATAAAGAGTTTTATGAACTGATATTGTAAGAATAAAATAGAAAAATAAATAATAAAATTATTGGTTTAAGTTTTGTTAATGAAACTCTCTCAAAAAGTCTATTTCATCTTCCTCCTAACACTTACAATTCATAAATATATACCGTGGAAGAATACAATATAGCAAGAAATGATAACTTGCAACGCTTCAAAATGAAAAAAAAAATCATGTGGCACATCCAATTACTTTCTTTCTTATTGTTACATTCTTATGTTTTATTCCTAATTGGATTAGGTTTTATTCCTAATCCAATTACTGAAAAATAAAATTTTTAAAGAATGTAGGTGGATTGAGTTTATTATTTTTATTTTATTATTTTATGTAGTAGTTGAAGGTAAAGGACTATTTTGTATGGAAAAAATCACCATTGTTAGTGCTCGGAGTCGAGTCAACACTGAAGAGCCATCGGCGGTTCAGCCCAGGACCGGACCCTGAGGCTACACGTAGGCTGGGTGTCATCAAACACCTTAGATCGTCAACCTCTAAGAGACAGTTAGTGGTCTATTATGTTCATCACCTGTGAGAAGAAACAAACATGAATTAGAGAGACCCGGAAAGTTTCCCTTCGACGGGCACTCCAATGCGCAATATTACTATTGGTGTAATGTAAGTGTGTATGCGAACGTCCCTTAAGCTCGTAAGTGTATTAGAGCGGATTTAGTGATTTAAAGTGAGAAGCCCAGAAAGTATGGGCGTGCTCAGGTTATGAATGGCTTATCGATTGTGAAATGGGCGCTTCTATTTATAGGAACCAGAGAGTGTGAATGCACGAACTGGCCATGAAGAGAAAGCCCGTGGATCCCTGTTAGGAGGGCGTCGCGCGAGGCCTTTGAGGTCATGGTGGGGCCTGTGCGACCAAAGGCAAGGCCCGTGAGGCCGACGACGAGGTGAGGCCCACGAGGCTGGTGGCGAGGTCTGCGGGGCCGTGGCGAGGCGTGGGCGGAACCTCGCGTTCCTAGGCGGGGTCTAGGAGCTTCGGGCGAACCCCCCCCCCCGCGTGGCCTGCCAGATGATGGCTGGGCCTCACTGAGGGCTTCATGTTTGTAGTCTGTGGAGTTTGCTCCTTGAGAGCTAGGCTCCGCGCATCCCCTTGTCGGGGCTTCTGGGTCCCACTGGAAGCCCGCGAGGCCTACTCTCGCAGGTTGGGCATTGCTTGTGGCTCGCGGGATCCGCTTTGGGCCTTGGCATGGCTCGCATGTGGGACATCTCGCCTCGCGTGCTCGGACTAGCCGTTGGCCAGCCTAGGCGCGTCCGGCCCCGAGTATGAGCTTGAAGTCTTTGCTGAGAGTTGGCACTTTCTTGGTGGGCTTGATTTGGCTGTAGTCAGCGTTCAATTATGAGGGGAGGATTTTAACCCTATAACAACCATGAATAAATAATCCATGGCTCATGACAAGATCGTTGTATTCCTCCATGATAGTCAGTTTGTGATCAACACATATAGACAAAAGTTTATTTTCCTTACAAATTGAGTAACTATCGCATCGAGAAATTGATGGGAATTTATATCCCTATAATTGCCCAGAAAATAAATAACTACTCTATGAGAGATAGTTAAATATACGAATATAATATAGATTTAGATTTCCTAATTGAATACTAAAAAGCCAAGAGCAATCAACCAAGTAAATAAGTAGCAGAGAAGGGATTTTCCAAGAACATACGTGTTGGGCATTTTGCTACTCATCAGATTCCATGTTCGAGTCTTTAAGATCCAATTCTGAATTTCGATTCTCGATCTTTAAGCTTTGAACTCCAAACTCAATTCTTTGAGCTTTCTGAACATGGATCTCCTTCTTGTTTCTAAAAATTTGACAACGACGATAAGATCCTTAGTCGTTCAGATCTCCAAAGATGACACAGTAATCTTCCGAGCTGTAATCTCCAGAAGAATAAAAATGAAGTATGTGCATACTCGTTATCTCACTACAATCACCGTATTAGTGTTTTGGGTCGTGATCATTTTTTTGGGATTGGAATCACGAGGAAGAGGGGCAGAGAGAAAATTCGTTACCCACTGAGAAAGTGTGTTTAGATACTCTCCCTTACTTCTATTTATAGTGATAGAAAAAAGTATCTTTGAAAAGAATAATGTTTCCATACTATCTTTTATTCATTCCTTTATATAGTTAATTATTATCCATTGGATCTTAACTATAATTCTTACTTTCTCTCTCAACCATCAGTATTCTATCTCGTATATATAACTAGTTATCAGATTCTTTCAACAAATCTAACAACTAATTAAAGAGAGAATATTCATAAATAACTCCCTATTATAGGCGCCCATAATTGCTCTATTGGGCCTAGGAATTTTCGAATTTTACAGTATCCAAGAGGCCCAACTTAAACTTCAATTTAATTAATTAATTATTTTATGAAATAGTAATTAATTATTTTACAGTTGTGAGATTATAATTAATAAATCTTATTATTACTTGAGAGCTCTTATTCAACTTAATTAGAGCCGACTCGGGGACTATGTAAATAGTAATAGACGCTCTTACAGATACGAATAAATAGACAAAAAAAGTCATTTCTCATATTTAAACAATTCATCAATCTTGGCGTCACTCCACAAAATGAGTCGAGACTGCACTCTTCTTATTACTAGAACAATGTTTTACTCATCGTAGGAGTGTCCATTGATATATTGAGTTCATGAGATCAATCTTCCAGGTCCAACTCGTATCATGAAAGGACAATTATTATGATATACCTCTCTTGATTGATGTGAGCACTAAGCATCATTGTTTCTCCAGTGAAAGATTCTTTCATACGTACTTACCACGAAAGTGCACACAATCAATTGGTTATGGAATCAACCCTTAGGTCAGTAAACATTGACCTATTTTTCAGGAAGGCTGGATTCCATATCGATCATATCCAGAGTTCTCAATACATAAGTGTCATGTGCCATTTCCCCACATAGAGAAAATGAGGCCCACATACAAAGAGATAAACCCAAAGGGAGTAATTCCCGGCACCAGAGAGCAACAATTCAAGAACAGACTTTCACATAGGCTCGGGCACATGACTTGACCTGCCGGCCTGAGTCCATGACCGACATGGGTCACATTGCCTGCCAGTCTCCCTTGATTTGACTTGGTCGGCAACTTGACATAAGGCCGGCCACTCCTTGCCCAGCCGGCTAGCTGACACCCAGCCGACCATTCCTTGTCTCGCCGACCAGTTGACACAAGGACGGACTGTCTCCAATGGTTAGTCACTTGTGATCAGTCTGTCTCATCCGACTGGTCCCGTGCCACCAGCTTATCACCAGCGGCCGGTCCTTTGCCACATGCATGTCTTCACCAGCCGGTCACTTGCCACTAGCATGTCTCATCCTACCGGTCCCTTGCCACCGGCTTCTCCCCACCCGCCGGTCACTTGTTGCCAGCCTGTGTCATTCAGCTGGTCACTTTTTGATGGACGGTCCTCGCGAACTAACCGACAATTCCTTTTACGTGGATCTTGGATCGGAGATTCTGGTACTAATTTGGACCTTGGTGAGATCACAGGGTCTGACCTTGGATCGAACCTTTGGTTTTTAGTGTTGATCCATTTTCAAGCATTAATATTTTGGCGCTATAAGGAGGGGGTCTAGAGTAACAATCATGAGATTCCCACAACATTATCGCTTTTCATGTCAATCAATCTGTAAACATGTCAACTGACACTTCACCAACATCTTCTAGAGAAGCTAACATTCAGAGGATTGGAGCAGCCGCTGCAAGCCAAAATCCTCAAGCGACGAGTTCAAGCCTCCGCTCACAAGACCGAAGGGACACAAGCGTGCTACCACAAAGAGATACGAGCCAGCCTCGAGCTCAAGGATATCATTGCAACCAAAAGACACGTGATATACATGTAATTGGAGGAAATCTAGTACTCCGAAGTCTTGGAATTGATCTAGGGTTAAGAAAAGATTTAATGCTTCGAGCAAGCGGCGAAAATTAAAATTTTTCTTTAAAACAAGTAAAACGTTTTTACTAACCTAGGCAAAGAGCAAGTACATATAAATTAAAACTATTAATGAGCATTATATGTTTACTAACCTTTGAGAAGCTTGAACGTTGAGAAGCCTTAGGATGGTTGAAACATTCGTCTCCCCTCGCAGCACGTCTCTCTTCTTTCCTCGAGAACTCGAGCAACCACGAAAGTTTCTATCACAATAATCACTCGAGAAAGAAAGGAATTAGTGTGTGGGCACTGTTAAACACGACGACTCAAGAACAAGTCTCAAAGTCGAAGATCTAAAACACTAGGTCAAATGTGGACCTAGGTGCCAAAACAAAAACGAAAGAAAACTTAGAGAGAGAGAGAGGGAGAGGGGGCGGCCACAAGGTCTAGAAAGAGAAGCTCTCAATCTCTAACTTATGTGGAATGAATAAACAATGAGAATGAGGCCTCTATTTATAGGAGAGGGATTACCTTCAATAAGCTAGTTTCCTCTTCTATAGAATATCACATATTCATGAGTAAATATTTCCTCTTTCTTTCTCTTGCCTTGGACATGCAACACTATCCTTCTAGAAGCAAAACTGTTTCCTCTTTTGATTTGCTTCTCCCTTGCTTGTAGTTGGCCGCCCATGTGCTTTCCTTCTAGAGGAAATTTGTTTCCTCGTTTTCTTTTGGCAAGTATCTTCATACATTAATGCACAAAATAAACTCTCTTTCTCTCTATGGTATGGACGAAATTCACCCTTCTAGAACAAGCTTCTAGATATTTCTTTATTTGTTCATGACAACATAAGAAAGACCCATTAAGAATTTTCAAGTAAAATTACATGAAATGAAATTAATCCTCAAGGCCCAAATTCCTTAACTTGGCCGTGTGATATAGTTTTATTTGTCATCATATGACAATGTCAAAAAAATTTATTGACATTCATTTCGTCCTATGCCCTAAATGACAAAAATACCCTTTATAGACAATTATCGTAAAACTTGTCTCGTTCTTGTTTTGACTTAACTTCTAGTTTAACTATTCCTACTCGATATGATTTGTGACAGTGACCTCATGAATCCAAATGACCAAAGCTTGAGCTAAAATACATGGACTCAAAAGTTCACAAACCTTTTCCAAGTTTAGCTTAATGTCAACTGACTCCACTAAAGAGTTGACACTGAGAATCTCTCGGTTCATATGAATTTATTTTCTACTCATGAATTCGACTAAATTGTGATGAGTGGATCGACTGAATATTATCTATGTTTACCCTTCATGAATATCATCAGCTAGTCGGATTTACAAAATTACCATTTTACCCTTCTAGCCGTTATTTCCTCAACTCCTTTGTCGCTTGTGAATAAGTTAGAAATAATGTATTGACGACACTACTACAAATATGGGCATCAGGTGCGACAAAAGTCGCACCCGATAGTACTATCGGGTGCGACTATAGGTGCGGCTTAGTCGCACCTAAAAGGCCGCAGCTAATACTATTGGGTGCGACATGTCGCACCCAATAGTATATACTATTAGGTACGACACTATCAGGTGCGACTTATCGCACCTTAAGTCGCACTTATTTTTTTCGTGGGAACTTAAGAATAAGGCGGGTATTTGACTTTTGGGTGCGATACCCATCTTATTGGGTGCGACTAGTCGCACCCAATACCCTTCCCGCCATCTTATTGAGTGCGATTAGTCGCACCCAATACCCTTCCCGCCATAGTATTGGGTGCGACGTGTCGCACCCGATTCCCAATTTATTTAAATTTTTTTTTACAAATATTAGAATTATAATTAGAATTAGAATATAATATTACTAGAATTAGAAATTAATATTATTAGAATTAGAAATTAATATTTCATATTAAAATATTTTTAATATACAAACAACTAATACGAGTTTGTTCACTAATATAAAAATATACAAGTGCAACTATTTTCGTTGTTGCCTATAAAACTTATCTGTAGAGGAATTTCCTCTTCCAAATAAGTTGCCTCCGCGGCCACTACTGCTTCCTCCTCGGCCACTGCCGCTACCACTAGGACGATCACGCTGAAACTCCGCAGAACCTGGCGTTTCATTATCAGCCATTGCCGCTGATGTCGGCGTAGGGGAAGCCTGAGTATGCATCTGTGTAAACGAGAGCAGCTGTCGCTGCATCTCTTCCATCTGCATTTGTTGTGCCGCCATTTGAGCTTGTTGTGCTACCAACTGAGCTTGCAACTCGGTATACAGTACTGGATCGGCACGTGACTGAGGTGACGAACCAGACGAGCTTCCATCTTGAGCTCGAGCCACACTCAAAGCCCCAACTCGAGTCGTGGGTCCTATCCCGACATCCCAATCACGGCGTGGCCCGAGAACGTCATGCATCGTATACTCATCTGCGGCTTCGAGGCTCACCTCTTCGCCTCTCTCCTCCGCTTGTCGCAAAATATCTGCCACTTGGGCGTTGATTCGCGCCTTTACAAAAAAACCAAATAAAATTATTATATAATTATTATTAAGTAATTAAATAAAGTAACTTACAAATTGTTGACTCGCGAAGGGCGTTGTCCAGTTGCCGTTAATATCTTGATGCTTTTTCTCCCACGTCGCTAATGCGGAGGGCAATGTCACATCCTCCTTCCTCTGCAAGTTTTAATCTTCAAAATAAGACTAATGTGTCTAATGTTAATAAAAATTAAGCAACTTATGCTCTTCTGTCGATGAGCGAAAAAAGGTATCGACCCTTGTCTGGCCTTTGTCTGCTTCTTCTTCGCATTTTGTTGGTTGCGGTCAGCCTTTGCCTGCGAGACATAAATTCATTTAATTCGATTCGATGAGAAAAAAAAATCATGTTCAACTCATACCTTATGTTCCGGTGTGTTGAACACCTCTATTGCCTTCAACCAAGCCTTGTGTGTATAGCCCTTTGGTGTTTCTCCTCTGGCGAGCTCTATTTTCCTGTAAAACTTGTTGAAGAATCTAGATGATAACTTTGACTTTTGGTTGCGTCGCAACCGCTTCATTTCGCGAATGATAGTAGACTATATCTCGTTGCGAATGCAATCAGCTGGCACTCTCTCGCCAGTTGCAGGATCCTCGTACACAAAACGGTACTCGTTATGGATTGCGGTCATAACGGCCGTCACATGCTGAGGCTCGACTTCATTCCAGTCATTTGCGTGTGCTTGAAACGTCGCCTTGATCAAGTTTCCAAGACGGTTCGAGACGGTGCCGATCAAGGGATTTTGCTCCTTGATGTCCTGGTAGAACATCATGTGTCGCCGATCGTAGCGAACTACATTCGCACCAGGAGTCCCTACCCCTGCTCTCGCTGACACGAGACCCTTCGTTGGTCCACGTGTGTTCTTCGATCCGGAGGATCCCGGCGTCTGTGGTGGATCCTCGCCTCCACCTGCTCCAGTCGACATCCTATAAGAAGAAAACAAAATTAAAAAACAAAGAAACGTGGACGACACCATTTTATTAAAATGCGCTCACATATGGCGGAGGAAAACCGTGGTTACATATTAGATAAATATTACTCATTCATCATCATCACTTCCTATAATGTTAGTATCTTCTTCTATATCTACATCAAGATCTTCGCCCTAAAAAACGATGTGTGCCTCATTATCCTCATCAAATTCTTCATCATCGTCAACGATACTGACTAGCTCAATTTCAGTGGTTTCGTGTCGATGATTCAGGCCTTCGATGTTTGACAATTCTATTGTCAATGGGACCAAGGCTGATGTGGTAGGGTCAACTTCGGGAATGTCCCAAATCCCTCGATGATTGCATTCCTGAACAATTTCCTAATCGCCACCTTTAACAAGATCTTGGATGTAGAAGACTTGTTTCGCCTGAGTCGCGAGTATGAACGGCTCATCTGTAAACCACTCTTTAGCGGTATAAGAACTCGTCGCTCCAGTAATCTTATCAACATGCACTATTCGCCCTGTATTGTACAAGTCACCATACCAAATGCATTTGAATAGTATGACACGACAGTTATGTCTATAGTTAAGCACGATGACATCTTCCATTCGTCCGTAGAAATTGTACTCATCCACGGGCACACATACACCACTGTTTTGAGTTATTCGTTGATTATCACGACGACGAGTGATGAACTTCACGCCGTTAACAAAACAGCTCGGATATTGATGGGCGATTTCCAATGAACCGACAAACAATGCGTAGAGCTCTTCAGACACGTCAGAGCCACTAACTTTTATGTCATAAATCTGGTTCAAAACAAAGAAATTCTTAGCTCTTCAGACACGTCAGAGCCACTAACTTTTAACTCTTTGAATTATTTGGTTTAAGGTTTAGGGTTTACCTTTTTTGCAAACCAATCTTTGAATTCTTTTCTATGCGTTGCTTCGAGTTCAGCATCTTCAATGCCCACTTGAGAATTCCTTCGTATGAGTTCCAAATCCTCACTGTTGTTCGAAACTTTACTCAAATAACAGATTAACAATGGAATAACTTAGAGAAACACATGGATCGATAAACTTACAGCAAATATGGATCTACTTCAGGACAATTGGTATAGATATACCACTCCGCCTTCTCTCTCTGCTCATCGTCTAATATTATCGGCTTCATCATCCCATAAGGCACACACATATCGGATCGAAAAACAGAAAGCTCTCGAACTGGAACTTCATTAACACTTTTCTTATCCTCTAGATACCTTCCAACGAACGTTAGAGCTTCTTCTACAACGTAAGCTTCCGCAATAGAGCCTTCAGGCCTAGCTCTGTTTTTAACAAAATGTTTTAACGTCCCAAGGTATCTCTCAAAAGGGTACATCCACCGCATATGAACCGGGCCGCCATAAAACGCTTCCTCTGGTAGATGAATCGCCACGTGAACCATGATCGTGAAAAAAGTAGGTGGAAATATCATCTCAATCTTACATAGTATCTCGACAATGGAATTTTGTGCTTTTTCGAGATCTTCCACTCTCAACGTTCTACAACTAATCAACTTGAAAAAGTTGCAAAGTTCGGAGATCGTATCCTGTATTGCCTTTGGCACAAAAGGGCGAATACCAACAGCCAACAACCTCTGCAAGATCACGTGGCAATCACGCGACTTCAAACCTGTGAGCTTCCCGTCAGCAGTCACGTTTTTCTTCAAATTACCAGCGAGGCCATCTGGAAATTTGACAGATTGGAGGAACTCGGTAAACCGCTGCCTCTGCTCAAGGGTCAAAGTGTACGCTGCTTGCGGTTTGTACCACCCATTCCCTTGTTCTTGCAAGTGCAAACTGGTTTTGATTTTCAAGTCCATTAAAATAAACCTCGCCTTCTCGGTGTCATAGTTTTTCTTTTCTAAGCTAAGTGATGTGATCCCACGTGCAAAGGAGCAAAGACGCTTCATCGAGCCTATTCCTAATTCAAGAGTACAAGACTTCAACAAAGAGTTTCATGGTTTGAACAAAGCTGAATGGAAGAAATATAAAGCTAGAGCCAAAAACGACGCAAGAAGAAAACCCAACCACGAGGCAAAGGGCGGCACAAATAAAGGAAAGCTTATTCACGTCATTTTAAGCAGTTTGAGTTATTTATTTGTTATTTTTGTTGTTAAAAATAATAGATGAAGTTAGAGTCTTTTTTAAAGTGTTTTTGGGCGTTAGTTATGCTTAATGAAGCCCATATGTGTTAGTTATTAAGTCAGGCTTTTAATTTTAATGTTATCAGGCCTAAATAATGTTTTGTAGGCCCATTTAAACTAGGGCAACAATGTACTCCGAATTTGCTTTGTATTTTCCTATTTAAAGGAGGTTTCAAGCTGAATGAAAGAACATCCAGATTTTAATAAAAAAAAATATGAGAGTCTTCTCTTGAGTTCTTATGAACTTTTATCGAACTTATCAAGACTAGTCTTGTGGCGTTCAAACCCGACTCATCAGATGGTCTTTCGCAACCGTTCGTGGCGTCATTCGATCCACCCTCGTTCCTCATTCGTAGAACGATCCGCCGCTGTGCTATTGGGGTATCGGGTCTCGGAGCAAGTAGATCGAGGTTCATATCAAGTGGTATCAGAGCTGTGCTCTACGTTTAGGTCTGCTTATCCAATTTTCTATTTTTTTCATTTTATTTATATTCCTTTTTGTTTTGTTGAAGTACCTTTTCTAGGAAAAAAAATCGAAAAAAAAAGAAAAAAAAAGATACAGATCCAAAAACAAAAAAAAAGGGGTTTGAAAAAAAAAAAAAAAAGAATCCAAAAATAAAGAAGAAGAAGAAGAAGAAGATGGATTTTGATGAGTTTTTTAGTGTGGCAAAGGATATAATTTCAAAAGAAACAAAAAAAAATTATGAAGAGATTGGATCGAATTGAAGAAAATCAACAATCCAAAAGTATTGCTAAAAAGAAAAGGGTAGAGGCCCTTGAAAAGAAATGGGATGTTTTGACAGAAAAATTTTGTATCTGGTTCGAACACCAGACCTTCCAACAAAAGAAGAAGAAACATGCCCAACATGTCGAAGTTGTTGAAGAAAAGGAAATTCTTGCGGGAGAGGAATTAGTGACTACACTAATCGAGGAGTCTATTCCCATAAAACTAGAAGTCCCGAATTATTTTGGGGATAACAAGAATATAGAGGAAGAAATAATTTCGTTTCAAACGAAGAAGGTCAAGATATTCTCTCCCATCTCTGAATTCAACAACGTACAAGATTTGAGGACAAATCTTCTTCAAGAGAGAGAGAATGATGTGATCCCACGTGCAAAGGAGCAAAGACGCTTCATCGAGCCTATTCCTAATTCAAGAGTACAAGACTTCAACAAAGAGTTTCATGGTTTGAACAAAGCTGAATGAAAGAAATATAAAGCTAGAGCCAAAAACGACGCAAGAAGAAAACCCAACCACGAGGCAAAGGGCGGCACAAATAAAGGAAAGCTTATTCACGTCATTTTAAGCAGTTTGAGTTATTTATTTGTTATTTTCGTTGTTAAAAATAATAGATGAAGTTAGAGTCTTTTTTAAAGTGTTTTTGGGCTTTAGTTATGCTTAATGAAGCCCATATGTGTTAGGTATTAAGTTAGGCTTTTAATTTTAATGTTATCAGGCCTAAATAATGTTTTGTAGGCCCATTTAAACTAGGGCAACAATGTACTCCGAATTTGCTTTGTATTTTCCTATTTAAAGGAGGTTTCAAGCTGAATGAAAGAACATCCAGATTTTAATAAAAAAAAATATGAGAGTCTTCTCTTGAGTTCTTATGAACTTTTATCGAACTTATCAAGACTAGTCTTGTGGCGTTCAAACCCGACTCATCAGACGGTCTTTCGCAACCGTTCGTGGCGTCATTCGATCCACCTTCGTTCCTAAATTGTAGACGATCCGTCGCTGTGCTATTGGGGTATCGGGTCTCGGAGCAAGTCGATCGAGGTTCGTATCACTAAGCATGGTCCCAAGAAGATTCTCGCACACGTTCTTCTCTACGTGCATGACATCCAAGTTGTGCTTCAACTCCAACTCTGACCAGTAAGGTAACTCGTAAAAGATGCTTTTCTTCGCCCAACTAAGCTCACTCTCGGCTCGCTTTCGTTTTCTGCCAACGGAACCAACGGAAACACTAGCCAACTGAGCTAGTATGTCTTGCGGAGTCAACTTGTTGGGTTTACTGCGTCTCTCGTGGCGATTTGTGTAGTGATCGCTACTTTTCCTCAATCAGTGACGCGTGGGCAAAAATCGACGATGGTCGTAGTACACAATTCTGTTTCTGACTTTCAGTGACGGCGTGTCAAGGTTGCACGTGGGGCAAGCGAGATACCCTTGACCACTCCATCCCGATAAATACGATCGAGCCGGAAAGTCGTTTATCATCCAGAGTAGCGCAGCACGCAACCGAAACACTTCATCGTTGGCTCCATCTCGAACGTTGAATCCCGTCTCCCACAATTCTTTCAGCTCTTCAACTAGTGGCTGCAAGAACACGTCCATGTTTTTTCCTGGTGAGCTCGGCCCGGGAATCAGAAGCGTCAGCATAAGGTACTCTTTCTTCATGCACAACCAAGGCGACAAGTTGTACGTAGTCAATACCACAGGCCAAATGCTCTACGCTAGACTCATTTCTCCAAACGGGTTGAACCCATCAGAAGCTAATCCAAGCCGCACGTTCTGAGGCTCTTCGGCAAATTCTGGGTATCTCTCGTCCAGGTTCTTCCACGTCGTACCGTCCGCAGGATGTCGCAGAACGCCTTCTTCTCTGGCGCGATCTCTTTCGTGCCACTGCATCTGAAGCGACGTATGTCGAGAGGCGTACAACCGCTTCAATCGATCTTTCAGGGGAAAATATCGCAATATCTTTTGCGGTATCTGTTTCCCAGTCGGCTTCCATCTGCTCTCGTTGCAAACTAGGCACACTTCATCTTTCTCGAGATCTTTTCGAAACAAGACGCAGTCGTTTGTGCACACGTCGATCATCTCGTACCCCATGCCGAAGCGCTTCAGTTTCGCCTTTGCCTCGTAGTGCTTTTCCGAAATTCGGTTACCAGTTGGATGAGACTTCCTCAAGAGTTGTAAGAGTTCTGTGAACGACTTGTTCGTCCAATGGTTCGTGACTTTGATGTGCATCAACGAAACCAAGAACGATAAAGACGAAAACTCTTTGCATCCAGGGTACAATTCCGCTTCCAACTCGGAAAATAAGTCTTCCATTTGCTCCTCCGCATGCACCTCGCTCGGGGTCAGATCCGCAAAGTCGTCGAAATCCTTGTGGTCCATGATATCATGCAGGGCGTCGTGCAATCATCATACTCCTCTCTGATCAGTTCCAATGGGGTCTTCACTATGAGTAAGGATAAGGCGCTCGCCGTGATGATACCATTCTGTGTAGCCTGGGGTAAACCCATTGTCCAGGAGGTGATGCCATACGACCCCGATGGCGTGGCATCTCATGTTGTTGCAAGACTTGCAAGGACAACGACATTGGCCATTTTCGTTCGGTTGTCTGCTTGCAATGCGGATAAACTCGTTAACCCCTGTTTTATACTGCAAGCTCAACCTCTCTTTCTCTGTAACCCAATCTCTACTTGTATTAGACATTGATTTCGCTGAACGAGAAAGACAACGAGAATTATTAATTAGCATTGAAAGTCCGATCTTACTAACGGACCGAGAGCGAATTTAGAAGGAATGAGAGAGAGACTGTGAAAGGTATCTTATTTTTTTTAAATGGATTGTAGAAATTGTGGGAAAGATACTAAAGCGCCTCAAAATCCTGGAAACAATCCTGGAAAATGGATTGTTTTTGAAAATGGACTGTTTCTAGTGGATTTCGATTCTAATTGGTTCAAAACTCTACCGAAATTTTGGCAGAGTTTCCCCTATAATATTGTTAAACCAAAAACCTGCAAACTACTTTAAAAACATTTAAAATCCATCCAGAAACTATCATATTAATTAACTAAGTCTTAAACCGAGCCTCTGTGGTTCGGTCACAACATTTTATCAATATCTATAGTTTAAACAATTAACCAATTTCAATCTTAATTAAACTAACATTTAAAATTTAAAATTAGTTACATAACCAATTTCATTATTAAGTACAAATTGTTAACAATTAAACTACAAATTAATTAGTTAACTAAACTAACAACTTATTAACCAATTTGATTTCCACTACAAATTAATTAGTTAACTAAACAAATTATAAACACTATATATATTAACAATTATAACTACAATAATTAATACATGTACTTATTAAACACAAATATACTTCATTCATTAAATTAACAAATTAATCAACAAGTTAATTAAATTAACTACTTATTAACCTAACATATTAACATACTTATTAAAATGTAATAACTAATTAGCATTTTTATAAACATGTGAATTAATTACATAAATAACAACTTAACAAATTTATTTACCTAATTTATGAACTTAACTAACTAATTACTATAACTAATCAATTAATTTAATTAACATAAATAACCACTAACCTTCACCGACGAGGCTGCGAGGTACAAGGCGCGGCAACGCGGAGGCGACGCGGCGCTCGACCAGGCTGAGGCGATGCGGAGAGGACGGGGCTGCGAGATGATGGTTGGGGCTGCCGAGGCACAACTAAAGGTCAAGGCGAGGCGTTGGATAAGGCAGAGCTTTCGAGCTCGGAAATCATGGCCATAATTTACAAAAATGAAATAAAATAAAAACTTACTGAGGCTGAGAAGATAGTGGTCGGAGGTGGTCGTGGTGGAGGGATGGTGGTCGGAGGTGGTGGTAACGGAGAGATTGTGGCGGTGGCTCGCGGTGGTGGCTCGGAAAAGAGAGAGCGAGGGAGATGGTGGTGGCTCGCGGTGGTGGCTCACGGTGGTGGCTCGTGGTGGTGGCTCGCGGTGGTGGCTCGCGGTGGTGGCTCATGGTGGTGGCTCGCGGTGGTGGCTCACGGAGGGAGGGAGGGAGGGAGGGTTTTTTCGGCTGTGACCAAATGAAGAAGACGAACCAGGAAATTGTGTTTTATAAACTAACCCTAGTAATCAGGTGCGACTTAGTCGCACCTGGTACTCAAATAGGTGCGACTAGTCGCACCTAAAAACACTAGCAGGTGCGACTAGTCGCACCTGATAGTAAAAAAAAAACTTAAAAATTAATTCCACGTCAGACAAATGAAAAAAATGAGGGGGAGAAGTTGAGCGCCAAATTTTTTTTGGACTTGCAGGTGCGACTTGTCGCACCTGAAAGTTTTTAAAACTATTGGGTGCGACTAGTCGCACCCAATACCACTTAAAATCAGCGAAATTTTTTTCTTTTCTGCAGCCCTTTGGGTGCGATAAGTCGCACCTGATGCCCAATTAGGTGCGACTTGTCGCACCTAATGCCCCTCCGTACCAGAAAGGCTTATTTGTAGTAGTGTGAGGAGCTAACAAGTCACATTGATTCATCCAAAAGAGTCATGACTCAATTTGGACACTGGCCAGTTCATTTATTCACATTTCATGGAACAAAGCATGAGGTGATATACACTGCATTTCAGCAATCTTTTACATGAATTCCATATCTATGAGATCTTCACAAAGTTACTCATGACATCTTCACAACTTAGTATTTCACCAATAGGTCCTGTTTAGAATCACATAGTGAGTCCGAACTCTGACTTTCTCAAATGAGAATACGTAAGCTATGAAACGACATGTCTCATTTCAGGATTGAGGTAAGCATGATGCAATTCATACGTAGTGACCTCAAGACATTAGAGGTTAAATGGTTTGTTCTTATCTTGTCTTTAGAAGTGCACTGGTCAATTCAGTACCTTCGGAAGATACCTAGAAGAACTATAGAGTCTCCAACTCTCAATGTCTCATAACCAGAAATCATAGATTCTCCTAACAATCGTATTGAGATCAATAGTCCTTTGATCCTTAGATTGCGAATATCTTGTTTTAAGCAAACCATGAAGAATTTGTTCATGCAAATCTACATTTGTCTCTTCATATGTTGTTAGGTTTGTTTATGGACTAAAGACTAAGGTTTTATCATAAAGCTTCAGACAAGGAAGAATGAATGAACGTTTCAACTTTTATTAATAAATAAGCAATTACAAGCAAGAGTCTTCGTGAGAATTTATTACATCGAATGTACATAAGTAAAGACTACAACTCTTCTTGTAGGCACCATTGACAACACGAAGAGCTAAGATTCAACCGGACACAACATTGTGCAGCGAGACTACGCTGCCATAACAACATTACCGTGGCAGTAGCGTCATGGTTGACCGTCTTGCCTTGGTTGGCCTTCATTGCCTTAGTTGGCCTCCCTTGCTTGGCTGACCTCCCTTGCTTGGTCGGCCTCTCTACCTCGGCCGGCCCTTCCATCCTCAGTTGGCCTCCCTTTCTTGGCCGACCTTCGCTCCTTGGCCATCCTGCCACCCTTGGATGACCTCCCTTGCTTGGCCGGCCTCTCTTGCTTGGATGGCCTCCATGCCTTAGTTGGCCGGCCTCTCGACCTCTTGCCACATGACCGGGCCAAAGTTATGGGGCCATTCCCTTGTTAAATGGTCGACCTAAAGTCATGTGGACCGGTCCCTTGATCCCATGGCCGGCCCCCCTTACGCGCCAGTGGCCGGTCCCAAATAAGATTCCTTGAGTCAATTAGTGAGTCCTCAAATCAAATCTCAAGTCCGCAAGTTGGCTCCCGAGTCCTTGTGTTGACTTATAAGCATGTTCACGAGTTGACTCTCTAGTCCTTGTGCCGACTAAGCAACAAACCAATAAGTTGACTCTCAAGTCCTCGTGTCGAATTAAAAGAAAGATTCCTTAAGTCTACTGGCGAGTCCACGAGTTGACTATCGAGTCCTCGTGCCAACTCAGGAAGAAGTCTACGAGTCGACACATGAGTCCTCGTGTCGACTTAGAAGCAAGATTCCTTGAGTCGACTAGCAAGTTCTTGACTCAAATCTCAAGTCCACAAGTTGACTCTAAAGTCCTCGTGATGACTTAGGAGCAAGATTCCTTTAGTTGATTGGCGAGTCCTCAAGTTCAATCTCAAGTCCGTGAGTTTGTTGGAATAGATCTAGGATTAAGAAAAGTTTAACGCTTCTTCAAGCGGCGGAATTTAAAAATTTCTTTAAAACAAGTAAAAACGATTTTTACTAACATAGACAAAGAGCAAGCACATGTTATATCAAATTAAAACTATCTAAAAGAAATTACTCATTTAGTAACCTTTACATAGCTTGATCGTTGAGAAGCCTGTGCAGGTTGTATCGCTCGTCTCCCCACGCAGCTCGCATTTCTTCGTTCTTCAGGAATTCGAGTAACGACGAAAGTTTCTATCACATGAATCACTCGAGGTAAGAAGGATTTAGTGTGTGGGCACTTTTAAACACGACGACTCAAGAACAAGTCTTAGAATCGAAGAGCTAAAACAAAATGCTAGGTCAAATGTTGACCTAGGTGCCAAAACAAAAATGAAAGGAATAAAAAAAGAGAGGGGCGGCCAATTCTAGAGAGAGAAACTCTCAATCTCTAATATTTTGGGATGAGAAACAATGAAAATGAGGTGGGATATTTATAGGAGGAGGATTACCTTCAAAAGGTAGTTTCCTCTTTTCTATAGAATATCACATATTCATGAGCAAATATTTGCTTTCCCTTCTTTGTCTTGGACGTGCAAGGCATTGCTTCTAGAAGCAAATTTGTTTCCTATTTTGATTGCCTCTCTCTTGCCTTGGCCGTGTGACTTATTTCCTTCTAGAGGAAATTTGTTTCCTCTTTTTCTTTTAGCAAGTATCTTCATCCATTAATGCACAAAATAAATCTCTTTCTCTCTTAGGTTTGGACGAAAATGAGGCTTCTAGAAGGACCTTCTAGATGTTTCTTCATTTGTTCATGACAACATAAGAAAAGCCCATTAATAATTTTCAAGTAAAATTCTACGAAATGAAATTAATCCTCAAGGCCCAATTATACATCATGGCTGAGTGAACTAAGTTCCTTGTCATCATATGACAATGTCAAAAAACTTATTTATTGACATTCATTTCATCACATGTCCATAAAGACAAAAATACCCTTCAGACAATTTTCGTAAAACTTGTCTAGATTTTGTTTTGACTTAGCTTCTAGTTTAACTAATCCAACTCAAAATGGCTAGTGACAATTGACCTCATGGATCCAAATGAATAAAGCTTGAGCTAATATACTTGGACTCAAAAGTTCACAAACCTTTTTCCAAGTTTAGCTTAATGTCAACTGACTCCACTAAAGAGTTGACACTGAGAATCTCTCTATTCAAATGAATTTATTTTCTACTCTAGAATTAAAATTAATTGTGATAAGTTGATCCACTGAATATTATCTATGTTTACCCTTCATGAATATCATCAGCTAGATGGGATTTACAAAATTACCATTTTACCCTTTTAGCTGTTATTTCCTCAACTCCTTTGTCTCTTGTGAATAAGTTAGAAATAATGTATTGACGAGGAGCTAACAAGTCACATTGATTCATCCAAAAGAGTCATGACTAAATTTGGACACTGGCCAGTTCATTTATTCACATTTCATGGAACAAAGCATGAGGTGATATACACTGCATTTCAGCAATCTTATACATGAATTCCATATCTATGAGATCTTCACAAAGTTACTCATGACATCTTCACAACTTAGTATTTCAAATGAGAATACGTAAGCTATGAAATGACACGTCTCATTTCAAGATTGAGGTGGGCATGATGCAATGAATACGTAGTGACTTCGAGACATAAGAGGTTAAATGGCTTGTTCTTATCTTGTCTCTAGAAGTGCACTGGTCAATTCAGTACCTTCAGAAGATACCTAGAAGAACTATAGAGTCTCCAATCTCAATGTGCCATAACCAGACATCATAGATTCTCCTAACAATTGTACTGAGATCAATAGTTATTTGATCCTTAGATTGCGAATATATAGTTTTAAGCAAACCATGAAGAGTTTGTTCATGCAAATCTACATTTGTCTCTTCATGTGTTGTTAGGTTTGTTTAAGGACTAAAGACTAATGTTTTATCATAAAGCTTCAGACAAGGAAGAATGAATGAACGTTTCAACTTTTATTATTAAATAAGCAGTTACAAGTAAGAGTCTTCGTAAGACTATATTGTTGTCGCATGAAAATGAACAACGATTATATACCTTGGGTGGTTCGATCCAAGGCCGGACCAAGTGATCGCACCCGGGCCAAAAGTGTGAACTCGAAAGTCTCGAGCTAGGCTTTTTCCGATCAACCCACCTCTCGGAAGAGGGAAGGGGTGATGAGGAGGAGTAACCGTGACTTTGTGTTGTAGGCTGCCTACGTACCCGTGTGTGGGATCAGGTCAGAACGTAGTTCAGGACGTGAGAGACGCAGTATGAGGCACGGAGCCTGTGAGAGAGGCGTGCTCGACGAAGGAGACGGAGCGCGGAGAAGCGATGCTCAACCTGAGGAGACCGACCCGGGGCTCGACTCGAGAAGAATATCCCGTGGTTCCTTCCGAGGAGCGAAGATCGACTTGAGGAGAACGCCTCGACTCGAGGAGCGAAGCTCGACTCGAAGGATCGAGAGTGTCGACGTGATGGTTTGTTGGCGACTCGTGAGGGAAGGCTTGCCGCTCTTCTGGACCTCCGGCCTGACCATCGACTCTTCGATCGGCGTGTCTTCTTGGCGTTCCGGGTTTTCCAAAAACGACCGACAACATTAGCCCCCCAAGTTCGTCGCTCCGGAGGTTCCTGGCGATGAACTTTAAGTTCTTTCGGTTGGGTGTTTGAGGAAACTTCATTTCAAAGTCCCACCATTACCCACGTTTTCTTTGAAATTTTTTTTGGGTGGCCGCGCGGCGCGCGATCTGTGTAGTGCGCCCCGTGCGCGGTGGTGACGCGTTTACGCGGGGAAATTCGACTTTTTGGGTGTTTTTTCTTGTTTTTCCTCTTGTGGAAGTAGGATTTGGACTCCTTCCTCCCCACAGAGTTCTATAAATAGAGGCTCCATCCTCTCATTCTTCCACTTTATTTTTTCTCTTTTTCTCTAACTTTTTCTCTCTTCTATAGTCCTGCATTATGGATATTCATTTCCCCTTCTCAACTGAGGATCCCGAGATGGATTTCTCTCTCTTGTTTCAGGACTCTGAGCATGTAGAGGATGACCTCTTCGCGGAGGAGAATCCAAGTGGAGTGGAGCAGTGGCTCGAAGAGGGCAAGCTGGGCGCGACTGCGCCCATACCTCAGCCCCGGGAGGAGTGTGCGCCAGTTGGGCGCGGCACAGATGGGGGCGCCGATCTCCCTACGTCCGGGGAAACTGCGCCTCGCCTCGTGATCAACTTGGTTGGTGGGGGCGTAGGTGACAAGCCTCGTCCCGACGTAACAAAGTCCGACTTGGACGTTCAAGGCACGCCGGGGGAAGTTGTCGGCGCGACTGCGATGATTCCGTTGGAATCGGTCCTTGACGAGATTGACTGTGTGGACGACTTTGGGCCCGAGTCAGAAGATCCCGGAGGCGACTCAGAGAAATGTCCGGGGGCCGAGGGCCTCGCGTCGGAGTGTCCCGAAGAGCCACTAGCGACTACCGCAGCCATAGCAGAGGGTGGGGGTCCTTCCTTGGAGCCAGGGGTACTCAGCCCGAGACCCTTGACGCGAAAACAATCGTGTCGGCGAGGTCACTTGCTAGGACGGAGTGGTATCCCGAGGAAGGCTTTGCTACTCCCGAGGGCTTCGATTGTTCGGGGGTTGATGCTTCGAGCTCGCTCACCTACCGGACATTCATCGATCTCAGGGAGGCATTCGCCATTCTGTCGTACATGGCGCTCCTCCGTCCCCTGCCGGACGACCGTCCTTTTTGTCCACGTCGTGGATTTGCCACAGTTTCGGTCGCGAGTCTCAACTGCGGGTTACGGTTGTCGTTCCAATCCATCGTTCAACAGCTCCTCGCGCGATTGGGGGTGCATGTGCATAGTGGCAATGTGCCACATGGAGTGGCATTGCCAAACTGAGCGGGCGATGACCGTGAGCGACTTTCGCAACCTCGTCGCGGTCTTTCCTGCGCTCGGGCAACCCAGTTTCTTCATGGCCCGCGATCAACGGAACACTAAGCTGATCATGGACTCGGAGAAGCACAACCGGAGAGCGTGGGTGTGGGTTTCATTCGAGGCCTTCGGCAATGCAACACTCCGGTTCGGTCCTCTGACCGAGTTTTCTCTCGATGCGGGTGCCGATGATCTCGACTTCGTGAAGGAAATCCGGGGAATGTCGGAGGCTCGGAAAGCCGTTGAGCGATTTCGTTCGCCTGGGCAGATGGCGTCTACCGGGTGGTTTCCGCCTTTTCCTCTTGGTCGTGACGACAGCCAACGGGCGGAGAGTGTCCCCAGCGCCGTGTCGTCTCCTTCTAGCAGCGGTCTTCCAGGTATTTCAACGCTTGCTCTCTTTCGTTTTAGTCTAGAGATTTTACTTTATTGTTTTGTAGCTTCCTCGGCTAGGGCGAGGGCTTGGGCGCGCCTAGCGAAGGCTTCCCGGGACCCAAAGTCGTTGGCGGCAATCCATTCCCAGATTGCGGCACGGAACGTTAGGGATAAGTCCGATACCGGTCATTTGGCAGAGAGCGGTCCCTGCGCTTTCTTGAAGCGACCCTTTTCCTCAGCTCTCCCGGATACGTCTTCGGACTCGAAGCGTGCGAACTCGATGATCGAGGTGGAGGCCATGGAGGTTAGAGGGGAATGTTCCCAGGGGCTTGCTCAATCTTCGATGAAGATGTGGAAAAGCGTCGTGGCTAGCAGCGATCACAGAATCTCTGACGCACAGAGGGTGAGTTCCTCCTGCTTTTATCCTTTCGTTTTGTTTTGCTAGGATCTTGTCTTTTGCTGACTTGTCCTTTCGCCTTCTCAGGTGCTCGCCCGAGCGACCCGAGGCGAGAAGATCCTTCACGACCTTATCCGACGCATGGACCTTGCCCAAGAGGAGCTTGCTCAAGCGAAGTCTCAGCTGGCCCGTGCCGAGCGAGGTTCTCACTCAAAGGCAGAGTTTGCGAGTCTCCGCGAGCAGCTCCAAGAGGCTCGCGTGGAGTTGGGGGTTACCCGAGGCAAGTTCGACCGTGCTCAGTCCGCCTTGGCGAAAATGGCTGAGCAGCTAACGATGGAATGTCAAGCTCTCAAAGTGGCGACTCGATCGGCGGAAGTTTTCCAGAGCGAGGTGCGGGACCTTCGACGTCGGCTGGAGTCGCGTACAGAAGAAATAGGCATTCTTCAAGGCCAGCTTTCATCGAACGAAGCTGCCCGTGTTCGAGCGGAGCGTGAGTGTGACTCCTTGGCAGAGGAAGTGGCTCGAGTCACCGCGGAGAAGGCTGCAGCGGAACAGCTCGCGTCCGACCTTCAAGATGACTTCGATGTCTGGGTCGAAGAGGCGAGGCATGCGGCGGCGGTGGAGTGTCGGGATGCTACAGCTACCGAGAATGTTTCGGGGGGGGTCACCTTCCACTTCTTCGACTCGCTGTTCCCACCGCTTGACGGGGTCGAACCCTTTGGTGACGATCCCGCCGAGTGAAAATATTATTTATTCTTTATTTATTTTTTTCGCGCAAGTGTTTAGCGCATGCTTTCTTTTAGGCTTTTCTTTTCAGCGCACTTGTTTTAGCGCTCGCTTTCTAGGGTTTTCGGGGCAGTTGCCCTCTTTTTTATGAAACGTTATTTCCCTTTATGAACGTGTTTGCTCATTTTTTGTTATGGCATGTTTAGGTAGACACGCGTTTTATACCAATGGTCTTGCCAGTTCTTTTGTCTCAGCAGGGTCTCGCTTCAGACGCACCTTTGAATGGTTTGCGTTCTGCTAGCGTTTTAATTGCGAGTTAGGCATGCCATGTAGGCATCTTAGTTGTTCGCGTCTCGAGGGACGGTCTAGTTGCGCCATGTAGGCGTCTTTTGTACTCCATGTAGGCGTCTTAGGTTCGTCTCGAGGGACGACTTGCGTGCGCTATGTAGGCGTCTTAATTGCGCCATGTAGGCGTCTTAGGTGTGCCATGTAGGCGTCTTAGGTGTGCCATGTAGGCGTCTTAGGTGCGTCTCAAGGGACAACTTTGTTGCGCCATGTAGGCGTCTTACGTGCGCCACGTGGGCGTCTTAGTTGCGCCATGTAGGCGTCTTAGGTGCGCCATGTAGGCGTCTTAGGTGCGCCATGTAGGAGTCTTAGTTGTGCCATGTAGGCGTCTTAGGTGCGTCTCCAGGGACGACTTGGTTGCGCCATGTAGGCGTCTTACGTGCGCCATGTAGGCGTCTTAGGTGCATCTCGAGGGACGACTTGGTTGCGCCATGTAGGCGTCTTACGTGCGCCATGTAGGCGTCTTAGGTGCGTCTCGAGGGACGACTTGGTTGCGCCATGTAGGCGTCTTACGTGCGCCATGTAGGCGTCTTAGTTGCGCCATGTAGGCGTCTTAGGTGCGTCTCGAGGGACGACTTGGTTGCGCCATGTCGGCGTCTTACGTGCGCCATATGGGCGCCTTAGTTCCGCCATGTAGGCGACTTAGGTGCGTCTCGAGGGACGACTTGGTCGCGCCATGTAGGCGTCTTACATGCGCCATGTAGGCGTCTTATTATCCTCGTTCCCGTTTGTGTTTTGGCTGAGACTTAAAATTTTCGGTGGAGCGTGTTTTCTTGAGGGTTTCCTTACTGTTACTAGCCCCCCCGAGTTTTTGGGTTATAAACTTTGCTTTTGATAACCGGAAAACTTGTGTATAAATGGATCTTGGAAAGGAAATTTTGAACTTTATTATGCTTGCGAAAAAAGTTGAAATCTTAAAACATTGGCTCATAGGCCTTATTGAAATAAAAGTAAAACGGGAAGGTTGCTAGCTACTGGTAGTACTGCCTCAAGTGTTCCGCATTCCATGGGTGGCGGATCGGAGTTCCGTCCGTGTGTTCAATGTAGTATGTCTCGTCGTGAATGACTTTGCGGACTCTATAGGGGCCTTCCCAGTTCGGGCCCAGGACGCCGGCGCCTTGGACTTGAGTATTCTGAAACACTCGCCTGAGTACGAGGCTTCCGACGGCAAAGGTTCGCCTTTTGATCGTGGAGTTGTAGTATTTTTCAACCTTGCGTTTCTGTGCAGCGAGGCGGTTGAATGCTTCTGACCTCTTTTCATCGATCAAATCCAACTCAAGGCGCATTGCTTCGTCGTTGTTTGCCTCGTCGAATGTACTGACTCGGAATGTAGGGATCTCGGTCTCGATCGGAACCACGGCTTCGATCCCATATGCGAGGGAGAACGGTGTTTGGCCGGTGGCGTTTCGCGCGGTCGTCCGGTAAGCCTATAGGACGAATGGTAGCTCTTCGGCCCAAGCGTCTTTTCTGTCTTCGAGCTTCTTTTTAAGATTGCTCTTGATAGTCTCGTTGACTGCTTCGACCTGGCCGTTGGCCTGAGGATGACGCGGCAAGGAGAATGTCTTGCTGATTTTGAGTTGATCGCAGATATCTCTTACTCGCGCATTATCGAATTGTGCGCCATTGTAGGTCACAACCGAGGCGGGGATACCGTGCCTGCATATGATGCTTTTCCAGATGAAGTTTGTCGTATTTGCTTTAGTTATTCTGGCGAGCGGCTCGGCCTCTACCCACTTAGTGAAGTAGTCTATGGTAATTATGGCGTACTCATATTGCCTTGGTGCTCTAGGGAGCTTGCCAATGATGTCCACCACCACTTAGCAAAGGGATGCGGGACGACGATGCTGCTTAATGGGGTCGGCGGCTGTCGCGGGATTTCTGAGAAGCGTTGGCACTTGTCGCAGCGCCTTGCCCAATCACAGGCATCTCTCTTCATGGTAGGCCATAAATAGCCTTGCTTAAGTGCTTTGAGCGCGAGGGAAATTCCAACGGCGTGGTTCCCATAAATGCCCTCGTGTATTTCACGGAGGACCTTGGTCGACTCAACGCTATTGAGGCATCGGAGCAGCGGCATTGAGTAACCGCGCTTATAGAGTATGTCATCTCGAAGCGTGTACTTGGATGCTAAGACTCTCAGCTTATCGGCTTCTTTTCGGTCTTTGGGAAGTTCCCCTCTTCGCAGAAACTCGATAATTGGGTCCATCCAAGTAGGCTGAGACGCAACTTCTACGGTCACAATTTCATCTCAGGAGACGGATGGCCGGGGGAAAAATTTGATGGGTACGGTTCCCAACCCATATTCGTCGATGCCAGATCCAAGGCGAGCAAGTGCGTCAGCCTCTGAATTTTGTTCTCTCGGGATTTGGTGAATCTCGAACCAAGAGAAGGCATCGAGTTTGGAGTTTGTCATAGCTAGATATGCAACCATATTAGGTTCCTTAGCAGTGTAATCTCCTTTAACCTGGTTCACGATCAACTGCGAGTCGCAGTGTATTCGTAGGTTTTGTGAGCCGATCTTTTGCGCTAGCTCTATCCCCACAATGAGAGCTTCATATTCGGCCTCATTATTAGAGGCTTGGAAGCCGTAGTGAAGGGCATATCGCAACTTTTCCCCGTCGGGGTTAGTTAGAATTATTCCGGCGCCAGTCCCCCGGGCATTAGATGCTCCGTCTACGTACAACTCCCAAATAGGACCGTTGGGTCGACCTTTCTTTTCCGAGTCATTTCGTTATCGGTCAAGTCATTTTTCGCTCTTCCCATATTGGGAGCATAGGAGAATTTTGCCACAAAGTCGGCTAAGGCTTGACCCTTTATAGCCGCTCTTGGGTGGAACTCAATCCCGTACTCGCTCAATTCTTGGGACCAGATCGCCATGCGAGTCTATGTTCCCTTTTGAATAGCCTTACCGATCGGGTGCTCAGTTCGTACCACGATTGGGTGAGCTTGGAAATACGGACGTAGCTTTTTAGCTGCCGTTACGAGAGCCAGAGAAAGTTTCTCTATCTCGGTGTAGCGTGTTTCCGCATCGAGTAAGGCTTTGCTCACGTAGTAGACCGGCCATTGGACCATGTCTTCTTCGCGAACAAGAACATCACTTACGGATCTTTCAGAGACAGCGAGATAACGTACAACATCTCGCCCTCCTTTGGTTTGGAGAGGAATGGAGGGGACCCGAAGTAAGCCTTCATTTCCTGGAAGGCTTTTTCACATTCGTCCGTCCACTCAAAGTCGTCCGTCTTCTTTAGAGCTTTGAAGAATGGTTGACACTTGTCGGTCATGGAGACTTCATCTTGCCTTGATTTTTTCGAGATTCGCCTCTATCCCTCGTCGGCTGACGATGTATCCGACGAATTTCCCGGACTCAACCCCAAAACGCACTTATTGGGATTGAGTTTCATTTTATATCGGCGGAGGATTGTGAACATCTCCCTTAGGTCGTGTACGTGATTAGTTTCCAGTAGGATTTTAACGAGCATGTCGTCCACGTACACTTCCATGGTCTTGCCGATTTGATTGGCGAAGATCCGATTAACCAAGTGTTGGTACGTTGCTCCCGCATTCTTAAGGCCGAAAGGCATGACCTTATAGCAGTAGAGCCCACGATTGGTGACAAAGGTTGTCTTAATTTGATCGGGCTCGTGCATTCGAATTTGGTTGTAGCCCGAATAGGCGTCCATGAAGCTGAGAAGTTCATGGCCAGCCGTGGCGTCGACCAGTTGTTCGATACGCGGGAGTGGAAAGCAGTCTTTAGGGCAGGCTTTGTTAAGATCTTTGTAATCTATACAAATTCGCCACTTGCCATTAGGTTTTTTCACCATTACCACGTTGGTGGCCCACTTGGGGTACCTAGCCTCTCGGATGAAGTTTGCGGTGAGAAGTTTCTCGACCTCTTCAGTTATGGCCAGGTATCATTCGGGATTGAACGTCCGTCTAGCCTGCACCTTTTTGGCAACCCTTGGGTCGTCGTTTAATCGGTGTACTATTATCTCGGGATCAATTCCGGGCATGTCTGCATGAGTCCATGCGAAAACATCCTTGAATTCCCGGAGGAAGGCAACGAGCTGAGTTTTTATGGGGAGTGGAAGCCGGGTACCGATCTTTATGACCTGATCAGGCTTAGATTCGTCTAGCACGACTAGCACAAGATCATCAGAGGTTTCCACCTTAAGTCTTTCGACTTCATCCCGAGGGTCAAGTTCTCCGAACTTCCTTGCGTCCCTCAGGTCGCATGGGTAATCGTCTTCCAGTTGGAAGATTGTGTTGACCATTTTCCCCGCGGATTTGCCATCAACTCCTTGCACGTAGCATATTCTGGTCTGGGATTGGTCTCCGACCATGATGCCAATTCCCTCCTCGGTTGGAAATTTCACCAGTAGGTGGTACGTGGAGTGATAGCCCTTAGCCGGTTCAGCGTGGGTGGCCCGATGATTAAGTTATAGGGCGACTCCTGATCAACCACTAGGAATGGGACCATGTGAACGACTTCAATGCCTCCGGGGGTCCCGAATGTGACCGGTAGATCAATGATGCCTTCGGTCATGACCCTTTCCCCGGTGAACCCAAACAAGGGTGTTTGGGTCGGATTCGGGCGTAGCCCCCCGACCTTCATGCGCTCTAGGGTGGACTTGAAAATTATGTAGGCAGCACTGCCGTTGTGGATGAGAACCCTTTTCACCAAGTTATTGGCCACTTGGGCTTTGAGCACAATCGCGTCATTGTGTGGATGCACAACTCACTTGGCTTCTTCATTGGTGAAATACATCGTCTCGTGGGGCACGGACGGAGGTTCTTCATATGTAAAGTTGACATGCATGGCAGCGTCTTCCTGAGCCACGCCCCTAAGGAATTTCTTCCGTTGTCAGGCTGAATCTCCATCTTGCGGACCTCCCAGTATGGTGGTCACAACGTGGAGTTGCGGATTGGCGTTGGCAGTAGTCGCGGTTTGGTCGACATAAGCGGCTGTTCCTCCTCCCTTGCCAGACTATGGTCTGCTCGTGGTGGGCCCCTAACACGAACTCTTTCAGCTCACCCCGTTGGATCAAACCTCGATTTGCCTAAGGTTGTATCATTCGGAGGTCAAGTGACCGTATTCCCGATGGAACTCACAATATCTAGATCGATCGCGAGTCGCGGGATCTTTTTTCATTGGAGCCGGGGGTGTGAACTTGTCACGTGCCAAGGCCAGGATCCGTTCTGGCGTCGTGTTCAATGGTGTGAACGACGAATACCCTTTGAAGTTTTCCGCAAGTCGCGGCTTCTGGGGTGCAGGGGGCTAGTTATTGGAAACCTGATTCCCCTTATTTTGTCTTTTACGAGATTCTCCTTGCTCGTGGCTAGGTTCTTCTCGACGACGAGAGCTTTGATTGTTGCTCTTGCGGCCGTCGAGGTAATCTTCGACTCCCATGAAGGTCTTAGCTCGAGTCATCAACTCGGCCATGGTAGAAGGGACACGGCCAATGACTGACTTGAGGAAGTCACTTGTGCGCAAGCCCTCGATGATAGCGGCAATTGCGTCACCGTCGTCAAAGCGGTAGACCTGGTTTGACTCTTCAGTGAATCTGGCGAGGTACCGCCTAAGAGACTCGTCATTCTCTTGCCTGATTGACCACAGGTACATCTTGGTCTTCTTTTGGACCATAGATGTGGCAAACCGTGCTAGGAACATGTCATTCAGGTCTTTAAACGAGTGGATGCTTCCCGGCCTTAAGTTCTTGAACCACTCGAAACCGGGTCCGGCGAGGGTAAGACTAAAAGCTTGGCACATGGCGCCAGGAGAGACACCCTGCATCGTCATCCAGGTTTCATAGTGCTGGATGTGGTAAGCAAGATCTACTTTTCCATCATAGGGAGCGAGGTTCGGGAGTTTGGAATTCCCCGTACAAACCTCAGCCAATATCTGAGCCGTGAAAGGCGAGGAATTCTCCTCAATGACTCCATAGGCGCTTCCGCCTATTCCGTATTCCTGGAGATCTCGTATCTCATTTAGAAGATAGTGGATCATAGTGAACACATCGAGACCGGTTGTCGGAGTAACTCCCTGTTCGGGAGGAGTCACCTGCCGCCTTTCATTAGATCCTTGACCTGTGCGGCGGTTCCCGTTGGTTAGGGCTGCTGGCGGGATGTTGGGTCTGGAGCTTAGTCGCTCTCTCAGATCATTGCCATGTCCGATGAGTTGGGTAGTGAGATGGTCCCTGAGGTCAGGGCTTGTCGTACGGAGGCGCAGGCTTCGTCTACGACGGTGCGTCACCTGTCCTGGGTAAGGGGTTCGAAGGACCGGCTTCAAACACGGCGGGGAGTTATTTTTTGGTCCCAGTGACATTACCGGGGTTGTTAACGCCCTCAGAACGTACGGGTGGCTGACTACTCATCTTTTCTCAAGTCCGAGAAAGTCGAGTTTTCTAGAGAAAAGAAGAAGATGGATAGAAGGGATTTCGGGCTGAACAGGTCGGGAAGTCCCCTCCTTCTAGCGCCAAAATGTTGTTGCACGAAAATGAACAACGATTATATACCTCGGGCAGTTCGATCCAAGGCCGGACCAAGTGATCGCACCCGGGCCAAAAGTGTGAACTCGAAAGTCTTGAGCTAGGCTTTCTCTGATCAACCCATCTCTCGGAAGAGGGAAGGGGTGAGGAGGTGGAGTGACCGTGCCTTTGTGTTTTAGGCTGCCTACGTACCCGTGTGTGGGATTAGGTCAGAACGTAGTTCAGGACGTGTGAGATGCAGTATGAGGTGCGGAGCCTGTGAGAGAGGCGTGCTCGACGAAGGAGACGGAGCGCGGAGGAGTCCTCGGCGACATCTCAGAACTTCAGAGGCCACGGGCGCGTCTAGCGTGTTAGACGCGTAAGGGATTCTCAGCGGAGAACCCTAAGAGCGTGCCTGGGCACTAGGGGGGTTCGATCAGAGGGAGCGACGTCCGGGAGTCCCCTAGAGTGCTACAGAACCTCTGAGAACGAGAGAGACTTGTAGGAGTGCTTCAGGCCAAAGATGGCATCAAGAGAAGCACATGAGAGCGAGAATTCGAGCGTATCGATAGGAATGAATGGGATGCTCAGTGAGAGGAGGTATTTATAGGCTTTTGAGGGCCCTACGAGGGTCCTTTGTCGCCCATGTGGGACTAGGGGTGCGCAGCCTTCGCGCGGCGCGCGGCGCAGGGCACGCGTGCGCGCGGTGCACGACTCGCGGCGCACGGGATACGCCGTTTTGCGCGCGGTGCGACCCTAGCCAGGCGCGGCGTGCGGCGCACTGGACGCGGCGCGCGTCTGGCTGCTTCTTCGCGGGCCTTCGCGGCCTTTGTTATGGGGCCCGTTGGACCGTTTGGGGTTCGAATATTGCGCGTGCAACACGAAAATATCTATTCGATGAGTGTGGTTTGATTCGAGGAGCTCGAATCTGTTGGAATCGATCTAGGGTTTAAGAAAATAATTAACGCTTCGGGAAGCGGCGGAATTTTAAAAAATTTCTTTTACAAGTAAAAACGGTTTTTACTAACCTAGACAAGTGCAAGTACATGTAATTAAAAACTAATATGAGCTAAGAAGTTTACTAACCTTTCTTGAAGCTTGAACTTTGAAGAAGCTTTTGGAAAGTTTGCAATGCTCGTCTCCCCTCGCAGCACGTCTCTCTTTCTTTCCTCGGCACCTCGAGCAACAACGAAAGTTTCTATCACTATATCACTCGAAATAAAGGAATTAGTGAGTGGGCACTTTTAAACACTACGACTTAAGAACGAGTCTTGAAGTCGCAGAGCTAAACACTAGGTCGAGTGAGGACCTAGGTGCCAAAACAAGAAAAATCGAAAATAAACTAGAGAGAGAAGAGGGGCGGCAACCACAAGTTCTAGAGAGAGAAGCTCTCAATCTCTAACTTATGTGGAATGAGAAAAATGAGAGGAATGAGGCTCCTATTTATAGGAGAGGTCTTACCTTCAATAAGGTAGTTTCCTCTTCTATAGAATATCACATATTCATGAGCCAATTTCCTCTTTTCCTCTATGACATACTCGGCCAAGGTAGGCTTCATTAAGCCTTGGATTTGTTTCCTTTTTTGTTCCTTGCCTTGCTTCTTTCTCAACTTGGGCGCCTACCTCATTTCCCTTAGAGGAAATTTGTTTCCTCTTTTTCTTTTGGCAAGTATCTTCATACATTTATGCACAAAATATTCTCTCTATCTCTTGGATATGTTGGGCGCCTATCTCATTAAAGGAAGGCCTTCTAGAAGCTTTTCCACTTGTTCATGACAACATGAAAAAGGCCCATTAAGAATTTTCAATAAAATTCTTATGAAATGAAATTAATCCACAAAGCCCAATGATCAAGTCATGGCCGAGTGACATTAAGTCATCAAATGAACTTGTCAAAAAAATTTATTGACATTCATTTCATCATATGTCTCAAAAGACAAAAATACCCTTTTGACAATTTTCGTTCTTGTTTTGACTTAGCTTCCAGTTTAACTATTCATATCGATGTGATTCGTGACAGTGACCTCATGGACCCAAATGAACAAAGCTTGAGCTAAACACTTGGACTCAAAAGTTCACAAACCTTTTCCAAGTTTAGCTTAATGCCAACTGACTCCACTAAAGAGCTGACACTGAAAATCTCTCGGTTCAAATGAATTTATTTTCTACTCAAGAATTCACCTAATTATAATGAGCGGATCCACTGAATATTACCATTTTACCCTTCTAGCTGTTATTTCCTCAACTCCTTTGTCGCTTGTGAATAAGTTAGAAACAATGTATTGACGAGGAGCTAACAAGTCACATTGTTTCATCCAAAAGAGTCAGGACTCAATTTGGACACTGGCCAGTTCATTTATTCACACTCCAAGGAACAAAGCATGAGGTGACATACATTGCATTTCAGCAATCTTGTACATGAATTCCATATCTATGAGAACTTCACAAAGTTACTCATGACATTCTCACAACTTAGTACTTCACCAATAGGCCCTGTTCGGAATCACATAGTGAGTCCGAACTCTGACTTTCTCAAATGAGAATACTAAGCTGTGAAATGGCATGTCTCATTTCAGGATTAAGGTAGGCATGATGTAATTCATACGTAGTGACTTCGAGACATAAGAGGTTAAATGGTTTGTTCTTATCTTGTCTCTAGAAGTGCACTGGTCAATTCAGTACCTTCGGAAGATACCTAGAAGAACTATAGAGTCTCCAACTCTCAATGCCTCATAACCAGACATCATAGATTCTTCTAACAATCATACTGAGGTCAATAGTCCTTTGACCCTTAGATTACGAATATATCGTTTTAAGCAAACTACGAAGAGTTTGTTCATGCAAATCTACATTTGTCTCTTTGTAAGTTGTTAAGTTTGTTTATGGACTAAACGACAAAGGTTTTATCATAAAGCTTCAAACAAAGAAAGAATGAATGAACGTTTCAACTTTATTATTAAATGAATAGGCAATTACAAGCAAGAGTCTTCATGAGACTTTATTACATCAAATGTACACAAATAGACACTACTACTCTTCTTGTGGGCACCATTGACAACAAACTCCCACTTGACTCAAAGAAGATGTGAGTAGTCCTACACCCCTAATCCCTCTCGAATTTGGTCGAAGACCATGTTCTCTAGGGCCTTGGTGAATGGATCTGCCAGAGATCTACTTCACCTCCACGTCTCCGCGTTGCGCGATCTCTCGAATCATATGGTATTTCCTCTCAATATGTTTGGAGCGCTTATGGCTTCTAGGTTCCTTTGAGTTAGCGACAGCCCCACTATTATCACAATAAAGGGTCATGGGCTCGTCGACGTTTGGAACAACTTCCAAATACTTAAGGAATTTTCTAAGCCATACAGCCTCTTTGGATGCTTCACAAGCAGCCATATATTCTGCTTCCATTGTGGAGTCAGCAATACAAGATTGCTTAATACTTCTCCACACAACAGCTCCACCATTAAGGATGAACACAGATCCCGAAGTGGATTTCCTGGAATCCTTATCCGCTTGAAAATCGGAGTCGGTATATCCCGTCATAGTCAGGTCAGTACCTGAGTATGTAAGCATCAAGTTCCTAGTTCTTCGAAGGTACTTAAGAACATGCTTAACAGCAATCCAGTGCTCGGGTCTAGGGTTGGATTGGAAACGGCTAACTACGCCAACGGTGAAACAGATGTCAGGTCTAGTGCAAAGCATAGCATACATGAGGCTTCCTACGGAAGAGGCGTAAGGAATTTTCCTCATGTCTTCAGTCTCTTGTGCAGTCTTGGGAGACTGGTCCTTAGAGAGTGAAACTCCATGCCTAAAGGGTGTTTGACCCTTCTTGGAGTCTTGCATCGAGAAGCGATCCATCACCTTATCAATATAAGATGCTTGAGAGAGTGACAGGGTCCGGTTTTTCCTATCTCGAAAGATTTGGATTCCCAGAATGTACGCGGCTTCTCCTAGATCCTTCATATCGAATTGCTTTGCCAGCCAGACCTTAACCTCAGATAACTTACCCACGTCATTACCAATGAGTAGTATATAATCGACATATAGTACCAGAAACACAACTTTGCCTTCATGTATCAACTTGTAAATACGAGGCTCATCTATTGACTATTCAAAGCCGAAGCTTTTCATAGTTTTATCGAATCTGATATTCCATGACCTAGATGCTTGCTTTAATCCATAAATGGACTTAAGCAACTCATAAACCTTGGTCTCTTGACCTTCTTCCACGAAACCGTCTGGTTGAGCCACGTAAATGCACTCGTCAAGATTGCCATTCAGAAAGGCTGTCTTGACATCCATTTGCCAGATCTCATAGTCGAGAGTTGTGGCTATGGATAGGAGTATACGGATGGATTTAAGCATCGCGACTGGCGAGAAGGTTTCTTCATAGTCAATCCCTTCTTGTTGGGTATAACCCTTTGCCACAAGTCGTGCTTTGAACGTCTCGACGTTCCCATCAGGACCCTTTTTCTTCTTGTATATCCACTTACACCCTACGGGTTTAATCCCTTCAGGAAGGTCTACAAGTTTCCAGACATTGTTGACATACATCGAGTGCATTTCAACTTTCATGGCGTCAAGCCAAAGGTTTGATTCAGAACAAGCCATCGCTTGGCTATAGGAAACAGGATCATCCATGTCAGAGACGGCTACAAGAGAGTCTCCATAAGACATGTACCTGTCAGGCTTTTGAGTAGCCCTCCCACTACGTCGAAGTACTACTTGACGAGATTCTGATGAGTTAGGTTGTGTTTCAGTTGAGGTAAGAACAGTTCTTACAGATGAGGTAGAAGCTTCCTCCCCCAACTTTTCTTCAAGCACAATTTTGCTTCTAGGTTTTGCATCCTTCATAAAGTCCTCCTCAAGGAAACGAGCATTCGTGCTAACGAAAGTCTTATCGTCCTCGGGACTATAGAAAGTAAAACCTTTGGTTTCCTTTGGATATCCCACAAACAGGCACAATTCTGACCTACTAGCCAACTTGCTAGTCTTTTGCCTCAGCACGTGTGCAGGGCAACCTCAAATTCGGATGTGGCCCAAACTTACTTTACGGCCAGTCCATCTTTCATAAGGAGTACCAGGAACCGTCTTAGACGGAACTTGGTTCAGAATGTAAGCGGCTGTTTCAAGGGAATATCCCCAAAAGGAAGGAGGGAGTGATGAGTAACTCATCATTGATCTAACCATCTCCATAAGAGTTCGGTTCCTTCTCTCCGACACTCCGTTTTGTTGAGGTGTGCCAGGTGCGGTGAGCTGAGAAGCGATACCTTCTTCTTTAAGAAATTCATCGAACTCTCCAGACATATACTCACCACCTCGATCAGAACGAAGTGTTTTGATCACTTTGCCAGTTTGCTTTTCCACTAAAGCCCTAAAGACCTTAAATACGTTAAAGGTCTCGGATTTGTGTTTGAGCAAATAGACAAAACCATATCGCGAGTAATCATCGGTGAAGGTAACGAAGTATTCGTATCCTCCACGTGCCTGTTGACTGAGCGGACCACATACATCAGAATGTACTAGCTCCAGCAACTCAGTGGCTCTTCGACCCTTATCAGAGAAAGGTCGCTTAGTCATTTTTCCTTCTATGCAGGATTCACAAGTAGGTAGTGAACCTATTGCAGAGGCTTGGAGTGGACCGTCCCTTACAAGTCTCTTAATCCTATCTAGACTGATATGACGAAGTCTTAAGTGCCATAGGTGTATTGATTTTGTTAGATCGGAGGACTCAGAAAGTTTGATCCTCTTTGGCTCCCTAATTAGATCATTATCTATTTCAGTGTCTAAAAGAGAAGGTTGAGTGGGATAGATGTAGAAAAGAGCATTCTTCATACATGCATCAGTGACAAAAGAATTATCAGGAAACGAAATACGAATTCCATTCTTAATGAACTTTAAACAATAATCTTGCTCAAGAAGACGAGCAACGGATATTAAGTTCTTCCCAAAGGTAGGAACAAAATAAACATTATTCAAGTTTAAAGTGCGGTCTTCAAAAGACAGCGTCACGGATCCCACAGCCTTCGCAGACACCAGGCTCCCATCACCCCATTTGAAACAGAACTCGCCTTCCTCTAAGCTTTTGGTTTTCTTGAAACCATTCAAGGAACAACAAATATGGTTAGTAGCAGCGGAGTCAAGAATCCACGTTGATACATTATCAGCTACTAAGCATGCTTCGGTAACTAGTACAATACTATGTTCCTTTGCTTTGAGATAGGCAGGACAGTTCTTTTTATCGGCCTTGTGAGGTCTCTTCTTAGTTCTAGAGGCGGAGGCTTTTTGCTCAGTAGCATGTGCCTCTCCTTGATTCCTCTTTCTCTTAGTGAGACCTATAGAAGTGTGAAATTCCTTCATAAGCTTGATAACAGTGTACTCTAGCTTGTTAACGGAGTAGTTCATCTTGGAGGTATCAAGAGATGCGGGGAGAGTTTCTAAGATCACATCTATGACATTCTTCCCATCAATCTCAGATCCTAGGATTTCCATTTTACTCAGATGACTAATGATCAATATCATAAAGTCTCCAACAGGAGTCCTAGCCTTCATGCGACAGTTCATAAATTGTCGGACTGCTTTTTACCTTGCTTGACGCCTTTGCCCTCCAAACATCTCATGGAGATTGGTGAGCATGTCGGCAGAAGTCTCGATGTCACGATGTTCTTGTTGCAACACATTGTTCATTGATGCTAAGATATAGCACCTCACAATCTCATCGGAGTAGAGCCAGACCGCCAATGCGTCTTTGTCCTCTTAAGTTGAATCATTATTCGTCAGAGGAGGACACGGGGTGGTGAGTACCCTTTTGTGCTTGGTAAGGATTATGTCGAGGTTATGTTTCGAATCTACGCAGTTTCTGTTTTCGAGTTTGTTCGAGGAAAGGATGAAAGAGAGAGAGTTGGGAGACATATTGCCTATAAAAGTTGAAACAAGTTTATGATTAGTCTTTGGTTTAGGATTTAAGTTTTATTAAGACTTTTATAAAATCCAAAGGTGTTATAAACCAAACGATAATTTACTCCCTCAAGAGAAGGCCGCAAAAAATCTCCATTTATAAGTAAATGACACATCATTAATGCTAAGCCAAGATGTCAATACATCTATTTTGACTAGCCACCTTTTAAATTGGTTTGATCACTCACATCCTTTCGCAGGGCCTCGAGGGAGGATTACTAGGGATTGAGTCTAAGTGTGTAACCAACCACTTAGTCCAAAAGGTCAACTTTGAAAAACAATCCCCCAAGGGGAGGCCTTGCCATCATCGTCTCACTCTTGGACGTAGCTCATTGAGCAATGATCGAAGCAATAACGCCTTGGAGTACTCCCATTTAAGTGAGGGTCGCAAGAGCGGCTCTTAGTCCCACGTTAATTGCTTCTTTCATTAGTGTTGGGGATCGTGGGTTACAAACAACAAGTATAACCCTCCCACTTAGTTTTTGGAGTTGGTTCATCGACTCTTATAAGTCCGGAAACAAATTTCCTAGTTAGAGAGCGACAGAGCGGACAACTAGAAGAGAATCCTAGATCGACATGTTCAGAGCAGTATTAGTGCATAAAGGCACAAGGTACATACTCGATCTTTTCCTATTTTCTATTTCAGGAAAGTGCATGAGGGAAGTGTGAACTTCAACTCATTCGAACACTTGAAAGTTTGAGATTACACATCTTTTTATTTTTCGGCTCGTCTACAAAGAGACCTCCCACTCAAATTTTCAAGAGCATATAGATTTTGAACATATGTGATATATATATAGTTTTGAAAACATTTTGAAAACTTATTTGATTTGGATGACGTCAAAATATTTTCAAGTTTGAAAGTGAAAACGGTTTTTCAATATTCAAACTAGTTTTGTAAAAACTTAATTTCAAGTAAACTTTCACAAATCAAAACATTTTAATCTTACACATCATGTTTATAATCATATGAAAAACATTTTTGCTCAAGAAAATTTTCTCATTAGAGTTCTATAACTCATGGTAGTGGGGTTTGAAAATCCGGATTTCAAAAAAACTGGAGTTTCAGTACAGCCGCGCACCTTGGAGTAAAATCGTTATATCTGGCGGCTCCGATGTCCTTTTGAGCCGAAACCGGTGGCATTGGACAGAGGACAGACAGAGCTTTAATTTGATTTAAGAATTATCAAATTTATATTTCTGAGCAGAGAGTTATGCCACTTTTAATGCGGGTTTACTCCAGCTCGAAGAAAAAGAAATAATTAAAGCTTGGTCCCTTTTAGGTGCGAAAAAGAATCGAGTGTAACGGAACGTTTTATGAAGGTTGTTAAAGCTTTTATTTGTGTTTTATTAGCAAGGTAATAACAAGGCATAAAAGAAATAACAACAAGCATAAAACGATTCAAGTAAAAAATAAGAAACTAGTAAGATAAGAAAACTAGTCACAAAATTTTACTCGAAATTTCTCAAACCGTTAAAACACGTTTTTCAATATAAAAAAATAAAAACTTTTAGAACTGATTCTAATGTGTTTTAATATCATCCCAAACTCATAGAAAATCAACATGATTTTTAATTTAAAGGCAAGAGCAATAAATTAAAAAAAAAAATCTAAGATAACAATTCTAACTTGTCACAAAATTAGTAAACTTTCGAAAACGATTTTCAAGCTCATATTTTTAAATACATGTACATGCATATCTTTGACCATAGCTTTGATACCATTTAGTGGAATCGATCTAGGGTTTAAGAAAATAATTAACGCTTCGGGAAGCGGCAGAATTTTAAAAAATTTCTTTTACAAGTAAAAACGGTTTTTACTAACCTAGACAAGTGCAAGTACATGTAATTAAAAACTAATATGAACTAAGAAGTTTACTAACCTTTTGAAAATTTTGCAACGCTCGTTTCCCCTCGCAGCACATCTCTCTTTCTTTCCTCGGCACCTCGAGCAACCACGAAAGTTTCTATCACTAAATTACTCGAAATAAAGGAATTAGTGAGTGGGCACTTTTAAACACTACGACTTAAGAACGAGTCTTGAAGTCGCAGAGCTAAACACTAGGTCGAGTGAGGACCTAGGTGCCAAAACAAGAAAAATCGAAAATAAACTAGAGAGAGAGAAGAGGGGCGGCAACCACAAGTTCTAGAGAGAGAAGCTCTCAATCTCTAACTTATGTGGAATGAGAAAAATGAGAGGAATGAGGCTCCTATTTATATGAGAGGTCTTACCTTCAATAAGGTAGTTTCCTCTTCTATAGAATATCACATATTCATGAGCCAATTTCCTCTTTTCCTCTATGACATACTCGGCCAAGGTAGGCTTCATTAAGCCTTGGATTTGTTTCCTTTTTTGTTCCTTGCCTTGCTTCTTTCTCAACTTGGGCGCCTACCTCATTTCCCTTAGAGGAAATTTGTTTCCTCTTTTTCTTTTGGCAAGTATCTTCATACATTTATGCACAAAATATTCTCTCTTTCTCTTGGGTACGTTGGGCGCCTATCTAATTCAAGGAAGGCCTTCTAGAAGCTTTTCCACTTGTTCATGACAACATGAAAAAGGCCCATTAAGAATTTTCAATAAAATTCTTATGAAATGAAATTAATCCACAAGGCCCAATGATCAAGTCATGGCCGAGTGACATTAAGTCATCAAATGAACTTGTTAAAAAAATTTATTGACATTCATTTCATCATATGTCTCAAAAGACAAAAATACCATTTTGACAATTTTCGTTCTTGTTTTGACTTAGCTTCCAGTTTAACTATTCCTATCGATGTGATTCGTGACAGTGACCTCATTGACCCAAATGAACAAAGCTTGAGCTAAACACTTGGACTCAAAAGTTCACAAACCTTTTCCAAGTTTAGCTTAATGCCAACTGACTCCACTAAAGAGCTGACACTGAAAATCTCTCGGTTCAAATGAATTTATTTTCTACTCAAGAATTCACCTAATTATAATGAGCGGATCCACTGAATATTATCTATGTTACCCTTCATGAATGTCATCAGCTAGTCGGGATTTACTAAATTACCATTTTACCCTTCTAGCTGTTATTTCCTCAACTCCTTTGTCGCTTGTGAATAAGTTAGAAACAATGTATTGACAAGGAGCTAACAAGTCACATTGTTTCATCCAAAAGAGTCAGGACTCAATTTGGACACTGGCCAGTTCATTTATTCACACTCCAAGGAACAAAGCATGAGGTGATATACATTGCATTTCAGCAATCTTGTATATGAATTCCATATCTATGAGAACTTCACAAAGTTACTCATGACATTCTCACAACTTAGTACTTCACCAATAGGCCCTGTTCGGAATCACATAGTGAGTCCGAACTCTGACTTTCTCAAATGAGAATACTAAGCTGTGAAATGGCATGTCTCATTTCAGGATTAAGGTAGGCATGATGCAATTCATACGTAGTGACTTCGAGACATAAGAGGTTAAATGGTTTATTCTTATCTTGTCTCTAGAAGTGCACTGGTCAATTCAGTACCTTCGGAAGATACCTAGAAGAACTATAGAGTCTCCAACTCGCAATGCCTCATAACCAGACATCATAGATTCTTCTAACAATCATACTGAGGTCAATAGTCCTTTGACCCTTAGATTGCGAATATATCGTTTTAAGCAAACTACGAAGAGTTTGTTCATGCAAATCTATATTTGTCTCTTTGTAAGTTGTTAAGTTTGTTTATGGACTAAAAGACTAAGGTTTTATCATAAAGCTTCAAACAAAGAAAGAATGAATGAACGTTTCAACTTTATTATTAAATGAATAGGCAATTACAAGCAAGAGTCTTCATGAGACTTTATTACATCAAATGTACACAAATAGACACTACTACTCTTCTTGTGGGCACCATTGACAACAGACTCGAGGAGCGATGCTCAACCTGAGGAGACCGACCCGGGGCTCGACTCGAGAAGAATATCTCGTGGTTCCTTCCGAGGAACGAAACTCGACTTGAGGAGAACGACTCGACTTAAGAAGTGAAGCTCGACTTGAGGAGAACGACTTGACTCGAGGAGCGAAGCTCGACTCGAAGGATCGAGAGTCTCGGCGTGATAGTTTGCCGGCGACTCGTGAGGGAAGGCTTGCCGCTCTTCAGGACCTCCGGCCTGACCATCGGCTCTTTGATCGGCGTGTCTTCTTGGCGTTTCGGGTTTTCCGAAAACGACCGACAATATATATTACATCAAATGTACATAAATAGAGACTACAACTCTTCTTGTGGACACCATTGACAACAGTTTACAACCCTAATTTCGTCATACTAGGCCCATTGACATGTAACAGGCCCATAAGACTTGTTTTAAGCAAAATAACTATCTAATAAAAGTTCCAACCCAATTCCAACACAAATAGGTTTTGAACTACATGTTTATGTCCTAAAACATAAAATAAAACATAGTCTTAATACTCAATAATTAAAATGACATTTTAATCAAGGCTAGCCTAAATAACATTCATAAGTGGTATATCTTGGCCTCCTTAAATTCATTCTTTCTCCATATTATCTCTACTTCATCTTGTAGCTTCACGATCAGGTTGCTCAGCTCCTCCTTGAACTTCTTGGCGCGAGCTCTTGTCATAGGTCCTAATGGCACGTGGTATTTTGCGTGTGGTTCCTTGCTAAACATGTCATCATCACCAACTTTCTAGATATTGGGTCAAACATTCTAATTTGCGCGAGCTCTTATTTCTAGTATTTAGTTATTATTTGGGTCTAATACGATAGATTTTGCGTCCTAAGCTCTTATTTGGCAGACGATGTTCTAAATTTAAGGTCCAAAGTTCTAGTTTAGGCGTTTTGAGTTTTGGTTTGGCGGTCCTAAGTTGTTATTAGGTGTCCATAATCCAAGGTTTTGCGTCGAATGTTCTAAATTTTATGTCTGTACTAATTATACGGAGTCCTTTTTTCTAGATTTGGAGTCCAAAATTCTTATTACGTGTCCAAAATTCTAGATTGGTGATCCTAAGTTCTAATTTGGTGTCCTAATTTCTTATCAAGGGTCAAAAGTTATAGATTTGGCGTCCTTACTTCTTATTAGTATCAAAATTTCTAGAGTTTAGGTCCGAGGTTCATGATTTGGGGTCCAAAGTTCTAGATTTACGATTTGAAGTCCTTATTTAGAGTTCAATTCTTATTTGCGGGACAATGCCCTAGATTTAGGGTCTAAGTTTCTAGTTTATTGGTCTTGAGTTTAAATATTTGCAGCCCTAGCATCTTTTTTGGTTTTCAAAGTTGTATATTCGTGTCAGAGACGCTAGATTTTGGGTCCTAAGTTCTTATTTAATGTTAAAGGTTACAGAGCTTAGGACCTAAGTTCTACTTTGAGGTCCAAAGTTCTAGATTTGAAATCTTAGGTTCTTATTACGTGTCCAAACTTTTAAGTTTATGGTCCAAAGTTCTAGATTTAGGTCCAAGGTTCAAAATTTTAATTTCAAATATGTTAAGATTTCTTATTTAGGATCATTGGCTCTTATTTGCGGTCTACTATTCTAGATTTAGTGTCCTAAGTTCGAGTTAAGTGTCCAAAGTTCTTATTTCGGGACATTAGTTCTTATTTGATGTCCAACGTTCAAGATTTGGACTCCAACAGTATTATTAGGTGTCTAACTTTCCAGATATTGGGTCAAACGTTCTAATTTGGGATCCTAAGTTCTTTGGCAACCAAAGTCATAGGTTAAGTGTCCAAAGTTTTATTTTTCCGTCCACAGTTCTAACTTTAATGTCCAAAGATCAAGATAATAGGTTTAAATTTTTTATTTAGAGTACTAAATTCTAACTTAGGGTGAAAAAATACAGATTATGGATTCAAAGTTCTTATTATCGATACAAACTTTAACATTTGTTGTATAGAGTAAAAGTTTGGGGTTAAAGTTCTAGATTTGGGGTTCCGAGTTCTTGTTTTGGATAAAAAAAATAAAGATTTGGATTCCTAAGTTCTTATTTAGGCTATGAATTTAGATCTGAGATCTAAAGTTGTAAATTCGGAACGAAATTTCAAGAAGCTTTGAGATTTTAAGTTTTAAGTTATATGTCCAATGATCTTAGTTAGGATCTTAAGTTCTTAGTTGTGGTCCGAAAATATAGGTATAGGTCTTAGGTTCTCATACGAAATCTAAGTTTTTTTTTTATTTAGGGTCTTATGTTATGTGTCAAATGTTATAGTTTTGGGGCTTAAACTTCTTATTTTTAGTATTTAGTTATTATTTGGGTCCAATACGATAGATTTTGCGTCCTATGCCCTTATTTGGCGGACGATATTCTAAATTTAAGGTCCAAAGTTCTAGTTTAGGGGTTTTGAATTTTAGTTTGGCGATCCCAAGTTGTTATTACGTGTCCATAATTATAGGTTTTTCGTCCAGTGTTCTAAATTTTATGTCCGTACTAATTATATGGGGTCCCCGTTTCTAGATTTGGAGTCCAAAATTCTTATTACGTGTCCAAAGTTCTAGATTTGTGATCCTAAGTTCTAATTTGGTGTCCTAAGTTCTTATTACGGGCCAAAAGTTATAGATTTGTGGTCCTTAGTTCATATTAGGTATCAACATTTCTAGAGTTTAGGTCCGAGGTTCATTATTTGGGGTCCAAAGTTCTAGATTCATGAAGTTCTTATTTGAGGTCCAAAATCCTAGATATGGTGTCCTTTTTTCTAGATTTGCGATTTGAAGTCCTTATTTGGAGTTCAAAATTCTTATTTGCGGGACAGTGTTCTACTAAAATTTCCTTTCCATACCTTTGACCTTACCTTAAACATTACAAGCCTTTTAAGATCTCATTGACGAGCTAGAAATGATGTGTGCACATTGGTAGAGAGAAGAGGGGCATATGGTTGTGTCAAATTGAAACTAATTCCTATTCATTTTCGATTTTGTGTTCTCTTGATGGCGGTTGGAAAGACTATGAGACTCAGATTCCGAAAGTTCACGAGATGGTAAGCATTGTAAAACATGTCTAAGGTAACATGAGCTCACAAGATTGCTTTCTCATTTAGTAGTCGGTGTAAAACTTGAAAAGGTGGGTCTTCATGTCTAGATAAATCCATAAATTTGAGTTGAGGCATTGACAAGTTGTTTGAGGCAATTTTTTTTAGCATTAGAATTCTATCCACATATTTTCATCTTTCTTTCTTTTTTATTTGTGTTTGTCTCATTTTCTTTTGTTACTTGAGGACAAGTCACGGTTTAAGTTTGGGGGGGGGGGGGGGGGGGGGGGGGGTTGATAGGTGCGTTAATCACGCGTAAAACTCCTATCTCCCGAGCCTAAAACCAACGATTCCTCAAGGATTTTAATTATCTCTAAAGTGTTTTTGATGGATTTTCAGGTCTATATGGGTTTTACTAGTGTTCGGGGTCTCAATATGGAAAAATAAGCTAATCGGAGTCAAAACTGAGCGAAAACGAAGAAAATAAGCGAAGAAACCATTTTTTCCAACTCCGCGCGCCGCGAGGTCCATTTCGCGCGATGCACGGAGTAGAAAATCTGCATCAAAAGATACGTACGAACCGTGCGGAAGAGAAAAGAAGGACCGCGCGACGCGCATGGTGAAGCGCGCGGCGCGCGGTCTTCCTGACAGACTTCGTTATGTTCAATTTTTTTAGTGATTTTCAGCCATTGGATGAGATTTGAAGGCCTAGATTTCTCTGAAAACAAGCCCATTCAACCTTAAAAAGACCAATGCTTTCAGAAGAAGTCATGCATAGAGGGAGATTTGGTGGAATCTATCAAGAACATCTTTTTATTTTCTTAGCTTTTTTTATTTTTTCCTAAATTTTTCCAGACTTTGTTCATACTTTGTGGCTCCAATTTGAAAAGAAGGAGAGAGTTGCAGAGTTCTACCATTGGTACAATCTAATCCGAGTGTTCTATTCTCTAACTCTTATTTGTTTTTAATTCAAGGTTTCCGTATGTTTATGATTTCTCTTGATGTGTTGTTCTTGTGTTCATCCTTAAGTATTTTTATTGTCATAGTCATCAATATGAACTAGTCTCATGTAGGGCTATAGTGTAGCGGGTTCATTACAATGTAGGATTCATGATATTAGAATTGCTAAGTTGTTGAGACCTCATCAATTTTACTTACTCCAAAACTTTGCTTAATGCTTGTATGAATGTCATGAACTCATGCTTGGTTTTTGTTCAACTCTAATGCTTGAGAAAGATTAGGTTGTTGTGTTTTTGCTTTGAGGTTACTAAAATGCATTCTTATGCTAGATATAGCTAGGTTGTTTTAGACTCGTGTAAATACTCTTGTTCTTAATGCTAGCCGTGCTTGTTAGGAGTTGAGATCGAGAGATGAAATTCCGGTATCGATTTAGGTTGTTAGATGCTTGAGAGAGGTCTATCAATTCTATTAAAGTAAGTATGAGTAGTAAAAAGTTTGAATCTCAATAGCTTGTTTCCCTTCTTAGTTCAGCGAATCCAAGTTGTTTTATGAACCCGTGAACCATATTTCTTCCCTTTATCCAATAGAAATTTTCTGCATCTAGTTGTCTAATTTTGTGACGTGTTAATGAATTTTTGTGACAACGATTCCGTCCACTATATTTAGTTCTATATTATCTTGTGATTATCGGATTCTTTATTTAGCTAATCCTCAAGGGATCGACTCGTTCTTACGATTTATTACTATTGCGACCACGTGCACTTGCGTGTGCGAGAAAAATCGCAACAGTGGTTGGTTGCACACTTAGACTCGATCCTAGTAATCCTCCCTTGAGGCTCTGCGAAAAGATGTGAGTGATCAAACCAATTTAAAAGGTGGCTAGTCAAAATTGGTGTATTGACATCTTGGCTAAGCATTAATGATGTGTCATTTACTTATAAAAGGAGATTTTTTGCGGCCTTCTCTTGAGGGAGTAGATTATCATTTTTTTTGTAACACCTTTGGATTTTATCAAATGTTAAAAACTTAAATCCTAAACCAAAAGACTAATCATAAACTTGTTTCAACTCTTATAGGAAAAATGTCTCTCAACCCTAGCTCAACCATTCTTTCCTCAAATAAACTCGAAGGCGAAAATTACGTCAACTGGAAACGTAACCTCGACATAGTCCTTACTGTCGACAAGCACAAATGGGTTCTCACCACCCCCTGTCCTCCTCAAACGAATGAAGATTCGACACAAGAGTTGACTCCGCTGCTTGTTAGCGAAGCTTGTTTAGTAGCTGATAATGTATCGTCGTGTATTATTGACTCCGCTGCTACTAACCATATTTGTTGCTCCTTGACTGGTTTTAGGAAAAGCAAAAGCTTAGAGAATGGTGACTTCTGCTTCAAGTGGGGTGATGGGAGCGTAGTGTCTGTGAAGGCTGTGGGATCCGTGACGCTGTCTTTTGAAGACCGCACTTTAAATTTGAATAATGTTTATTATGTTCCTTCCTTTGGGAAAAACCAAATATCTATTACTCAACTTTTCGAGCAAGATTACTGTTTAAAGTTTATAAATAATGGAATTCGTATTTCTTTTAAAAATTCTTGTCACTGATGCATGTATGAAGAATGGTCTTTTTTACATTTATCCCACTCAACCTTCTCTTTTTAGACACTGAATTAGATATAGATCTAGTTAGGGAGCCAAAAAGGATCAAACTTTCTGATCCTTCCGATCTAACAAACTCAACATATCTCTGGCACTTATGACTTGGTCATATCAGTCTAGATAGGATTAAGAGACTTGTGATGGACGGTCCACTCCAAGCCTCTGCAATAGGTTCACTACCTACTTGTTAATCTTGCATAGAAGGAAAAATGACTAAGTGACCTTTCTCAGATAAGGGTCGAAGAGCCACTGAGTTGCTGGAACTTGTACATTCTGATGTATGTTGTCCGCTCAGTACACATGCACGGGGAGGATACTAATACTTTGTTACCTTCACCGATGATTACTCAAGGTATGGTTTTGTCTATTTGCTTAAACACAAATCCGAGACCTTTAATGTATTTAAGGTCTTTAGGGCTTAAGTGGAAAAGCAAACTGGCAAAGTGATCAAAACCCTTCAATTTGATCGAGGAGGTGAGTATATGTCTTGAGAGTTCAATGACTTTCTTAAAGAGGAAGGTATCGCTTCTCAGCTTACCACACCTGGCACACCTCAACAAAACGGAGTGTCATAGAGAAGAAACCGAACTCTTATGGAGATGGTTAGATCAATGATGAGTTACTCATCACTCCCTATTTCCTTTTGGGGATATGCCCTCGAAACAGCCGCTTACATTATGAACCAAGTTCCGTCTAAAACGATTCCTGGTACTCCTTATGAACGATGGACTAGCCGTAAAGTAAATATAGGCCGCATAAAAATTTGGGGTTGCCCTGCACACGTGCAGAGGCAAAAGACTAGCAAGTTGGCTAGTAGGTCAGAATTGTGTCTGTTCGTTTGATATCCAAAGGACACCAAAGGTTTCACTATCTATAGTACCGAGGACAACAAGACTTTCGTTACCACGAACGCTCGTTTCCTTGAGGAGGACTTCATGAAAGATGTAAAACCTAGAAGCAAAATTGTGTTTGAAGAAAAGTTGGGTGAAGAAGCTTCTACCTCATCTGTAAGATCTGCTTTTACCCCAACTGAAACACAACCTAACTCATCAGAATCTCGTCAAGTAGTACTTCGACGTAGTGGGAGGGCTTCTTAAAAGCCTGACAGGTACATGTCTTATAGAGACACTCTCGTAGTCGTCTTTGACATGGATGATCATGTTTCCTACAGCCAAGCAATGGCTTGTTCTGAATCAAACCTTTGGCTTAACGCCATGAAAGTTGAAATTCACTCGATGTATGTCAACAATGTCTGGAAACTTGTAGACCTTCTTGAAGGGATTAAACCCGTATATATACGTACAACCAGGAGCTTGTATATAAATAAGAGTCTTTAAAAGACTCAAAGTTTGAAAACGAAAAACGAAAAATTTCCCATAATTTTTGTACAACCACTTTTACTATGTTTGTATAATTCCACACCTAACTTATGTTTAATATAAGTATTTACTTTTACTATGTTCGTTTTTATTTATCTGTTTTGATATTCATATATGATGTATGATTGCGTGATATTCGAGCCGACCAGTCGCGGCTCTTGACTCTCTGTCTCTCTCTCACTCACAATATCTCTCTGTCTATCTCTTTTTTTTTCTCTTTCATTCACTTTCTCTCACTCTTTCAATTTGTGCTCGATGAGACTGTCCACGAGGCCACGAGAATCCATCGAGACCATCGAGCCACGCTCGGAGACCTGCCAAAAACCCTACCTCGTCGCTGCGCTCCGAGACCTGCCATGTGAACCTCATCATCGCTGCCTAGCTCAGTGATCCAATAAGTTAGTTAAAAAAAAATTGTTATATGTATTATTTAAGTTTATGTAATTATAGTGATTGTAGATGTAAAATGATAATTCAATGTTTAGTGTTTAATTAGGAGAATGTAATTGTAAAGGTAAATGGAATGATTTAAATAAAGTTGTTTGATTTTGATTAGTTTAGATTAATTGTAATTGTAAACTTGTTTTGTGTGTAGATGTTAATAATGTGTAAATATGTTAATATGATTTAATTTGTTAATATGATATACTTAATATGATTTTGTTAGTTTGGTAGTTTCCTAGTTTTGTTATTAAATTGTAAATGATATATGCATTTGTTAGTATTGTAAATGATTTCATTTTTTTAGTTTGTTAGTTTTGTTGGTAAATTCTAAATTGTAATGAAATAGTATATGATTTTGAAATTAAAATTGGAATTAAAATAATAATGTGATTTAATTAGTTTAGGTTATTGTAATTGTTTAGTGTTAGTTAATATATATTGTTTTAGTTGTAAATTGAGTTGTCATGTTACATGATTGGATTGAAATTAATGAGTTATTTTGTTAGATAATTGAATTAAATTATTGTGATCGAGCCACAGAGGCTCGGTTTAGGGTCTCGTTAATTTATAGGATAGTTCTAGATGGTATTTAAAATGAAATTGCAGATTTTTGGTTTGTCAATATTATTGGCAAAACTCTGTCGAAAATTCGGTAGATTTGTTTTTTAAATTATAGAATAAATATTATCTTGTCGTAATTGATACAATCAGACTTGAAAAATAGTTTTCCATTTTCTCTCTCTGTCTCTCTTCAAAAATAATATTATAACTTAATTGTCCCTCTTGTTTCCTCTCTTGTTCAGTTTAATGCCAAATCTAAGTAGATGTTTAATTACCAAGAACGACCGATTGAACTTGCAGTATAGAACAGGGGTAAACGAGTTTATCCGCCTTGCAAGCAAACGACCGAACGAAAATGGCCAGTATAAGTGTCCTTGCATGTCTTTCAACAATGCGAGATGGTAGAAAATCGAGGTCATAAGGTTTCACCTCATGAACAAGAGATTTACCCCAAACTACACTGAATGGTATGATCACGGTGAGCATCATGTCCATACCTAAGAAGCAGATGCCATCGAAACTGATCAGAGATGAGTCAGAGGATTGCACGATGCTTTCCATGATATCATGGATCACGAATATTTTGACGACTTTGCATACCTAACCCCGAACGAGGTACGTGCAGAGGAGAGCAGAGTTGGAAGTGAAATTGTACCTTGGATGCGAAGAGAGTTTTCGTCTTTTTGTCATTCTTAGTTTCGTTGATTCACATCAAAGTCACGAACCATTGGACAAACAAGTTGTTCACTAAACTTTTGTAGCTCTTGAGGAAGTCTCAACCAGCTAACCAAATCCTGAAAAAGCACTACAAGGCAAAAGCGAGGCCAAAGCGCTTCGGCATGGGGGTACTAGATGATTGACGTTTGCATCAACGACTTCGTGTTGTTCCAAAAAAGATATCAAGAAAGCTAACATCTGCCCAGCCTGCAACGCGAGCGAATGGATGACTCTCGCGAAAAAAATACCATAAAAGAAATTGCGATATTTTCCCCTTATGGACTGATTGAAATGGTTGTGTGCATGTCGACACACATCGCTTCAAATGCAGTGGCACGATAGAGAGCATATCAGGGAAAAAGGTGTTCTGCGAACTCCTGGTGATGGAACGACGTGGAAGAATCTAGACCAGAGATACCCAGATTTTGCTGCAGGGCCATGGAACGTACGGCTTGGAATAGCTTCTGATGGGTTCAACCCGTTTGGCGAAATGAGTTTAGCGTACAACATGTGGCTGGTGGTATTGACTGCGTATAACTTGTCTCCTTGGTTGTGCATGAAGAAAGATTACTTGATGTTGACGCTTCTAATTCCTGGGTCAATCTCACCCGGAAAAGACATGGATGTGTTCTTGCAACTAGTTATTGAATAGCTAAAATAATTGTGGGAGATTGGATTCCAAGTTCGAGATGGAGCAAACAATGAAGTGTTTCGATTGTGTGCTGCATTACACTAGACGATAAACGATTTTCCAGCTCGATCGTATTTATCGGGATAGAGTGGATAAGGTTATCTTGCTAGTGCTACGTGCAACTCTAAAATGCCATCTCTGAATGTCAAAAACAGAATCGTCTACTACGACCATCGTCGATACATGCTTCATTCTCACCGAATTGTCTACTACACATTTCACAACGAGAGACGCCCTAAACCAAATAAGTTGACTCCGAAAAACATACTCGATCAGTTGGCTATTGTTTCTTGCAAGATAATTGGCGAACAAGCCTAACTATGTAGGAAGAAAACGAAGGCGAGAATCGTGCCAACTGAATTGGACAAAGAAAAGTATTTTTTACGAGTTGTCGTACTGGTCAGAGTTGGAGTTGAAGCACAATATGGACGTCATGCACATAGAGAAGAACATGTGCGAGAATCTTCTCGGTACTATGCTAAACATAGAAGGGAAGAACAAGGACACTAAGAAAGCGAGGCATGATTTGATGGGCTTAGAGATCAAGTCCAGTTTGCACTTGAAAAAAACAAGGGGATGAGTGGTACAAACCATCAGATGCATACACTTAAACCCTTGAGCAATGAAAGTGGTTTACGGAGTTCTCACAATCTGTCAAATTCCGAGATGGCCTTCTCTGGAATTTAAAGAAAAACGTAACTGCTGACGGAAAGCTGACACATGATATTATAGAGGTTGTTGGCTATTGGTATTTTCCCTTTTGTGCCAAAGACTGTATGAGACGATCGTCGAGCTTTTCAACATTTTAAGTTAATAAATTCTAGAACTTTTTGAGTGGAAGATCTAGAACTTTTTGAGTGGAAGATCTAGAAAAATTACAAGATTCCATCATTTAGATCTTGTGTAATCTTGAGATTATTTTCCCACCTGTTTTTTTCACGATCATGTTTCATGTAGCGGTTCATCTACCAGAGGAAGCATTATATGGCTACCCGGTGCATATGAGGTGATTGTACCCCTTTCAGAGATACATTGGAACGTTAAAACAATTTGTCAAAAATAGAGCTAAACCAGAAGGCTCTATTGTGGAAGCTTTTATTGTAGAAGAAGCTTTAACGTTCGTTGCAAGGTATCTTGAAGATAAAAAAAGGTGTTGCTAAGACCAAGTACGAAAGCTCTCTATTTTTTTATCCGAGAAGTGTGTGCCTTATGGGACGATGAAACTGATAATATTAGAGAAATAAGCAGAAAGAGATGGCGGAGTGGTACATCTATACCAATGATCACGCTCAAATTGTGCAATCGTTTAGCGGTCGTTGGTAGCACAAGAAAAGCGGAGTCGTATCCACAAGGAGACAAAAACAGAAAATGAAAATCAAAACCAAACGTCAAGTGGTAAAGGAAATATGAAAATGAAGAGATTCTTTTTATGATTAAAAGTTTATAAAATCAAATAGAGGAAAACACAAGACGTCGGGTTACTCAATTGCTCCGTTTACCAATTACCAATACGATTTCACACTTATAACTCAATTACATGTTTCACATCCCAAACAAGTAATCGGAAAATCAACGTTAAGATCAACCAATAAAAATCACGTATTAATTTAAGAACAAACTCTTCCAATAAAAACCGTGAATAAAATCTCGTTGACTAAACCAAAACGACGATATATCAAAGTGATTATAACGCAACAAAGAATTAGTCTAACACAATATTATTCTTTTAACAAATTTTATAGGCAATCCCTAAACTTACAATATATCTGATTGACAAAATTGTAATAAAAGGAAAACCATAAAATTTAATCAATATGAATGGGATCCTCTTTACTGCTCATAAGGTCTTCTTTTTTTCTTATTGCAGTGATTACTCCTATTTTTCCACCTTTTAGAACGAAAGGAACTTAAATCAAATGAAATCATAGGCCGTTTGTTAACCTGACTTGGGTTATTGTTATTCAAGGAAAGAAGTAAGGGGACTATATAAGAAGCCGAGAAATCACTACTCTAGTGCACGAAAATAATATTCCAAAGCTTTTGGAACTTTAGCTTTAGCAGGTCGTGACCAAGAAACCACCGGTTTCGCGAGGCCCAATCAAGTGTTATAAGAAATTGATACTCTTTAAAAATCACATAAATCAAACATGTCAAAATTCATATGAAAAATAAGAGTATAATTTTATGAGAGGAGAAAAGAGTTTGATTCATAAATAAATTAAACATTAAAATACAACAAGTGGAACCATAATCGGTTAGGTAAACTTACACAATTTAGATCGCCCTTAGCCTTGCTTGAAACTTAACCAAGAACACAATTCATTCTCACAAAATTATAGAGAAAATATGAGAGAGTAAACTGATATTATTTAACTAATTTTCGGAATTAAAAATATGATGTCCAAAAACTAAGCCAAAACCTCTTATTTATAGTGTTTTAGAGGTGGCAAAATAAAGGGAAACTAAAATAAAATGGAAATCAAATATTATACACATAAATGGTGATTCTCGGAATTAAAAGGGCATTATTTGAGCTGATGCACGAGAATATACTGTCGGAGGGAAATTCTTTAGCTTTGTAGTCATCTCCGCCTTGTGTCGTGAGTTCATTTGTTGGCGTAGAAGAGAATAGACAAGTGGCATAAGCTGATTGGGTAATGCAAGAGGGAGGGATAGTGTTCACACCAAAATGATTTGCTTTTTGCAAGTGGGCGTACACAACTCCCAAGCTAGAGAAATTTCTCATTTTCTTCATCACCTTCTTTGCCACTTGTCCCAATATGATTTGCTTCTTTACAAACAATGACACATGTCGATTTTCCATTTACGGAAATACTCCGTGACACGGGTCACGACCACGAACGACCCACACACATTTTGACACGTGGCACTGTGGTGCCACGTGTCAAAATGTGTGTGGGTCGTTCGTGGTCGTGACCCGTGTCACATAGCAATGCTCTTCCATTTAATGAGAGGATGCTGATGATGTTGACTAAAGGATCTCCAAGTCCAACTCATGTCATATCCACGTTGATTGAAGAAGAATTTGGCAGATCTCAATTCCATATTTAGCTATAATCCACTACTAATCCTACAAGACAATATATATCAAATAAAATATATGTAAGATTAAATTTCTCCAAAACAAATATTCTCTATTAAAATGATAATCGATGAAAATCAAGAAAATATTTGGATTATTTTTCATAAATACTAACAATGGAAAAATAGTACACTTTCATGCACTAATCAACTAACTTTACTGATGTGGATCCATATTTACGGTAAGTTATCGAGCTATGTGTTTCTCTAAGTTATCTAATTGTTTTACTAGCTTTTGAGTAATGTTTTGAGCGACAGTGAACATTGGGAGCTGATGAGAGAAATTGGAGTAGATGTATCGACGATGCGCATAGGAAGGAATTCAAAGTTTGGTTTGCAAAAAAGGTAAAAGCTAATTACATTTTTTATTAGCATATCTCACACATATTTATCAATGCTTTGTTTTGTAACCAGATTTATGATCTGAAAGCTAGTGGCTCTCACGTGCCTCAAGAGATCTAAGTGTTGTCTTCCAGGTCCTTTCATATCGCCCATCAGTATCCGAGATGTGTGGTTAACGGCGTCAAGTTTATCACTCGTCATCATGATAACTTTTTACTTCTATTGTTTTCATCTTATAGGGTGTCGATTGCCACTGGAGCAAGTTGAGGTGAGGATCCCCCATAGTCAGCATGATCCATCGGTTAGCGAGTTGCAATCTGCGGAGCAAGCGCAACAAGCCATGATGGAGCAGATGCAGCGACAGATCTTCGAGCTCACACAGAGCATGAGACCGAGTCAGCCGTCGTCCATGCAGACTCAGCCGTCCTCCTCGACACCGCAACCTCAGACTACGCCACTACCAGCTACAATGGATAATGGCTAGATGCCAGCTTCTGTAGAGTTGTAGCGAGAGTGTCCTAGCGGCAGCGGCGCATGAGGAGGCATTAGTGCATCCCAAGGCAAAGGCAGAAGATGATAAGTCACAATGGAAAAGTGATTTCTTGCGCAAAAGAAGTAGTTGTATATTTATTGTAAGCGAACAAAACGTTAGTGTAATGTTATTTTACTAAACATCTCGAATGTAAAATATTTTCTACTACGTTTTATAAGAAATTTATTTTCTAATTTTAATTCTATTCCGATTAATAATATCTTCTTATTTATTTAGTAAATACTAATTAAATTATTTTTAAAAAAATATCATTGGATGCGATCGTCAAATAAATATCTTCCAAAAAGTTCCCGTGTTTTGACGGGAATGGCATTGGATGCGATAAGTCGCATCCAATTGTCTAATATCCCGTCAAAGTGAATATGGAAGAATAGCTATAGATGCGATAATGGATGCTACAAGTGGCATCCAAAATAACTTTTGGATGTTACAAGTCGCATCCAATATCGCATCCATTTTGACCATTGGATGTGACTATTGGACTTTTGAATGCGACTTTTGTCCTAGTTTCGTGCCAACCACCGCTCGTTTTCCGATCGAGACCGAGATGTTGTGCGCATCCCCCACGTCGGTTCGTACGTCCATCGCCGCCGACCCGCCGTCAACAACAGAGATCCATTCGTCGATGTCCCCAAAATCGTCTTCCCCGAGCTCCATGGGCTCCGATCTAGACGCTCCAAAGCGAAAAAGGGGGAGGGAATTTGGGGAAAGAGAAAAAAGTTATGGGATTGAGGGATGATGCCAGAGATCGTCCATATTTATGCACAGGGTGGAGAGGAGATCGAGGTAGCCATCCTCAAGACATCCATCAAGGGACCCGTTTGATGGAAACGTGTTTGGGGGGATCATAGACACATGGATGGTGAAGGAGCACGTGGAAAGGAAGAGTGACACATGCAATGATATAAAGGAAAGGTAGAGGTTTTACCTGGCCTGGTAGTTCTGGGGCTCCTCGGGCAACACGACTTCAGAAAGAAAATTGCCACGCACAAACGTCCTCACCACGCGTATAACCGCCGAAGAATATTATGAGTTTACCTCCGAACTTTGCTCGACGATAAACTCGGGGGGCTAATGTTGTCCGTCCCTTCCAGGCCTCCGGAATAGATCAACGGACCACCGCAAGTGGGCCCGGATTAAGTCCCACCGACCAAAGTACTCTCGACTAGATGACCAGCAATGAAGGCAGGTTTTTGAGACCGATCGATCACCGGGCTAGCGACTGTCTGACCAGATGGCCAGACATTCACCAGAAGTCCGGCCAGAACGAGCCTAGCGATTGCCCAGCCAAGCGACCAAGCATTCACCGAATGCCCGACCAATCGGCCAGACGGCCACCGAGCCACTGACCGATCTACCAGACGACCCGACGATACGTGACCAGAAAGCCAGACGTATTCGACCGGCCGTCTGGTCGGCCAGAGGCGCACCTAGGAGGCCTCTTCCGCTAGAAGAGGTTTCCACAATTTTAAAAATAGGTGTTCCGACCCAAATACCAAGGTAATTCATTTTTTAGTTCACTCTCTGAGACGCTCGTTTCGCTCATCTTTGGCCATAAAACACCCAAACACTTGTTTCCACCTCAATCCTCCTAATGTTAAGCGTCGGAAAGGTAAACAGAGGCCACCCCTCTATTTCCCCTTTATAGCTCATCTTTCCTTCTCTTTTTCAGAATCTCTAGATGACGTCTCAGGCTCGAACGCGACAACTCGGTCCGATCTTGGGTAGAACCATTCCAGACTCTAAATTGTTGTCCGAAAACGAGCGAAAACAATTGTGTTAATATCAATGAAAGTAACTTAATATTATTACACGTCTACTCCATCATAAAATTGGTGAATAATAAAATTATATATTTAGAGTTTTTTTTAGGAAATATATATTTAGAGTTTTACTATTCAAATATTTTATAATAAAAAAGAAAATAGAATTAGATTGAAAACAATCCAAACTCTATTTTATAAGGTGAGTCCGACATAATCTTAATAAACAATATCAGATACCAACTGCGATTTGATTCTTCTTCTCAAGCGATATTTAATGATTTGCGCATATGGTGAGGCCTAACAAATTTAATAACAAATAATTAGCAAATTAGCCAACTAAAATTAGAAGAATTTGTAATAAACCAACGTTTTGTAAATTTTAAATAAATTGTCAATGTTTAATAAGTTCTAAGTAAATTTGAAGTAAATAGTCAATGTTTTGATAAGAAATTTTAGTCAATTTACGGGTATAAGTATTTGGTCGATCATAATTATTTATCAAAAACTTATTAAAGATTGACTAAATGACAAACTAAAACCGTGAATAAAGTTATATATCCAATGGATCTATTTAATAATAATAAAATATGTCACAAGTGATTTAATGATAATAAATTATGTCACAAGTGATTCGAGAAGTTATATATTAGCGCTGGCTCTGACCCATCATATCCCCCAGCCATTGGTTGCTTTCCATATTTTGGGTCTCAGTTTAAAAGTGTTGTTGCTAATCCAACACAATTAGCAATGATAAAAATATATGCTTTTATATCCATAACTTTTTTTGTTCTCACTTAATAAACTATAATATATTATAGAATATCATTGAGAAAACGAAGATGCTTACGGAAATAGAAAATATGTTTCATGCATGTACATGACGACATGACGCCCCTGTCATTTTTATCGCTAGCTAGGTTGAGAATAATCGGAGAATCTTTATGACATATTCTATTATAAATTTGATTATAAATGATAAATAAAATTAAGACCATGCAGCATGCAGGAGAAATTTTTTGCTTGCAAAGTTTTGAAGGGATATAAGCTGATATTCCTTCCTTGTAAGTTGATCATTGTAGACATGAGACACCAGAATTAATATATTATATTATATATAGAAGCCTTAGAAATTATATCATTTGATTTTTGTTTTGGATGAATATTTGTAATTTTTTTTATTTAAATGATCTTATTATATATTGGTTGGTATTTTTGCCTGTAATTGATATCTCAATAAATTAAAAAAATTGGTCATCAATATTGATATTTTAAATGATTATAAAATCTCTGTAACCGATATCTTTTGTTCATAACCGATATATCTTAGTAAAATCAAAGTCTTGGTATCTGATCGTCACAATATTTATTGAATCTCTGAGCGAGATAGAAATATAGAGTTGTTCATTAGTATTATTTACTTGAAATGAAAATTCATGTTTCATAACTTTGGTGAATTTATTTACAGACCATTCAACTATTATATTGATAATTATAGAACTGGTCAAGTTAAAATAAAATAAAAAAAAAATTATTCGAAACAAATAGATCTGATCATGAAAATTAATCGGCAGTTTTATATATCTGTAATCTACTAATATTGTAAAGTTTCAAAATTTTGAATATGAATTTGAAGAAAAAACGTAAAGAACGAAATACATAGTTGCTGATACAGCAACTATATATATGGAATCAAGCCGATTGCACTAGCATAATGGATCTCAGAATAAATCGAAGATGAGACATAGGACAAATTTAGGATAGACACGAAGTCACCACTTAATTAATAAACATAAAAGCAATAATAGCTACTCACTCTATACATCTTTCGTAAAAGAACATAATAAGATAAATATATATGGAATCCAATAAGGTTTGATCTAGCTAGTGGGGAATATTTATATGATCTCCAAAGCATATATATTTATTTAGAGTTAGGCTTGTTTAGTACATGTTTCTATATCGTATAACAAATTACTGGTATGCGGATTTTTGCAGTGGCAAATATATCTAACTACGTGGAGAACCGACAGTTTTTGTTACATGAGTAAGAGTATATATTACATATATTATACAGAATGCAGAACCACAAAACATACTGCTCCTTGTTATAATTATTTAATAAATAATTGCATAGAATAAAAGACACTTTGCGAATTTCTTTGAAAAATTTAACGAAATAATAATAATTAACCGAAAATAAAGGTGTCATCGGGGCTGGAGCTCGTTAGACTATCTCTTTAGAGCAATATTGATCTCCCACCAGGTTCTGAAAATAATGAGCAACAGCTTCTCAGATTACAGCGACGCCGGCGAATAGAACTCTATGTCAAACTCTATCACCGAACTACAAAGAAAAAATACTCAAATTTCTGGACGGATTAATTAAACAAAACCATTTAAGCATAAAATCTCTTGAAGACACCTTAATGCACGGTTTCAAATCCACAAAACCCTTCAAACGTTTTGAACATAATAGCTCGGTTATAACACAAACCGTAGCCCAATTAATGCTCGTTACAAGCCAATTAACCATAGCTTTTAATAGCAAAAAGTTATTTATTACATAAATAAATAAAATCTGGTAAGGAAAAAAATGAATTGGTAGGCCCAAGCCCAACCTACCGACCAGTTGGCCGCCCAATAGAACAGATGACGGTAGCGCGAGTGGTGGATTTGGGCTTGCTTAAGAGATTAGCCCTCTACAAAATTGGGTCACCAGTGGGAACACAAACCCTTTTGAACAAATCAGCTATATAAACTCATTCATTTTCTCATTCCCGTGGAAGGAACTCTTGTAAGAGCACTTACAACCACAACACTTTTTGTTTTTCCTTCACACATATTGATATTTTTCAACACACTTCGAGTATCAATTTCTCATTTAACTTAGTTCCAATTTCCAAAGTAAATATTCGATCCTGCACCATTCGTTACGAGGATAACAAATTTGTTTTAACTAAGCAATTCCGATGAGTGGACCTAACTCAACCATTATCCATTGTTGTCGGTCATTCTCGAAAAACCCGAAAAATTAAATTCCACGCGACTTGCGTGGAATTCCAAATTGTGAAGCCCAAAGGGCCAGGTCACCGAAGAACCCATCAAGACACACAACCGCTAGGGCCAACGCAAAACCGCCGAAAAGTACAAGCTCAAGCTCACGCACGAAGCAGAGCTCACCATCGCGCGCTCCTTGAAAGAAGTCACGCTTGGCGCTCTCCTCAAAAGAGCGCGTGCGCGGTGCGCATAAAGACTTTGCGCTCTGTGCCATCCACCTGGCGCCGCGTGCCCGTATTGTGCACTCGCGTGCTCCATGCGCGCTCCCCGAGGTGCGTCCAAATACCCTCATAGGCCTCCCATAAACTATAAATACCCCTCTCAGTGAGGGAGATAGACACATTCATTCCTCCTCAAGATTACTCGCTCTCAGAGTTTTGAAACGCTGATCGAGACTTTTTTGGCACAATTTCCTCTGATCGAGCGCTTAATCTCCCGCACACAAGCTACGCCCGGGATTCTCTATTGAGAATCTCCATCATCTCCAACGCACACGGTTGTGCCCGGAATTCTCCACTAAAAATCTCCATCGTCTCCAAACGATAAAACACACATTCTCTTTCGGGTCACTCGATTCTAGAGTCTCGAGACATTGCCGAGGACTCCTCCGCGCTCCATCTCCACTATCAATGATATCCCCGACTACGCGCCTCAAACAGCGTATACATATGCCTTGAACTATGTTATGAATTGATCCTACTGTGCTCAGGTACATAGACAGCTCATAAGAAGCGCAGTCACACCCCCCATTCATCCCTCCTCTGTCCTCGGAAAATGCTTCTGACTGGAGGAACCTTAACTCGAGACTTTCGAGTTCACACACTTGGCTCGGGTGCGGCCACTTGGTCCGACATTGGGTCAAACCGTCCGAAGCTTTAAATAGTTTTTCATTTTTGTGCGACAATATTTAGCGCTAAAAGGAGGGGCTTCCCAACTTATATAGTCTGAAATCCCTTCTAATCATCTTCTTCTTTTCTTTTTGAAAACTCAACTTTCTCCGACTTGAGAAAAGATGAATAATCAATGCCCGTGCATTCTAAGGGTGTTAATAACCCCAATCACGCTGTCAGGACCAAAAAATATTGCTTGCGCTCTCTGAAGAGTCGCTCGACCCCCTCACCATCTCCATCTCCAGATAGCTGGGACGACCGCATCATGGAGTTGGAGGAGAATATCCGTCGACTAAAGGCGAAGAATGCGAGGTACCACAGCCGACTGGCTGCAAAACGACCTACGCATAGCATGGTAATCCACAATGGGGATCCTGAGAACCTCAATGAGGGAAGTCGCAATCGCAACCTAGATTACGAGGGCCTTAAGTATTCGGAGGATATCGAGACTTCTCTCACTAAGGACGAGGAACCCCTTGCCTTGAATGAAGCTGGTCCTTCGGACCCCTCACCTAAGACAAGGGACGCACCTGCAGCCTCCCAAGAAGGGATGACGTTCGGTCCATGACCAACTTGGTCAAAGGGAAAAGGTTGCGGAAAGTCAGGGCACGCGAAGGGTACGACGTCTAAGACGGAGCTTGCGCCTCTATGCTGCGAACTAAGATCTTAGGGATCGCCTCACCGCCCAACGCAACGAGCGTGACGAAGACCTAAGAGAGTGACTAAGATCTTGACCAAACATCCATCCGGCGGCCCCAACTAACGGGAATCGCCACACAAATCAAGGGTCCAATGACATGTGGCACGTGACTATTCCCGAACAGGGAGTTACTCTGACTACCGGTCTCGACGTTATCACCATGATACACTCTCTTCAAAACGAAGTGCGAGATCTCTGAGAATACGGAGTAGGCGGAAGCACATACGTGGTCGTCGAGGAGAACTCATCACCTTTAAAACTCCCGAACCTCGCTCCTTATGATGGGAAAGCGGATCCCGCTTACCATATCCAGCATTATGGTGGGATAGGCGCAGTACACCGGGCCATTCGAACACCATGCTTCGCGAATGAGCTTGTGCTTTGGAGGCCCGGTCCGTTGGGCCTTAGAATTCTGAATTAGAGGCAAGTCGTGTGGATTTTAATGCTTTGGGTTTTTTTTAGAACGACCAACAACAAGTGATTAATCTAAACTTGGGTAGCTGTGTTTAGAGTGTTTAGAGGTTGATTATTAGAGAAACTAGCTTCAGAGAGTTTCGCCAACATTTCAGAGCTCAAAATCAGATTACCTTACAAATGGATCTGAGGGTCCTATTTATAGAATAAAAAAGACACCCCCTCGGCTGAAGAGCTCATTCAAATGTGCTCATGGACAAGTGCCCACCCGGTGGGTAGGCCTCACTCCAAGGACGTCCGACCGTCCAAGGTCGGCCGCTAGACAGACTGGCAGCCAGGTAGACTGGTTGAATGGTAAAGGTCACCCAGTCGACTAGGATGACCGCTCGGTGAAGGTTGGCCGCCCGGCAGGCAGGCCACATGGGCAAGGGCTGTCCAGCCGTCCGCGGTCGCCGCCCAGCAGGCTGGCCGCACGACTAGTGCCGCCTGGTCTCCCGAGGCCAGCTCCCTGGCAGGATGGCCACATGATGAAGGTCGTCGGACGCTAAGCAGTCTGGCCGCCCGACAGACTGGCCGTGCGGTGGGGGTCACCCGGTCGGCTAGGGTGACCGCATGGCGAGTCTCTCATTCGATGCATGCTACTAGGTCGACCGGGGTGACCTTCCGGTCGTGCAGGCCATCCGGTCGACTAGTGGTTCCAGATTGGTGAGCTTTGATCTGGACTCACTCTTGGTGGTCCGTCGAGCTTTTCCGTAGACCCAGGAAAAGACGTACAAAACTTATATCTTAGGAACTCGGGATATGATCAGAGTGGAATTTTTTTCAAACATACAGAATCTAGCCCTCCTGAAAAAGGATCAATATTCACTCACCTAAATGGTTATTCAAGAACAGATAGATTGTCAACACTTTCGTAATAAGTTCGTACAAAATTATCTTTCGTTGGAGAAGCAACGATTCTTATTGCTTATTTGTAGCGTAAAGGGTATAACGGTAATAATTGACCTAATACGGGTTGAACTGGGAGGATTGATATCATATATCGGCTATTTCAAAGGACGATCATAAACATCGTGTAAAATATAATTTTAGTAACAAGAAGAGTACAATCTTGGTTCATCTTGTCGTATGATGCCGTGATTGACAGATCGAATGAATAAATGAAAATAGAGATTTCATCTAATCATTTGGATTTGTAGGAGCTTCAGTTACTACATCCATAGTCCCCAAGGTGGCTTTGATAAGATAGATAGAGATAATCGTAATAATTAGATAAATGATTACATACTCACAGTAACGATTTAATCGTAAAAATATATCTAATTCGTAAAATAATTTTTGGCAACTTAATCATCTTGTAAATAATTAATCATGATTGAAGTAATTATTTAATTGAGTTTCTTATGTGGATTTAAGCTAGCTAAAAATAAAAAAATCCAAAGGCCATGGCCATATGAAGTAGATGGCCAAGTGAGAGCATTTCTGACCTTTGATTATCTCTTTATTTGTTTCATGTTCTCTTGGACAAGAATAAGGTAACTAATTCAATCCAAAATATTGATATGATGGATGCGAGAGAAAGAATGATTAGTAGTTATGATCTAATGGTTTAGATTTAATGAAAGTCTTCTAGAGAATATCCTAAATATTACTTTCCTTTATTCATGGAGAAAAATAAGGCAATTGGTAAATCTAGATTTTTATCTGAGGGATACGAGTGATTTTAGGGATTGAGATCTTGATCTAATGGCTTATAGAAAGGATCTCAACCTTAAATATTTTATTCCTAAAGAAATGCTAAACTAAAATAAGGGATTTGGTTAGAGATTTGATTCTCTGGAAACACTATAAATAGGATGGTGATGTAATTCCAACTAAAAAAAGAGTAGAAAAGTTGGCGTGGTTGAAATTTTTTCTATCTCCCTCTCCCCAGAATATCTCAAGTTCCAATTTGAGAAACGAGAGAACAATTTAAACACCTCGCTTGTTCTGTTAGTGAGTAAAGAGTTAGCCGGCACCTTGGTCTCTATCTTTTTGGATATTACTTCTCGAAATACTACGGTGTCGATCAGCCCGAGCAACTGAGAAGTAGCCGAGGAATTCGAGAGCGTGAAGATCCAAAGATTAAAGGAGCAAGGAGCGACCAAGAGATTTGAAGATCACTGGAACCCTGACGTGAGAAGCAAGGAGATCCAGAAAGCTAAGGGCGTGGAGGATCTGTAGTTGAGCCTAACGGTATGCAATCTGAAATCCTTTTATGGGATTGTGTTAATTGTGATTTTCTAATATTAGATCTTTTGTTGTTGAGTAATTTTGAGTATCTTGGTAATTATTATTTACTTTAAAGATTAGCGATTGGTTTTTTTATATTCCGCATTTGTAAAAATATTTTAGAATTAAGAGATTAGTTACCCAATAAGAAGTATCGAAACAATCGTTCGCTCGTGTAATTTCCCCAACAACTGGTGTATTCGTCGCATCTCTGTCTGGATGTAGTCTTGGACCGATCGATCGGGGACTTGCAGTGAGGTTGAGCTAGATTGTTATGCCGAAGAGTCGCCATCACCGAATTGTGGGCATTGGTGCCCACGAGAAGAGTAATAGTAATAACTTATATACATTTGATGTAATAAAGTCTCACGAAGACTCTTGCTTGTAGCTGCTGAATAATTGATAAAGAGTTGAAACGTTTATTCATTCTTCAGTGTTTGTTTGAAGCTAGATGATAAACCTTAGTCTTTAGTCCTTAAACAAACCTAACAACAAATGAAGAGTCAAATATAGATTTGCATGAACAAACTCTTCATGGTTTGCTTAAAACAGTATATTGACAATCTAAGGATCAAATAGCTATTGATCTCAGTATGATTGATAATAGAATCTATGATGTCTGGTTATGAGACATAGAGATTTGGACATTCTATAGTTCTTCCTAGGTATCTTCTGAAGATATTGAATTGACTAATGCACTTCTAGAGACATTGTAAGAACACTATGTATGAATTGCATCATGCTTACCTCAATCCTAAAATGAGACATGCCATTTCATAGCTTACGTACTCTCATTTGAGAAAGTCCGAGTTCTAGCTTCACTATGTGATAAAGACAAGACCTATTGGTGAAGTACTAAGTTATAAAGATGTCATGAACAACTTTGTGAAGATCTCATAGATATGGAATTCGTGTAGAAGATTGCTGAAATGCAATGTATATCACCTCATGCTTTGTTCATTGGAATGTGAATAAATGAACTCGCCAGTGTCCAAATTGAGTCATGACTCTTTTGGATGTATCAATGTGACTTGTTAGCTCCTCCTCAATACATTGTTTCTAACTTATTCACAAGCGATAAAGGAGTTGAGGAAATAACAACTAGAAGGGTAAAATGGTAATTTTGTAAATACCATCTAGTTGATGATATTCATGAAGGGTAAACATAGATAATATTCAATGGATCCACTCATTACAATTAAGTAGAATTCTTGAGTAGAATATATATTCATTTGAACCGAGAGATTATAGTGTCAACTCTTTAGTGGAGTCAGTTGACATTAAGCTAGAACTTGGAAAAGGTTTGTGAACTTTTGAGTCCATGTATGCTAGCTCAAGCTTTGTTCATTTGGATCCATGTGGTCACTACCACAAGTCATCAGAGTAGGATTAGTTAAACAAGAAAGCTAAGTCAAAACAAGTTCAAATGTTGAACTAGACAAGTTTTACGAAAATTGTCTAAATGGTAATTTTTTCCACAAGGACATAAGATGGTATGAATTTCAATAAATAAGTTTTTTGACATTGTCATATGATGACAATGAAATAGTCCGAACGACTACAATGAAGGTATTTGGACCTTGATGATTGAATTTCATTTCATGGAATTTTATGTTAAAATTCTACATGAGCTTTTCTTATATTGTCATGAACAAATAAAGAAACATCTAGAAGCATGTTCTAGAAGCTAAATTTCGTGCATACCATAGAGAGAAAGAGGAAATTATTTTGTGCATTGATGTATGAAGATACTTGCCAAAAGAAAAAAGAGGAAACAAATTTGCTCCATGAAGCAATAGACTTGGGCGGCCAACAAGGAGAAAAGAGGAAACTTCTTCCCACCTTGGTATTTTGATAGGAATGGGAAATAAAAATTATGCTCATGAATATTTGATATTCAATAGAAAAGAGAAAACTACCTCTTCAAGGCAATCACTCCTCCTATAAATACCACACCTCATTCACAATGTTGAACGCACAAGTTTTTGAGATTGAGAGCTTCTCTCTCTAGACTTGGCCTCCCCTCTCCTTCCCTATCTCTCTCTTCTTGCTCATTTGTTTTGGCACCTAGGTCCTCATTAGACCTAGTGTTTTATTTTAGCTCTTTTGCTCCAAGACAAGTTCTTGAGTCATAGTGTTTAAAAGTGCCCACACACACTACTACTACAAGGATTAAAAACAGATGTAGAATGATTCTACAACGCTTAAAAATAGTTGTAGAATGATTCTACAACGCTTAAAAACAGTTGTAGAATGATTCTACAACGCTTAATAAAAGTTGTAGAATGATTCTACAACGCTTATCAAGCGTTGTAGAATCCTGCGTTGTAGAAGCTTCTACAACGCTTAAAAATCCGTTGTAGCATCCCAGAGCTTTCTACAACGCTTAATTATCCGTTGTAGAAACCAAGCTTCTACAACGGATATTTAAGCGTTGTAGAAGCTTCTACAACGGTATGAATCCATTGTGTAATTTTTAAATATTTTTAAACGACTCGCCGCGGATAAGTATAATTTTCGCCACGGCGACATGAATCTACAACGAATATAAATATCCGTTGTAGAATCATGTCGCCATGGCGAAAATTATACTTCGCCGCGGCGGGTTGTTTGCTGCGGCGACGTATGTTCTGCGCCGCGGCGACATCATTCTACAACGGATGTCTATCCGTTGTAGAATCTTGTCGCCGCAGCAAAAATTAGACGTCACTGCGGCGAGTTGTTAGCCGTGGCGACGTATGTTCTGCGCCACGGCGACATGATTCTACAACGGATAGACATCCGTTGTAGAAGGTTTCTGATTTTTTTTTAAAAAACCCGCCGCGGCGACGTATTAGGTTAGCCGCGGCATGGCGTATGTCGCCGCGGCGAAACCCAAACATCGCCGCGGCGAGTTATTGATTTATAAATAATGTGCTCTCGGTATCTTTTTTGCCGCGGCGACTCTTATTTTTCGCCGCGGCAAACGTTATACGCCGCGGAGAAATATCTAAGTCGCCGCGGCGAGAGGCATCTTTTTGAACCTGAAATCATTCTTTACACGTACTAAAACCCGTTGTAAAAAATATGGCACCTGAAATAACCTTCAATCCAAAAAATAATATCTACATCTTCAAAACATTCAAAAGCAAATATTTACATCTAAAACCAATCCAAAATTGAATATAAAAACTAACTAATCATCACAATTAATAAATGTTTGTACATAAGTTACTCATTTGTCCCTAACTCTCTCTAAATCCTCCTTTGTATAGTGTTTCTTACTTTCTAATTTTCCTACACCTCCTACGACTATATCGCGCATATAAGAAATCAAAAAATACCCGCATTCCGTGTTTTCTGTTTGTCTCGGAGCGTTCCAAGCCTTGATGTACGTTGATTGTCCGTTATTATGGGCGTTTTGATGCTCGAGCATGAAATCCACAAAAACCCTATAACACGGAAATCATAAGAGAAAAAACCTCTAGAATGATTAATAATAAAAATATTTTAAAAAATCAAAATATTACCTTTTTATCAATCAAGTTAAATCGATTGGAATTTTATTTCTTAATGGGTCGAAGAACATAGAACTATCTCTCCAAGGGTCGAGGACAACGAGCATCCAATGCGCACCTTTATTGTACAACATCAAAGCTAGTTCACCAAATTTGCATTTTCATACCATGTTTCCAACGTGCTTGACTCGTTTTGACAAATAAGCATCCTCGTCGTTGTTTGCGATGTACGAACTTAAGCCTGGATTTATAAAACAATAGTCTCGACTCTTCTTCGCCTTTTCTAGCCTCGAGCGTAGATAGCAATGACAAACAAGTATTTGGTTGATCAAAACACTAAATATTGAATATTTATATTAAAAACGCATATAAAGAAAACACGTACTCCATATAAACCGTTATGCTCCCCGCGCCAATCTCCAAGTATTGCAAAAAGTCGGAAACATCTTCAAATGACACTGGAATCGGGATAGCCGCGAGACTTGAACTAACATTGACCATAATCACATCCCCTTCCGATAACATTACTTTGTTGCCATGTTGAGCGAGCAATCGAAACTTTGGATTAATCACCTTGTACGGAATCTTCTTAGCATCATCGATGCTAGGTTCACTCTCAAAACCGAGCTTTGAGAGTTGTTTGACAACCGGACCGCGACTCTCTATTCCCGTGTCCATTTCGATCAATCTCTTCGACCACGAGACAAATCCTCCTATGGCATCTTCAATGGTTTGAGCTTCTTCGGTGGGAATTAGCAATTTTGCTTTTTTAATCAAAACCCCCCAAAACGGTCACACGTACATTTCCTTCCTCCAAAGGTAAAGAGTGAACTACGCTCCCATTTACGTATGCTCACCCATTTGCAACATGAATCGTGCCTCCTTTCACAACATGATCTATGAAAAAGAAGACACTCGACGCTTTCATCCGAAGTCGGTGTCACCTGGGTGGTTGGATTCAATGAGCAACTAGCACGAACACTATTGGGGTTTTCCACAACAATAGGATCGATCTTCGGATGATCATCAACAATGATAGGATCGATCTTCGGACAATCGTCAACATCGTCGTGTTCTAAGCGAATCAAGAATATTATCAACAACTTAATACCAAAACATTTAGCTTTATTAATAAATAGATAAAAAAAAAATTAAACATACCTAAAGAGACCGCTTCATTGACGTGTTCTTCAACATTTGCCATCTCTTCATCATCAACAACCTTCGCGTTGAGATTCTCTTCCACACGCTCGACACTAGGCGACTCGACATTAGCATCTCCGACATTAATGCTACCATTTCCACCGAAGGCCTTCATCACCAAAGACTTTAACTCGCTCATTTCCCGACGCATCTTAATTACTTCTTCGCTGGGCGTTGGAGGAACAAAGTACTTAAAACGCGACGTGTGTTTGGATTGACCGCAAATTCGCGACGTTCCCAAAGCTTCTTGCAAAATGCTCTTTCCGGCACTCATGTCCCTTGCGTTGCTTGTTGTGATAACGTTTTCTACACATAAAATTATTTGAAAATAAAATTACAAGATTAATTGTTATAACAAAGGTAAAGAACTTACGATTTTTTCTCCCATCAATTTGTCTTTCTCATCCTTGTAGTTATCTACGTCTTTCATTCGTGAGTCAATCCAAAGTTCCTCTTTCGTAGGCCATTCCCCTGTTTCGTCATGCTAGTAAGAAGTAATTGTATAATAAAGTAAAAAATAATTGCAACAATTGGAATAACTAAAAGAAAAAATGAATCTAACCTTTTCTTGATCAAGCTTTCGATATCCATTTCGGCCCGTTCGAGATTTGTACACACTTTTTTCGATATTTGATTTCCCATGTTCCGATGTTTGTTTGAACATTTCGGTTCGTCTATACTCAACAAATACTATCCAATCTTCTTCGGTGATACTTGTATAGAATTTCAAAATACAAGCCGGTCTCTTTAAGGCGATTGGTTCGTTAATGATGTCTTTGAGTAGATCGTTGTATACCTCATGACGAAATAACCTTGCCGCTTCTCCGACTCTCATAAGGCAATCGTGTTTTTGTTCGATAGGAATCATAAATCCTTCTTGCATTTCGTTCCAAATTCGTTCTTTAATTTGGGCGTTCTCTTTACATCTCCAATCACACATCGAAAGTGGAACGTGTTCTCTTACTAACATGCCAAAGTAACTCGACAACGTATCACCCTCTTTACCCATTGGTTGCCCTTTATCATCAAATTGTACCGAGATTTTTTTACCAAGTGTTTTAGCCTTATTAACCTGACCCATAAGAGTGTTTCTTCTTTTCCCTTGTTCATCGGAGTTTTGCGCTAGCTGTCTTCTAATTTTTCTTTTACCACTACCGCTAGAAGTAGTAGTGGTGGACGACATGGAATCTAATATACAAAATTCAAAACATAATCTCAATTTCTAACTCAAATCCAATCCGATTCCAACTCAAATACAACTTCAAATCAATATGAAACTCAAATACAACGAATTCAAATCAAATATACTAAAATCCAATACAAATTCTTCCTAACTTCAAATAAATACCAAATTCTAACTAAATAGTAACATAAATCAAATTAAATTCAAAACAAGTTAGGAAATAACATACCAGTTGGAGGCGGAGGCGGGGTGAGAGAGAGGCGAGGTGGAGCGGGGCGGGGGCGAGGTGGAGCAGGGCGGGGCGAGGTGGAGGTGGGGCGGGGCGAGGTGGAGGCGAGGCGGGGTCAAGGTGAGGTGGAGGCGGAGAGGGGTCGAGGCGGAGGCAAGGTGGAGTGAGGGTGAGGACCGGAGAGAGAGGGGCGGGGAAAAGAGAAGGTGAGGGCCAGAGAGAGAGGGGCGACGAGTGTACATCGCCGCGGCGGGAACTTACTGTTGGGACTTTGCCGCGGCTAAGTGTATTTTCTGCCGCGGCGAGAACTTTCTACAACGCATTGAAAAGCGTTGTAGAAAGGTCTCGCCGCGGCGAAGTCTTATTCGCACCGCAACGAGAAACTCGAGGCTGATGATATATATTCTCATTTCTCTTTTTTTCAATTAGAACTCTCATAACCTCACTCGAAAAAGATTTCCAGCACCTTTTCGACTCATTCTACTGCATCCTCGTTTACAAGTCTCATCTACACATCCAAATCTAGTAAGTTCTTCTTTAATTTGCTCCAAATGTTGTTCTCTTGATAGTTTACTAATTAGAATGAGGTTTTTTTTTTTATATAATTAGGGTTTTCTATGAAGATGAGAAAGTGGATGTAGGAGAATAGATTAAACGAGATATATCGTAAAGATGTAGATGAGTTTTGTGATTTTGCTAGAGAGAACATGGTAGATGTGAAATCTATGCATTGTCCTTGTATTCAATGTGGAAATCATAGACATTTTTCGATTGATGTCGTTCGGACCCATTTGTTTGTATATGGAATAATGACCTCGTATCAAAGATGGTACTACCATGGTGAGGTTTTTCGTTCTACGGCAAACGAGGATAACAATGATGTTGAAGATGATATTGATGATATGTGCGGAATGATGAACGATTTGGAGGATGATTTTGTTGAGCGACCGGAATTTTTTGAGTCCATGATGAATGATGCGGAGACACCATTATATGAAGGGTGTACAAGCTTTTCGAAGTTGTCGTTTCTAGTTACATTATTTCATTTCCGGAAGATAATAAAGTTCCTTTAAGTATGTATGAAGCGAAGAAGACTTTGGGCACACTAGGCATGGAGTACGAGAAATTTCATGCATGCCCAAATGATTGTGTTTTATATAGACATGAGTATGAAGATTTGAATGAATGTCCGACGTGCAAAGAGACAAGGTGGAAGAAGGGTAAAATTCCATGTAATGGGGTTAAATGAGTTCCAATCAAGGTACGTACATTTTCATTACTTGATTAAGAAATACATGTAGCTCATATTCATTATTCATTATTGATTTTCTTTAAATATATTTCAGTCATTATGGTACATTCCTCCAATGCCGCGCTTCCGTCGAATGTTTAATAGTGGCAAACACGTGAAGAACATGGTTTGGCACTCCGAAAAGCGTATCGATGATGGTATGTTGAGACATCCTGCTGATGCTTCACAGTGGAAATCCTTCGATTTAGAGTATAAGGATTTCAGTGTTAATACTCGAAATTTGCGCCTTGGTATAGCGTCTGATGGTATGAACCCGTTCAGCATGATGAGCAGTAAATATAGTGTTTGGCCGGTTATACTCGTGAACTACAATCTCCCTCCAAAGCCGTGTATGAAGAGAAAGTTCTTGATGTTGACGCTTCTGATTTCAGGACCGAATCAACCAGGAAATGATATCGATGTTTATTTGGCACCGTTGGTCGATGATTTGAAGATGTTATGGGAGAAAGGGATAGAAGTCAAAGACGCTTACCGTGGAGATTCGTTCAACTTAAGGGCAATGTTAATGTGGACTATTAACGAGTTTCCTGCCTATGGAAACTTGTCGGGATACTCTGTGAAATGCTCGATTTGTTGTCCGATTTGCATGAAAGACACATCTTCCATCAGGTTGAAGCATGGTAAGAAGACCGTTTTTCTTGGTCATAGAAGATTTTTACCAAGAGATCACTCATATAGAAGGTTGAAACAGGCATTTGATGGAAATACAAAAGAACGACCGCCTCCTAGAATTTTGTCTGGTGAAGATGTCTATGAGATGGTTAAAAACGTCAATGAAGTGCTTGGGAAAAGAAAGCAGAGTGCTAGTACTAAAGAATCCTTCAAAGAGAATCCTTGGAAGAAGAAATCGATTTTCTACGACCTTCCTTATTGGAAGACACACTACGTTCGGCATTGTCTGGATGTTATGCACATTGAGAAAAATGTGTGTGAATCGTTTATCGGTACGCTTCTTGATGATCCAAATAAATCGAAAGACGGATTAAAATCTCGAATGGATCTTAAAGAGATGAATATAAGAAGCATTGTGCATCCCCAAGAGGGGGGTGGAAAAAAAACAAAATTGCCACCGGCAAAGTACACTCTAGATCGAAAGGAGAAGAAGAAGTTGTGTAGCTGGTTTGCTTCTATTCAAGTCCCCGATGGTCATTCATCAAACTATAAGAGGTTCGTGTCTTTGAAAGATTTGAGACTTATTGGAATGAAGACTCACGACTGTCATGTACTGCTACAACAAATGTTGCATCTTGCTTTGCGAGGAATTGTGCCAAAAGATGTGAGATTCGCAATATCAAAGATATGTGTATTCTTTAACTCAATTTGCTCGAAGGTCATCGATCCTACTCGTCTAGATTTAATGCAGTCAGAATTGGTGAAAACTCTCTGCTTGCTCGAAAAGTTCTTTCCACCTTCGTTTTTCGACATCATGGTTCATTTAACCGTCCACTTGGTACATGAAGTGAAATTATGTGGGCCCGTGTTTTTACGGTGGATGTATCCAATCGAACGTTACATGAAAGTGTTGAAAAGTTACGTGAAGAACTACAATAGGCCCAAATGAAGCATAGTTGAAAATTACATAGCAGAAGAGTCGGTTGAGTTTTGTTCTGAGTATTTAGCTAAAGCAGACGAAATTGGGGTACCCAAAAACACCAATTTTGATTCAAAAGCTCTATCTACAGGTATGTTTTTGACACTTCATTTGTTACTTTAAATTATGAGCGTTCTTGTTTAAGTATGTTTTTATTTATAGGTACCTATTCGAGTGTCAACCGAAAAGAATGGGAGCAAGCCGGTCTCCATGTGCTACACAACGTTTCTGAGGTCACGCCATTTGTGGATATTTAGAGAGAACTAAAGATATTATTTCAAATAAAGAAAAAAAAATACAATAAAAGATTGTTAGAAGAAAAGAAGGGAAACATGAATTATTAAAGGCCTATACTAATATGACGTAAAGATTTTTTTTTCAATTTTTTTTTAGTTAGGAAACACAAAAAAAAAAACAAAAAACAAAAACAAAAAGTCAATGAAAGGAATGAAAGAAAATACTTACCTCTTGTCGTTTAATTCAAGAATTCAATTGTCGCACGTCCCCGGCAACGGCGCCAAAATTTGATCACGTCCAAATTGTGCAATCGCTAAGCGGTCATTGGTAGCACAAAGAAAGCAGAGTCGTATCCACGAGTAGGCTAAAGCTGAAAATGAAAACTAAAATCAAACGTCAAGTGGTAAATTAAATATAAAAATGAAAAAGATTGTTTTAGAGATTAAAAGGTTTATAAAATCAATGAGAGGAAAAGACAAGGTGTCGGGTTACACAATTGCTCCGTTTACCAATTACCAACACGGTTCCACACTTATAACTCAATTAGCAGTTTCACATCCCAAACAAGTAATCGGAAAATCAACGTTAAGATCAACCAATAAAACTCATGTATTAATTCAAGAACAAACTCTTCCAATTAAAACCGTGAATAAAATCTCGTTGACTAAACCAAAACGACGATATATCAAAGTGATTATAGCGCAGCAAGAATTAGTCTAACACAGTAATATTCTTTTCACAAATTTCATAGGCAATCCCTAAACTTACAATATATCGAATCGACAGAATTGTAATAAAAGAAAAGCAACAAAAATAAATGTTATAAGAAATTGATACTCTTTAAAAATCATATAATTCAAGCATGACTAAATTCATATGAAAAATAAAAGAGTATAATTTTATGGGAGGAGAAAAGAGTTTGATTCATAAATAAATTAAAAATTAATGCACAGCAATGGAACCATAGTTGGATAGGTAAACATACACAATTGAGATCATCCTTAACCTTACTAGAAACTTAGCCAAGAACACAACTCATTCTCACAAAATTCTAGAGAAAATATATGAGAATAAAATGATATTATTTAACTAATTTTCAGAATAAAAAATGTGGTGTTCAAAAACTAAGCCAAAACCTCTTATTTATAGTGTTTTATAAGTGGCAAAATAAAGGAAAATAAAAATAAAATGGAAACCAAAATATTACACATAAATGGTGATTTTTTGAATTAAAAATTTCATTATTTGGGCTGATTCTCGAGGCCAACGTCAAAGCTAAATGGGAAGGATTTTTGTCATCTCTTGCCACGTGTTGTGGGCTGATTGTCTGCTTGAAAAGAGGGATGACACGTGGCATGATCTGATTAGGAAGTGCCTTAAATCCTTGCTTTTGATTGGGTAATACCTCTGACTACTTCATTACTTAGTGGAGAAGTACTTTCCGCTTCTACTTGTGGGCTTGATATGGAATTGAATGTGCAAATCATCAATGAGAGGGAAAGTGAAATGATGCACGTGAAGATGACATATTCCATTCTACAAAACAAAGGATGTATCAATTAAATAATATATTTTCTAATAAAAAATTATAATCTTTAAAATCAAGAAAATATTTCAAAAAATCAAAAGTTGTGTGAGTAAATATTAACAATTAAGCACAAAAATAGTACATTTTCATGTCCTAATCACAAGCTTCGGTAACAAGTACAATACCTTTCTCGTTGGTTTTGAGGTAGGCAAGACAGTTCCTACGCCAATAACTATGCTCGTTGCAGTGGTGGCACTTGTCGTTAGACTTGTCCACCTAACCTTTGGCGTCTTCTTCTTCTTTTGAACCTTAAGTTGGTTCTTCTTCTCGGCCTTACGAGGTCTCTTCTTAGATCCAGAGGTGGAGGCAGTAGCATGTACCTCTCCTTGAGTCCTCTTTTTCTTAGTGAGTCCCTTAGCGGTGTGAAGCTCCTTCATAAGCTCGGTAACAGTGTACTCTAGCTTGTTCATGGAGTAGTTCAGCTTGAAGGTATCAAAAGACTCGGGGAGGGTTTCTAAGATCATATCTATTTTAGTCTCCCCATCAATCTCAGATCCAAGGATCTCCATTTTGTTTAGATAGCTAATGATCAGCATCATATGATCTCTAACGGGAGTTCCAGCCTTCATGTTGCCTTGCTTGACGTCCCTACCCTCCAAACATTTTCATAAACTGTCGGACCGCTTGTTGCCTTGCTTGACGTCCCTACCCTCCAAACATCTCATGGAGATTGTACAGCATGTCGGTGGCAGTCTCGATGTCACGATGTTGTTGTCGCAACACATTGTTCATAGATGCCAAAATATAGCACCTCGCAATCTCATTAGATCGAAGCCAGGCCACCAGGGCGTCTTTTTCCTCTTGTGTCGAATCATCATTCGTTTGAGGACAGGGGGTGGTGAGTACCCATTTGTGCTTGTCGACAGTAAAGACTATATCGAGGTTACGTAGTTTTCGGTTTTGAGTTTGTTTTGAGGAAAGGATGATTGAGAGAGGGTTGGGAGACATCTTGCTGAAGTTAAGTTGAAACAAGTTTACGATTAGTCTTTGGTTTAGGATTTAAGTTTTTAAGATTTGATAAAATCCAAAGGTGTTATAAACGAAATGACAATCTACTCCCTCAAGAGAAGGCCGCAAAAAATTTCCTTTTATAAGTAAATGACACATCATTAATGCTTAGCCAAGATGTCAATACACCAATTTTGACTAGCCACCTTTTAAATTGGTTTGATCACTCACATCCTTTCGCAGAGCCTCAAGAGAGGATTACTAGGGATTGAGTCTAAGTGTGCAACCAACCAGTTAGTCCAAAAGGTCAACTTTGAAAAAAATAATCCCCCAAGAGGAGGCCTTGTCTTCATCGTCTCACTCTCGGACGTAGCTCATTGAGCAATGATCGAAGCAAAAACGCCATAGAGTACTCTCATTGAAGAGATGGCCACAAGAGTGACTCTTAGTCAAACGTTTAATTGCTTCTTTCATTAGAGTTGGGGATCGTGGTTTACAAACAACAAGTATAACCCTCCCTCTTAGTTTTTAGAGTTGGCACATCGTCTCTTATAAGTTCGAAAACAAATTTCCTAGTTATAGAGCGATAGAATGGACTTCTAGAAAGGAATCCTAGATCTTCATGTTCAAGGAAGAGCAGTGTTAGTGCATAAAGGCACAAGGTACATACTCGGACATTTTCCTATTTTCTATTCGGGAAAGTGCATGAGGGAAGTGTGAACTTCAACTCACTCGAACACTTGAAAGTTTGAGATTACACATCTTTTATTTTTCGGCTCGTCTACGAGGAGACCTCCCACTCAAATTTTAAAGAGCATATAGATTTTGAACATATGCGATATAGGTATAGTTTTGAAAACTTATTTGATTTGGATGACAAAATATTTTCAAGTTTGAAAGTGAAAACGGTTTTTCAAATTCAAACTAGCTTTGTAAAAATTCAATTCAAGTAAATTTTCAAAAATTAAAACATTTTAATATTTCACATTATGTTTATTATCTTATGAAAAAAAAAATTCTCAAGGAAATTTTCTCATTAGAGTTCTATAACTTATGGAGTGGGGTCCGAAATCCGGAATTTTCAAAAAATTGGACTTTCGGAACAGTCGCGCACCTCAGAGTAAAATCACCAGCTCCGACGTCCTTTTGACCTAAAACCAATTGCATTGGAAAGAGGACAAACATACCTTTAATATGATTCAAGAATCATTAAATTACGAATTCTTAGTTAAGAGTTATGCCATTTTTACTGTAGGTTTTTCTCGAGCTCGAAGAAAACTGGAAATAATTAAAGTTCGGACTTGATCCTCCTCCTCACCCCTTCTCTCCTCTGAGAAGCGCGTTGATCGGAGAGAACCCGACTCGAGACTTTTGAGTTTACACCTTTGGCTCGGGTGCGGCCACTTGGAATGACCATGGGTCGAACCGCCGAAGCTTTAAATAGTTGTTCATTTTCGTGTAACAACAATACTTAGGGAGCATATGGAGTACTTGCTGGAAAGTAATCTAAGTAAAGTGAAGGACCAAAAATGGCTTCAAAATGAACACAATTGATCATTTGCAAATTGGCTCCGTGACAAAGTACGTGTTTCATTATACAAGAACTAGTAACATAAAATCAATAAGTGTATTAATTTTTTAAATTTCTATAGGTTGCTCTTGAGTTGGAAGAGTCTAGAGTTTCGATATCGTAGACATTAAGGTGGATGTCACATGGACCAAAAGCACACGTTGTTCCTACAGTGGATATATCATCAACGAATTTCGTTTTTTCACACAGGAACGTGATGACATAAGTTCCGTTCAAAATAACGGTGTTGCAGTAATGGCTGACACAATGCAAGTGTGCAACTCAAAGGATAAGAAACCAATTGTTTTAGACATGACATTCTTTGGGACTATTCAAGAAATATGTGAGTTGGACTACTTCATATCCTAAGTGGTGGGTGGTGGTCTTCAAATGTAAATGGGTTGAAAATTCAAGGGGTGGTACGGTAGATGATGGATTAATAATTGTTGATCTTTCAAAGACTAGGCACTAGTGAGATCCATTCATTTTGGCAGACCAAGTCAAACAAGTTTTCTATGTAGAAGACGGAATGGATACATCATGGTCAATCATGGTGTCGAATTTGAAAAATAACTTTGCTAGTCCAATACCAGACGATGATGTCGATTATGAAACTCCTGCCACCGAACTGTTCTCTGATGCATAATCTTCAGACACGACAGATAACAAACCCTGTTTGCAAATAGATTAAGAGGTTACTTGGATAGATGATGACTAGTATGTGGAAGAAGTGACAAACGTTAATTAACCTGTTTGTGTGTGTGTGGGGGGGGGGGGGGAATATTACATAATTAATACCGATTTATATTATTTGTGTATGTCTGTACTTGTACTTGTATAATTATGATTCATAACCTTATTTATTTTGTTTGTTTGTATACTTGTATTAATTTATTTGATCTGATTACTTGTGTGTAGGTGTGATGTACATGTGGCTGATGCAAAGGATGAAGACAAATCACATACATCTCCAACAAAAAAAGGACAAGAAGTGTACATCTAACCATCGATGTAGCAAACCGTGCTAGGAACATGTCCTTCAGGTCTTTGAACGATTGGACGCTCCTTGGTCTTAAATTCTTAAACCACTCGAAACCGGGTCCGATGAGGGTAAGAATAAAAGCATGGCATAGAGCCCCAGGGGAGACGCCCTGCATCGTCATCCAAGTTTCGTATTGTTGGATGTGATAAGTAGGGTAAATTTTCCCACTGTAGAGAGGGAGATTCGGGAGTTTGAAGTTTCCCGTACACACCTCAGCAAGGATTTGGGCAGTGAATGGCGAGGAGTGTTCTTCTACGACCCTGTATGTATTGTTGGAATCGATCTAGGGTTTGAGAAAATAATTAACGCTTCGGTAAGCGGCGGAATTTTAAAAATTTTCTTTTACAAGTAAAACAGTTTTTACTAACCTAGACAAAGAGCAAGTACATGTAATTAAAACCTATTATGAGTATAGAAGTTTACTAACCTTTCTTGAAGCTTGAACTTTGTAGAAGCTTTTGGAAAGTTTGCAACGCTCGTCTCCTCGCAGCACGTCTCTCTTTCTTTCCTCGGCACCTCGAGCAACCACGATAGTTTCTATCACTAAATCACTCGAAATAAAAGGAATCAGTGAGTGGGCACTTTTAAACACTACGACTTAAGAACGAGTCTTGAAGTCGCAGAGCTAAACTCTAGGTCAAATGAGGACCTAGGTGCCAAAACAAAATCGAAAATAAACTAGAGAGAGAGAGGGGTTCGGCCAAAGTTCTAGAGAGAGAGTCTCTCAAATCTCTTAAACTTGGATGAATGAAATGTGAGGAATGAGGCTCGTATTTATAGGAGGAGGATTACCTTCAAAAGGTAGTTTCCTCTTTTCCTATTGCCTTGCACGTCCAACATGCCTCATGAAGGCTTAGGATTTGTTTCCTCATTTGATTTCCTCTTAGTTGGCCGAAAATGCACTTTCCTTCTTAAGGAAATTTGTTTCCCCTTTTTCTTTTGGCAAGTATCTTCATACATCAATGCACAAAATAAACTCTCTTTCCCACTATGGCATGAACGAAATTCAGCCTTATTTTCCTTGGGTTGGACGAAATTTGAGCTTCTAGAAGGAGCTTCTAGATGTTTCTTCATTTGTTCATGACAACATAAGAAAAGCCCATTAAGAATTTTCAAGTAAAATTCTATGAAATGAAATTAATCCTCAAGGCCCAATTACACTAATATGGCTGAGTAATATTTATTTCATTTGTCATCATATGACAATGTCAAAAAAAATTTATTGACATTCTTTTCGTCCTATGTCCAAAAAGACAAAAATACCTTTTTGACAATTTTCGTAAAACTGTCTCGTTCTTGTTTTGACTTAGCTTCCAGTTTAACTATTCCTATCGATGTGATTCGTGACAGTGACCTCGTAGACCCAAATGAACAAAGCTTGAGCTAAACACTTGGACTCAAAAGTTCACAAACCTTTTCCAAGTTTAGCTTAATGCCAACTGACTCCACTAAAGAGCTGACACTGAAAATCTCTCGGTTCAAATGAATTTGTTTTCTACTCAAGAATTCAACCTAATTATGATGAGCGGATCTCTATGCTTACCATTCATGAATGTCATCAGCTAGTCGGGATTTACTAAATTACCATTTTACCCTTCTAGCTGTTATTTCCTCAACTCCTTTGTCGCTTGTGAATAAGTTAGAAACAATGTATTGACGAGGAGCTAACAAGTCACATTGTTTCATCCAAAAGAGTCAGGACTCAATTTGGACACTGGCCAGTTCATTTATTCACACTCCAAGGAACAAAGCATGAGGTGACATACATTGCATTTCAGCAATCTTGTACATGAATTCCATATCTATGAGAACTTCACAAAGTTACTCATGACATACTCACAACTTAGTACTTCACCAATAGGCCTTGTTCGGAATCACATAGTGAGTCCGAACTTTGACTTTCTCAAATGAGAATACTAAGGTGTGAAATGGCATGTCTCATTTCAGGATTAAGGTAAGCATGATGCAATTCATACATAGTGACTTCGAGACATAAGAGGTTAAATGGTTTGTTCTTATCTTGTCTCTAGAAGTGCACTGGTCAATTCAGTACCTTCGGAAGATACCTAGAAGAACTATAGAGTCCCCAACTCTCAATGCCTCATAACCAGACATCATAGATTCTTCTAACAATCATACTAAGGTCAATAGTCCTTTGACCCTAAGATTGCGAATATATCGTTTTAAGCAAACTACGAAGAGTTTGTTCATGCAAATCTACATTTGTCTCTTTGTGAGTTGTTTAGTTTGTTTATGGACTAAAAGACTAAGGTTTTATCATAAAGCTTCAAACAAAGAAAGAATGAATGAACGTTTCAACTTTATTAATGAATATGCAATTACAAGCAAGAGTCTTCATAAGACTATATGACATCAAATGTACATAAATAGACACTACTACTCTTCTTGTGGGCACCATTGACAACATGTATCACCGGCCAAGTCGCCTTCACGTAGATCACGTACTTCATTGCGAAGGTTGTGAATCATGGTTTTAATTTGGTTTAAAAACCATTCAAATCCGAGTTCCGAGCAGAGAGATGCAGTCGTTTTACCGAGGCACATTCTTAAGCTCAAGGAATTTTGGACAGAAATTCGGCAAACGACAAAAATGCAAAAGAATTAAGTGTAACAGAATATTTTATTGAGTGTTTTTTAATAACATCCCAAGGTCATAGAAAATCAACATGATTTTTAATTTAAAGACAAGAGCAATAAATTTTTTTAAAAAAAATCTAAGATAACAATCCTAACTTCATGCTTATCTTTGACCATAGCTCTGATACTATTTGTTGGAATTGATCTAGGGTTAAGAAAAGATTTAACGCTTCGAGCAAGCTGCGGGAAATAAAAATTTCCTTTTAAACAAGTAAAACGATTTTACTAACCTAGACAAAGAGCAAGCACATGTTTATATTTAAATTAAAACTATTAAAGATCATTACTCGTTTTACTAACCTTTGTGAAGCTTGAACGTTGAGAAGCCTTAGGAACGTTGAAACGTTCGTCTCCCCACGCAGCTCGTCTTTCTTCGTTCTTCGGGAACTCGAGTAACCACGAAAGTTTCTATCACATGAATCACTCGAGAAAAGAATGAATTAGTGTGTGGGCACTTTTAAACAGTACGACTCAAGAACAAGTCTAAGAGTCGAAGAGCTAAAACACTAGGTCAAATGTGGACCTAGGTGCCAAAACAAAAATGAAAAGAACTAGAGAGAGAGAGAGAGAGGGAGAGAGGGGGAGGCCAAGTCTTGAGAGAGAAGCTCTCAATCTCTAAAACTTTGGGATGAGAAAACAATGAGAATGAGGGCCCTATTTATAGGAGAGGGATTACCTACAACAAGGTAGTTTCCTCTTCTATAGAATATCACATATTCATGAGCAAAATTTGCCCTCCTTCTCTTTGAGTCACATGGCCAAGCTAGGCTTCTAGAAGCCTTGGATTTGTTTCTTCTTTTATTTTGCTTCTCCCTTGCCTTGTGAATGCCGCCCACTTCATTTCCTTGTAGGGGAAATTTGTTTCCTCTTTTTCTTTTGGCAAGTATCTTCATACATTAATGAACAAAGATGGTCTCTCTCTTGCCATGTTGGACGTGCAACTCCTTCTAGAAGGGGTTTCTAGATTTTTCTTCATTTGTTCATGCAAATCTACATTTGTCTCTTCATGTGTTGTTAGGTTTGTTTAAGGACTAAAGACTATAGATTATCATAAAGCTTCAAACAGACAAGGAAGAATGAATGAACGTTTCAACTTTTTATTAATGATTTGGCATTTACAAGCAAGAGTCTTCGTGAGACTATATTACATAAAATGTAGATAAATAGACACTACTACTCTTCTTGTGGGCACCATTGACAGCAAAATCAAACAGGCAAGCGCACGTGTCACCCAAGCAGTATAGTTATGGAAGTAACGAATGTCGAACCCACAAAGACTGTGAGAATTAGCAATTTTACTCAAACTGATTAAGAATTAGCAATTTTATGCAACCGGGAGATGGTTTGGTACGAATAACAAAAATAAAATAAAACGAAAGCTTAAAACTAATATGAGTTTTTCAATTAAGAGAAAGTATGAGTCACGATTTAACCGGAACTAACTAGGTCAGAGATTTCGGGCTTGAATAAAAAAAATCTACTTATATGGATTCAAATCTCGCTCTATCAAAATTATTCACTAACCTCTCTTGAGTGTTCTAGCAAACGTATGCAATTGACAAATTGCTATCTTCTAACCTTAATAATGAAGCAATCCATAATAATGAAGAAAACGATAATCATCTAACCTTAACAAACCCCACAACCATTACCAATCCCGCCTACATCGCAACCCCATAAAAACCTTAGCCTCTAATGGTGTTCATAATCAACATTAAACAAAGCATAAATATTGAAAGCAATCAAACAAAGATTGAAAGAAAATGGAAATTCATAATAAATAAAATTGATGTTCAACAATAATTCAACAAGTAATAATAAAAAGAAAGGAAGAAGGAAGAAGAAGAACGATATGATTTGAGTTCAAGAGACTCGTCGGAGGCGTCGATTCCAATGAAGAACACTTTTTCTCTCTTTAAAAGGACTCCAAAGTAGCCAAACACTATAAGAGAAACTAAAAATAAAAGCAAAGTGTGTTTTTGAGAGTCTAAATTCGTATGTATAGGGTTTTGGGTGATTTTCGGAGGTATTTGGACCCTTAGATGAGATACTAGGGTCAAAAACACTTGAAAATTGAGAAATTAACGAAAAGCCAACGGACGCGGGGGCCGGTTACACATCCCGGCATGTCATGAAGGACCCTCTTATGACGGCACCGATCCCGGCCAACGAACGCGAGAGTGGTCATACATAAGACGATGACGCCCCCACAGCTTCCGAGCTTGGGATAGTCACACACATAAGCCGGCACATGCTTGACGCCCACGAGCTAAGAACAGTCGCATCTACAAAGCCGACGATGCCTACGCATCCACCAGGCTAGGGGTAGTAGCACACATAAGTCAACGCATGCATGAGCCCACGAGCTAACGACAGTCACACCTACAAAGCCGACGATGCCATCGCAGCCTCCGAGCTAGGGATAGTCGCATACATAAGCCGACGCATGCCGTAACCCCACGAGCTAAGAACATTCGCACCTACAAAGCGGATGACGTCCACGCAGCCTCCAAGCTAGGGATAGTCAGATGCATAAGTCGATGCATGCATGAAGCCCAAGAGCTAAGGACAGTCGCACGTACCAAGCCGATGATGCCCCCGCAGCCTCCGAAGTAGGGATAGTCACACACATAAGCCGGCACATGCCTGAATCCCACGAGCTAAGGATTGTCGCACCTACAAAGCCGATGACGCATGCGCAGCCTCTGAGCTAGGGATAGTTGCAAACGTAAGCCAGCGCATGCTTCACACCAACAGACTAAGGACAGCCGCACACACACACACACACGACACTCAGGGCCCGACAAAACCGAGACCCAAGACTCTCAAGATTTGCGCTCGGCAAACTCAGAAGCCAGATAGATCGATATGCACAAGATCAACATTCACGAGATCAAATTCAACATTCATAAGATCAACGTCCACAAAATAAGTATCAACGTAAGAAAAACATCAACCAAAAAGCATCCACATCCCAACAAATCAATAAAACTAAAAAGGAGGGGGAGAAGAAAGAAAAAAGGTCGGAAACAAGTCAATAAAGGATCCCTCAAAACAACGGCAAACCATAAAAAGAGTCTAAGAAGCATACGAAAATTACAAAAAAAAGACATACATCGCCAGAACAAAGCCTCTAGAGGGACTCAATGGCCTCCGATGACACCCGATCTGTGTCCTCCTCCGGAGGGGAAGCCACTGTTGGAAAGGATCTAGGGTTTAAGAAAAAGTTTAACGCTTCGCAAAGCGGCGGAATTTTAAAAATTTTCTTTTACAAGTAAAAACGGTTTTTACTAACCTAGACAAAGAGCAAGTACATGTAATTAAAAACTATTATGAGCTAAGAAGTTTACTAACCTTTCTTGAAGCTTGAACTTTGAGAAGCTTTTGGAAATTTTGCAACGCTCGTCTCCCCTCGCAGCACGTCTCTCTTTCTTTCCTCGGCACCTCGAGCAACCACGAAAGTTTCTATCACTAAATCACTCGAAATAAAGGAATCAGTGAGTGGGCACTTTTAAACACTACGACTTAAGAACGAGTCTTGAAGTCGCAGAGCTAAACTCTAGGTCAAATGAGGACCTGGATGCCAAAACAATAAAACGAAATTGACTAGAGAGAGAGAGGAGAGGGGCGGCCACAAGTTCTAGAGAGAGAGACTCTCAATCTCTAACTTATGTGGAATGAATGAAATGAGAAGAATAAGGCTCCTATTTATAGGAGAGGCTTTACCTTCAATAAGGTAGTTTCCTCTTCTTTAGAATATCACATATTCATGAGGAAATAATCCTTATTTCCTTTTCTCATTTTGGGCGTGTAAGCCTTGCCATCTAGAAACAAATTTGTTTCCTATTTTGCTTGCCTTGGCCGCCCATGTCATACTCTCCTAGAGGAAATTTGTTTCCTCTTTTTCTTATGGCAAGTATCGTCATACATTAATGCACAAAATAAATCTCTTTCACACTAAGGGCTGCACGAAATTTGGTCTCTCATTCACTTGGGCTGGACGGCCAAAAGCCTTCTAGAAAGGCTTTCTAGGTTTTCTTTTAATTGTTCATGACAACATAAGAAAAACCCATTAAGAATTTTCTAGTAAAATTCTATGAAATGAAATTAATTCACAAGGCCCAATAAACATGTTATGGCCATGTGATATAATATGTCATCATATGACATTGTCAAAAAATTTATTGACATTCATTTCGTGCCATGTCCAAAAAGACAAAATTACCCTTTCGACAATTTTTGTTATTGTTTTGACTTAGCTTCCAGTTTAACTATTCCTAATCGATGTGATTCGTGACAGTGACCTCATGGACCCAAATGAACAAAGCTTGAGCTAAACACTTGGACTCAAAAGTTCACAAACCTTTTCCAAGTTTAGCTTAATGCCAACTGACTCCACTAAAGAGTTGACACTGAAAATCTCTCGGTTCAAATGAATTTATTTTCTACTCAAGAATTCAACCTAATTATGATGAGCGGATCCACTGAATATTATCTGTGTTTACCCTTCATGAATATCATCAGCTAGTCGGGATTTACAAAATTACCATTTTACCCTTCTAGCTGTTATTTCCTCTACTCCTTTGTCGCTTGTGAATAAGTTAGAAACAATGTATTGACGAGGAGCTAACAAGTCACATTGTTTCATCCAAAAGAGTCAAGACTCAATTTGGACACTGGCCAATTCATTTATTCACACTCCAAGGAACAAAGCATGAGGTGATATACATTGCATTTCAGCAATCTTGTACATGAATTCCATATCTATGAGAACTTCACAAAGTTACTCATGACATTCTCACAACTTAGTACTTCACCAATAGGCCCTGTTCGGAATCGCATAGTGAGTCCGAACTCTGACTTTCTCAAATGAGAATACTAAGGTGTGAAATGACATGTCTCATTTCAGGATTAAGGTAAGCACGATGCAATTCATACATAGTGACTTCGAGACATAAGAGGTTAAATGGTTTGTTCTTATCTTGTCTTTAGAAGTGCACTGGTCAATTCAGTACCTTCGGAAGATACCTAGAAGAACTATAGAGTCTCCAACTCTCAATGCCTCATAACCAGACATCATAGATTCTTCTAACAATCATACTGAGGTCAATAGTCCTTTGACCCTTAGATTGCGAATATATCGTTTTAAGCAAACTACGAAGAGTTTGTTCATGCAAATCTACATTTGTCTCTTCGTAAGTTGTTTAGTTTGTTTATGGACTAAAGACTAATGTTTTATCATAAAGCTTCAGACAAGGAAGATTGGATGAATGTTTCAACTTTTTATTAATGAATAAGCAATTACAAGCAAGAGTCTTCATGAGACTTTATTACATCAAATGTAGAATATAAAGATTACAACTCTTCTTGTGGGCACCATTGACAACAGCCACAGCCATAGCAGGAGCATTGACCACATGAGGAGGAGGAATAGCCACCGCCTCTCTAGTTATCTCCACCGGAAGACCCCTGAGAATGTAATCATAGAAAATCTCGATGGAGGGATTCCTCGTGATGGACCGCCTCTTGCCCTCACACATCTGTTGGGAATATTGTCCACTTAAAGATAATGAATAAATGATTACTAAATTCGATAATAAGATTATTTTTATTAGCATTATATGATTAGTGGGTTTATTTATAAACAATTAGAATCAATAAAAACTATCTTCCATAGCCTCCGTATTAAACTGAGTCACGTGCTGGGCACCTGAGTTCGGGCGGTAAGCTAAAACGAGGTCGATGACTGATATACGCCTGGAAAGCTATATCTAAAGTCATATATGTGGAACACATAGGTGAAGGCTGATCACTATGTGGGAGCATTCTACACTTGTGGTAATTGTACGACTTGGACAGGTCTTGGCTGTAGATGTGTCGTTTAAGGACCGTTACGACACACTAACCGAGGCCGCTATGATGGTCACAGTGAGACTTGATCTTAATCCTGAAGTGATCATGGACACTGGGTCATGTTACTGAGCTCTTTGACTCATTCGCTAAAAGGCTATCCATGCTAATCACAGCTTATGTCTTGGGAGTCTCTCAGAGCATGATTCGAGTGGGAAGTGATTTACAGATACGGAATCCAGCCTTCCTGAAAGAAGGTTAATGTTCACTCACCTAAGGGTTGATTCCAGAACCGATAGATTGCTAGCACTTTAATATGTATCAAGAGAAGTAAAACGGAAAAAATTGACTTCTCTTGACACGGGTTGAACCTGGAGGATCTTGATCACGAACTGAATATATCAGTGGACACTCGTCACGATGAGTAAATATAATTCTAGTATTAAAGGAGAGTTCATTATTGGCTTACAAAGTGGAGTATTTTGTTGTCAATGGTGCCCACAAGAAGAGTAGTAGTGTCTATTTATGTACATTTGATGTCATATAGTCTTACGAAGACTCTTGCTTGTAATTGCTTATTCATTAATAAAAAGTTGAAACGTTCATTCAATCTTCCTTGTCTGAAGCTTTATGATAAAACCATAGTCTTTTAGTCCATAAACAAACTAAACAACTTACGAAGAGACAAATGTAGATTTGCATGAACAAACTCTTCGTAGTTTGCTTAAAACGATATATTCGCAATCTTAGGGTCAAAGGACTATTGACCTCAGTATGATTGTTAGAAGAATCTATGATGTCTGGTTATGAGGCATTGAGAGTTGGAGACTCTATAGTTCTTCTAGGTATCTTCCGAAGGTACTAAATTGACCAGTGCACTTCTAGAGACAATATAAGAACAAACCATTTAACCTCTTATGTCTCGAAGTCACTATGTATGAATTGCATCATGCTTACCTTAATCCTGAAATGAGACATGCCATTTCACACCTTAGTATTCTCATTTGAGAAAGTCAAATTTCGGACTCACTATGTGATTCCGATCAAGGCCTATTGGTGAGGTACTAAGTTGTGAGTCTGTCATGAGTAACTTTGTGAAGTTCTCATAGATATGGAATTCATGTACAAGATTGCTGAAATGCAATGTATGTCACCTCATGCTTTGTTCCTTGGAGTGTGAATAAATGAACTGGCCAGTGTCCAAATTGAGTCCTGACTCTTTTGGATGAAACAATGTGACTTGTTAGCTCCTCGTCAATACATTGTTTCTAACTTATTCACAAGCGACAAAGGAGTTGAGGAAATAACAGCTAGAAAGGTAAAATGGTAATTTAGTAAATCCCGACTAGCTGATGACATTCATGAAGGGTAAGCATAGATAATATTCAGTGGATCCGCTCATCATAATTAGGTCGAATTCTTGAGTAGAAAACAAATGCATTTGAACCGAGAGATTTTCAGTGTCAGCTCTTTAGTGGAGTCAGCTGGCATTAAGCTAAACTTGGAAAAGGTTTGTGAACTTTTGAGTCCAAGTGTTTAGCTAAAGCTTTGTTCATTTGGGTCCATGAGGTCACTGTCACGAATCACATCGATAGGAATAGTTAAACTGGAAGCTAAGTCAAAACAAGAACGAAAATAGTCAAAAGGGTATTTTTGTCTTTTGAGACAAAGGATGAAATGAATGTCAATAAATTTTTTGACAAGTTCATTTGATGACTTAATGTCACTCGGCCATAATATGATTAATTGGGCCTTGTGGATTAATTTCATTTCATAAGAATTTTATTGAAAATTCTTAATGGGCATTTTTCATGTTGTCATGAACAAAATGGAAAAGCTTCTAGAAGCCCCTTCTAGAAGGTGATAGGCGCCCATAATACCCATAGGAAGAGAGAATATTTTGTGCATAAATGTATCAAGATACTTGCCAAAAGAAAAAGAGGAAACAAATTTCCCCTAAGAGGAAACATGGTGGGCGCCCAAATGTGGTCAAGAGAGAAGCAAACAAAAGAGGAAACAAATCCAAGGACTTACTTGTTTTGTCTTGGACGTGCACCTCTTTGAAGGAAAAGGGAAATTGGCTCATGAATATGTGATATTCTATAGAAGAGGAAACTACCTTATTGAAGGTGAGACCTCTCCTATAAATAGGAGCCTCATTCCACACTTTTCATTTATGCAAAGTTTTAGAGATTGAGAGCCTCTCTCTCTAGACTTGGCCGCCCCTTCCTCTCTCTCTCTCTAGTTTATATTTTCGATTTTTTCTTGTCTTGGCACCTAGGTCCTCACTCGACCTAGTGTTTAGCTCTGCGACTTCGAGACTCGTTCTTAAGTCGTAGTGTTTAAAAGTGCCCACTCACTGATTCCTTCTTTTCGAGTGATTTAGTGATAGAAACTTTCGTGGTTGCTCGACGTGCCGAGGGAAGAAAGAGAGACGTGCTGCGAGGGGAGACGAGCGTTGCAACTTTCCAAAAGCTTCTACAAGGTTCAAGCTTCAAGAAAGGTTAGTAACTTTAATAGCTCATATTAGTTTTTATTTACATGTACATGCTCTTGTCTAGGTTAGTAAAAACTAGTTTTACTTAAAAAGAAAATTTTTAAAATTCCGCCGCTTAACGAAGCGTTAAACTTTTTCTTAAACCCTAGATCGATTCCAACAAATGGTATCAGAGCTATGGTCAAAGGAATGCATGTGCATGTTTTTAAATTATGAGCTTGAAAATCGTTTTCGAAAGTTTACTAATTTTGTGACAAGTTAGAATTGTAATCTTAGTTTTTTTTTTTAATTTATTGCTCATGCCTTTAAATTAAAAACCATGTTGATTTTCTATGAGTTTGGGATGATGTTAAAACACATTAGAATCAGTTCTAAAAGTTTTTAATTTTTTATATTGAAAAACGTGTTTTAAAGGTTTGAGATTTTTCGAGTAAAATTTTGTGACTAGTTTTGTTATCTTGCTAGTTTCTTATTTTTACTTGAATCGTTTTATGCTTGTTGTTATTTCTTTTATGCCTTGTTATTACCTTGCTAATAAAACACAAATAAAAGCTTTAAACAACATCTTAAAACGTTCCGTTACACTCGATTCTTTTTCGCACTTAAAAAGGACCAAGCTTTAATTTATTTCTTTTTCTTCGAGCTGGAGTAAACCCGCATTAAAAGTGGCATAACTCTCTGCTCAGTAATCGAAATTTAATGATTCTTGAATCAAATTAAAGCTCTGTCTGTCCTCTGTCCAATGCCACCGGTTTCGGCTGAAAAGGACATCGGAGCCGCCAGATATGGCGATTTTACTCCGAGGTGCGCGGCTGTCTGAAACTCCAGTTTTTTAGTAATCCGGATTTTCAAACCCCACTACCATGAGTTATAGAACTCTAATGAGAAAATTTTCTTGAGCAAAAATGTTTTTCATATGATTATAAACATGATGTGTAAGATTAAAATGTTTTGATTTTTGAAAGTTTAATTGAAATTGAATTTTTGCAAAACTAGTTTGAATTTTGAAAAACCGTTTTCACTTTCAAACTTGAAAATATTTTGTCATCCAAATCAAATAAATTTTCAAAATGTTTTCAAAACTATATCTATATCACATATGTTCAAAATCTATATGCTCTTGAAAATTTGAGTGGGAGGTCTCCTTGTAGACAAGCCGAAAAATAAAAAGATGTGTAATCTCAAACTTTCAAGTGTTCGAGTGAGTTGAAGTTCACACTTCCCTCACGCACTTTCCCGAAATAGAAAATAGGAAAAGATCGAGTATGTACCTTGTGCCTTTATGCACTAATACTGCTCTGAACATGTCGATCTAGGATTCTCTTCTAGTTGTCCGCTCTGTCGCTCTCTAACTAGGAAATTTGTTTCCGAACTTATAAGAGTCGATGAACCAACTCCAAAAACTAAGTGGGAGGGTTATATTTGTTGTTTGTAACCTGCGATCCCCAACACTAGTGAAAGATGCAATAACGTGGGACTAAGAGCCGCTCTTGCGACCCTCACTTAAATGTGAGTACTCCAAGGCGTTATTGCTTCGATCATTGCTCAATGAGCTACGTCCGAGAGTGATGCAATGATGGCAAGGCCTCCCCTTGGGGGATTGTTTTTCAAAGCTGATCTTTTGGACTAAGTGGTTGGTTGCACACTTAGGCTCAATCCCTAGTATCCTCCCTTGAGGCTCTGCGAAAGGATGTGAGTGATCAAACCAATTTACAAGGTGGCTAGTCAAAATAGATGTATTGACATCTTGGCTTAGCATTAATGATGTGTCATTTACTTATAAAAGGAGATTTTTTGCGGCCTTCTCTTGAGGGAGTAAATTATCGTTTGGTTTATAACACCTTTGGATTTTATAAAAGTCTTAATAAAACTTAAATCCTAAACCAAAGACTAATCATAAACTTGTTTCAACTTATATAAGCAACATGTCTCTCAACCATCTCTCAATCTTTCTTTCCTCGATCAAACTCGAAAACGAAAACTACGTAGATTCGAAACGTAACCTCGACATAATACCTACCGTTAACAAGCACAAAAGGGTACTCACCACCCCGTGTCCTCCTCTGACGAATGATGATTCAACTCAAGAGGACAAAGACGCCTTAGCGGCCTGGCTTCGATCCGATGAGATTGTGAGGTGCTATATCTTGGCATCTATGAACAATATGCTGAAAGAGCAACATCGTGACATCGAGACTGCCGCCGAAATGCTCTACAATCTCCTTGAGATGTTTGGAGGGCAAGGACGTCAAACAAGGCAACAAGCAGTCCAACAGTTTATGAACTGTCGAATGAAGGCTAGGACTCCTGTTAGAGACTTTATGATACTGATCATTAGTTATCTAAATAAAATGGAAATCCTAGGATCTGAGATTGATGGGAAGAATGTCATATATATGATCTTAGAAACTCTCCCCGCATCTCTTGATACCTTCAAGATGAACTGCTCCATAAACAAGCTAGAGTACACTGTTACCAAGCTTATGATGGAACTTCACACTGCTGTAGGTCTCACTAAGAGAAAGAGGAATCAAGGAGAGGCACATGCTATTGAGCAAAAAGCCTCCGCCTCTGGAACTGTGAAGGGACCTTACAAGGCCGATAAAAAGAACTGTCCTGCCAATCTCAAAGCAAAGGAGCATAGTATTGTACTAGTTACCGAAGCATGCTTAGTAGCTGATAATGTATCAACGTGGATTCTTGACTCCGCTGCTACTAACCATATTTGTTGTTCCTTGAATGGTTTCAAGAAAACCAAGAGCTTGGAGGAAGGCGAGTTCTGTTTCAAATGGGGTGATGGGAGCCTGGTGTCTGCAAAGGCTGTGGGATCCGTGACGCTGTCTTTTGAAGACCGCACTTTAAACTTGAATAATGTTTATTTTGTTCCTACCTTTGGGAAGAACTTAATATCCGTTGCTCGTCTTCGTGAGCAAGATTATTGTTTAAAGTTCATTAAGAATGGAATTCGTATTTCGTTTCCTGATCATTCTTTTGTCACTGATGCATGTATGAAGAATGCTCTTTTCTACATCTATCCCACTAAACCTTCTCTTTTAGACACCGAAATAGATAACGATCTAATTAGGGAGCCAAAGAGGATCAAACTTTCTGAATCCTCCGATCTAACAAAATCAACATACCTATGGCACTTGAGACTTGGTCATATCAGTCTAAATAGGATTAAGAGACTTGTGAGGGATGGTCCACTCCAAGCCTCTGCAATAGGTTCACTACCTACTTGTGAATCCTGCATAGAAGGAAAAATGACTAAGCGGCCTTTCTCCGATAAGGGTCGAAGAGCCACTGAGTTGCTGGAACTAATACATTATGATATATGTGGTCCGCTCAACCAACAGGCACGTGGAGGATACGAATACTTCGTTACCTTCACTGATGATTATTCACGATATGGGTTTGTCTATTTGCTCAAACACAAATCCGAGACCTTTAACGTGTTTAAGGTCTTTAGGGCTTTAGTGGAAAAGCAAACTGGCAAAGTGATCAAAACCCTTCGATCTGATCGAGGTGGTGAGTATATGTCTGGAGAGTTCGATGACTTTCTTAAAGAAGAAGGTATCGCTTCTCAGCTTACCGCACCTGGCACACCTCAACAAAACGGAGTGTCAGAGAGAAGAAACCGAACTCTTATGGAGATGGTTAGATCAATGATGAGTTACTCATCACTCCCGCTTTCCTTTTGGGGATATGCCCTCGAAACAGCCGCCTACATTCTGAACCAAGTTCCGTCCAAAACGGTTCCTGGTACTCCTTATGAACGATGGACTGGCCGTAAAGTGATTCTTGGCCGCATCCGAATTTGGGGTTGCCCTGCACACGTGCTGAGGCAAAAGACTAGCAAGTTGGCTAGTAGGTCAGAATTGTGCCTGTTTGTAGGATATCCGAAGGAAACCAAAGGTTTTACTTTCTATAGTCCCGAGGACGATAAGACTTTCGTTAGCACGAATGCTCGTTTCCTTGAGGAGGACTTTATGAAGGATGCGAAACCTAGAAGCAAAATTGTGCTTGAAGAAAAGTTGGGTGAGGAAGCTTCTACCTCATCTGTAAGAACTGTTCTTACCCCAACTGAAACACAACCTAACTCATCAGAATCTCGTCAAGTAGTACTTCGACGTAGTGGGAGGGCTACTCAAAAGCCTGATAGGTACATGTCTTATGGAGACTCTCTTGTAGCCGTCTCCGACATGGATGACCCTGTTTCCTATAGCCAAGCGATGGCTTGTTCTGAATCAAACCTTTGGCTTGACGCCATGAAAGTTGAAATGCACTCGATGTATGTCAACAAAGTCTGGAAACTTGTAGACCTTCCTGAAGGGATTAAACCCGTAGGGTGTAAGTGGATATATAAGAAGAAAATGGGTCCTGATGGGAACGTCGAGACGTTCAAAGCACGACTTGTGGCAAAGGGTTATACCCAACAAGAAGGGATTGACTATGAAGAAACCTTCTCGCCAGTCGCGATGCTTAAATCCATCCGCATACTCCTATCCATAGCTGCAGCTCTCGACTATGAGATCTGGCAAATGGATGTCAAGACAGCCTTTCTGAATGGCAATCTTGACGAGCGCATTTACATGGCTCAACCAGACGGTTTCGTGGATAAAGGTCAAGAGACCAAGGTTTGTGAGTTGCTTAAATCCATTTATGGACTAAAGCAAGCATCTAGGTCATGGAATATTAGATTCGATGAAACTGTAAAGAGCTTCGGCTTTGAACAGTCAATAGATGAGCCTTGTGTTTACAAGTTAATACACGAAGGCAAAGTTGTGTTTCTGGTACTATATGTCGATGATATACTACTCATTGGTAATGACGTGGGTAAGTTATCTGAGGTTAAGGTCTGGCTAGCAAAGCAATTCGATATGAAGGATCTAGGAGAAGCCGCGTACATTCTGGGGATCCAAATCTTTCGAGATAGGAAAAACCGGACCCTGTCGCTCTCTCAAGCATCTTATATTGATAAGGTGATAGATCGCTTCTCGATGCAAGACTGCAAGAGGGGTCAAACACCCTTTAGGCATGGAGTTTCACTCTCTAAGGACCAGTCTCCCAAGACTGCACAAGAGATTGAAGACATGAGGAAAATTCCTTACGCCTCTGCCGTAGGAAGCCTTATGTATGCTATGCTTTGCACTAGACCTGACATCTGTTTCGCCGTTGGCGTAGTTAGCCGTTTCCAATCCAACCCTGGACCCGAGCACTGGATTGCTGTTAAGCATGTTCTTAAGTATCTTCGAAGAACTAGGAACTTGATGCTTACATACTCAGGTACTGACCTGACTATGACGGGATATACCGACTCCGATTTTCAAGCGGATAAGGATTCCAGGAAATCCACTTCGGGATCTGTGTTTATCCTTAATGGTGGAGCTGTTGTGTGAAGAAGTATTAAGCAATCTTGCATTGCTGACTCCACAATGGAAGCAGAATATGTGGCTGCTTGTGAAGCATCCAAAGAGGCTGTATGGCTTAGAAAATTCCTTAAGTTTTTGGAAGTTGTTCCAAACGTCGACGAGCCCATGACCCTTTATTGTGATAATAGTGGGGCTGTCACTAACTCAAAGGAACCTAGAAGCCATAAGCGCTCTAAGCATATTGAGAGGAAATACCATTTGATTCGAGAGATCGCGCAACGCGGAGACGTGGAGGTGAAGTAGATCTCTGGTAGATCTATTCACCAAGGCCCTAGCGAACCAGGTCTTCGACCAACATCGAGAGGGATTAGGCATAAAGGACTACTCACATCTTCTTTGAGTCAAGCGGGAGTTTGTTGTCAATGGTGCCCACAAGAAGAGTAGTAGTGTCTATTTATGTACATTTGATGTCATATAGTCTTACGAAGACTCTTGCTTATAATTGCTTATTCATTAATAAAAAGTTGAAACGTTCATTCAATCTTCCTTGTCTGAAGCTTTATGATAAAACCATAGTCTTTTAGTCCATAAACAAACTAAACAACTTACGAAGAGACAAATGTAGATTTGCATGAACAAACTCTTCGTAGTTTGCTTAAAACGATATATTCGCAATCTTAGGGTCAAAGTACTATTGACCTCAGTATGATTGTTAGAAGAATCTATGATGTCTGGTTATGAGGCATTGAGAGTTGGAGACTCTATAGTTCTTCTAGGTATCTTCCGAAGGTACTGAATTGACCAGTGCACTTCTAGAGACAATATAAGAACAAACCATTTAACCTCTTATGTCTCGAAGTCACTATGTATGAATTGCATCATGCTTACCTTAATCCTGAAATGAGACATGCCATTTCACACCTTAGTATTCTCATTTGAGAAAGTCAAATTTCGGACTCACTATGTGATTCCGATCAAGGCCTATTGGTGAGGTACTAAGTTGTGAGTCTGTCATGAGTAACTTTGTGAAGTTCTCATAGATATGGAATTCATGTACAAGATTGCTGAAATGCAATGTATGTCACCTCATGCTTTGTTCCTTGGAGTGTGAATAAATGAACTGGCCAGTGTCCAAATTGAGTCCTGACTCTTTTGGATGAAACAATGTGACTTGTTAGCTCCTCGTCAATACATTGTTTCTAACTTATTCACAAGCGACAAAGGAGTTGAGGAAATAACAGCTAGAAGGGTAAAATGGTAATTTAGTAAATCCCGACTAGCTGATGACATTCATGAAGGGTAGCATAGATAATATTCAGTGGATCCGCTCATTATAATTAGGTCGAATTCTTGAGTAGAAAACAAATTCATTTGAACCGAGAGATTTTCAGTGTCAGCTCTTTAGTGGAGTCAGCTGGCATTAAGCTAAACTTGGAAAAGGTTTGTGAACTTTTGAGTCCAAGTGTTTAGCTAAAGCTTTGTTCATTTGGGTCCATGAGGTCACTGTCACGAATCACATCGATAGGAATAGTTAAACTGGAAGCTAAGTCAAAACAAGAACGAAAATAGTCAAAAGGGTATTTTTGTCTTTTGAGACAAAGGATGAAATGAATGTCAATAAATTTTTTGACAAGTTCATTTGATGACTTAATGTCACTCGGCCATAATATGATTAATTGGGCCTTGTGGATTAATTTCATTTCATAAGAATTTTATTGAAAATTCTTAATAGGCATTTTTCATGTTGTCATGAACAAAATGGAAAAGCTTCTAGAAGCCCCTTCTAGAAGGTGATAGGCGCCCATAATACCCATAGGAAGAGAGAATATTTTGTGCATAAATGTATCAAGATACTTGCCAAAAGAAAAAGAGGAAACAAATTTCCCCTAAGAGGAAACATGGTGGGCGCCCAAATGTGGTCAAGAGAGAAGCAAACAAAAGAGGAAACAAATCCAAGGACTTACTTGTTTTGTCTTGGACGTGCACCTCTTTGAAGGAAAAGGGAAATTGGCTCATGAATATGTGATATTCTATAGAAGAGGAAACTACCTTATTGAAGGTGAGACCTCTCCTATAAATAGGAGCCTCATTCCACACTTTTCATTTATGCAAAGTTTTAGAGATTGAGAGCCTCTCTCTCTAGACTTGGCCGCCCCTTCCTCTCTCTCTCTCTAGTTTATATTTTCGATTTTTTCTTGTCTTGGCACCTAGGTCCTCACTCGACCTAGTGTTTAGCTCTGCGACTTCGAGACTCGTTCTTAAGTCGTAGTGTTTAAAAGTGCCCACTCACTGATTCCTTCTTTTCGAGTGATTTAGTGATAGAAACTTTCGTGGTTGCTCGAGGTGCCGAGGGAAGAAAGAGAGACGTGCTGCGAGGGGAGACGAGCGTTGCAACTTTCCAAAAGCTTCTACAAGGTTCAAGCTTCAAGAAAGGTTAGTAACTTTAATAACTCATATTAGTTTTTATTTACATGTACATGCTCTTGTCTAGGTTAGTAAAAACTAGTTTTACTTAAAAAGAAAATTTTTAAAATTCCGCCGCTTAACGAAGCGTTAAACTTTTTCTTAAACCCTAGATCGATTCCAACATATTTGACCAAGATTAGACGAATCGATGGAAAAAGGGAAGAACTATTTCATCTTTTTCATCGGATTTGTTAAGCTTCTATTACTTGGTCCATAGTTCGGCTCTGATAAAGGCGGATAAGAACTTTCGTATAATAATGTTTATCATTATTAATCTCACTTGCTGTAATTGTGATTGACAACATTAATTCTGGAAAACGGTTATTCGCAGAATTAAATAACTATTTATGGTAGAATTGTTTATTTATTGTTGGATCAAGTAAATAATCAATTATTAATTACTTTTTTGTTGTTGGACCAAGTAAATAAATAATTGACTGAGTTTTAAGCAATTGGGCCTTGGACAAAATATGAAAATCGGATTTGGGAATTTTGGCATGGGAGTTGCGCAAATTTGCCTTGGCCGTGTGCCTAAAATCCGACTTTTATGATATTGGTATTTACCAATATTTTCTCTTTAGTTATTTAAATAAAGGAGAGAGAATAATATAAGATATTGTCTTTTATTCTCTCCTTATTTAAAGGAAAGTATTTAGGACAATATATTTAAAGGGAAATAATATATTCTCCTTTATTATCTCACTAAATAAAATATTCTCTATTTAAATAGAGAATAATATCCCATAGATATTGATCTGATGGATGAGAGAAAAAAATAGGATTCACTTGTTGAGATCCAATGGCCTAGATTAAATCCTCTAGTGTGAACACAATAAAAGGAAATAATATATTTTGGAAGGTTCCATGAATATCTCTTTTTACTACTATAAATAGGGGTTCATGAGAAGGCAAAAGGAGAAGGATTTTGACCTAATAATTTCGTGGCTCTCCCTCTTGGGCATGCGAAATTTTCTGCCTCTCCCCCTCGAAAATTCGTTTCCATTCTTAGTAAAATAAGAGCGAGATTTGAAACACCACATTTCTCATCTAGTGAGATAAAGACTGTGCCCACTCATATTTCTTATTCGTCTCTGAGATTACGTTTTGGAAAACTAAGGTATCATCCTCGAGTCCTTCATCAAGACGACGCAAGGAGTACGCGTTTGATTCCCCAACAAGTGGTATCAGAGCTAGATGTTATGATAAATTAATTGATTCGTTCTTGTAATTAATTTAAATATGGTTTGAATGAAATTATATGTGGATGTGAATTTCATGCAATTCAATATATGATATGTGGATTGTGATTCGTGGTTTGATCGTAGAATATTTTATTCTCGCTTTTCTAGATTTTTTTTGTAAACCCGAAATTCAAAGGGTATAGGCTTTATGTAATTATTATTATTATTGTTGTAATCCGATGGTGCAATGTTCTTGATCACGACGATTGGCGAGAGACGAGACGGACACACAACGAAGAAGCATGACGGACGAAGAAAGCCTCAACGACTACGCCACAAGAAAACTTGTCACAAAATTTTGTGACAAGTCTCGGCCGTCCTCTTCATGCCGGGCCGCGTCCTTGTGGCGGCGGCGGTCCGGTGCAGCCTCGAGTCTAATCTTGACCTAGGTCAAGATTAGAGGATTCATCCGGGCCTCAGCCCGGAAACCCTAGTGGGCCCACGGGCCCACTCATTAAAAAAAATTACCGAAAAAATTAAGTTTTTAAATGTTTTATTTAATTAATTGTATGAGCTGAGCCCTAATGATTTTTATTTAAAACATTACAAAATAAATTATTATGATATCGATTTATTTTAAATTGGACATTGGAATAGGCCCTTACTTAATTAATTTTTTCGATAAAAAAAATTAGAAAAATTAAATAATTTGATATTGATTTATTTTTCTAAAGGACATAAAAATGGGCCCAATTGAATCTATCGGCCAATATGATTGGGCTCATCTTGATTTACTTTATAGAATAAAATAGGAAACGATCAATCCGAATCAAACCATTCTTGCATGCTCTTGCTTGTTTATTTAATTACAATGTCATGCTTGTATGCTATAACTTAGATCATGTATCGTATGTTAATGGTTGTCATGGGCTTTCATTCATTAAAATTGTCTAATTGGATTAGGATAGTTAATCAATGAATGAGTTGAACGGATCGGAGAGCTTTGTTACCAAGCCGATAAGAGGCTAAGCAGAGAGGTTCTTACGAAGACCTAGTGTCTCACCTCCTCTACTGGGAGCTTTTTCGTGATGGAATACTATTAGGATAATCAAGACTAGATGTCACGAATTCCTAATCACTAAGCTATATCGAAACATAAGGGTAGCTTAGAAACACCCGAGTTTTTAATATGACTTAGTTAACTCGAGTGGATCATCTAGATTAAAGTTAATGCTAGAAAAATTAAAATACTGAAAGTATATTGAGTCGTAAGGTCTCTAACATTGACACGACACTGTGAGGATGAAAGATCCCCTCGTGACCGGCGGTTTTCTAAACATGGTGGTCAGTTCCATTCGGAAGGGCTTTTCTGATTCCAATACCATGGTTGTGTCTCTGACGATAGGTGGGAGGGTTGATCTCTGCGTGTACTAGTTATGCTAATGCGTATGAGCTAGATTTCTTTCACTGAAATGTTGGGTTGACTCATGCATGAACCAACCGGTGGTTGCTCATGTGGCCAAAGATTCCTATAAAATTGGTAGTTAGTGAGCATAGTTATGAAGGTACATGTACTATGATTGCTCACTAATCTGAGATGGTTCTCATTTTCACTAGGTGCACTCCGTTACGTCACCGGAGTGAAACAGACTGTGGCTATTAGTCGAATTACCTTGGAATATAAAAACTGGGTTCTTTTGATTAGTATTTTATCTCGTGCTGTTTGCATTATGGTTTTTATTTCCTAAATTATATTGATGGTTGTTTCTTGTCATATTGCTAATAAATGTACTTTTATGTTTTTAGTAATCATGTCGAACCCTATTATGGCCCTGTTGTCGAAAGACGTCCTGACTGGAGATAACTTCCCTAAGTGGAAGTCGAATCTCAACATTGTGCTTGTGAGTGAAAGCATTCGCTTTATCCTCACTGAAGACAGACCTCCTCTTCCTGCTCATTGTGCCTCCAAGAACTTGAGGGAGGACTATGACAAGTGGACTACTGCCAATAGCAAGGCGGTGGCCTACATGCTCGCAAGCATATCTGATGCGTTACGAACTAAGATGGAAGGGATGGAGACCGCTGTGGAGATCCTTGACTCGTTGCAACAAATGTTTGGGATGCAAAGCGAGCAAGCCCGCATTGAGCTCACCCGTAAGTGCACTAGCACTAGGATGACTGCGGGAACTTCCGTGAGGGATCATGTCATGAAGATGACTAACTACTTCACCGAAGCTGAATTCCATGGGGCACAGATGGATGAGGTTACTCAAGTGGGAATAATCCTGAATTCCCATTCGAGTGACTTCATACAGTTTACGTCCAACTACATCATGAACAAGTTGACGTATGGACTGTCTCAGCTGTTGAATGAACTACAGACTTTCGAGTCTATCACTCGACATGGGAAGAACAAAGGGTCGGCTCTCTATGCTGACAAGAGTTCTTCGCATAAAACCAAGAAGAAGTTGACTTCTGGTGCTGAGTCATCTAAGGCACGCCCGAATACTTCAAAGGGGAAAGGTCCCGCTAAGAAGGAAATGAAGAACTTCAAGAAAAGTGGAAAAGGAAAAGAGAAGAAGCGAGAAAGCATTGGTAAATGCCACCACTGCAACACTGAAGGCCTTTGGAAGAGGCATTGTCCTTTGTACTTGGCTGAGCTTGAGAAAAACAAGAAGAATGCTGGTATGGTACCTTAAAATTCATGATTAAAGATATCCTAAAAATGTTTTGAGGATAATTATTCATGAGCATACTTCTTTTCTTGTTGCAGAGCAGATCTGGTGGAGCACACGTGTGTAGACGAGCTTGTTGAACAATGTCGGATTCAAGCCCGAATTGTAGAGAAGCTCATGCTTCGTTTGAAGATCTAATTTCCCGCTAGTTTTATTACTTTCATTTTTGGATTTATTTTTGAACATTGGATGTGTCATTTAATAATCCGAGGTTTTCTGGATTGTAGCCTTTATGGTTATTCCAGATAGGATGAATCTTTCTTTCTTTATGTTTTATTACATTATTTATGAACACATGGTTGTGTCTTTAAATATTTCCTTCTATAATTGAATGCCTTGATTGCTTTTATGATATTTGAATATGCATGAATGCTTATGTCCTTATGAAAAAGGTATAGAATACGAAGGTCACTTTTTTCCATTCGTATGCTATATAAAAGCACAATAAATAAATATAAATATTTTCTAAGTTATTATCTCTGTTAGAATTTAATTAGCTTTTATTGCTTCATTAAATTCTTATGTTGAATATGTTTCATTGTTTAAGAACTATTTAGAGCTTTGAAAGCGTATAAATAATTATTACCATTATTCAACAATGACTTGTGCGAATAATAAGTAATAAAGGAGACACAACTAAAAGTTAGTGTTGATGATGAATTAAATTAGTGGGAGCTTCCTTAATTGGAACCTAGCCACTAATATTCATATTGATTGAGTGGGAGCATCCTTAAATGGAACCTAGCCATTAAATAACCAATATTGGCTGCGTTTGGTTCACATTTTAAACCCTTGTTTTTGCTTTTACAAAAAACTAAAATACTTATTTAGTGTTTGGTAAAACTTTTTTTACAAAAAACTTCAAAAGCGATTTTATATTTTGTACATGAGATGGAAAAGCTAAGATTCCTAGCTTTTGGAAAAAGCGTTTTTAAGTTTTTATCCAAATTACTAAAATATCCTCTCCTCCACCGATAAGAAAAAGAGAGAGAAAAAAACTGAGCTTCACTAAAAATGGCGTCCTTGATTTCCTCATCACCATCAACGTATCAACGTCTCCATGTTCTTCGTCTTGCCCAATCTCGCCCTCCTCCGACCTCCGCCACCGGTCTCCCTTCTTCTCCGCCGCCTAATTTCGTCGCCGCCGGTTCCGGCCCGTCGCGACCTCGGCGGCGTCGGCATCTCGTGATCAAACCCTAGCCCATTCTCCGACCGTCTCCGTCGCCGAGGCCTTCTCGGCGTCTCGAAAGCTTGTGAGGTTCAACTCAAGCAGTGCTCACAGATCCAAATCCTTGAAGTTGTATAATCCCTGTTTTCTTTTTCTTTTTTAATTCTTAAAACCTGATTTTGAACCAAAGGGAGTAAAAAAAAAACGATAAGAGTAAAGCAGCTTGTTTTCGGTATGGAGGTCTTAGGTTCGAATATTACCGATACATATGTGATTTTTCGTATAAAAGCTGTTTTCCTTTCTCTCATGTTTGCAAATGCAAGAACATGAGCTCTCAAAATAAAATTTATGAAGACACTGCTGCTCCGGGTCAGCTCTCCTTTCTTCATGAAAATAGATTAAAAATATGAGAATAGAGATATATTAATACTTACTATAATTTAATTTTTAAAAACATGTCTATTTTAGTCTTTTTACTAAAATATACTTATTTTACCAAACGCTAAATCAGCTTTTGTTATCAGCAACAACTGTTTTATAAACAGTTTACCAAACATCTGTCAGTTTTATAAAAAAAAAAAGCACTTTTTTTAAAAACAAAGCTATGCCAAACGGTACCATTATTGAGTGGGGGCATCCTTAATTGGATTCTAGTCACTATTGTTCAATAAAAGAGTGGGAGCTTTCTTTAATGAAATCTAGCCACTTGTTGTTCAATAAATAGCAACATCCTTCATAGGATTAAACCCATCATTGAAGATGGCATCCTTAACCGGAATGTATATGCTATTATTCAATAATTAAAGTTGAAGAGTAATCAATGATTACCTTGCCACATAAATCAATGAATTGAAAGGAAGGATAATTTTGAATTATCTTGTCGTTAAAATCAATAACCTAGTGGGAGCATCCTAGAATGGATCCTTGTCACTCTCATCAACAATAAACTTTCCTTAAATGGAATGACATGATCTTGAGATATCACTCTCGATCAAACTAACTTGTCTGAAAGTTATTAGCCCATATTTAATAGATCTACATGTTAAGCTATCAGCTTAAAGGAATAGAGAGATCTATAAAAGGATTAATGAAATGGTTTAAGCTTTAATAAGCTATAAGGTAAGGGATTGAGCCCTTAAGGACAGACACTATCATCAATGATACTCTTCTTTCTGATACCACGAACCACTTCATTTGGGATCTTCAAAATTGAAGATGAACTGTCCTTTGAGGATGAAGTTCCAATAACATAAAGACATGGATCGAAGTAGTTATACTACTAAAACTTTTGAAATATGAAAGGTAGATCCTAAGTACTTAACAAACTAATCATGATTGTACATGGATGTTTGTTATAGTCAATATTTTGAGAATGATCGATAAGTGTAGCTCCTAAACAAGTGTCATGAATAAAGTCATTACTATTATAGTTCTAGACCTCATTATGACACAAGCAAATTGACTGAGCTAACTGTTTCTAAAATTAAATTTAGAAACGACATGCTCGTTCCATAATGTCTCAAACATACTTATTGATATATGGTATGAGCTCAATGTTGAGGCTATTGACATTGTCTTTAAAAGGACTAATAATTAGACCTTAGACGATGTCGTATTTCCGAGAATAACTACATGTGTTGCAAACACTGTAATTTTTGGAAATAGTGAGATACTTAGTTATTTAAATATAGTAGATCCTTAAAGTCCTGTGTATATATTGAATATAAATACGACAAACAAGGATGAACTATAAAAAACCAAGGAATGGAAATAGGTCAATAAATTCTTATTTAAACACGTTCAATAAATCACACTATAGTAAGTGGTGATGAGATCAAACCATGCAATGGTGCAACCTGTTTTGGCACCAAAGGGATGTACACCTTGATAGGGAGACTTGTTATCTTTAGATATAAAGTCTGGTGTATAATCTAAAGGTACGCAATGTGTTAATTTGTTCTAAAGTAAATTTATTTACTATGAACAATTTGACTTGACCTTAAATGGTAAATCAAAGATCACTTGCCAAAATGCATGAACTAGAATAATATAAAAATAGGGCATATGTCAGATCGACATAAATGATAGAGTATAGATAAAAGTGGGAATACATATGATGGGAATCTCAATCCTAGTCTAAACCGTCTATAATGATGGCAAAGAATTAAATTGGCTGAAGGAAACTTATCTTCTCTGGTCAAAGTGGGAGATTATTGGGAATATTGCCCACTTGAAGATAATTAATAAATGATTACTAAATTCGATAATAAGATTACTTTTTTTAGCATTATATGATTAGTGAGTTTATTTATAAACAATTAGAATCAATAACAACTATCTTCCATAGCCTCCGTATTCAACTGAGTCACGTGCTGGGCACCTGAGTTCGGGCGGTAAGCTAAAACGAGGTCGATGACTGATATACACCTGGAAAGCTATATCTAAAGTCATATATGTGGAACACATAGGTGAAGGTTGATCACTATGTGGGAGCATTATACACTTGTGGTAATTATACGACTTAAACAGGTCTTGGCTGTAGATGTGTCATTTAAGGACCGTTACGACACACTAACCGAGGCCGCTATGATGGTCACAGTGAGACTTGATCTGAATCCTGAAGTGATCATGGACACTGGGTCATGTTACTGAGCTCTTTGACTCATTCGCTAAAAGGTCATCTATGCTAATCACAGCTTATGTCTTGGGAGTCTCTCAGAGCATGATTCGAGTGGGAAGTGATTTACAGATACAGAATCCACCCTTCCTGAAAGAAGGTTAATGTTCACTCACCTAAGAGTTGATTCTAGAACCGATAGATTGCTAGCACTTTCAAAGTAAGTAACGTTCGAAAGAATCTTTCGCTGGGGAAACAACAATGCTTAGGGCTAATATGTATCAAGAGAAGTATAACGGAAAAAATTGACTTCTCTTGACACGGGTTGAACCTGGAGGATCTTGATCACGAACTGACTATATCAGTGGACACTCGTCACGATGAGTAAATATAATCCTAGTATTAAAGGAGAGTTCATTCTTGGCTTACGAAGTGGAGTATTTGACCAAGATTAGACGAATCGATGGAAAAAGGGAAAGGACTATTTCGTCTTTTTCATCGGATTTGTTAAGCTTCTATTACTTGGTCCATAGTTCGGCTCTGATAAAGGCAGATAAGAACTTTCGTATAATAATGTTTATCATTATTAATCTCACTTGCTGTAATTGTGATTGACAGCATTAATTTTGGAAAACGGGTATTCGCAGAATTAAATAAATATTTATGGTAGAATTGTTTATTTATTGTTGGATCAAGTAAATAATCAATTATTAATTATTTTTTTGTTGTTGGACCAAGTAAATAAATAATTGATTGAGTTTTAAGCAATTGGGCCTTGGACAAAATATGAAAATCGGATTTGGGAATTTTGGCATGGGAGTTGCGCAAATTTGCCTTGGCCGTGTGCCTAAAATCCGACTTTTATGATATTAGTATTTACCAATATTTTCTCTTTAGTTATTTAAATAAAGGAGAGAGAATAATATAAGATATTGTCTTTTATTCTCTCTTTATTTAAAGGAAAGTATTTAGGAGAATATATTTAAAGGGAAATAATATATTCTCCTTTATTATCTCTCACTAAATAAAATATTCTCTATTTTAATAGAGAATAATATCTCATAGATATTGATCTGATGGATGAGAGAAAAAGTAGGATTCACTTGTTGAGATCCAAGGGCCTAGATTAAATCATCTAGTGTGAACACAATAAAAGGAAATAATATATTCTGGAAAGTTCCATGAATATCTCATTTTACTTCTATAAATAAGGGTTCATGAGAAGGCAAAAGCAGAAGGATTTTGACCTAATAATTCTGTGGTTCTCCCTCTTGGCCGTGCGAAATTTTCTGCCTCTCCCCATCGGAAATTCGTTTCCATTCTTAGTAAAATAATAGCGAGATTTGAAACACCACATTTCTCATCTAGTGAGATAAAGACTGTGTCCACTTATCTTTCTTATTCGTCTCGGAGATTACGTTTCGGAAGACTAAGGTGTCATCCTCGAGTCCTTCATCAAGACGACGCAAGGAGTACGCGATTGGTTTAGTAGCGTTCTGTAGCTAAACCGAAAATCAATGTAAGTATTCGTTTTTCTTCAAATCAGTTGCTTGATAAATATGCTCTCGTGAATTAAATTAATTAAACATAACTAGATCTTATTAATTATAACCATAATTTAATTAGCTTATGATCAGCGTAATTAATTATTTTTTCGCATTAATATGGTTATATGGGAGAATCATCTATAACGAGTGGTATCAAAGCGATTGTTCGTGTCTGATACGCGCTTGATTCCCCAACAACATCAAGCACTAGAACTCGACCCTCAGCTCATGTTTCATGCAGTCGTCCACTGCTAGGAGCTCATCCCCCTCCCCCCGACACAAAGAGAGGTCAGCCGTGGTAGACTCCAAGTCGATGGTCAACTCCCAAACCATCAACTCAAGCACACCCACCCTCTTCTCAACAGACTCCTTCACCTCCTTCTCCAAGTGAGCTTGTCGGACGCCCTCCCACCGAGCCGCCCTCGCAACATCTTGCCCTCGGCACTCATCTTACGAATCACGATCCTGGCTCGCGTCGACTCAAGATCCCTCGTGCGTACATTGCGCCTCAAGAGAAGTGCAAAGCTACGATAAAAGTGACAACGAGAACAATGAACGAAAATAAGAATGAGAAGATACCTTATGCGTGTCCCTGACGTGCATGTCAGCAAGTGCAACCTCGTCATCCCAACTGATTCACTCCAGCTCTACTGAAGAGAAAGTCTAGGCCCCGGAGATCGCTTCCAAAGCTAGAGGCATCAAAGGACCCGTCCTTTACATCGTAGAAGAGACCAAATGAGGAGACACTGCTGCCTTTTGTGGGCCCTCCGAGTGCGAGCCAACCGCCAATGTCTTCGACCCACTCAGACAAGAGACGGCAGCCGGCGAGGTATCCACGCCTTTCCTCTTCAAGCCGGAAGACCGCGGAGGAGAAAAGATGCTGCGGCCGGTGGAACACCAGCATGAAAGGCGAAATCCAACATGCAAAGCGGAACGGATGAAGTATGCGGGATGCTCAACCGAGAAGAGGACCTCGGAACGATCCTCCTCTCCGAAAGGGCCAAAAGCGACAACTCGACAAGAGCCTCCCATTTTGGCCATCACGAGCCTGAATCAATGTCATACCTACGAGAAGCAAACACGTGTTAGATACCACAATATTATACTGGAATACAAGGGAAAAATAAAATTGATAAAAGAAATCCCCGGAGGAATACTCCACTATCACTATCGATAAACCAACATCATCGAACTGATGAGCATCGAGTGCTGAGTGTGATCACTCCGTCAAGAATGGGGAGAACTCGGTAGAACGCACCTGCACGGGAATCGGGCGCTCCGATAAGAAGCGACGAGGAATGACGGCTAAGTCATCCCAACGCACGAAGAACCACTCACCGGTCACGAGCATAAATATTCTCAAGCCCCCTCTTCCCCGTAGCTCTCCGGCAGAGGAAAAACAATCCAGGAGTTTGGATGTTCTTACTTAAACACACCACAGAAGTGAGGTCCTCCAAAGTCAAGTCAAGTTTCTTCTCCTAAACCAAAAGGTATGATACGCCGCCATAGCCAAGTAGCTCTTCGGGTGAATTTGTGCCAGAGCAAGCCAGATCACCGCAAGAAGAGAACGAACATGAAGAACCGGTGAGAGTCGGAGGCCATGTCATAAGCTCACCGTGTGGATAGCGGTATACCTCTTTAGTGGATCACACGCCCGGTCGGCGGGGGAAGGCACGATGATCGATACGTTCGGGGGGAATCAGTACTACCAGCGAAAGTAAGCCATCCTCTCCTCGGTGATGATGCTCGGAACAAAGAAACTCGAGATCTCTCCACCAAAAATCGGGAGCGAAAGCCTTGCTTGATTCCGGAGGATCTCCCCAAACTTCCTCGCCGACAACGGATCGGCATTACAGTCGTCCTCAACAATATAATCATCCAAATCAGCCCCTAACGTCTCTACTACATCTCCAACCAACCCAATCCCATGAGAAGAGACATTTACTTGGTCAAAGGCAAAGGAAGGCACACCATTACTTATGAAAGCCCCGAGAGCGTCAAAATCGGTCGAGAGATCACCGAATCTTGCGACACTCCCAAGACCACCCCATCAATCGAGAGACTCTCGTCTCCGGAAGAACCCCCCCCCCCCCCAAGCCTTTAACAAACCCTCCCTCGCTTGACTCCACAAAGTCGTCCTCACCATCTTCACTCGCTTCTACGGACTCCTCTTTGCTCGAGTCATCGGATTCAAAGCTTTCCCCTAAGCTCACGTCTTTGGGAAAGGTCTGTGTCCCAAAAAAAAGCTCTTCAGCAAGCTTCACCTTCGCTAAACACGCCCCAAGAAGCTCAGACACCTTGGGACCGCCCTCTGCGCCCTCAAGGCTGCCCGCCACGGCTTCGGGCTGTTCGAAACCACCATGCACGCCTCTGAGTCCCTCAAAGCCGCTCGCCATAGTCTTGAGCCACCCAAAACCACCGTGCACGCCTCGAGCCATTCAAACCCGCCTGCCAAGGATCTATACTCTCTGAAACCTCCATGTACGGCCCCGAGCATATCAAAATGACCCGCCACAATACCTTGCTTCTCCAGAACTCCACCAACAACTCCGGACATTCCCAAGCACTTCTCTGTCACCGTGGACCCTTCTTCCAACCTCTCCATGGTCGGGACATCACCACCCAACTCGCACACGGTCAAAGTTCCCTCTCCAAGACCTTTCTCCATGCCCAAAGTTTCAAACCCTACCACGACCGCCCCATCTTCATCCCTGGACTTACTCATGGGTAAACCAAGAGCACTACAATTTAGATCAATACCAAGAACAATTCCTCCACCACCATCACTCATCTCAAAAGAAAAATGGGTTTCACTTCCTCTACCACCAAGAACACTTCCTTCATCACCATCAATACCAAGAACACTTCCTCCACCACCATCACTCCAATCACGCCTGGTCAAGCCTCGACATGCTTCTCCCTTGCTCCAGATCACCTTAACACGCCTTATCAAGCCTCAACATGCTTCACCCTCGCTCTGGATTGCCTTGACATGCCTCGACATGCTTTGCCCACGCTCCTGATCACCTTACCACACCTTGGAAATTCATGACACGCCATATCCTCATTCCAAAACACCTCGACATGGAGTTTTAAGGCCACGAAGACCATACCACAACCTCAACATGGTTATAAGGTATTCCCACGTTCCCATCCTTCCCGTACGGCACATAAGAGTGTCGTACGACACTCTCCATGCCGCCTCTTGTCGTACGGCCACTCCAAGGTGCCGTACCGAACCTTCACATGTCCCGCCTTGCCGTACGGCACATTAAAGTGTCGTATTGTGCAGTATGGCCACTCCAAGGTGTCGTACGACACTTTCACACATCTCACATTGTCGTACGGCACACAAAATGCCGTAGATACCCCCCCCCCCCCCCCCCACATTACCATATTCCCATAACGCAACTCCACGCTCCCAACCTTGCCATACAATACATAAAAGAATCGTACGACATTCCCACGACACCCAGATTGCCGTGCGGCACCTCACAATGTCATACCTCCCCAAGACATGACATACCATCTTCATAAACCTCCACCTCAACAACCACCACACAACACACGCACCACTCCCTTGCCTCCCGTTCACACGTCCAAAGCCATCGGACCTCACCAATCCAATTAAAAACTTATCTTAATCCCTCAAGGCACCTTCCAAGCAATTTACACACCCATGCAACTTGAAACCCCTATAAATACCCTTCATACCACCACATGAAAAACGGCCCCAAATTCTCTACATGAAAAACTCTAGAGATTTTATTTCTCACCCTTCTCTCTCAACCTCAAATACCATTCCCAAGAAAGATCCATGAAATGACACTAGAAAAGCACCATACCTCACCTATCATCCACCTTTTCCCCAACATTCCCTCTTCACACCATCTCTCTACCACATCATCCCCCCACCCTACACCACACACGGCCAAATAACAACCATTCACACACCATTTTTTGTCATCATCTCCCCTACATGCCACTCTTCGTCTCACAACCACAAAAAGATAAGTATCTTCCTTCGGAGGAATATTAATCTCAAACCCCTTTATTACCCTACCATTTCTTTCTTTTACATATGCTCAATGCCATACAAATGTTCTCTCGTGATGACTAAGAGCTTGTGGAAATTCATTCCCTTGTTCTTCATTTGGAGAGAGACACATCCATTTTTCCTCTTGTCTAACCTCTTTGACATAGGAAAGAAGGTGTCGGCCATCATTCTCGAAGGGCCACCACCAAAGAAGACAGTCTTGTTCCAAGGCCCCTTGAGAAACATGGTTTTTCACCGAGTAATCCATTACTTGGTGACCGCACATACTCATATGGCCTAGAACCCGATCCCAAAGACCGCTCCCGAAGACCCTTGGAAGATCCACAGCCGAAGTAGACGGTTCCATTCCAAGGCCCCATGAGAAACACGGTTTCCACCAAGTAATTCATTACTTGGTGACCTCGCACACTTATTTGGCCGAGGAATCAACTCTGAGGACCATCGTCGAAGACCCTTGGAAGACTCGCCACCAAAGAAGACGAATCCATTCCGAAGCCCCTTGAAAAACACGTCCACGATCGAGTAATCCATTACTCGATCATCGTGAAAAGTAGTTTGGCCAAAGAATTAACCACACTCTTATGGTTGACTGTTCCAGAGGAATCTTAAGAGTTTCTGCCATTACCTGGGCAAGATCCCATATGCGATATATCCTTCGAGACCAAAGGAAAGTCTACCGTCTACCTACCTCATGATACACGTACCCGGACCTCTCCGCTGTGGGGGTGTCGCAAATGTGATGCGAAAAATCGCATCAACATATATATGCATGTTTTATTTCAAATATCTCTTTCGATATCTTTTTATCATGAATGCTTGGTGAATGCGTGGAATAGTGCATTTGTTCGGACTTCGTTCCTCTTCGATATCTTGTTTTGTGATGCCAAAGTTTTCAGTGTAGCAAAAATATTAGGCTATATTTTGTACTAAGTAGGCTACGTCTTGTCTCGATTAAAACTTCGCGAGCACTTTGAGAATTTTTGAATTGTCCTGTTCTTAAAGAAACAGATTATTAAGTATTTAAAATCCATCATCATTTTGAAACTAATTTTTAAATCTATACCCGTTTATAATATTATTACAAAGCTCAAAATCCGAGCAAAAAATGAATCATACAATCCTAGCATGATTATTTATTTTTTATTTTATTTTTTAATAATAAATAATCAGTTGAAAATCCGATATCCGATATTTTCAAATTATAAAACCGATATCCGGTCTATTTTTTAAAACTGGATCGGTTATCCGAATTTGTTTATAGGACGTGCACTGATTTTTCAGTTTTTGATTGGTTCGATTATCAGTTTTATCCGATTTTCGAGTCGGTTTTATACAATCCTATCATGCACTATCACCGAAAGTAAATTTTTTATCAAACGGAAAGGAATTCCACCATATTTTCATACAACATGCTCAGGGTTTGAGTTTTTTTTTTTCATTTATTGTTTCCCAAAAAGTGACCTTTCGTTCTATGAAAAAAAAACTTATTCTTGTATGAATCCGCGATATTTTGTTTAGGAAATAGATTTAAAACAATTTATTAAATATTCTTTCGTAGTTTTTTTTTTTGAAAAATAGAATTCTATTATTAATCACAAACATTCTTGATTAATTACAGACTCTATCGAAGGAGGAAAATCCTCCAACCAAACGAGTTTATCATCTATGGAAAGAGCGTAAGTTGCTAACCCATGGGCTGCCATGTAGGCTTCCCTATAGATGTGAGAGAACTTTACTCCTGGAAAGTTAGTCAATAAACTAGATACATCAGACAAAATGGAACCAAACTCATTCTTGAATGAAGATCTCATCTCCAAAGCTTGCACCACCGTCTTAGCATCTGACTCCACAAAGTGGATAGGCAGAAACACGTCCAAAGCCCAAGATAAGCCGTAGCGGAGAGCGAGAGCTTCAACTTCTTTGACCGTGAATTTGCCTGGGAGATTTTGAGCCAATGCAGCCATGACCAGTTCAGAAGAATTGCGAATAATAGCTCCAATTCCAACGAAGTTAGAAGATTTTGGAATTGAGGCATCGACGTTGAGCTTGTAGAGGTCGCAACTTGGGGGTACCCATCTTGCTTGGGAGCGGTCCTGTTTGGGGTCAGGACCGCTCGGCAAACTAACAGAAGATGAGCGTCTAGATTGGGCAACCTGAAATTCAAGAAGAAAATTTGACGTCCACGAGGTAATCTGGTAAGGGTCCTTCTTAATGTTTTCAAAGATCCTTTTATTCCTTGCATTCCATATAGACCAAGAGATACAAAGGAACAAAGAGAAGTCTTTTTTATTAAGAGAAGAGTGGACCGAGTGTATGATGTCATCAAAGTTAAGATTATAAAGCGACTTGAAACTTAGCTTAATGGTAGAGGTCCTCCAAATTTCTTTTGCGAATTTGCAATGATGATGATGTGACCTACTGTTTCCCAGGGTCCAGAGCATATCTTGCATTTTGGTGATTGAATGATCTTGCGTCTGTAAAGTCTAGTGGCAGTGGGTATGGCATTATAATATGCTCGCCAAATAAAAGATTTCACCTTGTTAGGAACTTGAGTATGCCATAATGTTTTCCACCATAAGTGAGTTGAGGAGGAGTCCGATGTGGATGCCTCTTGAGGTCTATGACTGGCTAACTTGTAACCTGATTTAACTTGGTAGTTTCCGTCGATCGTGTAGTGCCAAATTAATTGGTCACTATTATCCCTTAGACTTAAGGGAATAGCTTGAATTCGTTGGACGTCTAATTCACTGAATAGATGATGAAGCATAGGCGTATTCCATTCTTTATTATCCAAAAGCAAGTGGGATACACTTAGGTTTGACCTTTCAAGTATACAACTAATAAGTCTGACCGTAGCTGAAGTTGGTATCCATGGATCTGTTGCGATATTGATACGCATATCATTTCTTATCTTCCATCGGAGACCTTTTTGTAATAATACATTTCCCCACATAAACAGTTTTTTCATGTGGGAAAATAAACCCTAGTACCAAAAAACTACGCACCAACCAAACCATACAAACACTAGTATACCAATAGCCTCTTAAATCAACACACTTTTCCAAAAAAAAAAAAAAAAGAAAAAAAAAAGGCAAATAGCCCCGTCATTCTTCTTTTCTTTGCTCGCGAGTTCTCTTCTCCTCCAAAAACTAGGGTTCCGATCGTATTGGGAAGCAATGGACGACAGCTGTGCCGTGTGCGCCGACGTGATGGAATGGGCGGCGTACGGCCCGTGCGGCCACCGTGACGTCTGCTCGACCTGCGTCGCTCGCCTCCGCTTCATATGCCAAGACAATCGTTGCTGTATATGCAAGACCGAATCCGAACTCGTCTTCGTCACCAAGGTTAGGCCTTTTTATTCTTCGATATCCTGTTATTGATCGCTATCGAGTTGAATCGATTATTGTTTAATACGAGTGTTGTTCTTCCATTAGAATTGGTAAAGATAATAACCCTAAACCATATGTGTACTAGAATTTCATTTATTTTGTATTCGTTGAAACTCCAATTGCGGCCTAACAGAGTAAACCCTAAGCAATTCAGATCAAGAAAGTTTGTTTTTTCATTGAAACTGATTGAAGTTTTGCATTATTTGCAATTGGAAGTCACAAGTTTTTTTTTTTTTTTTTTAATTTACTCCGTCAGTTAGCTATCAATTGAATTGCTAATTGTTTACTTCGAGTGCTGTTCTTCTGATGGGATCGGAATTGAAAACAAGCGTTAAGGTTGTTGAAATATTATTTATTGGTAATTCGTTGAAACTCCATTTGAGACCTGCCAGAGTAAGCCCTAAGCAACTCAGCTAAAGAAAGCTTTTTTGTTTTGTTTGTTTCATTGAATAGGAAATTGATTTATCCGAGTGTTTTTCTTCTATTGGAATGGGCATTGGCATTGGCATTGATAATAAGCCCTAAACCTTTTGAGTCACCAGTTTTTTTTTTTTTTTTTTCTCCATCTGTGGCCTGCAAGAGTAAGCCCCAAGCGATACAGCTCAAGAAAGCCTGATGGATTGAAGTTTTGTATAATTTAGAAGTCACAAGCTTTTTATCAGCACAATTCCGATCAGTTTTGGCCTACTGTGTGGCCTCACAGTGTTGTGCTTTGTCTGTATGATTTGAATAGGCGATGGGAGACTATACGAGGGTCATCAGCGACTTTTCTATCCTCCCATTGGAGCCAAAGGAGGGTCGGGTTGGGAAGTACTGGTACCATGAGGGCACTCAGACATTTTTTGATGACCAGGATCACTACAAGATGGTCAAAGCTATGTGCAAGCTCTCTTGCAGCATTTGCGATAAGGCTGATGAACAACCGGGTGATGCTCCAAAGCGCCGCGCAAGGTTCCGGAACGTTGAACAACTTAAGGGTCACTTGTTTCATAAGCATCGGTCGTTTATGTGTAGTCTGTGCTTGGAAGGAAGGAAGGTAGTTTTGTTATCTAGATCATCTTCTATATGTCCTTGTTCGGTTTGGTTATTGACAAAATTTTCTCTCCCTCTGTGTGTGTGTATCGTCTAGGTATTTATTTGTGAACAAAAGTTGTATACTAGAGCGCAACTGAACCAACACATACAAAGCGGTGACTCAGAAGTGGATGGGACGGAGAGTGAAAGAGGAGGATTTTCAGGGCATCCCATGTGTGAGTTCTGTCGAACACCATTCTACGGGGATAATGAGCTATACACACATATGTCTACCGAACACTATACTTGCCACTTCTGCCAACGGTAAAGCAAACATGTTTCTGTAAAATTGTTTATGTTATGTTTATCGAACCGTATACATTGAAATTTAAATTAGGTGTAGCTTAAATTCGTTTTCCTTTGTTTTGTGTAATTCCAGGCAGCATCCAGGACAATACGAGTACTACAAGAATTATGATGATCTGGAGGTAAGTAGTCTCATGTAGGCATCGTTACTGTTTTTTTTTCTGCATTTTTTAATCACTGGCCTTTATTATTAATCCCATTGGTCTTGATTTGATTCCTTTTGTGATAGATCCACTTCCGCCACTCTCACTTTTTGTGTGAAGATGAGGGTTGCCTAGCGAAAAAATTTATTGTCTTCCAGTCTGAATCTGAAATGAAGGTGAGTAATAATTTAGAGCACGAGAATGATTCATAAATAAAAATATACATAAGGCTAATGCATATTGGAGTGTTATAATTTGTAAATCTGTTTTTGTTGGCTTGCTTTGCAGAGACATAACACTGTTGAACATGGAGGGCGTATGTCCCGTTCTAAACGTAATGCAGCTCTTCAGGCACGTACAGCATCTCAATTGTCATTATTTTTTTAGTCTTGTTTTGGCTTTGTCGCATTCCTAATATTCTCATAAAAACAATAACAGATACCAACGAGTTTTAAATACAACCGGAGTAATGAACAACCAGATCAACGCAGAGGAAGAGGCAGAGGAAGAGGAAGGACATTTCTTCCTGATTTTCCCGATAACCAACTTTCAAGGGCCATCGAGGAAAGTTTAGAGACGGCTATCGCAGACAACAGTTATTACGATCCTTCGACTGGTGGTCAGATCCCTCCTGACGTTGGAGATCCGAGTGACATGGACTCGATTGTTCAGCCATTCGACTCATTATCCACAACTGATTCTGAAGCTCCATCTAGATACCTTCAAGCTTTGGGTCACAGCTCGATGATTAGGCCCTTACAAGAGTCGTCCTTTCCACCACTCTCTACAGGAACTGGAAGCAGTCAGTCTAGACCTGCACAGGAGTCAGATGGTCCATCTAAAAGCAGTATGGCAGCACATCTTCGACGTCAAGGCAAGCGCGCCATGGCTGCTAATACGGGCGCGGCTTGGCCAGCTGCTAGCAATAATTCCGCCCAGGCTTGGCCTGCTATGAGCGACATGTCACGAGGCTCTACCCAGAACAAGACAAGCAGCACTAGTAACAATAATAGTGCATCTGGTCCATCGTATGCGGGTCTTGCTCAGGTGCAACCTGCAATGCCTCTCTCCTCGAGGGACAAGGGTAACTCTCGTAAAATCTCTCATTCGGCATCGGCGCCCAATCTGGTCGACAACGAATCAGATTTCCCTCCCGTTTCCGCGGCAGTGCCGGAGCGGGTGATTCCCCATCAGGTTCTTCCGAAATCGGATGATGTTCACACTGCAAACAAGTCTTTGGTGGAGATGATTCGCTCTGCTCTTGAGTTCAACGAAGAGAATTATACAACTTTCAAGGAAATAACCGGGCAGTATCGTCAGGGTGCGATTGACGCGGAGAGATATCTGACGTACGTTCGACGTTTTAACTTATCGCATCTTGTCCTTGACTTGGCTAGGCTTTGTCCAGATTCCAAAAAACAGAGAGAGCTCATCAACACCTACAACGCCAGCGTTCGAGGCAATGTTGTCCAGGGGATTGACTGGGCTCGCTCTAACGGCAGTTCTAAGAAAGGTAAAGCAAAGGTCTTGGCCACTCAAAGTGACATTTCAAAAGATACTCTGGCGGATAACTTTCTGAACTCCGTGCGGAAGCTTCAATCAACTCAAACGCCTATAGACGAAGAAGTAGAGGTGTTATCAAAGGATGGATATCGTGGGTCCAAGGGAAAATCAAAGTTGACAATCATTGACCGGGAGTCAGAACCAAATAATCATAGTCAACCCACGATAAGGCCCGGGAATTCGACGAATTTGCCCTCAGCAGGGAGTGGAAAATCGGGTAACGGGACTCAAGGTGTTAGTGAGAGCAAGCAACGGAAGAAAACATCGAAATTTCACCGAGTTCGCTTGGGCGAGGGTTCAGCCGCTGCGCTTCTTGATCTCGGACGGTCTGATTCTCCCCCGGATCCTGATCTGACCCAAGTTCAATCGGATGGAGGTTTGCCTGTACGGGGAGTTTGGCGAAAAGGAGGTCATAAACTTTTTCCGTAGCTTCGTTTTTGGGAAATCAGTCCTCATAATGACGAGTTTTGGTTATATATAGAGTTATCGGAAAAATGTTCCATCTTTTGCGTGGTTGTAAAATTGCAAGTGGGTCCAGTATTCATTAGCTACTACTGTGTGGCATCATGATTTGGAGGAGGTTGTGGCTTGAATGAAAACTGTATTCTCTATTCAAGTTCTAAGTTAAAGTACTAGTGTTTATACATACTGCCAAATTAAATATCCTACACTTTTGAGTCTGTTGTTGCACATGATGTCACTTTCTAAGGCAGCACAACTAGAAAGTAGAGTATTTAAAGTTCGATATCTGCATATTTGTAAATTAATTTTAAATTTGTTCTCTTTTTAATTTTTTTTGGTTCCGTATGAATTTCGTCACAAATCCAGTCCTTGCCAGATCATTGAGATTTGTCAATATTTTTGCACTTTTCATAAATGGGTAATGGGAAATACACGAGGAATTTTACAGTTTATATTGACCTTGCATGACGAGAAGGAAGACGCTTACATGTGAAAATAAGCCTAGTTAGGAAAGTCTTGGGCTTTTTACTACTTTTGTTACAGAACTTTTTTTTGTGGTATTTGCATCTTATGTCACAAATTGGCAATCCAATTGCAAATAAGTCACACGCAAAAATTTTAGAAAGTTTTAGAGGAAGATGAAGTGATTTTTAATGAGGTATTGTAAAAATTCAGAAGACATGGAGTAACTAATAAAAAGATTAAATGATGAGAGATAATAATTTGAAATTTGCACATGTGACACGAATGTAAATACGTAACACAAATGCAATTTTGACAACTTTGTGATACAAATGCAAAAAATTGACGAATTTGTGACATTGACGCAAATTTCCCCTTTTTTTTTGCTACCGAACTTGAAGCATAGTCATTGTTGCTTCTACCTTGTATCGCTTGACGTATGATATGAAGAACCTTATGGGTGCCTTCAATTGAAAAAACAGACTCTTTATTCAATATAGTTTTAGAGCCGTGCCCCCGTGGCACGGCATGTGTTTGATTTATTATTTATATATAGTTTTATATTTATTTTGTATTGTATTATGTTTTATCTTTTAAATATTAGATTTATCTTTTGTATATTTAGATGTAATGATAAAACAAAAAAAGGATTTTTTGTATAAAGTAGTCAATTCAAATTTAGTGTTTAGCAAAATAGTTTTAAGTTTTATGGATTAGTGCATTATAGCCACTTATGGTGTAAAAATACTAATATACCCTTGATGTTTGGACACACTTGTTTTTCTAGGATTTTCAAAATAATTAATCTAGGTGTCCAAAATTTTAATCCATTAGTTTTTAATGCACTTTTTATATATACCAAATAGTTTCAAAACTAATTCCATTCTCAAAACTAGGCAACAAATTTTCAAAAAAATTTAATCATACCTTCAATTTTGTTAATCCAGTTTCAAAAAAAAAAAAAAAAAAAAAAAAAAACAAAAAAAAACAAACAAACAAGTTACATGATTTCAGTCAGAGTACATGACTTCAATAATTTTAATCATACCTTCAAAATATTTAATCCCTTATCTAAACAGGCAACAAAATATTTGAAGTTTAGTCATCTACAACAAGAAGGCAACGAAGCTTTCAAAATATATAATCCATTTTTTGATGAACCAGAAGAAGAAGAAGACGACGACGAAGACAATGATGGTGGTGGTGATCAAGATGAACGATGATATTGACCATAAAGATAGACGACGACGATCTAGAGACCGCCAAGCTCTAGCTCAATCGCGGTGATTCCGGTGAAAAATTAGGGTTTCGCATCAGAGAAGATGAAGATGAGGCATTAGAACTTCGGATAGCCGGAGAAACCGGCTTGTGATTTCGCGGCGCCGGCGTGACATGGCGGAAGACGCTGCGACGTGGCAAGATTCGGTGGCGGAGATCTCGGAGCGTTGATGCTCTATCATATTCTTCTAGGTCATATTACTGGGTTCTTTAACTCATTCGTGAATAGCTACAAATAGATGCCTAAATACTTATGTCTTGAGAATTCGGGATATGATCTGAGTGGAAAGTGATTCAAAGATACGGAATCCAGCCTTCCTAAAAGAAGGTCAATGTTCACTCACCTAAGGGGATATTCCACAACCGATTGATTGCGCGCACTTTCGTAGTAAATATAGACGAAAGAATCTTTCTCTTGGGAAGCAACGATGCTTAGGGCTCGTATGTATCAAGAAAGGTATAACGGAATAATTAACTTTTCTCGATACGAGCTGAACCTAGAGAATTGAGCTCATGTACTGACTATATCAATGGACGCTCATATATATTGAGTAAAATATAATTCTAGTAACAAGAAGAGTGCAGTTTTGGCTCATCTTGTGGAGTGACACCAAGATTGACGAATCGAATGAATAAGAGAAAACAGAGATTTCGTCTGTTTGTTCGGATTCAAAGGAGCTTCAGTTATTAGGTTCATAGTCCCCAATGTGACTCTGATAAGATGGACAGAGATGCTCGTAATAATTAGATAATTGATTACACTCTCACTACTGCAACTTGGTTGCAATTTTCCTTCGCATTCGTAATAAAGTATCGTACAAATAAGTTATTAATTGTTTAAGTAACTTTGAATATCACTTAGATTTAAATGGACTTGTAAACGAGCAATTTAAATCAGCCCACAAAGCCAATAAGGCTTGTGTAGGCATGTACATGGGCCTTGGATTATTTTGATCAAAGCTCAATTGTATTGGGGCTTTTCTCAAATAGAAAATAAATATTATATATTAAACATGATCCGATTTGGTGAGTATTTAATGTAGAAATTATTTATGAGAGTATTATGGAGATATTCTCTATGTTTCCTTTTTTGTGGAATAGTATATCATATTGTGAGAAAAAAAAAATATTATAGAATACTATCTCTTATTGTGAGAAATAATAAATATATTAATGATGTTCTTTATTGAAAATATCATGGAGATATTCCATATTAATCAGTTACTAGATTAATATATTCTAAAGTGAGAAGTAAATAAATATCAATTATGAACTGGATATTTTATTTATTAAACTATCTTAAAGATATTTGATTTGTTCTATTCATAGAATAAATCTCTCCCATTTATTAGAATAAGATCAAAGGAAATCAAGTAAGTGCATAATCTATTTTGGGTAAGTTAGAAAGCTATAAACAGGAGGTTTGAGGTAGAGGAAAATTCGCCCAACTACCTTGTTCCCCGCTTGGAATTTTTGGCAGCCCCTCCCCTATTGGCAAACTCTCTCCATAGTTGGAAAATTTGTTCACATCATCTCCCAAAGAAAACAAGAATTATTCCGACACCTTGTTGGAGTAATTAGTGAGAATAGATTCGGCCCACACTTTGGTCTCTTTCCATCTGGAGATTACATCTTGGAAGACTACGGTATCGATCAACCCGAGCTTGAAGACCCGTAGATCCAAGGAGCAAGGAGTCGCCGAGAAATACGAAGGCTTGAAGATACGAAGATCCAAGGAGCCGCCGAGGAGTCCGAGAGCTTGGAGATCTGAAGATCAAAGGAGCAAGGAGCAGTCGAGATCTGAAGATCACTGGAAGATTGACGCAAGAAGAAAGGAGATCCAAATGCTAGGAGTGTGGAGGATCTATAACTAAGCCAAAATGTATGTAACTAAATCCTCTTATGATTTGTGTTGATAATGTTTTCCCAATATTAGATCTGTTGTTATTGAATAATTTTGAGTACTCTGGTAATTATTGTTTACGTTAAAAATTAGCGATTGTTCGTGTATTCATCTATTCCGCACTAGTAAACATATTGTAACGGTTAAGAGATTAGTTACCCAATAAGAAGTATTGAAACGATATTTCAAGTTCAATACATGGGAACCGTAATTAACCCTAGGGAAGTAATTTACCCATCAAATGACATCAGAGCGATCGTTCATGTCTGACACTAACAACCTTAGACTCCCCAACAATTGGTATAAGAGTGATTGTTCATGTCTGATACCATCTTATTTCCCAACATATTCAACTGAAAAATTCAATGAAGAAATGGAGTGTATAAAAGCAGAGAATGTCAAGGCGTTTGAGTGGCTCACCGAGAAATGGGACATGTCGCTGGGCCAGAAGTCAGTTTAGAACCACACTTAAGTGTGATATGGTACTGAACAACATGTGCGAGTGCTTTAATGGAACCAGGTTAGTAATATCAATAGTTCAAAGTTGATTATGTTTGTAATTTAACATTTTAGTGTTTAATTACATTTCTCTTGGTTGTAGATTGATTCTTCTTGCACGACAAAAACCTATATCGTCTATGCTCGAGAGAATCCAAATGTATATTCTACAACGCTTTACCAAACAGAGATTGGCAGTCACCAAGTGAGTTAGTGATATTGGTCCAAGATTTTCAAAAATATTGGAGAAGAACAAAAAACTATCATCATTGAATAGTGCGAATTGGTCAGGGGATGATGATATCCGAGTGACTAATATATGTGGGTCAATGTATGCAGTCAATCTAAGACATGGTACTTGTTCTTGCAAAAGATGGGACCTATCAAGTTAGTTACCATTGAATTTGAGGTTCATACTTGTTATTCAAAGTTCAAACTACTTACACTTGATCTGTTATGTTGAATTGTGCACATGCCATTGCTTGCATTTAGCATAAGCATCAAGAACCTGAGCACTATGTGTCACATTGGTACAAGAAACAAACTTATGTCAACACCTACAAGTTCAAAATATTTCCACTGATCTTACTGAGCAATGGCCACAAACGGGAAAAACACATATGATCAAACTACCTTACAGAGTTGAGCTATGTAGGCCACGAAAGCTGAGGCGTGTTGAACGCGATGAAGTCATACCACTTAGAGCAACTCGCATGATGCGCAAGTAAGTTACAACAAGATTCTCTCGGTGCGGGAAAACTAGTCATAACGTGAAGACTTGTTTTAAGGAGGAAGCAAGAGAAATTGGTAAGAATTCTATTCAGTTGCTCATTTTCTGTGAAACATGAATTGTGTTGAGTTTGGCTAAATTTTGGTTTGTTTTAATAGAGGCACAACAAAGCTAAAAGAGGTCCAAGTAAACCAAGTCGAGGTCCAGCCAGACAAGGTCAAACTCATCATAATCAAAGTCAGAGCCAAGGTCCACGTAATCAAGGCTAAGCCTACCATGGTCAAAGTTAGAGCCAAGGTCCAGCTCATCAAGACTAAGCTCATAATTTAAGGGTAATGTTTACGAAACTAAGTCAATTACTCAATTAATTGAAGTCAAATACGTGCAATGAATTTGTCATAGTTTTTTTTTTTGCATGAGTCCTAGATTTCAAACAACTCGAGGACCACGAACTGACACGGGACTTCAGCCACGCTCATTATTCTAGAATTGGCGTGTAGACTATTATTTTATGACTGAAATGGATACACAACATGTATATGAACCAAGGTTTGAAATGCCGTTTTTGTTTCCGTTTCGAGCTTCCTGATTTACGGAAAATTGTCATGCCGATGGAAAACCGAACGGAAAAATTGTGGAAAAGGGCAAGTGAAATGCCATTTTCGATGGAAAACCGACGCGCCGATGGAAAACCGAACGACAATATGTGGCGAAACAAAAGAATACATATACATATTTGTAAATATTATCCAAATTTAAAACACTTCAAATCATACATATCTAGCATAAATGTTTCATACTGAATGACATACTACCAAATTGTTCATGAAATAAATATGTTATACAAAGATACAGTTACAATAGAAAATTAAATGTATCAATAGAATTCCGATGGACGTCCCGGTTGGATAAAACTCGGTTAGTTTTCTTGAAGCTCACAATATTGAAACCAAGTGAAATGCCCCTTATACGATTGTCGGAAGTTTAGAACATGCTTGTCGTAGTTGGCTTGGTCGTACCCCACAACTTCACTTATTAGTGGACATTCTGGTGCACAGGCTATAATGTGCTTGGCACCGAACCGATCTACGCGTACACCGAACGTACGACGTCCACTTCCTTGCGGATTCACCTATGGTTGTGGCACTCCTATCGGATTAGGGTAACGATAAGAAGGACACGTATACGAACCGTCACTCTGTGTGTCTGACGTAGTGAATGACATTGTGTCGAACTGAGACATCAAGCGGTTGACGCCGTAGTCACTACCAGAGGACATGTATGCTTCATATCCTTGTTGGAAGTCACCGCAGTAATCACTACCAGAAGACATTTAATGCGCGGGCGCTCTCTGTGTTCCACCACCGTTATACGATCCGGTCTCAAAGCAAAGTAGTCTCCGAGTCTATTAAACATATAATATTACTTTCCATATTCAGCATACGTACATTGTTTGAGAGCTCCGACATGAATAAATGCGAATACACTAACCTGTCAGATCTTTGACGTCGTGACCTATGATCTGAATCTTGCGTGGCTTGATAACCTTGCTCCATAGTCCACAGATTGTAAGGTTGGCTACCACATCATGAAGACTCGTAATGGTGCCCACAAGAAGAGTTGTAGTCTTTATATTGTACATTTGATGTAATAAAGTCTCATGAAGACTCTTGCTTGTAATTGCCTATTCATTCATTAATAAAGTTGAAACGTTCATTCATTCTTTCTTTGTTTGAAGCTTTATGATAAAACCTTAGTCTTTTAGTCCATAAACAAACTTAACAACTTACGAAGAGACAAATGTAGATTTGCATGAACAAACTCTTCGTAGTTTGCTTAAAACGATATATTCGCAATCTAAGGGTCAAAGGACTATTGACCTCGGTATGATTGTTAGAAGAATCTGTTGGAATTGATCTAGGGTTTAAGAAAAAGTTTAACGCTTCGCAAAGCGGCGGAATTTTAAAAATTTTCTTTTCAAGTAAAAACAGTTTTTTACTAACCTAGACAAAGAGCAAGTACATATAAATAAAAACTATAATGAGCATAGAAGTTTACTAACCTTTCTTGAAGCTTGAACTTTGAGAAGCTTTTGGAAAGTTTGCAACGCTCGTCTCCTCACAGCACGTCTCTCTTTCTTTCCTCGGCAACTCGAGCAACCACGATGGTTTCTATCACTAAATCATTCGAAATAAAAGGAATCAGTGAGTGGGCACTTTTAAACACTACGACTTAAGAACGAGTCTTGAAGTCGCAGAGCTAAACTCTAGGTCAAATGAGGACCTAGGTGCCAAAACAATAAAACGAAATTGACTAGAGAGAGAGAGGAGAGGGGCGGCCACAAGTTCTAGAGAGAGAGGCTCTCAATCTCTAACTTATGTGGAAATGAGAAAACAATGAGAATGCGGGCCCTATTTATAGGAGAAGGGTTAGCCTTAGAAAAGGGAGTTTTCTCTTTTTTCCAAGCATTCATGAGCAATCTCTTATTGCCCATTATCTCCATATGCGCCCAACATTTCCTTTCCAATAAGGGATTTGTTTCCTAATTTGTTTCCTCTTCTTTGCTTGTCTTGGCCGCCCATATAGTTTCCCACATTGGGAAATTTGTTTCCTCTTTTTCTTTTGGCAAGTATCATGATACATTTATGCACAAAATATTCTCTCTTTCTTTGGGTATTATGGGCGCCCAACATGTCTCTAGAAGGAGCTTCTAGAAGCTTCTTCATTTGTTCATGACAACATGAAAAAGGCCCATTAAGAATTTTCAATAAAATTCATATGAAATGAAATTAATCCACAAGGCCCAATTAATCATAGTATCGCCGAGTGTTACTTGTCATCAAATGACCATGTCAAAAAATTTATTGACATTCATTTCATCCTATGTCTCAAAAGACAAAAATACCCTTTTGACAATTTTCGTTCTTGTTTTGACTTAGCTTCCAGTTTAACTATTCCTACTCGATGTGATTCGTGACAGTGACCTCATGGACCCAAATGAACAAAGCTTGAGCTAAATACTTGGACTCAAAAGTTCACAAACCTTTTCCAAGTTTAGCTTAATGTCAACTGACTCCACTAAAGAGTTGACACTAAAAATCTCTCGGTTCAAATGAATTTATTTTCTACTCAAGAATTTAACCTAATTGTAATGAGCGGATCCACAGAATATTATCAGTGTTTACCCTTCATGAATATCATCAGCTAGTCGGGATTTACAAAATTACCATTTTACCCTTCTAGCTGTTATTTCCTCTACTCCTTTGTCGCTTGTGAATAAGTTAGAAACAATGTATTGACGAGGAGCTAACAAGTCACATTGTTTCATCCAAAAGAGTCAAGACTCAATTTGGACACTGGCCAATTCATTTATTCACACTCCAAGGAACAAAGCATGAGGTGATATACATTGCATTTCAGCAATCTTGTACATGAATTCCATATCTATGAGAACTTCACAAAGTTACTCATGACATTCTCACAACTTAGTACTTCACCAATAGGCCCTGTTCGGAATCACATAGTGAGTCCGAACTCTGACTTTCTCAAATGAGAATACTAAGGTGTGAAATGACATGTCTCATTTCAGGATTAAGGTAAGCACGATGCAATTCATACGTAGTGACTTCGAGACATAAGAGGTTAAATGGTTTGTTCTTATCTTGTCTCTAGAAGTGCACTGGTCAATTCAGTACCTTCGGAAGATACCTAGAAGAACTATAGAGTCTCCAACTCTCAATGCCTCATAACCAGACATCATAGATTCTTCTAACAATCATACTGAGGTCAATAGTCATTTGACCCTTAGATTGCGAATATATCGTTTTAAGCAAACTACGAAGAGTTTGTTCATGCAAATCTACATTTGTCTCTTCGTAAGTTGTTTAGTTTGTTTATGGACTAAAGACTAAGGTTTTATCATAAAGCTTCAAACAAGGAAGATTGAATGAACGTTTCAACTTTTTATTAATGAATAAGAAATTACAAGCAAGAGTCTTCATGAGACTTTATTACATCAAATGTAGAATATAAAGATTACAACTCTTCTTGTGGACACCATTGACAACAGAATCTATGATGTCTGGTTATGAGGCATTGAGAGTTGGAGACTCTATAGTTCTTCTAGGTATCTTCCGAAGGTACTGAATTGACCAGTGCACTTTTAGAGACAAAATAAGAACAAACCATTTAACCTCTTATGTCTCGAAGTCACTACGTATGAATTGCATCGTGCTTACCTTAATCCTGAAATGAGACATGCCATTTCACAGCTTACGTATTCTCATTTGAGAAAGTCAGAGTTCGGACTCACTATGTGATTCCGAACAGGACCTATTGGTGAACTTTGTGAAGTTCTCATAGATATGGAATTCATGTACAAGATTGCTGAAATGCAATGTATATCACCTCATGCTTTGTTCCTTGGAGTGTGAATAAATGAACTGGCCAGTGTCCAAATTGAGTCCTGACTTTTTTGGATGAAACAATGTGACTTGTTAGCTCCTCGTCAATACATTGTTTCTAATTTATTCACAAGCGACAAAGGAGTTGAGGAAATAACAGCTAGAAGGGTAAAATGGTAATTTTTGTAAATCCCGACTAGCTCATGATATTCATGAAGGGTAAACATAGATAATATTCAGTGGATCCGCTCATCATAATTTGGTTGAATTCTTGAGTAGAAAATAAATTCATTTGAACCGAGAGATTTTCAGTGTCAACTCTTTAGTGGAGTCAGTTGACATTAAGCTAAACTTGGAAAAGGTTTGTGAACTTTTGAGTCCAAGTGTTTAGCTCAAGCTTTGTTCATATGGATCCATGAGGTCACTGTCACGAATCACATCGAGTAGGAATAGTTAAACTAGAAGTTAAGTCAAAACAAGAACGAGACAAGTTTTGTGAAAATTGTCAAAAGGATATTTTTGTCTTTTGAGACATAGGATGAAATGAATGTCAATAAATTTTTTGACATGGTCATTTGATGACATACATCACTCGGCCAATATTAGTTTTATTGGGCCTTGTGGATTAATTTCATTTCATAATAATTTTATTGAAAATTATTAATGGGCCTTTCTTATGTTGTCATGAACAAATGAAGAAGCTTCTAGAAGCTCCTTCTAGAGAGCATGTTGGGCGCCTACTACCCAAGAGAAATAGAGAATATTTTGTGCATAAATGTATCAAGATACTTGCCAAAAGAAAAGATGAAACAAATTTGCATATGGATGCACTAAGGGAATCGGCCAAGTGAGAAAAAGGCAAGGCAAGGAACAAAAAAGGAAACAAATCCAAGCCTTCTAGAAGGCTGCCTTGGCCGCCCAAATGAAAGAGGTAATAAGGCTATATTGCTCATGAATATGTGATATTCTATAGAAGAGGAAATTACCTTATTCAAGGCAAAGCCTCTCCTATAAATAGGAGCCTCATTCTTCACATTTCATTCATCCAAAGTTTAAGAGATTTGAGAGACTCTCTCTCTAGAACTTGGCCGATCCTCTCTCTCTCTCTCTCTAGTCAATTTCATTTTTATTGTTTTGGCACCTAGGTCCTCATTTGACCTAGTGTTTAGCTCTGTGACTTCAAGACTCGTTCTTAAGTCGTAGTGTTTAAAAGTGCCCACACACTAATTCCTTTTTATCTCGAGTGATTTAGTGATAGAAACTTTCGTGGTTGCTCAAGTTGTCGAGGAAGGAAGAGAGACCTGCTGCGAGGGGAGACGAACGTTGCAACAAAGCTTCTCAACGTTCAAGCTTCTAAAAAGGTTAGTAATGTTTTATGCTCATATTAGTTTTTATTTACATGTGCTTGCTCTTTGTCTAGGTTAGTAAAAATTATTTTACTTGAAAAAGAAATTTTTTAAAATTCCGCCACTTAACGAAGCGTTAAACTTTTTCTTAAACCCTAGATCGATTCTGACAAATGGTATCAGAGCTATGGTCAAAGATATGCATGTACATGTATTTAAAATTATGAGCTTGAAAATCGTTTTCGAAAGTTTACTAATTTTGTGACAAGTTAGAATTGTTTTCTTAGTTTTTCTTTTAATTTATTGCTCTTGCCTTTAAATTAAAAATCATGTTGATTTTCTATGAGTTTGGGATGTTATTAAAACACATTAGAATCAGTTCTAAAAGTTTTTAATTTTTCATATTGAAAAACATGTTTTTAAGTTTGAGAAAATTTCGAATAAATTTTGTGACTAGTTTTCTTGTCTTACTAGTTTCTTTTATTTACTTGAATCGTTTTATGCTTATTGTTATTTCTTTTATATCATGTTATTACCTTGCTAATAAAACACAAATAAAAGCTTTCACAACTTCATAAAACGTTCCGTTACACTCGATTCTTTTTCGCACCTAAAAAGACCGAACTTTAATTATTTCTTTTTCTTTGAGCTGGAGTAAAACCCGCAGTAAAAGTGGCATAACTCTCTTCTCATAAATCTAAATTTAATGATTCTTTAATTAAATTAAAGGTCTGTCTGTCCTCTTTCCAATACCACCGGTTTTGTGTCAAAAGGACATTGGAACCGCCAGCTATGGCAATTTTACTCCGAGGTGCGCGGCTGTGCTGAAACTCCAGTTTTTTAGAAATCCGGATTTTCAAACCCCACTACCATGAGTTATAGAACTCTAATGAGAAAATTTTCTTGAGAAAAATGTTTTTCATATGATTATAAACATGATGTGTAAGATTAAAATGTTTTGATTTTTGAAAGTTTAACTGAAATTGAATTCTTACAAAACTAGTTTGAATTTTGAAAAACCGTTTTCGCTTTCAAACTTGAAAAATATTTTGTCATCCAAATCAAATATGTTTTGAAAATGTTTTCAAAACTATATCTATATCACATATGTTCAAAATCTATATGCTCTTGAAAATTTGAGTGGGAGGTCTCCTTGTAGACAAGCCGAAAAATAAAAAGATGTGTAATCTCAAACTTTCAAGTGTTCGAGTGAGTTGAAGTTCACACTTCCCTCATTCCCTTTCCCGAAATAGAACATAGGAAAAGATCCGAGTATGTCCCTTGTGCCTTTATGCACTAACACTGCTCTGAACATGAAGATCTAGGATTCTTTTCTAGTTGTCCGCTCTATCGCTCTATAGCTAGGAAAACCGTTTCCGAACTTATAAGAGTCGATGTACCAACTCCAAAAACTAAGTGGGAGGGTTATATCTGTTGTTTGTAACCCACGATCCCCAACACTAATGAAAGAAACAATTAACGTGGGACTAAGAGCCGCTCTTGCGACCCTCTCTTAAATGAGAGTACTCCAAGGCGTTTTTGCTTCAATCATTGCTCAATGAGCTACGTCCGAGAGTGAGACGATGATGACAAGGCCTCCCCTTGGGGGATTGTTTTTCAAAGTTGACCTTTTGGACTAAGTGGTTGGTTGCACACTTAGCTCAATCCCTAGTAATCCTCCCTTGAGGCTCTGCGAAAGGATGTGAGTGATCAAACCAATTTAAAAGGTGGCTGGTCAAAATTGATGTATTGACATATTGGCTAAGCATTAATGATGTGTCATTTACTTATAAATGGAGATTTTTTGCGGCCTTCTCTTGAGGGAGTAAATTATCGATTGGTTTATAACACCTTTGGATTTTATCAAGTTTTAAACAAACTTAAATCCTAAACCAAAGACTAATCATAAACTTGTTTCAACTTTTATAAGCAACATGTCTCGCAGACATCCCTCAATCATCCTTTCCTCGAACAAACTCGAAAACAAAAACTACGTAGATTCGAAACATAACCTCGACATAATACCTACCATTAACAAGCACAACTGGGTACTCACCATCCCGTGTCCTCCTCTGACGAATGATAATTCGACTCAAGAGGACAAAGACGCCTTAGCGGCCTGGCTCCGATCCGATGAGATTGTGAGGTGCTTAGCATCAATGAACAATGTGTTGCAACAACAACATCGTGACATTGAGACTGCCGCGGACATGCTCAACAATCTCCATGAGATGTTTGGAGGGCAAAGGCGTCAAACAAGGCAACAAGCAGTCCGACAGTTTATGAACTGTCATATGAAGGCTAGGACTCCTGATGGAGACTTTATGATACTGATCATTAGTTTTCTGAATAAAATGGAAATCCTAGGATCTGAGATTGATGGGACGAATGTCATAGATATGATCTTAGAAACTCTCCCCGCATCTCTTGATACCTCCAAGATGAACTACTTCGTAAACACGCTAGAGTACACTGTTACCAAGCTTATGAAGGAACTGTCCTTTGAGGATGAAGTTCCAATAACATAAAGACATGGATCGAAGTAGTTATACTACTAAACTTTTTGAAATATGAAAGGTAGATCCTAAGTACTTAACAAACTAATCATGATTGTACATGGATGATGGTTATAATCAATTTTTTGAGAATGATTGATAAGTGTAGCTCCTAAACAAGTGTCATGAATAAAGTCATTACTATTATAGTTCTAGACCTTATTATGACACAAGTAAATTGACTGAGCTAACTGTTTCTAAAATTAAATTTAGAAACGACATGCTCGTTCCATAATGTCTCAAACATACTTATTGATATAAGGTATGAGCTCAATGTTGAGGCTATTGACATTGTCTTTAAAAAAGGACTAATAATTAGACCTTAGACAATGTCGTATTTCCGAGAATAACTACATGTGTTGTAAACACTGTAATTTCTGGAAATAGTGAGATACTTAGTTATTTAAATATAGTAGATCCTTAAAGTCCTGTGTATATATTGAATATGAACACGACAAACAAGGATGAACTATAAATAATCAAGTAATGGAAATAGGTCAATAAAGTTCTTATTTAAACACGTTCAATAAGTCACACTATAGTAAGTGGTGATGAGATCAAACCATGCAATGGTGCAACCTGTTTTGGCACCAAATGGATGTATACCTTGATAGGGAGACTTGTTATCTTTAGATATAAAGTCTGGTGTATAATCTAAAGGTATACGAAATGTTAATTTGTTCTAAAGTAAATTTATTTACTATGAACAATTTGACTTGACCTTAAATGGTAAGTCAAAGATCACTTGCAAAAATGCATGAACTAGAATAATATGAAAATGGGACATATGTCAGATCGACATAAATGATAGAGTATAGATAAAATGGGAATCCATATGATGGGAATCTCAATCCTGGGTCAAAGTCTAGGTCTATAATGATGGCCAAGAATTAAATTGGCAGAAGGAAACTTATCTTCTCTGGTCAAAGTGGGAGATTGTTGGGAATATTGCCCACTTGAAGATAATGATTACTAAATTCGATAATAAGATTACTTTATTAGCATTATATGATTAGTGGGTTGAGTTATAAACAATTAGAATCAATAACAACTATCTTCCATAGCCTCCATATCTAACTGAGTCACGTGCTGGGCACCTGAGTTCGGGCGGTGTGCTAAAACATGGTCGATGACTGATATACGCCTGGAAAGCTATATCTAAAGTCATATATGTGGAACACATAGGTGAAGTCTGATCACTATGTGGGAGCATTCTACACTTGTGGTAAGTGTACGACTTGGACAGGTCTTGGTTGTAGATGTGTCGTTTAAGGACCGTTACGACACACTAACCGAGGTCACTATGATGGTCACAGTGAGACTTGATCTAAATCCTGAAGTGATCATGGACACTGGGTTATGTTACTGAGCTCTTTGACTCATTCGCTAAAAGGCTATTCATGCTAATCACAGCTTATGTCTTGGGAGTTTTCTCAGAGCATGATTCGAGTGGGAAGTGATTTACAGATACGGAATCCAGCCTTCCTGAAAGAAGGTTAATGTTCACTCACCTAAGGGTTGATTCCAGAACCGATAGATTGCTAGCACTTTCGAAGTAAGTAACGTTCGAAAGAATCTTTCGCTGGGGAAGCAACAATGCTTAGGGCTGATATGTATCAAGAGAAGTATAACGGAAAAATTGACTTCTCTTGACACGGGTTGAACCTGGAGGATCTTGATCACGAACTGACTATATCAGTGGACACTCGTCACGATGAGTAAATATAATTCTAGTATAAAGGAGAGTTCAGTCTTGGCTTACAAGGTGGAGTATTTGACCAAGATTAGACGAATCGATGGACAAAAGAGAAAGGACTATTTCGTCTTTTTCATCGGATTTGTTAAGCTCCTATTACTAGGTCCATAGTCCCCGATTCGGCTCTGATAAAGGCGGATAAGAACTTTCGTATAATAATATTTATCATTATTAATCTCACTTGCTGTAATTGTGATTGACAGCATTAATTCTGGAAAACGGGTATTCGCATAATTAAATAAATATTTATGGTAGAATTGTTTATTTATTGTTTGATCAAGTAAATAAACAATTATTAATTATTTGTTTATTGTTGGACCAAGTAAATAAATGATTAATTGAGTTTTAAGCAATTGGGCCTTGCACACATGGAAAAATCGAATTGGGAATTTCGGCATAAGGACTTGCGCAAATCCCCTTGGCCGTGTGCCTCCAAATCCGATTTTTTTCAATATTGGTATTTACCAATATTTTCTCTTTAGTTGTTTAAATAAAGGAGAGAGAGAAATATAAGATATTGTCTTATATTTTCTCCTTATTTAAAGGAAAGTATTTAGGAGAATATTTAGGAGAATAATATATTCTCCTTTATTATCTCACTAAATAAATTATTCTCTATTTAAATAAAAGAATAATATCCCATAGATATTGATCTGATGGATGAGAGAAAAAGTAGGGTTCACTAGATGAGATCCAATGACCTATATTTAATCCACTAGTGTGAACACAATAAAAGGAAATAAAATATTCTGGAAGATTCCATGAATATCTCATTTTTACTACTATAAATAGGGGTTCATGAGAAGGCAAAAATAAGCAATTATTTTAAGGTTTTTTGAAGGAATTTTGAGTGAAAATTTCGTGCACCCTAGCCTCTCCTTGGCCGTGCATCTGCCTCTCCCTCCCCTCGGAAATTCGTTTCCATTCTTAGTAAAATAAGAGCGAGATCTTGAAACACCTAGTTTCGTGATCTAGTGAGATAAAGACTGTGCCCACTCATCTTTCTTATTCGTCTCGGAGATTACGTTTCGGAAGACTAAGGTGTCATCCTCGAGTCCTTCATCAAGACGACGCAAGGAGTACGCGATTGGATTGGAGCGTTCTATAGCTGAACCGAAAATCAATGTAAGTACTCGTTTACTCTTATATCGGTTGCTTGACTTATATGCTCTCGTGAATTAAATTAATTAAACATAACTAGATCTTGTTAATTATAACCATAATTTAATTAGCTTATGATCAGCGTAATTAATTATTTTTCCGCATTAATATGGTTATATGGTGGAATCATCTCAAACGAGTCGCATCGGAGCGATCGTTCGTGTCCGATGCGAGCTCGATCCACCAACAGGCTAGTAGGTCATAATTGTGTCTGTTCGTTGGATATCCAAAGGAAACCAAGGGTTTTACTTTCTATAGTCCCGAGGACGATAAGACTTTTGTTAGCACGAATGCTCGTTTCCTTTAGGAGGACTTTATGATGGATGCAAAACCTAGAAGCAAAATTGTGCTTGAAGAAAAGTTGGGTGAGGAAGCTTCTACCTCATCTGTAAGAACTGTTCTTACCCCAACTGAAACACAACCTAACTCATCATAATCTCGTCAAGTAGTACTTCGACGTAGTGGGAGGGCTACTCAAAAGCCTGACAGGTACATGTCTTATGGAGACTCTCTCGTAGCCGTCTCTGACATGGATGATCCTATTTCCTATAGCCAAGCGATGGCTTGTTCTGAATCAAACCTTTGGCTTGACGCCATGAAAGTTGAAATGCACTCGATGTATGTCAACAAAGTCTGGAAACTTGTAGACCTTCCTGAAGGGATTAAACCCGTAGGGTGTAAATGGATATACAAGAAGAAAAGGGGTCCTGATGGGAACGTCGAGACGTTCAAAGCACGACTTGTGGTGAAGGGTTATACCCAACAAGAAGGGATTGACTATGAAGAAACCTTCTCGCCACTCGCGATGCTTAAATCCATCCGCATACTCCTATCCATAGCTGCAGCTCTCGACTATGAGATCTGGCAAATGGATGTCAAGACAGCCTTCATGAATGGCAATCTTGACGAGTGCATTTACGTGGCTCAACCAGACGGTTTCGTGGAAGAAGGTCAAGAGACCAAGGTTTGTGAGTTACTTAAGTCCATTTATGGATTAAAGCAAGCATCTAGGTCATGGAATATTAGATTCGATGAAACTGTGAAGAGCTTCGAATTTGAATAGTCAATAGATGAGCCTTGTGTTTACAAGTTAATACACGAAGGCAAAGTTGTGTTTCTGGTACTATATGTCGATGATATACTACTCATTGGTAATGACGTGGGTAAGTTATCTGAGGTTAAGGTCTGGCTGGCAAAGCAATTCGATATGAAGGATCTAGGAGAAGCCGCGTACATTCTGGGGATCCAAATCTTTCGAGATAGGAAAAATCGAACACTGTCGCTCTCTCAAGCATCTTATATTGATAAGGTGATGGATCGCTTGTCGATGCAAGATTCCAAGAAGGGCCAAACACCCTTTAGGCATGGAGTCTCACTCTCTAAGGACCAGTCTCCCAAGACTGCACAAGAGATTGAAGATATGAGGAAAATTCCTTACGCATCTGCCGTAGGAAGCCTCATGTATGCTATGCTTTGCACTAGACCTAACATCTGTTTCGCCGTTGGCGTAGTTAGCCGTTTCCAATCCAACCCTGGACCCGAGCACTAGATTGTTGTTAAGCATGTTCTTAAGTATCTTCGAAGAACTAGGAACTTGATGCTTACATACTCAGGTACTGACCTGACTATGACGGGATATACCGACTCCGATTTTCAAGCGAACAAGGATTCCAGGAAATCCACTTCGGGATCTGTGTTCATCCTTAATGGTGGAGCTGTCGTGTGGAGGAGTATCAAGCAATCTTGCATTACTGACTCCACAATGGAAGCGGAATATGTGGCTGCTTGTGAAGCATCCAAAGAGGTTGTATGGCTTAGAAAATTCCTTAAGTATTTGGAAGTTGTTCCAAACGTCGACGAGCCCATGACCCTTTATTGTGATAATAGTGGGGCTGTCGCTAATTCAAAGGAACCTCGAAGCCATAAACGCTATAAACATATTGAGAGGAAATACCATTTGATTCGAGAGATCGTGCAACGTGGAGACGTGGAAGTGAAGAAGATCTCAACGGTGGACAACCTGGCAGATCCATTCACCAAGGCCCTAGCGAACAAGGTCTTCGACCAACATCGAGAGGGATTAGGCATGAAGGACTATACTCATCTTCTTTGAGTCAAGTGGGAGTTTGTTGTCAATGGTGCCCACAAGAAGAGTTGTAGTCTTTATATTGTACATTTGATGTAATAAAGTCTCATGAAGACTCTTGCTTGTAATTGCTTATCCATTAATAAAAAGTTGAAACGTTCATTCATTCCTCCTTGTCTGTTTGAAGCTTTATGATAAAACATTAGTCTTTAGTCCATAAACAAACTAAACAACTTACGAAGAGACAAATGCAGATTTGCATGAACAAACTCTTCGTAGTTTGCTTAAAACGATATATTCGCAATCTAAGGGTGTGAGACCCGCACAACCCATTTCTCTGAACGTCATCTTTGGATGATTTTCTCTTGGATAATTTTCTCTTGAAAATTAATAAATGGGAAGTATATATTTCTCTCGTCTGGGATAAATAAAGGAAATTTTATTCTCTCTCTCAATTTGAATGAATTATGGGAATTCAATTCTCTCTCGCTTTAGATAATCAGAATATTCTCTCTATACTCTCTCGTCTCGCATCTCAAGTGAAATTCAGAATTTATGAGGAAATTCACAATAATATCCAGAAATCAATAAGGGAATTATGGATTCCGATATTATGAATACAAGGAAGTAGATTTGGGTAGTGCTTTGATCGCACGAGAATCAATGAATTTTGTTTTGAAAATTATAATTCGTTGAGTTAGCGTATTTATTTGGAAAATAAATACAAACTACTAGAAAATGGGTTTAAGTTCTTAATTAAATCCACTTCAGCCCAATTTTGAGCTAATGGGCTTAATATTTTCGAGGCCCACTTCTAGATCCTTCATGGATAAGTAAAGGTTATCCTCTCTTCTTCTAGCTTCTTCTTCTCCATCGTCAACCTGCAGAGAAGAAACGAACAAAAAGAAAAAAAAACAACAACAAGAACAGACCGACACAGAGCAATAACCTCCGATCGATGTCTTCCTCGCCATCACCTGTGCTCGCGAGATCTTTGACCACCGAGCGTCGGCCGAGAAAGAGGAGAGCGCCGCCGCCGTGGCCCATCTCGTACGCGAGCCCCGACAAGGAAAACGAGAGCCACCGAGCACGGGACAGAGAGAGAGAGAGAGAGAGAGAGAGAGACGGAGAGAGAGAGGCGTATGAGAGCTGTTGTCGAGCCTCCGCCATCGAGCCACCTCCGTCGCGGGTCCGTCTGCTGCCAGCCGCCGTCGCGCGGAGTAGCAAATCCCCGGAGAACTCCGATTCAAGGTAGGAAACCCTTTTCTTTTGATTTCAAATCTTTGAAAGATTTATAATTCTGAAATTAGGGTTTCGGTTTGGAGTTTTTGGGGTTTTTGCTCGTTGAGGGTTCGGTGATGATTGATTGTTGAAGTGTGTTAATCTGATTTGGCTGAATATCTCTTGTGGTTTTTACTTGTCTGATGCGTAAATTTCTTGGGGTTTGCTCGCTCAAATTCTATGTTTGGCTGTGTGACTTTCCTTGACCGAGTGAGGTTTTGTGGCTGTTTTGTGATGTTACCCCTGAGCCTTAGAAAATGTTGTTGATTTTGAGAACCTCGTTGATTAACGTTGCTGAATTGTTGGCCATGACTGCTTGCCTTTGGTTCTCTGATATTGTCGGTTTTCTTCGTTGATTTGAATTGGCTCGTTGAATTTGTTTGGGTTGCCTGTAATGAGTTGATATTAGCGATCTGAGAACCGAGTCCCAATCAATTTTGGTGTTGTCGAGTATAGTCGAGTTAGGGGTATGGTCTTCTGTCTGTCGAATATTATTAACCCCTATGTTGTTTTACGAGCGGTTGAGTTCGGTTGGCATGGGCCTCCGTTCTCGAGTCTCAGTGGTGTCACAGGTCAACGCCAACGAGTGGGCATTAATTATAAGAGGAGCGTCGAGATTTGTCTTAATTAGGTACAAGAGTCAACATCTTCGCTCGCAGCTCGGAAGTCGTGGAAGCTTGAAGATGTTTAATTATGATGTCGTATTTTAATTGTTTGTAATCAGAAATGTATTCTTAAAAGAAAAGTCTTCCGCTTATTATTGGTTATATAATAATTTCAGGGGGAAATTATTATATCAAGTGTTCTTAAAAATTATTTCTATGTTACGTTCGCTCAAGTATAAGTTAGAATTTATCGAATGAAGTCAAGCTTGAACCGTCGATGTTCCTGTTTGGATCATGTCTAGTGTGAAAGTCAAGTGAACTTTCTATTTGTGACATTTTGAGTTCGTTAAGGATGTCGAGCGAATTCGAGAAAAGTAGTTCATTACTCTAAGTTGCTAGAGTCTCGGGAGAGTGATCAGATTCTCTAGCCTTGAGTCTTTGTTAAGATTGATGGTTCTCTGAACGTTCTCGACTTCTATGTTGTTAATCGTCTGTACGTAGAGGTTCGACAAATACACTTGGTTTAGACTTTAACGTTAGTTCGTCTCACAGGAGTTAGTCGCACCAGCACGTACGACAACCTCAAGGATAACGTTCGGAAGGAGGCATATCGGGAAGCACGCAACCCGAGGATAAGGACCTCAGCGCTCGAAGTTTAAGAGCGACAATAATCCAGGTAAGTGGGATTTAAGTTTGAGGTGCCAAAAGGGGAACGGTGCCTAGTAGAGTAATTGTTTATGTTTATTCGTTTAATCCTAAACAAAGAGAAACCCTCAGTTAGACAAGATGACCGAATAAGGCTTCGGCCACTAACTAATAAGATAATGAAATGGTAGGGTTAAACGATTAGCAAGTTAAGAACCTTGAAGCCTTTAAAACTATGTTGAGCTTCTGTAATAGGTTTTTAACCTTTGTCCTGATGAGGAGGACAACAGGAGGAGGAAAGACGGTGTCCTCCGGATTCAATCCCGAGAGGAACTGTTCTAGGAGAAGGTCCAGCCTCACAGCTGTTGACAACTTCTTCTAAAATACCTAAAGAGCCATACAGTGAAATTAATAATGTTAATGACGGGCTTTATCCCGATAAGATCTCCTCCTGTAGTAAGATAGACAGGTAGGCTGTAGACAGCTCCTGTAAAACGTAATGAACCTTTGTCGGCAATGTAGCGGGTGGCATTCCCAAAGGCCCTTTAATGGGAAGTCGATGGGTGGCTTCAGGTGAGTCGACGGGTGGCTTACCTGTCCTGAGGGAAATATGAACCCTGGAGTAACCAGAGATTGGTGAGGGTTAGCTCCCCTCTACCATACGCGCGTCAAGGCCCTCCTACATGTGCTAGTGGATCCCAGACATTAAAACTTCGGCTTTCCGAGAGCTAGGCTCGAGTTTTCGGAATAGCTTACTCATCTCTCATGAGCGGCTGCGGACTGAAGTGTCGATTGGGCCCAGTCCACTGATGTAAGGCGCCGGGATGCGTGAGATGGGTGAGATTTTGAGGGAACCGGAGAATGCCGGATTCCTGAATGAATGAATGAACTTCGATAAGAAATTGTTCTTATTAGCCAGTTAGATATTTTCCTTGATGCTGAATGATCGTTATTCTGCTGAGTCTGTTACCTGCTGTTGTCATTTGCATTCGTCGTCAGCATCTATCGTCTGTATTCATCATCTGCATTCGTGCATCTCATGTAGCACTAGGTTAGATATCCTGCTTACTGAGTCGGTGTGACTCACCCCACAATACCCCCTCCCTGTAGATGAAGGAAGCTCAGGCGAAGCGAAAGTGCTAGTCAACGTAGATCTCATGACGACCTGCGGCAAGGACGGATACATGTAGAAAAGACATGTAAGGTTTTATTTTCTTTAAAACCAGTTCGAACCCTGTTTCTAGTCCTTTTTATATTAAGTAAGTATTTTCTTAAAGTTTTGTAAAATGTAAACACGCGCTGAAGGCCTAGGCCGTGTTTACGAGTAGCGGTCATAAGTAGTTTGTAAAGCATTTTAAAAAGAAAAGAAAAATTTTACCGTATTTTTCTACAAACTACTCATGACTTCAATGCTACTCTTTTCATAAAATGTGGTTTATAAATAATGAATGAGTTGATAGTAGATGCGTATAAGTAAAGGTCGCGATCCGAGGGCGACGGGTGTCCTGCGGGTCGTGACAAAGTTTTTGGTATCAGAGCCCAGGTTTAGTCGTTTCTGTAGACTGTGAGATCTATCAGTTGACTAGGTACTTCGCTTACGGTTTGAGCATCTACAGTATTAACCATGTTTTAATGGTTGTTCGGGGAGCTATGAGTCGTCAGAGCGTGAGGACGCAAGAAGGTCTTCTTTTTACGAATGAAGCGATCTCTTGGCTTGACCTTCGATGACTGTAAGACTAGTAATTGTGGTCATGTACCCCTTCATCTTTGATTGTCGGCTTATGTACGGATGATCGCTTGGTTAGTTAGAGTACGGCGAAGTTTCCTAGGCCTTCTAGATGAAGCAAGGAGCCCAAGTTCACGATAAGTGAACGCTGGACACGAGTAATCCCTCAACGAAGGAGGTACACAATCATCCTTAAACCATCATCGTATGCTAGTGATCTATTTCTGTTTCATTAGACCCGTGCATGTAAATTGACGGGCATAGAGCTCTGTGGAGCCGTGATGGGCTTGAATAGGTCTTGGGCAGAGTATCCCAAATGAGAAGTCAATATGTTCTGCGATGTTTCACCCTGTATAAGAGGGAGTGCAAGGCAAGATGCCTAACCCATGATGCTGAGAATCAATTATGAAGTGTGGAATGTGGATCGAGGAGTGTCTCGAGAGCTGTTGAAGCAGTTTAACGTTTAAGTCTAGAAAGAGACATATGCCTACGTGGACTGTGAGCAGATCCTCGTAGAAGGGGTATCGGTTGATGCATGATGTTGCAGAACTTTGTACTCATGAGCAGTACTGACGTACCCTGATATGTGATGGCAAAGTAACTCCACTCCCCATTCCTAGTCACTCTTGGCTGATTGATGATCTCTTCTCCGAATAAGAGAAGCAATATCTGGTGTAGAGCCCTTGACCAGCGACGGAAGATCACTTTGCAGACGACATGATCACCTAATGATTTTGGATGATAGTATAAACAATTTTGAGTGTATAGTTACTCAGTTAAGAAAAAGTTTTGACTAGCTTTGAACAGACTAGTTGATAGCCAAGGAACTTATGGAGGATCCTTGTGTGATAAGTGGTTATGCTCGCCGAAGCGAGTTAAAGAGACCATCCTGCAAAACTGTACATACTCAGAGTGATGTGTAAGGGTATGTGTTATCGCTCCAATGTACCTGAGTATCACTTGGTGTGATTAAATCTCGAAAAAAAAGGTTTTGCGGAAGTGTGACCCTCGATACTCGAGTAACTGAAGTCGAGCGATCGTGGGAATGACAGACTAGAGAACCCAAATGTCATGATCAGAAGAGGGGCAACAAAATCGGTGGATGATGCGATCGCTCAATCTGGATCGGTAGTTTGGCCGAGTCCAAGGACCCCCTGTCGAGAATGAGTTGTTGGAGCTCTTAATCTAATTTTGGAATTGAAGGCGAAGAAGCGGCACTACCATTTTTTTTTTCCTAAGGTAACCCTTGAGTGGGAGAACCGGTGGACGAGCAATTTTGGAAGCAGAGCCTTCAATGTTCCAGAGAAATCATGACCCACCAATTGTTGAGAAAATATTGAGTGAAATGGTTCCATCGCTATTGGCTATGAGTAGCTAGAATACGCATAACATGCCGTATTGTCGTTCACTAGTGGGTCTAAAGGACCTATAAGCTGGTGGAATTTTCATGGCAATGCATGAGAACAAGATGACAATCGTGAGAGCCATTTTGTTAACAAAAGGTGTTAAAGTGAAGTGGTTACGACAAGGAAGATCCACGAGCACATAGATCCACGCAATGAAAAGATGCGAGATCTGTAAGCTAGTTCGATCATCTTATAAAGCAATGGAAATCAAGCATATGTATAAGTTGGTTATCACATCGGTGAAGCAAGTAGAAGTAAGATCAGACTCTGGATCTACGCCCTCATAGTCCAGAGCATGGTGGTAAATATTTGGCAAGGAGACTTGGAGGTCTCGGTCTTTATTTCAGTTTCGGTAGTGGTGCTACCGCTTGCAAGATTCGACCAAGAAAAAAAAATTGTTCTGAGCAACGTTTTGACCGTTGAGGTGAAAATTATTTTGGTTATAGGTCCCACCAAATAAGTGGTAAGATACCTCAATACAGAAACGTGGAGCCTCTGTGGTACAAACGAACACTCAAAGAAGGGTGGTGTGAACTTGAGCAATAAGCGTGTGTGTTCTGAAGATTAAACCCTTCGTGTAACATGTTTAGTCCGGGAAAAAATCTTTCAGAATTTACGTTAAAGTTGAGAACGTACTTGTCTACGTTCAAGGTTGACACCTAGAGACTCATTAGGTTAAGCCTAGAAGAGTTGATATAACGTAATACTCTTAATGGATTAATAAGTATTACATAATTGGGAAGCACCACATGGACAAGGGTGCGGTTACGGGTTCTTGGAAGTGAGCCGTAATACCTTCATGGATTGCTCTGAAGATTGTTCCTTTTGATGAAATTTGAGGTAAGAACCTTGGAGTTTCTACAGATTAACGATTTCTAGTTCATAACGAATGTAAGCGACATCAACAAGATTGATCAAGCCAATACATACCTGTGGTACGAGGACTTTTTGGCATGTATCCTTGAACAATGTGAACAGATTTCCACTTGATTGAAGAGTTAAGATGTGTATGAACAAATGATTTTGACGGTAGTGAAAGAACTCAAAGAGGTATTCGAAGAGGTTAATGGATAAGGGTTTTTACGCTCAACATGTTTTGTACGTTTAGTAAGCCGAAAGAACCCTAAGATTCGTAATGGCAGTGATGTCTCGAATTAAGTGACGATTAAGATTAAGGATGCTGCTTATATTGACAATGGTCCACTCAATCAGCCAACAAAAACAGCAATCGATCAAAGTACCATGAAGATACCTTGACAACAACAAATTGAATACGAGTTGGACATTACGAGTTTCTTTTCATATCTTTTGAATAAACCAATGTCCTTGCAACGTTTAAAAGACCTGATGAACCATGTGTTTGAGGAATTCTTGGATAGACTCGTGATCGTCCTTGTAGACAATATCTTTATATACTTGGAGACTAGTTGGGAGCATGAACGACATGTAAGAAATTTTTTTTTATTGAAACTGCAAGAGAAATGCCTCTACGTGAAACTCTCGAAGTGTGAGACTTAGCTTAAAGAGATAATCGTTGGATAATGTCCTCATTGAAAGAATGAGTTATAGATGACACAACAAGGACTGAAGCAATTAAGGGAAATGGATTGCATACGAAGGCATGAATAAGAAAACAAGTTGAGACGAAAATGAGCGTCTAGCAACAGCTCTATTTCTTGCTTTTCCTCCGAAGGATTAAGATCTTGATTATGATTTTTTGTTGAGGCAAGGACATTGAATGGAGTTTGTGAACGTGTATATGGTTCCTTGCTGGACTATCACTTAGGAAGAGCAAGTAACGTAATTGTTTCCCTCCGTTGAAAGTCTACATTAGTGACTACGAGTCCGTTTGGACAGACTCTCAATTTCGGATAGAGATAGATGCAATATATGTAGGGTTGATAACATGAAGAATTGTAAGTGTTAGTATTGCACTGACCCTCCTTATGAAAATTAAGGAAAGGCATGATGCTGGTGTGCATCTGTTTGTTAAGAGGATTGACGCCCATGGTAAGAAAATGGGTAAGTTCATGCTGTACAACAATGAAGTTGTAACGTGTAATAACGGGGTTCATGTACCTGCTGATGATAATCTCTGTAGCCAATCGCTAAAAGGGACTTATGGAACTCCTTATTTTATCTTTCCAGGAATGAGAATGATGTGCTAAGACCCAGAAAATGGGTATATTGGTGGCTGAATACGAAGAGAAATGTGGCAGTATGCGTCTAGAAGTCAGCAAGATAAGGCTGAATATCGAAAACCCATAGGGTTATGGTAACCCTGGACGTCCCACAAAGAAGGTGGGATGAGATCATGATGGATCTCATATTGGGTTTCCCCAGGACTGTGATGCAGTCTGGGTAATTGTAGACGAATTGACGAAGAAATGCCACTTTCTTTCCATAGGAACCACCTATTCCGTTGATAAGTCAGCTGAATTTTTTTTTTCTTATCACAATGTTTGATTTACTTAGAGGTTATGACAAAATATTCACAAGCTATGTAAATAAGCGTTATCGACTTCTCAAGAATTCGGGACAAAGAGTTCCCAAATAATTCACTAACGTATGAATTGATGAGATTTGTGAAGAAAGGTAAGTTAAGGCACAATACTTAGGATCTTTTGAGACCCTAAAGTATGTTCGAGCGGTGAGGTACCGCTAGCTCTGGCCATGTGATCACATTTTACATGCATGATACCCTTAAGTTGAGCTTGGGAAGTATGTAGAAATCTCTTCTCACATTCTCTCCACCAAGAAGTAAATTTTTGAGGAATGTGTAAAAGGAAGGCCAATAGTGGTAATTCTCGATAGAAAGAAAAGGCTATGAGAATCAGAATCATCCCTTAGTAAGAATGCAAATGGAATATCACAAATCAAAGAAAGCGATATGGGAACTTGAGAAAAAAAAAGTATCCATCGTTTTCCCAAGTTTCGAGGACGAAACTTTTCTAAGGGGGTAGGGGTTGTGAGACCCGCACAACCCAGTTCTCTGAACGTCATCTTTGGATGATTTTCTCTTGGATGATTTTCTCTTGAAAATTAATAAATGGGAAGTATATATTTCTCTCGTCTGGGATAAATAAAGGAAATTTTATTCTCTCTCTCGATTTGAATGAATTATGGGAATTCAATTCTCTATCGCTTTAGATAATCAGAATATTCTCTCTATACTCTCTCGTCTCGCATCTCAAGTGAAATTCAGAATTTATGAGGAAATTCACAATAATATCCAGAAATCAATAAGGGAATTATGGATTCCGATATTATGAATACAAGGAAGTAGATTTGGGTAGTGCTTTGATCGCACGAGAATCAATGAATTCTGTTTTGAAACTCAACGTTGAACATTCAGATATCTTGACAAGGACGAGTCAAGAAATAAACTTAATCCTTCAATGATAATATATTGATGGATTTGGATTTTGAATTTATTCAAGTTAAGGCTTGAGTTTATTTTAAATCGAATGAGTTTTGAAAATTATAATTCGTTGAGTTAGCGTATTTATTTGGAAAATAAATACAAACTACTAGAAAATGGGTTTAAGTTCTTAATTAAATCCACTTCAGCCCAATTTTGAGCTAATGGGCTTAATATTTTCGAGGCCCACTTCTAGATCCTTCATGGATAAGTAAAGGTTATCCTCTCTTCTTCTAGCTTCTTCTTCTCCATCGTCAACCTGCAGAGAAGAAACGAACAAAAAGAAAAAAAAACAAACAACAACAAGAACAGACCGACACAGAGCAATAACCTCCGATCGATGTCTTCCTCGCCATCACCTGTGCTCGCGAGATCTTTGACCACCGAGCGTCGGCCGAGAAAGAGGAGAGCGCCGCCGCCGTGGCCCATCTCGTACGCGAGCCCCGACAAGGAAAACGAGAGCCACCGAGCACGGGACAGAGAGAGAGAGAGAGAGAGAGAGAGACGGAGAGAGAGAGGCGTATGAGAGCTGTTGTCGAGCCTCCGCCATCGAGCCACCTCCGTCGCGGGTCCGTCTGCTGCCAGCCGCCGTCGCGCGGAGTAGCAAATCCCCGGAGAACTCCGATTCAAGGTAGGAAACCCTTTTCTTTTGATTTCAAATCTTTGAAAGATTTATAATTCTGAAATTAGGGTTTCGGTTTGGAGTTTTTGGGGTTTTTGCTCGTTGAGGGTTCGGTGATGATTGATTGTTGAAGTGTGTTAATCTGATTTGGCTGAATATCTCTTGTGGTTTTTACTTGTCTGATGCGTAAATTTCTTGGGGTTTGCTCGCTCAAATTCTATGTTTGGCTGTGTGACTTTCCTTGACCGAGTGAGGTTTTGTGGCTGTTTTGTGATGTTACCCCTGAGCCTTAGAAAATGTTGTTGATTTTGAGAACCTCGTTGATTAACGTTGCTGAATTGTTGGCCATGACTGCTTGCCTTTGGTTCTCTGATATTGTCGGTTTTCTTCGTTGATTTGAATTGGCTCGTTGAATTTGTTTGGGTTGCCTGTAATGAGTTGATATTAGCGATCTGAGAACCGAGTCCCAATCAATTTTGGTGTTGTCGAGTATAGTCGAGTTAGGGGTATGGTCTTCTGTCTGTCGAATATTATTAACCCCTATGTTGTTTTACGAGCGGTTGAGTTCGGTTGGCATGGGCCTCCGTTCTCGAGTCTCAGTGGTGTCACAGGTCAACGCCAACGAGTGGGCATTAATTATAAGAGGAGCGTCGAGATTTGTCTTAATTAGGTACAAGAGTCAACATCTTCGCTCGCAGCTCGGAAGTCGTGGAAGCTTGAAGATGTTTAATTATGATGTCGTATTTTAATTGTTTGTAATCAGAAATGTATTCTTAAAAGAAAAGTCTTCCGCTTATTATTGGTTATATAATAATTTCAGGGGGAAATTATTATATCAAGTGTTCTTAAAAATTATTTCTATGTTACGTTCGCTCAAGTATAAGTTAGAATTTATCGAATGAAGTCAAGCTTGAACCGTCGATGTTCCTGTTTGGATCATGTCTAGTGTGAAAGTCAAGTGAACTTTCTATTTGTGACATTTTGAGTTCGTTAAGGATGTCGAGCGAATTCGAGAAAAGTAGTTCATTACTCTAAGTTGCTAGAGTCTCGGGAGAGTGATCAGATTCTCTAGCCTTGAGTCTTTGTTAAGATTGATGGTTCTCTGAACGTTCTCGACTTCTATGTTGTTAATCGTCTGTACGTAGAGGTTCGACAAATACACTTGGTTTAGACTTTAACGTTAGTTCGTCTCACAGGAGTTAGTCGCACCAGCACGTACGACAACCTCAAGGATAACGTTCGGAAGGAGGCATATCGGGAAGCACGCAACCCGAGGATAAGGACCTCAGCGCTCGAAGTTTAAGAGCGACAATAATCCAGGTAAGTGGGATTTAAGTTTGAGGTGCCAAAAGGGGAACGGTGCCTAGTAGAGTAATTGTTTATGTTTATTCGTTTAATCCTAAACAAAGAGAAACCCTCAGTTAGACAAGATGACCGAATAAGGCTTCGGCCACTAACTAATAAGATAATGAAATGGTAGGGTTAAACGATTAGCAAGTTAAGAACCTTGAAGCCTTTAAAACTATGTTGAGCTTCTGTAATAGGTTTTTAACCTTTGTCCTGATGAGGAGGACAACAGGAGGAGGAAAGACGGTGTCCTCCGGATTCAATCCCGAGAGGAACTGTTCTAGGAGAAGGTCCAGCCTCACAGCTGTTGACAACTTCTTCTAAAATACCTAAAGAGCCATACAGTGAAATTAATAATGTTAATGACGGGCTTTATCCCGATAAGATCTCCTCCTGTAGTAAGATAGACAGGTAGGCTGTAGACAGCTCCTGTAAAACGTAATGAACCTTTGTCGGCAATGTAGCGGGTGGCATTCCCAAAGGCCCTTTAATGGGAAGTCGATGGGTGGCTTCAGGTGAGTCGACGGGTGGCTTACCTGTCCTGAGGGAAATATGAACCCTGGAGTAACCAGAGATTGGTGAGGGTTAGCTCCCCTCTACCATACGCGCGTCAAGGCCCTCCTACATGTGCTAGTGGATCCCAGACATTAAAACTTCGGCTTTCCGAGAGCTAGGCTCGAGTTTTCGGAATAGCTTACTCATCTCTCATGAGCGGCTGCGGACTGAAGTGTCGATTGGGCCCAGTCCACTGATGTAAGGCGCCGGGATGCGTGAGATGGGTGAGATTTTGAGGGAACCGGAGAATGCCGGATTCCTGAATGAATGAATGAACATCGATAAGAAATTGTTCTTATTAGCCAGTTAGATATTTTCCTTGATGCTGAATGATCGTTATTCTGCTGAGTCTGTTACCTGCTGTTGTCATTTGCATTCGTCGTCAGCATCTATCGTCTGTATTCATCATCTGCATTCGTGCATCTCATGTAGCACTAGGTTAGATATCCTGCTTACTGAGTCGGTGTGACTCACCCCACAATACCCCCTCCCTGTAGATGAAGGAAGCTCAGGCGAAGCGAAAGTGCTAGTCAACGTAGATCTCATGACGACCTGCGGCAAGGACGGATACATGTAGAAAAGACATGTAAGGTTTTATTTTCTTTAAAACCAGTTCGAACCCTGTTTCTAGTCCTTTTTATATTAAGTAAGTATTTTCTTAAAGTTTTGTAAAATGTAAACACGCGCTGAAGGCCTAGGCCGTGTTTACGAGTAGCGGTCATAAGTAGTTTGTAAAGCATTTTAAAAAGAAAAGAAAAATTTTACCGTATTTTTCTACAAACTACTCATGACTTCAATGCTACTCTTTTCATAAAATGTGGTTTATAAATAATGAATGAGTTGATAGTAGATGCGTATAAGTAAAGGTCGCGATCCGAGGGCGACGGGTGTCCTGCGGGTCGTGACAGACGTGCTGCGAGGGGAGACGAACGTTGCAACCTTTTCCAAAAGCTTCTCAACGTTCAAGCTTCTAAAAATGTTAGTAATCTTTTATGGTCATATTAGTTTTTTGTTTACATGTGCTTGCTCTTTGTCTAGGTTAGTAAAAACTGTTTTACTTGAAAAAGAAAATTTTTAAAATTCCGCCTCTTAACGAAGCGTTAAACTTTTTCTTAAACCCTAGATCGATTCCAACAAACTATGACCGACGTCTTTGCTCAGTACGATGTCCACATCAACACCTTACGCCCGAGCCTGTGAGGCGACGCGTAGGTCGGGGTTCCGGTCTTCATCGTCGAGGTGAACTGGGTGGATCCATTGTAGGAGTCATCATTATCGACGTTGTCACCCATTACCTCCATTGATCTTTGGATCATATCCAACGGATCCTTCCTATCGACGATGTCGCTTTCGATATCTCGTAATTGTAGCTTCATGTTGTAGCTACAAAAGACGAATTCCTCCAGTCTCTTATACGCCCGTCGGTTTTGTTGCTTAGTGTGGACAAGTGCAAACATCCTCTAATTTCGCTCGCACGCCGATGATGATGCGGTCTGAGAAAGGATTCTCATCGCCAACTTTCTCAACGTGGGGATTTTGATTCCAAACATGGCCCACCATTCTCCTAAGAAAATGAAGAACTCTGTAAATATGAAACTATGACATATTACAAATTCGGTTCAAAGAAATAGTTCTTACCGGAAGTCATCTTCGTCCTTCTCGCTACTTCGAATTTACTACCAAACATGTCTTTCGCGTCGCGGAATGCTAGAATTTTGTTCCCAATGTTGTCGCAGTCATCGTTCTGGAATAGCCGCTCAAACACTTCTGTAACCGCTGTAAGATGCTCGGGTTGCTTGACGATCTCAGGATTATATTGAAATTTTGGATTTAGATAGTGAGCTACAAATTAAATAATCACAGACATAAATTAAAAATTATACAAAGACATTCACAAAGAATAAGTGAAATGACTAATATCTGCTTGGTGTAACGGATGGTCAAGTTGTCTCGTCCATCTCTCAACCGCAATATCCACCACTCATTGCTTGTTTGGGATGCTTTCCAACTTCTTTTTCATTAAATCGAAGACGTGGTATAGCAAACTCATCGTCGGAACCACTTCTGTATCAACGAGACGCAAAGCTTGGTACATAGGCTCGAACACCTTGCACACGCTATCAATATGGAGCCAAAAGTTGTTGTCCAATATTTTTTACTCCACAAACTGCCGTGCTGCAGTTTGACGGAAGGACGTTCCCGCCAATCCGATGTGAACATCTTCTTCAACCCCGTTCAACTGCTCCTGAGACTCGCTAGGGCCAAGTAGTTTGTGGCGAATCTTGTCGGACCTGGACGGATTAGCTCTCCTTGTCTCTTTTCTCGCATCTTCGAGAGGACTATCTCGTGATTGTAGATGAACTTCGTCACTTCTCTACAATTCTTAACAACTTCGGCGACAGTTGCTCGTTTGCCCACGTCCTCGAGCATCAAGTCAATACAATGTGCGGTCCACGGAGTCCTATACAGATTGTATCACCTAGCGAATTTCATTCCAGGTTTCTTGTAAGCCAAACCATTATCAGTGATAATCTGAACAACATTATGTTCTCCGACTTCTTTAACCACGGGCGACGGAATCTTATAGATGTACAAATAGTTCTTGATCTCATCTGACGCATCAACATACTTCAAAAAAACAGTCTTACCAGCCGAATATACCATAACATTTATGATGCTCAAACGCGTTGGCCCCGTCCATCCGTCCGACATTATGGTGCATCCATATTCCTTCCACACTTCCCGTTGCTAGTCGATGTACTTCTTGACAGACGCTACCTCATCTCTCAGGTGTGTGTTATAAATATCGTAAGGAGTCGGAGGCGGGATACATGGACATGTGAAGTTTGAAAATGCAAGTACAATTGAACACGACAATATTTTTCAAATTAAAATCGTTACTTCAAATATACGGGTCTTACCAACTGTCACGGCTTCATTGATCATGTGTCGGAAGTGAGGCGACTTCACTTTGTTTGCTGGTATATTCGCGTGGATGATGTAGCTGCTAACGGCTCGTCCTAGTCGTTGCTTCAATTTTGAATTTGTGATTTCCGGAATAGTTGGTTGTCGTCCACTATCTGGCCGAAAATGAGGAGGTGGTGGTGCAGTCCCGGAACCTCCACCAGGGCAAGATCTCAAAGCATCCGGCTGTGTCTCTTGACGGCTTCTTTTAAGAGCTTGCATCATATCATGTTCGTATTGTTGGTTGGGGTCAAGCTCTACGTGAGTCGGACCGAAGCGTCCGGCCAAGTGCTCGTCAACGGTTTCATCAAGGACGGACTTTCTTTTCTTCTTTTGGAGAGTCGCTGCTTGTAACGCTAACATCTCCTTGCATACTTCTGCAGGACAATTCGTACATTTCTTCACATTTATCTTCGGATCATTTCCACTTAAGTGAAACTTCATCTGTGCGATTTCCCCCCCCCCCCCCCCCCCCCCCCCCCCCCCCCCCCTTCGTTACGTGCCCACAATAATTGTAAGTGAAGTGGTTCGGGTTTGTTGCAGCTGGGGTGCAATGCTTACGAACTCCTTCCTCGCTCATCTTCGAGATAGCTGCATATTGAATTCAAAATTTCAATCCAATTTCAACATGTCAAAAAATCCTACTCAAACTACTTTCATTTAAATATGTCCACAAAATTCTTTCAACATGTCAATAAATTCTGTTCAAACTAATTTCATTTCAATTAAAAATGTAACAATTTCAATTCATACTCTAACTAATTTTATTTCAATATATCAACAAATTTTTTTCAACATGTCAATAAATTCTATTCAAACTACTTTCATTTCAATATGTCAACAAATTTCTTTAAACATGTCAATAAATTCTATTCAAACTAATTTCATTTCAATTCAAAATGTAACAATTTCAATTCCTATTGCTAACTAATTTCATTTCAATATATCAACAAATTTCCTTCAACATGTCAATAAATTCTATTCAAACTACTTTCATTTCAATATGTCAACAAATTTCTTTAAACATGTCAATAAATTCTATTCAAACTAATTTCATTTCAATTCAAAATGTAACAATTTCAATTCCTACTCTAACTAATTTCATTTCAATATATCAACAAATTTTCTTCAACATGTCAATAAATTCTATTCAAACTAATTTCATTTCAATTAAAAATGTAAAAAATTCAATTCCTACTATACCAATTTCATTTCTAACATACCTGATAAATTAATTTCAAATTTTCAATTCTACGTCTAACTATTTGAATTTCCGATTCAAAGTGTAACAATCAAAATTTCATATCAAAATCAAACTACATCAATTCAACACAACATATATGGAAACCAATTCAAAACATAAGTATATGTAATTTAAAATTTAAAGACATAGCCTTACTTAACAACACAGAAATAAGTAGTTGAAATACTGAATTTTTAGCCGCTGGAAAAAATGGAGGTTCGCCGGAAAAAATGGTGGTTCGCCGGAAAAAAAAAATGGTTCTCCGGTAGTTGATAGGGTTTACAAAAGAAATGGAATTTCCGGGAGAGTCGACAAAATTTTTCGAGATTTTGTTGATTTAGAACGTCATTGAGACAAAAATATGGAAAGTCAACGAAATTCCAGGGCTTGTCGCCAGAGTCATGCTCGTCTTCTTCACTGTGAATCACCTCCGAATTTTTTTTTTCTTTTTCTCCGACTTTCGTAGAATTTCCTGGAAATTTGTCAACTTTTATACTGCATCTGAAACGAAAAAATGGAGGTCGTTTTTTTTAGCGAAACGGCTTGTCGTTTCCACGATTTTCGAACGATAAAAAACAAGGAAACGACATACAACGCTCTCGTCGGCCGTTGAGTCACCGAAAACGAAATTTCCGGCGAAAATCCTGGAAATTCTCCGGCATTTTGAACCTTGATATGAACAAACATTTAAATGTTGTTCTCTTTTCGTTGCACTTTTTGTGCTCTTTTTCTTGCATTTTTTGTGCTCAAACATGTTTACAATATTATGTATTCCAAAACCTTAAATTCAGTCAATTGTGAATAAAATATAACTCATATTATGTATATGTTGTTGTCTTCACTGATTCAAATTATATTTGGCATAATATTGACATATGAAAATGAAACTGATTCATAACAAAACTCATTTTACACATTCATATATCATGCATTCAGTCAATGTGTCAACACATTACACATTCATGTATCATCCATTCAGTCAAAATGCAATACAATAATAAAACAAATTACAATTCCATAATGTCATATCCGATTATTTAAACAGAATGATGTAAAAAAAACCCATAAAGTTATAATCATCAACCACAATTTCACTCCATAAAGTTATAATCATCAACCACAATTTCACTATCTTCGCATTGTTGGAATTGATCTAGGGTTTAAGAAAAAGTTTAACGCTTCGTTAAGCGGCGGAATTTTAAAAATTTTATTTTCAAGTAAAAACGGTTTTTACTAACCTAGACAAAGAGCAAGTACATATAAATAAAACTATTATGAGCATAGAAGTTTACTAACCTTTCTTGAAGCTTGAACTTTGAGAAGCTTTTGGAAAGTTGCAACGCTCGTCTCCTCGCAGCACGTCTCTCTTTCTTTCCTCGGCACCTCGAGCAACCACGAAAGTTTCTAACACTAAATCACTCGAAATAAAGGAATTAGGGAGTGGGCACTTTTAAACACTACGACTTAAGAACGAGTCTTGAAGTCGCAGAGCTAAACACTAGGTCAAATGAGGACCTAGGTGCCAAAACAAAAAATAGAAAATAAACTAGAGAGAGAGAGAGAGGAAGGGGCGGCAACCACAAGTTCTAGAGAGAGAGGCTCTCAATCTCTAACTTATGTGGAATGAATAGAATGAGAGGAATGAGGGTCCTATTTATAGGAGAGGGGTTGGCCTTGGAAAGAAGTAGTTTCCTCTTATTTTCCAAGCCTTTATGAGCAATCTTTTATTACCCATTCTCATCCAAATATGCGCCCACATCATGCTAATCCCCAAGGGATTAGTTTCCTCTTTTGGTTCTCTTCTTGGTTGCCTTGGCCGATTCTCCTTGTTTCCTCATAGAGGAAATTTGTTTCCTCTTTTTCTTTTGGCAAGTATCTTGATACATTTATGCACAAAATATTCTCTCTACCTATGGGTATGTTGGGCGCCCAAACTCATTCTAGAAGGAGCTTCTAGAAACTTCTTCATTTGTTCATGACAACATGAGAAAGGCCCATTAAGAATTTTCAATAAAATTCTTATGAAATGAAATTAATCCACAAGGCCCAATAAGACTAATATTGGCCGAGTGAAATTAAGTCATCAAATGAACTTGTCAAAAAATTTATTGACATTCATTTCATCATATGTCTCAAAAGACAAAAATACCCTTTCGACAATTTTCGTTCTTGTTTTGACTTAGCTTCCAGTTTAACTATTCCTAATCGATGTGATTCGTGACAGTGACCTCATGGATCCAAATGAACAAGCTTGAGCTAAAATACTTGGACTCAAAAGTTCACAAACCTTTTCCAAGTTTAGCTTAATGTCAACTGACTCCACTAAAGAGTTGACACTGAAAATCTCTCGGTTCAAATGAATTTATTTTCTACTCAAGAATTCAACCTAATTGTAATGAGTGGATCCACATAATATTATCAGTGTTTACCCTTCATGAATATCATCAGCTAGTCGGGATTTACAAAATTACCATTTTACCCTTCTAGCTGTTATTTCCTCAACTCCTTTGTCGCTTGTGAATAAGTTAGAAACAATGTATTGACGAGGAGCTAACAAGTCACATTGTTTCATCCAAAAGAGTCAGGACTCAATTTGGACACTGGCCAGTTCATTTATTCACACTCCAAGGAACAAAGCATGAGGTGATATATATTGCATTTCAGCAATCTTGTACATGAATTCCATATTTATGAGAACTTCACAAAGTTACTCATGGCATTCTCACAACTTAGTACTTCACCAATAGGCCTTGTTCGGAATCACATAGTGAGTCCGAACTCTGACTTTCTCAAATGAGAATACTAAGGTGTGAAATGACATGTCTCATTTCAGGATTAAGGTAAGCACGATGCGATTCATACGTAGTGACTTCGAGACATAAGAGGTTAAATGGTTTGTTCTTATCTTGTCTCTAGAAGTGCACTGGTCAATTCAGTACCTTCGGAAGATACCTAGAAGAACTATAGAGTCCCCAACTCTCAATGCCTCATAACCAGACATCATAGATTCTCCTAACAATCATACTGAGGTCAATAGTCCTTTGACCCTTAGATTGCGAATGTATCGTTTTAAGCAAACTACGAAGAGTTTGTTCATGCAAATCTACATTTGTCTCTTCGTAAGTTGTTTAGTTTGTTTATGGACTAAAGACTAATGTTTTATCATAAAGCTTCAAACAGACACGGAAGAATGAATGAACGTTTCAACTTTTTATTAATGGATAAGCAATTACAAGCAAGAGTCTTCATGAGACTTTATTACATCAAATGTACAATATAAAGATTACAACTCTTCTTGTGGGCACCATTGACAACACGCATCACTTTCAATTTTGTCAAAACAAACATTACGTTACACATTGTTTAAAAATCTGTTTGCTTCCATCGACGTCCTTTTCATCGACGTTTTCCTCTTCGCACTTATTTATCTTCCTCGGCAAACCATGAATGATCTGAATTGATCTTTTACACATTCTCGAATCGACCCACCCAAGAAATCACAGCTGACGTTGACGTTACCCTTCTGCCAAATTAACTCCCACCATAATTCATTCTCACCAAACTTCATTGAAGATCAGAATTTTTTTTTAAAACATTACATATTTAGTCATACCTTATAATTAACGCACTCATAAAATCTTCATCCAGCATTATGATCAGTCCAAGACATTCTTTTAACACTAGGGATTCCACAAAAACATTTTGGTCGGAGATGAGCGTGGCTATCATTCGCTGTGTCACTGATCGTCGCACCAACGCATGAACGAAGTCGTATCCTCGATTCGCTGCTCCTGGATTGTGCCATCTTAGAGACTGGCCCAGAGAAATCGAAATCCTAGATTCGCGATTTCACCAAAATTCGCGATTTTTTTTTATAAAACTCAGTTCAGTTGCTTTAATGAAAGGGTGAAATTTGGGCAATTCTATTTATAATGGTTTCAATAAGGGTATTCTAATTATTTCAAAAATTTAATTCATCACATGCATAACACATGACCTAATAGGGATTACACCGTCAATCAATGTTAACAGATTAGCCACAATTTCATGAATGCAGAGTTTTGAGGTCTCATATGCTATTTTTCGAACTTGGGGAACAAGAGGTTACACATGTCAAAGTTGAGGGGGGAAAATCTGTAATTAATCCTATAATTAAAAAAAGGGAAAATAACACATATATACCCTGTGTTTTAGTGAAATGTCGAGTTTAAACTTTAGTTTTCAAAAATGTCGAGTTCATACCCTATGTTAAACTAAAATGACAAAATTATACCCTGAAATGGATAATACTGTCACAAATCTCCTTTTCATTGATATTAACTCTTATATAAGAAAAATCGAATCAAATCCAAATCAGTACCCTAACTTCCAAATTCCCAATTTTGAAATAAATATAGCCTTAAATTGAAATTAAATAATAAAATTCATATCTCTCCATAGATGACTTTAATAAAATTCATGGATTTTCTGTTCGAATCTGTGATTTTGATGACTATCAACTATCGATTTTACTCATTTGTCTCTTTCTGTGTTCTTTACGATTAAGAGACTGTTGTTTACTTTTTAGTTTTTAAATAAATTACATATATGGTGCGAATGTATAAATATAATTGGTGTTTACATATAAATATTATAGTCAACGTCAATGAAAATTAAATAAAAATTCAAGAAAAAGAAGATTCGTGGCACTGTTGTCTATTTCAGGGTATAATTTCACTATTTTAATTAAACAGAAGATATGAACTCGACATATTTGAAAATCAAAATGTTAAACTCGACATTTAACTAAAACACAAGGTATGTATGTGTTAGGGGTGAAACTGGATCGGTTCGGTTCGGTTTTTGAAATTTTTAGTATCCGAATCCGAATTTTCGGTTTTTAAAAACTCGGTCCAGTATCCGGTCCAATTTAGTCTAAAACCGAAATTCGGTTATCCGAATATTCGGTTATCTGGTTTCTTAAATCCAGTATCCAGTCCAGTATCCAATTTTTGAAATTCGGTTATCCAGTTTGTAAAATTTCAGATCCAGTTTAATATCCAGTTTTATAAAATGGATATCCAGTTTCTAAAATCCAAATCTGGTTTGTAAAAATTCAAAAAACGAGTACAAACGACTCTTATAAAACTCCAAAATGATAATACATAATCTAAAACTGAGTAAAAAAATAAAATTCAAAAGGACACTCGTCTCCAACTACCTGCACATGTAAATATCATAATATAAAATTAAAATTACAACCCTAATGATCATAATAAACCATACAACAATTGAATTTATATGTTTCCTTTATAGATCACATAATCAAGTTGAAGTTGTAGTAGCAGTAGGAGTTGATATATGAGAAGTTTGTTCTTCTATGACAACTTGACCATCATCTGTTAATAATAATGACATAAATTTAAAATAAATTTGTTTTAATAAACAAACAACAAATGAATATGTCAAATAAAATATCAAATTAATTATCTTACCCGAAACAACTTGCTTAGAATCATTTAGTGCTTCCACTGCATCCATGTATTCTCGCAATACAACAGGATCTTTGTACGAGCTCAAATCAACTTTTAGTGCAAATCAATGCAAATCAATTTCTCGGAGACAAAGAACTTCGAAAAGGATCTAGAATGCGACCACTTGCGGAGAAAGCCGATTCGGAAGCAACTGTTGACACCAGAGCTGCAAGAACATCTCTAGCCATACGCTAGGTCTGTCTCAAACTAGGTCAAGTCTTTTTTTAATATATATTTATTTTTAATTAAAAAAAAATCGGTAAAATCGGTTAAATAACCGATATCTAGATTTCCCAAAATCAAATCTGATATCCGGTCCAGTTTTGTAAACCGAATCGGTTATCCGAATCCGAATTTCGGTTAGCTGACATGACTCCAAATTTCGGTTTCGGTTCGGTTTGGATATCGGTTTTATCCGATTTTCGGTTCGGTTTTGTACAGCCCTAGTATGTGTCATTTTCCCTTGAGCAAATTAAGACATATTAACAGGAAAACGACGTCGTCCAGACAAAGCCACAAAGCGTAATCTATTGTTCCAAGTCATCTCCGAAACTAAAAGAAGAATAATAATAAATAAATCAAAAAGAGGAAGAAAAAAGAAAGAAGGGAGAGACAATGGAGATGAGCTTGGCGTACACATGCTCATACTCGAAGCCCATGAGCTTCAACAATGGCGTTTTGCGAACTCGCTTCGTACCTACTTCAACCACCGAAAAATCCCATCTTTTCTCTGGCGGCAACACCAATCTCGGACCAAAGAGAAGAACAAGAAGAGTCGCTTCGGCGATAAAGGCATCCCAAACGAGGCCGACCTTGTCGAGCAAGTGGGATATGAATCCCGTGGTGGCTTCTTCTCCGGTGTGGGCTCCAAGCTTTGAAGAGCTTGATACCACTAATATGCTTCTCCGTCAGAGGATTATCTTCTTGGGCTCTCAGGTTTTTTTTTTTGTCCCCAGGAGATTAAATTTTGTTTTATTTTAATTACCCTGTTGGGCATTTCTAGGCTGACTATGAAGGTTGTTAAATAAGTTTTTAGTATTCATGTACTTATTTTTATTCATCTACAGCACTTACTCTGGTTGTTATTTCCAAGTTTGTGGAAGCTTGAATTTTACTGGGTTTTTTTTTTTTTTTTTTTTTTTGAAAATGGGTTTTGAAAAACTAATTGATTGAAGGGAATTTAACAGCTTGTTTTGTTTGACTAATATTTTCATTATTTCTTGCATGTATTACCAAGTATTTTATTTTATTTATGAATTTTCTGTATGCAATTTTGCGCAGGTTGATGATATGACAGCCGATTTTATCATAAGCCAGCTATTGTTGCTTGACGCAGAAGACTCTACGAAAGACATTAAGCTGTTTATCAATTCACCCGGTGGTTCTGTTACTGCTGGTACGTTTTCACAATATGATTTCATATTTGAGTGGGTTTGTACTTTGTATTCTCTTCCCAAACAGCTATTGACAAGGGCAAGCTAATAACTGGTATAATGGTAAAATGAAGACATGTGTGCTTGCTTTTTAGTTTTCGCTTTCTAGACAACCATCTTTATGATAATTTTTTTTTTAGTAAAGCAAGTTTAGGATCAAGTCATAAAATGAAATGTCCGTTCTGTAAGTTTTTCTCAACCATTCATTTAGTAGCTCTTTTTCTCTTGCTATGCAAAAGTCCATGTTGCTAAAACTATTAATTTCTCTTTTTCTTTTACTAAAACATGTGATTGCTTGATATTCTAAAGCCATTACCATGATCACCCTGGGTAAGCCAAAAGTTCCAGCAGAGTGCTCATTGAACTCTTGGTTGGTTTTCAGTATTGATTTTCAGTTTTAGTTTTATTCCGTAAATAATGTTCTGGAGATCGTTTGAGTCTGGTTCGTGAATAGTCAATGCGATATATAATTGTGCATCACCCTAAACCCTCTATCTGAGAAATTATAACAACCCGTCCGATGTACCTCTCTGTCAATGAATCGTATAAGGAACGAATAATATGATATCAACGCGGCAAGTGAGCTTGATTTCGAGGTTAATAGGTGTATAAATCTGTGCTTTTTGGTTCTTACTATGTGTCACTGTTGGGATGCAGGGATGGGAATATATGATGCGATGAAGCTGTGCAAGGCCGATATTTCGACGGTTTGTCTAGGGCTCGCAGCTTCGATGGGTGCGTTTCTGCTCGCTACCGGAACCAAAGGAAAGAGATTTTGCATGCCCAACTCCAGGGTTATGATCCATCAGCCTCTTGGAACTGCTGGTGGAAAAGTAAGCTTTTTGGTTTTTTTGTAAAAACATTTCGTGAGAAATTCGTTCTTTGTGAGTATACAAGAGTCTTTGTGCATGATTTAAGAATCAATTTTCAGCGAAATGTGAAACGGGTTATTGAAATGGAAGAGATTAGATTGAGATATCACGCTTTAGAACTATAGTGTGTAGATGAATAAGATGCGTCTAGAGTCTTTAATTCCACTCCGAGTGAGTGAGTGGCACTAGTTTAAGTGTTCTCAAACACTTCTATTCTATTGAATTTCCGTGGATATTATCAAAGTCGGGAATTGTTTGGATGAACCCGAGACATGTGAAAGGGCTCCATTTGAACACCTTGTATAGCTCATGTAAATGACTTGTGTCTAAACAAGTGCATAAGTACATAGCTTTGAACTTCTATTAAAATAGCTGCTCATGGTTGATCATTGAAATGAAAATATTAAGTTTCCATTTAGTAAATACTTGGCCCATCCGAGGCTGTGACAGTTGAACAAGCTGTGATGTTACTTTTCTGTGTTGGATGTACAGTTGTCAAGGTTGCTCAATCGATTAATAGAAAACTCTTTGGATGAACATGCAAGGACAATGTACACCTAACAAAAATATATACCAGTTTTTATATTGGCATCGATTCATTTTGATTCTCTGTGTTTTATAACGTGAATTGTTAAAAATCTCTTAATATTCTCGCCTTTGCGGTTTGCGTGTGCTTGCTTTTCTCAGGCGACAGATATGAGCATACGGATTCGAGAAATGGCATACCACAAGATCAAGCTCAATAAAATATTCTCAAGAGTCACTGGGAAGCCTTTTGAGCAGGTCTGATATATATATATATAGCGCCAAGTAACATTTTTCTGTCAGATTTTCAATTTTTTGTTTCTTTGTCTTGGCAGATTGAACTAGATACAGACCGCGACAATTTCATGAACCCATGGGAAGCCAAGGAATATGGGCTGGTGGATGAAGTCATCGATGACGGAAAGCCGGGATTGATTGCTCCGATCGCCGATGCTTCTGCTCCGCCAAAAACCCGGGTTTGGGATACGTGGAAAGTCGAAGGTAGTCGAATCGCTAAGAAGAATTTGCCCTCGGAGGCCAACCTCAATGAAAAGGAAACGACCGCGCCCGTTTGAGCTCAGGCTCAAAGACCTGTCTCCTCTCTTTCTGGTTTTTGCTTTGTAATGTTGTCTTTTAGAAACAACTTTAAAATATACCCAAAGACTTTGTCAATCAATGAATAGTTATTTGAAAAGGAAACTTGTGTTTTGGTAGCAAATAGGGTGGTTTTTAAGCTATTGCACAGTAAATTATCAAACGCCTTTGGTTTGGAAGATCAAATTCTTAACCACTATTTCATTGAAGAAGGGTTAGCATTGAACCAGAACCAGAGCTTTCTACAGAAGTTGCTACTGAGAAGAAGGTTATCTCATACTTGATGCCAAGAGATTTGGGAGATCTTATGGAAAAAAAGCCTTTGAATTCTCTGCCTAACGGTATCAATTAAAGGTGTCAAAAGGGTTAGGCCGGGCCAGCCGGCCTTCTTCTTCAAGTCCAAAAAGAGGTTCAAGTCCGGATCCGACTCAACCTTTTTTATTAGAGGATCGGCCCGGACTTGAAAAAAGCCTAAACTGGCGAAGATTTTATGATTATATATTATTTTTTTTATGATTATAATTTGGGCTTTTTGAGATCTAGTTCAGATCTTTTTCAAACTAATTAAAGGCCCCATTGGAGCGCACGTAGAACGATAAAATTATGTAGGCAGTGGGCTTGTGCGTTATAATTTTGGGCTTTTCTGGATTGTTTATAGTGGTCTTCTAGGTGGACGAGTGTTTGGATTTTCATGGGTTTCGGGTGGCGTGTTAATTTTGCATGCGCTCTAGTTCCTTTTCAAATCCTTGTTTTTTTGTATTTTATCGGCACCGCTGTTGATTAATTAAAATGTCTCTTGTTTCTTTAAAATATATATATATATATATATATATATATATATATAATCATAAAACAACAAAAAATTTATAAAACTTTATATCATTAATATAAAATTAATTTTACGTGTCAACAGTAATTTTTATACATAAAAACATAAATTTTAAACAAAAATAAAATATTTTTTTTGTTTAAAAATGATTGGGTCCGAACTGGGCCTAATTAAGGCCCGGGCCAAGCCGGGCTTGAGGGTCTATGCCCTAGGCTAGATGGTCTATTCCAAGCCCGGTTCGGCCGGACCCTTTTTCAAAAAGAGTTGGGTCGACCCAAAAACCTCTAAAAAAGATGGATCGGGCCGGTTAGCCCACAGACGACCTGACCCAATTGACAACACTAGTCCCAATAACGAGTTTGAATCAGGGTTTTAAATGACAAAATGCCATGGAAAAGTCGATATAATTTTTAACTGTATGTTTCATCATACTTTTTTTTTTTATGGATTTTTGGTTTCATTTTAGGAAAAAGTTTGTTTAAATTTTCCACATCCTAAAATCTAAGGTTCTCGACAAATTTCCATTGAAAAATAATAATTTTGGTGAAAATTCTTTGAATTTTTCATTTTATGAAGTTAAAAATAAAAAATTCATTCAATATTATAAATAATAATAGAGTAAAGAGGAAGATTTTCCTCAAAACCATAGCCGCTCTCTCCTCTCATCCGAAAAAATTAGGATTTTAAATTATTTATGCAGGCTTCTCCTGGGCATGAGATTGTGTTCTTAACCATCAGAGAATACTCGACCTGAGGGGAGGTGTTTCTCTTATTTATTTATCATTTCTTCGTCGATTTCATGGGGTTTACGTTATATGGAGTTTCTTGTCTCATTGCGTTTGTCACCTAGAGCTCAAAATCGTTGCCTATCCTAGACTACGAGCTCGTCTCCGTCGTGCACATCGATCGTCTCAGTCTCCAATATAAGGGTTTTTTTTTTCTCTCTCTAATTTTTATATTTTTCAATAATTCATACATGAATTTGTATTTTGTATCACCGAACCTTTGATCAACATGATTTTAAATTTTATTTTTTAAATCTGAACTTTAGATATGAGATACGGTTTTATATTGTATAAACTTAGTGCACGTTGTTGTTGTTGTTTTTTTTTTTTTTTTTTTTTTTTTTTGGTTTACATGACTTTGTTTCTATCATAAAAAATAAACGTGGCTGCTAAACTATAGACCAGAGTTTATAAATTGAAATTGTATTAAACAATATACTTTTGACTAGAAAAATGAGACTTTCAATAGTGTAAGAGTAATATTATTGTCGATAGATTTGTTGAGTTACCAAATTTGTTAAGGATGAGATTTTTTTTGTTATGATTGTTTAGTGAGACAGAAAAAATGAATAAATTTAGTGAAGTATATATATTATTGTAAACCTTATAATTTATTACGAAATATTAAATAATTGATTTAATTTAAAAATTACCAATTTAGACAATTTTATTAGTTTGTAATAGTGAAATTTGTTGTAACTAGTCAAGTTTATCATTCTTATTGGGGGAATAGCCCAAGTTTCATTTTATTAAGCAAATAGCCCATATTTTCGGCCCAGACCATAATGCCCTTGGTAAATTCGCGAATAAGTTAATTTAATTAACCTACTGGAGTGAGTTAGGTTAATTAATTAACATATTAGTTGAATATTAGTTTAGGTTCTGATTTTTTTGTGAGTTAAGTTAATTTACTAAATGATTGAATTCGGAATTAGGTTAATTAATTGAATGCTTTGAATATCAATTGACTTAAGTTATGAATTTTGTAAATTTTTTGTGAATTTCAAATCCTTCACGAATCAGTTAATTAATTAACATAACTCACTCCAGTAGGTTAATTAAATTAACCGATTCGCGAATTTACAAAGTGCCTCTCCTCAATCCCCTCAATCGCCGCCGATTTCCTCTCCGCCGTCGATTCCTTTCCCCCCGCCGATTTTCGAGTCAATCTGAGCCGTCGATTCTCCGAGCATCGCCGCCGCCGGAGCTTGACGGAATCGACGCCGTCTATGGCGGATCTTGACGGCGTCTATGGTGGATCTCGTTGGTGACGTTAGGGATCAGCAACGAGGATGGACGACGATTGGCGACGACGCGGCGCTGTGAAATGGATCGGCGGCGATCGGCGGCGTGAAGTGGATTGGTGGCGTGAAATGTACGAAGATGAGAACGAGTTTAGGTTTAGGTTTTGAGAAAATTGAGTTTTGCTCTTATATATGAGGGTAATTTAGGTAGTGAAATATTAATTGGGCTATTCACTTAATTTATTCAAATTTGGGCTATTCTCCTAATATTGGTGGGTTGATTGGGCTAGTATGCTCACTCTCCTAATTTAGGGCTATTTTGCTCAATAGCCTAATTGACCCACCAAAATTAAGGAACTAGCCCAAGTTTCAATTTATTAAGTAAATAGCCCAACATTTAGACACTTCCTAAACCACCCCTAACTAAAACTCGTTCAATTCGCAAAAAAAAAAAGACTCTGTTCTTCACATTCGTTCTTTCTCTCTCGGTGAACCTCGCGATCCTCTCTCTCCCTCATCGGAGCCCTAGCCCTAGTATTTCTCCTCTGCGCTCGCTCCCGGATCCGGAAAACCAGGGTGAAGCACAGCTCCGGATCGCCGGAATCGCCACCTCCGTCTCCGACGAGATCGCCGGAATCGCCGCCTCCGTCTCCGATGACGCGAAGTCAGGCGTCGGAAGGACGGCGACGATCGAGGAGATGAATATCGCAGTCCTCCAGGGTGAAGCGCAGCTCCGGATCAATCTCTCTCGTCTCCAACGAGATCGTCGGGATCGCCGCCTCCGTCTCCGACAAAGCGAAGCCAGGCGCTGGAGCGACGGCGATGATCGAGGAGAGGAAAATCATAGTCCTCCACGGCCGCGAGGTCAGAGTCGAGTTTCCGGCGGGGAAGAGAGGATTCCGGCGAGAGATTCGATGATTATTTGGGATTCGCGATAAGTTAATTTAATTAACTCACGGAATTGAGTTAGGTTAATTAAATTAACTTATTGGTTGAAAAAATTAGATTAAGTTCTGAATTTTTTGTGAGTAAATTTAATTTACTAAATGATTGAATTAGGAATTAGGTTAATTAATTGAATGTTTTGAATATCAATTGACTTAAGTTATGATTTTTGTAAATTTTTTTAGAATTTCAAATGGATCAGTTAATTAATTAACCTATCTCACTCCAGTATGTTAATTCAATTAACTTATCGCGAATTTACCAGGGTATTATGGTCTGAGCTGAAAATATGGACTATTTGCTTAATAAAATGAAACTTGGACTATTCCCCCAATAAGAATGACAAACTTAGCTAATTACCACAAATTTAACCAAAATTAATGATCCTAATGATATTCGTTTGACCAAAGTATCACAAAAAGGAAAGATTAAAGCTTTTAATTTAAAATTATATATAATAAGGAAGAACAAGAAGAAGGGGCTTGTAGTTTCGCGCCTAGAAACCCCAAAATTCTATAACCGACGAATTCAAAAAGAGAGAATCTCTCACATTCATTGAGTCTTTCTCATGATTAATCTCTTTGCAATCTTCGCCTAATAGTATTGGAAAATGTTAACAAAACTAACACTGAATTTCATAAAAACAAACTCTCTCCTTTCAAGAAAAGAAAAGAAAAGACAAGAAACGGTCCAAACTTACTTCTCTTCTCGCTTAGGGTTTCGTGCTTGGTTCTCTGTGCTGACGGTTAACAGAGAAAAGAGAGAGAAATGACGCCAACGCCACCGTCGCTATCTCCGTCTCGAACGACCTGCACTTCTCTGCTCAGCGAATTGCAGGTTTTTTTTCGTTTTTTTTTTCTTTCGAGTTTTGATTGTGTTCATTGAAGAAATTTATTTCGATCCTTTTATGTTCTTGTAGTTTTTGTTCATCTTCTCGTTATGGACTTCGTATTGAGTGGCAGTCAAGTGTATAGATTAGTTTAAGATTTTAAAGCGACTCAACTGTTTATTTTATGTAAACTATATTATGGACTGTTCGATTGACTTCGTTTTTCATGGTATAGAGAGGATGCAATTCATTTTTTTTTTTTATATATTTTTTATTGTGAACTGTTTTCTTCCTCTTCTTTATGTTTGATGATGATGATGTAACCTAAATATTGTTTCAATTTTCCCTCAAAATTTGTGAATCCTCTTTTTTTTTTTTTAATAATATTTTTTTACTGTACAGATTATTTGGGATGAAATTGGAGAAAGTGATGGCGAGCGAGATAAGATGCTTCTGCAGCTAGAGCAGGAATGCCTTGATATATACCGGAGGAAAGTGGAAAACACCCGAAAGTATAGGGAAACTCTGAACCAGTCATTGGCCGACTGCGAGGTCGAAATCAAAAACATCATTTCAGCTCTTGGAGAACACGCTTCGTTCTCTCGGGTGTGTGCCTTTTACCTTATGTTGTTTTGATTCCCATATTGTTTTACGATGTGTCTTTTTGTATTGAGTTTGTTATTGTTCATGTTGCTTGGCGTGTTTGAGAAGGGAAAAGGCTCACTAAAGAACCAAATAGCGTCGTTGAAGCCTATTTTGGAGGACTTGAGGGCAAGGAAGAAAGAGAGAATTGATGAGTTTGTGGATATCCAGTCACAGATTGCGGCGATATGTGCTGAGATAGCTGGGAATGGTCAGTCTAAAAACAATGGGGATGTAAAGACTGAAGACTCTGATTTAACTGCAAAAAGATTGACAGAGCTCAAGTTGCACCTTAAGGAACTTCAGAGCGAAAAGGTGCTTGGAGGGATATTTATATTTAGAGTGTATTTAAGATTTTAGGTGTGGGCCTACGTCATCCTATATTCTTTTTCAGGCTTTACGGTTGCAGAGAGTTAACAGCTATCTCAGAAACATTCATGAGCTGTCAGTTGTTCTGAAAGATGATTTCTTAGAAACCGTTCATGAAATTCACCCAAGCTTGGGCAATTCATCGGGTGGTTACTCGAAGAGCATAAGCAATGATACATTGGCTAGATGTACGGATTTCATCAGCTTGCTCAAGCAACAAAAACAACAGAGACTAGAAAAGGTGTCTCTTTTTTTTTTTTTTTTTTTTTCGTATTCCTGCTTGCCATTCTTGCTTCACACACGTTTTCAAATATCTATGCCTGTGTGAATGATGATCTTGTTTTACTTCAGATGTTGCTTAATAGTTTTTAGCGGTGTAGGTGACAACCAATGTTCCAAACGAAATAGCCTCATACACCGCATACAGCAACCTATTCTTTAGTAATAAATAATTTAAATTCAGTTTTTATTTACTTTCTTAAGTTTATGATTTTTTTGTTTTGTTTTGATTTCTGTTTTGAACCTTATCTGTTTCATTATTAAAAATATTAGTAAGGTCTTATGCTTTCCTGGTCTCCACCTTAGAAATTTATTTCAATAATTGTTTAAACTGTGTTAGAATATTTATTATTATTATTATTTTTTTTTGAGTTTTTTTATTATTTCTTTCTATTTTTTCTTTTTTGTAGCTCCAAGATCTTGGTACGTTGCTGGTTCAACTATGGAATCTGCTGGAGATACCAACTGACGAGCAAAAAACATTCGACCACGTTACTTGTTTACTTTCGTCGCATGTTGATGAGGTGTCAAGGGAAGGAGTTCTTGCCCAGCAAGTCCTAGAGCAGGTAACAGTATTTCTCATTTTCTTCAGTTTATTTTAAACAATCTTTAGGCAGTGAGTATTTTATAATTCATGGTTAGTGATACAGTCAGTATTCATGGTTTCTCAACTGCATGATAATTAGGCTGAGGCCGAAGTTGAGCGGTTGAATGCTCTAAAAGCCAGCATGACGAGGGAGCTGGTATTCAAGCGGCAAATGGAGCTTGAGAAAATATACAGAGGGGTCCATATGGATGTAGACAGTGATTCAGCGCGGAAGATTCTCAACAATCTCATTGATTCTGGTTTATTGCCATCCTTGTCTCTTTATTATCGCAGTCAGATAAATAATTTACGTGTATTGATTTACAGTTTTGGATTTTGTGATTAGTTTTTTTTCTGTCCTTTTGATTCAACATTTAATTATAGTCTCTCTCTCCTTGGTTTATTCTTACTTTAATTTTACGCATACACGCAGTATTTTCGGTTCCGAGGATGTGTTTAGAACCTTATTCTAGTATCCTGAATTTTTATACTACCCAATTACCCATATAAAACTGATCATGGATGTCCTGAAATAGTTTTGTGAAATAAGTGTGCCTTGTTGTGGTGTTGGATAATATTCTTATAATATCAACTAATGCTTGATCCTCATCATATTTTCTTTGAGTGACTTGGTAGTTCTCTTTCTTTATAATAAGGTTTGCATATTGTCTTAATATCGACTAATCCCCGATTCTTCGTTTATTAGTTCCATTACCATCTTTTATTCGAGTGACTCGGTAGTTCTCTTACTTTATAATAAGGTTTGCATATTATCTTAATGTCAACTAATCCCTGATCCTCGTCTATTAGTTCCATTACCATCTTTTCTTTGTATATGGGCCGTTTTTAATATAATAAAATAAGATTTTGGAATTAGTAACGCGGAAGTTGAGTTAAGAAACAATGTCTGACATTGCGTTGGTGGATGTCATGGCAGGTGATATTGATTTATCTGAACTGCTGTCAAATATGGATGATCAGATTGCGAAAGCTAAAGAGCAGGCTTTAAGCCGCAAGGATATTTTGGAAAAAATAGAGAAATGGAAGCACGCTTCCGAGGAGGAAAAGTGGCTCGACGACTATGAAAGGGTAAAGATTGTTCTCTGCTTTCACTTCTTTTAAGAGTATAGATTTCAACATCAGTTTGATAATCCATTTATTAGCTATACAATAGCAAGCGACTGTGCATACTTTTAAATTATAGTGTAAAGCAAACTGAATGTGAATAGTTATAAGGAGTTGTCGCACAAGCTTAGTGGTATGGAAGGAAATGGCCATGAATTGTTTCTGTTGCATTTCAACATATTTTGAATCCATACTGTAAGAAGTTGAAAGTGGCTGGATTCTTTGCAAGCTGTTGAACTCGTCAAATGAAGTGCTGACTTTTTTTTCTACTCACCTGATGCTCAATAGATTAGCATTTTTGTATACATAATATACCAATCATGTTCTTTTCAGGATGAAAATCGGTATAGTGCTGGTAAAGGCGCACACAAAAATCTGAAGCGTGCTGAAAAAGCTCGTACTCTTGTCAACAAGCTACCTTGTAAGCTTTATTCTTCCGTGATTATATAGTAAGTGTTGAATTGGATAGGGACTTGTGAGGAATAAAAAAATTAAGTGCTAGATGTAATTTATTTGCAAGGATTTTTATTCATGGCATGTAATCAATCAAATTTTGGAGTATGATTTGAGTCATAGGTACAGAAAATGCATGCTTTTAGTTGTACGGTTCATGTTAGGTACTCGTGTATAGGTAGTATAGTACCTGATTATTATATTCTAACCTGCGAATTATAGTGTAAATGAAGATTATGTCAAACTCTAAGAGTGTAGATGGAAAATTTTGATTGAGTGAGTCTCGCCTTGCATTTCACACTTTAGAATGCTAGGGAATTTTTAGTTTACCTTGCTAGGGGCCGTGGTCGTAAAATACAAAATAAGTTTTAAATATTTTTCTTAGGTAAATAATTTCAGTTTTTTGTTTTCTTTTTTCTTTCTTTTTAACTAGCTATGGTTGAAAGTTTGACTGCTAAAGTGAAGGCATGGGAACAGGAAAAAGGAGTCCCTTTCTTATACGACAAGGTGACTGCTCAAGAACCTTCTCACAACTCTTTCTTATATATAAATAATATGTTTAATCCTGATGCCGGATTGAATGTAAAACATTAGGCGCCCCTCTTAAAGAGCCTAGAGGAGTACACAGAACGTCGCCTCGAAAGAGATGAGGTGAAACGCAAATCTCGGGTTCGTTCCACAGATATATTTTCATTATGCGCTTTCGTTTGTTAATTTTGGACTCTACTCGGTACTAACTTGCTGGTGGCATCATCAGGAACAAAGACGATTGCAAGAGCAACTAGCCGTGGAACAGGAGGTACTTTTTGGAACGAGGCCAACCCCGAAGAAGCCGCTCGGCCCAAGCTCCAATGTCAACACCATGGCCGGGACACCAATCGGGCGTCGAGGGGTCTCTGGAATCGGCCGATTTGGGCTCTCGGCCGGGAAGGAACGGAGAGAAAGTGGGAGGGTGTTTCATGTGACGCCCGTCAATTACGTCGCTCTTGCAAAGGATGATTCGGGCCCTTCTCGGCACAATTAGTGGCCCTTCTCTGGTTTCTTCGCTGCCATTTGTAAATGGTCATTATTCTTGTCCGTGTTTTACAGTTCTTGCTTTCCCAGTTATCTTGTTTGGTTTTACTGTGTAAATCCTTTCCAAGACAACAAAAAGAAGAAAAAAAAGTGTAGAAATGAGTCGTGGCCTTCTGGCAGTCACATTTTCAAGAGTAAGTAATGAAACCCCAAGTTATGATTCAAAACAAATGATATAAGAAAGTAGGCTTTTGATGCAAACAGCAATTTGATCAAAGTCTGCAGTTTTCGATATTATTTCTCTGAAGAATGTATTTGAGCGCCTTGCGAGTGAGTTTAGGCAATCGCTCAAACGTTCCCCCATCCCATACTGGGTTCCGCAGCAACCATGCTTTCAGAGAAGTGCCGTAGCATGAATTAATACATCACATTATTTAAAATGTAATTAATCACGCCTGATATTTGCTCATTAGTGGCATAAATTCTAAAACTATATGTTGTTAAAAAAATATATACATAACTAAAACTATGTACATTTTGATCAAAATGACCTCAATTATTCCAAAGTTCTGACTAAATGGGAGTACATAATTCTTTTGCAATTTTTAGTCAATTACTAAATTACCCTCTTATATATATATATTATATATATATATATATATATATATATATATATATATATATATATATATATATGTATATAGGAAGACTTGATAAATCAATGCTACTGGAACACAATATCGGAAAACCAAGGTTCCTATTGCACACACTACAAAAACAAGGGTTTTTGTCCTAAAAAAACAAAAAAAAATCCCCTTCAAATTGGAATTTAACACCCAAATCAACTGAAAATACCTCTAACCACATGCATTTGTCAAGGGACATTTTTTCATTATTGCTACTGTTCACCCGCAGAGATCTCTATGAAAAGCTATGATATTAAGTTTTGTTAATGATCTTCAACTTTTGTTCAATAATATGGTTAAGTTTCGATCACGTATTTAACCAATTATAATTTTACTACGTATTTTATAACAATTTAAAGTTGGTTATCGCGGAAAATATTTGTCTTCATCGAAGACAAACCTACGGGAATTTTGAAATAATAGGTCGTATATTGGAATTTAAAACGTAGACTAAGGTTTATTTCGAAATTTAAAGTTTTGAATTTTTATGATTTCAGATTTTGTGCTTGTTTTCACTAATTTCTAACACTATCGAAATTTAAATTTTCACTAATTTATAACACTCTATCGAAATTTAAATATGAGGATGTTCATGAAAAAATGGCGCCGCGACTTATTTTATAAGAAAGTTGTCACGTGATACTCTTATTTTTTATAGAATATTGTTGTGGTCTTTTTGCTATGTATAAAGTAAATTAAATCACTTGTAATTGATATGTGATCATCGTTTTGATCTTTAAAATTAGAAATAAATAGTTTTAAGTTATGATAAAAACGAAACATAATAAAAAGATTTAAAGTTCATAAAAAACATAAAAATACTTCTTAACTTCATAACAAAACAACTTTCTTTTTTCAAACCCTCTAAATGCATATCTTTCTGTTATGTCCCCTACCACCACATTTGCCACATTTTCGGTGGATAACAACATTTTCACCTTGAGATGAGTATCGATTGACCACTCGTCTTCCTTGTTTAATTTTTTTTTTTCAGTCTATCGGCTTATTTCTTTTCAACTGGTTCCGCAACCTTCATATTTTTTATCTGATCTGGGACGTTCCACTGTTCTTCATTCTCAACCGGATATATGGCTTCTTTGTACATTTCATTCCATGTCTCCTTCAAATAGAAGTGAATACATAATGAGTAAATGTCGACACCTCGATGTTGGGCTGATGCGATGACATGCTTGCTCGAGATGCCCAGTTGTTGAGGTAGTGCGCGAGTGCATGTCTTTTCATCAAGTATACATCAAAATCCCCTCTTACGTATTTGACATGATACTCATGTAGACCAAGTCCATACGCGTTGACGTATTTTGCCTTATTATTTATATTTGTGAGATCACTTTGTCATGTTGGTGACAATTTTGTGTTTAATTTGTTAGCGATCTCTTCTAGATTGAAAAATCAAGTTTGGAGTGTGAATCGAATGAACTCAAGCAACATTGAAATTGGAAACGTTCTAGTATTCCTCGTTTTATTGTTGAAGCTTTCTGCATTGTTGCTTTTCATTAGGTCGTACCTATATAAAAATAGCAACTTTTGTATAATCAACAACATTATAAAAGTGAGAGAAAAAAAATTCAAATCGACAACAAAAAGTTGTAGAGTTTTACCGTTTTTTTAGGAAAGAAAGCTGGTCCACCGATCAAAACCCACTTCTTCTATATACTTTGCTATCTCGACATCTTTTCGTCTCAGCTGTCTAAAATTAACTTCAAATGTTGTTTTATTGAAGGCGTAAGTAGCGTCGTATAGTTCATAGCGACAATTATCAGTTCAGTTTTGAACTTATGATGGACATTCAATTGTAAATGATGGTAACATGCTCCGTGAGGGATACCATGGAACACAACTTTGAGATCATGTATGATGCGACCATGTCGATCGGATATGAACACCAAATCAAGTACGTCTTTATCGATAGCTTCTCTCAGTTTCCTCAAACAATCAAATCCAGGAAGCATGACACTTGATGTCTACAACTCTAAATGCAAGTGGATATAACTATGAATTCGCATCCATTGCAATCGCACAAAGCAGATGTCCACCATATTTTGTCTTCAGAAATACACCATCCAATGATATGACCGGTCGACATGATTTGAACCCTCTACGACACGTCCCAATAAAAAAGAAAGCGTACTTGAATTTGTCACCATCTCTCACAAAGTCAGTTAACATCCCTGTATTTTTTTTCTGCAACATGTATAGCCAAGGCGGTAACTTCTGATAGAATTGCTCCGGTGTACCCCACACATACCCAATAGCTTGCTCTTTGGATCTCCAAGCCTTAAGATACGTTATGTTAACACCTCATCTTGTCTTGACTTATTCTCTAATTTTATGCCCCGAATACTCTGTCATAGATTTAATGAAATACTTATCTTTAAATACATGACAAATGACTCATGGTGCAGCTCCTCGATGGCCCTTTGTTTGAACGACACGTGAACAAGAGTGTCTACTCTCGTAATACGTAATCTTCCACATATCAGACCACTGCACGACACCCCTCGGCTTCCATGTGCATTTCTCATATTTGCATAGAACACACCATCTCTTTTTCGAAGAAGATTTCACTTGAAATTCGAAATTATGTTTCAGAGCGTACAAGTGGATATCTTTCTTCAATTCCTCCTTGCTCTCAAACTGCTACCCAATATATATTTCTTCTGAGCTACCTGTTACTTTCAATGGTTAGTTAAAAATCTAATAACTTGTACTTCCTCATCAGGTGAATAGGATAATTAAGAAAATGATGATGAAGATAATGAGGATGTTTATAGATTGTAAAAAATAAATTATAAATTTTGGTGATTTTAAAAAAATTATTTGATAAAAGCATATAAAGATAATTAGAATTAAAAGTTAGTGTAAGAGAAAAAAAAAATTAAGAGAGATAAACTACAAACCAAAAACTAAATCTACATATAAAAGCTTCAAATCGTAGTTTTGAGTTTTTTAGTTAAAATATTCAAAAAAACACTTTTTAGTTTTTAGAAAAAACAATTTTATCAAACACTTAAATATAATTTAACTTTTAGAAAAAGTTAAAATCAAGCTTAATAAGCTAAGTCAAATACAATCATTTCTCTCCTTGTACGTGAAGAGGGAAGAGGGAGGGAGAGAAGAGTTATAAATTACATCAACGTGATGAAAGTGTTTTTGGCAAGTCTAAAAATAAAAATAACCTCACACCAAGAAAAGTTAGCAAAAATACAAATAATATTTTCAGTGATGAATCACCACCGCTTCGCAAGTCGAGTGCACCACCGCCGTCGTGAACCCACCTGTAATCGCCTTTCAGCCTTGTAAAATTACCATAGCTTCCGTAAATGGTATGAAGGTTTTTTTTACAAGTTCAAAAACCGAAATGAGAAATTCCGTTGTGCGGAATAATTGAGATACACGTGGCAGATGCACAACGCGATCCAAATTCCACACACAAAAAAACAAAGTCGGACAAATAGTCCACACCAAATAACTAAATAAATTACAATAAAAAAATAAAAATAAAATAAATAATTAAATAGATACTCGTATTCTATGTAGGAAATAGTCTATGCTTTGTCAGGATCAAATTCCCAACTTCCATGAACCAAAAATGGAAGATTCTTTCCCACCGTCGTCCTCTCTCGGAACTCTGACCTCTCTTTTTCGATGCGCTCTCTTCCCGCCGATATCCGACGCCTGCCATTTCTCCGACCACACTCGCCAGGTTCTTCTCAGAGACTTGGCCACCAGAGAATTCAACGCCTTCCTCTGGGTTTCTTTGATAGCCGTCACTGCTTTCCTCTTCGCCAAGCTCATCAAGCTCCTCAGGCTATGGAGAGAAGCCGGTCGGATCGGAGGACCTCCCTGTAACTTTTTCTATGGACACTGCGACCTTCTCTCCCGGGAAAGTCTCACCGGTAGTTGTTGAACAATTAGCAGTAAATGGAAGCAGTATGAAGTGTTTTTAGAAATTAATTAGAATTTTTCATGATTATTGTACGATTTTCCGTTTGGTTGATGAAAATAGCCGTAGTGAACGAAAAGTAAAAGGCGGAAAAATTTGCATCTTCTGCGTTGATCAGATGTTTTCATTACCTATCTGAGGGATTACAGAGGAAATCGGAAGCAGCTGAAAGCAGTACATAGTTTCATTTATTTAGTGCGTCATCTTTCTGTGATTATATCTTCTGTTTGGACTCCCAGAGATTATCAATAGATGGAAGAATTAAGTGTTTTTCCGTTATCACACGAAATTGTTTATAAAGTAATATGCTAGTTAGGTTATAATTACATTCCCTATTTTTGCTGATGAATGTTTTTATTTTCTCGGCATTGTAGAGGTCTTCTCGAATTCGCACAAGACGTATGGATCGGTGGTGAAGCTGTGGTTAGGTGCGACTCAGCTTCTAGTGTCCATCAAAGATCCAAAAATCATCAAATATCTGCTATCTAAGGCCACGGATAAAATGCCATCAACCGGGAAGGCATTCGATTTGGCTTTTGGAAGATCTAGTCTTTTTGTTTCTTCTTTCAGTGAGGTACTTCATTTTCTTTTCTTATTTTATCGTTACGCCCCTAGTTTTATTTTTTTCTTTTTCACTGTGGCGCTTGTAAGGTTGTGATGGTGTGTTCGCGCATAAATTGTTTGCCTAAGAAATAAAACCTCTTCAAAATGGAAACACAAAAATGATGTTCAGTGTCTATTATGCACCTTTGAGATTAATGAATGGTATTTCAAAGTCACTTAGACAATATAGCTTCCACCCTGTTACCTGTAGAGTATTTTACCTTTTAATTTCTCTAGTTTGATACCATCATAGAAGAAAAATTATTTATGTATCATACTTTAAGTTGAGGATTCAACGGATATAAATTATTAGCATTCCATTGAAAAACAACCCATTTTCCTTCATTTCACGTGCAGGAGCAAAAGCAAGGAGAAGCATTAAGAACAGAGTTAAGCGAAAGACTGCTTGAGAGAGCAAATGTGATCCCTGTTAAATTTCTTGTTGCCATGGAGAGAATTGATAAGTTCATGACTAAAGGCAGTGTTACCTGTAAAAGGGTTTCTCAACACTTGGCTTTTACCGTATTGGGCACCACACTCTTTGGAGATGCATTTTTGACGTGGCCTAGGGCAAATGTGTATGAGAAGCTTCTTATCGGGATCGCAAACGAGGCATGCTTTTGGGCTTCTTACAATATTACTCCGTTTTGGAAGCGAGGATTTAGGAGGTACCAACGTATGTGCACCGAGCTCAAGTGCTTAACGCAGGACATTATTCAACAAAGCAGAAAAGGTGACAATCCGCTTCTCTGTGTTGATCGGAACCTGTCTTCTGAATCAGAAACTGCAGAGAAGCCTTTTGTAGACGGTGCATCGTTGAAGGGGCATATCGGTGCGATGGAAGATAAATTTTTTGGTGATATTATGGACATGATGTTTCATGGATGCCTAACTATGTCTGGCTTGATTCATAATATCCTGGTGAGGCTTGTCCAAGACCCTAAATTACAAGACAAGGTAACTCTCTTCAACTTTCCGCTCTCAACAATGTAGATTCCATGTGAAGGGGTGTTAGAGCTTTTACGTTTTTCTTTTACCTGCTTAATATAGATATAAGTGGAATGATAATAATCGACATTGTATTCCGGATGCCAATTTTATGGTTTTTCCATGTATGGTTGAATGGCTGTACTTTGTGCTAAAGTACATACTTAGTCAATGGGAGTATCTCTATATAAATAACTCAAAAATCTATTCATGCTGAAAAACTAAATTCTCTACGATATCAGTCTTGGTAGTTCCAAAAACAAAAAACAAAAAATACTATACACCAAACTTGGAAGTATAGGAGGTTCTAAATGAAATTGACTTTTGTTTATATGTTTCTTTAAGTAACCGAATTGAATTTTGGGATTGAATCCGAATTCGTGCTATATTCTAGTACTTATCTTTATGTAATTGCTATTGTTATCTGAACACAGATGTATACTGAAATATCCAAGGCACAGAAAGATTCAACGATGCCAGTTGATCAAAGTTTATACAAGATGCCGTTATTATTAGCAACTGTGTATGACGCTTCCCGTCTTCTTCCAGCTGGACCTTTGCTTCAGAGATGTTCCCTGGACTCTGGTAATTTTACTTATATTACTCGCCTCAGTTTCATACTATAATAGATGCATAAAATGTGAGCGAAGCTATTTTCGCGTGTGAACTTTAGCATGCCAGACATGCCGACTAATATTGTTGTCTGCATTCTTCTTTCTACATATTTTTATTTTATTTTTTAGGACATGACTTTTCACTATTTTATGTTTACTTTTTCAATTTTTTCCTGAAGAATTGAATCTTGAAAACGGGGAGACGGTACCAGGTGGAACTGCGGTTGTTATGTCTGTACAGTTGGTGCATGAGGATTATTCTATCTGGGGAAGCGATACTTGTAAATTTATTCCATATCGCTTTCTGTTACACAGTTCAAAGACACCGGATTCGGTGCTCAAAACCCCACTCTCAGGTTCGTATGTAACATTTTATTTTGGGCGGTGTAGTTTAATAAGTCAACAAAAATATTCTTATTATTCTTATTTTGGAAATAGTCAATGTCCGTAAACTTTTAAACTTTTAGAAAAATAACCAAGACGTCTATGTGACTTATAACTAATAAATAAAAAATTTATTACTTTAGCTTTTTAAATTCGTCACTTTCTTTCTCATGGTTTTGAATTCGTCACGGCTCTCTTCTACTTTCTTTCATAGATTTTTTTTCATAAAAACTTCAAAAATCCATATTTATCTCATATGAACTCGAAATTGAGTGATTTCAAATCTTGCGGATTCATGGCGTCGAGATCTTCAAAAATAGATCTATTGTGTTTGATGAAAAATCATATTTAATGTGTCATGTTTAGGTGTGTTTGTAATGACTTTTCCAAAAATATTCAATAAATTTCATTTATTATAAGATAATTTCCGAAAATTTTCAGTTATTTTATCTAAAGTATTAACGTGATTTTTCTACATCTATGGCATTAAAAATTATTTTTCATCCAACACAATGAGTCTATTTTTGAAGAACTCGGCGCCACAAATCCATAGAATTTGGAATCACTCAATTTCGAGTTCATATGAGATAGATATGGAATTTTGGAGTTTGGATGAAAATGTTTGAAAAAAAAATAGGAGAGAAAGTGACGAATTCAAAATCAAAAGAGAGAAAGCGAAGAATCTAAAGAAAAAAACGCTAAATTGATGTAAGGACACTTGGAATTTTAGCTCATTACCCCAACTGGCACCTCATACATTTGGCTATTTTCCCATAACTTTTTAAATGTTTGCTAAATTCCAAATGTTAAGATTAAGATGAGTTAGTTACAAATTTCTTTTATTTTCCCATTGAACAAATCAGAAGCTCAATATATAGCATCTTAAATATAAGTAGCATACAAAAATCTTCTTGAAGTTGACTTATTGGGATGCAGGCGAAGGGGAAGACCCCGAAGCGAACACGTTCGTTGTTAATGCAGCAGAAACTGACGCAGCGTTTCTTACTTTTGGATCCGGTTTACGTGCCTGTGTTGGCCAGAAGTTTGTAATTAAAGCCATAGCAGCACAGTTTGCAGAATTGCTCAGAAGCTATGAGGTTTTTACCAAAAACCATTTTTATTGCACTTTCAATATCTATATATATATATATATATATATATATATATATATATATATATATATTTTTTTTTTTTTTTGAAGAATCACTTTCAATATATTATGGGTAAAAAGACATAAGAGATAAATATTCGTTCAGTTCCTAGTGTACTACAACATTCTCAAGTTTTTTAGTAGAATTAATTTGCTGACTAAAAAGGAAAAAAGAAAAGAAAAAGGAGAGCATAATTAAACACCCCTAACTCGCTTTAATTGGCAAAGACAGATTTACCATGGTATTTTTATTTCCAGTTTTAAATCCTTCTAAGTTATCCGTTTCTCGAACAGGCTTGGCTAGTATCTTGGTTTGTAAAAACACGTTCATGTACGCAACACAAAAGTTGATAAAAGACAGACCACACTTGTAATTGTATAATAACAAAGCTCTTAACTAACCATGTATTAAACTTGCAGATCAAGCTCGTTGCAATTAATGACGAAAATCCGAAGATGAATAACTACAAGTTTGAGCCGATCTCAGAAATTGTTTTTCTGAAAAGGGACAACTGAAGGAACAGAATAGTAAAATGTTCCTCCTTGTTATTAGATGTCAGCAACATAACATTTTCCGATTTGTCACATGCATGTTATAAAGCTATGTTTTGCTTTTGCCAGGCTGAGGAATTCACACGAGTATGGAATGATTACTTGTGTTTTTTTCCTCATCTTTTTTTTATATAGCTCAGGTTCTTTATCGCTGTTGTATTTCATAGGAGCTATATTTCTGCAGCAGAGAGCCATTTGTTCAATAATCCCTCTTTACCTGAAAGGAATAACATTGATTGTTATATACTTGCCTGTACTATTTGGTACTCATCTGAACTTATGAGCGTAATATATGTACGTTTGTTTGCAGACAATGTAGAACATGTCTGTCGGTATAACTTGTGCTGTTGGGAATTTAATGTTATGAAACGTCTGCCAAAAGGAATCCAACCTGTAGTTACTTGATTGTCTTGTCATATTTTGTTATGCTAAAGAAATGAACATGTTATTTGCTATGTAGACTAAATGCACACACGAATCTATCTCTCGAGGTTACTCTTTTACACTCTAACCGGCTGCCACGATTACATCTTTCACACAAACCAATTTATGATCGGTTTTCTTTCGACTTGAGGTAAATGATTTTCAAATGTTACAATGTGTTTTTGAGTTTTAATTCGTAAAAATCAGACCAAAATATATGTCAAATAAATTAGACATAGGGAGTTCTTAAATCATACACATTCGTACATCAAAATGGATAAATGGTGATTAAAATATCCAATAAGCTTTCGATATGGATAAAGGGTGATTAAAATATCCAATAAGCTTTCGATGTATGATGTGATATCTAGTTCTATTTATAATCTTAATCACCAACACTATACCCTCACTAGTTAACCGGCGGGTCAGAAATCTCTCCTTAAATTTGAATCGCCAAGAGAAAGAACACTTACATGAAGATTTTACATTTAAGCATTTAATATAACCAAATAGTTGATTCGCATAAGAGGATAGGATAGAATATGGGAATATATACATATATTATATCTATATCTATATAATATAATAAGTGAGAATATTAAGTGCCCATTCATTTTTCTTATAACTTCGTAATCCGATAAGACTATGACACATCGTTTTTTTCAATTGATTTTTTTTTTCCATTTTCCATTTTAATTAACTTTCTCGATCGTTTCCTTACCGGCTTTAGTGTGGAGATTCGAATCGATACTGGAATTTGTCCAAAACCTGGTTTCCGACGGTATTTCAATCTTGATATAATCTTTGGCAGATAATAAAATACGCCGAAAACATTTGTTTGCTCAATTTTGTTTCTATTATCGGTACAATTTTTATAAGTGGATTCATTGTATCATCGATGCGACTTGCTCTTCCTTTTTCTTTATTGTTTCTTTCTCTTTTCACCCTTTGTCCACACAGCCATTTGATTGTTCTATGACTAATGATATTTAAAAACTTACTTTTTGTTGATGTCTAAAAATAGATTCAACAATTGTCTCGACGATTGTATAACCTGTAACAAATTGAATACAAAGACCGGACTTTTCTTATACTAGACGAATCTCAATACAAGAAGTTCTTCAATAAGAATATAGTTTTTTGTATATAGAATACAGTGTGTCCGTCCTTCGTCCTCCTCTCCTCCTTTTATATCTTCTACCTGAAGGTAGGTTGATCAGACCCACGTTCGATGTCAGTTATTTTGTAACCGTGCAAAATAACTTCCATTCAGTTATTTTGCGGTTTCTTTTGTGCTTACGTGGCCAAGTAAGCGTTATCTTGACGTCTATTATTGTGCCGAGAAGCTTTTATTAGACTTAATCGGCATTGAAGCTTAACTTATGCTTCATTGTGTTTCTCATGCTAAAATACCTTTGGTCGGTATTTTATTTAGTCTGTTAGGTGTTATTAATATTCCGATTATAACACTGCCCCCCAGTTTCTTAGCGTTCTTAAATGATTGAGAAACTTTATTTATTCGGAATTTTGTGATTTGGGAGCGAACGCGAAAACTGTCAATATTTCAAAATTGTTTAAATCTCAAAACATTTTAAATCTGTCGGCATTCTCCTTCTTCAGAATCAATCGGCCTTTTCGGGAGCATTCAGCATTTTATCATTCGATTAGTAATTTTATACATGTGTAGAAATAAACTTAAAATACCGATCGCCTTAGAGAAAATTCCGAATGTCATGAAAAAATTAATGCGTCTTCTCGAATTCTGTAGGACAGGCCATGTCAACTGATTCCGCTGCAAACTTGGCCTCTTCGACATTAATATATTTTTGAGCCTTTAGGAGAAATTCGTTGTAATCTCTCGGACCTGTTTTATGTAAAGACCACCAGAATGCCGAATCAGTACGCAGCCCTGATGTAATGCTAGATAGCTTGAAATCTTCATTAATGTCGCCCACCAAGATCGCCTGTTCGGAATAACGGTTGATATAATCTTTTAAAGATTCATCTGACTGTTGCCGAATAGCAAATAATCGCTCTTTAGGTGTTCTTCCTGCCCGAGATCCGACGAATTGATCCATAAAGATCTCGCACATCTGCTTCCATGACCCGATTGAGTTTGGCATTAACTTTCGATACCACTTCTTAGCGGTTCCAGAAAGTGTTATTGAAAAAGCCTGGCACATGACTTGCGAGCTTGCGCCTGTAAGGCCATCCATGATTTGTAAGTATCTAAGTGTTCTCCTGGATCGGATCTGCCATCATAAGGCGGGATTCTCGGCATTTTAAAGCCACGATGTGGGAGGTATTCTAACACCTTTGATGTAAAAGGGGAAACAAAGTCTTCACCCCTAAATTTCTTTTTTCGTCCCAATGCAACCTCCTCTATTCGGCGTTCAAGCCTTTGGAAATTGGATTGATTAGTATTCTTTGATTCCTCATTGTCCGATTCTAATCGTGAAGTCCGGGCATTTCTCGATCTAGCCTTCTTTGGCTGTGGATCTTCGTCAGATGGCTGGAACCTATCTCCGAAGTATCGAGCGGGTAAATCGGAACTGTCGGTACTGCGCCTTTCCTTTTCGTACCTATCCCTGGTATGTTTGTTGGTCTTCTTAGACCTTTCTTCAGCATATTCGACTTCTTTCCCTGCCCTATGGTGGGGTCTGTCGTCCTCTGGGGTCACAATTTCGCTTCGAGACCCTTTTGGTTTTGAGTTGTTCTTCCAAAACCTTATGTTTCTTCTCTAGGAGAGTGAGACGCTCTTACATCTCACGAAAGATCTCATGAAGAGAAGATTGTGGAAGCATCTCTGCCATTTCATCATTCGTCAAAGGAAGCGTCCTATTGTAGTGTTAGATTTGCTCTCGTTCGTCACCCTGAGGATTGCCTTCCACATTTGACCCTGGTTGCGCTGATGAACTCGCCATTGGTTCGACAGTCCCCCCTCCTTCTAGCGCCAAATTGTTGATGTCTAAAAATAGATTCAACAATTGTCTCGACGATTGTATAACCTGTAACAAATTGAATACAAAGACCGGACTTTTCTTATACTAGACGAATCTCAATACAAGAAGTTCTTCAATAAGAATATAGTTTTTTGTATATAGAATACAGTATGTCCGTCCTTCGTCCTCCTCTCCTCCTTTTATATCTTCTACCTGAAGGTATGTTGATCAGACCCACGTTCTATGTCAGTTATTTTGTAACCGTGCAAAATAACTTCCATTCAGTTATTTTGCGGTTTCTTTTGTGCTTACGTGGCCAAGTAAGCGTTATCTTGACGTCTATTATTGTGCCGAGAAGTTTTTATTAGACTTAATCGGCATTGAAGCTTAATTTATGCTTCATTGCGTTTCTCATGCTAAAATACCTGGTCGGTATTTTATTTAGTCTGTTAGGTGTTATTAATATTCCGATTATAACACTTTTAGTAATGTTCACAATTGTATTGTTGAAATTTATCGAATGGGCTACACTCTAGGGGGTTATTAGGAAATGGTTGGACAATCATATAAAGAACCTAGGAATTCATCTTCTTCAAAAATATATATATATATATATATATATATATATATATATATATATCTATATATATATCAATAAAAAAAGCAGGAAGAATGCACAACACAATAAATATATGAAAATATAAGACCGACTACTTGCCACCAAAATCATCAGGAGTTTTTCGAAATTTTGACCAAAATTTAGGCGATCATTTTTTTGTTTTTGTTTTTATTTAGCAAACCTTTGGACTTTTAAATGAGAAATTTCATAAACCGGATTTCATAAATAGCAAAATATCAATGATATAACTAAAACTTTCAATGAATATTGACACCAATATTATCAGTCGGGTATAATCAAGTCAAAAATCAAACAAAAATGAAAATTTAACAAATCTATTACTAAATTAATGTAAAAATTGTAGAATGAAATATGTCGCGAAATTGAAGAAAAAAGATGTCTAATTACAATCTATTAGCTCCCTAATCGAACCTCAAAAGCATCCAAGTCAAACTATGCTATGCACGAATGAAACTCGGACCTCACAGTACCAAAAAATGCAGTTATTGCACCTTTTGTGGACGCTTGAGCAAAGACCGACACACTTGTAAAACTTGGAACTTATTTTCTCCTTGCAACAATTTTGAGTGTTTACGTACCAGCCGAATGAGAACAAGATCTTTGGGGAATTTTCAGAACGACAAAACCGTGTAGTATCACATGACTCATTTCAATAGAGAGTGCGCTTTGAAATAATTAATTAAGTCAGTCTATAACCTTCTTAAGTTATAAGGTGACCACAGAAGGAACCTCGTTATAAGGTCAACAGAAATCTAGTAAGACAATACAGAAACCTCTTATCAAGTTGCTTATTGCTTATAAATGAAAGTTTCTTTTAAGCATAGACACATAAATATGGCTCTAGTATCTGAATGCCTGAAATTGAAAGTAACATGGTTTTTGTTGTCAAACAAGGTTTGATCAACAAACAAATCATCATCTTTATTTAGCTCATGTGACTTTTATGAACTTGGGAATACATATAAAAGAAACATGACCAAGGTTATGTGCATAAATAAATGAATAAATTATACTGCAATAGAAATATGAATTAAGCACTGCACTTCTCATTCAAATTCAGACGTACCCTCTTTCCATGAAACCCCATCGTAGCTGAACTGCCTTGCGAAGCAAGAAACCAACTGCTCCTGAACAATCTCGTCGCTCGGAAGCGCCACGCTCGCCTCATTCCTCAACGACGTGACTCCTTTGTTCGCAATCCCACACGGCACGATATGTTTAAAATAGTCTAAATCGGGGTTGATATTGAACGCGAGCCCGTGGGAAGTGACCGAATACGAAATCTTGACCCCGATCGCGCCTACCTTTCTATCCTCGACCCAAACCCCGGTCTCGCACTTGTTTCCCGAGCGGGCTTTGACGCCATACAGAGACGCTAGCTCGATCATCGTTGACTCGAGTTTCTCGACGTAGCTCCGAGCGCCGAGTTTCAGATCGCGGAGAGATATTATGGGATAGAGAATCGCTTGGCGTGGGCCGTGGAAGGTTATGTCGCCGCCTCTTTGAGTATAGCATAGTTCAGCTCCGATGCTTTTGAGCTCCGATTCGGGGATTAGAAGATTGTGATCCGTCTTCCGTTTTCCGAGAGTATAGGTCGGGGGGTGTTGCAGTGAGAGAAGAATGTCAGGTATTTTGTTGACTTTTCGGGCGATAACCAGCTTGTCCTGAAGTTTGAGAGCGTCTAAATAGTTGAGTACCCCCATTTTCCATACCTGTAGATTTCTGGAGCTGCTCATTTTCTGCAGAGATATAATTTGCAATTCAGTCAATACATGATGAGGTCAAGTCAGGAGGGTAGAGGCATTTTATCGAACACTTGATGCCCATTAGTTAAATCGCCTAAAAAGTTTGGGATTTGGGGCAAAATGACATTGGTTACAAACCAAATCTACGTTGAAACCTTGACAAATACATCAGCTTGATATAGTAAGAGTATAGAAGAGGTTGTTGGGCAAAGCAGTAAATGACACGTATGCACTTTATCTCCATATGGTTTTGAGGCTCACCTGCACCAAAGCAGTGTGGTCCTCACTCAATAGTGCAGCAGTGATAAGGTTTGTAACGAAGGTGGTGGGTGGAGGCAGAAGAGAGAAAGAGACACTACCTGGAACTGGACGGAGAATTTCTTTAACAGAGAGTAGAGAGAGAGGATGGCGATTCGTTGAGTGACCTAAATTGATAGCGATGCGTCGGATGTTGCCGTGGGAGGAGAGTGGTATTCAGTTGACATTTTTTGTGGTCTTGACGAGCTTGTCACAAAATTTGGGCGTTTGCAATTCATTCAATCAAGAATTGGGTTTCATTAACTTGGAGAAATTACGAAGTAGTTATTTTATTTTTTATTTATTTTTTTGTGTCGTCTTGTACTTTTCGTAGAGCCTTTTATTCCTAGCACTCCAAATAGACCATGAGATACAAAGGAACAAGGAGAAGTCTTGTTTATTAAACGTCTTGCCATCCAGTAATATCGAGAACGTTGGCAGCGAGTTCGCCAGAGTGAAGATGTACACTCTACCACATCACTTAGCGTAGCTCTCACATCTCTATAGTCACAGATGAAGATATTATCAACACAGATTCACTGTTTTGGTAGTTTTGATCTGTAAGTGTATATATTTTGAGAGTAATAAAGCTGCTATTTAATATTGTAGTTCAACTTCAATCAGCAGTAGTGGCAGGTTATGTCTAAACAAGAGATGAGATGAGAATGAAAGAGTCAAAAAAGAAGAAAAAACATGACTAACGAATCTTTACCTCGCTGCTACCTATTTAACTCTCATATAATAAACCTTAAAAACTGAAGCTACATAATAATAATATTCCCAAATCCGAAATATAAAACCGGTAGCAACGTTAGAGAAAGTATACAAATAATTCCAAAAACAATCCAAAGAAATTTCCAATTCCTGCAATATTAAACTCGAAGGTAGAAATTAAAAATTCAGGCATCAAAATAAGGTTTATATGATGCCTTGAATCAGAGTGTGTTATTAATAAGGGGGATTGACACATGGCAGGAGTTAATTTGTAATAAAATATCTTTGAAAAATTAAGATGTATTTGTGAATTGAAAGTTTATTTGAAGATCAGGATAGGGAGATGATATTTGTTTATGAGATATATTTTTACCAGATGATACAACGTTGTTAATTCTAGTATTTCAGAGTGAGGAGACTGAACTGAGATGAGAAAACGCTGACATTTAAATTATACCTTTAAACAAATACAGATGTACTTACAGAATAAAACATCCAGATACACTGATTGGAAGCAAAGGGAGGATGGGGAGATACAAATGATTTAGGTAAAAAAAGACAGAAGGAAAGAGAAGATAAAAAGATACAATTGGCAAAATGTATGGAGAAAGGGAGGTTGGGGATGTTGTATGGAGAAAATTTCTCGTGGATTCCACGCCTTCGACAGTGCGTCAAAGAGTCTATCAATTATGATTCCACGCCTTCGAAAATTTCTCTGGAATTATGTGGTTATGCTTTTATTTATGGGAGAGAGTCTGTTTGGCTGATAGTATTTGAAGGAGGCAGCATTTTGGAAAGGATGGATGGTAGAGAAAGTTTAAGTTTTTGAGTTTTTTAAGTAAAGCAGTACGCTTATTTAAATCTAAAGAGAAAACTGTATGGTTGCTATCAGTAGTTATTCTTTTTGTGGGTTCATACAGGACAAAAACAAGAACAAACATAGAAAGATGCTATTTCAAGATACCTGATAAATTAAAACTAAACAATTGAAAGAATCTGTTGAGTTTCTAAGATAAACCTGGAAAGAGGATGGAAGACAAAGCAGATGAAAGCAAGGAAAAAAAACTGAAAAATTCAAATAAGAGTCGATTGATTCATGATTAATGTATAGTGTGATTATATATCTATGTAAAACAAAAGAATAAAACCATAAACACGTTTGAACTTTGTTCTGAGGAAACTGCAAATAGTATATTTTGAAAACTATACTGCTGATCAGAAAAGACGACATTCAAAAGAAGGTATTCATATGAGGAAAAGGAGCAAAAGGACAAAACGTTAGCCAAAAAGCTTCATTAAACATTCCTATGCATATATAATCAAACACTAGGTGGACCAAACAAACACAGGAACACTTACATACCCATAAAACAGTTTGTTAAGTTTTTTTCTTGTGCGCATATTATCAAACACATGGTGTACCAAACACATAATATATCTTAGGCATAAAGAAAATCAGAGGAAAAAAACATGAAAACTATAACCCAAAGCATAACATCCAAACGACAAAGAGAAGAAGAGAGAATTGACAACTAAATAAAACTTACAAAGTACTAGCGACAACGAGAGGACGTGAAGAAGATGAGCGGCCTAGTAGTCGCTTCTGATTTTCCCTAAACCTCCCATGGAAGAATAGAAACCCATTCTGCGAATAATCTGAAGAAGGAAACTACGCCGGCGAGTTGTATCAGAAGAAGCGAGAGAACAGGTTTGAGATGTACGTATAGAGAGAGAGTGGATATTATTACTATTGGTGATTCATTGAATTGTAGATGTTTAACTTTTATGAAACGGACAAAACCGATATTTTTATATCGCTTATAGACTAAGCAAAGCCGAATGCGACTAACCGAAGAGAGAGAGAGAGATCAGAGCAAAAGAGAGAGAGAGAGAGAGAGAGAGAGAGAGGGGGGGGAGAGAGACACGCGTATGACACGTGTGCGCTCGAACCCAGCAAAAATATTCATATAAATCACACTTCCAAAGAAAGTTATAGAAAAACGAAAATCAAGCAAAAGAATCGAAGCCGAATGAGATTTACGACTTTAAAGCTGATCTTCCTCACCTTCTTCGTTTTCCTTCAATCCCGATCTTCAATGGCGGCTACTCTAGGTGGGTTGCGCCCATCCGGAGGCTGCGAGAACTCGGCTGAAGTCGAAGATCTCGCTCGCTTCGCCGTCCAAGAGCACAATAAGAATCAGGTTTTTTTATTTCTCAATCTTTTTCTTCTTTTTTTCTGATTATTATGGAGAATACTAGGAATGACGAGTGATCGAATAAGTTTTTCTATAAATAAATAAAAAGTCAGATACAATTTCACAGGTTAGGTTTGATTTAGAAATGCGAGTTATCTTAGATATATCTAAATTTGGGATTTTTTTTTCAGTCACTTTAAACACTCGTTTTTTTACAAATTTTAATGGTTAAGATTCGAAATGGTAAGTTACGCTTTTTTCTTTTATATTCATACACTGAACGACCAATCACATATTTATATATACACTCACACACACCTACGTGATTTATGGATATGTGGTTGGTGTTATCAGAACAAGATGTTGGAGTTCGCGAGACTTTTGAAAGCGGAAGAGCAAACGGTTGCGGGGACAATGCATCACCTGACTCTGGAGGCCGTTGACGCCGGGAAGAAGATGATCTACGAAGCCAAGGTTTGGGTCAAGCCATGGCTTAACTTCAAGGAGCTTCAGGACTTCAAGCACACCGGCGAATCCGAAGCCAAAGCCGAAGACGAAGCCGAAGCCAAAATCACAGCTCCCTCGTTCACCTCCTCCGACCTTGGCGTCAAGAAAGGTTCTTCTCTCGCCTTCCTTTGGATCCACAACATCAAGTTTAATCAGATCATCGTAGAGACAATACAGTGTTGATAGATTATGGGTGTTGTTATTGTTGGGCTATACAATGCTGTTGTCCTCTTCTTGAGTGCTGGGATGAAAATGAAGTCTTGTTGTATATTGTCTGTCTTGACAGAAGGGCATCCTCATGGATGGAGATCGGTGCCGGCCCACGATCCGGTAGTGAAAGACGCGGCCAACCATGCTGTCACAACTCTCCAGCAGAGGTCCAACTCTCTCTTCCCTTACGAACTTCAGGAGATTGTTCACGCCAAGGCCGAGGTGAGCAACAACTTGTTATCTTTCTTTAGAATGATTGTGGTTATGCACTGTGTTTATTATTAATGTTTTGCTTTTTGTGCCCCCCCCCCCCCCCCCCCCCCAAAAAAACAGGTGATTGATGATCACGCAAAGTTTGAGATTCTGTTGAAGTTGAAGAGAGGGACGAAAGAAGAGAAGTACAAGGTTGAGGTGCACAAGAACAACCAGGGTAATTTTCTTCTCAACCAGGTTGAACAAGACAACTCCACTTGATCATCTTCCGTTCGGTCACGGAGACCTTTGTGTGTTTTTACTGTTTTAACCCACCTCTACTGTCGAGACACAAGTTGATTGCTCGTACTAGTAACATCTTCAATATATTATATGTATAAATAAGGGTATTGTACGTCTCGTTGTCCTTTATAGGCTCCCAAGGCTTATAAATATGTAACTCGCAAGTACTTTTCAGCAAGGAAAATATCATCTCCATGTGTCTTGTAGTTTTGACTATTTCCCTTTTTCTTCTTAATTTTTCTTTATATTGCAGCGAATCTAAATCACTTATAACCCCGGAGAAAACAAGTGAATAATACTTGGTAGTAAGAAGATCGAGAATTCATAATCTAAACTAACACAACATAGTGGAGTGAGGTTAAAACTTTAGAAAGCACTACCCAGCTTTACCACACACTGTCTCTGTCTACACTCTACACTTGGCTTCTGACTTGACAAGGCAAATTTACCTCTACCTCTACAATAGTCGGAGAAAAGCTAATACACTAAAATGTTGGGATTCGCTGACAGGACAGGACGGGAAAGAACATTTCATCTTCATGCTTGCTCGCAGCCTGTATTATTATCCCAATTGCGGTTACTCCTTTATAGGTCATTTGCTAGGATGTTTTGTTTTTAGCCTTCTTCTTCGTCGTAATCCTCGTCTTCCTCGTCCAACCTGGTCCCAATATGTGAAAGCTGTGTGGGGTCGATGGCCATTTGGTCCATCGTCCAACCAGGATACTCTTCATGTTTAGCTTCTGCCGCTGATGCCTTTGCCTTTTCGTGCTCCACCGCTTGTTGGTCCTTCGCTTCGGCATTGAGGTCGATGTTTCGGGCCGACAGGTCAGCGCCTTCGTCTTTGGCGGGGCCCACGGGCTGTAGAGACGAAGTGCAAGGCTCTCCCACGGCGTCCATGGGAGGAGGAATCTCTCTCTCCGCGGAGGCTCGGCCTCTCCCGCGGCCCCGCCCTCTGCCGCGCCCTCTTCCTCTGCCCGTGCTCGTTCCCTGGCCCATCTCTTGCTGCGTTTCATAAAACAATAACATCGTCAGATTCAGAGCTCGTTGACATTCTAACTAACAACAGAAACTCTCACCATCTTGCTCCTCTTCAGCTCTTCGTCGCTGTCGTTAAACTCGTCACCCAAGGCAGCTTTCCTACAACAACAAAATGTAAACTGATCTCAATCTCACAAAACAAAAGAAATGACCAACCAAGTAAACCAGTAAATACTAATTTGTTTCAGAAACTGTCAAAACCAGGGCTGAGAGAGCAAGGGAATCGCATGTCAAACCTTCTCCGTGAAACGGCTCTGTCTTCGCCGGCGGCATCAGAGTGCCCGTGGCCATAGTCGGGAACCCTGCTGACTGTATCCCTCAGAAAATCAAATACATTATAGCTCTGTACACAATGCTTTCTGTAATTAAACACACGGATACAAATTTAGAATCTGACATAACAGAGAATGCACTTACTTTGATTGCTGATACATATCTGTGATTATTATATACATATTAAAAAATAACAATAAATATAAGCAAAGCTCTAAGAAAAGATTGGCTAGAAAAGCATCAATCCATGATAGTAAAGAATACAGATTATGCTTCACTTACAAATGCAATGAATTCATGGTTTTTGCTCCTCTTTGAAGAGTTACCTCGTATGTCCGATCACACAGGTCTTGCAGAAATAACTCCAATGCCTTGGCTGCAGTAATGTTACTTATAATAAATTTTGGATACATACTAAGAGTAACTCGGAACAAAAAAAAAATCCCAAAATGCTTGAGCTTAGTTACTGAGGCTTTCAAACTAAAATCCATCGCAACTCACAGACTAAAACGGGAACGGCCAGTGCTATCTTTCCAACGTCCTCATCAGCTTGCATGATTTTTTTAATTCGAGCCTGCCCATATAACGCGTCTTTCAGATGAAATCCCAAGAATCAGAAAAAGAAATTTAAAACATTAAGCCTCTCAGACGATTCTACTAAATCTTGAGAGAAAAATTCATTATTAACCCATGAGGAACTACAAATCCTTATCAATGAATAAAATCCGCTCTATTTTGCTGCGAATCCACACAAACCATTACTCCTTTACTGACACAGACTCATCTTGCATAAAAAAAATGATTTCTTGTATGTCGAACCTAAATCATCACAAATTAGGTAAAAGCTTTCAGAGGAAGGCGTTGTCTGGAAGGAAGAATAGAGTTCTGATCATTCACAGTTAAAGCGAAAGCCATACCGAAAATGGATAAGAATCATTAACCCAAACTGGGCACGTTATGAGAAATCAACCTTAGCCAGATTAAGATCAGCTTGCTTACTGAACAAAACAAACTAAAGGGGGAATAATATATATCACTACGACCCAAATTAGGAAACGTTGAGATTTGCTATCTGAAAATGCTTCTCTAGCTTTCAAGCAAATTAAAAAACGATTAAATGACTAACTTATTCATTACGAGTATAATTCAATTATTGGAATCCTAAACCGAATAAAAAATTATTGGAATGCAAAGCCGGATAAAAGAAATTAGGATAATGCAGATCTCTAACTTCTAAAGCCGGATAAAATACACGGACAAAAATAAAAGAAAAAAAAGACTCTTTAACTCAGTTTGTTCAAATACATAATTGTAAGGATATAAACGCAATTAGAATTAACTGAGAAACACAAAATTGGTACATGCATCAGCGTCTAAACAATAATGCAAACACGAAATCAATTCTTACACGAACAACCATGATACAGTTGGGTTTTTTTTTAACATATAAACGTAATCTGGAACAGAACTATGGCGGATCGAGATCGAGATCGAGATCAAATCCACTACATTATGAACACTTCAAAGTTCAAACCAGATATCTAACAGCTGAATAATTCAATTTACATTCTGTGGTTTCTAATTTTCGCTACAGATTTTAAAAATAAAAATTAATAAATAAAATGATTTAACTTTCGGCAATGAATAAAATAATTGAAGGGGAAAAAGAAAAACTTACAGCAGGGAAACGAGTGTCGAGCTTCTTCCTCATGGTATCAGAATTTTGTGTTCGAATTATAAAACAAAATAGAAAGATAAACAAAATCTTTTTTTCTTTAAAGAGAGACAGAATTAAGCTAAACAGGGAACGCCAAATGAAAATAGGAGTTTCAAAAGAACAAAGTGATTCCTGTGATCCTTGTCAGAACATCTACATAACCCAATTCAGATCCGAAAGTATTTAATCTGAAAAGCAAATAAATAAATAAATAAAAATTGATAAATAAAAGTGTTTTTCACGGTATATCCGACCAAGCTATTTTGACGAAAGAAATAACAACGGAAAATAATAGATTAAACGAAGATAGAGTTTATTGTCAAACAAAAATAAAGAAAAAGGAATGAATGATAGAGCTACCGCACTGTTATATGTACTTGAAGACAGTCCAATTAAATTCTTGTTGTTTTTTAGTGGAGAAAGTATTTGCGGAACCACCCTGAGCTTTTCTTAATTAATAATTTGTTCCCTCTTTTTTTTCTTCAAAATAAAACACAGGCTCGAAAAATCTCCCGCCTCTAATTTTTTTATTAAATTAAAGATTAATTAAATAATTTTCTCTTAAACTCTTACACTTTTGAAATGCCCCTCAATTTTAATTCATGGCAAACTTTTACCTTTAATTTATAAGATGTTTCAAAACTCTCATTTCCTTCTGAATTTTAACAGATTTTGAACATGTGAATTATGTGCGCTCAAATTATTGAAGGTTTGGTATTTTATTATTAGATTGCTACATATTTTATATAATTTATGGGAGACTATTAACAATGTTAGGTTTTTATTTAACAAAAATACATCAAATTTTGATTACTTATAGATAAATTGTAAAGAGAATATAATTTTGGAAGAGAAGAACAGTAGAGAAAGAATCTCATTTACGTGTGTTAGTGTATATTTCTCATTAATCTCTTGTGTGATTATAGATACAATATATGCCAAGTATACAATGCTAACGGCTAATAACAACTCTTAACTGTCTAACAGAATCAGCTGACGTGTCATTGACCGTGCTGACTTTTCTCGGACTCTCTATCAGCCCCTTTTTAAACGAGACATCAAGTCCTCGACGTGTGGTTTATCTTTTAACTTGAGGAAGCGATTGACCGAGACACTCTTTGTAAGTACATCAAATTTCTTTCAGTTTGTAGCGATAGAAGAATGGGTCTTCCATTAGCTTACCCCCCATCTTTTAGGAGTTGTTGATTCGGTGCCGCAGAACTCTTGCAGGGCTAGACACCTGTCAAGTTGATTTTGCTGAGTAGGTCAGCCACATATTTAGTGTGTGAAAGAAACATTCCAAATACAGACCGATTAACTTCGATGCCTAAGAAATAATAAAGCTCCCCAAGTTGCTTCGACGCAGATTGAGCATTGAGGTCAACAGTGAGACGTTGAATCACATCCGAGAGTTACTGGTGACAAGAATGACATCCATGTATATAAGCAAAATGATGAACAGTGTGTCTTCGGAGACGACAGAGAGCGATATGTCTGAGCTTGACCAAACGAAGCCCCAATTTAACAGAGAAATATGAAGCTGATTGGACAACGCATAAGGCGCTTGTTTGAGGCCATACAAGGCCTTGTGCAATTTGCGTACATGTCGAGGTTTGGTGAGATCCACAAAGCCATCATGTTGCGTCATCAACATATCATGAACATGCCAATTGTTGAACAATGCGAGAGTAAGAACAATAGTGATAATGCAAGGCTTGACAACCAGACTGAATGCTTCAGAAAAATCCACACCATGTGTTTTTTAAAATCCCTTAGCAACTAGACAGGTTTTAAACCTTTGCACATACCCATATTCATTGTACTTCACCTTCAACATCTATTACATTCCTAATGATGTTTTGAAATGAGGATGGAGGGACCATAGACCATGTTTCATTTTGGGCTAAGGCTTTGAAGTTCAAGTTTCATAACCTTAGTCCAGCTGGAGTTAGCTAAGGCTTTAGAGACCGTTCATGGTTCTTTTGGACTGGAATGACTTAGAGTGGGTGCTTTGCTGCTATTAGGAGCTTAGGTTGATGAATGTCATATTTTGACATGGTGTGCATGGGGTGTGTAAATGTGTTTGTTAGGTTTATTTGTGGTAATGAAATAGGGATTGGGTTTGTAGCTATGTTCTATGGTTCAGTGGGTAATCTAACTTCTAAAGATGTGATATATTGCAACACTTTTTGTGGTTGTGAGCGGAGAGGGCTAGTGTTTGGTGATTGGTAATGTTTTGGGTCTGGTTGAGAGCTAGATTTGATGTAGATGTGTCATGGTCAAATGTGTTGTGTGTAGGGTCAGGGTGAGTATCTAGTGTGTTAGGTAAAGTGAAATTTGATAGGGTACGCAAGATAGAGTGTGATACATCAACATCAAAATTTGTAGATTCTTGAAAAAGTTGAGTATATGGAAACTCACTTTCGTTGACCACAACATTGCGCGTAATGTAGACTCTCCCAAACTCATGTAAACACTTGTAGCCCTTGCGAGTTGGGTTGTACCCAATGAACTAGCATTTAACAGATCTGTATTCATCTAGTTTGTGTTGTAGGGACATGGAAACACTATAAAACCAAACACTCTAAGGAAATAGTAGTCTGGGGGTTCTGAAAGAGCATTTGGGACTGAAATCTTTGAGAACTGATTTTGGGAGTTTATTGATGAGAAACACTGCATAAGAGAATGCGTCCTACTAGAATTGCAATGGTAAGCTTGCTTGAGCCAGCATTGAGAGCCCTAGCTAAGTGATGTGCCGGTGCTTCTTTTTCGCTTTTCCATTCTAGGCGTGCACGTGAGGACGTGAATTGCAAGTCGGGATGCTATGCTCAGCTATGAATAGAGATATTGGTATTACTCGCCTCCCTAATTGCACAGTACGAATATGTATGTTAAGAGATCCTTCAACACATCTCTAGAAGTTCTTGAAGACATTGAACCCCTCAGACTTGAGTTTTAGCGGATATATCCATGAAAATTCGGAATAATGATTGATGAAATGCATATAATATCAATATCCATGAGACTATGCAGTTGGAACAGAATCCTAAAGATCTGTATGGATTAGTTGTAGAGGCCTAGATGATCTTGTTTGAGACAATTTAAATGGTAAGTAATGGCTTTTTCCAATTTGCTACGTGTATGTGCATGAATTAAATTACATATATATTTGTATATTAGATATTTTTTCATATTCATAATTAATTATTTGAAGATATATATATATATATATATATATATATGTGTGTGTGTGTGTGTGAATATATATGTATATTGTTATGGGTAATTTTTCCTTCACAAGAAATGCTACGGCCCAACCCAAAAATAGATATACACAAGGCCCGATCGAAAGAAAGTCAAGACAATTCAAATGGCCACGTTATCAGTAGTCTCATGACTCATGGGTACGTCTCATGACCCCATTGCAAGTCTCACGACTCATGGGTATGTCTCATGATCCCCTAGCAAGTCTCACGACTCATGGGTAAGTCTTATAAAGCCCTAGCAAGTCTCATGACTCATGGGTACGTCTCATGACTCATGGGTACGTCTCATGACCCTTGACAAGTCTCATGACTCATGGGTACGTTCATGACCCCCTGGCAAGTCTCATGACTCATGGGACCGTCTCATGACCCTCTCATAAGTCTCTTGACTCATGGGTACGTCTCATGACCCCTTGGCAAGTCTCATGATTCATGGGTACGTCTCATGACTCATGGGTACGTCTCATGACCCCTGGCAAGTCTCACGACTCATGGGTACGTTCATGACCCCCTGGTGAGTCTCACGACTCATGGGTATGTTTCACGACTCATGGAATACGTCTCATGACCTACCAACCAGCCTCATGGCTCATGGGTATGTCCAATGACCCTTCGGTATATCTCGTCCGTCCTTCCAAACAGGACCGTCCCTCCAATAACGACCAAATGACGAGACTACCCCGACCCTCACAACTCCACTATAAATACATGAGACAAACACTTGTCAAGGGTTGACTTTTTCTCTCTCTAACCAGACTATGTCAAATCCTCTATTCAGCTATTTCTCTCAGTAGAAACACATTTGAGACCGAAATCAAGAACAAAGAGAAATCAAAGCCACATCCCTCACAATTTCACACAAAAAAGAGGAACAATCTACTTTCATTCTCTCTAGGGTGGGAGAAGAAAAGTTCACTCTCCCTCACAACCCAAGGCTCCCAAGCCAAATTATATTCTATCTACAAGAGTGGCCAAGAACTTGAAAAATCGATTCTCGTGTTCTTCACTTGATAAGAGAAATATTTCACCACTAATCTCACAGATTCGAAAATATGTGGCCAAGTCCGCTCATTCCACGTGTCCATAAGTGTTAATCCAAAAAACGGCTTAATATGTATATATATTATCAGATTGAAACGTGTTTGGAACTTATATGTTCCACTAACTAAGAAAAAAAAATAAGAATATGGCAGATTAAAATATATATCCATAAAGTAGAATAAAGAAATAATATATGTATATATATATATATATATATGTAGCAAGTGAGACAAAAAAAAGTCCCGTATATATATATAATTAATGCGTATGTCGCATGGGTGGATATTTTTTTTTTAAAGGAAATAAAATCTTTTTAGTTTGTTTTTGAATATGTCAATAGCTTTGTTATTTATATAAAAGAAAAATATAGTCATAAAATGAAAAATATTCACACGGTTTCTTTTTCCTTTACTGCTTATAAATAAGCTTGACTTAACAAAAGCAGTCTTTTTCTCTCTTGCTCACCGTTTTCCTTCTCAGTCCCTCAATCTCTTTCTTTTCTTTTCTTTTGTATATACCCTAGTCACCGTATAAATGATATTACCCTCTTCGTCCTAGAGTTCTATGAGCGTTAAAAATAAAAATTCACAACCATCTGAGAAATTAGTTATATAATTCTTGATTTTCTCAAATTAATTTATATATTATTTATTGTATTATTTTGAATGAGCGTTTAGATCAAAAGAAGGTTTATGGTTCGGATTCAATCAAAATTGTTTCATAAAACACTTACTGTGACTTCAAAATTTTATAATTTTGGGTTGATTCTTTTTTGCAAAACTTAGTTTTACATGTCTTCTATTTGAATGTTAAATTGAATAATATTTGTATCGAATAGATAATATTTTGCGATTATTCTCTAATCATTGGGCAGGCTTGTTTCACTGGTTCTAGCCTAATTTCAAAACCGATTTTGAAATGTTTAGTATGAATTTTTTTCGTTAATTATTTTAATTTGAAAGTTTTATACTGATTTCTATTGTGTTTTCTTTCAAATATATAATTTATTTTTTATTTAGATTAACAGACTTTATGTTTCAGCAATTTAAAAAAACGAAGCGCGAACGATCTTTGACATAAGTTTTAAAGTCAGATTTTATACTTCTTTTATTTTTAATAAATAGTTAAAGAGTGTTTTGACTGTGGTGTCTTTACAAAAAGTGCTCAAAATTATGTTTTATAGTTACTTGAACTTGTATAGAAGTTTTTCTGGAATTTCAGTTTTTCCTGGAACTCTAATAGCCAAGGGTATTTTAGTAAATTCATGTTTGAGTGTCGTTTATGAAAATATTCAGAACCTAATCAATGTATTTAATCTTTTTATTAGTTGATCCCCAATAGTCTTTTCTCTCAATTAGGTATGGTATGATAAATTATGAATAATATTTATGATATGATGGGTTTATGGTGTGATATGAGTATGGTATGTGATGATATAAGGTATGGTATGTTATGTGATGATATTTTATAAATTAGATTATTTATATCATGTTCTTATTTCTAGTCATGTTATCATTTATATTTATGTCATATGTCATTCATGCATGTAACGAAAAAAAAAAAAAACAAAGTGAAAAGATAAAGATAAACAAAAGAGTCGTATCCTCTCGGGCTATGGAGGTCTTAAAGAAAAATTTCTCAAGCTGACTTACGGGCCCAATGGAGAAATTTCTCGGGCCGAGGCCCTAGTGAGAAATTTTCTCGAAAGTTCTAAGTTTAAAAGATGAAATCGAAAATATAGGAGGTCACACCCTCGTAGCTCGTTTCCAAAATATGCACTGAAATAAGTACAACTACCATAGGGGCACCCCGATTTGAAAGAAATTAGAAGAGAAACTTAAATCACGTTATAGTTTGAAAATATTGATAACTCGATCATGCATTGCATTACTCTTATTATTTTGTGAGCTTTATATTATTCTCACTGGGCGTAAGCTCATTCTTTGAAGAAAAAATATATGTCTGTGTTGTAGGTGAAAACCCGATAAGGAGCTGAGCATGGTGGACTAGCGACGTCGATAGCGAGAGGGTTGAGTTATAGTTGCCATTCATAAATTAAGTCTTCCGCTACAAATTATTGAGAAATAAATTTTATGATTTTTTATTATCAATCATTTTAAAGTTTGGAGTTTCAAAGTGTTCTAGTTTGGTTGAAATTTATATTCTAGATTATGTTTTATTATTTTGCTACTATGTTTCATTTTCAATTTTCGTATTTTCAATTTTGGTTAAGTATTTCTCATGAAACGTTTAAAAGCAATCTTCATATTTGTTTTATATTTTTGTTTCCTTTAGATTCTTAAAATTTTAGTTTGTCTTTTATACGATGTGTTTTTTTTTAATTTCCTCCAAGTTTTCTAAAGTTTAAAAAGCAAGATAAGTAAAATGGTCCGAAAAATCGGGTCGTCACAACGCGCACGCGTAAGGGCTTGTGTGTGCGCCTCATAGGGGGCGGCATGGCGCGCCACTTGGTTGAAAGGTGTAGCGTGTGCGCCTTATTTTTTAGGTGCGTGGTATGCCTGGTGCGACGTGCTCTTTCCTTTGCACGGTGCACGTGGCCTGCTTTGTGCATGGCCACGGCGCGTTCGAGCATGGGCTTGGATAATGCCCTTTTTGATGGCCATGTGTTTCTTTTTTTTGGGCTTTGATGGGCTTCTTAGTGGCTCGGCCCGTTGGATTTTCGGTGTCGGAATCCGAAGCAAGTTGCGTTGATTTTAATGTTCTGGATTTTTAGAGAATGACCGACAGAAGATATTTGTGTTAATCTAGCTTAGCATATAAATAGGGAAACTTGATAAAGCAAGCTTGATAAAGCATGTGATTTGAAAACCAAACCATGTTTTGGTTCCCTTAGGAAAACCAAGCATCTCACCATGTAAAAAGTCCAAATTACCCTTAAATGAATTTTTTTTTCAAAATCAATCCTTCACTAACTAATGACCCTTCCCTTCCCTTCCCTCACGTGTGGTTTTTCCCTTTTCAATTCTGAAACAAAAATATAAACGCCAAGCACTCCCTCCCATTCAAAACCCAAAAAAAAAAAAGAAACCGAGCCCTCTTCTCTCAGTTTCCTTCGTCGTCAGTTCCCTTCCTCGTCAGTTCTCCGTCGTCAGTTCTCCCCGTCGTCGCCAGTCGTCATTTCGGTCCTTCGTCGCCAGTCCAACATCCTCGCGAACCCACAGAGCCCTCCAGCCGAGTCGCGAACCAACCGAGCCCTCTCTCGCGAACCAACCGAGCCCTCGTCGCCAGTCCAGCCGACTCGCGAACCAGACGAAAATGGTGAGTTTGTTTTGAGTCCCATTGTTTTAGGGTTTGTTAATGGTTTCATAATTATTTAGAGGTTTCTTCGGTTATGACTTTTTAGGGTTGTTTAGAATATGTTTCGGAGATTTTGGGTTTGATGGTTTGAAGTTTCGATGAATTTTTGGTGATCTTAATTGTTTTGATATGAAATATTGGGTATTATCGGTGTGAAAGTTTGGGATGTAGTTTTTTTTAGACATTTCGGATTTTTTGGCTGTGAAGTTCATAGAGGTTTGAAGGGATTTATGAAGATTTAAGTTTGCGTTGGATTTTTGGCTCCCTTTGGCTATGGATTTATTTTTGAAATTTTTTTTCAGAGTTTTCAGTTAGGTTATGTGAAGGATTTCATAGTTTATAGTTAGTTTTTGTAAATGATTTCAGAGTTTTCAGGTATTATATGGAATGGATTTCAGAGTTTTCAGTTAGGTTATGTAAAGATTTCAGAGTTTTCAGGTATTTTTTGTAAATGATTTCAGAGTTTTCTGTTAGTTTATGGAATGAATTTCAGAGTTTTCAGTTAGGTTATGTATAGATTTCAGAGTTTTCAGGTATTTTTTGTAAATGATTTCAGAGTTTTCTGTTAGTTTATGGAATGGATTTCAGAATTTTCAGTTAGTTTATGTAAAGATTTCAGAGTTTTCAGGTATTTTTTGTAAATGATTTCAGAGTTTTCTGTTAGTTTATGGAATGGATTTCAGAGTTTTCAGTTAGGTTATGTAAAGATTTCAGAGTTTTCAGGTATTATTTGTAAATGATTTCAGAGTTTTCTGTTAGTTTATAGAATGGATTTCAGAGTTTTCAGTTAGGTTATGTAAAGGATTTCAGAGTTTTCAATTACTTTTTGTAAATGATTTCAGAGTTTTCAGTTATCTTTTTTTATGGATTTCAGAGTTTTCAGGTATTATTTGTAAATGATTTCAGAGTTTTCTGTTAGTTTATAGAATGGATTTCAGAGTTTTCAGTTAGGTTATGTAAAGGATTTCAGAGTTTTCAGTTATCTTTTGTAAATGATTTCAGAGTTTTCAGTTAATTTTTTTTATGGATTTCAGAGTTTTCAGTTATTTTTTGTAATGGATTTCATAGTTTTCATTTAGTTTATGTAATGAATTTCAGAGTTTTCAGTTAGGTTATGTAAAGGATTTCAGAGTTTTCAGTTATCTTTTGTAAATGAGTTCAGAGTTTTCAGTTAGTTTATGTAAAGGATTTCAGAGTTTTCAGTTATTTTTTGTAAATGATTTCAGAGTTTTCAGTTATGTTTTTTTACGGATTTCAGAGTTTTCAGTTATGTTTTGTAATGGATTTCATTTAGTTTTCAGTTATTTTTTGTTATGGATTTCAGAGTTTTCAGTTAGTTTATGTACAGGATTTCAGAGTTTTCAGTAAGTTTTCTGTGATTGATTCTTTATTTCGAACTTTTCTCATTTTTTTGTAGGCACCGAAGTATGAATTGTTAGTTCCCATCTGTAAGGAGTACAGTGGTCAAATAAGTTTCAGAGGCAGCGGGTTCTTGAAGGTAATAAGCACACGATTTATGGTATTCGGATTACATGCTAGGTTGAAGGACACACAATTTAGTTGGATCGATTCCCCTTCCGTTACGGGTTTCAACTTTAATGGTGTGATTATAGACCAACTTCTCCAACGACGCATCCAGCAAAGATGTCAGGATGCAATTTACTTTGGTATCGGTAAGAATCCTATCCGTTTCGGAAGAAACGAGTTTGGTTTGATGACCGGACTAAAGTTTAGTACGCTTCCATCAACGGAAGAATTCAAGAAGCACCTTTCAAGCAACCGTCTGTTGAAGACGTATTTTCCTGACCCCGAACACGTTGATGACAACGACAAAAAACTTCACAAGGCACCGTCTGTTGCTGATTTAGAGGCAGCTTTTAACACGTGCACGAACAAAGAAGACTTGTACAAGCTCGGACTGTGTTTGATTGTGGAAGGCATCATACGAGGAAAGGATAGTTGGCAAGGTATTTGGGAGGAGTTGTTGAGTATGGTTGATGAGCTCCCATACTTTATGGCGTTTCCGTGGGGCCACGTTAGTTGGGCTGCCACTCTCGAGGGGTTGCTAGCGACGGACCCGAAACACCTGCGTAGCTTATACGAGAATCGAGGTAAGAAGCAGAAGAAGGTTCAAGACGCAAAGTATGCGGTCCAAGGGTTTCTCCCTGCGGTTCAATTTTGGGCGTACGAGGCCATAGAGTTTGTCGGTGTAGAGTATGGCAAGAAATTGAGCGAGAATAGCATTCCGAGAATGCTCAAATGGATGAGCATGAAACAAGCAAGACAGAAGGGGTTCACAAAAAAGTTAATCCGACAAAGCGTATGTTTTCTAACTTTTTTTCTTCGGAGATTTTATGTACATTTTCAGCTTCATTTCGACGTTTTCCAACTATTATGTATGATTAATTTCGAAGTTTTGTTTTATAGGTGGAGGCAACACCGACGCTTGAGCCTACCGATGGTGAGAAGAAGTATCTCTCCATACTCGAGAGACACCCATCTAGTATACCAGAATATCCGGGTTACAATTCTGTTGTAGCGCACAAGAAGTCGGCGTACGTGAATGAAGAGGACGTTGGCCCACCGCGTGGAGATGAGAATTTTTCAATACTTGAACGACGTTTGAGTGATGTGGAGCAGAATGTTAAGAAAATGTGTAGGGAGCAGAAGCGCATGAGGAAGCAAATAATGAGGTGGCAAAAAGACACGACTGAGAAACTCGATTATTTGGTAAGTGTCGTCCCGGGAAGCGCTACACAAGAAGAGAGGTATCCATCGGAGAAGTTTCCACGGCGGAGGTCACCATCGCCACATGGTAATCTCTCTCAACTGTGAATTTCGAAGTTTTTAGTTTTATATTGTTAATGATTTCGGAGTTTTATGGCTTTTTTTATATATTGTTTCGAATATTAGTTATTAATTTTTGGTGTTTTGTGACATAATTTTTGGCAGTGGAGAATGATGAAGGTTTATTTTTTGACCCTGACGAAGCTGTTAATATTCATGATGAAACTTTGGACCCTCCGGATGATGATATCGGTAATGGTGAAGAAGAAGAAGATGGTGAGGAGGAAGACGATGAAGATGATGACAACGATGAAGATGATGAAACTTTGGACCCTCCGGATGTCAACGATGGAGATGATGACAACGATGAAGATGAAGACGATGATGACGAAGGGATGGCAGCCCCCGAGACGACAAGCAACGTGGCAGCCCCGGAGACGACAAGCACCGTGGCAGCTCCCGAGACGGCAAGCGAGACGGCAGCCCCCGAGGCGGAAGCCCCCGTGGCAGCCACCGAGACGGCAACCACCGTGAACGCCCCCGTGACGGCAACCACCGTGGCAGCCCCCGATGACGACGACGACTTCGTCAACCCTCCGATGAAAGAGACGGCAAGAACTGTGGCAGCCCCCACGACGGAAACCTCTGTGGCAGCCCCCGATGACGACGACGACGACTTCGTCAACCCTCCGGCGAAAGAATCTGTCCGTGTCTATGGTAAGTTCTCAATTTTCAAACTGTTTTGCCTATATTTCATGGTTTATGTTCTTTTTAATTATTTTATGTTGGATTGTGTAGTTTCGAAGAGAAAGAGCAAGCGGCCCATAAAATATGATGATTACACTCCGTTGAACACAGCCAAACTGAAAAGCCTGAAAAAGGGGTGATGAACATTACTTTGATAGTGTTGGAGACTAGTTTTTTGGATGAAAATTGGGTTTGTAATGTTTGTTGATAATTACTTTGGTAGTTTTGGAGACTAGTTTTTTGGATGATATTTTGGTTTGTAATGTATATATGAATAACCCGAAATGTCTGAAATCCTTGCTCAAAAATTACTGAAATGTCTGAAATCCTTGACAAAAAATTACTGAAATGTCTGAAATCCTTGCTCAAAAATTACTGAAATGTCTGAAATCCATTACAAAAATGAACTGAAATGTCTGAAATCAAACACATAAACTAACTGAAAACTCCGAAATCAAACACATAAAATAACTGAAATGTCTGAAATCAAGCAAATAAACTAACTGAAAACTCCGAAATCAAACACATAAAATAACTGAAATGTCTGAAATCAAGCAAATAAACTAACTGAAAACTCCGAAATCAAACACATAAAATAACTGAAATGTCTGAAATCCATTACAAAAATTAGCTGAAAACTCCGAAATCAAACACATAAAATAACTGAAATGTCTGAAATCCATTACAAAAATGAACTGAAAACTCCGAAATCAAACACATAAAATAACTGAAATGTCTGAAATCAAGCACATACACTAACTGAAAACTCCGAAATCAAACACATAAAATAACTGAAATGTCTGAAATCAAGCAAATAAACTAGCTGAAAACTCCGAAATCAAACACATAAAATAACTGAAATGTCTGAAATCCATTACACAAATTAGCCGAAAACTCTGAAATCAAACACATAAAATAACTTAAATGTCTGAAATCCAATACTACTGACGAAAAGTACACGACTTCCTATTATGTCCTCTACCTCCACAAATACTACATTTGCGCTGAACAACAATGACTTCACCTTGAGACGGCAAACGTTTGATCTTGCGCCGTCCTCCTTTGCTCTTCTTCTTCGGCCGACCGGCGGGGTTTTTCGCAACAGGTACCTTGACCTCCATATTCAACAGCTCTTCTGGAGCATTCCACTCGTGTTCAGGACCACAAGGGTACACAGCATCCATGTATGCTGCTCTCCAACTTTCTACTCGATAGAAAGGGTGACACAATGAATACACATCGATGTTACGCTTTGTTGCGACACACGTCGCATGCATGCAAGGGAGACCAAGAAGTTGAAACAACCCGCATGTGCATTCTTTTGTCAACATGTTTACCGTGCCATCCTCGTCTCCATCAAGTACTAAGAACTCATGTTGCGTAACCCCCGAATATTGCAAATGGCGACCCTTTTGAACTTGAAGTCGTAAGTCCTCATCAAATTTTGGACTCAGTTTGGTCTTCGCATTTCCGGATTTTTCTCTTCGCTTGAAGAACCATTCTTGAAGAGTAAATCGAATGCATTCCACCATGCTACAAATTGAGAATGTTCTAGCGTCCTTTATCCTCTTGTTGAAGCTTTCCGCGTAGTTACTCGTCAATAAATTGTACCTGTTGTTAAAATATTCGAAGTCGCATTGTAAATCTAAGAAACAAACCAAAATCTTCGAAATAAAGTACTACCTGCTTGTGAACTTACCTTTTTCCAGGAAAGTACGACCGAGCAAACCTTTCAATTCCAATGTCTTCCAGATATTTAGCAAGGTTTGGATCTTTACGCCTTAGCTTCTCGAATTGAGCATGGAAAACAGATTTTCTCCAAGCATAACATGCGCCATACATCTCTGGGCCACAAACATCGGTTTTGAACACATGAGCAACATTCATACTTAGATGCTGGTAGCAGATCCCGTGATAACACTCTGGATACATAACTGGTATAGCATGAAGGATTCTTGCGTGCCTAAAACAAAGCGTTTGAAACATAAATATTAGATCAACTAAAATATTCGAAATGTACTTCTCAGAAAACCTAAAATCTCTGAAATAACATTCCAAAATTGTCGAAACAAAACTAAAATCTTCGAAATTAAGTACCTGTCTGATATGAAACAAAGATCTGGCGGGGAACCGATGGTCTCTCTCAGTTTCCGAAGGAAGTAGGTCCAATAGTGATTATTTTCGGTGTCTACAACAGCAAATGCAAGTGGAAACAATTGGTCATTTGCATCTAATGCAATCGCCGATAATATCTGCCCTCCGTACTTTGTCTTCAAGAAACTACCATCGATACATATCACAGGTCGACATGATGCAAATCCCCGTATACAAGCTCCAAGGGCCCAAAAACAGTACCGAAATCGACTGCCGGAGTCAAGAACAAGGTCAGTAACCGAACCTGGATTTTTTTGTTCTAATGCGTAGAAGTAAGCAGGTAACCGCTTGTATGACTCGTCAAGTGTACCCCTTATGTACCCAATTGCCGTCTCCTTGCATCTCCAAGCCTTCTCGTAACTCAAATTTATCCCATACTCCTTTCGTACATCTTCTATGATGTTCCTTGGTGTATATGATGTCGATTGAAGACTATACTTATGCTTGATAACATGTCCTACAATCCATGGTGCAACTTGAAGTTGGCCACTAGCAGGGGCATCAATCGAACAAGTATGTGTAGAAACATACACACTCACTTCGAACATATCACTGTTTGGTAGTTTATTCCCTCTCAATTTCCAAGTACAATCACCAGCTTTGCACTTGACTACCCACCGACTCCTGCTTGTTTCGAAGACCCTATACTGAAAGCTCTTTCTCAAATCAAACTTATTATCAAAAATTTGCCCAACACATATGTCCGAAGAACTGCCAGTGGATGAAGGCGTACTTACATTTTCCTCCGAATCGGGAATTGAAACATGTGCATCCCATAATTTTGACTTCTTATGAGGCGTCGCCGATACTGGCTCTGACATGGGAATATCATTATCATTCATAACCGGATCATCCTCACAATAGAATCCGCTTGCATCAAAATCTTCCTCATCATCGCCATCTTCATCTTCCTCATCATCACCATCCTTACCTTCCTCATCACCCTCTTCATCGCATGGCGCCTGAAAATCATTCACCTCGACGCTAATACCTAAGCATGCTACCTGAGAATTTGGGGTTGGTGAAACTGCCCTGCTTGGAGTTGTATCAAGAGCTGCATCAACAATGTTTCTTTTCACGGGGGTTACGCATAAGGAAATCCTCAGCTTGGATTGACCAGAATTCTCTAACATAAATGCCGTCACACTAGCGTCCGATGCCAAAATGAGAGGAGGTTTTGGTCTTCCAGCCCAAACATACGCAGCTTCAAGTTTCAAATCGTATAACGACTCGTCGACACAAAAAGCTTCGTACATAGCGATTAATAGCTCCGCCCGAGATATGTCTTTCGCGAGTGCACGGAGTTCGAATCGCGATTCATTAGTATATTCCCATTTTGTACCTTTGTTCACCCAAGTACCATCAAATAAACAACATATATTAACGTTTGAACCTGTTAAGAAGTTAAAAAGTATACATTAGAAGTCAAATCTGTACAGGTTAAAAAGTTCGAAATGAAATCGAAATAACAGCTATAAACTTTGAAATTACAGACAACAATTTCGAACTTTTTCTGGATCCAACATGACGAACTCAAACTCTTTTTCTCAGTAAATCAAACATCTCTCTTACAAAATATCATCGAATTAGGGATCGAAACTTACCCATTTTTCTTCTCTCAACTGTTTAACTACATAGAAGGCCCAAAAAATTTGAGTTTAAACGAAATCTTTTCTGGGAATCGAAATCTTCGAAATGAAATCGAAATAACAACTATAAACTTCGAAATTACAGACAACAATTTCGGACTTTTTTCTGGATCCAACATGACGAACTCAAACTCTTTTTTTCAGGAAATCAAACAAATCTCTTACAAAATATCATCGAATTAGGGATCGAAACTTACCCATATGTTGTCAATGGTGCCCACAAGAAGAGTTGTAGTCTTTATTTTGTACATTTGATGTAATAAAGTCTCATGAAGACTCTTGCTTGTAATTGCCTATCTATTCATTAATAAAGTTGAAACGTTCATTCATTCTTTGTTTGTTTGAAGCTTTATGATAAAACCATAGTCTTTTAGTCCATAAACAAACTTAACAACTTACGAAGAGACAAATGTAGATTTGCATGAACAAACTCTTCGTAGTTTGCTTAAAACGATATATTCGCAATCTTAGGGTCAAAGGACTATTGACCTCAGTATGATTGTTAGAAGAATCTATGATGTCTGGTTATGAGGCATTGAGAGTTGGGGACTCTATAGTTCTTCTAGGTATCTTCCGAAGGTACTGAATTGACCAGTGCACTTCTAGAGACAATATAAGAACAAACCATTTAACCTCTTATGTCTCGAAGTCACTATGTATGAATTGCATCATGCTTACCTTAATCCTGAAATGAGACATGCCATTTCACACCTTAGTATTCTCATTTGAGAAAGTCAAAGTTCGGACTCACTATGTGATTCCGAACAAGGCCTATTGGTGAAGTACTAAGTTGTGAGTCTGTCATGAGTAACTTTGTGAAGTTCTCATAGATATGGAATTCATGTACAAGATTGCTGAAATGCAATGTATGTCACCTCATGCTTTGTTCCTTGGAGTGTGAATAAATGAACTGGCCAGTGTCCAAATTGAGTCCTGACTCTTTTGGATGAAACAATGTGACTTGTTAGCTCCTCGTCAATACATTGTTTCTAACTTATTCACAAGCGACAAAGGAGTTGAGGAAATAACAGCTAGAAGGGTAAAATGGTAATTTAGTAGATCCCGACTAGCTGATGACATTCATGAAGGGTAAACATAGATAATATTCAGTGGATCCGCTCATTATAATTAGGTGAATTCTTGAGTAGAAAATAAATTCATTTGAACCGAGAGATTTTCAGTGTCAACTCTTTAGTGGAGTCAGTTGGCATTAAGCTAAACTTGGAAAAGGTTTGTGAACTTTTAAGTCCAAGTGTTTAGCTCAAGCTTTGTTCATTTGGGTCCATGAGGTCACTGTCACGAATCACATCGAGTAGGAATAGTTAAACTGAAAGCTAAGTCAAAACAAGAACGAGACAGTTTTACGAAAATTGTCAAAAGGGTATTTTTGTCTTTTTGGACATAGGACGAAAAAAATGTCAATAAATTTTTTTGACATTGTCATATGATGACAAATGAAATAAATATTACTCAGCCATATTAGTGTAATTGGGCCTTGAGGATTAATTTCATTTCATAGAATTTTACTTGAAATTTTCTTAATGGGCTTTTCTTATGTTGTCATGAACAAATGAAGAAACATCTAGAAGCTCCTTCTAGAAGCTCAAATTTCGTCCAACCCAAGGAAAATAAGGCTGAATTTCGTTCATGCCATAGTGGGAAAGAGAGTTTATTTTGTGCATTGATGTATGAAGATACTTGCCAAAAGAAAAAGGGGAAACAAATTTCCTTAAGAAGGAAAGTGCATTTTCGGCCAACTAAGAGGAAATCAAATGAGGAAACAAATCCTAAGCCTTCATGAGGCATGTTGGACGTGCAAGGCAATAGGAAAAGAGGAAACTACCTTTTGAAGGTAATCCCCCTCCTATAAATATGAGCCTCATTCCTCACATTTCATTCATCCAAGTTTAAGAGATTTGAGAGACTCTCTCTCTAGAACTTGTGGCCGAAATCCTCTCTCTCTCTCTCTAGTTTATTTTCGATTTTTTCTTGTCTTGGCACCTAGGTCCTCACTCGACCTAGTGTTTAGCTCTGCGACTTCGAGACTCGTTCTTAAGTCGTAGTGTTTAAAAGTGCCCACTCACTAAATTCCTTCTTTTCGAGTGATTTAGTGATAGAAACTTTCGTGGTTGCTCGAGGTGCCGAGGAAAGAAAGAGAGACGTGCTGCGAGGGGAGACGAGCGTTGCGAACTTTCCAAAAGCTTCTTCAAAGTTAAAGCTTCAAGAAAGGTTAGTAAATTCTTAGCTCATATTGGTTTTTAATTACATGTACTTGCACTTGTCTAGGTTAGTAAAAACTGTTTTACTTGTAAAAGAAAATTTTTTAAAATTCCGCCGCTTCCCGAAGCGTTTAATCTTTTTCTTAAACCCTAGATCAATTCCAACAAATGGTATCAGAGCTATGGTCAAAGAGATGCATGTACATGTTTTTAAAATTATGAGCTTGAAAATCGTTTTCGAAAGTTTACTAATTTTGTGACAAGTTAGAATTGTTATCTTAGATTTTTTTTAATTTATTGCTCATGTCTTTAAATTAAAAAGCATGTTGATTTTCTATGAGTTTGGGATGTTTTTAAAACACATTAGAATCAGTTCTAAAAGTTTTTAATTTTTTATATTGAAAAACGTGTTTTAAAGGTTTGAGAAATTTCGAGTAAAATTTTGTGACTAGTTATATTGTCTTGCTAGTTTCGTTTATTTACTTGAATCGTTTTATGCATGTTGTTATTTCTTTTATTCTATGTTATTACCCTGCTAATAAAACACAAATAAAAGCTTTAAACAACATCTTAAAACGTTCCGTTACACTTGATTCTTTTTCGCACCTAAGTAGGACCAAACTTTAATTTATTTCTTTTTCTTCGAGCTGGAGTAAACCCGCATTAAAAGTGGCATAACTCTCTTCTCAGAAATTGAAATTTAATGATTCTTGAATCAAATTAAAGCTCTGTCTGTCCTCTGTCCAATGCCATCGGTTTCGGCTCAAAAGGACATCGGAGCCGCCAGATATGGCGATTTTACTCCGAGGTGCGCGGCTGTCTGAAACTCCAGTTTTTTAGAAATCCGGATTTTCAAACCCCACTACCATGAGTTATAGAACTCTAATGAGAAAATTTTCTTGAGCAAAAATGTTTTTCATATGATTATAAACATGATGCGTAAGATTAAAATGTTTTGTTTTTTGAAAGTTTAATTGAAATTGAATCTTTACAAAACTAGTTTGAATTTTGAAAAACCGTTTTCACTTTCAAAATATTTTGTCATCCAAATCAAATAAATTTTCAAAATGTTTTCAAAACTATATCTATATCACATATGTTCAAAATCTATATGCTCTTGAAAATTTGAGTGGGAGGTCTCCTTGTAGACAAGCCGAAAAATAAAAAGATGTGTAATCTCAAACTTTCAAGTGTTCGAGTGAGTTGAAGTTCACACTTCCCTCACGCACTTTCCCGAAATAGAAAATAGGAAAAGATCGAGTATGTACCTTGTGCCTTTATGCACTAATACTGCTCTGAACATGTCGATCTAGGATTCTCTTCTAGTTGTCCGCTCTGTCGCTCTCTAACTAGGAAATTTGTTTCCGAAGTTAAAAGAGTCGATCAACCAACTCCAAAAACTAAGTGGGAGGGTTATACTTGTTGTTTGTAACCCACGATCCCCAACACTAATGAAAAGTGCAAGTGTCGCCGGACTAAGAGTCACCCTCGTGGCCCTCTCTTAAATGAGAGTACTCAAGGGCGCTTTGCTCTGATCATTGCTCAATGAGCTACGTCCGAGAGTGAGACGATGATGACAAGACCTCCCCTCGGCGGATTGTTTTTCAAAGTCAATCTTTCGGACTAAGTGGTTGGTTACACACTTAGACTCAATCCCTAGTAATCCTCCCTCGAGGCCCTGCGAAAGGATGTGAGTGATCAAACCAATTTAGAAGGTGGCTAGTCAAAATTGATGTATTGACATCTTGGCTATGCATTAATGATGAGTCATTTACTTATGAAAGGAGACTCGTTGCGGCCTTCCCTCGAAGGAGTAAAGTGTCATTTCGTTCATAACACCTTTGGATTTTATAAAGTCTTAAACAAACTTAAATCCTAAACCAAAGACTAATCATAAACTTGTTTCAACTTTTATAGGCAATATGTCTCCCAACTCTCTCTCTTTCATTCTTTCCTCGAACAAACTCGAAAACGAAAACTACATAGACTCGAAACGTAACCTCGACATAATACCTACCGTTAACAAGCACAAATGGGTACTCACCACCCCGTGTCCTCCTCTGACGAATGATGATTCAACTCAAGAGGACAATGACGCCTTAGCGGCCAGGCTTCGATCCGATGAGATTGTGAGGTGCTATATCTTGGCATCTATGAACAATATGCTGAAAGAGCAACATCGTGACATCGAGACTGCCGCTGACATGTTCTACAATCTCCTTGAGATGTTTGGAGGGCAAAGGCGTCAAACAAGGCTACAAGCAGTCCGACAGTTTATGAACTGTCATATGCAGGCTAGGACTCCTGTTGGAGACTTCATGATACTGATCATTAGTTTTCTGAATAAAATGGAAATCCTAGGATCTGAGATTGATGGGAAGAATATCATAGATATGATCTTAGAAACTCTCCCCGCATCTCTTGATACCTCCAAGCTGAACTACTCCATTACAAAGCTAAAGTACACTGTTACCGAGCTTATGAAGGAGCTTCACACTGCTGTAGGTCTCCATAAGAGAAAGAGGAATCAAGGAGAGGCACATGCTACTGAGCAAAAAGCCTCCGCCTCTGGAACTGTAAAGAGACCTTACAAGGCCGATAAAAAGAACTGTCCCGCCTATCTCAAAGCAAAGGAACATAGTATTGTACTAGTTACCGAAGCATGCTTAGTAGCTGATAATGTATCAACGTGGATTCTTGACTCCGCTGCTACTAACCATATTTGTTGTCCCTTGAATGGTTTCAAGAAAACCAAAAGCTTAGAGGAAGGCGAGTTCTGTTTCAAATGGGGTGATGGGAGCCTGGTGTCCGCGAAGGCTGTGGGATCCGTGACGCTGTCTTTTGAAGACCGCACTTTAAACTTGAATAATGTTTATTTTGTTCCTACCTTTGGGAAGAACTTAATATCCGTTGCTCGTCTTCGTGAGCAAGATTATTGTTCAAAGTTCATTAAGAATGGAATTCGTATTTCGTTTCCTGATAATTCTTTTGTCACTGATGCATGTATGAAGAATGCTCTTTTCTACATCTATCTCACTCAACCTTCTCTTTTAGACACCGAAATAGATAATGATCTAATTAGGGAGCCAAAGAGGATCAAACTTTCTGAATCCTCCGATCTAACAAAATCAACATACCTCTGGCACTTAAGACTTGGTCATATCAGTCTAAATAGGATTAAGAGACTTGTGAGGGATGGTCCACTCCAAGCCTCTGCAATAGGTTCACTACCTACTTGTGAATCCTGCATAGAAGGAAAAATGACTAAGCGACCTTTCTCCGATAAGGGTCGAAGAGCCACTGAGTTGCTGGAACTAATACATTCTAATGTATGTGGTCCGCTCAACCAACAGGCACGTGGAGGATACGAATACTTCGTTACCTTCACTGATGATTACTCAAGATATGGGTTTGTCTATTTGCTTAAACACAAATCCGAGACCTTTAACGTATTTAAGGTCTTTAGGGCTTTAGTGGAAAAGCAAACTGGCAAAGTGATCAAAACCCTTCGATCTGATCGAGGTGGTGAGTATATGTCTGGAGAGTTCGATGACTTTCTTAAAGAAGAAGGTATCGCTTCTCAGCTTACCGCACCTGGCACACCTCAACAAAACGGAGTGTCAGAGAGAAGAAACCGAACTCTTATGGAGATGGTTAGATCGATGATGAGTTACTCATCACTCCCGCTTTCCTTTTGGGGATATGCCCTCGAAACAGCCGCTTACATTCTGAACCAAGTTCCGTCTAAAACGGTTCCTGGTACTCCTTATGAAAGATGGACTGGCCGTAAAGTAAGTTTGGGCCACATCCGAATTTGGGGTTGCCCTGCACACGTGCTAAGGCAAAAGACTAGCAAGTTGGCTAGTAGGTCAGAATTGTGCCTGTTTGTGGGATATCCAAAGGAAACCAAAGGTTTCATTTTCTATAGTCCCGAGGACGATAAGACTTTCGTTAGCACGAATGCTCGTTTCCTTGAGGAGGACTTCATGAAGGATGCGAAACCTAGAAGCAAAATTGTGCTTGAAGAAAAGTTGGGTGAGGAAGCTTCTACCTCATCTGTAAGAACTGTTCTTACCCCAACTGAAACACAACCTAACTCATCAGAATCTCGTCAAGTAGTACTTTGACGTAGTGGGAGGGCTACTCAAAAGCCTGACAGGTACAAGTCTTATGGAGACTCTCTTGTAGCCGTCTCCGACATGGATGACCCTGTTTCCTATAGCCAAGCGATGGCTTGTTCTGAATCAAACCTTTGGCTTGACGCCATGAAAGTTGAAATGCACTCGATGTATGTCAACAAAGTCTGGAAACTTGTAGACCTTCCTGAAGGGATTAAACCCGTAGGGTGTAAGTGGATATACAAGAAGAAAAGGGGTCCTGATGGGAACGTCGAGACGTTCAAAGCACGACTTGTGGCGAAGGGTTATACCCAACAAGAAGGGATTGACTATGAAGAAACCTTCTCGCCAGTCGCGATGCTTAAATCCATCCGCATACTCCTATCCATAGCTGCAGCTCTCGACTATGAGATCTGGCAAATGGATGTCAAGACAGCCTTTCTGAATGGCAATCTTGACGAGCGCATTTACATGGCTCAACCAGACGGTTTCGTGGATAAAGGTCAAGAGACCAAGGTTTGTGAGTTGCTTAAATCCATTTATGGACTAAAGCAAGCATCTAGGTCATGGAATATTAGATTCGATGAAACTGTAAAGAGCTTCGGCTTTGAACAGTAAATAGATGAGCCTTGTGTTTACAAGTTAATACACGAAGGCAAAGTTGTGTTTCTGGTACTATATGTCGATGATATACTACTCATTGGTAATGACGTGGGTAAGTTATCTGAGGTTAAGGTCTGGCTAGCAAAGCAATTCGATATGAAGGATCTAGGAGAAGCCGCGTACATTCTGGGGATCCAAATCTTTCGAGATAGGAAAAACCGGACCCTGTCGCTCTCTCAAGCATCTTATATTGATAAGGTGATAGATCGCTTCTCGATGCAAGACTGCAAGAGGGGTCAAACACCCTTTAGGCATGGAGTTTCACTCTCTAAGGACCAGTCTCCCAAGACTGCACAAGAGATTGAAGACATGAGGAAAATTCCTTACGCCTCTGCCGTAGGAAGCCTTATGTATGCTATGCTTTGCACTAGACCTGACATCTGTTTCGCCGTTGGCGTAGTTAGCCGTTTCCAATCCAACCCTGGACCCGAGCACTGGATTGCTGTTAAGCATGTTCTTAAGTATCTTCGAAGAACTAGGAACTTGATGCTTACATACTCAGGTACTGACCTGACTATGACGGGATATACCGACTCCGATTTTCAAGCGGATAAGGATTCCAGGAAATCCACTTCGGGATCTGTGTTTATCCTTAATGGTGGAGCTGTTGTGTGAAGAAGTATTAAGCAATCTTGCATTGCTGACTCCACAATGGAAGCAGAATATGTGGCTGCTTGTGAAGCATCCAAAGAGGCTGTATGGCTTAGAAAATTCCTTAAGTTTTTGGAAGTTGTTCCAAACGTCGACGAGCCCATGACCCTTTATTGTGATAATAGTGGGGCTGTCACTAACTCAAAGGAACCTAGAAGCCATAAGCGCTCTAAGCATATTGAGAGGAAATACCATTTGATTCGAGAGATCGCGCAACGCGGAGACGTGGAGGTGAAGTAGATCTCTGGTAGATCTATTCACCAAGGCCCTAGCGAACCAGGTCTTCGACCAACATCGAGAGGGATTAGGCATAAAGGACTACTCACATCTTCTTTGAGTCAAGCGGGAGTTTGTTGTCAATGGTGCCCACAAGAAGAGTAGTAGTGTCTATTTATGTACATTTGATGTCATATAGTCTTACGAAGACTCTTGCTTATAATTGCTTATTCATTAATAAAAAGTTGAAACGTTCATTCAATCTTCCTTGTCTGAAGCTTTATGATAAAACCATAGTCTTTTAGTCCATAAACAAACTAAACAACTTACGAAGAGACAAATGTAGATTTGCATGAACAAACTCTTCGTAGTTTGCTTAAAACGATATATTCGCAATCTTAGGGTCAAAGTACTATTGACCTCAGTATGATTGTTAGAAGAATCTATGATGTCTGGTTATGAGGCATTGAGAGTTGGAGACTCTATAGTTCTTCTAGGTATCTTCCGAAGGTACTGAATTGACCAGTGCACTTCTAGAGACAATATAAGAACAAACCATTTAACCTCTTATGTCTCGAAGTCACTATGTATGAATTGCATCATGCTTACCTTAATCCTGAAATGAGACATGCCATTTCACACCTTAGTATTCTCATTTGAGAAAGTCAAAGTTCGGACTCACTATGTGATTCCGAACAAGGCCTATTGGTGAAGTACTAAGTTGTGAGTCTGTCATGAGTAACTTTGTGAAGTTCTCATAGATATGGAATTCATGTACAAGATTGCTGAAATGCAATGTATGTCACCTCATGCTTTGTTCCTTGGAGTGTGAATAAATGAACTGGCCAGTGTCCAAATTGAGTCCTGACTCTTTTGGATGAAACAATGTGACTTGTTAGCTCCTCGTCAATACATTGTTTCTAACTTATTCACAAGCGACAAAGGAGTTGAGGAAATAACAGCTAGAAGGGTAAAATGGTAATTTAGTAGATCCCGACTAGCTGATGACATTCATGAAGGGTAAACATAGATAATATTCAGTGGATCCGCTCATTATAATTAGGTGAATTCTTGAGTAGAAAATAAATTCATTTGAACCGAGAGATTTTCAGTGTCAACTCTTTAGTGGAGTCAGTTGGCATTAAGCTAAACTTGGAAAAGGTTTGTGAACTTTTAAGTCCAAGTGTTTAGCTCAAGCTTTGTTCATTTGGGTCCATGAGGTCACTGTCACGAATCACATCGAGTAGGAATAGTTAAACTGAAAGCTAAGTCAAAACAAGAACGAGACAGTTTTACGAAAATTGTCAAAAGGGTATTTTTGTCTTTTTGGACATAGGACGAAAAAAATGTCAATAATTTTTTTTGACATTGTCATATGATGACAAATGAAATAAATATTACTCAGCCATATTAGTGTAATTGGGCCTTGAGGATTAATTTCATTTCATAGAATTTTACTTGAAATTTTCTTAATGGGCTTTTCTTATGTTGTCATGAACAAATGAAGAAACATCTAGAAGCTCCTTCTAGAAGCTCAAATTTCGTCCAACCCAAGGAAAATAAGGCTGAATTTCGTTCATGCCATAGTGGGAAAGAGAGTTTATTTTGTGCATTGATGTATGAAGATACTTGCCAAAAGAAAAAGGGGAAACAAATTTCCTTAAGAAGGAAAGTGCATTTTCGGCCAACTAAGAGGAAATCAAATGAGGAAACAAATCCTAAGCCTTCATGAGGCATGTTGGACGTGCAAGGCAATAGGAAAAGAGGAAACTACCTTTTGAAGGTAATCCCCCTCCTATAAATATGAGCCTCATTCCTCACATTTCATTCATCCAAGTTTAAGAGATTTGAGAGACTCTCTCTCTAGAACTTGTGGCCGAAATCCTCTCTCTCTCTCTCTAGTTTATTTTCGATTTTTTCTTGTCTTGGCACCTAGGTCCTCACTCGACCTAGTGTTTAGCTCTGCGACTTCGAGACTCGTTCTTAAGTCGTAGTGTTTAAAAGTGCCCACTCACTGATTCCTTCTTTTCGAGTGATTTAGTGATAGAAACTTTCGTGGTTGCTCGAGGTGCCGAGGAAAGAAAGAGAGACGTGCTGCGAGGGGAGACGAGCGTTGCGAACTTTCCAAAAGCTTCTTCAAAGTTAAAGCTTCAAGAAAGGTTAGTAAATTCTTAGCTCATATTGGTTTTTAATTACATGTACTTGCACTTGTCTAGGTTAGTAAAAACTGTTTTACTTGTAAAAGAAAATTTTTTAAAATTCCGCCGCTTCCCAAAGCGTTTAATCTTTTTCTTAAACCCTAGATCAATTCCAACACCATATATCTTCGGGTTTGCCGTGCGTTGGGGTTTGCGATGAGCGTGGAGATGGGCGTGCTTGGCTGTGGGCTCGGCTGGTTCGCGACTCGGCTGGAGGGCTCTGTTGGTTCGCGAGATTGCTGGACTGGCGACGACGGCTAGGGCTCTGACTGGCGACGACGGCTGAGTGGCGACGACGGCTGCGGGCTAGGGCTCTGAGTGGCTCTGAGGATGGTTTCTTTTTTTCTTTTTTTTTTTTTGAAAGGGAAAGGTGCTTGGCTGTGGGCTGCACGTTTTTTTTTCTTTTGTTTTGGTTTCTGAATTGAAAAAGACAACTGGAGTGAGTGAAGGATTGATTTTGAAAAAAAAATTCATTTAAGGGTAATTTTGACATTTTACATGGTGATATGTTTGGTTTTCCTAAGGGAACCAAAATATGGTTTGGTTTTCAAATCACATGCTACACTAAGCTTGCTTTATCAAGTTTCCCTATAAATAAGGGTGTTTCTATCTAAATAATCAATTGAAATTTTTTTTTTTTTTGTAAAAATAGTTAAGACTTATCTAAAATTTGTAAAACTGATACGAAGTTTTAAGAGAATCTGCAAATACATAGTGTGCATAATTATTTTAGCCATGTACATAAATTTATATATGAGGTAAATATCTTACCCGTAGAGTTGTAATTAGACATTATATGACACATCTAGATCCTCAATTTAAAATTTTACCCTAACTATACATAAAATAAGTCAAACATATAGCATATTTTGATTTTATTGCACGCGAGATTATAATGTCAAATATCCAAAATTTTGAGCATAATTTAGCAGCTTTAAATGTTTCAAACCCAAAACTCTCAATTTCCATAATTTAAAAGTAATATTTTAAACCTAATACGTAAATAAAATGTATAACGGATCAAACAAGATGATTGCGCTAAACTATGAGTGATGTAGCCATGAACAAAAATTTATGAATAATTGTTATAGGACTATTACAAATAGTTTCTTATTTCTTAAGTACAAATATCAATATTCTTATGGACAAACGACAAATTTTGATTATTTTGTTGAAAGAAGAATTTGAAATTTTGACTATTTACTAAAAAAATTAAATCTTGATTATTTTCCTAATTGATGTTTTGAATGGCTATCTAATATCATTGTCGGTGAATGACTACGCATAAACTAATAATTATATATATATATATATATATATATATATATATATATATAGGGAAAATAACATATTTATACCATGTGTTTTAGTGAAATGTCGAGTTTAACCCTCGGTTTTCAAAAATGTCGAGTTCATACCCTCTGTTTAACTAAAATGACAAAATTATACCATCTGTTTAACTAAAATGACGAAATTGTACCCTGAAATAGACAACAGTGTCACGAATATTCTTTTTATTGACTTTTCATTGAATATTTATATATAAACACCAATTATCTTTATTCATTCGTGCCATATATGTAATTTATTTAAAAATTAAAAAATAAACAACAGTCTCTTAACCGTGAAGAACACAGAAAGAGGCAGAGGAGTAAACATCGATAGTTGATAGTCATCAAAATCGCATATTCGAACAGAGAATCCAGGATTTAGAGTTACAATTCAAACACGGAATGAAGTCATTTCTTAGGAGGTATGAGTTTTATTATTTAATTTCAATTTAAGGCTATTTTTATTTCAAAATTGAGCATTTGAAAGTTAGGGCACTGATTTAGATTTGATTTGGTTTTTCTTATATAAGAGTTAATATCAATGAAAGGGAGATTTGTGACGCTGTTATTCATTTCAGGGTATAATTTCATCATTTTAGTTAAACAGATGGTATAATTTCGTCATTTTAGTTAAACAGAGGGTATGAACTCGACATTTTTGAAAACCGAGGGTTAAACTCGACATTTCACTAAAACACAGAGTATAAATGTGTTATTTTCCCATATATATATATATATATATATATATATATATATATATATATATATATATATATATATATATATATATATATATATACACACACACACATAGATAAAGGATCTCCTACCTAAAATTTTACTCCAAAATTACTTTAATTTATATCACAACGCATGATATCATTAGTCACTCGAACAACTTTGACACATGATTAACTAAGCCAAGTCTTGGCAAGTGATAACCGTGCCAGTATGTGTTCAATATACAGCTCTCCAATTTCTGTCATAGTTTTGCGTGGAATTTCGAAAGAAATTATTGGCACATTATACACTTACGATCTGACCAGTCATGCCCTATTGAGAACTAATTCTTATCGCCTCCTCCCAAAGATCTAGCAATATAATTTCCGTTAAAATTCTTTTGCAAAAGTGGTGGTTAATTAATGTATAAATATTGACATTAATTTAAATATTGATAATCTTTGTAAGAATAATTAGATTGATATGCAAAAATGTTTTTGCGGAAATAAGAGTCGGCCTCATTTAATGGCGAGTTTTTTATTCTTCTGAAATTTACAATATACATGCGCCATTATATTATTGTAGCATCTTCTTCATAAATCAAACCACTTAATAATGTATCAAAAACAGAGGATTTTACTCTCTCTCTCTCTCTCTCTCTCTCTCTCTCTCTCTCTCTCTCTCTCTCTCTCTCTCTCTCTCTCTCTCTCTCAAATATACTATAGACGGATGATTTTACTTGATTTGGATAAAAAAAAATTGTGCAACCAATTACTTCAGATGCCATAGACTACGTAATAATTGATAGCAATATATAATGCCACTGATCTGATATTATTATGATAAGTATTGCCAACTGGCTATTATATGACATTAACCTTTCCATAACAATATGCGTTAGGAAATAACAATAATATTTTTACTGTTTGACTATGAGTTGTCATTTATCCAGCCTTACTCCAACCATGGAAAATAAAATGACAATTGTTTAGGACATAACCTGTATTTCCATATTTATATACTCATTAAGGCTTTATATATTTGACCAGATAAAAAGTTAGAGAAGAAAAAAAAATATCCTCATGAGTCAATAGTGATGAGTAACGATAAAAAATTATATACCATTGCGATGGCCATGACAACTTGATTGAGAACCACATTTTCAAGCGTGAATTATTTGAATAACTTAATAATTTTTGCTAGTGTTAAAATTATTATTACGATTAGACTTATAATTATCTTTCAAAAGTTCACCCCCCTTGCGCGATTATGAATATATAATATAGTAACATATTTCTTATTTTTTTTAAAAAAATTAACTAGAACTTTTGTATAGTTTAACCAAGTTAACAAGAGATACTTGCAATAGAAGATGCTCGGTTAATTGATTAATTAATGGGATTCAAAGTCTCGTCAAATATATATGTTTTAATATTTGGCAAATATTTTAGAATTAACTGCATTTATATACCACGTCATTAATTTGTTCCCATCTTCCATTTTTTTTTAAAGGAAGAACTTCTCATTAGATAGAACTTACAAATCACCAAAAACAAAACTTTGAATACAAGGACTTTCTAAAAACCAACAAACATCTTTTTTAAAGTAAAAACTTCCCGAACTAGCGTGTGGACCACTATATTGTTCGTGCGAAAAATATGGTGGCAAGTATCACCGCCATGCTTAGTAAAAATATGGTGACCACACTCTGCAAACATCTTCCCCAACCATGTCCCATATTTTTTGGAAGAACATGCAGTGGAATCCGTTCAGGCTAAGGGCTTTGTATAATCCCATGCTAAAAACTGACGTTTTAACGTCAATGACCTCGAAGTCGGTCCCCAGCTTTGTGCACTGATCCGGAGATAGGCGAACATCAATATCAACCAAAAAATCTAACCGACCCTCCTCCCTCGGGAGCGACAACAAGAAAATGTCACCGAAGTACTTTTCAGCAATGCAAAACATCTTGTCATTATCGCTTATGATTCTGCCCGTTCCATCATCGAATCCCTTGACTGTGTTTCTTTTTTGTCAGTCTGATGCATTCGCATGGAAAAATTTCTTGTTCATATCTCCAAATTTCAGCCACTCTATCCGTGCTCGCTGTCGCTAGTAATACTCCTCCACAATCAAGAACTTGGACAACTCCTTTCAACTCGCCGAATACGTACGACTTTGGCGGAAAATAAAAATTTTCTTTTAAACAAGTAAAACGATTTTACTAACCTAGACAAAGAGCAAGCACATGTTTATATTTAAATTAAAACTATTAAAGAGTAATACTCGTTTACTAACCTTTGTGAAGCTTGAACGTTGAGAAGCCTTAGGAAGGTTGAAACGTTTGTATCCCCACGCTGCTCGTCTTTCTTCGTTCTTCGGGAACTCGAGTAACCACGAAAGTTTCTATCACATAAATCACCCGAGATAAGAAGGAATTAGTGTGTGGGCACTTTTAAACACGACGACTCAAAAACAAATCTAAGAGTTGAAGAGCTAAAACACTAGGTCAAATGTGGACCTATGTGCCAAAACAAAAACAAAAAGAACTAGAGAGAGAGAGAGAGAGAGAGAGAGAGTTGGGCGGTCACGAGGTTTGGAGAGAGAAGCTCTCAATCTCTAACTTATGTGGGATGAGAAACAATGAGAATGATGGCCCTATTTATAGGAGAGGAATTGTCTTCAACAAGGTAGTTTCCTCTTCTACAGAATATCACATATTTATGAGCAAATATTGCCCTTATTCCCTCTTATGTCACACGGCCATGAAGTCTTCTAGAAGACCACGGATTTGTTTCTTCTTTTGTTTTGCTTCACCCTTGCCTTGCATTGCCGCCCATATCCTTTCCATGTAGAGGAAATTTGTTTCCTCTTTTTCTTTAGGCAAGTATCTTCATACATCAATGCACAAAATAATCTCCCTTTTCTCCTTGGGTTGGACGGCCAACATGCTTCTAGAAGGAACTTCTAGATGTTTATTCATTTGTTTATGACAACATAAGAAAGACCCATTAAAAATTTTCAAGTAAAATTCCATGAAATGAAATTAATCCTCAAGGCCCAAAATCTTATTATGGCCGAGTGGAATTTTTCATCATATGACAATGTCAAAAATTTATTGACATTCATTTCATCCTATGTCCAAAAAGACAAGATTACCTTTTAGACAATTTTCGTACTTGTCTCGTTATTGTTTTGACTTAGCTTCTAGTTTAATTAATCATACTCGATATGATTTGTGACAGTGACCTCATGGATCCAAATGAACAAAGCTTGAGCTAACATACTTGGACTCAAAAGTTCACAAATACTACAACAAATAGAGTCATTACCGACGATTTTTTTCGTCGGTAATAACACCTTAGTCGTCGCTAAATGAAGAGTTGACACTGAGAATCTATCGGTTCAAATGAATTTATTTTCTACTCAAGAATTCAACTTAATTGTGATGAGTGGATCCACTGAATATTATCTATGTTTACCCTTCATGAATATCATCAGCTAGTCGGGATTTGCAAAATTACCATTTTACCCTTCTAGCTGTTATTTCCTCAACTCATTTGTCGCTTGTGAATAAGTTAGAAATAATGTATTGACGAGGAGCTAACAAGTCACATTGATTCATCCAAAAGAGTCATGACTCAATTTGGACACTGGCTAGTTCATTTATTCACATTCCAATGAACAAAGCATGAAGTGATATACATTGCATTTCAGCAATCTTGTACATGAATTCCATATCTATGAGATCTTCACAAAGTTACACATGACATATTCATAACTCAATACTTCACCAATAGGTCATGTTTAGAATCACATAGTGAATCCGAACTCTAACTTTCTCAAATGAGAATACGTAAGCTATGAAATGACATGTCTCATTTCAGGATTGAGCTAAGCGTGATGCAATTCATAAGTATCACTTCGAGACATAAGAGGTTAAATGGTTTGTTCTTATTCTGTCTCTAGAAGTGCACTGGTCAATTCAATACCTTCAAAAGATACCTAGAAGAACTACAGAGTTTCCAACTCTCAATGTCTCATAACTAGACATCATAGATTCTCCTAACAGTCGTACTGGAATCAATAGTCCTTTGATTCTTAGATTGTGAATATGCAGTTTTAAGCAAAACATGAAGAGTTTGTTCATGCAAATCTACATTTGTCTCTTCATATGTTGTTAGGTTTGTTTAAGGACTAAAGACTATAGATTATCATAAAGCTTCAAACAGACAAGGAAGGATGAATTAACGTTTCAACTTTTATTAATAATTCAGCAGTTACAAGCAAGAGTCTTCGTGAGACTATATTACATCGAGTATACATAAATAGACACTACTACTCTTCTTGTGGGTACCATTGACAACAATAGGTGAATATCAATATCCATCAACAAATCTGACCGACCTTTCTCCCTCGGGAGCGACAACGAGAAAATGTCACCGAAGTACTTTTCAACAATGCCAAAAATCTTGTCATTGTCGCTTATGATTATGCCCGTTCCGTCATCGAGTCCCTTAACAGTGTTTCTCTTTCTTCGGTTTGATGTCTTCGCATGGAAAAATTTTGTGTTCATATCTTTAGATTTCAGTCACTCCACTCGCTGTCGCCAGTAATACTCCTCCACAATCAGAAACTTGGACAGCTCATTTTCAATTAGCCGAATATGTACGACTTTGGCTTCAGATCTGTCCCCCCTATCTTCCCCCTCTTGAAAGGAGAAGAGGATACTTGTATCTCTTATATTTTCTTGGAAACAACTCCAAAATTACTCTTCCCCCATTGCCGCAAAGACGCTGTGCACGAGCCAAGGCACTCAACCAGAGACTCCGAGCTACCATCTTGATGCCATCTAGCCTAGCACTTTTTGATTATATCAACACAACCAGCCACGACGGCTCCAGGAGGAAATGACGGGATTTAACGGCTCTGGGTACGGATACAGGATCTAGCATAATCTGGATTAGGCGATGGTCGCTGCCCCAAAAATCCGAGTGAATGACCTCAAAGAGCGGAACTAGGCTGATCTAATCGTGTGACGTAACTACATGATCTATTCTTTCACGAATGTTAGCCGCTTCAAAGCACCCGTTGTCCCAAGTAAATTTGTCTCCTAACTACATTCCTCAAGGCAATCCCAGAAGTCAAACATGCCTCCTCTTGGGCGATTCCTGGCACTCCAATATTTCATTGAAATCCCAAACACAATACCAATGGAACACAGAAAGATCAGCCAATCGTCGTAGGAGGCTCCAAGAGTGTTTTTGTTCATTAGTACACGAACTGCTATAAAACCCTGTGAAACGCCAGAGCCGCTTATCAAGGTCGGTCACCGTGGTATCGATGTGACAATTGAAGAAACTCTGGATAGACACGTCCCATGAGTCATGCCATAGGAGAATCAATAGAAAAATAATTCGTAAATCCAACTCTTTGACATAAGTTTCGAGCCTTAGCGCTGAAGAGATGAGTCTCAATGTTGAAGACCAGGCCTAGGAAAAGGATGTGCACCAGCCTTTTAAGTTTAAGGAATCACTCGGGGGTTCCTAGGCCCTTAGTGTTCCAGCTATAGTAACTCATTGGACCCGACAGGGCTGGGCTAAAGCCACTTCCGATCCTGATGTGGGGATGTCAGCATCATCCATGGTCCTCCTCTCTTTATCATCTTTTGTCTCAGTAACTCATTTCCACCTTTCTCTTGGAAACCTTGGTATGTATTTCTTGGCCTTTCTTCACCTGTCGTTTCTCCCGTGCCAGCTTCTTCCATTTTTCCGTAGGACGCCCAGACCGTCGGAGCACAAGCCTATCTTAAAAGAACCACCAGTCGGCAATGGGGGCTTCGAGCCAAGCGGAAATAGCATGGCCGCCCCAAAACTACTCCCACTACCGGGACGTGGGGGAGAGAGTCGAGCAGAGCAAGACCCATCCTAACTTTCACCATGTGCTGACAACGTGCCAGCGGAGAAGATGGGAGTCGCGACATTAGTCGCAGCAACAGACTCCACCTGGTCGTATCCGCCATTGTGGGGGAAAGGGGGAGCATAGTTGTCAAGTGCCTCAGATGGAACATTCGAGCACTTCAAAGTCGTGTTCGTGTGATTAGGGATTCAAAAACTCAAATTTCTTTAGTTGGGGATCCGTTGGGTCCTGGGTCATAAGGCCGGTCCACATAAGTACGACCCGGCCCCACGTCTTCATTCAAAATTTTGATTGAATGTACCTCCCCAAGATTTCGCTCCGAATTCTCAGTCAATCCCCAAAAAATAGGAATAGTGATTTCACCATCCCTCGCATCACGCCTCACTTCACGAGGTTGACTTCCTCGCAGGGAATCAACGTTGATCTCGGGAGTAATCCTGTGGGGATCGCCACCAATTTCATCACCGGCAACCTCGATGCCCTCCCAGTTTTTTGGTTCGAATTCGACGCAGGCGATCCCATCAGTTTTCCTTTTGAAGCACTTCTGAGACTAGATCCGCATAAGAAAAGACCGAAAGGGAGCTTTGCTGGTGTGGTCTCACTCGAAGGTCGAGAGAGACAATCCGGCACCACGTGAGTGAGAAAACCATACTCAAAATAGATTCTCGGTAATTTTTCATATTGGAAATCAACCAAGTGACTCGACCATCGATCGCCAGCTGCGTCTTGGTACCTTTTTTTTCAGTGGACCTCTGATATCGAAGAGGAAAATATCATGTTCCATTTGGCTAATCTCTAGCTGTATTTTTGGATGCCACAAAGAAGAAAAGAGGTCCTTGAAAAAATTCAGACGTACTGACTTGACCGTGAGAAGCTTCTCTAAGAGTCCGAACCGGACCTCTTCTTTCCTTTCGTTGATCCGTGAATTATCAATAGTCACAATCTCATCTTCTCCCGCAAAGAGAGACCCCTTGCATTTGTCCTATCATTGCTTCCATCGTGGTTATTGGTAGGCGTGAACCAAAACCCTATAAAGCAAAACAAAACTCTCGAGCCGTCTAGAGAGAAAGTCCCATAAAAAGAATTTGTACTCTTTGTACACATCTTCAATTAAGTGTCAACATGAAAACGCAAAAAATTGTACTAATCTTATTAGAAGGGAGATGGTGATTAACTCATGCATAATTCAAATTCATGATATTATAGCTTTTATTATAGTTTATATGTGATATTCATTTAATATGAAGCCATATATATATATATATATATATATATATATATATATATATGCAATCTGTAGCCACACAATTTACCAGCATTTTTTAATTAAGTACAAAATAACATTGAATCAATGTAAATTAATGTAAATGCCCCAGATGAGATATGGACTAGTTTTAGAATAACTTTATACAGAAAGTATATCATTCAATCCTACAAGTTGTCAGGGTTTAGCACATAGTCTTGAGTTTATATTAGTCAGATGACTCATTGCATATGAGATGGCTTTTAATAGAATATACCTGAAATATATAATGGAAGTTAATGAATTTGTTATTATCGAATAACATGTAATAAGAGATATATTATTTTTCCATATTTTCTGTACTCGAAGATATATAAACGGTGTTGCCAAAACATAAGTTGTTACTTGTTAGTTTTATTTTACCCAAAAAGAAACCCTCCCCTTTAATGTCTCTTTGTTCTTTCCGTAAATATAATTGGAACTCAATTTGACTTCTTTGTTACAATTTATAACATTCAAACTGTGTATGCATGGTAATTACACAGTAATCGATAGCACCTTGCAAAGACTCAAACTCAAAGTATAGAGAACCTTCTGACCATTATGGCTTATTAATTGGTCAGAAGCGAAATCCTGCAATAACTTTTCTGGATGTTTGGACACATTAACTCAATTATATTTAATAAATAACAAATCATCGTAGGAGGAAGAAAAAAAAAATCTCGTATATATTTGACATGAAATAGCCTTGCGAGAAGGGATTTATTTCCTTAACGTGAGTGTACATTAACTCCTTCAGACTCCCCAAAGCCCTAAATAAATACAAGGCCAAGCCCCTTCTTTCAAACCCACACACAAGACAAATAATCTTTCTGGCTTCATTTTCTCTTCTTCTCTTGTTGTAATAATAACAATTCTTATTATCACCATTCATCCATTTCCGAAATGGATCCTCATCTTCACCACCACCACAATCACAATCACAACCACCATTCACTAGCCGGCGCCGAGGCTTGCCCTTCCGAGGCTTCAAGCCTCTCTGCAACCTCCGACCATGGAAACAACAACAATAACAACAGCGAGAAGATGATGAATCTGCAATCGGCAGAGAAGATGAAGCTGAAAGAAACCGACAACAACAAGAGAAACAATCTCCACCTAGACCTCAAGCTCTCGAACGAGAAGCCAGCGAATCCATCGCCGGCAGCTGTGAGATCGGAGGATAATAACAAGCTCGAGCTCAACCTCTTCTCGTCTCCATTGTCCTCCGGAGAGAAGAAGTCGAGCAGCTCCGGGACGGAAGAGCAGCCGGGAAGGGTGTTCTCGTGCAACTTCTGCCGGAGGGAGTTCTCGACGAGTCAGGCGCTGGGCGGCCACCAGAACGCCCACAAGCAGGAGCGGGCCCTCGCCAAGCGCCGCCAGGGCATGGAAGCCTTCGGCGGGCCGCCACATCATCAGTATTACCCATACTACCCCGTGGTGGGCCCGCCACCCCACCACTCTCTCTACAGCCCTTACTCCCGGTCCTCACTCTCCGTTCACAAGCCCTCTCATTACCCTTCCTCCTGGATGGGCCCCACCGCCGTGCCGCCCTACAGATACACCGCCGCCGGAGCCGGACACGATCTCTCCGCCGGAGCGCAGCCGTGGCCGAGGCCGCCGCTGCCCCAGTACCCGCTCGGTGGGGTCCGCGCTGGGTTTCTACCGTTTGGAGGAAACCCTAACCCTAGCACCACCGCCAACAACAATTCTTCGCCGCTTTTTGATCAGCTTGGAATCAATCCCAATGTTATTAGGGCTAATAATGGCATCGGTAATAGCAATACTATGCCTCCTCTGATCAACCATGATTTCACTCACAGTCACCAATTTCATCCTCACGCCTTGTCTCCTTCGATTCCGCCGCCGGCCGTGTCTCCGGCGCCGTCCAGCGTCGGCGCCAATCCGGCGGCGGGATTTTGTGAGTTTGCGCGTAGTACTGTGGAGGCTGCTATGGCGGAGCGTGCTCACTCTGGAGTTGTTGATCTGAAACTCAAGCTTTAGATTTTACATATCTAGAGATATCTTTTGAGTGTTATTAATTATGAGTGTTTCGATCTCTCGAGAGTTTTGGTTATTTTAATTTCATATTTTTCTTTCTTTCTTCATAAGTTGTTTGGTTTCGTATTTTAATGGATATATAGAATTGGTGCTTGTATGAGTCTTCCTTTAGCAATTGAAACGGATTCGGCTACGTCTATACTTTGTTGCACTGCTTCATAAAAGTATTACTAATTCATTTATTTGACCTTTATTTATTTATTTTTTTTTTTTTTTGGGTTTTGTAATTTATGGTTAACTGATACGTGCTTTCGGAAAAAGACTGAGCTCTCTTTTAGCCAGCATTTCTTTCATTAAACCCGGATTATTTTTTTCAATCACCATACTTTAATGAAAATTAAATTTATAAGTTTATTGATGATCTTGATCTTTAATCGTTAATCTCGATCTTTTAGTGGGTTGTTGAGGTAATTCTTATAGAGTAAGCATTTACCACTAACAGATATTTATATATTCATCGTAATATTGCTCTGCTTATACCACAGCATTATTTTGAGAATTCAATAGACTTTGAATAAGATCTTATCCATTCGAAGTTTTTTTTTCTTTCTGATTTAGTGTATCCTCTACATAAAATTCATTTTAAAAAATGTTTCTACGAATACTAGATAACTATATAAAAATAAAAAGATTTGAGATATGATTTACGTTACGAATTGGTATTTTATTATATCAATGACGTACACTACTTTTTTCTTCATGATAGTTCAAATCATTATTTAAGGGAGCATATATGTTAACTTTTGATTAAAAATTCTTCGGAGAATAATTAAAAACAATATATATATAAATATATACATATATCATATAAATTACTTCCTTTTAATAAATTACACATCAAGTACTGTTGTATTATTAATAAATGATCAGATACCTTCTACATTAGAGCCTTAATTATAAATATATTTGTATAGATATAGAAAAATTAGGGCATTTCGTTACGTTTAAATTAAAACTATCTCATGAAACATAGTGGACCCACGCAAAAAAAATCCTATAATTTATTTTTTTGCTTAAACTATTATAGAGGTTAATATTATTACATCAATAGTGTTTTATTTTCGTGGCACATACTTATCTTTTTACGGGAAATTAGTTATAGATGTAATTAAGAAAATTATAATTTAAGCGCATAGATTTAAGAAGTTTAATTTCCTTTCCAAATGGAAGGGAAAAAAGTGGTGTGTATCAAATACATTTTTTAGCATATACTTTTTTTCGCAATATCTTTACCAACATTTTTGGATTAAAAATGACCAGTTTAATAGAAATTTATAGCCGATGACATCACATAATTTCGATATCCATGAAAATATAGCTTATTCTCGTTACACTGATAGTATTTGTGTTTATGTGAACGTACGCTTCCTTTTCGGGTTCGAATGCTATTGACAAGATGTTTATCTATATGGTAAAAAGGGAAATTAATATTGATGAGGACATCTCAAGCATCAATGTGAAGAAAGGTCAATGCACTCATCAACAAATTTGGATGTTTTTTTTTTACTTGTTTTGTAACCTCTAACTTTTAATTTTCATTACTTGGTGGTTTTTATTTTCTTAGAGGTTATGGTTATTTATTTTTTTGTGGTTATGTTTTTTTCATTCATTTGGTTTTATAACCATTGAATTAGAATATGTAAGGTTTGTGTCTAGAGGTTATTGTCTAGACTATATATATGTGTGTGTAAGCTCTAGTATGGGCAGCTTGAAATATATGAAAAAAAGTGTGTTTGTGTGTTTAGTGAAGATTCTCTTTGTCTAGAACTTATCAAGAATTTGTGCTCAAAATTCTTGTGGCGTTCGTCCGATTTATCGACGGGAATTCCGCATCCTTTCGTGGCATCATTCGATCCATCCTAATTCGAAGGTTTCGAGCACGAAAGCTTCGTCTATATCCAAACCTTCCGATAGACGGTCCGCTCAAATTGAACTCCGACGAATCTCTCCGACGAGTTCAGATCAAGTGGTATCAGAGCCAATTTCTATCAAAGGTGTCCATTTTTTTTTATTTTTTTTCTCCTCCTAGTTTTGTATCTGCATTTGCAACTTCCAAAAAAAAAAAAATCTCCAGAATACTTTCCTCCAGAAAGTTATTCTCTCCAGAAAGTTTTGTCCCTCCAGAAAACTTTATTTCTCCAGAAAACTTTCTTCCAGATTATATATCCTAGAATACCTCTTCTCCACAAAAAAAAAAAAAAAAAAAAAAAAAGAATAGAAAAAAAAAGAACAAAAAAGAACAAAAAAAAAGAGAAAAAAAAAAAACAAAAAAAATAAGAAAAAAAAACCAAAAAAAAAGAAAAAAAAAAACAAAAGACGAAAAAAAAAATGTCTTACGATGGAAACAACAACGACATGCCGAGGAATTTTGAGTTGCTCCAAGGTTTGATTGAAGATATGAATAGGAGATTCACCATCCTCGAAGAAGCCATACTACGACCTCCCGCACCACCACAAGTTCCACCACCACAACTTCCACCACCACGAAGTCCTAACCCACCGGCCGCGAGAAGACAACCAAGGTATGCACTCCGTCAATATCCCGACGAGTCCGAGAGCGATGACCAAGGCGAATACCGACTCCATCGACAAGACTATCAACGTCGAAGACATTGGCGAGAACAATCGCCACACCAAAATGGCATCCAAGACGATGAACGGGGGTCGGAAAGAAGTTACGGCCGATATCGAAATCACAATCGAGATGAACTAGCCAACGTCCGAATGAAGGTTCCTCCCTTCTATGGGAAAAATGATCCCGAAGCCTATCTTGATTGGGAGAGAAAAGTCGATATGATTTTTGGCGATCGACGTTGTTCCGAGGTAAGCAAAGTCAAACTCGCGTCCCTTGAGTTTTATGACTATGCTTTGGTTTGGTGGGATCAAATGGTATTAAATAGAAGAAAAAATCGCGAATCCGCCATCGACACATGGGAGCAAATGAAGTCAATCATGAGAAAAAGATTTGTGCCAAGCCATTACCACCGAGGAATTTATACCAAACTTCAACGACTCAACCAAGGAAGCCGAAGTGTGGAAGAATACTACCAAGAGATGGAAATGTTGATGAGCCGCGCCGACATCGAGGAGGACCGAGAACAAACAATGGCTCGATTTCTAGCCGGGCTCAATATCGACATCGCCAACGAAGTAGAACTCCACCACTACGTAGAGCTTGAAGAAATGGTCCACATGGCAAATACCATCGAGAAACAATTAAGAAGAGGAAGCAATCGATCCTTCAAGACCGCCGAAAAGACTTCTTGGAAGACGCCCTACCAACAACGAGAAGATAAAGGATCAAGCTCGTCCAAAATAGTGGTTCCACCATCGCCCACGTCACTCACTCATGATGTTCAAGACAAGACCGGCATCAACATGTCAAGAAATAGTGACATAAGGTGCTTCAAATGCCAAGGTCGAGGACACATCGCTAGCTAATGTCCAAACAAGCGCACCATGATCTTGACGGAAAATGGAGAGTACGCCACCGATGAAGAGTCGACGGAAGAACAAGAAGAGAATGAAGAAGATCCGGCCAATGACATCCCAAAAAGTCTCACACTTGTGAATCGTCGGTCCTTAAGTGTGCTCGCTAAGGAAGATGACGACGCTCAACAAAAAAAATCTTCCAAACACGGTGCTTCATCAAGGACAAGGTATGTAGTTTGATCATTGATGGTGGTAGTTGTACCAACGTGGCTAGTACTACCTTGGTCGACAAGCTTGATTTATCGATGACCAACCACCCACGACCATACAAGCTCCATTGGCTCAACGATAATGGAGGTGTGAAAGTTGTTCAACAAGTTGTCGTTCCATTTAAAATCGGAATATATGAAGACAAGGTTCTTTGCGACGTGGTTCCAATGAAGGCCGGACATTTACTACTCGGACGGCCATGGCAATTCGACCGGAAGGTATCTCACAACGGCTTCACCAACAAGTACACTTTCCGCCACAACCACCGCGACATCACTTTGTCACCACTTTCTCCAAAAGAAATTTTCAAAGACCAACAACAAATGTGCCAAGAAAGTGAGGTAATAATAAATAAATAAAAAAAGAAAAGAAAAGACAATTTGATTTGAGGGCAAATCCTTCTCAACCCGGAGGGAATGATGAGGACATCTCAAGCATCAATGTGAAGAAAGGTCAATGCACTCATCAACAAATTTGGATGTTTTTTTTTTACTTGTTTTGTAACCTCTAGCTTTTAATTTTCATTACTTGGTGGTTTTTATTTTCTTAGAGGTTATGGTTATTTATTTTTTTGTGGTTATGTTTTTTTCATTCATTTGGTTTTATAACCATTGAATTAGAATATGTAAGGTTTGTGTCTAGAGGTTATTGTCTAGACTATATATATGTGTGTGTAAGCTCTAGTATATATGGGCAGCTTGAAATATATGAAAAAAAGTGTGTTTGTGTGTTTAGTGAAGATTCTCTTCGTCTAGAACTTATCAAGAATTTGTACTCAAAATTCTTGTGGCGTTCGTCCGATTTATCGACGGGAATTCCGCATCCCTTCGATCCATCCTAATTCGAAGGTTTCGAGCACGAAAGCTTCGTCTATATCCAAACTTTTCGATAGACAGTCCGCTCAAATTGAACTCCGACGAATCTCTCCGACGAGTTCACATCAAATATGGTTCGCCGAGAAGAATTTTGATTATGTAACTCTAGCTCGGAAAAATGTTCGTAGCAATAGTTTAAAAACAAATTCTTAGACATGAGACAAATGGAAAGTTATAGGTAACTTTCTAAGAGATTTGTATGTATGAAGCATGCGGGTTTATGTGTGTAGCTTTTGGGGCATTTGGTTTTCTTAAACTTACACCGTGATGGATGCAACGAGCTACAGTACGCAAATATAAAAAAGTCCGTAAAGATCATGTAACGCAGTGCTTATTACTAATTAAAGATCTTCGACGACAATATTGTTAAAGATTTAAAATAGGGACAAAGTTTTATGTATGATATTACATTAGATAATATGATTTGGTTTGCCCGCGCGTCGCGGGTTAGCCGGAAAAAATAATTATGTTTCAATTTGTTTTAAAATTTATAAAGATAATAATAGCTAATTACATGATAATTCAATATATACATAGCTGGATAGTTGATCAATATATAAAATAAAAATTCAATTTATACTATTATATTTAGTTCACACAGACAAACACATTAGCAAGTTATTATATTCATATTTTTCACAGACATAGCCTATATACATTGACGTTCTATATATATATATATATATATATATATATATATATATATATATATTATATACATTCACGTTCTAATTCTATCAGTACTAGCCAAATTTATCATTCTTATTGGGGGAATAACCCAAGTTTCATTTTATTACGCAAATAGCTCATATTTTCGGCTCAGACCATAATGCCCTTGGCAAATTTGCGAATCGGTTAATTAATTAACCTACTGGAGTGAGTTAGGTTAATTAATTAACTTATTGGTTGAAATATTAGTTTAGATTCTGATTTTTTTGTGAGTAAAGTTAATTTACTAAATGATTGAATTCGGAATTAGGTTAATTAATTGAATGCTTTGAATATCAATTGACTTAAGTTATGATTTTTGTAAATTTTTTGTGAATTTCAAATCATTCACGAATTAACCTAACTCACTCCAGTAGGTTAATTAAATTAACCGATTCACAAATTTACAAAGTGCCTCTCCTCAATCCCCTCCATCGCCGCCTATTTCCTCTCCGCCGCCGATTCCTCTGAATTCGGAATTATGTTAATTAATTGAATGCTTTTAATATCAATTGACTTAATTTATTATTTTTGTGAATTTTTTGTGAATTTCAAATCATTCACGAATCAGTTAATTAATTAACCTAACTCACTCCAGTAGGTTAATTAAATTAACCGATTCGCGAATTTACAAAATGCCTCTCATCAATCCCCTCCATGGCCGCCGATTTCCTCTCCGCCGCCGATTCCTCTCCCCCCCGCCGATTTTCGAGTCAATCTGAGCCGTCGTCGCCATCGAGATCCGTACCCAAAGAGCAAAACAAAAGAAAGATGGCTCAACAAGCGATGAGCGTGATAACAAGAGCAGCAACACCAGCAAAGGATGAGGCAGAGCTGGCAGAAGAGAAACCGTTACCGGCGGCACCACCGGCATCGGCGATGTCAGCGGCGCTGTCGACGACGGAGAACGTGGCGAAGGTGCTTCCGACGGGGACGCTGGTGATCCACGCGGTGCTGTCGACGGTGGTGTTCGCAGTGGTGGCTGTGAAATGGATGAGGACAAGGACCAGACGAGTTTAGGTTTAGGGTTGGGTAAATTTAGTGCGAGGGTAATTTGGGTAGTCAATTATTGATTGGGCTATTCCCTTAATTTATTCAAACTTGGGCTATTCTACTAATATTGGTGGGCTGATTGGGCTAGTATGCTCATTCTCCCTATAATTTGTTGTAACTAGTCAAGTTTGTCATTCTTATTGGGGGAATAGCTCAAGTTTCATTTTATTAAGCAAATAGCCCATATTTTCGGCTCAGACCATAATGCCCTTGGCAAATTCGCGAATTGGTTAATTTAATTAACCTACTGTAGTGAGTTAGGTTAACTAATTAACTTATTGGTTGAATATTAGTTTAGGTTTTGATTTTTTTGTGAGTAAAGTTAATTTACTAAATGATTGAATTCGGAATTAGGTTAATTAATTGAATGCTTTGAATATCAATTGACTTAAGTTATGATTTTTGTAAAATTTTTGTGAATTTCAAATCATTCACAAATCAGTTAATTAATTAGCCTAATTCACTCAAGTAGGTTAATTAAATTAACCGATTCGCGAATTTACAAAGTGTCTCTCCTCAATCCCCTCCATTGCCGCCGATTTCCTCTCCGCCGCTGATTCATCTGAATTCGGAATTAGGTTAATTAATTGAATGCTTTGAATATCAATTGACTTAAGTTATGATTTGGTAAATTTTTTGTGAATTTCAAATCATTCACGAATCAGTTAATTAATTAACCTAACTCACTCCAGTAGGTTAATTAAATTAACCGATTCGCGAATTTACAAAGTGTCTCTCCTCAATCCCCTCCATCGCCGCCGATTTCCTCTCTGCCGCCGATTCCTCTCCCCCCGCCGATTTTCGAGTCAATCCGACGACGAGTAGTAGTTGTAGTTGTCTGGAACAATGGCGATCCTCCGGCACGGCGGAATCGGCGAGGACGGTACGGTTTCTCCGCTGTTTGCGATTCTCCGGGATCTGGATTTCGGACGGCCGGTATCGACCTCCACGATCTTCGGAGGCTCGTCGATGGAGGCCGAGAGACGTCACGGCGGCGTCGGCTGCAGCGGCCGTGGCCGCCGCCACCGCGATGGCGTGCTTGCTCTGTTCCTGCTCCGTCTGCGAGTAATACGACTTCAGCCACGCCGCCTCCGCCGCCGAGAGGTTCGGCGGGATCGTCGCCGGATTGTTGCACAGAGCGTCGGAGCACTCTGACCTGCCGAAGCTCGAGCCTCTCTTGTCTCTCCCTTCGCCGGAGCTGCTCCGGCTCTGGCTCGCCGGCTTCTTGTCGTTGGCCTCTGTCTCTCTTTATTCCGAACAAGTCTTTATATACAAGGGTAATTTAGGTAGTGAAATATTAATTGGGCTATTCACCTAATTTATTCAAACTTTGGCTATTCTCCTAATATTAATATTAGTGGTTTAATTGGGCTAGTATGCTTACTCTTGATAATTATGATAAGTTGTATTCGCTTTTTATTAGAAATAACGATGTCACAATATCAAATATCATAGAAAGAAAATATGTGGTTGTATGATAAAAAAATCTGAATTAAAACACTAACAATGGTTTATTATGGATTTTGTGCACTATTACAAAATATGCTTTTAACAGCGTTATTTTTTTATGGCGTTCATAAGAAAAAACGCAGTTAAAAGTAAAATTTTGAATTCGGCCAACAAAATGTGGCCACGTGGACTGCAGAAATAAGCGCTGTGGATAATATGCAACGGCGCTTATACATAAACGCAATATTAAGTATTGGTCCAACCTATCCAGGATCTTACTCATACCATACCCGTTTGAAATTATTAACATATTTATGAATTATACTCGTATATGTTCATTTCAGTATTTTTTTTAGATTTTTTTATTTTTCTAAATCTAATATTAAATGAGTAAAAAAAATACCCATGAATTATTCTATACCCTCTAGAGTTTTAATCATACTCAAACCCATTAAAAATAAATGAGTATTGGTAAAGTATGGTATTAAAAAAAAATTCGTAGATAGAGTCTGATTTTATATAATCCTACTCGGATCCTATCCATTACCATTTTTAGTTTCAGCTCTCTAGAAGATACATTTCCACGATATAATATAACCAGTATTAATCTAGACATACTCTTTTATTAAATTGCTTGGTAAAATACATATTGAAAGATATCAGCACAAATAACATTTTTAATTGAATTAAAATATTTCTTAAAATAGTTTATAAAGAAATCAATTATGAAATAAATATAGTCAACTGGGAAATTTTGACCGTAGAGGAAACCAAATTATTCAAACTTGGTATTTTTATTTGAGGAAATGGCGGCATAAGTGCCCAAAGTTTTCGGATTTTTACACTTATGTACTCAAACTTTTTTTTTCGCGGCATAAATATCCAAAGTGGCTTCTCCGTTACGCTGTAAGTGTTTTGGACGTTAAATGTAAACGGTGAGCCACGTGTCTTAATCCTACAATGTCTGAGTTTATAAATGAGAGTAAATGGCGGCACAAGTGCCCAAAGTTATCGGATTTTTTTTTTGCAGGTCGAGCATGACGACTTTCCGGAAGACCCGAACCACTACGAGTCCGGCGGCGGCGGCATGGAAATCGAAGCCCCGTCGTTCTTCCCTCCTCTCATGGACTCATCGGCGGCGGACGCGAAAGGAACCCAGCAATGGCAAGACACCATAACGGACGTGGGGCAGTGGTTCTGCGGGGTCCACGAGTTCCACGAGACACTGCGAAAGTACGCGATCGCCCACCAGTTCGCGTTCTGGTACAAGAAGAACGACAGCCACCGCATGATGGTCAAGTGCAAATCGGAGGGTTGCCCGTGGAGAATCCACGCGTCGCGTCTCTCGACGACTCAGCTAATCTGCATCTAGAAGATGAACCCGGGTCACACTTGCGAGGGCTCATCCGCCACCAACGACCACCAGGCCACGAGGAGCTGGGTGGCGAGCATCATCAAAGAGAAGCTCAAAGTGTCTCTAAACTACAAGCCCAAGGACATCGTGGTGACATCAAGCAAAAATACGGGATTCGCCACCAAGGACGACTCGAGCTTCCACCGCCTCTTCGTCTCGTTCCTCGCCACGTTAGCCACCAAGGACGACTCAAGCTTCCACCATCAAACAATTTTTTTTAAAATAATAATAAATAAATAAAAAATTTACTCTCATTTATAAAATCACAGCCTCCGATAAAGTCGTCCTGCTCGACTTGCAAAAAAAAAAAAGATAACTTTGGGCACTTGTGCCGCCACTTACTCTCATTTATAAACTCAGACATTGTAGGATGAAGACACGTGGCTCACCGTTTACATTTAACGTCCAAAACATTTACAGCGTAACGGATAAGCCACTTTGGATACTTATGCCGCGAAAATTTTTTTTGGGTACATAAGTGTAAAAACCCGAAAACTTTGGACACTTATGCTGCCATTTCTTCTTTTTATTTTTATTTTTTCATATAATACACTACCTTTGTTTACGAAGCATATAAAAAAAATGTCATATCTATTTACTACTGCCTTAATTGTCTATTAGTTAAATGCATCATTTATATTTCAGGTTTTCAAATATATTATTTATTATGTCTCAACTTTTTGAAATTTAATTATCTTTGATATTTTCTTTTAATAACTCAAATATATCCTTTAATATAATTTATTGAATTTTTCATTAGTAACATTTTTGAATGACTAAATTATCCTCTTAAACCATCTTCAATCCATAACACTAAATTTGTGCAACTGTAACATCAAACAGTGTTTTCATCTCCAACCCACAACAATAAATCTCACACTAAAAAGAATATTATCCTTGTATACTTTTCAATATTATTTCATATCAATTGCATATTAACCCTTATTTAATTTGTTACGTCAATAACGTTATTAAATATTATATTATTTTACTATATCAATAATATCAAATTAATTAATAGTAATAGTAAATATTATGTTAATACTACAAAATTAATATTAAAAAAATCAACATAAAAAATAAACATATTTTGGGATAACATTTATAAAAGGACAGTGTAGCAAAATAACCAAAATGAAACTATGAAATTTGTTTTTTTAGCCTACGTTTCACAACTTTTAGGGAAATAGCCAACAGGTTTATGTGGCAATAATTAAGGTCTGAGTTGCCCTTATTTATTATAAATTCGTCATTTTCTCTCTCTTACTTTTTTTCTACATTTTTTTTTACATAAAGACTTCAAAAAACCATATCTGTCTCATATAAACTCGAAATTGAGTGATTCCAAATCCTATAGATTCGTGACGCCGAGATTTTTAAAAATAAATCCATTGTGTTTGATGAAAAATTATATTTAATACCATAGATGTAGAAAAATCATGTTACTACATTAAATATGGAAATAACTGAATTTTTTTGAAATTATTAAAAAAATAAATGGAAACGTAAATATGATGCATTAAACATAATTTTTCATGAAACACTATTTTTGAAGATCTTGACGCCACGAATTTGTAGTATCTGAAATCACTCAATTTTGATATCGTATGAGAAAGATACGAATTTTTGAAGTTTCGATGCAAAAAAAATTATTTGAAAAAAATAAGAGAGAAAAAGTGACAAATTTGTTAATAAATAAGAGCAAATCAGACATTAATTATTGCCACATAAGTCATTTGGTTATATCCCTAAAAATTATCAAACGTAGGTTAGATCCAAAATCACATGTTTAAAGTGGTCTAGTTAGTTACAAATCTCTTTATAAAATAAAGATTACATAAACATTACACTTTTATATGTAAAATTAAATACTTAGAGTAATTTGTGTTTTTAATCGATGGGCATTGTAGATTTATAGCCAAAATAAAACTCAAAATTTTGGAATTAGCCAACGTTTGACAAAATAGCCTAATGGTCTTGACTGTCAACTATAATTGACTGCAATACCCTTATTATTAAAGCCGATATAATGAGTAAAAATAAAACGAAAATAATTTGAAAAATTCGGCAATTAATGTCAGGTGTTATTGATTCCGACTTTTTAGAACTGCTTCAAACCAACACGCTACAACACGCTATTTACACATAATTTACATAAATTTTTACTTATTTTCAGGAATATGCGATCGAGAGCGTGGTGGCATAAACGGATGTGGTGGCCGACGTAGCAGTTCAAAGGCGCATATAGTCAGCGTGTGAGAGAGAAGAGAGAAAAAAACATTGTTAAAAAGGGAGAGAGAGGTCATACCACCGTGAGAATTTCAGTTTGAACGAGAGAGAGAGAGATGGGAAGAGAGAGAGTAATTAAATTCGAGTAACTGTTTCCTATAAAAATGGAAAGAAACTTATTATTACTTATTACACTATATTAATAACGAATTTTGAAAAGAAAAAAAATCATGCAACAGAGCCAAAAACGTGTAAGATGGCAAAAATGAGATTTTCTAACTCTTTAAAGAAGGACACATTAGCGTTTTGGCTATTTTAAAAAAATCTCAAACGTTGGCTTGATCGCTAACATAAGATGGCTTTTCTACCTTGTTGTTTGAATGAAATTGACATTTTGTTTAAAAAAATCTCGGGTCATGAAATGTTTTTTTAACAACAATCGTATGCCTACAATTTTATTCCATTGTAGACATGTATGCATACAATTTCGATAATTATAGATATCTATATCTACAATTTCTATATTTGTAGACATATACGTCTACAGTTTTGATAATGTAGACATACATGTCTACAACTCATGTATATCTATAATTTTTATAGTTGTAGACATGTATGTTTACAATTTTGATAATCTAGACATATATGTCTACAAATTTTTGTAATTGTAGACATATATGTCTATAATATTTATAACCATGGTTTTTAGACGGAAGGTTCTGAGAGACAAAAACCTAATAATAATAATTTTGCTACCTTCACCGCCCTATATGAAGAAAAATGAAAAAAAAACAAAAAATGAAATAAGAAAAAAAGTGTAAAAATGAAAAAGGAATGAAATGAGAAAAAAAAAATGATAGGGTAATATGGACATTTGACATGAGACCCACTACTAAAAGTGTTCAAAATTATACTTTTGTTTATTTTGATCAAAAGAATTGAAACTACTACTACTTGGACCATTTCCATTTCCCTTTCCCTTATTTACTTACACTTCTCTCTTATTTTCTCTTTGTATAATAGTTTATAAAAAATTAATTATGATTAACTATGGTTAACCATAATTTAAAATATACCTATACTTTATAATTAAAAAATCAAGCTCTCCAAAGGCTCTTTACCTTTTTTGTTCGAGTTTTCTAAGCAACAAAATTCGAATTGTTTTTTTTGATAAAAATAAAATTCGAATTCATATAGTACTGTAATAGTAACTTTAAAAATGTCACTTTCATATTTTAAGAAAAAGCAATAAATATGTCATTTTATGCAGGGACCCACATAGAAGGATAGCGGTGGAATTAGGAAGAAAGATTTTAAATTGCAAAGAGAGGAGAGACATGGACAGTCAGCCCGATATACCCGCGAACAGACCACAACCCAAATTTCCCAAATATCAAAAATCCCAAAAACGTTACTCTCTCTCTCTCTCTCTCTCTCTCTCAGAACACTCTGGTAGTCTTGTCTAGGTCTGGTTGGTCTAGGCGTGGAATCTCTAGAAGTGCCACAAGCAGTCCACGCAGACCCTGCTGTTTGACGAGCCCTTGTCTTCTTCGCAAGTAAGTACGGTTCTTGATTCTTTAGAAATGCCTTTTTCTTTTTTTTTTTTCTTTTCTTTTTTTTTTTTGGCTGGTTTTCTCTTTGTTTGCTTTACGTGAAAGCGCCAAGATATGAGATGATTGAGTTTTGAAGTACCCCAACTATTATGATACCAAAAAAAAAAGGATTCCAATTACTCGTGGAGAATTTTGAGGGGATAAAGCTCAAAGCTTTGCTGAAGCGGAAATTTCGAACTCCTGATATGTTAAATGACTGAGATATTTATTTTGAGAACTTAAAAAACGCGTTTAAATTGCGGTAAAATGATTAGAAAGTTCATTGCTTTAGAAATAGTTTGAAAGCTGAATGAGCTAGACATTTATGTTAAGATCTTCGTTAGGTTAGTATTTGGAAGCTTTAGAGAGAATCGAATTATCGTAGGAATGCAATTTGATTATGCTAAAACACCAGATCACAGTTTTTGGTTTAGGGTTCTATTTCGCTTTTCCATCTAGAAGATCTCCGTTCCAATTTAGAGTTAGATTTGCAATTTCTCTATCTAGATTTTTATTGCTTTCTTTTCCATCAAGCGCTTGTATCCCGTTTAACGATTTTATTCCTTTCCTTTTAACATTTATTTCATCATAGCATTACCGATACTTGATGTAAGTAGTAAGCTTATCTGAGTTGGGTAGTTGATTTTGTTCTGCTTAGTTTAGAGGAAGCGTGGGATTTCCCTATGAGATCTTTAATTTCTATAAATACTCTTCTGTGACAATACACATTGAACTTTCATAAACTAAGCTGTGTTTTTTGTTTATGTTTTTATAAGGTCAAGAATGGGTCGGAGCCTGAGTCCAATAATAAAGCGAGAGTTGGAAAATCTCGACAAAGACACGAGTCGCCGAGCAGCCATGACAGCGCTCAACTCCTTTGTTAAAGACATGGACTTTAAAGCAATACCGCTATTCATAGCCGAAGTGTCTCGGAAAAAAGAGGCTGGCTCTTTATCCGAAGAGAGCTCGGTCTCTCTCTATGAAGCCCTCGTGCGTGTCCATGGTGTCAAGATAATCCCTCTCATAGACACAATAATGGACTCGATAGTCAAGACCTTGGGTTCGGTCCCCGGCTCTTCTTTCCCTCTCCAACAGGGTTGCTCGAAGGTGGTCACCGCAATCGCCAGGTACAGCATCGACCCGAATGTCCCAGAAGACACGAAGAGGCACGTGATTCATTCTCTGTGCGGTCCTCTCTTGGACTCTCTCTTGGGCTCTCAAGAGAGCCTCACTTCCGGGGCCGCGCTTTGCTTGAAGGCTCTAGTGGAGAACGACAATTGGAGGTTCGCTTCGTACGAGATGGTCAACAAAGTCTGCCAGAGCGTCACCGGAGCCTTGGAGGAGAGCTCTACGCAGAGCAATGCCCACATGGGTCTCGTCATGGCTCTGGTGAAACGGAATGCCGTCGCTGTTGAGCCTTATGCCCGATTGCTCATACGAGCCGGGTTCAAGATTCTGGATGGCGGGTCAGAGAAAGCCAACTCTCAGAAGCGGCTTTCGTCGATTCAGATGATCAAATTTTTGATCAAGAATCTCGATATTTGGTGCGTTCGAGGGGAGATTGGGTCGGTGATTGGGGAGATGGAGAAGTGCCAGTCTGATCCGATGGCGTTCGTGAGAGTCGCGGCTCTCGAGACTCTTCGCACAGCGAGGACAATGGTCGAAGGAAAAGGGTCGAAGCTCGAGAACGGTGGTCCGGGTTTGGTGACTGAGTCGAATTTCAGCAGAAGGTTTCTACCGGGCTCCGGGGACCAATCTCCCGCTTCCGCTGTTTCTCCGCTGTCGCGCACCTTCAACTCGCTCGTGGAATACGATTCGCTGATTGGATCGCCGATTCTGTCGACACAGGACATTCAGTATCTGGACAACGATTCGAGGAGCGTGGACCGGAAGTTTTTGGGGCGTGAGAACGGAGGGTTCGTTGATGTGTCTCTCAAAGACGGGCTGTTCTCGGGATCTCCTAGATCAAACGAGGTCTCTAATGGGTACTTGGAGCGATCTGGTAGCGCCAAGATTGTTCGAAGCGACGGGAACCACGAAGAAGAGTTTCTAGGCTTCTCGCGGACCAAGCCGAGGCGAGGAATCTCCAGAAGTGCCACAAGCAGTCCCTTGGTATGTTTTCCATTTCACTATCTGAATTCTGCTTGACACTGAAACATCTATTTGTGATTGTTCACCATTTTGGGAACTTGCTGAGGCAGAGGTCACGCACGCCAAGCAGAGTTGAGAACGATATATATAGAACCCCAAGGAGCCATGTTTACACTGTTCAAGATGCCTTGAGCTTGGCGAGTACCGAGAGACCACCCAGGTGGTCCAGAAATCAACTCAGTGATTTCGAGCGCAGCCCGGTTTCTAGATGTGAGCACCGAAACTGCAATGGCTATGAGTGGAGAGACACTCGAAGCTTACAGGCCGATGATGAGAAGTTCCATGGCCGCAGCGAGTCTGTGTCGTCCATGGAAGACATTCCTGTCGTGAGCGGCGAACTTCAAGAACCTGAGAAGGTCCTTCCCAAGAGGAAAGCCGTTTCCATGAGATTCCCTGCGAAGCTGGTGTGTGGGCTCTCACTCGCTCTGCTGGCGGTCGTGGCTCCCATCTGGCTCAGCAGTCAGGAACAAGGCTGTTATCTTGTCCCGACTTGAAGTATTTTGGAAGTGTAAAAAAAGGTATCTTGGTTTGGGAGTTTGAAACAATGTATTGTTGTTTGTCTGTTGGTTTGTTGTGTGACTTTACTTTGTTTAATCAGTGTACTGAACTGAGTCTAAAATGAAAGTCTCTTTTGATTCTGTCCTGGTACCGAAACACCATTTTACACAGGACTTGATATCATGATAAAGCTCCAGTTATAATTATAGATAAAGCTTTGCATGTCCTTTGAATCTGAGTGTGAGATTTGATCAGAGATTTGGATTGTGTAGGGCTTGTCCAAGCTCTAGTACTTGTCCAGGTGCCACAGTGATTGGTTTAAGCATGGCTGATGAGCCAACACACAGATAGGCGTATTTGCCATATATTTCATGACTAGACCCAGGACTAAATATGTATAGCTCCTCAAATCCTTTTCGTCCAACCACCACTGAATTCCTTCTACCCTGCACAACAAGAAAAAGAAAATACAATAATAAGCAACGTAGAAAGCAAAATCTATACACAGATTACATTTAAACACAAGATGTATACCCTATCGTTGATTGCCATGCTCCGTGGAGCACTGGTGTATATCAAGCTCATCTCCTCTCTCAAGTTCTTCTGGTTCTCGTCTTCCTCGCCCTCCAATTCTTCCTCTTCATCCTTTTTCTCGTTCCCGTTACTCTGATTCCAAAATGATAACTTGCTCATTAGTTGGCCGAACGGGGTGTCTTTTCTGGTGCCAAATTCCGGGGGAATGATGGAGAATTCCGACGTGAAAGGAGGCTGAACGAAGAAATCCGATCCTTCCAGGCCGATCGCGGAAGTCGCTTCCGGCGAGCTCACTCTCAGATGGCTCAGAAAAAAGCCGTAAAGCTGGGCTGGCAAAGAGCCCGAGTTTGTGATCACAATTTTTGAGCTTAGCTCGTCTTCTCGGAGAGACACGATGTTCCTCACTTCGATCATGTTCCTCGAATCAGTGTTGAGCAGTTCCACCTATATTGATTTCTGATGCCGATTAGAAGGAAAAAGAAACAAAAAAACTTGTACTTTCCGACATATAAAGAATGGAAGCAGAAGGTCTAGAACCGAACCAAATGACAAGGTTCAATTTTTTTTTTTATAGAATCTCAGGCCAGAAAGAAAAAGAAACATAACAAGCTCATGATTCCCTCTTCGCATTGTCAATTGTTTTATAGATGGTTACCATGAAACTTGATATGTTATATAGAACTCACGAACGGGCACCGGTCCAAAGATCTTAAAAATAATGAGGTTAAAGAGCACCATCTTACAATTACTGCACCTGGATTGAAGTCCGGGAGCTCCCGGTGATCTTGTGGACCACCCAGTTACTTGGGGACCAAGAAACAGCATCCCCGACCCTGAAGTCGAGCTGCAGAGAGACCCCGCCTCGAACATCTGCGTCGTCTTCAGAGACGAGAGTGTGAATGAGCTCATCGGTGCCGCGGTGCCACATGGCGGCCTTGTAGGAGGTGATGAGGCCCTCCGGGAGCATCACGATGGCCGCGCTCCCGTTGACCAGCGACATGTTGACCACGCATCCGTCCCCCAGAGCCCCGAAGCTCACGCCGCGCCCACCGAACTCCGACTCCAGATACTCAACGTTGACCGGCGGAATCGACGAGGCCACTCTCGTGACGACGGATGATAGTCTCTTGCTGTTCTGAGGCTTCCACCGAAACGTCTGCTCATTGGTTGAGCTTGAAATGCCATTTTTTGTTGCAGTTGTTGTTGAGAGAAGAGTGAAAAGTGGAGTCGTAGCCATTAATGCCATGGATGGCCTTTTCTTTCTTTTCCTGGGTAATTTTGGACTTGAAATGCTTCACTCATTGGGTTTGGGTCCCACTTATCTTCATACACATCTTTTAAGGGTCGATTTTCTGTTTATTTCTACCTCCTTGTAATATCATAGCATTTTTATTATTGAACATTTTCATTAGAACATCATATATATAGCACATGATTACTTAGACTCAACCTTCATTTTTTTTTTTTTTTTTTCGCATATCGTGGAATTGAAGTATTGAACCATAATATCATAGTTTTTAAAATAATTAAATTACCAACGGTTCTTAACTTTCTAATATCTATTCATTTTAATTTTGGGCTAGAAACAACACGTGAGCATTCCGTTTTCCAAGAGAAGAAAATGCGGTGTACGGATATGGTGATGTCTAGCGCATCTCCGAGCCTTCTCGGCGAAACTCCTCCTCCGCCGCGGCAGCGACGGAGGAGTTACTCCGTTTGTTGCGTTTCTCTCTCTCCTGTTGTCGGCGAAACATTAGCGCGAATCAGAAGCTCCGGTGTCATCGCTTGCCTTCGCGCCAATAGGTAAGTAACGCCTCGTTTTGTAGAGTTCTTATTGTGATTGTTTTTGGTCAGACTAAGTCATAGCAAAATGCCAATGAATAATTCAGGTGTCCTGATTGGGGTTCAGCCATAGAAGTGCATAAATAAAGGGTTTTTTTTTTTTTTTTTTTTTTTTTTTTTAAACAATCTTGATAAAAAAATGAATTCATTTTCCAGTGTTTGTAAAAGTTAACCTAGAAAGTTGTATATTTGTGACAATGGCCACTTATTCGAATTCCATGGTAGTGACCATCCTTTAGCTAATTCGATCGTATTGGTTGCTGGTCTGTGTTTTTTCTTTTCTTGTAGCTCAAAGTCAGCAATGGAAGCTGCACGTTCTGCAATATCCGGAGGCATCTCCGTTGTGAGCTTTCCATTTCTAGCTTAATAAAGGATTTTTTTTTCTTTGGCACTGAGAGTTATCTTTTAGGTAAAACAGAGTGTGGAAATCAATTACAAAAAATATTTAAAACACTACAGTATTGCATTGTATGAAGCTATTGTATGTTTGTAAAAGGAAATACTTGATGATAAAGCCATTATTAGCATATTGTCTTACAAGAATATCTCGACAAACCAGGATGAATAAGTGGTTGTTAATTCAATTTTTCACTGGTTGAAATTCACAAATTCCGGTCCCGTAGTCTTTTCCTTGTGTTGAGGAAGTGATGAACCAGCTAAAACGCTATGTGTTATTGATCTTCTTTTCAACTTTCTTTTGTAGCTGGAGATCGTCGCATCCACGCCAGGTGTGTTTAAGGTTGTTTGTTTAAATGACATATTTCCTTGATTTCAAGTGCGTGAGTTTGATCTTCCTGGGAACAAAGTGTAACCAGTTATCATTCTCAGGTTGTTCAACAGCTCGTGCACGACTATCCAGCCACGCTCGTAGGAGTAATTTGCTATCCTGCTCTGTTTGAATTTCACGCCTTTTTTATTTATTTATTATTATAATAAAATAGTGCTGATTTGTGATGCATTGGGGCGGTTACAGAGATCTATCTGTATGTAATAGGCATCTGCACAATGCCTTTTTTGGATGATAAATATTCAAGATGAGTAAATACATACCATATTTAATTTATACATATTTCACCATGGGGGTTGCATATGAAAGTGCTTTTTCTAGATTTTTTTCGAATATCAAACAAATTTTACAACGGAAAAAATAAAAATCTCTTGCCGGTTTAAAATTGTGACAATTAGATACGTTTTTATGAGTAATTCTTGAAGATTTACGCACTCATCTTGTGATCAGGTTGGGACCATTCTTAGCATCGAGGATGCAGAAAAGGCAGTAAGAGCTGGTGCCAAGTTCGTGATGAGCCCGGTTATGGTGAGGGTAAGTGTACACGTGATAACATGTAACCCCTCTCTGTTCCACTAAGATTTGCATGTGTATATCAGGATGCCATGGTTGCATTACAGAATCGTGAAGTATTATACATACCTGGTGCTATGACTCCCACTGAGGTAAGACCATACCTTATTTGACTATTATGTATTTGTGACTTCACTTGGTCTTCAAAGATGGCTCTCTTATAATTTCTTAATTATATTTTTGAATGAGCTTTTGCAGTCTGTTTGACATAGTAAATGTTAATTTCTTAACACTTGAAAGGATAACTTAAGCAGACGTGTATGGTGTACAGATATTTTCAGCTTATGAAGCTGGCGCAAAAATTGTCAAGGTTAGTCATGAACTTTAGCATGTTAAATATGGGCAATTCAGATGTAAATACTCAATACTTCTAGTTAAGACCTTATTTGGCCTACCAAGTCTCATGTAAAAAAATGTTTGCCAAGATTCTAAAATGAGGTTTGTGTGCCATTAACTGTTTTGTCATTTTCTTTTTATCTTTGATAGTTTGGTCTAAAACTTTATTTAATCTGTGTTCTTGAGATATGATTTTGAAGTTATAAATATATTTTACCGTATTTGGCGGTTTAGGTTTATCCTGTTTCGGCATTGGGGGGTGTGCGGTATATTTCGGCAATCCAGAAACCGTTTTCTCACATACCCATGGTTGCTTCTCAGGGAATTGCGATAGGTTTGCTTCTATGCGACTCTTTTGAAATAGTTGAGATGAATCTGTAGAGCTTTTATCCTTTTCTATGGGAATCTAGATTGGTAAAAAAATTGAGTATCTAGTAGCATAGTGCAGCCATCTCTTTCTGTTGTGTAGTGAATATGTCAGGAGTCTCTTGAAGTCCTCTGGATTTTTTCGAATTCAATACATGCATATATAGAAGATGGAGAATAGGTTTCAGATTAGAGTTTGAGTTGCAAAGCATAAGAAGTTTGATTTAGTACATGTTTTTTCCCTTGTGATGTCTCGGCTTAGTAAATGCTGATACTAATTTAACCATATGTACTCGTATAATTGAAAAATGAAAATACCTTTCTAGCACACACTTCATGTTACTACAACAACATTACATATTTATAGAACCATATCTCTTGATTGGTTCAGCACAGAATTCAACACCTAACTATTCATGAATTTTTACATTTCAATACATAAACTTAATTTGTATAGTTGATGTCAAGAAAATAAATGAATTTTATAAAGTTCATCGTATTGTTTAAAAAAAAAAAAAAAGAGATTGATTACAGATATGTACTTTCTTTCATTTGACTAGCTGAGCTACATGTTTACATATTTTGTTTCACGGTTAGTTTTAAAATCGAATTACTTTTCTCCGATACGAAAGTTACTGAAAGTTTCTGCTCTAATTAAACAGATTCTGTTGGCGATTACATTGCGAATGGTGCTTCGGCAGTTGTTTTATCAGATGCCATATTTGATAAAGAAGCAATGCGTCAAAATAATCTCAAAGCCATACATAAGCTTGCTCGTTTGGCGTCTTTGCAGGGCAGTGAAGCCGTAGAAAGGTTAGGCTTTAATTCTCAAAAGCATGAGAAGAAAGGCATGTGCCCAGACTCATTTAGCAATTGGTTAGTGTTTTATATTTATTTTTACTTCATTTTGTTTGCACTTAAGCCAGTATGGTCTCTCTTTAAAGTCCATTTTTCGTTGCTTGCAGATCTGAATCATTAGTTTAGAAGGCTGGGAAGTTTCAGGTAGACGGATAATTAGTTAGCAAAAAATATCAGAGTTACTATGCCTCGGCGATCTTGGAGACTCGGTTAAGGGTACACTTTTCAACTCCGCCAGAATCAATTTTGTTTTGTTTTTGGAATAAATAATTATATTTTGGTTTGTAAATAATTACTTGTTGAGCAGGAGATTCTGTGGTCCAAGTAGAGTTTTTGTAGATATATCAATTTATTTCCGTTTGCCATTTGGTAGCTTAAATGATCACCAAAGCTTGTAGTTGTAGGAGATAGGTTGAAGAATATTTTGTTCCTTAGATGTGAGTATTTAATGTTTAATTCTCTGGTGATGTTTGATAAAGAAAACAAAAAACTTTAATTATTTGAATTATATGACCTGTATTAGCTGTCTCTCCCAAAAAAAAACCATCATTTTTGTCCAATTACACATCGCCACCTTATGAAAATCTTAGAACAGTCAATTTGACTTAATCTTGCTGATGTAGGAAATAACGCGGGCCTGATTTATTGGTACCGTTTTATAACGTGTTTAATGGGTAGACTGGGTTTTTATGTAACGAATGATTTTAGGCATTGTTATATAGGTTACGAAAATCTTTCAATATTTATCACCTAACAAAATGGTATTCTAAAAAAAAAAAAATGGTTATTTAGTACCGGATGATATTCTGGGCCGGTTAACAACCTCAAATTACTTCAATTAAATAACAATTGATATTTTGATCTTCAAAACAAATAATTATTGAAACTATTTCATTAACAATTTTTGTGGAACACTTTTACACGCTACGGTTCATAAATCTGCGATAAGAAAACATCGGGTTTGACCATTGAATATTGTGCCCTTGGGAGTTAGGACGAAGTTAAAGCTTAAAAAGAATATACACTAAATATCATTTTTGTAATAAAGAAAATTAAAATGAATTTGATCAAGAATATGACGAATTTCACAATTTCTGTATATTATTTTGCCGTAAATTTTGTTGTTCATAATACTAAAATTGATCAAGTAATACTGAAAATTATGTTGATTAATATATATCCGACCATATTTATTTTACATTACGCGGCGATGATAGATAATATCATAATACGATATAAAAAGGTACGAAATAGAACAAATGGTCAATTTGCCCCTGTAATTGTGTGGTCGTATAGCTTTGTCCCATAACTTTAAATAAATTCCAAATTATTGCCTGAAAGTTAAAAATCACTACAGTTACGTAGCTTTATAATTTTTTATTTTTTTATTTTTTTTTTATCAATGTTCAATCAAAGCCGAAAATTTTCTAATATATAATCAGATTTAGTAATTTCTATAACTTCGAGGGTAAATAGATAATTTGTCCTAAGTTACAAAGTAGACGCGGCTAAGGAAAGTAGACAAATTATAAAGAGAAAAGAAAAAAAGAAAAGAAAAGAGTAATCGAAATTAGCCTCGTACAGGAAGCAGAAATCTGTGTAGAAGATTCCACAGACGACGATGGTCCCTCCGGCGAACCCATCCTCGGCACCGGCAAACCCACAACTAACCCAGCAGTTCTTAAGCTCCGTGCTGTCCCAGCGAGGCCCGTCAGCCCTTCCGTACACGGAGGACACGAAATGGCTGATCCGGCAACACCTGGTGTCCCTGGCGGCGGCTTTCCCTTCCCTGGAGCCGAAGACCGCCACTTTCACCCACAACGACGGGCGAACGGTGAACCTCCTCCAGGCCGACGGAACGGTCCCGATCTCGTTCCAGGGCGTGACGTACAACATCCCTTTTCTGATCTGGCTGATCGAATCGTACCCCCGCCACCCGCCGTGCGTGTACGTGAACCCGACGCGCGACATGATCATCAAGCGCCCCCACCCCCACGTGAACCCCTCGGGCCTGGTCTCCGTCCCGTACCTCCACTCGTGGGTGTACCCTAGCTCCAGCCTCCTGGACCTGGCCAAGGAGCTGAGCCTCATCTTCGGCCGAGACCCCCCTCTCTACTCCCGCCAGCGCCCCGTCCCATCTCCCAGCCGCCCGTCGCCCGTGTCGGAGGCGGCGGAGGCGTTCCGCAGAAACGCTGCCGCGAAGATAGCGGAGGCGGCGCTGGCGGACTTGGCGGGGATGCGGCGCGCGAGGGAGGGGGAGATGGAGGGCATGCTGTCCGCGCAGGGAGAGCTGCGGCGCAGAGGGGAGGAGCTGCGGCGGGGCTTGGGGGAGATGGCCGCCGAGAAGGAGGCCCTGGAGCAGCGGCTGCAGGCCGTGCTCATGGACTCGGACGTGCTCGAGGCCTGGCTCGGGGACAACCAAGGCCGGAGGACGGCCTCGGAAGGAGGGGACGAGGGGGTGGAGTGCGCCGACGTGGCGTCGAGGCAGATGATGGAGTGCACGGCGGGGGACGTGGGCATCGAGGACGCCGTGTACGCCCTCGACAAGGCCGTGCAGGACGGCGCCCTGCCCTTCGACCACTACCTGCGCAGCGTCAGGCTGCTCTCCAGGGAGCAGTTCTTCCACCGCGCCACTGCCGCCAAGATCAGGGCCCTCAGCATGCAATCCCAGGTGGCCTCCATGGCTTCCCGCATCGCCCATTTCGTTTCCTGATTCTCCCCCCACTCAACCTCCTATCCATTTTTTGTCATCTCGTTTTTCTTTCTTTACATGCTGCTGTAAGACATATTGTTTCTGTCATAAGTGTAATGCATACCAATATTAATAATATAGAATACTAGATTCATTCCTAGTCTTGAATTGATTCTTCGTGACTCGCTCAAAATCTGCGTGCACTTGCGTGAATGTGGGTATCGTCTGACATTTCAATTGGGTTATGTCCTGTCAGAATTGTTCATGGTTTTTGTTTCCCTCTTTACAGTGTCAGCACTGTCTATTATAGGGTAGAGATGCATTTGCATATGTTATTGTGAAAGTGTATTACTTCAGGACTCTGAATTGAGGATCAATATCTCCATCCCATTGACACATTGGTGTAGAATTGTTCCCAGTCCTCTTGCTTGTAATTCAGTTTTGCGTTGCATTGTGCATAGCTTAACAGCTCTCTCTTTCTCATCCATTGCTTGGTGGACCGTGTTATGTGCCATTTAAAGAATCGTGAAGTGTTATACATACCTGGTGCTATGACTCCCACTGAGGTAAGACCATACCTTATTTGACTATTATGTATTTGTGACTTCACTTGTTCTTCAAAGATGGCTCTCTTATATTTTCTTAATTATATTTTTGAATGAGCTTTTGCAGTCTGTTTGATATAGTAAATGTTAATTTCTTAACACTTGAAAGGATAACTTAAGCAGACGTGTATGGTGTACAGATATCTTCAGCTTATGAAGCTGGCGCAAAAATTGTCAAGGTTAGTCATGAACTTTAGCATGTTAAAGTAAATATGGGCAATTCAGATGTAAATACTCAACAACTCTAGTCAGGACCTTATTTGGCCTACTAAGTCTCATGTAAAAAAATGTTTGCCAAGATTCCAAAAAGAGGTTTGTGTGCCATTAACCGTTTTGTCATTTTCTTTTTATCTTTGATAGTTTGGTCTAAAACTTTATTTAATCTGTGTTCTTGAGATATGATTTTGAAGTTATAAATATATTTTGCCGTATTTGGCGGTTTAGGTTTATCCTGTTTCGGCATTGGGGGGTGTGTGGTATATTTCGGCAAATCAAGAAACCGTTTTCTCACATACCCATGGTTGCTTCTCAGGGAATTGCGATAGGTTTGCTTCTATCACCCTTAGAGAGCTGAAAATGCTTCTCACGTTAGTTTGTAGTTAAAAATTTAACGATGGGAACTATGCGACTCTTTTGAAATAGTTGAGATGAATCTTTAGAGCTTTTATCCTTTTCTATGGGAATCCAGATTGGTAAATAAATTGAGTATCTAGTAGCATAGTGCAGCCATCTCTTTCTGTTGCGTAGTGAATTTGGCAGGAGTCTCTTGAAGTCCTCTGTATTTTTTGAATTCAATACATGCGTATATAGAAGATGGAGAATAGGTTTCAGATTAGAGTTTGAGTTGAAGCACAAGAAGTTTGATTTAGTACATGTGTTTTCCCATGTGATGTCTCGGCTTCGTAAATGCTGATACTAATTTAACCATTTTGTACTCGTATAATTGAAAATGAAAATACCTTTCTAGCACACACTTCATGTTACTACAACAACATTACATATTTATAGAACCATATCTCTTGATTGGTTTAGCGCATAATTCAACACCTAACTATTCATGAAATTTTACATTTCATAAGATAAACTTAATTTGTATAGTTGATCTCAAGAAAATAACCATATCTCTTGATTGGTTTAGCGCAGAATTCAATACCTAACTATTCATGAAATTTGACATTTCATAAGATAAACTTAATTTGTATAGTTGATCTCAAGAAAATAAATGAATTTCATAAAGTTCATTGTTTTGTTTAAAAAAAAAAAAAAGAGATTGGTTACAGATATGTACTTTCTTTCATTTGACTAGCTGAGCTACATGATTACATATTTTGTTTCACGGTTAGTTTTAAAATAGAATTACTTATCTCCGATACAAAAGTTACTGAAAGTTTCTGCTCTAATTAAATAGATTCCGTTGGCGATTACATTGCGAATGGTGCTTCGGCAGTTGTTTTATCAGATGCCATATTTGATAAAGAAGCAGTGCGTCAAAATAATCTCAAAGCCATACATAAACTTGCTCATTTGGCTGCTTTGCAGGGCAGTGAAGCCGTAGAAAGGTTAGGCTTTAGTTCTCAAAAGCATGAGAAGAAAGGCATGTGCTTAGACTCATATAGCAATTGATTAATGTTTTATATTTATTTTTACTTCATTTTGTTTGCAGTTAAGCTAGTATGGTTTCTCTTTAAAGTCCATGTTTTTCGTTACTTCAGAGTTACTATGCCTCGGCGATCAGGGAGACTCGGTTAAGGGTACACTTTTCAACTCCGCAAGAATCAATTTTGTTTTGTTTTTGGAATAAAGAATTATAGTTTGGTTTGTAAATAATTACTTGTTGAGCAGGAGATTCTGTGGTCCAAGTAGAGTTTTTGTAGATATATCAATTTATTTCCATTTGATCGCTTAAATGATCACCAAAGCTTGTAGTTGTAGGAGATAGGTTGAAGAATATTTTGTTCCTCAGATGTGAGTATTTAATGTTTAATTCTCTGGTGATGTTTGATAAAGAAAACAAAAAACTTTAATTATATGATCAGTGTTAGCTGTCTCTCCCAAAACGATCAGTTTTGTCCAATTACACATCGCCACCTTATGAAAATCTTAGAACAGTCAGTTTGACTTAATCTTGCTGATGTAGGAAATAACGCGGGCCTGATTTATTTGTACCGTTTTATAACGTGTTTAGTGGGTAGATTTGGTTTTTATGTAACGATTGCTTTTATAGACATTGTTATATAGTAGGTTATGAAAAATCTTTCAATATTTATCACCCAAAAAAAAAAAAATGGTATTCTATAAAAAGAGAATTTTTTTTTTTTTTTGGTTATTTATTACCGGATGATATCCTGGGCCGGTTGACAATCTCAAATTACTTCAATTAAATAAGGGAGAATATCAAGAGTATCCCTTGTGTTTAATCAAAATGCGAGATTTCTCTCATCTATTTCTAGAAATATCAGACATATCCATCCAGTTTAATATAAATGACATATACATCCCCTAAATAAATATTATATTACAAATATCACCCTTTTTTGTTTATTTTTTACAAAAAAATAATTTGAAATCCCCTAAATACCCTTACTTAATGAAATAATTTTTTATCTTCTATTCTATATAAAAAAAAAATTAAATTAAAAAATTTCTTAATAAAAAGCTAAGGTTTTTTTTTATAAAGAGAGATTTTGATTTTTTTTTTAATAAAATAGTAAATAAATATTTATTATATTATGGGTATTTTGAGGAGTTCAAATTATTTTTTTGTAAAAAATAAACGAAAATGGTAATATTTGTAATATAACATTTTTTTAGGGGAGGTATATATCATTTATATTAAACTGAAGGGATATGTCTGATATTTCTAGAAATAAAAGGGATAAATCTCGCATTTCGATTAAACATGAGGGGTACTCTAGATATTTTCCCATTAAATAACAATTGACATTTTGATCTTCAAAATAAATAATTATTGAAAATATTTCGGCGTTATTTCCCAAGGTTGCTATTGGGCCATGTGGGCTGGACACTTGCTTAAAAGAAGTTGCCGATTTTCAGTGTGAATTTCGATAGGCGCCTCGTACTTGGAATGCGTGGTCATTAAATAACAATTGACATTTTGATCTTCAAAATAAATAATTATTGAAAATATTTCGGCGTTATTTCCCAAGGTTGCTATTGGGCCATGTGGGCTGGACACTTGCTTAAAAGAAGTTGCCGATTTTCAGTGTGAATTTCGATAGGCGCCTCGTACTTGGAATGCGTGGCTCATTAAATAACAATTGACATTTTGATCTTCAAAATAAATAATTATTGAAAATATTTCGGCGTTATTTCCCAAGGTTGCTATTGGGCCATGTGGGCTGGACACTTGCTTAAAAGAAGTTGCCGATTTTCAGTGTGAATTTCGATAGACGCCTCGTACTTGGAATGCGTGGCTCATTAGTTGAGTCAATGAGAGTTATTGTTCTCGGAGTTTGGCTTTTGTAATACAATTGGGGTACTCTTTTTCATCTTTGTCGCACTTTTGTAGAGGTCGAAAACACTTTTGTAGAGGTCGAAAAGAGTTTAACGAGACCTATATATATATATATATATATATATATATACACAGGGACGAAGGCAGAAACCTAGGTTAGGGGGGGCTAATTTACAAGAAAAAATTTAGAGGGTTGATTTGTAAATTTTGAGGGTAAAAAAATGTAAAAATAAAATAAAAATGGGCAAAAAAAAAAAATTGAGGGAGGACTATAGCCCCCTCTCACCTCCATGTGATTTCGTGTCTGTATATGTATATATATATATATATATATATATATATATATATATATATATATATATATATATATACGGGCGATGCTGCTATCTAGTCACTTTTAAGTTTGCGTTTGTAAAATAGCTTAATTTTTCAAAGTTGAAGCAAAGTAGTCCAAATTTTAAAAAACCTCCAAAATACCCTATATCTCATCTTGCACATGTCTGACACAAGCTCCTTGTACTCCATCGCTGCCATCTCCCACACCTTTGTCTCGATCCTCACCTACTGTATCAAACGTTTCGAGCCAAACTCTAGTTCCTTTCCTGGTCGGGTCTCGGATCTCCACCGGGAATTTCCCCCACGATTTCTGTCGTACTCCTCTGTAGTGGCGCTTCTCTTCCTCTTCTCCGATCACCAGCTGAGGGGGTATCGGAGGCTTCGTGGCGGCAAATTCGATCCACTGTGTCGCCTTCTCCGGGAGACAGATGGTTAGAGACTTCTTTCGGTTCGTCGGCGAGTTCATATTGGCCCATTTGGCTGCCGTGATCGGGATTTGGGGCTTCGACTCGAACTCGAAGCTGGGTTGATGATTGGCGCTTCTCTTCCTCTTCTCCATTAGCCGGCAGAGCACCGGAGGCTTCGCGGTGGCGAGTTAGATCTGGGTCGCCTTCTCCGGGAGCGAGATGGTCAGAGACTTCTTCCGGTTCATCGGCGAGTTCGGATCGTCGAATCGTTTGGCTATCGCGGTCAGGATTTAAGCTTCGACTCGAACTCGAAGCTGGATTGATGACTGGTCAAACTTATGCCATATTCATCTTCGTCGATTTATGTGGCAAATCTCATCGTCAATCGTCATCACCACCTTCTTCTTCTTCTTCTTCTTCTTCAGTTTGATTCGAGGGCTTTTTGTTATCGAACAGTGGATTAAATTTTTTGAAAGCAGGATTAGATATTTTGACACTATCTTCTAGTTGCAAATAATTAGACTTCAAACATTTTGTTGCCTGTTTAGATAGAGATTCAAACTTAATTTTTTGCTAAGTTTTTTTTATGCTAAGTGGATTACATTTTTTGAATGCACGATTAATTTTTTTGAAATCATGTACCTTGACTGAAATTATGTAACTTTTTTGTGTGTTTTGAAATTGGATTAACAAAATTGAAGGCCTGATTGATTTTTTTGAAAAATCGTTGACTAGTTTTGAAGATGGAATTAGTTTTCAAACTATTTGGTATATATAAAGGTGCATTAAAAAATAATGGATTAAAATTTTGGACACCTAAATTAATTATTGGGATTATTCCTATTCTATGACTCCCACAATAATTTTGGACCAAAATCCAATAAGTCCAATTTAATCCTAAAATATGACTACATGAATTGAGCTATTACATTTATATCCTTTCAATTTAGTTTCTCTTTATAAACAATTAAAACCTTTTTCTTTTCATTTGAAACCGTCCAAAATCTTTTCTTTTCTTCTTCTTCTTCGTCCAAAATCTCTCTCTCTCTCTCTCTCTCTCTCTCTCTCTCTTGCGGGAGTCGCCGTAGACGGAAAAAAAAGAACTCCGTCGAGGCTTATCACGGGGGTTTCAAACCCCTAAAATTAGTTTGGGGTTCTCGTGGTTTGTCGCCGAGTTGAGCGAGGAAGAAGAAGAACGAGAATTCGGGAGAGAGAGAGAGAGAGAGAGAGAGAGAGAGAGAGAGAGAGAGAGAGAGAGAGTGAGACGGAGTTGAGCTCGCAGAGGAAGAGGAAGCTCGGCCGACAGTTCAAGCCACCAGTTCTCCACCGTGCGAGCCTTGGCCGAGGAGACGAGAACGCCGCGCGTCGCCGTGGACACTGACCGGGAAGCGAACGCCGGGAAAGGAAGAGAACCCACCGAGGAGAGTGAATTTCACAGGAATTGGGTAAGAAAAATCAAACCCGAAAATGGATTTTTAGATTAGGGTTTGTTCATGAGATTGGGATTTTTGATTTTCTGGTTTGATTTCGTGAAATTGATGTACTCTGGACGTGATTTGAGCTCGGTTGTGATGTTGTTACTCGGATTCATGGATTAAGATTATTGTTTGGATTTTCTCTTGATTATTTTGGCCGAAAAATCAGGGTATGTTCATTAGAAATTGGGGGTTTTGATAATCTTGAGAATTGTTGATATTGTGAGTCGATTTTGTGTTTGGAATTATGCTTGGGATTGTTGATTTGGGCTGTTTTCGAATTTTGGATGAATTTACCATGGATTTGCTGATTTTTTGGACGTGTTTTGGACTTCGCTGTGAGACTTGACCGTGTATGCTTTTTTTTTGGCCGTGTGTAACTGAGTTGTTATGGATTTTGTTTGGTCTTCGTTTGAGTTTTGTTCTCGAGGGTCTAGGCTCGATTAGGGCGGGCTACGCAAAGCCCACAGCGGCGGTTCGGGTCGACGAGGACACGGCCCGAGACATGACGGAGCTGCCGCACGAGCGTCGGCGAGGCGAGGCAGGGTAGAACCGAGAGAACGTCGGGTGGATAACTGCGCCCAAATGTGTGTTTATACAATATTGTTGATTCCCAATTTTGATAACATGTGTTTGGTGTTGCCGGGGTTGACAATAGCTGGTTTATTGACATTGATGTTAATAAACTGTCTAGTTTATTGACATTGATGTCAATAAACCATCTGTTTTATTGACATTGGAACTTTTTTGTATTAATTCATGTTCTTTTTTATTTATATTAATGTCAATAAACATTGGAACTTATTTGTATTAATGTCAATAAAAAGTCACAGTAAGTTATTGAAAAATAATTAATTCATGTTCTTTTTTTATTTATATTAATGTCAATAAACATTGGAACTTATTTGTATTAATGTCAATAAAAAGTCACAGTGAGTTATTGAAAAATAATTAATTCTTGTTCTTTTTTATTTATTTATATTAATGTCAATAAACATTGGAACTTATTTGTATTAATGTCAATAAAAAGTCACAGTGAGTTATTGAAGGTATTTTTGTACTTAAAGAAAATAGATAGTCATAGTTTAGGATTAAATTGAACTTATTTGATTTTGGTCCAAAATCATTGTAGAGTTCATAAAATAGGAATAATCCCTTAATTATTTGAAAATTCTGGAAAAATAAGTTCACACAAACATTGAAGGTATATTAGTATTTTTATACTATAAGTTAGCACTAACTTATAAAACTTTGACTATTTTTACTAAACACTTAGTTTGAATTGACTATTTCGTACAAATATATATATATATATATATATATATATATATATATATATTATATTAACTAGGGGTCATATTGAATGATAATTTAACTTGGGAGGGTCAAAGTTAGTATCATGAGAAGATGAGATACGTCACAGAAAGAACCCCACGGCCTTGTTCCAAATTCCAATCATCTTGGTAATCAGTGAATGAGCATGATGATGATGATGAGCTCACAAGTCTCTCCAATCATCCCACCACCAATATCTCTCTCCAAACGGCACTCATCTTCTTCAGCGTACCACACTCTTTCCCGACGAGTCCGCATTCCTTCGGAAGTCTACGAACACCCTTCGGCCCTCCTACTCGAGCGCTGCGCTTCCCTCAACGAACTCCGCCGAATACTCCCTCTCGTTATAAAAAACGGCCTCTACTCCGAGCTTCTTTTCCAGACCAAGCTCCTCAGCTTGTTCTGCAACTATGGAAGCCTCTCAGAGGCCGTCAGGGTTTTTGACTCCGTCGAAGATAAACTTGACGTTTTCTACCACACGCTTCTCAAAGGCTACTGCAAAAACTCCCGCCTCGACCAGGCTTTGTCGTTTTTCTGTCGGATGAAGAACGACGGAGTTGAACCCGTCGTTTATAATTTTACTTACTTGCTCAAAGTCGTCGGAGATCGTTCGGACCTTAGACGGGGCAAGGAGATTCAGGGGCAGTTGATAACTTCCGGGCTCGCTTCGAATTTGTTCGCCATGACTTCGGTTGTGAATTTGTACGCGAAATGTAAACAGGTTTACGAAGCATACAAGATGTTCGACAGAATGCCTGATAGAGACTCGGTGTCGTGGAACACGATTATCGCCGGGTATGCCCAGAATGGCCAGGCAAAGATTGCTTTGGAGCTGATTATTCGAATGCAGGAAGAAGGAATGAAACCCGACGCGGTCACGTTAATTACGATTTTACCAGCAGTGGCGGATTATCAGTCTGTGAGGCTTGGGAAGTCGGTCCACGCGTTCTTGGTTCGAGCTGGGTTCGATTCTCATGTCAATGCTGTCACTGCTTTAATCGACATGTACGCAAAGTGCGGAGCTGTTGGGACGGCTCGTTCGATCTTCGACGCGATGAGAGAGAGGACGGTCGTGACGTGGAACTCCATGATTGACGGCTACGTTCAGGTAGAAGCTCCCATGGAAGCTCTGAAGCTCTTCGATATGATGATAGACGAAGGTTTCGAACCCTCGACGGTAACGATAATGGAGGCTCTACACGCCTGCGCTGATCTCGGCGATCTCGACCGTGGAAAATCCCTCCACGAGATCATTGATAGAAAAGGTTTCAGATCCGATGTCGCGGTGATGAACTCTCTGATATCAATGTACTCGAAGTGTCGGAGCATTGACATGGCAGCCGAGGTGTTCGAGGGCTTGAGAGACAAAAGCCTGGTGACGTGGAATGCGATGGTGTTGGGGTACGCGCAGAACGGGCGCGCTGATGAGGCACTTACCCTCTTCCGTGAGATGCAGAGGCGCGGCGTGAAGTGGGACACATTCACGGTGGTCAGCGTGGTGTCAGCCCTCGCTGAGCTGTCGCTCTCCCGGCACGCCAAGTGGATCCACGGCCTCATCGTGCGGGCGCAATTTGACCGGAACGTGTTCGTCGCGACCGCACTCGTCGACATGTACGGCAAGTGCGGGGACGTGGCCACGGCGAGGAAGGTGTTTGATGCGATGGAGGAGCGCCACGTCACCACGTGGAATGCGATGATCGACGGGTATGGGACCCACGGCCTCGGCCTCCATGCCGTCGATCTTTTCCACCACATGTTGACCAAGCCAAGCGGGGATGTACAGGTATTGCAGCTCCCCAACTTTTTACTTGTGTTTTTGGTCTCTTCAAATAGCACTTGTTTTATTTTCGTAACCAAAAAATTAGTATTTATTTTTATATAGCTACAAATTTTATAAAAATATTTCAAGAAACTTATTTTAAAATAGGTTTTCGGTCCTCAAGTTAAAATTTATTATTTTGGGCGGTTGACCCTCCCTTGCTTTGCTTTCCGGCTCTGTCTTGCAGATCAAGCCGAACGGTGTGACGTTTCTTTGCTTGATCTCGGCGTGCAGCCACTCGGGCTTGGTCGAGGAAGGGCTCGAATTCTTCGAGAGTATGAAGTGGGATTACGGGATAGAGCCCGCGATGGACCACTACGGCGCGGTGGTCGATCTCTTGGGCCGGGCCGGGTTTCTCCACCGGGCTTGGGCTTTCATTGAGAAAATGCCGGTCCAGCCAGGGATCACGGTCCTCGGAGCCATGTTGGGCGCGTGTAGGATCCACAAGAACGTCGAGCTCGGCGAGAAAGCCGCAGCAAGGATCTTCGAGCTCAATCCAAATGACGGAGGCTACCACGTGTGTCTCTCCAACATCTACGCTTCTGCTTCGATGTGGGACAGGGTCTCAGAGGTCCGAAATGAGATGAGAAAGGTCGGGCTGAAGAAGACTCCCGGGTTCAGCTCGGTGGATTTGGGCACGGAGATCCACACGTTCTATTCGGGGAGCACGGCTCACCCGCGGTCCGATCAGATCTACGAGTACCTTGAGACGCTGAGGGACGAGATCATGGCCGTTGGTTACGTCCCCGACACGGACTCGATCGGCGACGTCGAGGAAGAGGAGGTGAAGAAGGCGATGGTGAATGCTCACAGCGAGAAGCTGGCAATTGCGTTTGGGCTGTTGAACTCGAATCCCGGGATGACCATCCACGTCAGGAAGAATCTCAGGGTTTGCGGGGATTGCCACAGCGCGACCAAGTACATTTCGCTCGTCACGGGTCGGGAGATCGTGGTGAGAGATATGAACAGGTTTCACCATTTCAAGGACGGTGCTTGCTCTTGTGGGGATTATTGGTGATGAGTTTTGATCACTGTATTGATGTTGCCTGTTGATTTTGGAGTTATTATTATTATTTTTTTTTGAAACATAGTAAATATGAATCAGTAGCTATTCAATCATACACGATTGGGCAATAAAACCGAAGGGGCCTTGTTAAACCCTCTCAAGAGCAGATACAAAGGTAAAATCTGAAGAGGGGAAAGACTGCCACGTTCATCTCATAAAATAATGGCCATAAAAGAAGCTGAGAGGGATTCATCACAGAAGTGTCCATAACACTATTATAAACTTTCCATCCAACTTTTGACCTCCCTATTAAAAATATTCAGGCACCAAGTGGATTTCAAAATCAGGTATAGAAAGCGAATACGATCCACAGAGCATGATGAAAGATGAGAGGAAGGCCGACACAGAAGCTATCAACATGGCAGCAACAGAGAAGAAAAGAGCGGAAAGTCCAATTACGAACTTCCAGGGAAAATCCACGAGGAAATCGTTCTCCGCGTAACGCGAAGTTAGGATCCCCAAAAATGTGAGCACTGAAGTGTTCGAAGCCGACAACACCACACCATTCGATATCACGAAGACCCTAAAGAGCTTCTCTTTAATAAACATTGGAAACCCCTGAAACCTGTTCGTTTCCTCCGGGGAATGTGAAAGCCGCAGCGAATATGACGGTTATGATCAGAGCGCCCACAACCGTGTAGGAGCTTGCTGCTTCCTTCATCCATTTCTCTCCTGCGACCACCAAATCCTTGTGGGTTTCTGTGAATATTTGAGGTGCGGTTAGTTCTACTTTTATCATGGATGTTGAGATTGGATGTGACGTTGTGGTCCCATTAGTTGGTACATAATGGATTCCACTTCCTATAAAATAAAACTAAGTTTTATCATTCCACTGTACTCCCTCTGCATTTGCAGAGCTACTCCGGGGATGAGATTGAGCACCCTCGGAGGTGCAATTATAGCCACTTTGTGAAGCATGGAGCCCATACACGAGGCTGAATACCTCGGGCTGACGGTGCTCCAACATGCTTCTCAAAACATCAGTATTATCCCAAACCAAATGAGGATTAGCGTTTGCCAATCTCTTTATGAAGTTCGCGTTCCCCTGACGCACAGCCTCTATCATGACGGGACCACCCCGCCTTTTGGAGTATCCTATGGTCCGAAATGTCTTCGATACATGTGCACACGGAGTTTAAGATATCCCTGGTGTTGTCATACACCCGTTTCTTTTGGGGTATGTTCTTGGCGTAACTTTTTCTGTATTCTTATCGTGGCTTCCCTGTCTCTTAATTGCATCAGTTTTCCATTCCTCCTCTTTTTTACAAATTTTATTTATTCTATTATATTGGTTACTAAGTTTTCAAGAAAAAGGAGAACAGGTCCTACCATGAGTTATCATACCTTTAGACTAAGTGAATTAAAAATCACAGAATGAAACATATATATGATGAACAAGTCTTGTTTTCTTACCTAGAGGTCGGAAAAGAATAAAGACCACCAATCGTGCTTCATATGTTTAGACTGACAGCATTAAGAGATCGCAGAATTAAACACATATTTGATGAACAAAGTATTGTTTTTCTTACATAGAGGTTGGAGAAGTATACAAACCACCAGTCGCGGTGCATATACATAGACCGATTGAATTAAAAAAAATCACAGAATGAAACACATATTTGATGATCAAGTCTTGTTTTCTTACCAAGAAGTCGGAGAGGAAACAAAACAACACTTGGGAGCATTCCCCAACACTACAGTCGATACATAGTTTGCCATAATATGTTTTTATGGTCAAGCAGGTTGATATATAGATTTAATAGCCTGTAAAAACAAAATCTGGTATTTGAAATCAAATTAATGACCGTTAAATGATCAGGTAAATAAAATAAAACTTTTGCTAAAATCTTAAAAGGAGCTAGTGGAATAGCTAGTTGCAACAAATTCTTGTTTAATTAATGCAATGGCATTATTGTTTAAAAAACGGGAGTTTTGCAGTAACCATATTTTTCATTTACTCTTTTACCCATAGTGTGATTCCAACCCTTTCATTTCATCTAAACTTTCTTCAGAGTCCGTTTCAAGCTTCATTCCCAAGAGTATGTTCTTAGGACTTGTCCAGTGATTTTCTAGGTCTGAAAACCATCAATGATAAAGTTGTCCAAATTGTAATCAAAGGTATTTTTTTGAATTTCAAGTTTTCTTCGTCGAAGTACGTTCTTATGATTTGTCTAGTAGCTTTCTATGTCAAAAACCATCAAAGATAAAATAATTTGAATGTGAGATTCCTAGCTTTAAAATCAGTGCAATTTTCCTAAGTTTGAGTAGTATGATTAGGAATTCCTAGCTTCAAAATCAGTGCAATTCCTAGCTTTAAATCATGTAAAATATTTTTCAAAATTTCCAGTATATCTTTCTTCGCATAAACGTGAAACAAAAAGTACACAAAACTTTCGTGATAACAGTTCATAAAAAATTAGCAGTAGTAAAACAAATTAAAATAAAGAATCTAAAGGCAAGTAACTACAATTACTTCATCAACCCTATATCCAACGTTGGTTGTTCTTATAAAATATACTAGGCCCGTAAGTAGACATGAATATGTCGACTAGGAGTGGGAACTGAATGGCTGCGAACAATGCAACCGGAATACCGGCGAGTAAAGCAGATAGAAGGACGATCCACAAAGCCTGCTTATACATGAGAGAAAGGCCGGCACAAAAGGCCGTCAACATGGCGGCTATAGAGAAGAAAAGAGTGGAAAGGCCAATTATGAGCTTCTTTGGCAAAGATGTGAGAAAATCCTCCTCCGCATAACGCGAAGTTAGGATCCCCAAAAACATGAGCACCGAAGTGGTAGAAGCAGACAATGCCACGGCGTTTGATATCATGAAGACGCTGAACAACAACCTCTCAATGAACATGGGATATCCTTTTGTTTGTTCGTTTCCTCCGGGGAATGTGAAAGCCGCAGCAAACGTGACAGTGATGATGAGAGCACCCACAACCGTGCAAGAGCTCGACGTGTCCTTCATCCATTTCTCTCCAGCTATCACCAAATCTTTGTGGCTTTCCGTGAATATATCGTGCGGTGTTAGGTACTCTTTCTTCTTCTTTGTCGAGCCAGGATGGGCTGCCGTGGTTGCAATAGTTGCTGCTGGGGATACGATCGTTTCCACTTCCTATAAAACATACACAAATAATAGATCTCAAATATAATCATTTGAAAATATAAAAACTAATCAAATTAATACAGTTTCAACTATTCAGATCTCAAAAAAGACTTGATTATACTTATAAAGTCATGAATTACTCCTCTCATTGCCAATTAATTTTAAAATGGGACCTCATGGAATGTAAACTGGTACCATATCCAAAAAAAGAGCAGCGTTCTAAAAATAATGGAATCTGATCAAAATGAGTCACCATCTTGGTGGTACGTGTTAAGGATCCCACGACATAAAGATAAAACAAGTTTTACAATGTCACGAGTTACTTTTCTCATTGCCAATAAGTTTTTAGATAGACTTCAACATAGATATCCATTAAAACCAACCCCTTCAGTTAGATCAATGTAAACTAATTGAATGTACCTTAAACCACTGCAGTTCTCTTTGCATTTGTAGTGCCGCTCCAGGGATGCGATTGAGCAGCCTAGGAGGCGCAATTATAGCTGCTTTGTGCAACATGTTGCTCCTGTTCCCGTCACGGTAGCTCGCCATCGCCACCTTGTCTTGGAGCCCGTACACGAGGCTGAAAATCTTGGGCTGACGGACCTCGATCGCGACCTGAATCACTTTTCTCGAAATGTTAGGACCCCAAACCAATTCCGGATTAGCCTTTGCGATTCCAGTTATGAAGTCCACGTTCCCCTGAATCGCGGCCTGAATCATGGCTCTGCTCAACCCCACGTTATGTAGTCTCATCCTGTCTGAAGTGCCTTCTATTACTTGGCACGTACGCTTTAGGATTTCCTTAGTTTGTTCGCGCACCAGTTTCATTTGATATAGGCTCTTTATACCTGTGTATGGATATATATATATATATATATATATATATATATATTTTTAACTGACTGCGACTTAAAAATGGATCATAAAATGAAAAACAAATTTGGTGAAGAACTCATGTTTGCTTACCTAGAAGTCGGAGAGGAACCGAAACCACCCTTCGCAGGATACCAGAGCACTACAATCAATATATAGTTTGTCATAAGCTGTTTGTATCATTCATGAAAAGGGCTCTGTTCTTATTAGTTTTATTTTTATTCTTGGTGAACATGTGTTTTTACTTAATAAGGAATCTGTTATGTTCCAATAGTTTTATACTTTTATTACAGAATGAGAATAGACATTAAAAAAAACCAAATCCATTTGAAATGAAATTAATTTTTCTGAGTTATGGTACAGAACAGGTTTTAATAGCTAAAGGATTATTACAGGGTTTTGCTCAGCTTTTACAAACGTAACTGGAATTGGCAGATTAGCCTCTACATTACAATTTCTTTTCATTCTTTTTCTAGATGTATAATGGTTTAGATTCTTAGTTTCGCAAGGCTAACTTTGTAACTAATTCGCATAAACTATGACACAAAAAGAGTAAAGTGCTCAAGAGAAAACAGTGTAACTTTACCATCCTCCCAGCAACGGAGAAAGAATCAATAGCTTTATCAAGATTGCTATCTTCTTTGTCACTTTGATAGTCCTCTGGATTTTCAATTTCCACCGATACATCAGTAATGGCCCCAGTGGGTATGTGAATACCTATGTAATGAGAGTAGTATTAAGAACACCTCTGTAAATGATAAAACACATTAAAAATGGATTCAACAAGTAGTCATGAGCAAGAGGAAGTGTATACATTCATATATCCATCTCCGCCAGAATATCAAGGTGGATTCATCGTCACTGAACAGTTTGGAATTGGCTAATGCCCACAGCGGTGATTTCCCTGGATCGTCCGCCGTAATCACCAGCTCCGGGACCCGGATGAGCAAACTCAGCGCGATATCTGATTTGCGAATAAAAACGTCGTCAAGGGCGATGGCTTGTTTTTTCAGAGTGGAAAGTGGATTGTACCATAGTGTTTGGCGTAAATGCACTGGGAGAGTAGGGCGGCGCAGTAGATGCCGTTGTCAAGGGACTTCAAGTCCTCGATGGGCGTGACGGAGAAGAGAAACGGGACCATATTCTTGCGGCAGCTGACAATGGCGTGGCGGACGGGGAGGCCCTCCGGGTGGGTGATGGAGGCGAGCTTCCTGTGGCGTCGGATGAGGCAGCGAGCGATGGGGAAGCTCCCGATCTCGATGGCGGCGGCCAGAGGGGTGAAGCCGTCCACGCGCCTCATCTCGATCTGCTCATTCGTCATCTGGTCCACCAGCTTCTCCACGATGTGCAGGTGGCCCTCGCTCACTGCCACGTGGAGCACGTTCTTCCCCGAATACGGGATCCTCGCTTCGATGGCCTGCTTGTCTGACTCCAGGAAAGCCTGCGTCGTTTTCCAGTCCCCGCACTTCACGGCCTGGAACATCTCCCAGTACAGCCATATGTCTGCGCTGCTCGACTCCTCATTCCCTGCTGCTCCTCCTACTATACAAGGGGAAAAAAACGATGCAAATTAAGGAGCCACATATGCTTCTTCTAATCGGTAAATTACCTGGCGGCGGCGGTATTTTCGACTTATTCTCTTCCGTTTTGATATCTTCTTCCGATTCACTTTCGCTCCCACTCTCACTCTCGCTCTCAACTGGCGGCTTCAGCTCACTGCCCGCGACCACTTCTACCACAAAGGAGAAAACACGACTATGCTAAACCAAAAAAATTAAACTAAAAATCGTATTTAACTGTTTTATCACTATACCTGTGGGTTTACTAATTTTGGACTCATTTCGTTGCAAACTCTTATGGGATATGGACCTATCCAGCAGATCAGCTCTCTCCGACTCGCTCTCATCAGCCTCTCCGGCGGGTTTCTGGCCGTACTCAGCTTGCAGTGCAGCCCAAGCTTCTCTGGCTGAGGTTATGCTCTTAATCACCTGAAAAGGTTCTGTCTCGCAGGAGATCAGAATGGCGTGAAGAGCCACCGCGTTTTTCCGATCAGTTTCTTCGTCTTCGTGGCCGTCAACGTCGGGGTCAACGGTGTCCCAAAGATCCCGGCCCCATAAGTAAGTCTTGACCAGAATACTCCACTTCTCGTAGTTGCTTTTTCCGTCCAAAAGTTCGTTTACTATAAACGCATTTGCTTCCATTGTTACTCGCACGTCCGGATTGGGAAAATCTTGGTGGTAGTACTTGAGAATGATAATATATTGTAAAACAGATTATTTGGGTGGTGTGGGTTTTTAGTAGGACTACGATTCAATTCTTTGTACAGTCTCAAAGGGAGGGATCTGTGTAAGTGAAGTCAGATAAGGCATAGTTAATGCGAGGAAGACGACAATGAAACAAGCAATTGATGGTAAAACCTACCGTGATCCGTTTTTTCAGGGTATAATAATATCAACGGATATATATTTGAAATTTGTAACTTAAGCCATTTCAAACATCAGCTTTTGAAATATAGTAGACCTCTTTGCCCCTCTTTATTCAAGTGAGCCGTAGGATGGTTGTTCGCATCATAATGATTGTTCTATTCTTTAATGCTATCGATGGCGAAGGAAGAATATGATCTCGATTTTAGTTATGGTACCGATAGTCAGTTTAGAAAAGTATTAAAAATAGCCAAACAGACGAGTTGATACTTGAATAAGTCATTTAAATTTTCTATTTTATCATTCTAGTCATTTTTTTTGTTACATTGATTCGTCACTCTTTCTCTCTCATACAATTTTTTTTTATCAAAACTTCAAAAATACATATATTCCTCATATGAACTCGAAATTGAGTAATTTCAAATCCTACCGATTCGTGGCGATGAGAGCTTCAAAAATAGACCCATTGTGTTGGATGAAAAATCATGTTTACTACTGTAGAATTTTGCCGGACTTCACCATTGATACATTAATTGTCGAATTTTGTAAATTATTTACATTTTTTTAATTATAATATATTTAATATAAAGACATTTAAGTAAAATATAATTGTCATTGACTATTTTCCTAAATGTTTGAAAACGTTGACTACATTTCAATTTTATAGTTTAGTTTTGACTACTAATCTACGGCACCCTATGTATTTTCAGCAATGTACGTTGTTAATTTAATGTATCGTAAAACGTGAAGGTAGGCTTCCTTCCGCATTAAATTTCTATGTACATGTACTGTCAACCTGTCGATGTTAAGATACTCTAGGTTGTGTTTGGTAGTTAACTCAAAAAGTTTTTGTTTTCTATTTCCTAATTTTTGTAGTTGTACTGAAAAATTATTTTGGAGTTGTTTTCAAAAAGCTGTTTGGTACAGTTTTCATTTTTGTTTTTGAGAAAGTGAAAAAACTGAAAAAAGTGTTTGGTACAGTTTTCATTTTTGTTTTTGAAGAAATGAAAAGAGAAGATGAGGAGAAGGAGGAGAGAAGAGAATAAATTTTTTTCCAAAAACACATTTTATTTGTTTTCAGTTTTCTTTACTTTTTTACAAAACAACTTCAAAATTTTTTGAAAATTTTTTCCAAAAAATTAAAACAAACACATTTTCACTTTTTGTTTTCAAAATTTTCAACTCAAAAACTGTTTTTGAGATAAGAACCAAACATGACCTCTAGTGTTTTGTATCTGGGGTGTAGGCGTATGGTTTATTAAGCTTCTCTTTGTTATAAAATCTACCGATCAAACCATTTTCCTTGTCACTGAAAAACTTGATAAAAGGCTACATTATGTACCAAATATCTAAATAACTCTAAAAAAAATAAAAATAAAATCTAAATAACTATGTTCACATATTCACTTGAAAAGTCCAAATCTCTCTTAAGTGAAGTTTTTCACCCGATTTAATTCTGAACATTTTGACCTCACTCTACTTCTTTTTCTTCTTTCTTTGCGGTCCAACAAACATTAAGGTTGAGAAATCCTCCGTCGACAGCCGCTTTTCATCATCATCACTGAGTATGGTTTTTGCCATCATCCTCATGCTGCATCGTCTAAGCTCGACATCGACCAATGACTGCTTCATTCATCGCCATTGCCCACTCTCGCCTCCATCGCCATTGCTCGTTCCCGCCTCCGACCAAGGACCAGGGGCGGACCCAGGTGCAAGCTTCAGGTGGCCTGGGCCCCTAAGCCCCAATTTTCGGGCTTAATTTTTTTTTTTTCAGCCTAAATTCATATTTGGCCCCCCCTCTCCTCAAAGTCTAGATCCGCCACTGCCAAGGACCACTCCCGCCTTCATCGCCATCGTTCGCTTCTTTAACATTACGTGTGTTTCATAGTTCTTTATCTTTTCTTTTAGATTTTAGCCCAATTTCTAGGGATTTTCAACTGTGTTGTAAATATTTAGATTTTTTTTTACCAATGTTTTAAGTTTTCGCCAAGCTAAGGCTGATTTTCGTCCAATTTTTGCTATGATTTGTGACTAATTTTACATTTTTCCAACCACTTTGTGGTTGAAAATTCGAAGAATTAATCAAAAGTTTTTTTTTTAAAAAAAATACGACGTAAATATTGAAATCCGTCGAAAATAAATTAGCGTTTAATATTTGTCAAAAATTTCCAAAACAACAGATATTGGTTGACAACAGAGAAACGCACGGTCAACGATGAACACACATTTTTTTTCCTTTTTTTTTTTGTAAAATCAAAACAAAAACAACTTATAAAATAACGATCAAGTGTTGAAACACAAAGGAAACAAACCATTACTTCAGATGTCGAATTTCACTCTTCACTCCTGCAACAATGACATTCTATCTCGTCTCTTCTCTTTGTACGTGTGAAAAAAAAACTGAGAAAACCCTGAAACTCAATAAATTAAACACACTTAGGTCTGATTCAGCTACCTCGTAAATAAATTAAAGATGAAGGGTAAATTGGACTTTTCAAGTGGGTAAGTGTAGTGTTTGTTAGATATAATTGATACATAGTATAGTTGTTGATGTCGATTTTTGGATCGATCAACAATTACAAATAATAATACGTATATATTTGATTTTTATTAGATGAAGGTCTCAGAAGACGTCATATAAGAAACAATATGGAAATGGAAAAGCTATAATAAGAAGAAATTGAGAATAAACTTTATTGATCGTGAAATTGAATTACAGAAGGATGAAGTGCCGAGGTCTTGCAGGCGAACTTGACACTGAAAACAATTTAAATATTGTAATAATAATCGAGAAATCAATTCTAAACTTGTGTGTGAAAATCGACATTTAATCTTCTATTTATAGACGAGACGGAGCTCCTTTGTTGAAGACACGTGTTGATGGATCCGTTTCTCTTTGTCGGGGTTGAAGTCGTCTCAGATCCGGTCTTCGCGGCGAGGTCGTCTCTTTGACTATGACCGACCCTTCTGGCCAGGTGGACGTGGTCGAGCTGGAATCCTCAGATGAGCTGGGGAGTGTAGTTGGGCTTGGGCCGACCTGTCGAGATCTAACTAGGCCCAGAATTGATCCCGTAAATCGATCTGCAAATAGGATATTGAGTTTTGGTCGGACTAAAGCCCAATAGAGATAAATATTTTTAATAATTGATTTTTAACCCCCACAATTAGCCCTCGAATATTTTGAAATATTGGAGCGAAATCGTTTAGGGTTCCCGAAACAAAAAAAAGGAGGGGGAGGGAATCTAATTTTTTTTGAATTTGCGAGTAAAGATGAGAATCTGACGCGGCATAGATTCGTGTCACGTTCTCAGCGTCTACTTCGGACGCGTGGCACGCTGTCACGTATCCACGCAAGACACAGTCGAAGGGTCGGGGAATCGGTTAGAATGTAATCCGATTTTATATTATTTTCCTCGTAATTATTACTCTTTTCTCGGAATTCGGTTTAATATAAAAGGCTTATAAGTAAGGGAAATTCGAAAAGACTTCTTTCTTACTTATAATTTTGAGCGAACTCGGCATAAAAGGTAACTTTTCTTTCTCTCTCTTCGCGTAAAAACTTACTTTTCTCTCTAAAGTTTTAAACTCTTTTTACGATTTCGACTTCGAGCTTCTTCAGCTATTGATTTATATGTGATCGTATGTGTCAGGATATGAAAAATGATTTGAAGCTGAAGAGAGTTGTGAGAGCGACCAGGCGCGGAGGCCAACACAATTATCAAGCTCTATTGACATTGGAGACCACGAACGGCGAGTTCTACGAAACAATATTAGTTTTGGTTTGTGATGAAGGCATAGGTTATAACAGTATACGGATGTTTAGGCCTGCGCTGTATTATCCGAGCCTCCCTAATTTCACCTGATCTTCATCATATCACTATGATGCTTTTTCGTAACCCCTATGAAACCTACATGTGATTAGCTTTAACTTTGCTCTATGAATTTCAAGCCTTATTAGTTTAGGATCGGTTGGCTGAAAGCCCTTACATCACGGAGATTTGGGCTTTTAAAGCTTTGCCCAACACCCTCAATGAATCTTCTTTTTCTCTTTGATGCTTCCCCACTAAAATTCTATCATGAGCTTCTTAATCTCCTTCACAAGGTTTTACGGGAGTTTGAAGACGCTCATTACATTTATTACTTTAGCGTTTGTTTAGTGTGGGTGGCGATTTTTTTATTTATATATTTTGCCTACGTGATCTCTTACGATTACTACGAAATTTAATTTGTCATTGGGTCAAGCGGCTATATAGCCAAATAGAACTTAAGCTTTTGCAAAATAGCCATAGTTTGTCAACTATAAGCAAACAAACCAAAGTAAGATTAATATAGGTCGGATTAAATTTAATCCCACGAACTATAAAGACAGAATATAAGCTTTATGAAGGCTGGATTAAAATTAATCGAAGCAGGATTAAAAGTCGTAGTACTCTCAATTGGCTATTTTGCTATACCTAATGAAACTATGGCTATTTTGCAAAAGTCATAGTTTAAATTAGCTATTTCATACCATTTTTCCTTTGTCATTTATGTCTGATGTAGTTAATGATGTATATATTAAAAATACTTGGTAAAAAAAACTAATAACATGAAAATATATATTATGATTTAGTTTTGTGAATGAATTCAATTGGAATATTTTCAAAATAATAATCTTTTAAAAAAATCAAATATTTGTTGTAACTAACTAATCATCTGTCTCATTTTAAAAATTTAGCTCAAGTTTTAATTTATTACGGTAATAATTCATCAAGTCGAAGTTAATTAAATTATTTGAACAGTTAATTTATTTAATTTCGTTTTGGGTGAGTTTTTTCCTCAAGAATGAAACTCTGGGTTATTTTTTGAAAGGAGTGTGGATTATTGGGCTATTGGTTTAATTGCTTTTTTAAAAATAGTAATTTTTTTTCAATCGATAAATAGTTATTTTTGGATTTTTTTTTAATAAATAAAAAGTATAAAAATAAATAAATAGAAATAAAGCACAAAATAATGATAATAAAAAACTCTAAACTTTGTTAAAAAAAATTGTTCATAATTTGAAGAATTCATTTTTTCGGGAATAAAAAAATAAACTTAGATGTACTATCTTTGCGATTAATAAATATCGCATATACTTGTTTCGGAAACTATATGTGAAAATGTATTTTTGAAATTAATTGTGGAAATAACCAGCTTTTATTTCAAAAATATCTTTTATATTGTGGACAAATATCTTTCTTGATGTTTACATTTAATTTTTTTTAAAGGATTTAGTTTCTATTTAACATTTAAACATATTCTCAAATTAATTTTCATAATTTAAAAAACACTTTTTAAAAAAATTGTAAAATATTTACTATTTAAAAATGTTACGTCACAGAAAGAACCCCACGGGCCACGGCCTTGTTCCAATCATCGTAATCATCTGGGGAATCAGTGAATGAGCATGATGATGATGATGAGCTCACAAGTCTCTCCAATCATCGAGAAAATTAACTGAATGCATTTATAAAAAGTTGGTTTTAATTATATACCCTCATCTCATTTTTCTTTTCTTTTCTATTTATTTTTTTAGTCCAAAACATCAAAATTACTTATATGCCCATATTTTTTTTATTAAAAATAAAATAGAAAACTTGAAAATTCCAACTCTCCTCCCGCTCAGACCTGTGAACCTAGCGAACTTGAGAAGGGTTCTCACCTGAGAAAGAGGAGAAACCACACCCGACCACAGGAAAAAAAAATCCGGCCAAGTTAGAGAGAAAGAGAGGCGTGGGGTGAGTGAGCGGAGAGAGAGAAGACGCTGAGAAGATTTAAAGGGGGACGAGAGACACCAGCGGCGCGCGGAGGACGAGGTGAGACACCGGCGCGCACGGAGGACGAAGGCGGCACGCGGAGGACGAGGTGAGACACCGGCGGTGTGCGGAGGACGAGTGCGGCGCGTTGAGGACGAGGTAAACTTATCTTGAACGGAAATTGTTTATGCTCTGTCACCATGTTGGTTGTTTTATTTGAAGTGACTCTAATGTATAATTTTTCATAAATTTGATCATGGTACATGAAATACAGAGGAATTTATTGTGATTTGTCAAAGCAAACTGATATGAGTTTCAGCTCATGGAAGTGTTATTCTAGTCTTCTCTATATTGCAGATCAAGTCTTTGTTACGCTACGACATCGCAAACAGATCTACGCTGCTCCTCATCTTGTTTTCATCTCTGATTACTTGCCTCTTTCTGGTAAGCTTCTTCACTGTATACTCGCATTCATCAATATTAATACGGTTACCCTATCAATCATTAATTATCATAAAAGTAACAAAAATCGCAGAGGAGAAATGATTTTGTTATAAATATCCAAGTCTGTTTGCAGATAAGGTTATTTTGTGGCTATCGGAACAGTTGGTGCTCAACATCTTTTGATTCTTACTTTGACTCTTGCTAGCAATTGGTAAGCTTTTATTGTACTCACTTGGCTTGTAAACATTCATTAACACTCCCATTTGACTCTTTTCTTTTTTGTTGTTGTTTCATTTACTTGTTCTGCAACATTATGGCTGTTAATTTTGTGTACCTTAACATTTTTGTTGAGATCGTGGTGTCGTTAACATATATTTATGTTTTGAGTTATGAATTATAATGTGGGTTTGTAATTGAAATGACCAAAGTGTGAATCATCATATGCTGAAGATGAATGGGGTGGTTGGTTCATGTCTTTTAGTAAAAAAAAAATGGTCAAACTTCTGTTGTATTTTTTTTTTACGTATCTCATCATCCTCTAAAGAATTTTGAATGAAGTCACCGGTGAGTTTTAAGTGGTTGTGTATTGGTTTTATATTTAGGTACCCAATGAGTTTGAGTTTTCGCCAATCCATTATAGAAGCGGAAAAACAACAATATCGTACGATCTCTTGAAGCTTTGTTAAGAACCATATCCATGCATTGTCATTCTCCGAGTCCACAACAGCCCAAGCAATAGGATAACAATGACGATCACCATCTTGTGCCGTAGCGACCAACAAACAACCTCCAAATTTTGTTTTCAAGTGCGTCCCATCTATCGCAATAACTTTTCTCATGCATTTGTACCCTCTAGCCAACGCTCCGAATGCTAGAAAAAGATATTTGAACCTGTTTTTTAAAATATATAAAATTTAGTGAATATTATGAATAATAAACACATAATGTACTTTAAAATAAGGAGTTGCAAAAGATATGAATGAAAAAATAACCTGGTATATTCGTCCAACTCTAAATGAGTGATTGTGCCGGGATTAACCTTTTTCAACATGTACAAGTAAGATGGGAGCAACTTGTAGCTCTCTTCCGGTGAACCTCGCCTAAGATTATTGGCAAGTTGTTTTCCCCTCCATGCTTTCCAATAGGAAATCTCAACCCCTTGCGAGTTCATCATGCCCATTATGCCCTTCGGTGTTGGTGTTTGCTTAATTTCTTGGAAGTTCTTTTTCACCACCTCTGCGACCATAGCAGCACTTGCTTGACGGTGTTTCTTTTTCCGTTTATCCAAACTACAAGTATGAACATTATGATGTGTTCGAATACTGAAGAAGTTAGTGTTTGCCAACTTAACTGCTCGTAGATGCCAGCTACAATGTTCCCGATCAACACAATCAACCACAAACACTTTCTTACACGACTTTACTATCTTCATTTCAAAACAATTTTTAATCGCCGCGTCCAACAACATATTTTTCAATTCATCCTTACTTTTGAAGTGTTGGCCTATTTCAAAGTTTGTACCATCTGTGAAGCTATATGGCTTATTAGATGTTATATCGATTGATTCAACGTCGGATTCAACAAGAAATTCCGACTCTCGGAACATTTCTGATGGTGACGTCGGTAGTAAAGTAGACGTGTCTAACTCATGTTGTGGGAGACTTGATCCTCCTACTACTTTGGTGGTTTCATCTTCAATGTCTTCCATTGTAGCTGCAATCACATTATTATTATGTGTTAGTATACAATAAAAATAATAAGCATTAAGATTGTTGAAGGGTCAAATTATTACATGTTTTCAAAGTGTTGTTATGATTTCCTTCTAAATCATTACCATTTGCATCACCTTCCTCAACTTGAGTTTCATGATTAACTTCAAGTTTCTCTATGAATTCTACACGGAGTGAACTTCTACGGTTTTTTTCATCACGATCCATCAAGAAACCGTATACATCATCGTCATCTTCTATGTAGATAGGATCGTATGCATCCCATGAAGTTGACATAAAACTTAGCTTCAAGTCTAGCTTACTTTTATCCACTTTGAGTTTCACATACAATTTTTCAATTAAGTCGGCTAACTTGATCTCGATATTTATGACGATGATAACAGGCTTATCATTCTTTTCACTAACCCAATGATGCGAGCCATCTTCTTTTTTCCACTTTCCGTTGTAATAAACCGTTATCGTAGTCTCCGTCATTATCTACAAAATGATAATTAAAAATTAGAATACTAATGATAAATTTAATATACAATATGAAAATTTAAAAGTAGAACACTAATAATAAATTTACTATATAAATCTACTTTGTTCATGAGATATAACTATGTCACTCTACTGCTCTACTGATCTAACTCTCGAACTCTAATGCTTAACTCAAACTCTACTGCTCTACTGATCTACCTCTGGAACTCTACTGCTTAAATCAAACTCTACTGCTCTACTGATCTACTGCTCTACCTCTGGAACTCTACTGATCTACTGCTCTACTGCTCTACCTCCGGAACTCTACTGCTCTACTGATCTACTGGAAATTACCAGTATCAGTAGAGTTCGACGATCATCTTCAACATTCGAAAATATTTTCCAATCAAAGTTTCATTGAGTTGGATACATATTTTTCTGGTTCAAAACTAACAAAGTTTTCAATCTAACACAACAAAAAGAAGTATCAAACTCGAAATATAAAAATTTCATTCATGAAACTACCTAAACACAAAGCCCTAATTTGTTTAGGGGTTGAGTTTTTGCACCGTCAATTACGTCGCCGTCGTCGGAACTCGACTTCGCCACCGGAATGTCTACCGCCCGAATGAAGCTTGACTCGATGATTGGTGTGGTGTGCAAGCGAGAACCCGTGTGTACCAAGCATGTACGAGCTGTTTTTTTTTTCTTTTCAATATGCGTTCTGAAGAGCTGTGCTTTTTTGTTTAAAAAAAAATAATAAAAAAAAAGAAAAAAAAAAGAAAAGGGTATATTGAGAGAGGTATAAAGCGTACTCACTTAAAAATGAAACTTTTAAGGGTACGGAGTAAAGCTAAGGCCATGTTTGTTTCTCATGTCAAAAACTGTTTTTTAGTTTTTGAGTTGAAAAAATTGAAAACAAAAATTGAAAACATGTTTGGTAAAGTGTTTTCGGAAAAAAATTTCAAAAAATTTTGAAGTTGTTTTGGAAAAAAGTAAAGAAAACTGAAAACAAATAAAATGTGTTTTTGAAATTTTTTTTCTTCTCTTCTCTCCTCTTTCTCCTCATCTTCTCTTTTCATTCTTTCAAAAACAAAAATGAAAACTATACCAAACACTTTTTTTCAGTTTTTTCACTTTCTCAAAAACAAAAATGAAAACTGTACCAAACAACTTTTTGAAAACAACTACAAAACAGTTTTTCAATACAACTACAAAAATTAGAAAACAGAAAACAAAAAACTTTTTGAGTTAACTACCAAACACAACCTAAATTACCCTCTTCTTCAGCGTACCACACTCTTTCCCGACGAGTCCGCATTCCATCGGGAGTCTACGAACACCCTTCGGCCCTCCTACTCGAGCGCTGCGCTTCCCTCAACGAACTCCGCCGAATACTCCCTCTCGTTATAAAAAACGGCCTCTAATCCGAGCTTCTTTTCCAGACAAAGCTCCTTAGCTTGTTCTGCAACTATGGAAGCCTCTCAGAGGCCGTCAGGGTTTTTGACTCCGTCGAAGATAAACTTGACGTTTTCTACCACACGCTTCTCAAAGGCTACTGCAAAAACTCCCGCCTCGACCAGGCTTTGTCGTTTTTCTGTCGGATGAAGAACGACGGAGTTGAACCCGTCGTTTATAATTTTACTTACTTGCTCAAAGTCGTCGGAGATCGTTCGGACCTTAGACGGGGCAAGGAGATTCAGGGGCAGTTGATAATTTCCGGGCTCGCTTCGAATTTGTTCGCCATGACTTCGATTGTGAATTTGTACGCGAAATGTAAACAGGTTTACGAAGCATACAAGATGTTCGACAGAATGCCTGATAGAGACTCGGTGTCGTGGAACACGATTATCGCCGGGTACGCCCAGAATGGCCAGGCAAAGATTGCTTTGGAGCTGATTATTCGAATGCAGGAAGAAGGAATGAAACCCGACGCGGTCACGTTAATTACGATTTTACCAGCAGTGGCGGATTATCAGTCCGTGAGGCTTGGGAAGTCGGTCCACGCGTTCTTGGTTCGAGCTGGGTTCGATTCTCAGGTCAATGCTGTCACTGCTTTAATCGACATGTACGCAAAGTGCGGAGCTGTTGGGACGGCTCGTTCGATCTTCGACGCGATGAGAGAGAGGACGGTCGTGATGTGGAACTCCATGATTGACGGCTACGTTCAGGTAGAAGCTCCCATGGAAGCTCTGAAGCTCTTCGATATGATGATAGACGAAGGTTTCGAACCCTCGACGGTGACGATAATGGAGGCTCTACACGCCTGCGCTGATCTCGGCGATCTCGACCGTGGAAAATCCCTCCACGAGATCATTGATAGAAAAGGTTTCCGATCCGATGTCGCGGTGATGGACTCTCTGATATCAATGTACTCGAAGTGTCGGAGCATTGACATGGCAGCCGAGGTGTTCGAGGGCTTGAGAGACAAAAGCCTGGTGACGTGGAATGCGATGGTGTTGGGGTACGTGCAGAACGGGTTTCAGCCTCTTCCGCGAGATGCAGAAGCGCGGCGTGAAGTGGGACACATTCACGGTGGTCAGCGTGGTGTCAGCCCTCGCTGAGCTGTCGCTCTCCCGGCACGCCAAGTGGATCCACGGCCTCATCGTGCGGGCGCAATTTGACCGGAACGTGTTCGTCGCGACCGCACTCGTCGACATGTACGGCAAGTGCGGGGACGTGGCCCCGGCGAGGAAGGTGTTTGATGCGATGGAGGAGCGCCACGTCACCACGTGGAATGCGATGATCGACGGGTATGGGACCCACGGCCTCGGCCTCCATGCCGTCGATCTTTTCCACCACATGTTGAACAAGCCAAGCGGGGATGTACAGGTATTGCAGCTCCCCAACTTTTTACTTGTGTTTTTGGTCTCTTCAAATAGCACTTGTTTTATTTTCGTAACCAAAAAATTAGTATTTATTTTTATATAGCTACAAATTTTATAAAAATATTTCAAGAAACTTATTTTAAAATAGGTTTTCGGTCCTCAAGTTAAAATTTATTATTTTGGGCGGTTGACCCTCCCTTGCTTTGCTTTCCGGCTCTGTCTTGCAGATCAAGCCGAACGGTGTGACGTTTCTTTGCTTGATCTCGGCGTGCAGCCACTCGGGCTTGGTCGAGGAAGGGCTCGAATTCTTCGAGAGTATGAAGTGGGATTACGGGATAGAGCCCGCGATGGACCACTACGGCGCGGTGGTCGATCTCTTGGGCCGGGCCGGGTTTCTCCACCGGGCTTGGGCTTTCATTGAGAAAATGCCGGTCCAGCCAGGGATCACGGTCCTCGGAGCCATGTTGGGCGCGTGTAGGATCCACAAGAACGTCGAGCTCGGCGAGAAAGCCGCAGCGAAGATCTTCGAGCTCAATCCAAATGACGGAGGCTACCACGTGTGTCTCTCCAACATCTACGCTTCTGCTTCGATGTGGGACAGGGTCTCAGAGGTCCGAAATGAGATGAGAAAGGTCGGGCTGAAGAAGACTCCCGGGTTCAGCTCGGTGGATTTGGGCACGGAGATCCACACGTTTTATTCGGGGAGCACGGCTCACCCGCGGTCCGATCAGATCTACGAGTACCTTGAGACGCTGAGGGACGAGATCATGACCGTTGGTTACGTCCCCGACACGGACTCGATCGGCGATGTCGAGGAAGAGGAGGTGAAGAGAGCGATGGTGAATGCTCACAGTGAGAAGCTGGCAATTGCGTTTGGGCTGTTGAACTCGAATCCCGGGATGACCATCCACGTCAGGAAGAATCTCAGGGTTTGCGGGGATTGCCACAGCGCGACCAAGTACATTTCGCTCGTCACGGGTCGGGAGATCGTGGTGAGAGATATGAACAGGTTTCACCATTTCAAGGACGGTGCTTGCTCTTGTGGAGATTATTGGTGATGAGTTTTGATCACTGTATTGATGTTGCCTGTTGATTTTGGAGTTATTATTATTTTTTTTTTTTTTTTGAAACATAGTAAATATGAATCAGTAGCTATTCAATCATATACACGATTGGTGAATAAAACCGAAGGGGCCTTGTTAATCCCTCTCGAGAGCAGATACAAAGGTAAAATCTGAAGAGGGGAAAGAGTGCCACGTTCATCTCATAAAAAAATGGCCATAAAAGAAGCTGAGAGGGGTTCATCACAGAAGTGTCCATAACACTATTCTAAACTTTCCATCCAACTTTTGACCTCCCTATTAAAAATATTCGGGCACCAAGTGGATTTCAAAATCAGGTATAGAAGGCGAATACGATCCACAGAGCATGATAAAAGATGAGAGGAAGGCCGACACAGAAAGCTATCAACATGGCAGCTACAGAGAAGAAAAGAGCGGAAAGGCCAATTACGAACTTCCAGGGAAAATCCACGAGGAAATCGTTCTCCGCGTAACGCAAATTAGGATCCCCAAAAATGTGAGCACTGAAGTGTTCGAAGCCGAAAACGCCACACCATTCGATATCATGAAGACCCTAAAGAGCTTCTCTTTAATAAACATTGGAAACCCTTGAAACCTGTTCGTCTCCTCCGGGGAATGTGAAAGCCGCAGCGAATGTGATGGTGATGATCAGAGCGCCCATAACCGTGTAGGAGCTTGCTGCTTCCTTCATCCATTTCTCTCCCGCGATCACCAAATCCTTGTCGGTTTCCGTGAATATCTGACGTGCTGTAAGTTCTACTTTTATCACGGATGTCGAGATTGGATGTGACGTTGTGGTCCCATTAGTTGCTCCTTGGTACATAATGGATTCCGCTTCCTATAAAATAAAGAGAAATTGCTCAAACTACCACCATATCAATAATTTTTTCCAAAAATCCACCAAAGTATAACTTTGGCAAAAAATACAAGTTCCTCAAAAGTGAAAAACCAAATATACCCTCAACCTTATTTTTTCTTTCAATTTCACACCAACCTCATTTAATATCATTCCAAAATAAAATTTCTATTTTTTTATTCAAAATTATTTATATATATATATATCTCTCTCTCTCTCTCTCTCTCCCTAACCGTGTAAACCCTTATACCATTTACTCTCTCTCTCTCTCTCTCAGTCGAACTCACCCAGAATCGCGACTCTCTCTCCATGAATCGCCTCTCTCTCTCCCTGATTCGCGACTCTCTCTTCCCTGAATCGCGACTCTCTCTCCCTGAATCGCCTATCTCTCTCCCTGATTCGCGACCAGTCTCTCTCTCTCTCTTATTCAAACTCACCCAAAATCGCGACCGAAACCCTTGCCCGAACTCGACTTCACTCGACCAATCCCTCAAGTCGCCATGTCTGACCCACCCAACCCTATTTTCGAACCCACAACGCGAAAGAGTCCTAGGATGATAGGGCTCAAACAACCGGAGGCGTCCGGAGCGACCACACCAAACACTTCTCCGGCCCGGAAAAGGAAAACGAGTGCTTCGCCCAAGTTGAACTCGAAGGATTATACCGATCCGGCCGAAGGTGGACTGTTCAGTGAATTGTTCTCCAACGGGACGACCAACAGTCGCGTCGTGCTTACAACAAAATTGGTGGAATCGCAAGGGTGGCCGCATGAGAAACGAGTCAAGCTCTTGCTGCTTCATTTTCTCTTCAACGTACTTCTCGGTGCCCCTTTGGGTACGACCATTCGAGATTTGTCGTACGTTAAATTGGTAGAGGACTTGGACCAGTTTAACTCGTACCCGTGTGGCAATGTGGTTTGGAAGTTCTTCGTTGAAAACTGCCGTAAGTACGTGAAGAATGTGGAGAAGAAGGATTCCAAGGCGAAGATAAACCTTCCTTCTTTCATGTACCCACTTCAAATTTGGGCGTACAAAACCATGCCCGTGTTCTCGACACTCTTGTATTGCGAGAGATTGTCTGATACCGATGTACCTCTCATGCGTCGGTGGAAATCAACGACTCATGTCGTTGACAACACGTTCTCAACCATTTTGTGGCAATCTGAGAACTTTGTTCAAGCCAATGGGAGGAGAAGAGGTTAGCTTGAAGACAATGAAGAAGTCGAGCCAACCGAAGTTCAAAAATAAGGTGATTAATCTTGATTATGTGTTTTTTTTTATGGTTTTAACGTCAACTGTTGAGATCTGTGATTTATGACATTTCTGTTTGTTGACATCACTGTCAACAGTTGACGTCAAATGTTGACATCAATGTCAACAATTGATGTCAACTGTTGATATCTATGATTTATGACATTTCTGTTTGTTGACAGTGATGTCAACAGTTGACGTCAACTGTTGACATCAATGTCAACAATTGATGTCAGCTGTTGATATATGTGATTTATGACATTTCTGTTTGTTGACAGTGACGTCAACAGTTGACGTGAACTGTTGATATCTGTGATTTATGAGAGTTGCCTAACCTTTGTTGACATTAATTTTGACAGGCACCGGTGGAATCAAGTGGAGGCACATCCACTCCGTATACAACACATCCGTCCGGCATCGGAGAAAACTCTGAGGTTTGTAAATCTTTCATACATGATTTACTCTTTATTAATAGAAAACATTGGCTTACGTCTACTTTTAACATAGGCTCGGTTGATGGCCGTTGAAGCCTCTGTCACCCATATAAGGACAGAGTTCGCGGCGTTCAAGACGGAGATGGAACAGAGCTTCAAAGAATTCACTAGACGTGTGAATGAAAAGTTGATGGAGCTGGCCAAGATGATAACGGGAGCTATCCAAGATGCACAACCTGAAGAGCTACAGGATCCAGAAGATTCGACCGAGAAAGACGAAGACAAAGAAGAGGCTGAAAAGAGAAACGAAGATGAGAAAGATGAGGAAGATGCTGAAAAGAGAAAAAAAGATGAAGGAGATGTTGAGCCGGTTGTCAGCATATGAGATGACATAAGAGATACACAAGAGACTCAAGAAGGTATTATTGGTTGAAGAGTCGAGTTTGGTTTGTGTTTTATCAAAAGTTTTTGGTTTGTGTTTTTTTTAAGTTTTTGGTTTGTGTTTGATGAAAAGTTTCTGGTTTTTGTTTTATGAAAAGTTTGTTATTTGTGTTTTTTGAAAAACTTTTAGTTTGTGGTTTTTGAAAAGTTTTTGGATGTCTATCTATGTTCATCAATGTCAACAATTCACTTGAACAGTTGACATCAATGACATCAATGTCAACTGTTGACATCAATTGTTGACATTGATATCAACAGTTGACGTCAATTGTTGACATTGATGTCAACAGTTGACGTTAATTGTTGACATTGATGTCAACAGTTGACGTCAATTGTTGACATTGATGTCCACAGTCAACATCAATTGTTGACATTCATCTTTTTAAATTCAGGGTTGATCAAAGAGAGCCAGTTAGAATCAAGTCAAGAACTAACTGAGTCCCAATCGAGAGCCCGCATTCTAGAATTAGATTGTGAGTAGTTTGAAGATGAGATGTATGATGATAGTCAACTCATCTTTGTAGGCTCGGTTCCGGATGGACGAACCCGTGAGAGAATAGAGGACGAGTTGACGTCAATTGTAGACATTGATGTCAACAGTTGACGTTAATTGTTGACATTGATGTCAACAGTTGACGTCAATTGTTGACATTGATGTCCATAGTCAACATCAATTGTTGACATTCATCATTTTAAATTCAGGGTTGATCAAAGAGAGCCAGTTAGAATCAAGTCAAGAACTAACTGAGTCCCAATCGAGAGCCCGCATTCTAGAATTAGATTGTGAGCAGTTTGAAGATGAGATGTATGATGATAGTCAACTCATCTTTGTAGGCTCGGTTCCGGATGGACGAACCCGCGAGAAAATAGAGGACGAGTTGACGTCAATTGTTGACATTGATGTCAACAGTTGACGTTAATTGTTGACATTGATGTCAACAGTTGACGTCAATTGTTGACATTGATGTCAGCAGTTGACGTCAATTGTTGACATTGATGTCCACAGTTAACATCAATTGTTGACATTCATCTTTTTAAATTCAGGGTTGATCAAAGAGAGCCAGTTAGAATCAAGTCAAGAACTAACTGAGTCCCAATCGAGAGCCCGCATTCTAGAATTAGATTGTGAGCAGTTTGAAGATGAGATGTATGATGATAGTCAACTCATCTTTGTAGGCTCGGTTCCGGATGGACGAACCCGCGAGAAAATAGAGGACGAGTTAAATGCCGCAAAGGATAAGGAAAATCGGGATTCATGGAAGATGATTCCGATTAACATAGACGATTCACCGCAAAGACCTGTGAGAATCACTCGACCGCCGGATAGGTACACTCCTACACCCATTCCGAGGCCGTTCGCGAAGTTTACGAAAGGAATTTCGCGTCCATTCAAAAATCCATTGACTCCTCCTTTTACTCCATCAAATCTTGAGGACATCACTGTAATGGAGACATGGCTGAAGTTTGGATTGTTGAAGAAGAAAGATGATGAACAACGTTGGTACGAGCCACTGGAAGATAAATTGCCATGGGGATGTAATTTCACAGAAGTTGAAATTAGATCAAAGACATTTTTCCGTAACCTCTGGACCGAAGAAGAATGGCTTAGCGATCAGGTACGACATTCAACTATACCGTTGTTTTTTAATGGTTTTGAAGTCTAGACATTGGTGTCAACGATTGACGTCAACTGTTGACATTGGTGTCAACAATTGACGTCAACTATTGACATCTGTGATTTATTACCTTTCTGTTTGTTGACACAGATGTCAACAATTGACGTCAACTGTTGACATCTGTGTCAACAATTGAAGTCAACTGTTGACATCTGTGACTTAAAATCTCTTTGTTCTCTAATATTAATCCCTCAATATTTTGTGGCAACATGTTGATATCATCTCTTACTACCTCCGGAAGAAGAGAATGACTAGGAAATTGCAAAAGTCGTTCACAATTATGCCGGCTTTCTTTGTCACCTATTGCCTCCTTGGGTATGACGCTTGGAAGAAATGCAAAGACAAGGACAAGTTTAATTGGTCAAGGCAGTCTCGGATCTATGATTACATAACTGCGACCAACAAGTCCTTGACACACTCTTGGCCCTGGGTAGACTTCGATCACGTCTATTTGCCCTGTTGTTTCAAGGATAGGACGCATTGGTTGTTTCTGGTTGTATCGATTCGAGAACGGTCCATTACAATCTATGATTCTATGTCAAGCAACAAGCCTCATAAAAAAATGGTGACATGCCACGTCCAACAAATTGCAGAATTCCTCCCACTAGTCCTCTGCTCTATTGACGCGTTTGATCGTATGAGTATTGAAGACACGAGCTCAGCCCCGTTCACAATATCCACGTCGCTCACCATGCCACAGCAGAGCAATGGGTACATATATAACTATTATTTAATAATACCGTATTTATATGATGAACAAGTTGTCTAATCGCAAATTTTTTCAAAACAGTGGTGATTGTGGCATGTTTGTCGTCAAGGCTATGGAGTTTATGAGTCACGGCATAGATCTACTTGGGGTCAAACAAGAAGATATGAACATGCACAGACAACAGCTCACGATCGACTTATACAGGCATGAGGCAGTGAAGTTGGCGACCCATGTTGGATCGGACATGGAGATAGATGAAAATTAGGAAAAAATGTTGTTCACGTAGTACTATTATCTTAATCTTTTTGGTAAATTAGGAAGCAATGTTAACAATAGATGATAATTAGGAAACTTCTCAAACTTTTCATTTCTCTTTATTTTATGATATCATGTTTAATGAGTATCAACAATATTTCAATTATCAATCTGTATTTGTCTTTTTAATGGTTTTTACGTCAATTGTTGACATTGGTGTCAACAATTTACGTCAACTGTTGACATCTGCGATTTATTACCTTTCTGTTTGTTGACATTGATGTCAACAGTTGACGTCAACTGTTGACATTGATGTCAACAATTTACGTCAACATTTGACATCAATGTCAACAATTGACGTCAATGTCAACAATTAACGTCAACAGTTGACGTCAATGTCAACAATTGACGTCAACAGTTGACGTCAATGTCAACAATTGACGTCAACAGTTGACGTCAATGTCAACAAGTAACGTCAACATTTGACATCAATGTCAACAATCGACGTCAATGTCAACAATTAACGTCAACAGTTGACATCAATGTCAACAATTAACGTCAACAGCTGACATCAATGTCAACAATTGACGTCAATGTCAACAATTAACGTCAACAGTTGACATCAATGTCAACAATTGACGTCAACAGTTGACGTCAATGTCAACAATTAACGTCAACAGTTGAAATCAATGTCAACAATTGACGTCAAGGTCAATAATTAACGTCAACAGTTGACGTCAATGTCAACAATTAACGTCAACAGTTGACATCAATGTCAACAATTGATGTCAACAAACAGAGAGATACAAAAGTAGTCTAAACAAAGTATAATTAAACAAAGAGATTCTTAAACAAAGACATTCTCTCTAACAAAAGTAGTATGAAGAAAGTATAATTAATACAATACATAAAGCTATAACTAATCCGTGGACAATGGAGTAGTACTACTGCATGTTTGACGGTTGTGGCCGAGTACCCCACATCGCGCACACTTGCGCATCCTAACTTCCTCCCATTGAAAGGGTATTCTTCTCTTTTTCGGCCTACCGGCGGCACGCGCTGCGTGTTCAGGCGGAAGAACTACGATATTCTCCACCTCGGGGGGGGGGGGATAACCCAACTCGAAATGTCGCCATGAGGATGGTGTACATCTGCGTAGGTTGCCCTCAAATACTCGGTTGAATAGAACTTGGAAATGAAGTTCTCAACCGGAAGAGTACGTTCACCACAAGCCGCAATTCCATGTGGACAAATAAATTCATGAGCTTGCCATCGCCGGCATGAGCATGTATGTTCTTCTAAGTTAACGGCATATACAATGCCTTCTCTGTCAACTACCTCAAACTCCTCGACTGAAGATGGCCTCACCTGGCACAAAAAATCATATTTATATTTAATTACTGAGAATTCTTACATTTGTTGACATTGATGTCAACAACTGACGTCAATTGTTGTCATCAACATCAACAATTGACGTCAATTGTTGACATTAATGTCAACAAACAGAGAGCTCATACATCACAGATGTGAACAGTTGACGTCAACTGTTGACATCAGTGTCAACAATTGACGTCAACTGTTGACATCAATGTCAACAGTTGACGTCAATTGTTGACATCAATGTTAACAAACAGAGAGCTCATAAATCACAGATGTCAACAGTTGACGTCAACTGTTGACGTCAACGTCAACAATTGACGTCAACTGTTGACGTCAATGTCAACAATTGACGTCAACTGTTGACATCAATGTCAACAATTTACGTCAATTGTTGACATCTTTAGTTAATTCTCATTTAAATAAACACTTACCAACATTCGAACAGCATATGAAGTGTATTTTTCTGCTCTGGCTTGGTATTCTTTTGTCAAAATGGTTTGTGTATTTGCCGCAGCTTCCCGACGCTCATAAAACCATCTCATACTTCGCTCTCTCAGCCAATCCATCAATTTTGAAACTGGAAATTGTCTCACCTTTACATTTAATGCATTTTAATGACTCCGCATTGTTGTTCGTCATGATACCATACCTCTTTGCCCTGAACATACACCTTGCCCATCTTTGGTACCCGACATCATTGGCTAAGTAGCAACGTATTTCAGGATTTTTAGCGTCCAACATGACCATAAAACTTTCAAATTCCCGCTGAGTGTATGCTTTTGCGGCACCGTAAAATTTCCACTTCACCTCCTTCGTGATCCCCTTGAAAGTAGTCTTCAAATTACCGAGTAGATGGAACATGCAAAAACCATGATCACAATTTGGAAATACCGTCTTGAGGCCATTGATTATACCAGCATGTCTATCGGATACAAATACTTGTTGCTCCCGTTCCCCAATTGCGTCCTTTAATTTTTCAAAGAAGTAAATCCAAGCCTCGTTAGATTCTAAAGGACCAAGACTGTAGGCTAGTGGAAAAATCTGCTTGTTTCCGTCCATCCCACATGCCGTATATAACGTCCCTTTGTAATAATTCTTAAAATGCGTACCATCGACAATAATAACAGGCTTTACGTACTTCCACCCCGTTCTCCATGGCCCGAGTGACATGAAAAAACTTACATATACACCGCCATCACCAGTGACAAGGTCAAAAAAAGAACCCGGATTCTTAGTCTCGATCATGTACCTTAGCTTATGCAAGAACTTGTACGAGTCTTTTGAATTGCCGTAGATGGACTTTAGAGTTTCTTCTCTGGACCGCCAAGCCTTTTTGTAAGACACAGTCACTCCGTAATCCATTTGCATGTAATTCCTTATCTCTTTTGGTTTGCTCATTCCAACGGTTGGATCAATACACTTATGCTTAACCATCTCTCCTATTAACGAAGATGTTGCTTGAGGGTGACGTCCTTGCCTTAAGTTTAGGGGACAAGCGTGCTCATTGTCAAATCTAAAATATGAAAATTACACAATTAGTTTAAAAACCGAAATGTCAACTGTTGATTTTAGAGTTATCACATGTTGACATTAATTGTTGACATCAATTGACCAATTGTTGACGTCAATTGTTGACGTCAATTGTTGACGTCTGTGAGATATTCGCTCTCAGTCAAAAGAAGGAAAACAATTCACCGACATCAACAATTGATGTCAACAGTTGACGTCAATTGTTGACATCTGTGACTTATTTGCCTTTTGTTGACTGAGAGGAAATATCTCACAGATGTCAACAATTGACGTCAACAATTGATATCAACAGTTGATAACTCTAATTCAAATTCATAATTCAACAAAGAGTTTACCTTCTAATTTGAAATATGGGTGTGTTTTCCTTTCTCACAGCTCGAGCAGCCCATTTACAATGCTCTCCCGGACAAACAACGTGCAAGGTGTTTTTGTCCGAGCTCTTTGTCATATACGAGAAGTTGTTGCTTATGGCGAACAACATCAAGTGTTTCTTTAAAGTCTTTTTATTCGAGTACAATGCATAACGCTCAATAAATACAGGGGAATCACCATCCAAAATAAGGGTGTCCTCTCTCGTAGTAGACGAACTTGGCACACTATGTGGAGGGGACGGTGGAGGACTTGTTCTTCACGGTGGAGGGGGAGTTTTGTGGTGGTGGAGGGGGAGAGTTTCGTGGTGGTGGAGGGGGGGAGTTTTGTGGTGGTTGAGGAGGGGAGTTTCGTCGTGGTGGAGACATAGAGTTTCGTGGTGGTTGAGGAGGGGAGTTTCGTCGTGGTGGAGGAGGAGTTGGGTTTCGTGGTGGGAAGCCTCGTCGTTGTTGTTATGTCTCATTGTCTGACAACCTAATGTCATCCAATCCTAATGTAGAACGAATTGCCGATTCATGAGTTGGGACCGAATCACACCCCTCCTCGGGTATTGATGGCATAAGGGGATTTCCGTCACAACCACTATCACGGCTGTTGCGAGTAGATCCAACTCTTGGAGAATCGAGCCCCGATGGTTTTTCTTTTATTTCCAATATCAATTGTAATTTCTCCGTGTCATCTTCCCTCCTTCTTCTCAAGTATAAATAACCTTTCAGCGTGTCGTCGTTGGTTATCTCAACAGGTATCATTGCACCAGCCATCGCATATGAAACGCCAATTGTATGGGTAGATGGTGATTTGCGCAAATACGCGTAAATTATTTGCATCAAACTAGCGAAGCTCACTTCAGATGGCACCATAATTCTGAAAGATCCTTTCTCATGATACCGACCAGGTTCAACCCAAGTACCACTATGCTTGAATAATAAATAAATTTCCGTCATCACTGCATACAAATAAACAAAGGTAAGTTAGTAACTGTTGACTTCAGATGTCAACAGTTGATCTCTAAATCTCAACCGTAGACGTCAACTGTTGACGCTAATGTCAACAATTTACGTCAACAGTTGACGTCAACTATTGACATCTAATGTCAACAACTGATGAACTTCGATGACATTACTATCAGCGAAGTTCATGAGTTGTTGACATCAGATGTCAACAGTTGCGTCAACTGTTGACATCTAATGTCAACAACTCATGAACTTCGCCTAAAAACAAGAGAAAACAATAAAAATTGCCCAGAACAAAAAGAGTCTCTTTTTTTTTCAATCTCAAACATACCCAGAATAAACATACCAAAAAACCAAAGAAAAGTTTGATAAAACAAAAAACAAAACAAAACTAACCTTGAGTCCGGATATATGAGCTTTGGTCGTGTTTCCTTGAGCGTGTCGGAGGGTAAGCTCAAAGTTGAATGAGAGAGAGAGAGAGAGAGAGAGAGAGAGAGAGAGTGAGACTGGTCGTGAAGGATTCGGGTTCGGGGTGGGTCCCGGTCCCGATTCAGGGAAGAAGAAAGAGAGTATCTTGAGGGTGAGTTTGGGTGAGGTAAGAGAGGCAATTCAGGGAGAGAGTCGCGATTCTGGGTGAGTTCGACTGAGAGAGAGAGAGAGAGTAAATGGTATAAGGGTTTACACGGTTAGGGAGAGAGAGAGAGAGGGAGAGAGAGAGATATATAAATAATTTTGAATAAAAAATAGAAATTTTATTTTGGAATGATATTAAATGAGGTTGGTGTGGAATTGAAAGAAAAAATAAGGTTGATGGTATATTTGGTTTTTCACTTTTGAGGAACTTGTATTTTTGGCCAAAGTTATACTTTGGTGGATTTTTGGAAAAAATTATTGATATAATGGTAGTTCGAGCAATTTCTCTAAAATAAAACTAAGTTTTATCATTCCACTGTAACTCCCTCTGCATTTGCAGAGCTGCTCCGGGGATGAGATTGAGCACCCTCGGAGGTGCAATTATAGCCACTTTGTGAAGCATGGAACTCTTATGCTTACTGTCACGATAGCTCACCAATTCGACCATGTTGCGGAGCCCATACACGAGGCTGAATACCTCGGGCTGACGGTGCTCCAACATACTTCTCAAAACATCAGTATTATCCCAAACCAAATGAGGATAAGCGTTTGCCAATCTCTTTATGAAGTTCGCGTTCCCCTGACGCACAGCCTCTATCATGACGGGGACCACCCCGCCTTTTGGAGTATCCTATGGTCCGAAATGTCTTCGATACATGTGCACACAGAGTTTAAGATATCCCTGGTGTTGTCATACACCCGTTTCTTTTGGGGTATGTTCTTGGCGTAACTTTTTATGTATTCTTATCGTGGCTTCCCTGTCTCTTAATTGCATCAGTTTTCCATTCCTCCTCTTTTTTACAAATTTTATTTATTCTATTATATTGGTTACTAAGTTTTCAAGAAAAACGGAGAACAGGTCCTACCATGAGTTATCATACCTTTAGACTAAGTGAATTAAAAATCACAGAATGAAACATATATATGATGAACAAGTCTTGTTTTCTTACCTAGAGGTCGGAAAAGAATAAAGACCACCAATCGTGCTTCATATGTTTAGACCGACAGCATTAAGAGATCGCAGAATTAAACACATATTTGATGAACAAGTCTTGTTTTTCTTACATAGAGGTTGGAGAAGTATACAAACCACCAGTCGCGGTGCATATACATAGACCGATTGAATTAAAAAAAATCACAGAATGAAACACATATTTGATGATCAAGTCTTGTTTTCTTACCAAGAAGTCGGAGAGGAAACAAAACGACACTTGGGAGCATTCCCCAACACTACAGTCGATACATAGTTTGCCATAATATGTTTTTATGGTCAAGCAGGTTGATATATAGATTTAATAGACTGTAAAAACAAAATCTGGTATTGAAATCAAATTAATGACCGTTAAATGATCAGGTAAATAAAATAAAACTTTTGCTAAAATCTTAAAAGGAGCTAGTGGAATAGCTAGTTGCAACAAATTCTTGTTTAATTAATGCAATGGCATTATTGTTTAAAAAACGGGCATTATTGTTTAAAAAACGGGAGTTTTGTACCTTAAACCACTGCAGTTCTCTTTGCATTTGTAGTGCCGCTCCAGGGATGCGATTGAGCAGCCTAGGAGGCGCAATTATAGCTGCTTTGTGCAACATGTTGCTCCTGTTCTCGTCACGGTAGCTCGCCATCGCCACCTTGTCACGGAGCCCGTACACGAGGCTGAAAATCTTGGGCTGACGGAGCTGGATCGCGACCTCAATCACTTTTCTCGAAATGTAAGGACCCCAAACCGATTCCGGATTAGCCTTTGCGATTCCAGTTATGAAGTCCACGTTCCCGTGATACGCGGCCTGAATCATGGCGCTGCTCAGCCCCGCGTTCTGTAGTCTCATCCTGTCTGAAGTGCCTTCTATTACTTGGCACGTACGCCTTAGGATTTCCTTAGTTTGTTCGCGCACCAGTTTCATTTGATATAGGCTCTTTAGATGTGTATGCATATATATATTTTTAACTGACTGCCACTTAAAAATATGGATCATAAAATGAAAAACAAATTTGGTGAAGAACTCATGTTTGCTTACCTAGAAGTCGGAGAGGAACCGAAACCACCCTTCGCAGGATACCAGAGCACTACAATCAATATATAGTTTGTCATAAGCTGTTTGTATCATTCATGAAAAGGGCTGTGTTCTTATTAGCTTTATTTTTAGGGTTATTAAGTTATATAGCCACACGGATATAGTGGATTGAGATATAGCCCACATTTGGTTAATTTCTTGTAAATAGCCAAGTAAACTTATTAACAGATTAATAAAAGACTTATTTAACAAAGCCAAATATATATTTTAGGTAGTTAATAGGCTGCCATGTATGCAAGTTGACTATTTACAAAGTATTTACCAAATGTTGGCTAATTTACAATTCCTATAGTTTAAGTGGTTTACGTAGCCAATTTTTTGTTATTTTTATTCTTGGTGAACATGTGTTTTTACTTTTTAAGGAATCTGTTTATGTTCCAATAGTTTTATTACAGAATGATAATAGAAATAAAAAGAAACCAAATCCATTTGAAATGAAATTAATTTTTCTGAGTTATGATACAGAACAGGTTTTAATAGCTAAAGGATCATTACAGGGTTTTGCTCAGCTTTTACAAACGTAATAAGTAACTGGAATTGGCTGATTCTTTGCCTCTACATTACAATTTCTTTTCATTCTTTTTCTAGATGTATAATGGTTTAGATTCTTAGTTTCTACAAGGCTAACTTTGTAACTAATTCGCATAAACTATGACACAAAAAGAGTAAAGTGCTCAAGAGAAAACAGTGTAACTTTACCCTCCTCCCAGCAACGCAGAACGAATCAATAGCTTTATCTAGATTGCTATCTTCTTTGTCACTTTGATAATCCTCTGGATTTTCAATTTCCACCGATACATAATTAATGGCCCCAGTGGGTATGTGAATGCCTATGTAATGAGAGAAGTATTAAGAACACCTCTGTAAATGATGAAACACATTAAAAATGGATTCAACAAATAATAATGAGCAAGAGGAAGTGTATACATTTATATATCCATCTCCGCCAGAATATCAAGGTGGATTCATCGTCACTGAACAGTTTGGAAGTGGCTAATGCCCACAGCGGTGATTTCCCTGGATCGTCCACCGTAATCACCAGCTCCGGGACCCGGATGAGCAAACTCAGCGCGATATCTGATTTGCGAATAAAATCGTTGTCAAGGGCGATGGCTATTGAAAACGACTGATGTTTCTTTTATTTTCTTTTATGTCGTTTATTTTCTTTTTAGTCGTTTTTTACTTAAGTCGGTTTGTTTTGACTTGAGTCTGACGTGGATCATTTCCTAGTTTGTTATATATATGTAATCACGCCCAATGATTGGGTTAACTGAGTTTTTATGAAAACGTCAAGTCATTGATGACTGATGTGAGGTTTATTCATTCTTTCTTCTTCCTCGTTTTTTCTCTCCCAAAACTCTGTTTCCTTTTCTTGTTGTTTGATATTCAGTTTGAATCTCAATCGATTCTTGAAGCCTTTTTCCGAGCTTCGATTGTAATATGGTATCAGAGCTCAGTTCCGCTCCTTCTTGATCGATTGTTCCTCTGAGAATCTTCTTCTTGTCGTCTCTTGTGTCACGCCTCCTAGCCAATCTTCAGAGCCATGGCGGAACAAGAGAACAACAAATTGCTTGCGGAAATTGCATCAAAGGAGGCCACGATGTCAAGATCGCCGATCGATGATCAGACGAGTCCTTATTATCTTCACTACTCCGACAATCCAGGTGCTATTATCGTCACCCAGCTTCTTGATGGAGACAACTATCCATCATGGAGTAGATCTATCTATGGTAATGGCTTTGTCTGTGAAAAACAAAGTCGCGTTCATTGACGGCTCCATCACAAAGCCATCGTCGGAAAATGCCGTTCTTCTCAACTCCTGGATGCGCAACAACAACATTGTTACGTCGTGGATCTTCAATTCGGTCTCTAAAGAGATTGCTTCAAGCATCCAATTCGGCGACTCAGTGACAGCCATATGGAACGATCTTAAGGAAAGGTTCCAGTAGGGCAATGGCGCCAGGATTTTTCAGCTCCGACGGCAAATTGCGAATCTTCGCCAAGAAGGCCTATCTGTGGCTGCCTACTTCACCAAACTGAAGACACTTTGGGAAGAACTCCATAATTTCAGGCCTATCTGCACTTGTAAGTGCGTTTGTGGTGGATCTCATGAATTGACGAAATTTGTCAACAATGAGTACGTCATGGCCTTTCTCATGGGCCTGAATGGCGCTTTTAGCACCATCAGAAGCCAGATCATCATCATGGATCCTATTCCACCTGTCAACAAGGTATTTTCCATGATCACTCAAGATGAGAAGCAAAGATCCATCAATGATGGTGAAAGATCAGTGGATCTTGCAAGCAATCTCGCAATGGCGGTCAGCGATGAAGGAACTGCCAAGAAGACCTCTAAGAAAGATAAACCTTTCTGCACTCACTGCAAAATGACCGGTCACACCATTGAGAAATGCTACAAAATACACGGATATCCTCCTGGATACACTCCTCGTTTCAAGAGTCAAGCCAATGCTGCTGAGGTCAATCCTGTGGAATCTTTGTCTAATGCACAACTTCACCAAATGATTGAGCATCTCTCGGCAAAGCTTACCTCTACCACTCAGGCCAGCTCATCCAGTGTCAATCTCACATCTTTCAATACAGGTTTTTGTTGTTTAATTGAAACCTTTAATGCTGTTCCTTGTTTCACTAGGCAATGGATCCTAGATTCAGGAGCTTCAAGGCATATTTGCAACACAAGATCCATGTTCATTTGCCTAAAACCCCTGACAAAGTCAAGTATCACCTTACACCTAACTATACTAGTATTCCTGTTCACTACTTTGGGGATGTTAGAATTAACTCCACCTTGATCCTGCGTGATGTTCTTTATGTACCTAACTTTAAGTTCAATTTAGTATCTGTGAGTGCAGTTACTAAGGACTTAAAGTGTGAAGTTACTTTGACCTATTTTGGCTTTGTGATTCAGGACATGTACATGAAGAGGATGATTGGCAGGGGTAAATGCATTGGCGACCTATATGTACTGAGCACACAAGATGAAGAGACTCAAGTGGATGCCTCAATCAACTCTATTTCTTCCAGCACATGGCATGCGCGCTTAGGGCACTTGTCTCATGAGAGACTGGAAAGCTTGAAGACGGTTCTGAAACTCAATAGTGTTGATAAGAGTACCCATTGTCTCATTTGTCCTCTGGCTAAACAAAAAAGACTGGCTTTTCCTAATTCTAGTACTGTAAGTGAGTCCACTCTTGACCTTATACACTGTGATGTATGGGGCGCTTTTCATACTGTTTCCAGGTCTGGTCATAGATATTTCTTAACCATTGTTGATGATCATAGTCGTTTTACTTGGGTTTATTTGATGAGACAAAAGTCTGATGTGTTGTCAATGGTGCCCACAAGAAGAGTTGTAATCTTTATATTCTACATTTGATGTAATAAAGTCTCATGAAGACTCTTGCTTGTAATTGCTTATTCATTAATAAAAAGTTGAAACGTTCATTCAATCTTCCTTGTCTGAAGCTTTATGATAAAACATTAGTCTTTAGTCCATAAACAAACTAAACAACTTACGAAGAGACAAATGTAGATTTGCATGAACAAACTCTTCGTAGTTTGCTTAAAACGATATATTCGCAATCTAAGGGTCAAAGGACTATTGACCTCAGTATGATTGTTAGAAGAATCTATGATGTCTGGTTACGAGGCATTGAGAGTTGGAGACTCTATAGTTCTTCTAGGTATCTTCCGAAGGTACTGAATTGACCAGTGCACTTCTAGAGACAAGATAAGAACAAACCATTTAACCTCTTATGTCTCGAAGTCACTATGTATGAATTGCATCGTGCTTACCTTAATCCTGAAATGAGACATGTCATTTCACACCTTAGTATTCTCATTTGAGAAAGTCAGAGTTCGGACTCACTATGTGATTCCGAACAGGGCCTATTGGTGAAGTACTAAGTTGTGAGAATGTCATGAGTAACTTTGTGAAGTTCTCATAGATATGGAATTCATGTACAAGATTGCTGAAATGCAATGTATGTCACCTCATGCTTTGTTCCTTGGAGTGTGAATAAATGAACTGGCCAGTGTCCAAATTGAGTCTTGACCCTTTTTGGATGAAACAATGTGACTTGTTAGCTCCTCGTCAATACATTGTTTCTAACTTATTCACAAGCGACAAAGGAGTTGAGGAAATAACAGCTAGAAGGGTAAAATCGTAATTTAGTAAATCTCAACTAGCTGATGACATTCATGAAGGGTAAACATAGATAATATTCAGTGGATCCGCTCATCATAATTAGGTTGAATTCTTGAGTAGAAAATAAATTCATTTGAACCGAGAGATTTTCAGTGTCAACTCTTTAGTGGAGTCAGTTGGCATTAAACTAAACTTGGAAAAGGTTTGTGAACTTTTGAGTCCAAGTGTTTAGCTCAAGCTTTGTTCATTTGGGTCCATGAGGTCACTGTCACGAATCACATCGAGTTGGAATAGTTAAAATGGAAGCTAAGTCAAAACAAGAACGAAAATTGTCAAAAAGGTATTTTTGTCTTTTGAGACATATGATGAAATGAATGTCAATAAATTTTTTGACAAGGTCATTTGATGACTTAATGTCACTCGGCCATAATATGATTAATTGGGCCTTGTGGATTAATTTCATTTCATAAGAATTTTATTGAAAATTCTTAATGGGCTTTTCTCATGTTGTCATGAACAAATGAAGAAGCTTCTAGAAGCTCCTTGTAGAGACCATTTGGGCGCCCAACATACCCATAGGAAGAGAGAATATTTTGTGCATAAATGTATCAAGATACTTGCCAAAAGAAAAAGAGGAAACAAATTTCCTATACTTGTATAGGGAATTTCGGCCAAGGCAACCAAGAGAGAACAAAAGAGGAAACTAATCCCTTGGGGATTTGCTTGAGGTGGGCGCCTATCGTGGATAGGAATGGGCAATAAAAGATTGCTCATTAAGGCTTGGAAAATAAGAGGAAACTACTTCTTTCCAAGGCCAACCATTCTCCTATAAATAGGACCCTCATTCCTCTCATTCTATTTATTCCACACAAGTTAGAGATTGAGAGACTCTCTCTCTAGACATTGTGGCCGAACTCCTCTCTCTCTCTCTAGTTTATTTTCGATTTTTTGTTTTGGCACCTAGGTCCTCATTTGACCTAGTGTTTAGCTCTGCGACTTCAAGACTCGTTCTTAAGTCGTAGTGTTTAAAAGTGCCCACTCACTAATTCCTTTTTTCTCGAGTGATTTAGTGATAGAAACTTTCGTGGTTGCTCGAGGTGCCGAGGAAAGAAAGAGGGACAAGCTGCGAGGGGAGACGAGCGTTGCAACTTTTTAAGAGCTTCTCAAAGATCAAGCTTCAAGAAAGGTTTGTAATCTTCTTAGCTCATAATAGTTTTTAATTACGTGTACTTGCTCTTTGTCTAGGTTAGTAAAAAACTATTTTTACTTGTAAAAGAAAATTTTTAAAATTCCGCCGCTTACCGAAGCGTTAATTATTTTCTTAAACCCTAGATCGATTCCAACATGATGTCCTTCAAATCATTCCAACATTTTGTAACATGGTTGAGAACCAGTTTTCAAAACAAATAAAACGTTTTAGATCTGATAATGCAAAGGAATTACTTTTTGTGGATTTGTTTGCAAGCAAAGGGATTATACATTAATTCTCTTGTGTTGATACCCTAGTGCTGATGATCAACACCACAAGTCTCCTCACCAGTTGGCAGCTGTGATTAGCTATGAAGGACTGTCAGACACTTACAGGGCCTTTGTACTGGCTGTTTCCATGGAAAGCGAGCCAGAGTACTACCATCAAGCTGCCAAGCATGAGCATTGGAGAAGTGCTATGAAGGAAGAGTTAAATGCCATGAAGGCAAATGATACTTGGTCCATAGTCCCCTTACCAGAAGGGAAAAGAACTATAGGATGCAGGTGGTTATATAAGAACAAGTTCAATGCTGAAGGTGTCTTAGCCAGGAGGAAAGCCAGATTAGTGGCAAAAGGCTACACTCAATAGGAGGGACTGGATTACTTCGATACTTGATAGGTGCGTGTCGTACGTAGAAAACTCCTATTATCCCAACTAAATTCGAGCTTGTTCTTGAGTAGTTTTGAGGTTTTTCGTGTGTTTTTGAAGGTTTTCAGGTCAAAAATGGGATTTCTATGATACTCTGGGCAAATCTGTACAAATCGAGACAATCGGGATCTAAAACGAGTCAAGAAGACATCCAGACCTCGCGCCGCGAACCTCCTAGCGCGCGTCGCGAGGTTTGGAAAGCATCCCGAGCCATCTCGGAGCAGCTGGCGCGTTCCGCGAGGGTGTGGAAATGTTGACCTGCACTACTACAAAACTGGGATCCTACAACGCTTACAAACAGTTGTAGAATGATTCTACAACGCTTATTAAGCGTTGCAGAATCCAGCGTTGTAGAAGCTTCTACAACGCTTAGATATCCGTTGTAGAAGCTTGGCTTCTACAACGCTTACGCATCCGTTGTAGAAGCTTCTACAATGATAGAGTTTCATTGTCCAATCTTCAAAAATTACAAAATTTCTTGCCGCAGCGATGTATATTTCTCGCCGCGGTGAGGTATTCTACAACGGATATACACCGCCGCGGCGAGAAATATCTGGGTTCTTTCTACCCAAATTCTCGTCGTGGCGATGTACATTTTGAGGTTGTCTTCTAGTTTTTCTTTTACCGCTAGCGCTAGAACTAGTAGTAGTTGACGACATGAAATCTAAGAAACACAATTCCAACTAAATATCAAATGAAAACTCAATTCCAACGAAATATCATACAAATATGGTGTTTCAACCTAAATTATACATAATTCTCAATTCCATAAACTAACCCGGAGTGTAGATGAGGAGCATGGAGGCGTGGAAGAAAGAGAGACTCGGAGTTGTCGCCGGAGATGCCTAGGCTTGTGTGAGTTTGACGTGGTGGTGGAGTTTGTGGGTTTGTGGTTGTGGCTTTTGGTTGGTTTGAGTTTGGGTTTGTGGGGACGGAGAAGAATAGTGAGGGCGAAGAGAGAGTGATGGAAGAGAAGAAGAGAGCGATGGCGGAGAGAGAGAAGTGATGGCGGAGAGAGAAGGAGAAGTGGAGGCGGAGAGAGGGTGAGGGCGGAGAAGAGGAGTAAGGGTGGAGAGAGAGAGAGAGGGTGGAGAATAAGAATGAAGAACAATGAAGAATGAAGAAGAAGAATAATAATGAAGAATGAAGAAGAAAATTTGACTAAGTCTGAAATTCGGGCGGGTTTTTTGAAAAAATTTAAATTTTTAGGTTTTAAAACGCTTCTACAACGCTTAAAGTAAGCGTTGTAGAACTCTCATCGCGGCGACGACTATTTCTCACCGCGGCGAGACTGCTGAAAAGTAAACCCAGAATTGTCTCGCCGGGGCGAGAGATAGCCTTCGCCGCGGCACAAATATCTTCTCCAAAAAAGGGTCTCTGGAACTCTTCTCGCCGCGGCGAGAATCCTTCTTCGCCGTGGCGAGAACCTTCTACAACGGATAGATATCCGTTGTAGAAGGTTCTCGCCGCGGCGAAGAAGGATTTTCGCCGCGGCGAGGTTCATTAAATTTCACTAATCCTACAACGCTTAGATTATCCGTTGTAGAAAGTTCTCGCCGCGGCGAGAGAAACACGTCGCCGCGGCGAGGTTTATACAACGGATAGTCTAAGCGTTGTGGGAGATCTTAAATATGGTGAGATTTTACAACACTTAATGCTTGATCGAGATTAGCTACCTCGTTCATGATTTTATACTTCAACTTGATGCTTGAGAAAGATTAGGTTGTTAGTGTTTTGGTTTGAATTACTATGTTGCATGCCTAGGCTAGAGATAGTTAGGTTGCCATAGAATCGTGTGAATGCTCTTGATATGAATGCATGTTTTTGTTAGGGATTGAGATCAAGAGAAGATTTTCCTAATGTTGACATAGGTTGTTAGATGCTCGAGAGAGATTTAGCAATATTATTCTGTGAGTATGGTTAGCAAAGAGTAGTGAGTTTTTTTTATTGATTATGCGTCAAATTCGTGTATCCAAACCGTTAAATAAACCCGTGAAGCCTTGGTCCTTAGCATCTCTTTCTCCTTACAACTTTTATTTGATTATTTTGTTATTTAATTGTTTTAAAACTTGTCAATAATTTGTGACATCTTTCCATCTTTCCTTTTAGTTCAATTCGTGCTAGTTGATTTGTTTGTTAATTAAGCTTGTTCCTCGTGGGATCGACACTCGTACTTAATTCACTATATTACTTGAGCGACACGTGCACTTGCGCGCGTAAAAATCGCAACAATTTTTTGGCGCCGTTGCCGGGGAACAAGTTTTTAATTGCAATTCAATTAACTAGATTTCAATTTGAACATTCTTTTATTTTCTGTGTCTTACCTGTTTTTGCGTTGTCTTTCTCTTTTGAAGGTTGATGCGAAAAGATGGTGATTCGAGTCTCCTTCCGATAGATTCCGAAATCGAGAAAACGTGCAAGAGAAATCGAAAAGAAAAGAAGCAAAACATAGACGAGGAAGTCATTGAAGAAGAGATCATGGCCAACGAAGAGAGACCACTCCTCGACTATGTGTTAACCACCACTCAAGGGTACCGCCCGGCCATTGTCAACCCGGCCATCGAAGGGAACCAAAGTTTCGAGATCAAGACGGGGACAATCAACATGATCCAGCAAAATCAATTCTCCAGAGCCCCGAATGAAGATCCGAACGAGCACATCTCCAACTTCAACGAGTTGTGCGGGACATTCCAGATCCACAACATCAACGTGGACGCCATCCGACTCCGACTGTTCCCATTCTCTCTCCGTGACCGGGAAAAAGCATGGCTCAACTCGCTTCCTCCTGATTCCATCACCACATGGGAGGGGTTGTGCAACACCTTCCTCGCCAAGTTCTTCCCGTTCGAGAAGACGGCCCCGCCTAAGAAACGCCATTCACAGCTTCGGGCAAATGGACGGCGAATCCCTCCACGAAGCATGGGCACGCTTCAAGGAGATGCTTCGAAAATGTCCTAACTACGGGGTCACGTTGCCGGTCCAACTTCAAACGTTCTACTACGGACTCCTCAACTCGACGAAGACCTTAGTTAACACCGCCGCGGGAGGCACGGTGCTAACTAAGACGCCATCGGAGTTCCTTGAGGAAGCTCTCCTTGAGGAGTTAGTGCGCTCCAACGATCAATGCCCGATAGAGAGGAGAATCATGAAGGCCGGTCCCGCCACTGCTCAAGCCGCGATGACCACGATTGATCCGGAGACAATGCAGTAGATGGCGATAGAGATGGCAAACCTCCGAAAGGAGATGCGGGAGATGAAAGAGATGAAAGCCACGGTGAACACCATGCAAATGACTTGGGAGCCGTGCTTCTGGTGTTAAGGGAGTCATTTCACCGACGATTGCCCGCACGCGAATGATGGCCATGCGGAAAATGCGAACGCGTGGGGAATTACAACCGGCCCACATTCCAAAACTCCAACAACTACAACACTGGAGCAAGGAACAACCACCCCAACTTCGCATGGAGGGCGCAACAACAACAAGGCTTCCTACAAAGTCGACCACCAGGGGTGCCACACCAACATCAACAACAGGTGGGAGGCCAGACTCGCCCACAACACGTTCAGCCCGCACCAAAGCCAAACATAGAGGAGCTCTTGGCCTCCTTCATCACCGAATCTCGAACGAGAATGACGAATCAAGAGGCACAAATTCGGAACCTCGAGACGACGGTGGGGCAACTAGCTCAGGACTTCCATGCACGACCTCAGTGCGCTCTACCAAGCAACACCGAAGTCAACCCGAGAGATCAATGCAACTCCATCACACTGAGAAGCGGGCTCGAACTCAAAAGCGCCGACAAGGGGAAAGAGAAAGAAGAGGACAAGCCATCGTCCTCAACGGTCGCAACTCCAACGATCACGCCTCCCCCGCCCGCGGCCACAATCAAAACGGTGCCGGTGCCATTCCCACAAAGATTGAAGAATGTGAAGCTCCACAAGCAATATAGCAAGTTCATGGAGCTCTTCAAGCAACTTTGCATCAACATCGCCTTCGCCGATGTCATTGAGCAGATGCCCGCCTACGCGAAATTCCTAAAGGATATCGTCACGCACAAGCGCAAGATCGAAGATTGTAGCACCATTACACTTTCGGAGGAGTGTAGTGCTATAATTCAACGAAAGCTCCCACCAAAGCTCAAAGATCCGGGAAGCTTCACCGTTCCATGTGCAATTGGCGAGTTCTCCTTCGACAAGGCACTCTGCGACTTGGGGGCAAGCATCAATCTCATGCCTTACTCCATTTTCCGACGGCTAGGAATCGGCGAAGTGAAGCCCACGCGAGTGACACTTCAAATGGCGAACATGTCGATCAAGCATCCCCGAGGCATCATCGAGGACATACTCGTGAAGGTCGACAAATTTATCTTCCCCGCCGACTTCGTGGTACTAGACATGGAGGAAGACCGCGACATTCCCATCATCCTGGGAAGACCGTTCCTAGCCACCGGAGGAGCCCTAATCGACGTGCGGAAAGTCGAGCTGAAACTGAGGGTAAATGACGAAGAGGTCACTTTCAACGTTTTCAAAGCAATGAAGTACCCAAAAGCAAGCGATGACATATTCCGGGTAGACGTGTGCGAGGCAGCCATCCACGACCACTCCTTTCGCTCGGAGGAGCCCCTCGAGGTATGTCTCTTGAACAACTCTGATTTCACTAATGCGTTTGTCACATGTGCAACCCTAGAATATGCAAATCACATGAATGGCTTCGAGGCAAACACGAGAAGATATTTTGAGGAGCTTGGAGAAAGAAAGAGACGAGCCAAACCATCGATAGAGGAGCCACCGGAGATCGGACTCAAGGAATTGCCCGCACATCTCCGCTACGCTTTCCTAGGTGAAAAGAAGACACTGCCTATCATCATATCCGCACAACTCAATGCCGAGGAAGAAGAAAAGTTGTTGCGAGTGTTGCGAAGTCATATGCCTGCAATAGGATGGACTCTTTCCGACATCTAGGGAATAAATGCATCCTATTGGGAGCATCGCATCCTCATGGAAGACAACTCTCGGCCGTCCGTGGAGCACCAAAGGCGAATGAATCCAGCCATGAAGGAGGTGATGCGCAAAGAAATATTGAAGTGGCTTGATGCGGGGGTGATCTACCCAATCTCCGATAGCGCATGGGTGAGCCCGGTGTAATGTGTCCCGAAGAAAGGAGGCATCACGGTGATCAAGAACGACAACAACGAGCTTATCTCAACGCGTACCGTCACAGGGTATCGGATTTGCATGGACTACCGTAAGCTCAACAATGCGACCCGAAAGGATCATTTTCCCCTCCCATTCATCGATCAAATTCTCGATCGGCTCGCCGGCCACGAGTACTACTGCTTCCTTGATGGATACTCGGGGTACAACCAAATAGCCATCGCCCCCGAAGACCAAGAGAAGACCACGTTTACGTGTCCGTACGGCACCTTCGCTTTCTGGCGAATGCCCTTCGGCTTGTGCAATGCCCCGGCCACTTTTCAACGATGCATGATGGCAATCTTCTCCGACATGATCGAGAAAACCATCGAGGTATTTATGGACGACTTCTCTGTTTTTGGTTCCACTTACGATGTTTGTCTCGAGAATTTGTCTAAGGCATTAGGGCGCTGCGTGGAGACAAATCTGGTGCTTAATTGGGAGAAGTGCCACTTCATGGTCAAGGAAGGGATCGTTCTGGGACACCGAGTGTCACCGCAAGGGCTGGAGGTGGATCGGGCAAAGATAGCAACGATCGAGAAATTGCCACCCCCGGTCTCGGTCAAGGGCGTGAGAAGCTTCATCGGGCACGCAAGCTTCTATCGGCGATTCATCAAGGACTTCTCAAAGATCACGAAGCCCCTCTGCGGCCTGCTCGAGAAGGACTTAAAGTTCATCTTCACCGACGAATGCATGAAGGTGTTCAACATCCTCAAAGAGAAGCTAAGCACGGCTCCCGTAATCACCGCTCCCGATTGGACTCTACCATTCGAGATCATGACGGACGCGAGTGATTACGCCGTGGGTGCGGTCCTTGGACAACGTCGAGACAAGTCATTCCACACGATATATTACGCGAGCCCCACTCTCAACGACGCCCAAGTCAACTACACCACCACCGAAAAGGAGCTCATTGCCGTAGTTTTCGCCTTCGTCAAATTCTGGCCCTATGTCATCGGCAATAAAAACCAACATCTACACTGACCACGCTCCAATCCGGTATTTGATGGACAAGAAAGACGCGAAACCTCGACTTATCCGGTGGGTGCTTCTCCTCCAAGAGTTTGACGTGGAAATCAGAGACAAGAAGGGATCTGAGAACCTTGTCCCCGACCACCTCTCGCTCTTAGAAGATCTCTCTCATGTCCCCGACCATCGTATGCGCATCAACGACGATTTCAGGGACAAGAAAGTGCTAGCCTCGGAGGGAATCTCACCGCCATGGTATGCCGACTTTGTCAACTACTTAGTGTGCAACAAAATCCCGCCTGATTTCAATCATCAACGCCGAAAGAGGTTCCTCTCCGATGTGCGCCACTACTATTGGGAAGATCCTATATTGTATCGCCATTGTGCGGATTCGGTGATCCGTTGATGCATGCCTGACGAAGAAATGCTCCCTGTGCTCTATCACTGCCACACTTTGGCGTGCGGAGGACACTATGTGCCCGATCGCACGGCAGCCAAGGTACTCCAATGTGGTTTCTTTTGGCCTAATCTAATCCGCGATAGCCGAAAATTTGTCGAATCATGCGACAGGTGCCAACGAACGGGAAATATCTCAAAGCGAGATGAGATGCCATTGAAGAATGTCGTGGAGATAGAGCCTTTTGACGTATGGGGGATCGACTTCATGGGCCCCTTCCCATCCTCGTACGGCAACAAATACATTCTTCTGGCGGTCGACTACGTGACACGATGGGTCGAAGCAAAGGCAACTCCAACAAACGATGGCAAAGTGGTGCTCAACTTCCTCAAGCACAACATCTTCACTCACCATGGCACTCCCCGAGCAATCATAAGTGACGGAGGCTCGCATTTCTGCAATCGCCAATTCACCGCCCTCCTCGCAAAGTATAGTGTCACGCATCGGAAAGCCCTTGCCTACCACCCGCAAGCCAATGGACAAGCCGAGGTCTCAAACCGTGAAATCAAGAAAATCCTGGAAAAGACGGTGGGAAACTCGCTTAAAGATTGGGCCCAAAAGCTCGATGATGCATTATGGGCGTACCGAACGGCTTTCAAATCGCCGCTTGGAATGTCTCCGTATCGGCTCATCTACGGCAAAGCTTGTCATCTCCCGGTGGAACTCGAGCACAAGGCACTATGGGCGATGAAGATTCTGAATTTTGACCACAAAGCCGCGGGAAAGCAAAGGCTCTTTCAACTCAGCGAGCTCGATGAACTCCGACGAGAAGCGTACGAGAACACGATGATCTACAAAGAAAAGACAAAGGCGTGACACGACAAGCACATCAACCCCAAGGAGATCCAACCGGGACAACAAGTTCTACTCCACAACTCCCGGTTGAGACTCTTCCCCGGGAAGCTCAAGTCGCGGTGGTCCGGGCCGTTTAAAGTTACGCAAGCCTTCCCGTCGGGAACGTTCGAGATTGAGAGCGCCAGCGGAGAACGATTCAAGGTGAACGGGTAGCGAGTCAAACCATACTTCGGAGCGGTTTTCGAGAGCGAGAAAGTGGTGGCCTACCTCGACCTCGTCTAGCTGGAAAAAGTGGTAACCCGTCAAGCTATTGACGTTAACTAAAGCGCTTCGCGGGAGGTAACCCGTGCTTTCTTTCGTTGCAATTGTTTTTATTTATTTATTTTGGTCTATCTCTATTTTTTTCCCCTTTAGTATGTTTCCTTTTAATTTAAAAAAAATAAAAAAAAGAAAGGGAATTATTGGCGCTACCGCGCGCCACGAGGTACCCATCGCGCGGCGCGAGGTAGCGAGTCTTTTTTAAATGTCTTCCCCGAGCACCTTGCGCGGAACGCGCGGTGTTCGGATCTGCCACCTCGCGCCACGACCCATGTACCGCGCGGCGCGAGGTCTCGAAAATTTTTAATTTAAAAAGGTCATTCACTCGCATTTTCACAAACCAATACCTCTTTTTCTCAGCTCTTCTCCGGTTTTCTCAAGAAAAAAATTAATTTAAACGATTTGTTTTTCTAGTTTTGCACAACAACACTTAAATTCAACGTTCATCACATTGATCATCACTTTGCTTGAAAGTTCTCATCCATTTCCGTGCTTACCCTTGTGTGTTCTTCAAATACCTCTTCAAGAAAACAAGGTAAAATTCCTCAAACTCATTTTTGTTGATGAATTGATGTTAGATTCGTGTTTAAGCAATGAGTTAGAGTGTTTTGGTGCTTTGGGTCAAGCCAATTCGTGACCATTTGTTCAATCAATTGGTTAGTTTGGCTCGGCCACCATGTGTTCGATGAAATGTTTAAACGAAATTGTGCTTGAAATTTTGATAAATCAGGGCTCGAATTCATGCCTACTAATGATGAAAAAAGGGTTAAGGCTCAAGTTTGGGGGAACGGGTCATTATAAACGCACTTCATGATCGAACGTGGGTTGACTAACTTTGGGTATATTTGTCTTGTAGATGCATCGAGCCGCCTCATCGTCGCGACCCAAGCATGCCCGACACTCACTCCCGGCATTGCCACGCCCGCCCACACTCATCGACGGCGCCGGTGAAATTATGGGACAAAATTTGCCAAGTAAATTTGCTACCCGAGAAGGCGCTCTGACCCGACTACCGGTGCGGAAACATGGAGCACCAAATTGCGAGCCGACATTGGAAGAAACTTGCCGACATCGAGGTAAGAGCGGCACCAAAGCTCGTTCGGGAGTTCTACTCGAACCTATCCGTCACCGTCGACAACTTCATTCGTGTGAGGAACGTGATTGTCAACATCTCGTAGGTCGCGATCAACGCCTACCTTGAGATCCGGAGCCGGACCATGACGAGTACGCACCACTCCTCTTGCACCCACAATGGGAGGAGTGGATTCGCTTGCTAGCGCATCCCGGAGCCCAATACCAGACGGAGAAGGTGCGCGGTCAAGTCGTCCCCAACTTTCTCGCCATCTCCGATCTCAATCGATATGCCAAGGCGTGGCAATACTTCATCTGCTCGACGCTCCTCCCGTGCAAGAGAGAGCACGTCGTGGACCTCCCTCGCCTCGCACTCCTCGCGTGTATCGTAACCGGCAAAACGATTAACATAGGGAAGGTGATAAATGAGCGATTCATTTTCTGCGCGAACCGCGACACCGAAGTGACGCTCGGGAACGGTGGCATCATCACCGGCATGCGCTTAAAATCCGGGCTGAAAATCGTCCACAATGAAGCCCGGCTTGGTCTTGGGGACCCCATTGATGCCGAGAAGATAATAAAGCTTCGACAATGGAAGCATGGGAACGCACATCCAGACGGGGCGGGATTCATCAATGTCCCAGAGCAACACTGAGGCGACCCAAATGCCCCCATTCTCGGACCACCTGGTGAACCGGAGCACGCCCCGACTCGCCAAGAGTAAGAGCACAACTACAAGGATGTGATGACAATGATGAATCGGCTCGACTCCCGTCTGAGTGACACCCACAACGCCTTAGGGAGCTTCGTCAACGACTTTGGAGAGAGACAACGGGAGCGAGACGGGTTTCAACAGAATGTCTACAACATGTGGACGGCGCATCAACAGACCATCTACCCGGACGCCCCGAGCTACCCAGCCTATCCTCCGCACCTCATGACACCATATCCCGCGTTCCCTCCATGGGATTTGGGCAGCTAACACCCTTCACAACCCGAGGATGAGGGCGACCACGACGAGGACGAGTAGGGGAGCTCGGTCACCCCCGCAAGGTAAGTCCCCTTTCCATCGTTTTTACTGTGTAATTACATTGAGGTCAATGTAACTTTTAAGTTTGGGGGGGGGGGTAATTGTTTGTCTTGCGGAGGATTTTTGTACATTAGTAGTTGATTTTCTAGGATGTTTTTGTCTTGTTTTAGGATAATTGGTAGAAATTGGTGTTCTGTGTGCTTTAATTGACTCAATAAATGTTTGCCGATGATATGGATAGTCTTAAGCCGTAGACATGTGAAAAAAATCCGTGAATTACCGAGTGAAAAAGAATCTTGTTGAGTTTTGTGTTATCACTTGAAGCCCGAATAATGTTTGTCTCGATGCTTAGACGACCTTGAGTAGTAGTTTAACTCAGTTTTGAAAAGTGACCACCGAACACACTAAGAACCTTTTCGGATCCCTAATCGAAGCAAAATTGAGCGCACATTGATCTAGTAAGAATGATATAGGCGTTAGGAATAACCCGTCGAGCCAAAAAGCTAACCCGAGATTTTTATCAATTAGAACCCACTCACCAAAAGCCGAACATCTTACCCTTCTCGATACTTAGTCAGAAAAAGCCGAGCCAATAATTTTGAAATCCCACAAAGAACCTCATTGACTTTAGCGACTCTTGAGTGACATTGTTGAGTGAATTTTTTTTTTATTTTATGACATGTTCTCCGACTCGTCTCTATATATTACATTGTCCACTAGACACACCACGCCGGTGTTTATTTATATTGTTATGTACCGAAGAAAAAAAAATCTGAAAAAAGAAAAAAAAATGCGAAAAAGAAAAAGAAAAAAAAAGAAATGTTTATTTATGTCATATATTTCTATTTTGGCGTGGTGTTCTATGTGTTTGTTTTAGAGACTTGTCGCTTGTTGTTGAGTTGAAGTTTGGGGGGAAACACGGGAAATAAAAGACCAAGTAAAACGTTCGTGTTAGGCGAAATTGATGCAAAGAACGTGGGAATGGGTGAGTGAATGAGCTTTGTACGAGGGTTGTGATTTTGGTGAGAGGTTTGAGTCACTAATGTCGATGTTTGAGCCACTAAAAATTCCATTTCGTACCTTTGACCCTAGCCTGTAACATTACAAGCCTTTAAGACCTATTGACGAGCTAGAAAGGACATGTGCACGTTAGTGGAGATCAAGGGTGAAGAGAAGGCTTATGGTGTGTCGAATCGAATAAACTATCATTCAAAGAATCGATTCTTGTGGTCGCATATTAGGATTGGGAGAGGCTACGAGACTTGCGAATCAAAAGCTAATCGAGACAAAGAACATTGCAAACGGCCTGAGCTAACATGAGCTTGTATGGATTCTCTTACATTTGGTAGTTGACTTAGAGTTTAAAACCATGGATTTCCGTGTCGATGTAAGTTAGGTTTGAAATTGAGGCAAATATGAGTCAGTTATTTCACGTGAAACATTGAGATTTACCAGTTTAGGGTAGGTAACTTCTTTGGTGTGTTTTTGTTTTGTGTCTATTGTTTTATCGCTTGAGGACAAGTAACGGTTTAAGTTTGGGGGTATTTGATAGGTGCGTGTCGTACGTAGAAAACTCCTATTATCCCAACTAAATCCGAGCTTGTTCTTGAGTAGTTTTGAGGTTTTTCGTGTGTTTTGAAGGTTTTCATGACAAAAATGGGATTTCTATGATACTCTGGGCAAATCTGTACAAATCGAGGAAATCGGGATCTAAAACGAGTCAAGAATGAAGACGAAGTCAAGAAGACATCCAGACCTCGCGCCGCGACCCTCTTAGCGCGCGCCGCGAGGTTTGGAAAGCATCCTGAGCCATCTCCGAGAAGCTGGCGCGTTCCGCGAGGGTGTGGAAATGTTGACCTCGCGCCGCGACCCCCATACCGCGCGCCGCGAGGTTGAAGAACTTTAGCGCCAAAAATCCCCGAGCGTCAAGCGCGGAACGCGACCTCCCGAGAAGAACTACCTCGTGCCGCGACCCCTGTACCGCGCGCCGCGAGGTGCGCGAATCCAAAAGAGGAAACACGTTTTCTGGAGCAATCTGGCCCGTCGGATCAAGTTTTGTTACCCAGTCTACTCCGAAAATTAGAGGAAACACCCTAATTTTGACCTAAGCCTATAAATACACTTCTCAACCTCTTGTTTAGGACTTTTGGCACTTTTTCATTGTTTTTCTTAGTGTTTGGGAGAGATAGAGAGAAAGAGGAGACCCGTTCTTCATCAATTCGCGCCAATTACAGTTTTCTTCTTCTCTTTTACTCTTGAACTCCTGTATTTTAATTTTCAATTTAGTTTTCAATTATGGTTTCTTCTACTTCTTTGTCTTTTATTTTATTTTTTGTTTTCTCGCTATGCCGTGAACTAATTCCATTAAGGACTATGGCGTAGCGGGTTTAGGATGTGGTTATGGATATGATTTAATATATTGAAGTTCAATTTTCGTTCTCTACTACTTTGCTTAATTCAAATCCGTTTTTAATGCTTGATCGAGATTAGCTACCTTGTTCATGATTTTATACTTCAACTTGATGCTTGAGAAAGATTAGGTTGTTAGTGTTTTGGTTTGAATTACTATGTTGCATGCCTAGGCTAGAGATAGTTAGGTTGCCATAGAATCGTGTGAATGCTCTTGATATGAATGCATGTTTTTGTTAGGGATTGAGATCGAGAGAAGATTTTCCTAATGTTGACATAGGTTGTTAGATGCTTGAGAGAGATTTAGCAATATTATTCTGTGAGTAGTGAGTTTTTTTATTGATTATGCGTCAAATTCGTGTATCCAAACCGTTAAATAAACCCGTGAAGCCTTGGTCCTTAGCATCTCTTTCTGCTTACAACTTTTATTTGATTATTTTGTTATTTAATTGTTTTAAAACTTGTCAATAATTTGTGACATCTTTCCATCTTTCCTTTTAATTCAATTCGTGCTAGTTGATTTGTTTGTTAATTAAGCTTGTTCCTCGTGGGATCGACACTCGTACTTAATTAACTATATTACTTGAGCGACACGTGCACTTGCGCGCGTAAAAATCGCAACAATACTTTTTCACCAGTGGCAAAGTTGGTGTTTGTGAAGCTGCTATTAGCCCTTGCTGCGTCCAAAAGATTGGCATTTAGTCCAGTTAGATGTGGATAATGCTTTTCTTAATGGAAGCCTTAGTGAAGAAGTTTTCATGGACATCCCAAAGGGATACAACTTGCTACAAGGTGAAGAGTTGGTTACTCCCAGTGGAAGCCATAGTAGGTTGGTTTGCAAGCTGCACAAATCTATATACGGTTTGAAACAAGCTTCAAGGCAGTGGAATATCAAATTTACTGAGGTTCTTGAAGGACTTGGTTTCAAACAGTCAAAGGCTGACTATTCTCTCTTCACCACCGGGGTTGATGAAAGTTTTGTGGCAATTATCCTCTATGTTGATGACATCATAGTGGCAAGACCTAGCATGGTTCATATTGAACTTGTGAAGGCCAAACTGATGAAGGTGTTTAAGATGAAGGACTTGGGAGTGCTGAAGTTCTTTTTGGGTCTTGAGATAGCTAGAGCTAAGTCAGGGATCATAGTATCTCAAAGGCAGCATGCCTTGCAGATACTCTCTGACTATGGTTTCTTGGACAGTAAGCCAGCAAAAACACCCATGGATCCCAGGTCTTCACTAAGCAGAGATCAGGGTGATCTGATTGAGGATCCTACTGTATACAGAAGGCTGGTCGGCAGGCTCTTGTATCTGACCATTACAAGGCTTGACATAACCTATTCAGTGCATCAACTGAGTCAGTTCATATCTGCGCCAAGGTCTACACACCTCTTGGCAGCTCATCATCTCCTGAGATACATCAAAGCTCAGCCAGGTCTAGGCCTTTTCTACTCAGGATCCTCGGCTCCACGACTCACAGGTTTTTCAGATGCTGATTGGGCCACCTGTCCTGATACAAGGAGATCTATTACCGGGTTTTGTGTGTTTTTAGGAGATAGCCTTATCTCCTTGAAGTCGAAGAAGCAAACAACGGTCAGTAGATCGTCTGCGGAAGCAGAGTATAGAGCTATGGCAGTATGCACAAGCGAGTTTTGGTTAAAACAGCTACTTGTTGATCTGAGAGTCCAGGAAAGCAACACTGCAACTTTGTTATGCGACAACCAGGCAACTATTCAAATTGCTTCGAATCCGGCTTTTCATGAGCGTACAAAGCATATCGAAACTGACTTGCATTTTGTTCGTGATCATATTCGAGAAGGTGATTTGAAGTTGCCTCCTGTCAAGTCGTCGGGGCAGATTGCTGATGCTCTAACTAAGCCTTTGGCTTCTCCTTTATTGCGAGTGCTCATGTCCAAGATGGAGCTGCGAAACATCTTTGCTCCAACTTGAGGGGGCGTATTGAAAACGATTGATGTTTCTTTTATTTTCTTTTATGTCGTTTATTTTCTTTTTAGTCGTTTTTGACTTAAGTCGGTTTGTTTTGACTTGAGTCTGACGTGGATCATTTCCTAGTTTGTTATATATATGTAACCACGCCCAATGATTGGGTTAACTGAGGTTTTATGAAAACGTCAAGTCATTGATGACTGATGTGAGGTTTATTCATTCTTTCTTCTTCCTCGTTTTTTCTCTCCCAAAACTCTGTTCCCTTTTCTTGTTGTTTGATATTCAGTTTGAATCTCAATCGATTCTTGAAGCCTTTCTCAGAGCTTCGATTGTAATAATGGCTTGTTTTTTCAGAGTGGAAAGTGGATTGTACCATAGTGTTTGGCGTAAATGCACGGGGAGAGTTGGGTGGCGCAGTGGATGCCGTTGTCGAGGGACTTCAATTCCTCGATGGGCGTGACAGAGAAGAGAAACAGGACCATATTCTTGCGGCAGCTGACAATGGCGTGGCGGACGGGGAGGCCCTCCGGGTGGGTGATGGAGGCGAGCTTCCTGTGGCGTCGGATGAGGCAGCGAGCGATGGGGAGGCTCCCGATCTCGATGGCGGCGGCCGGAGGGGTGAAGCTGTCCACGCGCCTCATCTCGATCTGCTCATCTGTCATCCGGTCCACCAGCTTCTCCACGATGCGCAGATGGCCCTCGCTCACCGCCACGTGCAGCACGTTCTTCCCCGAATACGCGATCCTCGCTTCGGTGGCCTGCGGATCTAACTCCAGGAAAGCCTGCGTCATGTTCCAGTCACCGCGCTTCATGGCCTGGAACATCTTCTAGTACGGCCGTATGTCCACGCTGCTCGACTCCTCATTCCCTATTGCTCCTCCTACTATACAAGGGGAAAACAACGATGCTCAGTTAAGGAACCACATTATGCTTCTTCTAATCGGTAAATTACCTGGTGGCGGCGGTAGTTTCGACTTATTCTCTTCCGTTTTGATATCTTCTTCCGATTCACTTTCGCTCCCGCTCTCACTCTCGCTCTCAACCGGCGGCTTCAGCTCACTGCCTGCGACCACTTCTACTACAAAGGAGAAAACCCAACTATGTTAAACTGTAAAGTATAAACTTTTGTCTTGCTCGATTTGTAAAATTTAAACAAATAAACGAGATCTGTTGTCGCAAATGAATTTTCAAGGAATTTATGGTCCAATGGATTTATCGAATTAATTTAAATTATGATAAGGTGGTGAGAAATCTCGGAAATAAATAAATAAAATCTCGAGTTGACTCTAGTATAAATTAATTTTTCGAAGTAACGTTCCGAAAATTAATTTATATAATAAATTCTCAATAATTAGAATTATTCCCGAGACACCTTAAATATATTTAAATTAATCGAAATTCAACGAGAAAATTCTTGTTTTGCATGATATAATTATAATCCATTTAACTATGGATTTAAATAAATAATTATATGCGTGAGACCTATTTGCAACAATAAAAATTGGTTGTGGTGGAAATTTGGAGACCAAAAGAAGGTTTTTGGGTGAGGGATTAAAGTAAAAAATTGGAGATTCTCTAATATCTTATCCTGAATCTCATTGGTTACGTTTAAACCTTATCTCCTTGGCATAAATGATACATTGCCAAGTCAAAACACGCAGCTAACCAGGAAGAAGAAAGAAAAAAAAAATATTCGGCCATAGTTCTTCATCACCGATCACCACCAACACCATCTCATACCTCTCACTCCTTCTTCTTTTCTTCACCATCGTGCGCCATCACTCTCACCGGAGCTCTCTCCACCACGCACGCCAACCAAAAGAAAAAATAACGTCGCCGTGAGCCGTGTGGACGCCGGAGCAAGAGCGACCGCCGGGAAAGGGGAAGTGAGGACCGGAGAACTTGATTTCGTGATTGGAGAATGGAATTCGGGAATTACGGGCTGCTTTTGGCGTAGTAGTCCTGATCGAAACATGGCTTATGATATGTTGTTAGAAAGCTACGGATGTGAGTTCCGCTATGGTTTTAGAATCGTTCGTTTTTGTTTGGTGTAGCTCGAGTTATGCTGCGTTTTGCACAGGTCATCGGGTATATCTCGTTGACATCGGACACAAAGTGATGCTCTCTTAACTTTGTGTTCTGTTCCGCAGCGAGACGTGGGCGAGCCGAGACAACACGCGGGGAAAGTTTAAGTCGAGTGAGACGACATAGACTAACCGACGTGCTAAGACTTTTAAGGGGCGCACGAGGACAATTAGTGCGAGTTGAAGTGTCGAGGCCATAAAGTCAAGCAGTTATTCCAAGTAAGTGAGGAGACATAAGTCAACTACTTACCAAGCGAATAACCTTGTTTGTTTGTGCATTTATTTGTTAGTAAACAAGAGTAGGAAAAGCCTTAAAAGACACAAACACCAAAGATTAAGGCTTCGGCCACTCTTTATGGAAAACTTAGTTCGGGTTTTACCCGTAGGTTCAAATGCTAACTTGAACCAGCCACGTTGTTATTTGTTGTAGCTAGATCCCTCTACTAACCATAGGGATAGGTTAGATCGGAGGTGTCAGGATAGCAGAAACGGACTCTCGGATTCGAACCGAGGGTAGAAGTACCGGGAGTCACGTCCTGAGTCTTCAACCTAAAATACTTAACAAGAAATAAAGGGAAACAATAATTCTTTCGGGATTTAACCCGAGACGCTCTCCTGTATCTGCTTAGTCGTGTACTCTATATGCTAGAGTACCCAAAGATTAAAAACGTTGTCGGTGGTACCTGCAAGTCAATGACTTGTATGAAGCGGATTTAAAAATCCGTGCGCTGAGTACTCTTTACGCAACGGGTGAAGGTCGCGATTCGCGAGCTCATTGCGGGACTGGAGACTCGACGGCAGCTGATGCAGGCACCGTATGGCGGAATGGGTGAAGGTCGCGATTCGCGAGCTCATTGCCGTCAGAGCCCAGTAGCGCTGACGTCATAATAAAAAGAAAATGGTACCACTAGTGGATCCCAGACAAAACGAAAACTCTTAGCCCAGCGGAAGACTGCTGCTAGAAGTCTGAAGTTGGTCTCTTGTCATTCTGGAGGTTATGACAGAGAGATGTATAACCTTGCGGAGTGACAAGTGTTAGATAGGATGTGATCACACATTTGGCATGCTATAGTTTTAGCGGCATTTGCATCCTGCATTCTTCTGTGTTTGTTTGCACGTCACATGGCTCTAGATTAGATGTTTTCCTTTCATAGGTTAGACTCCCACTTGCTGAGTCAATCAACTCATAGTTTTATGACCCTTGGTAATGTAGACAAGGGCAAATCGGCGCTGCCATGAGAAGATGAAGACTGCAACCGGGCGTATATCTCTTGACCTATGGGCTAATGAGTATTCACCGAGAATAAACTACTATGTAATAGTATTTTGTCAAACTCTGTCTAAACAACGCTCCCAGACTGTCTCATGTATATATATATATATATATATATATAAATAAATATCGGGAGTTTGTTATTAAATAAGAGTCGCTATAAGACTCAAAGTTCTAAAGTGAATCGCGAAAAATTTCCCGGGATTTTTTATATCCACATATATGTGTATAATATTCCGCACTTTCAATTATGTAAGATATTTACTTATTATATGTTTAATTATTATTTTTCTACCTTATTTAAAAATTTATTTAAATCATTTGATGAAATTATATTATATTATGGAGTGAGTCGCGGCTCGCGGGTGAGTTGACGACGCTCGTGGGTCGTGACAGATTTTGTGGTATCAGAGCCCAGTTTAGCCGTTTCTGTAGACCTGAGATATACGTTGCGGTATGAGTATCGATGTGTGTGATGACCGTTGACTTGTCTGTGGATAGGTATGCGAGATGGCGCACGGGGCGATATTCACCTATGAGAACGCGATTGCTGCCATTCCTTCGACTGCCCCGACCTTTAGCGGTGTCCGTGGCTCGATGTCATGGGTCACTTGGTTGGGTTTGACGATCGAGTGGATGGATGCGTTGTTAATGCCCCACTTATTTCGGTCGTGTGTCGCAGCCACCTTACTTTGGGGCCCTGCCCGGAGCCGTTGGAACACCTATGTTGCCGCTGGCGGCTCAGTCTATCGCTCGTGAGAAGTGTTCCTGAATGTTATGGGAGCATCTATGCGGCCCCAGGGTTTGCGGACGAGTGGGCGTATGGTACGCGATACTTCAACCAGTTCAATTTCGAGTCGATGCAGCAGTACGAGACTCGATTTATAGAGGAAGTCGTTGACGCCTGTCCTTTTCCTCTAGCGGACAATCAACAGCAGTTGATTTTCTTTCACGGGTTACGCCGTGAGTATTCCGACTATGCGCTGATATTTGACTGCCCCTCCATGGCCTTGCTCAGGGAGCGACTGTCCTTTAGGATGAGGACGTTTCGTGGATGCCGACCTCCGGCTCCGCCCGTTCCTCCCCAACCCGCAGGTCCTCCGCCCGTTGTACCAATGCAGCCACCGCCGCAGCCTGATCCGCTTGTAGTGGATGTCCCCGACGACGAGGATGATGACGAGGATCCGAAGGAGGACCCTCCAGAGGGTGGGTTCCCAGGCGATTCTGGAGCCTGAGTGTCGTAGTCCGTAGTTGTTAGTCAGTTAGTTTGTTGGATAGTTTGATGTGACGTACCTTTTTGGGGTGGATCTTACGTGAAAAGTTAGAAAAAGGATTGTACTACCATTTTGAACCACCGACTAAGCTGTAAGGAAGCTAGTCTTTGTATATATCTTTTGCTAGATGTAGATGCCATGTGTACGTGTAAATAGTAGCATCAGGATGCGTGTATCTTTTGGCTGTATATGTATGTAAAAAAAAACTCGTTTCTGCTCGATCGTGTGGTTATATATGTCTCTCGCATTTCCGTGAATGGTTATTGTGTGTTAACCTTTGTTCTTTCTCATTTGTAGGATTGAGAAAGAATGCCTCCTAAACAAAGGTTTTCTAGTTTAGGAAATGCACCTGCAGCGAATCTCGAGGAGATTCGACGAGCTCTTGAAAGACAGGCTGCAGAAGCGACCCTTCGAGAGGAAAGGTTTGTGCAACAGTTAGAAGCACAAAACCAACAAAATGCAAGACTCGCGCAACAGCTGGAAGAGCAGACTCGACGCGACCAGGGGGTTGCGCAGCAGCTAGAAGCGCAAGGTCACACGATCGCAGAGCTGTTAACGAGATTGAACGCGCCACCCCAGCCAAACCCTGCACCTCCAGCTCAGGAAGAATGACGTGAGAATCCACCGCCAGCGCCAGTGGATCATCCAGAAGAACTGGATTTTGAGTTGCCTGACGTCGTTCCTCCGATTGGTGAGCCGGTGTACGAGAGGTTTCAAAAGTAGAAGCCTCCGACCTTTGATGGCAACGTTGATCCGGCTGCAGCTGAGAGATGGCTTAAGAAGATCCAACAGATCTGTAGCTACATGCAGCTATCAGACACAGAGAAAGTGGCGTGTGCCGTAAACCAGCTGGAGGATGAGGCCAGGAGTTGGTGGGAGATAGTGGCGTCTTATGAGGATGTCCATGCAATGACGTGGGTACACTTCCTTAATCTGTTTCATGGGAAGTATCTTAGCGAGGCTAACCTATCGAACAAGGTACGCGAGTTTTTGACCTTGAGCCAAGGTTCGATGTCTGTCGTTGAGTATACAGCGAAGTTTGATTCCTTTGCAAGGTTTGCTCCTTCCCTGCTACCCACAGACGAAGCTCGTAAAATGTGGTATATGCACGGGCTTAACGTGAATGTGGTGAATCACGTGGACAGTGGGGATGTTGGGCCCCGCACTTATGCAAACGCCTTTCAAAGGGCTTTGCGCGTCGCGGGTTGGAATGGAAATGAGCAGGCCCCTGCCCCGAAATCAGCTGCCACAACACCTTCAGAGTCCGCTGATGCGAGTCAAGATGGTTCGCGGAAAAGAGCGAAATTTCAGCAGAGGTGGCATGATCGGCATCAGCAGGGAAGTGGAACGAGGTCCCAGCAAAGCTCCAATAGTCGGTTCCAAGCGAGTTCGGGGAACCGCTCACGTTCGGTGAACCAAGAAAGGAACCGTGGGAACAACAAACGTTCAGGGTCATCTTCGAGGAAGACCCAGTCTGCTGGTGGATCACAACCGTCCCAATGCGGTAGATGCGGGGGAACTCACGCAGGTGAATGTTTTGCCCGTAATCTAGTGTGCTAGCGTTGCGGGAAAGAGGGTCACCTGTCACGAGCATGCAAAGCTCCGGAAGAAAGGATCACCACCTCGAAAGAGCAACCAAAGGCTAATGCGAGAGTGTTCTCTATACGTGAAGATGAAGTCCGAGAAGGATCGTCGAATACGGTCGCAGGTCAGATTTTCGTAGACTCTTTCTCTGCATATGCATTGATAGATTCAGGAGCCACAAACTCATTCATTGCATCTAGAAGATCTGACTTACTGATTAAAAGTAGAGAAACATTCTCGTATCCGTTTGTTACGGTTACACCTTCAGGGGATAGATATCAGTCACTGTACTGGTATCAAGGCGTGGCTATCCAAACTCAAGATCATATTCTTGAAGCGGATTTAATCGAATTAGAGATGGTGGACTATGACGTGATCCTCGGAATGGATTGGTTGGACAAACATTATGCGTCTATTGATTGTCGAAAGAAGTCTGTTTCATTTCAGAAACCGGGACTTAAACCATTCCAGTTCCAAGGCTCACCTCGAAAATTGAGTCTTCCGGTCATATCGGCGTTAAGGGCGCTGAAGTTGATGCATCAAGGGTGCGCGGGATATCTTGCGAGTGTGATAGATGTCACGAAGGCAGCCAAACTAGAGCCACAAGACATCCCTGTCGTGAGAGACTTCATCGATGTCTTTCCAGAAGACCTGCCAAGTCTACCTCCTGATCGAGAGGTTAAGTTCAATATCGAGCTTATTCCAGGCACCACTCCGATATCTAAAGCCCCCTATCGTATGGCTCCAGCAGAGTTGAAAGAACTCAAGACGCAGCTGCAGGACTTGCTTGGTAAAGGGTTCATTCGACCGAGCCATTCACCATGGGGAGCGCCAGTCTTGTTTGTCAAGAAAGCAGATGGTTCATTGCGGCTTTGTATTTATTATCGTGGGCTGAACCAAGTGACGATCAAGAATAAATATCCGTTACCGCGCATTGACGACCTATTCGATCAGCTTGTTGGAGCAGCTATATTCTCTAAGGTCGATTTGCGTTCTGGGTACCATCAGCTGAAGGTTCGAGACGAAGACATCCCAAAGACTGCTTTTCGTACTCGTTATGGTCATTATGAGTTTTGGGTAATGTCGTTTGGGTTGACTAACGCGCCAGCAGCGTTCATGAACTTGATGACATTCTGATTTACTCAAAGACCAAAGAGGAGCACGAGCAACATCTCCAGTTGGCACTACTAGGCGGGTTGAGGGAGAAACGATTGTACGCCAAATTCTCAAAATGTGAATTTTGGCTAGAACAGGTTGTTTTCCTCGGCCATGTCGTTAGTAGCGCTAGTATTATGGTAGATCCATCCAAGGTGGAAGCTGTGAAGCAATGGAGTCAGCCGAAGACCATCACTGAAGTGAGAAGCTTCTTGGGCTTAGCAGGCTACTATAGGAAGTTCGTGGAGGGATTTTCTAAATTAGCCATGCCTCTGACCCAATTGACTCGTAAAGGACAAAAGTTTATCTGGTCCGAGACGTGTGAGAAAAGCTTTCAAGAACCGAAAAATCGCCTGACAACAGCGCCAGTGCTCACAATTCCACAGGGAGATGATGGATTTGCTATCTACTGTGATGCGTCTAAGCAAGGTTTAGGCGCAGTACTGATGCAGCATGGGAAAGTCATCGCTTATGCCTCTCGAAAGCTGAAGGATTATGAGACTCGGTACCCTACACACGATCTAGAACTTGCAGCTGTTGTTTTTGCGCTGAAGATATGGAGACATTATTTGTATGGAGTTCATTGCGACATCTATACAGACCATAAGACGCTGAAATATCTCTTTACTCAGAAAGAGCTGAACATGCGTCAAGGACGTTGGATGGAACTTCTGAATGACTACGACTTTGATTTGCATTATCATCCTGGTAAGGCAAATAAAGTCGCAGATGCGCTTAGCCGCAAATCTGTAGCATCCTTAGCAAGTTTGGTTGAAACATCTCTTCAACTAAAAGACGATGTTTAGCAACTAGAGCTTCAGCTGATCATTGGAAGATTAGCTGCTCTCAGCGTGCGTCCGATGTTGCTGGAACAGATCAAGGATGGTCAATATGCGGACGAGTATCTTTTTGGGAAGATGTTTGAGGCGCAGAATGGCGCAGAAGGTGAATTTAAGTTGGATGAGAAGGAAATTCTGAGGTGCAACGGCCGAATTTGCATATCGTCCAATGATGAGATCAAGAGACAATTGATGGAAGAAGCTCATGGAACACCATATTCTGTACATCCAGGTGTGACAAAGATGTATCAAGACTTGAAAAAAGTCTACTGGTGGCCAGGAATGAAGAAAGATGTAGCTGAATTTGTTCAAAGATGTCTTACATGTCAACAAATTAAGGCGGAACACCAAAATCCCGCGGGATTGCTACAACCATTAGAGATTCCGCAATGGAAATGGGAACAGATTACGATGGATTTCGTGTCTGGTTTACCTAAAACCACCACTGGTCAGGATTCAGTTTGGGTTATTGTTGACAGATTGACCAAATCAGCTCATTTTCTACCTATAAACACCACTCACACCGTGGATAAACTTGCTGAGCTCTACATTAAGGAGATTGTACGCCTACATGGAGTTCCTAGTTCAATCGTCTCTGACCGTGATGCTCGTTTCACATCCAAATTTTGGAAGAGTTTACAACAGCATTTGGGGACGCGACTGAAATTCAGCACTACATTTCATCCCCAAACTGACGGCCAGAGTGAACGCACGATCCAAGTGTTAGAAGATATGCTCTGAGCATGTGTTTTGGAGTTACACCGCTCGTGGAGTTGTTATCTTCCCTTGGTCGAGTTCTCGTACAACAACAGTTATCAAGCGAAGATTGGGATGGCACCCTACGAAGCTCTTTATGGGCGAAAGTGTCGCTCTCCAGTTCATTGGGATGAAACTGGTGAGAGCAAGTTCATCGGGCCTGAATTGCTCGAGCAGACCACCGAAGCAATCAAGAAAATTCAAGCCCGGATGAAGACAGCACAAATTCGTCAGAAGAGCTATGCAGATAAGCGTAGAAGACCTCTAGAATTTGAGGAAGGAGAGAAACTCTTCCTAAAAGTTTCACCGATGCGAGGGGTAATGAGATTCGGGAAAAAAAGGGAAGCTATGCCCGAGATACGTTGGACCTTTTGAGATTCTTGAACGCGTAGGCAAGACAGCGTATCGTCTAGCCTTGCCGCCGTCCATGTCAAATCTCCATGACGTCTTTCATGTATCAATGTTGTGAAAGTACGTGTCTGATCCTTCACATGTACTACATGATCAAGAAGTGGAGATCTCTCCTGATGTCAGATATGAGGAACCGGCTATCGCAATCCTCGACCGAAAGGAGAAAGTCTTGAGGAATAAGACTATTCACCTGGTCAAGGTGTTGTGGAAAATACATGCAGTAGAAGAAGCCACCTGGGAGCTCGAGAGCGAGATGCAAAAGAAATACCCTACCTTGCTCTAAGTTTCGAGGACGAAACTCTTTTAAGGGGGTGAGGAATGTAAAGTATAAACTTTTGTGTTGCTCGATTTGTAAAATTTAAACAAATAAACGAGCTCTGTTGTCGCAAATGAATTTTCAAGGAATTTATGGTCCAATGGATTTATCGAATTAATTTAAATTATGATAAGGTGGTGAGAAATCTCGGAAATAAATAAATAAAATCTCGAGTTGACTCGAGTATAAATTAATTTTTCGAAGTAACGTTCCGAAAATTAATTTATATAATAAATTCTCAATAATGAGAATTACTCCCGAGACACCTTAAATATATTTAAATTAATCGAAATTCAACGAGAAAATTCTTGTTTTGCATCATATAATTATAATCCATTTAACTATGGATTTAAATAAATAATTATATGCGTGAGACCTATTTGCAACAATAAAAATTGGTTGTGGTGGAAATTTGGAGACCAAAAGAAGGTTTTTGGGTGAGGGATTAAAGTAAAAAATGGAGATTCTCTAATATCTTATCCTGAATCTAATTGGTTACTTTTAAACCTTATCTCCTTGGCATAAATGATACATTGCCAAGTCAAAACACGCAACTAACCAGGAAGAAGAAAGAAAAGAAAAAAAAAATATTCGGCCATAGTTCTTCATCACCGATCACCACCAACACCATCTCATACCTCTCACTCATTCTTCTTTTCTTCACCATCGCGCGCCATCACTCTCACCCGAGCTCTCTCCACCACGCACGCCAACCAAAAGAAAAAATAACGTCGCCGTGAGCCGTGTGGACGCCGGAGCTAGAGCGACCGCTGGTGGGGAAAGGGGAAGTGAGGACCGGAGAACTTGATTTCGTGATTGGAGAATGGAATTCGGGAATTACGGGCTGTTTTTGGCGTAGTAGTCCTGATCGAAACATGGCTTATGATATGTTGTTAGTAAGCTACAGATGTGAGCTACGCTATGGTTTTAGAATCGTTCGTTTTTGTTTGGTGTAGCTCGAGTTATGGTGCGTTTTGCACATGTCGTCGGGTATATCTCGTTGACATCGGACACAAAGTGATGTGTTGTCGCATGAAAATGAACAACGATTAAATACCTCGGGCGGTTCGATCCAAGGCCGGACCAAGTGATCGCACCCGGGCAAAAAACAGGAGCTCGTAGACCGAGCTGCACCCTCCAAACCCTGAGGTGTGTTTTGGGGGGGTGTGACCGTGCCAAAGGTTGGCTGCCTACGTACCCTTTAGTCGGGATCAGGTCAGAACGTAGTTCAATTTGGGTATGGGGGCTATCTTGGGCTCAGAGGCTTTGGGAATCCAAGACTTTAGAGTAGGACCCGACTCGTAGCTTCTGGTGAAGACTTTAGAGGGGTCGCGTGCTCGTAGCTCAGAGTTCTAACTCAAGGGCCCAGAAGGTGGAGAGCAGTGTGTACTGCAGAAGCTCGGGTCGCAGAAGAGGAGCGCGCTCCCTCTCGTGGAGGGGGGTCCTTATTTCTGAGCCGAGGGAAGAGGAGTGCGCGCTCTTGGAATGACACAAGAGCACGAGAGAATTCTCCAGAGAAGAGAAGTATTGTTCTCGAAAATGTATCAAATGTAATAATTAAAAATGTCTTCTTTTCCTCCCCTAGGGGGGGAGGGTATTTATAGTATTTGAGGGGAGGCCTTGGGCCGACCCCTTGAGGCCCACCGGGTGGCCGGGAGCGAGACGTGCGAGGCCTCACGCCCGAGAGGGCGCATGGCGCGCGGGACATGTCGCCTGGATGGGCGCGGGGCGTGCCAGGCGCGGGACTTGGCCGGGCGCGGCGTGCCCGGCGGAGGTGGCAAGAACGCTCGGCCGAGGTGGCAAGGACGCTCGGCCGAGATGGCCGAGGTGATGGAGGTGGAAAGGACGCCCGGCCGAGGTTGCCGCGGTGGCAAAGACGCTCGGCCGAGGTGGCCGAGCTGACGAAGACGCTCGGCCGAGGTGGCCGAGCTGGCGAAGGCGCTCGACCGAGATGGCCGAGCTGGCGAAGGCGCTCGACCGAGGTGGCCGAGGTGGCAGGGACACCCGGCTGAGGCAGCAGGGGCGCTCGGCCGGGGTGCGCGGGAGTGTGCGCGCGGGCCGGGAGGTCGGGGCGCAGGAGTGCGCGCGCGGGCAGGGAGGCCGGGGCGCAGGGTGCGCGCGAGCCAGGCGCGATAGGGCGCGCTGAGGCCTATTGGGTCGAGGGCCTCAGGGCCGGGGGCGCAGGTGCACGCGCGTCGGCCGTGCCGGGCCGTGGGTGCGTCGGGGCGCTCGGGCCTGGTGGGCCGGGGCCCGTTGGGCTTCCGGCCGGCAAAGCCCGGCCGGCATTGAATCGTTTTTGAATTTCCGGTGTCCCGAAAACAACCGGTAACATTAGCCCCCCAAGTTTATGGCTTACGGGACGTAAGTCGTGAACTTTAGAAAAGAAAATAGCGTTGAGGTAATTTCACCTTCGATCACGGGTGACCGCACGCACGCATATCTTTTGTGGCTGGACCCCTGGGGGCCGGACCGGGCCGGTCGGGCAGCAAGACCCGCGCACGGCCTGGCGCTAGGGGACTGGCGCGCGCGCGAGGCCGGCCCGCGGGCCGGGCCTTGTGCCGCGCGCGCAGGGGGAAGGAGCATGGTTTGCTCTTTCCTCTCTACAAATAGGAGAGTCCCCGCTCTCTCTGTTAACACTGGCGGCCTGCGGGTAATCGGAAAATTCCTTTGAATTTGAAATTTCCCCCGGGAGTTGACTTTTTTCCTTTTTCTTAATGGGGAGTGAGCTTGTTTCCCATGTTGATGATCCCGAGGTTGACCCTACCTGCCTTCTCCCAAATTTTGGGGGGGGCGGCCAAGGGTCCCTTTGAGGAACTCGACGGGATTCCCATCTTTGTCGAGGAAGACACTAGCGCGGCCGACAAATGGCTCGCGGAGTTGGAGACCGACGCCGCGGCGATCGCCGAGCTGGCGGGCCCGGGAGCGGCCCACCTGTTAGGTGCGGCCCCGAAGGGGAGGACGAAGGGTCTAAGGACCCGCGTTCGTCAAGGTTGGTGATCAACCTGGTCTCCCGCGAGGCGTCCTTTGACGCCCCCTGCTCAAGCAGCGGGGTGAAGCGGCGGTGAGCGCCGAGCTCCCCCGGGCGTCTAACTTGGACGCCTCGGGTGTTGAGCTTGCGATAGTGCCGTCCGAATCTTTCTTGGATGAGATTTACTCCGACGACCCCCAAGGGTCGGGCTCGGAGGGCCCTGAAGAGGACTCGGAGGCTCCTCCCACAAGGGGGAAGGAGAAACATAATGGCAAGGTGCTGGCGACGGCATGGCCGGCCCTCGAGTCCGCGGAGGCTTCGGGCTATACTTACGCCCGATCGCTAGAGAGGACTCGTATGTACGGAGTAGGCGACTCTGTCGCCCCCGTCGGCTTAGACTGCAAGGGAATCGATGCTGCGAGCACGCTCACTTCCCGAGTCTTCAGCACGCTTCGGGAGATGTATAACATCCCTCCCTTGGTGGGATTACGTAGACCCGCTCCCGAGGACAGGCCCTCCCGCCCCAGGGACGGGTATACGGCCGTGACGATCGGGAGTCTTGTCTGCGGGTTGCGTCTCCCGTTCCCCACGATCGTCCAGCAGATCCTGACCCGGCTAGGGGTCCATGCATGTCAGATGAGCCCGGCGTTCTATCGCCTGTTGGCTACATGTTTCATGGAGTGGCACTGCCAGACGCAGCGTGCCATGACCATGGACGACTTCCGTAACCTGGTCGCCGTCTTCCCGGCGCCGGGGCAGCCGGGATTTCATATGGCCCGTGCTCGGGGCAATGCGAGGCTGGTCAAAGATTGTGACCCGCCTAGCCGCCGGGCGTGGGTGTGGGTCACCTCGGACGCTTTTGGCGAGGCGCCCCTTCGCTTCGGTCGTCTGGCCGACTTTCCAGCGGACGAGGGGGCAGCGGAGCTCCCCTTTATGAGAGAAATATCGGGGATGTCGGAAGCCCGCAAGGCTGGCGAGCGGTTCCGTTCCCCCGAGCTGATGGCGTTCACCGGGTGGTTCCCGCCCTTTGCTCCGGGCACCGAGGAGGCGCTCCGGGCAAGCAGGCCCCCGAGTCCCGTGGCTCAACCAGTCGCTCCTGCTTCTCGAGGTAGCTTTACGGTTTTGTAAAACTTTTTGTCTTGACAGGACCTTGACCTTCGCTGCTTTGTTTTGTGTAGCTACAAGGAGGCGAGCTAGGAGGCTGGCCCTCGCTTCTCGGGACCCTGAGTCAATGGTGGAGATTCGCTCTAGGGTCGCTGACCGCAAGGCGAAATGAGAGCACGTCGAGACTGCCGGTCTAGTCGAACCGAAGTCTCGGGCTTCTTTGAAGAGGGCTTCGACATCAGCACCCCCCGACGAACGCTCCGAACCCAAGAGGGCGAACTCGGCGGTGGAGCTGGAGGCGGTAAAGGCTCGAGGGGATTGTTTCCGCCACCTCGAGGGATCCCCACTATCCTGGTGGAAGGCCGTGGTGTCAAAGGGCGACATCGCCTTATTCCAGGCGGGGGTTACCGACGCTCAGAGGGTCGGTACTTTGTCTGTTTCGTTATAAGCGTAGGTTTTAGTTTTAACCCTTGCTTCTTTGTCGTCCCCGGCCGCAGCGAGGGCCGTGCGAAGCGACAGGATTTTGCATGACTTCATCCGGCGCTTAGGGGCATCTCAGGAGGAGCTCACCCGGACGAAGGCTAGGTTGGCTCAGGTCGAGCGAGGTTCGCACTCGGGGGCGGAGACCGAGACGCTTCGAGACCAGCTTCGTGAGGCCAAGGTGGAACTCCAGATCGCATAAGGCCAGCGCGACGGAGCCCAACTGTCAGTGGCCAAGATGGCGGGCGAGCTCACCGAAAAACGGCGAGCTTGCGAGGTGGCGACCCGGTCAGCGGAGATTTTTCGCACTGAGGTTACCGACCTTCGGAGGCAACTGGACGCTCGATCCGATGCCTTGGAGACGTCGCGCCGCCAGCTTACTTCGAGCGAAGCGGCGCGTGTTAGGGCGGAGCGCGAGCGCGACTCTCTGGCGGAGGAAAACGCTCGACTCTCGTCCCAGCTTGCTGAAGCGGAGCGAAGAGCGTCCGACTTGCAGGATGACTACGACATAGGGACCGAGGAAGCCCGTCGTGCCGGAGCGGTGAATGTCGAGACGCGACCACGACCGAGAATGAGGCCCGGGGGTCACTTTCGACTTCTTCGACACCTTGTTCCCCCTGCTGGACGAGAGCGCTCCTTGAGCCGAGTGGCTTTCTTTTTCAGCGCGTATGTTTAGCGCTTTGCTTTCTTTTCCTTTTTTCTAGGATTTTATTTATTTTTCACGCACCTTTGGTTCAGCACGTGTTTATCAGAGCCGTGACTCTTTTTATGAGATATTTCCGTTGCTTTCATGTTGAATGCCTATCTCGTTTTTTCGAGTAATTTTCACTCGTGTACGCCTTCTTTGTGGGCTAATCGCGGCCCGAAGGGCTTGTATCCTTGCCAATAGTTTTGGCAGGTTCTGCGTCCTTAGCTGGGATTCGTCCTCCGCCCATTTCGTCGTTACGACTCGTCGTCGTTTAGACGTTCGGTGGGGGTGTTCGCGCCCAGCTAGGCGATTGGCCGACCCGCGTTTGAATGGTGGTATCGGCTTGTCGGGTTAGGCCGACGATTCAGCGTGCCTAATGTGGCCGTGGCCCAGTGACTTCACTTCGCGCCTTCCGACGATCGAAGAGGTCGTACCGGGTAGTTCCCGGGGGCTCTGCGTCCGTGCCTTCGGCGACTGGACATGCGTGTCGCGCCGGGTTGGGCTGGCGTCTTTTGGAGCCCGTGCTTTTAAGCGACGAGCTCCCCGGGTTAGGCCGGCGTCTTCGAGCTCGCGCTGTTTGAGCGACCGAGCTCGCCGGGTTAGGCCGGCGTCTTTGAGCTCGCGCTGTTTGAGCGACCGAGCTCGCCGGGTTAGGCCGGCGTCTTCGAGCTCGTGCTGCTTGAGCGTCCGAGCTCGCCGGGTTAGGCCGGCGTCTTTGGGTTTGTGCCCTGAAGCAAGCGAACGCGCTTTGCGTCGGGTTAGGCCGACGTCTTTTTAGTGTTCGCGCCCTGGAGCGTCGGAACGTAGGTGCGCCGGGTTAGGCCGGCGTCTTTTTTGGTGTTCGCGCCCTTGAGCATCGGAACGTAGGTGCGCCGGGTTAGGCCGGCATCTTTTTGTGTTCGCGCCCTTGTGCGTCGGAACGTAGGTGCGCCGGGTTAGGCCGGCGTCTTTTTAGTGTTCGCGCCCTGGAGCGTCGGAACGTAGGTGCACCGGGTTAGGCCGGCGTCTTTTTTGGTGTTCGCTCCCTTGAGCGTCGGAACGTAGGTGCGCCGGGTTAGGCCGGCGTCTTTTTGTGTTCACGCCCTTGAGCGTCGGAACGTAGGTGCGCCGGGTTAGGCCGGCGTCTTTTTTGGGCCCGCTTGCCCTGGAGCAAGCGAACGCGGTTGCGCCGGGTTAGGCCGGCATCTTTTGGGCCCGCTTGCCCTGGAGCAAGCGAACGCGGTTGCACCGGGTTAGGCCGGTGTCTTTTGGGCCCGCTCACCCTGGAGTGAGCGAACGCGGGTGCGTCGGGTCAGGCCGACGTCTTTTGGGCCCGCTTGCCCTGGAGCAAGCGAACGCGGTTGCGCCGGGTTAGGCCGGCGTCTTTTGGGCCCGCTCACCCTGGAGTGAGCGAACGCGGATGCGTCGGGTTAGGCCGACAACTTTTGGGCCCGCTTGCCTTGGAGTAAGCGAACGCGGTTGCGCCGGGTTAGGCCGGCGTCTTTAACTCAAACCCTATTGCACCGGGTTAGGCCGGCTTCTTAGGTGTTCGTGCCCTGTGGCTAGCGAACCTTTGTTTGGCTCAAATTTGGCCTTTTTAGGGTTTGAGGCAGCGCCTTTACGCGACTTACATGCGTCCCGGATGACGTCTTTCACCTGCGCCTTTACGCGTCTTATGGCACGCCGGGAAGGCCGACGTTTTACTCGAACCCGTATGCACGAAGGGCTGTCGGGGTCCGAGCTTCCTAAGTCTGTATCCCCGTGGGGGACTTAGGCCTTTTGCGTCGGGTTAGTTCGACGTCTTTGAGCTCGTGGGTTGAGCAACCGAACTTATGTGTTGGGCCAGGCTGGGCTGGCGTCTTCGAGCTCGTGCTGTTGAGCGAGCGAGCTTATGTGTTGCACCGGGTTAGGCCGGCGTCTTTGAGCTCGTGCTATTGAGCGACCGAGCCTATGTGCTGCACCGGGTTAGGCCGGTGTCTTTTCTCGGACCCGTATGCTTGATAAGCCGTAGGGGGTCGAGCTTCTCAAGCCTCTATGTCCCATGAGTGAGGGGCTTCAAGGTTTTTCTTCCCTCTTTTTTTTTTAAGAGTCGGCACGAGGAGTATCAGTCGGCTTGACGGACTCGGAGCTCGTCTCTAGGAGCGAGCTCGACTCGAGGAGCGAACTGGACTCAAGGAGCGAGCTCGACTTGAGGAGCAAGCTCGACTCGAAGAACGAACTGGGCTCGAGGAGCGAACTGGACTCAATGAGCGAGCTCGACTTGTGGAGCGAGCTGGACTCAAGGAGCGAGCTCGACTTGAGGAGCGAGCTGGACTCAAGGAGCGAGCTCGACTTGAGGAGCGAACTGGGCTCGAGGAGCGAGCTCGACTCGATGCCGGCCTCGTTGAGCTTGCTCTGGTGAGCGACCGAGCTCGCCAGGTTAGGTCGGCCTAAGCCTCATCCCAGGAGTGGGGAGCTTAAGGTTTTTACTCTTCTTTTTTTTTTGCCGTGAATTCTTGAGTGTGTGTTGCAGGACCCATTAGCCCCCCAAGTTTTTAGAATACAGGTCGTGCCGTGATGACTAAAAACTTTTTTAATAAAGTGGGTAAAAAGGACCGCAAACTTTATTATTTATTGATTTTTGCTAACGGGGAACATCCTTGAACAGTGGCACATAGGCCTTTATTGAATAAGGGAAATCAGAGCAATAATGAGGGGACTTGATCACTGGTGGTACTGCCTCAAGTGTTCGGCGTTCCACGGGTGCCGGATTGGAGTTCCGTCCGTGTGTTCGATGTAGTAGGTCCCGTCGTGTATGACCTGTCGGACTCTATACGGTCCTTCCCAATTTGGGCCTAGGACTCCGGCGCGTTGCACTTGGGTGTTCTGGAACACGCGTCTGAGTACAAGGCTGCCGACGGCGAAGATCCGCTTTTTGACTTTGGCGTTGTAGTATCTCTCGACCTTTCGCTTTTGCGCAGCGAGTCTGGTGAGAGCCTCGGATCTTTTCTCGTCGATTAGATCTAGTTCGAGGCGCATGGCTTCATCATTTTCTTTTTCGTCGAAAGTGTCAACCCGATAGGTGGGGACTTCTACTTCCACGGGGACCACCGCCTCAACCCCAAATGCTAGGGAGAAGGGGGTCTCTCCGGTGGCGTTTCGAATGGTCGTTCGATAGGCCCATAGGATGAATGGCAGTTCTTCAGCCCAGGCGCCTTTTTTGGTTTCGAGCTTTTTCTTGAGGTTGCTCTTAATCGTCTTGTTGACGGCTTCCACTTGGCCATTAGCCTGTGGATGTCGCGGGGATGAGAATGTTTTGCTTATCCCTAGTTGGGCGCAGATCTCTCTAACCCTCGCGTTGTCGAACTGCGCGCCGTTATCGGTCACGATTGACGCGGGGATGCCGTGGCGGCATATTATGGACTTCCAGATGAAGTTCGTAGTGTTGGCCTCGGTGATTCTGGCCAGAGGCTCGGCTTCGACCCACTTGGTGAAGTAGTCGATAGCGACGATGGCGTATTCGTATTGCCTCGGGGCTTTGGGAAGCTTGCCGATAATGTCTACGCCCCATTTTGCGAAGGGGCGTGGAACAACGATGCTACTTAGGGGAGATGGCGGCTGTCGTGGAACGTTGGAGAAACGTTGACACTTGTCGCACTTTCTCGCCCAGTCATAGGCGTCTTTTTTCATCGTTGGCCAGAAATAGCCTTGTCGAAGCGCTTTGAGCGCGAGGGACCTTCCAGCGGCGTGGTTTCCGCAGAGGCCTTCGTGGATCTCGCGGAGGACCTTGGTCGACTCGACGCTGTTGAGACATCGGAGCAGCGGGGTTGAATACCCGCGCTTGTATAAGGCTTCGCCTCTCAACACGTATTTGGATGCGAGAGCTTTTAGCCTTTCGGCTTCTTTGCGGTCTTCGGGAAGTACCCCTTTTCGCAAGAAGTCCGTAAGCGGGGTCATCCAATGTTGGATGAGCGGCGCTCTCAATCGTTCCCACCTCGTCAGGTGAGACGGATGATCGCGAGAGAGACTCGATTGGGATGGTTCCCAACCCATCTTCGGTGATACCGGATCCGAGGCGAGCTAGGGCATAAGCCTCGGAGTTCTCTTCTCGTGGGATCTGGATGATCTCGAACCAGGAGAAGGCATCTAGCTTGGCATTTGCCTTTGCCAAGTAGGCGATCATGTTAGGTTCTTTGGCAACGTAGTCGCCTTTAACCTGATTTACGATTAACTGCGAGTCACAGTGTATTCGTAAATTCTGTACGTTGAGCTTTTGAGCGAGCTCTAGCCCTACGATGAGGGCTTCGTACTCGGCCTCATTGTTTGAGGCCTGGAATCCGTAGTGGAGGGCGTAGCGTAACTTTTCCCGGTCGGGATTTCTCAAAATCACGCCGGCGCCTGCTCCTTGGGCATTAGATGCTCCGTCTACGTGTAGTTCCCAGATAGGACCCGTAGGGTCGACCTTTCTCTTTCGAGCCGACAAGTCGTCGGTCGAGCCGTCTTCTGCTCTTCCCATGTCGGGAGTGTAGGAGAATTCTGCCACGAAATCAGCTAAGGCTTGAGCCTTTATTGCCGGCCTCGGATGAAACTCAATCCCATACTCGCTCAATTCTTGGGACCAGACCGCCATGCGAGTCGATGTTCCCTTTTGAAGAGCCTTACCGATTGGGTGTCCGGTTCGGACAACGATTGGGTGAGCCTAGAAGTAGGAGCGTAGCTTTTTGGCGGCTACGAGGAGAGCAAGAGAGAGCTTCTCTATCTCTGTATAAAGCGTTTCGGCGTCCAGTAGGGCTTTGCTTATGTAGAAGATGGGCCATTGAGCCCTATCTTCTTCACGGATCAGCACATCGCTCACAGCTCGTTCGGAGACGGCGAGGTAAACGTAGAGCGTCTCGCCTTCTTTTGGCTTGGAGAGGAACGGAGGTGTCCCGAAGTAGGCCTTCATTTCTTGGAAGGCCTTTTCGCACTCGTCCGTCCATTCAAAGCCGTCCGTCTTCTTAATTGCTTTGAAGAACGGTTGACACTTGTCGGTTGCTTTGGCCACAAAATGCAATAGGGCGGCAATCCGACCGATCAGACTTTGGACTTCCTTGACACGTCGTGGGGACTTCATGTCAAGGAGTGCCTTGATTTTCTCGGGGTTCGCTTCGATACCTCGACGGCTAACTATGTAGCCTAGGAACTTCCCAGACTCGACCCCGAACACACATTTGTTGGGGTTGAGCTTCATTTTGTACCGGCGGAGGATTAAGAACATCTCCCTTAGGTTGTCTACGTGGTTGGTAGCCAGTAGGCTTTTTAACGAGCATGTCGTCCACGTATACTTCCATGGTCTTGCCGATTAGGTCGGCAAAGATCCGGTTTACCAATCGTTGGTAAGTAGCTCCTGCATTCTTAAGGCCGAAAGGCATGACCTTGTAGCAGTAGAGACTGCAATCAGTGACAAAGGTTGTCTTGATCTGACCGGGCTCGTGCATTCGTATCTGGTTATAGCCCGAGTAGGCGTCCATGAAACTTAGGAGTTCATGTCATGCCGTGGCGTCGACCAGTTGTTCGATGCGTGGGAGTGGAAAGCAATCTTTCGGGCAGGCTTTGTTAAGATCTTTGTAATCTATGCAAATGTGCCACTTCCCGTTGGGCTTTTTGACCATGACCACATTGGCCACCCACTTTGGGTACTTGGCTTCTCGGATGAAACCAGCGGAGAGAAGTTTTTTGACTTCCTCGTTTATTGCTAGGTACCGTTCGGGGTTGAACGCACGTCTAGCTTGTACCTTTTCAGCGATGGTTTTATCGTCATTCAATCGGTGCACAATCACATCGGGGTCTATGCCGGGCATGTCTGCATGTGTCCATGCAAAGACATCCTTAAACTCCCGAAGGAAGGACGCGAGTTGAGTTTTGATGGCGAGAGGGAGTTGTGCACCGATCTTTACTACCTAGTCAGGTTTAGCTTCGTCGAGAATGATCGAAGTGAGATCATCGGGGGTGTCAACTTTCAACCTCTCGATATCGTCGCGCGGGTCTAATTCCCCGAGTTGCCGTGCGTCTTTTTGATCACACGGGTAGTCGTCTTCCAGTTGGTAGATTGTGTTAACCCCTTTTTTCAGCGGGCTTGCCGTCCACGCCTTGGACGTAGCAGATCCTCGCCTGGGTTTGATCACCGCCCATGACGCCAATTCCCTCTTCGGTGGGGAATTTCACTAGTAGGTGATAGGTGGACGTGATAGCCCTTAGTCTGTTCAACGTGGGTCGCCCAATGATAACATTATAGGGCGCCTCCTGGTCGACCACAAGAAAGGGGACCATGTGAACGACTTCGATGCCTCCGGTAGTTCCGAAGGTGACTGGTAAATCAATGATTCCTTCAGTCATGATCTTTTCTCCCATGAACCCAAACAGTGGTGTCTGAGTCGGGACAGGGCGGAGCCCCCCGAGCTTCATGCGCTCGAGGGTGGTCTTAAAGATTATATCGGTTGCGCTGCCGTCGTCAATAAGAACTCTTTTTACCAAGTTGTTGGCCACCTGGGCCTTAAGGACTATAGCGTCATTGTGCGGGTGCACAACTCGCTTGGCCTCTTCATTGGTGAATTGTATCGTCTCGTAAGGTGCGGACGGAGGTTCCTCGTAGGTGAGGTTAACCTGCCCGGCAAGGCCTTCATGAGAGGCAGCTCTGAGGAGTTTTTTCCTTTGCCGGGCTGAGTCCCCGTCTTGCAAGCCACCTAGTATGGTGGTGACGACGTGGAGTTGCGCATCAGCCGTAGCTGTGACCGCTGTGCGGTCGGTGTTTGCATGGGTCCCTCCACCTTTCTCAGGCTGCGGCTTGTTGCCGGCGGGGGCTGCCGCCCCTACCAAGCGAAGGACGAACTCTTTGAGCTCTCCCTTCTGGATTAACATCTCAATTTGTTTCCTAAGATGGAAGCACTGAGCGGTCGTGTGACCGTAATCCCGGTGGAACTCGCAATAACGGGACCGGTCGCGAGATGCGGGGCTGCCCCTTATTGGAGCCGGAGCGACGAACTTGTCACGCACCACAGCGTAGATTTGCTCTACCGGGGCGTTCAAGGGAGTGTAACCCGAATAGTCTCTAAAATTGCTCGCAAGGCGCGGCTTTCGAGACGTAGGGGGTCGGCTATCGATAGCTTGACCGCCCTTGTTCACCCTTTTGCGGGGGTTACTCGGCTCGCTGCCGGACTCATCTCGACGGCGGGAGCTTTGGTGGCCGCTCCTACGGCCGTCGAGGTAATCTTCTACCCCCATAAAGGTTTTGGCTCGGTTCATTAACTCGGCCATCGTAGAAGGGACTCTGTCGACGACGGACTTTAGGAAGTCTCCGGTGCGTAAGCCCTCGATTATGGCTGTAATTGCGTCACTGTCGTCAAAGCGGTCGACCTTGTTCGATTCTGCGGTGAACCGAGTGAGATACTGTCTCAAGGACTCGTTATTCTCTTGTCTGATTGACCATAGGTACATCTTGGTCTTCTTTTGGACCATGGATGTAGCAAATTGTGCCAGGAACATGTCCTTCAGGTCTTTGAACGATTGGATGCTCCTTGGTCTTAAATTCTTAAACCACTCGAAACCGGGTCCGGTGAGGGTAAGACTGAAAGCTTGGCATAGAGCCCCAGGTGAAACGCCCTGCATCGTCATCCAAGTCTCGTAATGTTGGATATGATACGTGGGATCAGTTTTCCCATTGTAGAGAGGGAGATTTGGGAGTTTGAAGTTTCCCGTGCACACCTCAGCAAGGATTTGGGCAGTGAAGGGAGAGGAATGTTCTTCGATGATCCCGTACGTATCACCGGTCAAGCCGCCCTCACGTAGATCTCGCACCTCGTTACGAAGGTTGTGGATCATGGTGACGACATCGAGGCCAGTGTTAGGGGTCACTCCTTGTTCATGAGGAGTCACCTGTCGCATTTCGTTCGACCCTTGAGCCGTGCGAGGGTCCCCATTGATTGGGGCCGTAGGGTTATGACCCTTACGAGCGCTCAGCCTCTCTCGGAGGTCTTCGCCACGGTTGTTCCGTTGGGCGGTAAGGCGATCCCTAAGGTCTGGACCGGCGGTATGGGGGCGCGAGCTTCGAGCCACACGCCTCACTCGCCGAGTCGTCGTGCCTTCCCTGATGTTGCCTCTTTGACCGAGTCGGTCATGGGCTGAACGTCGGGACGTCTCTTCTTGAGAGGAGATCGGTATTGCTCTTGTTTTCGACGGACCGGCTTCGATCTCAACAGGGAGTTCCCCGTCTTTGATGAGAGAAGTCTCGACGTCCGCCAAAATTTCCAAGCCTTCATAGTCGGGGTCATAATCATGTCCCTCGTCCATGAGGTCCTCGGATTCCCCGTGAGAAGAGTCCTGCGTGGGTGCCTTGCCCGCCAGTTGGCGGTGGTACCTTGCGTTAGCTATCTCTAGTTGGCGGATTTTCTCCTCCATTTCAAGGATGCGGTCGTCCCGACTGTCCTGAAGAGGAGGGGGCGAGGGAGTGTGGCTCTCGTCGTTGAGAGACTCCTCGTCGCCTTGCGCTCGGGAGCGCAGGAAGTATTTCTTCACCGCGGTTGCGTTTTCGGGGTTGTTCACGCCCTCAGAACGAACGGGTGGTTGACCACTCATGTCTTTCTCGAGTTGAGAAGAAAGGGGTCGAGCTGTAGAAGGGATTTCGGGCTGTGTAAGTCGGGATGCCCCTCCTTCTAGCGCCAAAATGTTGTCGCACGAAAATGAACAACGATTAAATACCTCGGGCGGTTCGATCCAAGGCCGGACCAAGTGATCGCGCCCGGGCCAAAAACGGGAGCTCGTAGACCGAGCTGCACCCTCCAAACCCTGAGGTGTGTTTTGGGGGGTGTGACCGTGCCAAAGGTTGGCTGCCTACGTACCCTTTAGTCGGGATCAGGTCAGAACGTAGTTCAATTTGCGTATGGGGGCTATCTTGGGCTCAGAGGCTTTGGGAATCCAAGACTTTAGAGTAGGACCCGGCTCGTAGCTTCTGGAGAAGACTTTAGAGGGGTCGCGTGCTCGTAGCTCAGAGTTCTAGCTCAAGGGCCCAGAAGCTGGAGAGCAGTGTGTACTGCAGAAGCTCGGGTCGCAGAAGAGGAGCGCGCTCCCTCTCGTGGAGGGGGGTCCTTGTTTCTGAGCCGAGGGAAGAGGAGTGCGCGCTCTTGGAATGTCACAAGAGCACGAGAGAATTCTCCAGAGAAGAGAAGTATTGTTCTCGAAAATGTATCAAATGTAATAATTAAAAATGTCTCCTTTTCCTCCCCTAGGGGGGGGGGGGGGTATTTATAGTATTTGAGGGGAGGCCTTGGGCCGACCCCTTGAGGCCCACCGGGTGGCCGGGAGCGAGGCGCGCGAGGCCTCACGCCCGAGAGGGCGCAGGGCACGCGGGACATGTCGCCTGGATGGGCACGGGGCGTGCCAGGCGCGGGACTTGGCCGGGCGCGGCGTGCCCGGCCGAGGTGGCAAGAACGCTCGGCCGAGGTGGCAAGGACGCTCGGCCGAGATGGCCGAGGTGATCGAGGTGGAAAGGACGCCCGGCCGAGGTGGCCGAGGTGGCCGCGGTGGCAAAGACGCTCGGCCGAGGTGGCCGAGCTGACGAAGACGCTCGGCCGAGGTGGCCGAGCTGGCGAAGGCGCTCGACCGAGGTGGCCGAGGTGGCAGGGACACCCGGCTGAGGCAACAGGGGCGCTCGGCCGGGGCGCCGAGGCGCGCGCAGGCCGGGAGGTCGGGGTGCGCGGGAGTGTGCGCGCGGGCCGGGAGGTCGGGGCGCAGGAGTGCGCGCGCGGGCCGGGAGGCCGGGGCGTAGGGTGCGCGCGAGCCAGGCGCGATAGGGCGCGCTGAGGCCCATTGGGCCGGGGGCCTCAGGGCCGGGGGCGCAGGTGCGCGCGCGCCGGCCGTGCCGGGCCGTGGGTGCGTCGGGGCGCTCGGGCCTGGTGGGCCGGGGCCCGTTGGGCTTCCGGCCGGCATTGAATCGTTTTTGAATTTCCGGTGTCCCGAAAACGACCGGTAACATGATGCTCTCTTAACTTTGTGTTCTGTTCCGCAGCGAGACGTGGGCGAGCCGAGATGACACGCTGGGAAAGTTTAAGTCGAGTAAGACGACATAGACTAACCGACGTGCTAAGACTTTTGAGGGGCGCACGAGGACAATTAGTGCGAGTTGAAGTGTCGAGGCCATAAAGTCAAGCAGTTTGACAATTCCAAGTAAGTGAGGAGACATAAGTCAACTACTTACCAAGCGAATAACCTTGTTTGTTTGTGCATTTATTTGTTAGTAAACAAGAGTAGGAAAAGCCTTAAAAGACACAAACACCAAAGATTAAGGCTTCAGCCACTCTTTATGGAAAACTTAGTTCGGGTTTTACCCGTAGGTTCAAATGCTAACTTGAACCAGCCACGTTGTTATTTGTTGTAGCTAGATCCCTCTACTAACCATAGGGATAGGTTAGATCAGAGGTGTCAGGAGAGCAGAAACGGACTCTCGTATTCGAACCGAGGGTAGAAGTACCGGGAGTCACGTCCCGAGTCTTCAACCTAAAATACTTAACGAGCAATAAAGGGAAACAATAATTCTTTCGGGATTTAACCCGAGACGCTCTCGTGTATCTGCTTAGTCGTGTACTCTATATGCTAGAGTACCCAAAGATTAAAAACGTTGTCGGTGGTACCTGCAAGTCAATGACTTGTATGAAGCGGATTTAAAAATCCGTGCGCTGAGTACTCTTTACGCAACGGGTGAAGGTCGCGATTCGCGAGCTCATTGCGGGACTGGAGACTCGACGGCAGCTGATGCAGGCACCGTATGGCGGAATGGGTGAAGGTCGCGATTCGCGAGCTCATTGCCGTCAGAGCCCAGTAGCGCTGACGTCATAATAAAAAGAAAATGGTACCACTAGTGGATCCCAGACAAAACGAAAACTCTTAGGCCAGCGGAAGACTGCTGCTCGAAGTCTGAAGTTGGTCTCTTGTCATTCTGGAGGTTATGACAGAGAGATGTATAACCTTGCGGAGTGACAAGTGTTAGATAGGATGTGATCACACATTTGGCATGCTATAGTTTTAGCGGCATTTGCATCCTGCATTCTTCTGTGTTTGTTTGCACGTCACATGGCTCTGGATTAGATGTTTTCCTTTCATAGGTTAGACTTCCACTTGCTTAGTCAATCGACTCATAGTTTTATGACCCTTGGTAATGTAGACAAGGGCAAATCGGCGCTGCCATGAGAAGATGAAGACTGCAACCGGGCGTATATCTCTTGACCTATGGGCTAATGGGTATTCACCGGGAATAAACTACTATGTAATAGTATTTTGTCAAACTCTGTCTAAACAACGCTCCCAGACTGTCTCATGTATTTATATATATATATATATATATATATATATATATATATATATATATATAATATCGGGAGCTTGTTAGTAAATAAGAGTCGCTATAAGACTCAAAGTTCTAAAGTGAATCGCGAAAAATTTCCCGGGATTTTTTATATCCACATATATGTGTATAATATTATGCACTTTCAATTATGTAAGATATTTACTTATTATATGTTTAATTATTATTTTTCTACCTTATTTAAAAATTTATTTAAATCATGTGATAAAATTATATTATATTATGGAGTGAGTCGTGGCTCGCGGGTGAGTTGACGACGCTCGCGGGTCGTGACAACCAAAAAAATTAAACTAAAAATCGTATTTAACTGTTTTATCACTATACCCGTGGGTTTACTAATTTTGGACTCATTTTGTTGCAAACTCTGATGGGATATGGACCTATCCAGCAGATCAGCTCTCTCCGACTCGCTCTCATCAGCCTCTCCGGCGGGTTTCTGGCCGTACTCAGCTTGCAGTGCAGCCCAAGCTTCTCTGGCTGAGGTTATGCTCTTAATCACCAGAAAAGGTTCTGTCTCGCAGGAGATCAGAATGGCGTGAAGAGCCACCGCGTTTTTCCGATCAGTTTCTTCGTCTTCGTGGCCGTCAACGTCGGGGTCAACGGTGTACCAAAGATCCCGGCCCCATAAGTAAGTCTTGACCTGAATACTCCACTTCTCGTAGTTGCTTTTTCCGTCAAAAGTTCGTTTACTATAAACGCGTTTGCTTCCATTGTAACTCGCACGTCCGGATTGGGAAAATCTTGGTGGTAGTACTTGAGATTGAGAATGACAATATATTGTAAAGCAGATTATTTGGGTGGTCTGGGCTTTTTTAGTAGGAATTAGGATTCAATTCTTTGGACGGGAGGGATCTAGGTAAGTGAAGTCAGATAAGGCAAAGTCAATGTGAGGAAAACGACAATGAAGCATTCACACCTGTCTATAAAAGAGATGATAAAACCCACCAGGAGACATTGTTTATTTATAAGCACGTCTTTTGTTTTATTTCCATGATCCGTCTTTTTAGGGTAAGATATAATAATATCAACGGATATATATTTTCAGCAATGTACGTTGTTAATTTAATGTATCGTAACACGTGAGAATAGACTTCCTTGCGCGTTAAATTTCAAAGTACTGGCCTGTCAATGTCAAAATACTCTAGTGTTTTGTATTTGGGTGTAGGCGTATGGTATATTAAGCTTCTCTTTGCAATGACAGCAATTGTGAGACCTACTGCTTTTTTTATTTTTCTTCCTCCCATGTTTTACGTTTTATTCTATCTCTCTATCTCCTTCATGCTTTTCTCTTTATTTTTATAATATTCTATCTCTTTATTCTTCTTCCTCTACTACACACACACACACACACACACATATATATATATATATATCGATTTTTTTTTATTAGATAAAACATCTCTACCAAACTTTAAACACGTTTATTTCAAACTTAAGACCTAATTATTTAATATGGCATAGCTTTATAATATGTATTTTTTTTAAGGCCTAATTATTTTTTTTTCGCTTAAAGCCTCCGTATACGTTGGACCATCCCTGAACCATATTTTTCATTTACTCTTTTACCCATATTCTGATTCCAACCCTTTCATTTCATCTAAACTTTCTTCAGAGTCTCCGTTTCAAGCTTCATTCCTAAGAGTATGTTCTTAGGACTTGTCCAGTGATGTTCTAGATCTGAAAACCATCAATGATAAAGTTGTCCAAATTGTAATCAAAGGTATTTTTTTTGAATTTCAAGTTTTCTTCGTCAAAGTACGTTCTTATGATTTGTCTAGTAGCTTTCTATGTCAAAAACCATCAAAGATAAAATAATTTGAATGTGAGATTCCTAGCTTTAAAATCAGTGCAATTCCTAGCTTTAAATCATGTAAAATCTTTTTCAAAATTTCCAGTATATCTTTCTTCGCATAAACGTGCAACAAAAAGTACACAAAACTTTCGTGATAATAGTTCATAACAAAATTAGCAGTAGTAAAACAAATTAAAATAAAGAATCTAAAGGCAAGTAACTACAAATACTTTATCAACCCTATATCCAACGTTGGTTGTTCTTAAAAAATATACTAGGCCCGTAAGTAGACATGAATATGTCGACAAGGAGTGGGAACTGAATGGCTGCGAACAATGCAACCGGAATACCAGCGAGTAAAGCCGATGGAAGGATGATCCACAAAGCCAGATGAAACATGAGAGAAAGGCCGGCACAAAAGGCTGTCAACATGGCGGCTATAGAGAAGAAAAGAGTGGAAAGGCCAATTATGAGCTTCTTTGGCAAAGAGGTGAGAAAATCCTCCTCCGCATAACGCGAAGTTAGGATCCCCAAAAACATGAGCACCGAAGTGGTAGAAGCGGACAATGCCACGGCGTTTGATATCATGAAGACGCTGAACAACAACTTCCTAATGAACATGGGATATCCATTATTCTGGTCGTTTCCTCCGGGGAATGTGAAAGCCGCAGCAAACGTGACAGTGATGATGAGAGCACCCACAACCGTGCAAGAGCTCGACGTGTCCTTCATCCATTTCTCTCCAGCTATCATCAAATCTTTGTGGCTTTCCGTGAATATATCGTGCGGTGTTAGGTACTCTTTCTTCTTCTTTGTCGAGCCAGGATGGGCTGCCGTGGTTGCAATTGTTGCCGCTGGGGATACGATTGTTTCCACTTCCTATAGAACATACACAAATAATAGATCTCAAATCTAATCATCGGAAAATATAAAAACTAATTAAATTAATACAGTTTCAACTATTCATATCTCAATAGAGAATTGATTAGACTTATAAAGTCATAAATTACCCCTCTCATAATTGCCAATTAAGTTTAAGATGGGACTCAAGGAATGTAAAATGGTACCATATCCGAAAAAAGAGCACCGGTCTAAAAATAATGGAATCTGATCAAAATGAGTCACCATCTTGGTGGTACGTGTTAAGGATCCCACTACATAACGATAAAAAAAAGATTTACAATGTCATGAGTTACTTTTCTCATTGCCAATAAGTTTTTAGATAGACTTTAACATAGATATCCAATAAAACCAACCCCTTCAGTTATATCAATGTAAACTAATTGAATGTACCTTAAACCACTGCAGTTCTCTTTGCATTTGTAGTGCCGCTCCAGGGATGCGATTGAGCAGCCTAGGAGGCGCAATTATAGCTGCTTTGTGCAACATGTTGCTCCTGTTCTCGTCACGGTAGCTCGCCATCGCCACCTTGTCACGGAGCCCGTACACGAGGCTGAAAATCTTGGGCTGACGGAGCTGGATCGCGACCTCAATCACTTTTCTCGAAATGTAAGGACCCCAAACCAATTCTGGATTAGCCTTTGCGATTCCAGTTACGAAGTCCACGTTCCCGTGATACGCGGCCTGAATCATGGCGCTGCTCAGCCCCGCGTTCTGTAGTCTCATCCTGTCTGAAGTGCCTTCTATTACTTGGCACGTACGCCTTAGGATTTCCTTAGTTTGTTCGCGCACCAGTTTCATTTGATATAGGCTCTTTATATCTGTGTATGCATATATATATTTTTAACTGACTGCGACTTAAAAAAATGGATCATAAAATGAAAAACAAATTTGGTGAAGAACTCATGTTTGCTTACCTAAAAGTCGGAGAGGAACTGAAACCACCCTTCGCAGGATACCAGAGCACTACAATCAATATATAGTTTGTCATAAGCTGTATGTATCATTCATGAAAAGGGCTGTGTTCTTATTAGTTTTATTTTTATTCTTGGTGAACATGTGTTTTTACTTTTTAAGGAATCTGTTTATGTTCCAATAGTTTTATTACAGAATGATAATAGACATTCAAAAAAAAAAAAAACCAAATCCATTTGAAATGAAATTAATTTTTCTGAGTTATGTAACGGAACAGGTATCATTACAGGGTTTTGCTCAGCTTTTACAAACGTAATAAGTAACTGGAATTGGCAGATTCTTTGCCTCTACATTACAATTTCTTTTCATTCTTTTTCTAGATGTATAATGGTTTAGATTCTTAGTTTCTATAAGGCTAACTTTGTAACTAATTCGCATAAACTATGACACAAAAAGAGTAAAGTGCTCAAGAGAAAACAGTGTAACTTTACCATCCTCCCAGCAACGAAGAAAGAATCAATAGCTTTATCAAGATTGCTATCTTCTTTGTCACTTTGATAATCCTCTGGATTTTCAATTTCCACCGATACATAATTAATGGCCCCAGTGGGTATGTGAATACCTATGTAATGAGAGAAGTGTTAAGAGCACCTCTGTAAATGATAAAAGACAATAAAAATGGATTCAACAAATAATAATGAGCAAGAGGAAGTGTATACATTCATATATCCATCTCCGCCAGAATATCAAGGAGGATTCATTGTCACTGAACAGTTTGGAAGTGGCTAATGCCCACAGCGGTGATTTCCCTGGATCGTCCACCGTAATCACCAGCTCCGGGACCCGGATGAGCAAACTCAGCGCGATATCTGATTTGCGAATAAAAACGTCGTCAAGGGCGATGGCTTGTTTTTTCAGAGTGGAAAGTGGATTGTACCATAGTGTTTGGCGTAAATGCACTGGGAGAGTAGGGCGGCGCAGTGGATGCCGTTGTCGAGGGACTTCAATTCCTCGATGGGCGTGACGGAGAAGAGAAACGGGACCATATTCTTGCGGCAGCTTACAATGGCGTGGCGGACGGGGAGGCCCTCCGGGTGGGTGATGGAGGCGAGCTTCCTGTGGCGTCGGATGAGGCAGCGAGCGATGGGGAGGCTCCCGATCTCGATGGCGGCGGCCAGAGGGGTGAAGCTGTCCACGCGTCTCATCTCGATCTGCTCATCCGTCATCCGATCCACCAGCTTCTCCACGATGCGCAGGTGGCCCTCGCTCACCGCCACGTGGAGCACGTTCTTCCCCGAATACGGGATCCTCGCTTCGATGGCCTGCGGGTCTGACTCCAGGAAAGCCTGCGTCGTGTTCCAGTCCCCGCGCTTCACGGCCTGGAACATCTTCCAGTACGGCCGTATGTCCACGCTGCTCGACTCCTCATTCCCTGCTGCTCCTCCTACTATACAACGGAAAACAACGATGCTCAATTAAGAAACCACATTATGCTTTCTAATTGGTAGATTACCTGGTGGTGGCGGTATTTTCGACTTATTCTCTTCCGTTTTGATATCTTCTTCCGATTCACTTTCGCTCCCGCTCTCACTCTCACTCTCAACCGGCGGCTTCAGCTCACTGCCCGCAACCACTTCTACTACAAAGGAGAAAACACGACTATGTTAAACCAAAAATATTAAACTAAAAATCGTATTTAACTGTTTTATCACTATACCCGTGGGTTTACTAATTTTGGACTCATTTCGTCGCAAACTCTTATGGGATATGGACCTATCCAGCAGATCAGCTCTCTCCGACTCGCTCTCATCAGCCTCTCCGGCGGGTTTCTGGCCGTACTCAGCTTGCAGTGCAGCCCAAGCTTCTCTGGCTGAGGTTATGCTCTTAATCACCTGAAAAGGTTCTGTCTCGCAGGAGATCAGAATGGCGTGAAGAGCCACCGCGTTTTTCCGATCAGTTTCTTCGTCTTCGTGGCCGTCAACGTCGGGGTCAACGGTGTCCCAAAGATCCCGGCCCCATAAGTAAGTCTTGACCTGAATACTCCACTTCTCGTAGTTGCTTTTTCCGTCCAAAAGTTCGTTTACTATAAACGCATTTGCTTCCATTGTAACTCGCACGTCCGGATTGGGAAAATCTTGGTGGTAGTACTTGAGAATGACAATATATTGTAAAGCAGATTATTTGGGTGGGGTGGGTTTTTAGTAGGAACTAGGATTCAATTCTTTGGACAGGCTCAAAAGGACGGATCTAGGTAAGTGAAGTCAGATGAGGCATAGTCAACGTGAGGAAAACGACAATGAAGCATTCACACCTGTCTATAAAAGAGCCATTGATTATAAAACCCACCAGGAGACATTGTTTATTTATAAGCACGTCTTTTGTTTTATTTCCATGATCCGTCTTTTTAGGGTAAGATATAATAATATCACCAGATATATATTTTCAGCAATGTACGTTGTTTTAAGTGGAAATGGCAATAATACTTAGGGATGGCAACGGGTACGGGTAAAGCCGGGTACACCTATTCCGTTACTCGTATCCGCTATAATTTTTTACTCGTTATCCGGACTCATTTATCCGGATTTTGAGACGGGCCGGGTAACGGGGATACCCGCCGGGTAAGCGGGTTAAAAATATTAGACCCGTTACCCGTTTATCCGGTTTAAAAAAAAGGTAGCAGATCGAGTAGACCTGCTTACCCGTTTACCCGTTTATAAAATAAAAATCCATCAACAATATAAAGTTTAAAAATAATCAAATTTAGGTGAAAAATATCAAAGTGCTACTACAATATAAAGAACATTAAAATTCAAAATAAATAAATAAAAAATACAAAAGAAGTCTTCATTGCAAATTGATCATCTTCATTATAAATTTGATCATCTTCATTGCAAAATATAAAAATTTATTATCTTTTTAAATATTTAAAAGTTAACGGGTCGGGTCCTGGGTAACCGGGTACAGGATAACTATTCCGTTACCCGTACCCGGACCCGTTAAAACCTTAACGGGTATTACCCGTTTACCCAAAAAGAACAGGTATTACCCGACCCGAATAAATCGGGTAACGGGCTGGAACGCGGGTAATTGGTCAAATTGCCATCCCTAATAATACTTAATGTTTGGTCAAAATACTACTTATATACTCAACGTTTTTTTTTTCTTTAGCAAAAATATCATATGTTACGTTATAGTGGTTCCGTTATCAAGGAATCGAATACCGTTACCGATGTTGTATCGGGACTCAGATTTTGCTGGGTTACCGGGAGATACCCTTGGTTTACCGGGGTATACAGTGTAACTGAGGGTAAACCGTACCGGTAAACTTATTGTTAACGATGTGGTTTACCGGAAAATACCGAACTTACCGATGGGGTATTCCGTAAACAAATAAATACGAGCGAATAATAATAATAAAATAAATTAAAAAATATGACTCTTTAATTTAATTTGTATTTCATTAATATTTGTTAGTGTTAAATTTTGATAATATCATAATACTAAGTGAGATATATATATATATATATATATATATATATATATATATATATATTATGTTAATATATATAATATGTTAATATGTTCAGCTAGAGAGTCTAAGTAAAATTCGCCTTATGTATATAATAGTGAAATGATATATGTGAGTGTGTGTTAGCCTTGGTCAAATGTGAGCTAGTATATAATATAAAGCATAATATAATATATATATATATATATATATATATATATATATATATTATCGAATATAGTTATATTAGCTTTGGTCTAGTCTATTGCTTTTATAATCAGAGACACACGCATAAGTGCATAAGCCACAATCACATTGACTGACGCCGATTTTTGAGCTCGAGTTTCGTTCATATACCCCGATTTTTGTTTAAAATTACATTGACTGACGCCGGTTCTTCTGAATCGAGAATCGGGCCAATTGCCGTCCGGTTCCCAGCGGTTCTCAAGGAATTTACTGGTTTTGTTCAGAACCGTGCCGGAACCCCTTCTGAACCCGAGTTTCGGACGGGAACCCCGAGATTTTAATCCTTGTCTGTTACTACTCGGACCGTTAAGTGATAGACGGAAATCCACATGGTGTGAATCTACCCATCTGATGAATTAAAATATCGATAAAATAGTTTTTTTTTAAATAAAAATAATTAAAGTAAACATTTAAACTAAATATGTAAAGTAAAGACTACAAAGATCATTATCGGAAGATGAAGAAGAAGCAAAGACACGACTCTTCTTCCCCTCCTCCTTCGTGGTCTGCGGCTGAAGAACGCAGCATCGAAATGCCACGTGGATCGTGCCTGAACTCACTGTGCTTGGACGACGACTATGAAGACGGCGAACGTCGAAATGTCACGGACGTCGAAGCTTTCTTCTTCTTCTTCTTCTTCTTCCAACGAGTCTATTGGTGGGTCCAATGGCCATGGAAATTATGTTGCAGACAAGGGTGGGATGAAAGAAGCTTCTCGCTCCGACGATAACGCGAAGAGAAATGAAGATAAGGTGTCTTTCAAGGGTACGATTTGGGAAAATATGGTGAGAAGATGCTCGGACTACATTCCGCGCGCGGAGAAGCAGATTGGTGATAATAAGAGGAAGAGGACGGGGATGAACTCTAGTGAAGAGGAAAAGATGAAGAAGAAGGAGAAGATTCAACCGAGTTTCGACGAGATCTATGATTCCCCTTATTTATTCCACTTGTTTATTAATTTAATTTACAAATAATCGAAAACAAAATACAAAACCAAAAAATTTTACTTCTTCAATCTTGGCCGTTCATTCTTCACTTAACGGTCCGAGTAGTAACAGAACCACTGTAACATAACATGTGATATTTTGCCAAAGAAAAAAAAAACGTTGAGTATATAAATAGTATTTTGTCCAAACATTGAGTATTATTGCCACCATTTCTCCTTAGTTTAATGTATCGTAACACGTGAAAATAGGCTTCCTTGCGTTAAATTTCAAAGTACACATACTGTCAGCCTGTTGATGTCAAGATACTCTCGTGTTTTGTATTTGGGTGCAGGCGTATGGTTTATTAAGCTTCTCTTTGTTATAAAATCTACCAATCAAACCATTTTCCTTGTCACTGAGAAACTTGGTAAAAGGCTACACCATGTACCAAATAGCTACATAACTCTCAAAGCAAAAAAAAAAAAAAAAAAAAAAAAAAAAAAAAAAAAAAAAAAAAAAAAAAAAAAAATTGAAATAACTATGTACACATATTCATTTGAAAAGTCCAAATTACTCTTAAGTGAAAATTTTCACCCGATTTAATTTTGAACATTTCGACTTCACTCTACTTCTTTTTCTTCTTTCTTTGCGGTCCACCAAACATTAAGGTTGAGAAATCCTCCGTCGAAGCTACATAGTGCTCAAGGGGTGCTATAACCCCCACTAAAAAAATTGCAATTTTTACAGTTTTTAAATTTTTTTTTAAATTTACCCTAAATATTTACAAATTAGCCTTCCCTCAACTTTTTTTTTTTCTCATAATAGCCCCCCTAACTTGAATTCAAGGCTTCATCCCTAATCATCACCGTGTATGGTTTTCGCCATCATCCTCATGCGGCATCATCTAAGCTCCACATCGACCAAGGACTGCTTCATTCATCGCCATCGCCAACTCTCGCCTCCATCGCCATTGCTCGTTCCTGCCTCCGAAGAAGGACCACTTCCGCCTCCATCGCCATCGATCGTTTCTTTAACATTATGTGCGTTTCATAGTTCTTTTCCTTTTCTTTTAGATTTTAGCCCAATTTCTAGGGTTTTTCAATTGTGTTATAGATATTTAGAGTGTTTTTACCAATGTTGTAAGTTTTCACCAAGCTAAGGCTGATTTTTCGTCCAATTTTTGCTATGATTTTATTCAGCAAATGATTTGTGACCAATTTTTAGATATTTCCACCAATTTTACAGTGATTTCGACCAATTTTTCAGTTTTTCCAACCAGTTTGTGGTTGAAAATTCTAAGAATTAATCAAAAGGTTTTTTTTTTTGAAAAAAGGTCAAAAATATTGAAATCCGTCTAAAATAAATTAGCATTTAATATTTGTCAAAAACTTCCAAAATTGGTCTAAAATGACAAATATTGGTCGACAATCAGGGAAACGCACGGTCAACGAAGAACACGCATTTTTTTCCTTTTTTTTTGTAAAATCAAAACAAAAGCAACTTATAAAATAACGATCAAGTGTTGAAACACAAAGGAAACAAACCATTATTTTTAGATGTCGAATTTCACTCTTCACTCCTGCAACAATGACATATTGTCTCTTCTCTTCTCTTTGTACGTATGAAAAAAACTGAGAGAACCCTGAAACTCAATAAATTAGACACACTTAGGTCTGATTCAGCTATCTCGTAAATAAATTAAAGATGAAGGGTAAAGTGGACTTTTCAAGTGGGTAAGTGTAGGGTTTTTTTAGATATAATTGATACATAGTATAGTGTTTTGTAATTGAAAGCTCTAAGGTGTTATTATAAAAAATGGCTCTAAAGTGTAGCCTTTATCAAGCTTCTCTTATTAATTTAGCTAATTATATAGTAAACAATTTAAAAATAAATAATTTCGCTTCTAAAACTATGTTCTATATTTAAAAGTAACAAGTTGCTTCTCTTACAAAAAAAAACTAATCGTTTTTAATAAAAAAAATCGACACATGTTCTAAAAATCTTGGTAAATGTAATAGAAAGCGAAATGTTATTCTTAAAAGCTGTCTACTTCTAAAACTCATACTTGTAGTAGTGTTTGTCTAGTTAAGTTCCAAAGTGAACTTTGGCGTCTCATAAAAACTGTATGTTAAAAAAAGGTAGTAAAATTGTTTATACGGTAACAAATTACTTTTCTTATTACTTTTTGATTTTGAGGTAGAATCTCATGATACTTTACAAGATATCAGAGCCCAAACAAAATTCAAACAAGTATCTGATTCAATTGTTAAAATTCGGCCAAAAATGACATGTTATTTCAAAAAGTCACCATTTAAAAAAAAAAAACTAATAATTTTTATAAGATCACAATTTAGTACTCTTAATTAGTTGTGAAGTTGAACTCTAACATATCATATATGTGATACTAAATAATGCTTAATTGTAATCGTTTCGTTTAGTATACGAAATCTAGCCAAATAGTAACTTGATTTTTCCATAGTAACCAACATTCGGTATATATTGCATATTACCCAATAACTAAATATACAAAGTTAATTTGATCGTTGCCATTATTAAATATTTCAGATTAAATAAGAAAAACAAAAAAAACTAACTGGTTGAATGAACAGAGAGATTAGAGACAGGATCGAGAAGCAAAAGAAGATCGTTGAGCTTGCGGGACGGTCGGGCCCAGATTTCTGTATGGAGTTCTTCAGACGGGAGGAGAGACAGCTTGACGCCTTAGTTGAGAGGGAGGAGCAGTACTGGAGACAGAGGAGCAGAGTGTCTTGGATGCGGTGCGGGGATAAGAATACGAAGCTTTTTCACCGCAAGGCTTCTGCTAGGAGAAAGAGGAACGCCATTAGAGGATTAGAGGACGAACACGGGGATTGGCACAGTGGAGACACTGAGATTGAGAGGATCGTCTCTGGTTACTTTGGTGACATTTTCTCTTCAGCGAGGCCTTCTTCGCAGAGTATTGAGTTAGTTTCTGCGGGCGTACAGCCTAGGATCTCGGAGGCGTTGAACACCGAGTTAGAGCGCCCTTTTGAGCCAGGGGAGGTGAAAAAGGCGCTTTTCCGCGATTTTCTACCAGAGATATTGGGACGTAGTTGGCGAGTCGGTCTTGAAGACCTTCCTTGGGATTCTTAACGACGGAGATGAGGTGGCAACCATTAATGATACTGTGGTCACCCTCATCCCCAAAATTGAGGACCCAAGACGAGTCAGCGACTTCAGACCGATTAGCCTGTGCAATGTGATCTATAAGATAGTGGCCAAGTGCTTGGTCAACCGTCTTAAGATCACTATGCACGATGCTATTTCTGAGTCCCAGAGCGCTTTTGTAGGAGGTAGACTGATCTTCGATAATGTCATGGTTGGATTCGAGGCTCTCCATACGATGAAGCGGAAATGCTTCGGAAATGGAAAGTGTGCGTCTCTCAAGCTTGACATGGCGAAGGCATTCGACAGGGTCGAGTGGGCCTACCTAGAGTTGATGATGTTGAGACTGGGATACAGCACGCAGTGGGTGCACCTTATCATGAGATGCGTTACCTCAGTCAGATTTGCTTTCAACATCAATGGCTCCACCCGAGGCAGTGTGACTCCCTTCAAAGGCCTCCGCCAGGGGGACCATCTCTCTCCATTTTTATTCCTCTTCTGTCTTGAGCCTCTTCCGAGCGAGCGAGGATGCTGGAGCGCTTTCTGGAGTCCGATTCCGGGATCTTCACGTGTCTCACCTTCTTTTCGCGGATGATAGCCTGGTTTTCTGTCGAGCGATACCCGACGAGTGCGAGAGGGTTACAGACATTTTACGGACTTATTCAGAGGCCTCGGGCCAGATGGTTAACTTTCAAAAGTCCGATGTCTGTTTCGGTACGGAGGTTAGTGATGAGGAGGGTGAGGTTTTGGCTCAGATCCTAGGAGTTAGGAAGACGGAGTGCCATAAGCGATACCTGGGTCTTCCCGCGTTCACTGGTCGGAGGACGACGGAGCTTTTTGGGTTTGTGAGAAACCGTGTCTGGGAAAAGATTAAGAGTTGGAACGGTCTCTCCCTCTCGCAGGCTGGCAGAGAGGTTCTCATTAAGTCTGTCCTTCACTCGATTCCCAGCTATGTGGCCTCATGCCACAAGATCCCGCTGCGTTTGATTAGGGACATCCATTCGGCGATTGCCAGATTCTGGTAGGGGGATGGAACAGAGACAAAGAAGATCCACTGGTGCAAGTGGGAGGACCTTACGCGACACAAGTCAGAGGGAGGGATGGGCTTCAGAGATCTGGAGAAGTCTAACCAGGCCCTTCTGGCTAAGAGTGTCTGGAGACTTCTCAGGAGACCGGATAGTCTGGTAGGTCGAGTCTATAGACAAAGTTACTTGCCCGATGGAGATATTATGACGGCTCATCCAGGCTCATGTAGCTCATCCATGTGGCGCAGTCTTCTTTGGGGACGTGAGATCATTCAGTCCGGTTCGACATGGCGGATCGAGGACGGGGAGTCTGTGTTGGTCATGGGCGACAGTTGGGTTCCTAGGGGCAGACCTACCACCTGGATTGATCCCCCTTGGATTCCCCCCGATATGCGGGTAGTTGAGCTTATGAGATTCGACGGTAGTTGGGACGTCGATCATATTACAGCGATGTTCGAGGTGGAGGACGCTGCGGCGATCTTGAGCATCCCGTGTGGTGGTGAGGGTATTCCTGACGTGCGTCGCTGGCATTTCACTGAGGACGGAGAGTACTCCGTCAAGAGCGGTTACCGTGTTGCGATGGAGAGAGCCAGTACTCCGGCCGCCAGCTCTTCAGATCCGACGGTGATGGAGAGGTGGTGGACGAAGTTCTGGCAGCTGAGAGTTCCTTCTAAGGTGAAACTCTTCTGTTGGCGAGTCTGTTTAGGCCAGATTCCGGCCAGAGCAGTCTTAGCCAAGAAGAGGATCACCTCTGACGATAGCTGCCCTGTCTGTCAGGAGGCGAGCAAGACTATTTTCCACGCGATTTGGGGTTGCAGGTCGAGCAGGAGAGTCTGGAAGGAGGTGGGCTTCGGCCACATCCTTCCGCCTTTCAGAGACAGCGATGTCTTCGACGCTATCCTCAGAGTGACGGAGGTCCTTGAGGTTCGTTTCCATGAGCTTTTCATTACTATTATCTGGGAACTTTGGAACCACAAGAACAATGTCTTAGCCGGGAGATCAGCATGGAGCCAGCCACAGCTAGTCTAGTGGACGGTGAGCTTCCTCGAGGAGTACAGAGCGGCTACGGTTAGGGAGACTCCGATAAGCACGAGGGTGACTACGACCCCCAGATGGACCCCCCCAAGGGACGGGACCCTCCCGATTAACGTCGATGCGGCACTAGCTCGCGACCGTGGAGGCTTCGGTGTCGGTTGTATAGTTCGAGACCACACCGGAGAGGTGATCGCCTCGCAGACGCTTTTCCTGGCTAGGGGGTTCTCCCCCCAGCTTGCGGAAGCGTATGCTGTCCTCCATGGCGTAGAGCTAGTTCGCAGCGTCGGTGGCAAGAGAGCGGAGATCCAGTCTGACTGCTTGGGGGTGGTGAGGATGATCGATGAGGGCGTGACGCCTGCGACAGAGCTTGGGACGATCTTGCACCGCATCTTCAGATAGGTGAGGGAGCTTGAGGATTTTCGCATTATGCATATTTCTCGTCTTTGTAATGTTGCAACACATAATCTAGCGCGCTATGCGGTTAACCATCACTCGTCCTCGACCTGGCTGGGTTCAGTCCCGCCTTGTTCGGAAGAGGCCATTAGGGCCGATGATCGCGAGTTGAGGTCCCGCACGGCCTCCTAGGGCCCTTGTTGTTTGAGTTTATTTCTGTTTTCGTTTCCGATGGTTTCTGTTTCATTCTTATCTTTGTAACCACGGTTTTCCTCCGCCATTTGTGAGGGCTTTTATGATATTTCGTGGCACCGACCACGTTTCCTAAAAACAAAAAAAAAATTCCCAAATATGAAAATCATGCGCAAAAATTGAAGAAACATACGCATGCACTACTACAACAAATTAAAACAAATAATGAAAACAAAATCATAATTTCGTTTCTTTCTCTCTTGACCCCAAAACTAGAAAAGAAAAAAAAAACATTTGGTCGTATGCGCTTAGGGGGTTGTCGACCGCCTATCCCAGCATTAGTCAAAATATGGTGTCCTTGCTTGAGAGTGAAAACAGGCTATTGTACTTTGTTGACTGTATAAAAAAGGTTGGGATTGGATGCCGTAAATATCATGTGTGTATGCTATTGTGTGCTTGGTCGTTTTATTGTGTTGATTCACTGATGCTTATTGTATTGCTTGTCTTGCATTGTTTGTATTATTGGCTGATTGGGCGAGGATTGTGATAAGTACCAACTCATACTCAAGGAAATAAGTACAAAAAAAATAAAAATAAATAAAGAAATGGAAAAATCTCTTTATTTAATAATGGGAACAATCCCTGGGTACACAAATAAAGGACTAGAGTTGACAAAAGAAAACCCGTACACCCTTGACAAAGCAACGATGATTCCTCTAATCAACGCTAATCAATACAAGGGAGAGATCCACTTTCATTTAGGCTCCGTTTGGAACCCGGAAAATAGGAGGGAAATGAAAATGGAAATCCCTCCTATTTTACTTAGGTTGTTTGGATTGAGGAAAATATGGTAGAAAAAAAATATGATGGAAAATGCGAGGGAAAGTGTATAACTAAAATGAGAATTTCATTTTCCTTCGAAAATCAAATGGAAAATAAGAATCTCTCCACATTTGTCTATGAGGGGATCACATTTGTCTAGGGTAAAAATGTAAAACTTTTTAAAAATGAGCAAAAAATGTAAATAAAAAAATTTAAGGGGGGCTAATTAAAAAAAATCATGGTAAAAATGAAAATTTTAAAAAAAATGGGTCAAAAGTGTAAATTTTTTAGGGTAAAAATGTAAAACTTTTTAAAAATGGGCAAAAAATGTAAATAAAAAAATTTAGGGGGGGCTAATTAAAAAAATCATGGTAAAAATGAAATTTTTTAAAAAAAATGGGTCAAAAGTGTAAATTTTTTAGGGTAAAAATGTAAAAATTTTTAAAAATGGGCAAAAAATATAAATAAAAAAATTTAGGGGGGCTATAATTAAAAAAAATTCATGGTAAAAATGAATTTTTTAAAAAAAATGGGTCAAAAGTTTAAATATTTTAGGGTAAAAAATGTAAATTTTTTTAAAAATGGGCAAAAAATATAAATAAAAAAATTTGAGGGTGAGGGGGCTAGAGCCCACCCTGGACTTGAGTTAGCTCCGTCCTTAGTCTCATCGTTACTTTCCCGTAAATTTTCTCTCATATTTTCTATGACTTTCAAACACAATTAGAATTTTGTCTTTTTCTATTATTTTCTATTACATTTTCATTTTCTCTATTATTTTAATTTTCTCTCTTATTTTCCGGGTTCCAAACGGAGCCTTATAGACCCTTACCTTAGATACATCACACAAACCAACAAAAGGAAAACAACATAAATCATAGTAAAAGTCTATCCTGCCCTCCACTCTATTTTCTCTAGCTAGGAGCTTCTTCAGTTGGCCTTGGGCGGCGAACGTACGTCATGGTGAGGTAGAAGAGCCACATTGTCCTCAAACTGGAAGGATTCTCCCAAGTTCTTCCATATAACGAGCACCTCGCAGCTATGTGACCAGCCAGGATGGTCAGGCGGGTGTACAAAATGTCTTCGGGCTCGACGAGCAGCTTGAAGTCTACCGACAGCTCGACCGGAAGAGTCGGGATGGCATGGTTACTCCGCACTACCTTGCGGAGCTGAGATACATGGAAGACTGGGTGGATAAGAGCCCCTCTCCGGTAGTTGCAAGCTAGCGGTAAGCCACCGATCCCACGTGTTGAACCATCAGAAACGGACCAAAGAACCGGGAGAAAGTTTCTCGTTGGGCATGTTCGCCAAGGATCGGCGGCGATAGGGATGGATCTTCAAGAAATCCAAATCACCCACCTCGAATTGGACCCCCTCCGCGGTGCTTGTCTGCGGTTGTCTTCATCCTTTGCTGAGTGCACACAAGATTGCGGTGAAGCTCTTCGAGTATCTGATCGCGATTGGAAAATATGCTCCATCATCGAATTGGTGGTACTATTGTCGTCTTAGTGGTAGTGTGAAAATAAGTGTTGTACCAGTATTCCGCCAAAAAGAGCCTCTCCGACCAGTTCTTTGGCTTCTCGTTGGCGAACAACGCAAGTAAGTCTCTATGCATTGGTCTAGCACCACATATTGGCCATCCTTCTGTGGGTGGTAGGCCATGGAGCGCTGCAACTTGATACTCGCAAGGCGAATGATTTTGGTCTAGAAGTTACTCACGAGAATCTTGTTGCGGTCCGAGACGAGAGAAAACTCGAATGGCCGCCGACATAACCACCGTGCAACTCCTCTAAGACGAGACAAACCCAGGGCGAGAATCGGGGCAAGACCACCCTATCTTTGCAGTATAATATGCCCTGAACCTAGGTGTAACCCGAGTGGGTTGACGGATCCTCTCAAAGATCGGCCACGATCGGACCCAAGAGACCTTCCTCCACCACCATCGTGTCCAGCTCATCTAGCGACACGTCATGGGGAAGGGTGATAGCCATTAGGGCGACCTCGGGTGGAATCCAAGAGAGAGAATCTGACACTTGGTTGTCACGTCCCGACTTGTATTATATTTTCATGACTAAATCTAGTAGCTTTGTAATCCACTTTTGGTGTTCGACGCTTATAAGGCTCTTTTAGAGGAGGAATTTTAGTCTCTTTTGGTCGGTGCGGACTATGAAGAAGTTCTTTGTTGAAGCACTGATTATGACAAAGTCAAATTTCAACGCATGTAGCCATTGTTGTTTTTCTTATTGCATGCCTTTTCCTCTCGATGGAAATGAAATGCTCTCTATCTCTAGATGAGCATGTCCCCCTTGTGGACCTTTTTTCCATGGAAAACCCTTCTTAAAGATTATTAATCTCAGTCAACAACTACTTCTTGGAGGCCAGAATCTCGATCTCTCCTCTCCAGTCGAGCCTCCGCTGCCTCCACAATATGGGACAGAGAATTTTTGTGTCTCCTACCTCGACAACTCTGCCACGACCGTTGATGTTTTGGCCGTGGCGAGCTGTCACGCCCCGGGAAAGTGGGGTGTGATTATTGAATAATTAATGAGACACTAATAATTGTACATAACTATCTCACGGTGCATACTCAGCTGTTCACTTTACAAGTCCAAAGATAAAGAAAGAAAACTTGAAATAAACAAACTTTTACGAGCAAAAGCTTATTTATTGACCTGCTAGATGCTAAACGGAGACTTCAAAACACTTGATGACGCTAAACTCCGAGGTCGTCCTAACCCTTCTTCTTCTTTTCCTGATTATAATTTTTTTAAGGAAAATAGGGTTGAGCCTGAGGCCCAGTAGGTGCTATAGTAATGGTTTGAGTAAAAAGATTTTCGAAGATAATACTTAACTTTATAATAATAATATTATTGTCACGTGTAAATCACCATACACGTATAAGTATAACTTGCGGAAATGTAAATTGCAGAAATCTAAATGACACAAATTTAAATGTGTTTCTAGATACATCTAAACGTGTAAGGACAAGTTTCTGCGTCACTCGTATTTGGAGATAATAAACGAGTTTCCGTTGTTACAACTAAATTCTCGAGTGAATTATACTCCAATGGATTTATCGAATTAATTTTAAATATATTAAGGTTATGGAAATCTCGGAATAAACAAAGGAATTATCGAGTTTAACTCGATTAATAAATTAATTCCGAGGAAACATTCCGGAAATTAATTTAAGAAATAAATTCTCAAGGATGAGAATTAATTCCGAGAAATCTTAAATATATTTTAATTAATCGAGAACGAACGAGAAAATTCTCGGTTCGAATCATATAATTATAATCCATTCGGTGATGGATTTAATTAAATAATTATATGAAAAGGACGTGGTTGTAACAATTTTAAGGGACCCATTTGAAAGAAAACAAAGAAAATAGGTTGGTTTGTAATTAATGGGATAAGGATGAGCATTGCCATGTCATCAATCAAAGATTTGGATAATATCAAGTGATGTTTATCACTTAGCCGAATAAAATCAAACCCACCAGCCCAAGGAAGAGAAAAGACACGGGAAAAAAAAAGAGAAAGAAGAAGGAGAAGAGAACCAGAGGGGGAGAGAGAGCCGAGAGAAGGGAGAGCAAGAGAGAGAGCGGAAGAGACCGAGAGTGAGAGAGATAGCGAGGGTGAGGGCTGAGCGAAACCAAGAAGAAGGAGGAGGAAGCTCGGCCGATCGCGAGCCACCGAGCCCTAGCGCCACCTTCGCGCGGCCGAGAAGGAGCGAGCGCCGCCGAGGACGCCGGACTGAGAGGAATCGCCGGTGAGAGGAGGAGGGATTTCATCTGGGTGATTCGATTCTTCAAGCTAGGTAAAGGGATTCTTCACCCCAATTTTAATTGAATCTGATTTAGGGTTCTGTTATTTGGAATTGGGGCTTTTGGTTTTGAGTTAGGATTTCGGTGATGATCCCTCTGATTATGGTGGTGTTCTTGGTTTTGGACGGGTTTGGTTGTGGTTGTGGTCTTGGCTGTGTGGTTTTGGTCTTGGCCGTGTAGAATGGTTCTGGCCGTGTGTTTGATCTTGTTTTTTGGGACGTGATTCTGAGCTTGATGTTGTTTTTCTAGTTTGAGAATAGGAGTTAACGGTTGTTTCGTTGTTGTGCGTGTGAGTTATATTTGTTGAGAGTCTAGGCTCGTTTTAGGTGGGCTGAACAGGTCTCGGGGCAGCGGCTCGGGATGGCGAAGAGGCTGTCCGAAGGTTGGCGGAGCTGTTGCGCGAGTGACGACGGAGCGGGGCTGGTCAGCGAGGTTCATCGGCTCGGTTGGGACGAGCTGTTGGGCCGGGGACGGCAGCGACATTGTGGCGGCTCTCCGGGGGCTGTTCACAGCTGTCGGGTTTCGTTCGGAGACTCGCGAAGTCTCGGTTTAGTGTTAGAAAGTCGAGGAATTTCCCGAGTCTCGACTCTAGTCGCGAACCGTTTTTTTTAGTTTATGTGTCGTGATGTATAAGTACTATTATGTTTTTACGGTTCACTAATTATATTGTTCAAGTAGTCTCGTTTGAGTTATCCTACGTTATTATTACTATGTTTTATAGTCAAGCTCGTTTAATAGAAAAATAATTAATATGTATCATTATTAAACTCGTTGATTATTCACGTAATTATTTAGTATATTTATCTTAATTATGTATTAAAAATCGAGTTCGACTATAAGCTCGACTCTTTTAATTTTGAAAAAGAATATCAACGAGAAATGTTTTATTTACGTTCTCAAACGTTATAACTTGTCAATAAAAAGAGACAAGTCATAAAAGATTTTCTAAACCACATTTGAGAAGTGTCGGTTTGAGTTATTTTCATATAACTTACGTATTCTATAGATTGTTAGTAAGAGTTTCTTTATACGTTCTTTTCTTTTAGTTTCGACCTTCGGGAACCTATCCTAAGCAATGGGCTTTGTCCCGTCAAAAGAATAGGTGGTCGAATAGCGGGGCGTTTCTTAGCCTAGATCAGGGAAGTTGTTAAGGCCTTGTTCTTAGGCGTCGATTCTTTCCCGTCTCTGTTCTGTCATGTATTCCCTGATGTTTGTTTTTTAAGACGCTCTGAGTAGCGTGACTAGGAGGACGTTTTGAATACGTTCCTTATGAGCTTTCTTTTAGTAGAAGTGTGTACGTTAGTAGATCAATGGACGAGATACTGAGTATGTTCGATGTTCGATCTTTCTCTTCCATAGATAAGTCCAGATTGCTATAAGGATTAGCAGGAGAAGCTTACGAGGACTGGGTTGTACGTGAAGTTAAGAAGAACCCTTTTATCTGGAAGAGAAGATCTCAGGATTCGAAAGAATCGTTAACCAGGTAAGTGGATTATAGGCACCTACAATATCAAGAAATATTATATATATCTTTATATATATACATATATTGTACGTGCATTTTCTATATGCTTTCTAGTAAGCAAGAGTAAGATAAACCAAAAGACAATTCACTATCAAGATTAATGGCTTTAAGCCACTAACGAATTGAGAAACGGAATTATTCCGGCTAACAAAAATGGCTAGAGGTAACTAGGAACCCGAGCCTTTGCTATGTGTTTAGTTAGCCACCTTCCAGAGATCCAGTCCTAGTGAACTGGATTATGAGAGACTGAAGCTAAGACTCGTATTCAAAAGCGAGAATATTATGATAGGATCTTTGGGAGTCGCATCTCAAGATCTTATAATTCACGAGTTAATAAGCGAAAAGAATATATGTTAAGATCGGGATTAAACCCGAATTAAGCAGTCTCTCATGTTAAGTTAATTAAAGAGAAAACACAGAATGATACCGCCTCCGACATATACCCCTTGTTAGCAGGTACCTATTATGCTTCGTGCTGGTACCACATGGGGATTAGGCAGGAGACTGTGCACCCTCCTGTCTGGCGCCAATAAGACATGTGTCGTGCGGATATCATTAAGGGATCCCGAGCAGGAAATGTATTGTATGATGGGAGTTGCCGGGACCTAAGCTGGCATATTCTCAAGTAAGAGGAGTTACCGGGACCTAAGCTGGTAATTCCATAGTTATGATTAAAGCAAGTATGTTTAAGATGTGAATCACCGGGACCTAAGCTGGTGAATTCTTAAGTAAGAGGAATCTCTCGGGACCTAAGCTGAGTGATTCCTAAGCAGGATGAATCTATCGGGACCTAAGCCGATTGATTCTCAAGTAAGGTGGATTTATCGGGACCTAAGCCGATACTTCCGCAAGTTATGAAAAGATATGAACTCATGTTATGTATTGTTTATGTGTTATGTGCATTGTGCATTAGATATGTAGATATCCGCTTACTGAGTCTTTCGACTCACAGTTATTATCTTGATATTGTAGATAAAGGAAAGGCTAAAGAAGACTGAGCAGAGCATCAGCGAAACCGGTAAGTAAGTAGGCGTGTGTATGTACGGCTGCCGACCTGTGGCTAAGTCAAGGGCGAATGAGTTTGTTTTGTTTTTAAAAGACGAGTCTTTTGTTTGTAAAGTTTTAAATAGTATGTTTTAAGAAAAACGAAAAATTCGCCCATATTTTTGAGACGTTTATGTAAATATTTTAAAAGTTTTTCTAGAAAATGTTTTCTGGAAGCGCTTCCACCAAAGTTTTTATGAATTTTATTTATGTCAAGTAAGATACGGAGAAATCTGCCGCGGCTCGCGGGCGAGCTAAGGCTCGCGGGTCGTGACAAAACGTTTACTATTTACTGAGCCGTCATGCCAATTTAACCCGTGGCAGACCTCTGATCAGAGCAAGGTGCACTCTCCGCACCGTATGTGTGTTTGTGTGAATCTGACTTATACAGGATATACAAAACATTTTATTTTGCAAATATGGGATATATGTATAATATCAAAAATAATTTCTCAATTTCACAATCGGATCTCCCGATTAGAAATTCCGCCACATTTTAAAACGATTTTGGGTTTTGTGGCACTTCGCAACCATTTTCATTTCGAAAATAATATATACTTGAGGCCAAACCATAAAATCAGAAGAGAAGGGTTATATTAACCTACCTCGAGATTTAGCGTCTATATCCCTCGTCCACGAGATGTTCACTCGCTCCGTGAACCCGAACGTTCACTAACACCGAGAATCCATACGTTCACTCACACAGTGAACCCTTTAAATGGCTTCTAGCCTCGTATCCTATTCCGATAAATCAAAATCAAAATCAAATTAAATTCCCAACGGAATCCACAACCTTCGATCAAGCGGAAATAAAGCACGAAAATAACAATCCAAGGAAATTTCCGACTTCCTATCACTTAGCTCGGATCAAGATCGAGAATCAAGTATCAAATTAATTCGAGTTTGGATTTCTATAATTAATTCAAACACGAGTTTCAAATTCATATTTCCATTTACACTTGTGAAATCCTCAGAAACTCACTCAACAAATCAACAAATTCTCAACTTGTCAATAAATGTTACAAGTAAATCCAACAAGAAATCCAAAACATATTTCCAACTTCTTTGATACTAAACTCGATTCAAAACACATAGATTAGCCATTAATTTTAAATCTTCGTATCTCAGAGTTCCAATGCTTCCATGTAGAAGAAGCATCAACTCCGAGCCCTGTGACACAAGATAAACGAAACAAATATCAATTCAATGACCAATTCCAAATCCAACGAAAATTGTCATCAAATTCTCAATTCAATCAATCAACTCCCAAAATCCAAGTCAATATCACTTAAGCTCGTCAAACACGTCATCGCATAGCTAAACTGATCAAACGAGACGAGAGAGATAACATTAATCTACTTCAAACAAACGAAAATCACCAGTCAATAAATCAGAATCAACGAGGCCGACACAAACGAGCGCCCACTCGGCCAAAACAGACTCACACAGACAAACTTGCCAATATCGAATCATCACCGAATTCAACATCCAACTTAACTCAGCAAGAAAAACCACAGAAATATAAACACCAACTCAGAAATCAACGAACAACATCAAACCCCAAATTCTCAGACTTAACACACACGGCCCGAATCAAGCAAGGAATTTCAAATTCGTCCAAAAATCAAATCAAGCAAAAAAACTAAACTTGCAGATTCAAATTTTCAATTCAATATTCAATAAAACGATACCCAGTCATCTATTGAGTGATTCAAACTTCAAAACGCGAAAAACCTCAAATCAAGAATCCAAAAACCCTAACTCTTTAATTCCTAAACTGAAAACGAAATTCTCTTACCTCACTTGTGAAATCGAGCTACCCAGACTGTCATGACCCGCGATGGTGGATGACATCACAGATTATATAATCAACATATCAATATATTAAATCAAACAGATACATAAATAAATAAACATAATAACCATAACACTTATATTAAACATAATACAATAATACACAAGTATTAAAAGTGGTTATATGAAAAACCCGGGGAAATTTTTCGTTTTTCTCAATTCGAATTTTGAGTCTCACAACGACTCCTTATATATATATCAGTTCCTGAATTTGCGTATAATTACAGGAGATAGTTTTAGGAGCGTAGATTACGTAAGGGGTTCAACAAAAGATTATACTATTATAGAAGAGGTTGATCCCGGGTGAGTTCCCACTAGCCCATAAGTCAAGAGATACATGTCTGATCTTCGTCTTCTGTTCCTTTATTTACATCGCCACCTTGCCCTTCTTTACATTACCAAGGGTCATAAAATTATGAGTCGATTGTCTCAATAAGTCGGAGTCTAACTTAGAAAGTAAAGCGACTAATGCCATATGATAACATGTGACGTGCAAACAAGCACATAAGAATGCGTGCTGCAAATCTAACTAGTTCTAGAGCATGACTGATGTGTGCACACTCTAACTAGTACTTGTCATCCTTAAGGTTACACACATCCCCCGATATAACCTTCATAACGACAAGAGACCAGCCTTAGACTTCAAGCAGCAGTCGTCCGGCGGCCTAAGAGTTTTATCGTTTGTCTGGGATCCACTAATAGTACCAACTTCGTTGACATCGGCGCAACCCCTAGGCCCATATAGCCCATCAAGGTAGATTCCTCAAGCCCTCATAGCCTGTCAACAAATTCCGGTACGATTCTCTGTCGACTCCCCAATATATGAGTACTCAGTGCCATCCCCCAGGCCCACATAGCCCGTTAGGGTTCTCTTGATTTTGGTACCATCGACATCAGTTCATTATGGTTTGGGTACTCTGCAGTATTCAGAGTACACACCTATGCTAGTTACAGGAGAGCGACTCAGGATAAACCCTGAAAGATATTTTATTCCCCTTTTATGCTCATTAGTGTTTTAAGTTGAAGACTCAGGACGTTACTCCCGGTACTTCTACCCTCGATTCGAATTCGAGAGTTAAACACGGCTCTCTTGTCTCCCTCGTTCTAACGGGTCAAGCGCAGAACTTAAGGGATGATTATATCACGTAGCAGAGGTTGTGTTTCATAAGTCTATGTTTAAACTTATTGGGCGAACCCGAGCTAAGTTTTCAAGAAAAGCGACAGAAGCCTTAATCTCTGAGATTATTTGTTTTTATGGCTTTTCCTACTCTTGTTTACTAACACGTAACAATCCACGTAAACAGAGTTATTCCTTTGTATGTAGTTGACTTAAATTTCCACACTTACCTAGAATAGTTCGTCGAAAAATTTGTTGACTTGAGGAGTTTCTCCGCTTTGCACGCTTCTCGAGACTCTTGGCACGTCCTGAAGCGTCGAGAGAACTAGAATCTAAAGTTGAAACTTCATTAGTTATTCGACTCCGAAGATGTTGAAGAGTTTAAGGTTCAGTGTCGCGATTCGTTGTGAGTCGGTTCGGGGGTTCGAGAATTTAATTTACTTATTTCCCGGCTTTTCGGAAATTAAACTTATTTAAGACCCGTACGTGTTCATACCCAAGAAATCGTACGAAATAAAAGTTCAACGAGTTATTTTAAACGAGTCTTAAATAAATAAATAATCCGAATCATACAACTGAGAATTTCCAAATAATACACTGAAATCATTCAAGTGTAACTCAAATTCTAACGCTATAAAGCGATACACGACTCACGAGTGAGATTGAGATCCATTCTTTTCTTGAATTCTTTATTTCTCCGGCTTCGATGCGTTCGGCTCCGCTAGCCCTCGCTCGTCTTGACTTGATCTGTGAATGAGTTGTGAAATTCAGAAAACAAGCATCGAGTAAATTTATAATCCCATATTCAAACTCGAATCCTAAAATCCAAATTCAGACTCAAGCCTTAACATTCAATCTCTCGGTCTCACCTTGAGACCTGAGAAATTTCGAGAATCCGACAATAACGAACCATAACTCAAATCATCAATTTTAAACCTCGATAACTAATTCAAACCAATTTCAAATCGACTCTCAAACAATGCAACAATTTCAAATCCAAGACCGAAATCGAACAAGCAACGTTACTTACACAAATCAAGCAATTCCAAACCAAACTCGGAAGCGAAACATCAAATCTCAAATCACATAACCAAAACAAACATTGATTCCTCAAACACATATTTAGCAACTCAAATCAATCCTCAATAAAACATTTCCAACTCACTTCTCAGACAGAACTCGTTGCAATCTCGAATCGGAAATCAGCTAACAAATGGGTTCCACGTCTCAAAAATCAAGACCAACATCAAACCCTTAGCTTTTATTTAGTTTCCAGATTCGGACATAAACCCATACAACATAGACATAATTTCATTTGATGGTGCGCGAGGACGAGGAGCGAGGAAGAAGAAGAAATAAGAAGAAGAAGATGGAGAAGATGAGGATGGTGGTGATGTGTTGGGCGGCCGGAGAGTGTTCTTGTGGTTGTTTGTTATTGTTATATATTTTTTTTCTGTTCTTTCTTTGTTTTGCAGGAAATCGCGCGGGGGAGGAGAAGGGAAGAAGAGGAAATTCGAGGAAGATGGAGGAAGTGAGGAGAAGAGAGAGAAAAAAGAAATCTATTTATATGAATTAGTTTTCAATAATTGCTAATTTAAATCATTCTCTTCTCTCATAACTCCGAACGGACCCCACTTTTAAAATTTCCTCCAAAAAGGTCCTGAATATTGTTACAATTATATCCTTCATCACATAATTATTAAATTAAATCCGTAACCGAATGGATTTTAATTATATGATTAAATCAAAAAATTTCTCGTTCGTTCTCGATTAATTCAAATATATTTAAGGTTTCTCAGAAATAATTCTCATTCTTGAGAATTTATATATTAAATTAAATTCCGGAATATTTGTTCGGAAAATAATTTATTATTCGAGACGAACTCGATAATCCTTTATTTATCCCGAGATTTTCCATTACCTTTAAATATTTTAAATTAACTCGATAAACTTATATGACCACAATTCACTCAAGAATTTAATACACACGGAAGCTCGTTTATTAAACGTGAATTTACAAGTCGAGATATTCAAAAGTTTATCCTTTACACAGACTGTTTACTTCCTATATTCGTCATCTGAGATACTCGCCGGAGCCCCTGGGACACGCGGCCAAGAAGAGAGACAAAGAAATGGGTTTTAAACCCTTGAAGAAATCTGGAGAGAATTTGAAGGAATCGAACTTAATCCTTACCTCTAATAGTTTCACCGGTGTCCATTCTTGTTTCTTCGGTGATTTCCTCAGTCCGGCGTCCTTGTCCAGCTCACGGCGGTCATTCTTCTCGGCCGAGGCGCGCAGCGATGGCTCGGTCTCAGAGCTTGATGGCGCGTGAGGAAAAGAAGAAGAGATGGGAAGAAGATGAAGGAAGTGAAGAGGTGATGGTGGTCGGGCCGGTGACGATGATGTCCTTGATGCTATTGTTAGAATTTTTTTTTTCTCTTGGTTGCAGGAAACGCGCGTGGAGAAGGAAGGAATAAGAGGAAGAATCGAAGAATATGGGTGATGAGGAGAGAGAAACGAAATTTCCTTTTATATGAAGCAAAACTTCATATTTGCTCACTAAATTCTCCTATTTCCTCACCGACTCAAACTGACCCCGAGTTCAATATTTTATTTCAAATAGGTCCAGAAAAATCATTACAACTAAGTCCTTTTCATATAATACTTAGTTAAATCCATAACCGAACATACTATAAATATATGATTCGAACAGAGAATTTTCTCATTTATTCTCTATTAATTCAAATATATTTAAGGTTTCTCGGAAATAATTCTCGTCCTTGAGAATTTATTTATTAAATTAATTTCCGGAAAATTTCATCGGAATTAATTTATTCATTATTCGAGACGAACTCGATAAATCCTTTGTTTAATTCCGAGATTTCACCTTACCTTAATATATCTTAAATTAATTCGATAAACTTATTATTCCAACCTAAAATGATGGAAATAATTCTTCGAAAATTAATCACATAATTTTCTCGTCCATTAAACTCAGAGCAAAATATATTTCCATTTTCTTTTCTCGTTCTTTTGAGAAAATTAATTTACAACATTAATCTTAAAATTTCGAGTCGCTACACGAGCGGTCTCTGGCAACCCCGCAACCCAGCTTTGGTCCTAACCCCTCCGGCTCTACCCACCACGAACAGCACTCTTCAGCATCTCCGCGACCCAGCCTTGGTTCTGACCACACGGCCCGCCCACCACCTTCCAAAATCTGCAAGACCTAGACTTGGCTCAGGCCTTTTACACCAATCCACAACACCAAATCCCACATAAAAAATAATATTATCTTTTTTTTTTATACTTTTCAGTATTACTTCATTTCAATTATATATTAACCCCTCTATTAATTTGTTATGTCAATAATAATCTTATTAAATATTATATTATTTTCTATATCAACAATATCAAATTAGTTTATATTAATATAAAATATTATATTAATATTAAAAAAATCACCCTAAAAACTTTTTTTGAGATAAAATTCATAGAATAAAGATTACATAAACCTTGTATGTCATAGGTAAAATTAAATACTATTATGGCGTGTGTCGTAAGTTTAATTTTTATTGAGATTGTTTATGTACTATTGTTAGTATAAGTGGTGTGTATATTATTTGGTATGTATTGTGCTTAATTAATGTTATGTATTTTATTAATGTTATCTTATTTACTCTCTTTTTTAATTGATGATATGTGTTTTTTTTTGTATAAATTATTTAGATTAGTGTCAAAATAATAAACTAAATTTTTTGGGGGATGAATTTGCAATTAAAAATTGTGTTACACCAAATTTTGTGTAGATGAATAATCACACAACAAATTTGGTGTGGAACTATTTATCTACACTAAAGTTGGTGTGGGTTGGAGCAAAGCCATACTAAATATGTCACTTTTCATACCAAATTTGGTGTGAGTTGAAGTTGGTCTTAGTGAAGAGGATATTCTCGCGTTCAAGACTTTGGGGGAGTTGTCTCCTTTTGTTGGGCCTCTTTCTAAAAAGCCCATCTCTCAAAACATTATAGGCTTCCATTTCAGCTGGGCCAATATCTTCAAAGACACTGGCCTGGTCATAAAAACATCTCTACCCTTTATACTGAAGAAAAAGTTGACAGGCTAGGAAAAAGGCAGCCGCGTCCTCTCCCAATCACCCCCATGGTTTTTGGGTAGTGCCACTACTGGTTGACAAATCCACAAAGAAACGTGAAAATCAATGGAGAAATCCTCCGCCAATATAAACAGTTCTCATCTTTGGAGGGCGAGGGAGCAATCTCGTGAGATGCATCTACGCATCTTTGTTAATGTTTTTTTTTCTTTTCAGGAGTTTAAATTGTCTATTAGATTAGTTAGTGCTCTTTCCTAAAATAGTATCAACATTGTAATGTTGGGGCACAACTCCACTTTGAATTTTGCATTCGTTCTTATTAAAATCATCAATAATTCAGATTTCGTTCTAAAAAAAAATAATGTGCATGGTAGCTATTTTTCATTATACAAAATATAGTTCGATATAGAAAACTTCCACGACTTGTTCGGTTTAACGTGAACAACTATGGAAGAAGATCGCACTCAATTAAGCAAATGAAAAGCGAATAATAATAAATAAAAACAATTCACTTGGAAAATATTAGATCAACGGCCTTACTTCTAAGTTCTAACAATATGATTTACTAAATGACTTACTTGCAGCCATATTCAGGTCAACCAAAAATTGATGTTTTAACATGGCGATTGAACTTATATATGCATCATATTTTTCCAACAACAAAAACAAAAACATGAAACCAATTTCTGTAGATAATGCCATTTATGGACAACAACATAAACCCGTCTTCTTTTTCCAGTTTTCTACTAACGATGTTTGGAAAGTGGGGGTAGAAATATCCGAATATGGAACATAAAACTTTTAATATTTGTAGTATAAAAAATTAGTGACATATGTAGAGCTAAATTAACCTGATTTTTCCTCTCAGCCAAACTTAAGTCATCAGTGTCATTTCTATGGAGATCCTTTCTATGGGGGTTGTTGATATTAGTTGTGCCTTAACCACGGGTTGATGTTAGTTAGTTTTATATGTAAGCTAGCTTGACCATGGTTTATAAATGGTTGAGTTAGTATTAGGCTAAGTTAGTTAGGCTGAGTTGGTATATGTACTGTGCTAACGGTTTATAGACACACAAACACAAAAAAAAGAAAAAAGAAAGAGAGAGTGAGAATTTGATTGAGAGTTTGAGCGAGAGATTTGGGGATACAATTCTTGGGTAGTTCATCTTCTTCTCCATCTCATTTCTTTAGGTTGGGAGGTCTCGGTTTGTGAGATCACCAAGGAGAGCGTGTAAAGTGTTTGATCATAGTGCACTGAATTCCGAGAGGGGAATTCCGGGGAGTAGGTCATATTGACTGAACCTCGTAAACAATCTTCTATGTTCTTCTGTGTTTGTGCGTCTGAGAACTTCGTTTGAGAGAAAGAAAACATAACAGGGTCGAAAGATTGTGGAAAGGGCTATAAATGGAAGGTCGATCCGAGTGTTTAAAGATAGGTGGCGGCCCACTCCGTCATCACTTAAGCCAATCACCATTTCGAGAGAGGAGAAATTGGATGTCACAGTTGACTCCCTCATCAACGCAGAGACAAGCAGGTGGGATGTCGAAAAAACTCGAACATACGTTTTTGGCCCGTGGATATCTCCACTGTTTTGAGTATTCCACTGAGTACTAATGCAAGAGCTGACTCGATTGGGTGACATTACGAGAATCCGGGACAGTATGGAGCAATTTGGAAGATGGATGGATGAGAAATTGATGGGAGCAATTTCTCATCCATCCTCTCATCCATTTTGAGCTTCACCTTAGGATCAGAGGTGGTCTACATCTTCTGATGGGAGCACATTTTGGAAGTCAATATGGGCTATCGCCGCGCCGCCTAAGGTAAAAGTCTTCATGTTGAGACTTATGAATGGCTGCCTTGTCGGGGATGATTCCCCCATATAACCATATAAATGCGGAAAATTAATTAATTACGCGAATCATGAGCTAACTAATTCAATGATTATATGACAAGATCTAGATTTACGTTAATTAAAATTATACGAGAGCATATAAGTCAAGCAACCGAAATAAGAGTAAACGAGTACTTACATTGATTTTCGGTTCACAAACTGAAAGCTTTCACAATCCGTCTTCGTCTTGAACGTACAAGCCTTCACACGATCAAATAAGGAACTCTCCTTCAAGGACTCGATGTGATGACACATTAGTCTTCCGAAACGTAATCTCCGAGACGAATAAGAAAGATGAGTGGGCATAGTCTTTATCTCACTAGATCACGAAACTAGGTGTTTCGAGATCTCTCTCTTATTTTACTAAGAATGGAAACGAATTTCCGAGGGTAGGGAGAGGCAGATGCACGGCCAAAGAGAGGCTAGGATGCACGAAATTTTCACCAAATAATTGCTTATTTTTGTCTTCTCATGAACCCCTACTTATAGTAGTAAAAGGAGATATTCATGGAATCTTCCAGAATATTTTATTTCCTTTTATTGTGTTCACACTAGTGGATTAAATCTAGGCCATTGGATCTCAACAAGTGAATCCTACTTTTTCTCTCATCCATCAGATCAATATCTATGGGATATTATTCTCTATTTAAATAGAGGATATTTTATTTAGTGAGAGAATAAAGGAGAATATATTATTTCCCTTTAAATATATTCTCCTAAATACTTTCCTTTAAATAAGGAGAAAATATAGGACAATATCTTATATTATTCTCTCTCCCCTTTATTTAAACAACTAAAGAGAAAATATTGGTAAATACCAATATTGAAAAAATCGGATTTGATGGCACACGGCCAAGGGGATTTGCGCAAATCCTATGCCAAAATTCTCAATTCGATTTTTCCATGTGTGGAAGGCCCAATTGCTTAAAACTCAATTAATCATTTATTTACTTGGTCCAACAATAAACAAATAATTAATAATTGTTTATTTACTTGATCAAACAATAAATAAACAATTCTACCATAAATATTTATTTAATTATGCGAATACCCGTTTTCCAGAATTAATGCTGTCAATCACAATTACAGCAAGTGAGATTAATAATGATAAACATTATTATACGAAAGTTCTTATCCGCCTTTATCAGAGCCGAACCGGAGACTATGGACCTAGTAATAGAAGCTTAACAAATCCGATGAAAAAAAACGAAATAGTCCTTTCTCTTTTTCCATCGATTCGTTTAATCTTGGTCAAATACTCCACCTTGTAAGCCAAGACTGAACTCTCCTTTATACTAGAATTATATTTACTCATCGTGACGAGTGTCCACTGATATAGTCAGTTCGTGATCAAGATCCTCCAGGTTCAGCCCGTGTCAAGAGAAGTCAATTTTTCCGTTATACTTCTCTTGATTCATATCAGCCCTAAGCATTGTTGCTTCCCTAGCGAAAGATTCTTTCGAACGTTACTTACTTCGAAAGTGCGCGCAATCTATCGGTTCTGGAATCAACCCTTAGGTGAGAGAACATTAACCTTCTTTCAGGAAGGCTGGATTCCGTATCTGTAAATCATTTTCCACTCGAATTATGCTCTGAGAAAACTCCCAAGACATAAGCTGTGATTAGCATGAATAGCCTTTTAGCGAATGAGTCAAAGAGCTTAGTAACATAACCCAGTTTCCATGATCACTTCAGGATTTAGATCAAGTCTCACTGTGACCATCATAGTGGCCTCAGTTAGTGTGTCGTAACGGTCCTTAAACGACACATCTACACCAAGACCTGTCCGGGTCGTACACTTACCACAAATGTAGAATGCTCCCACATAGTGATCAGCCTTCACCCATGTGTTCCACATATATGACTTTAGATATAGTTTTCCAGGCGTATATCAGTCATCAACCATGTTTTAGCACACCGCCCGAACTCAGGTGCCCAGCACGTGACTCAGTTAGATACGGAGGCTATGGAATAATGAATGTTTAATCAATCTCATTAAATAAGAAATAACGCTTTCAATTCAAATAGATAATAAATGTCAAACTTTATTTTATTAATAATTTCAACGAGAATTTACATAAGTATCTTCTCGTGGGCAAGAATTCCTAACATGGCTCCCGACCAATTCTGCTGTGGTGAACCGAGGTATTAACTGGTCTACAAAATGTCCATTCTGTGATTTCTTTGAGACTTCATATCACACGTTTGTTGAGTGTAGATGCACGCGGAAAGTGTGAAAAAAAATACTATTTTCCATACCATATTGAGAGGCATAAGAGCTACTCGGTTGAACGAGTTGGTTCTGTAAAAGTGGGCTCAATTTACGAGAAAGGAGTGTGTTCTATTTGCTGCAATCTGCTCAACGTTATGGTGGGACAGAAATTGTTTTACCCATGGAAAAACTTGTTGGAAAATTGTGTGTTTATTGATATTGAAGAGAATTTAATATCAAGTTATTGGCTAATATGTGGAAAATATTCGAGTAGGGTCCACTCATCAAAACTGAAATGCTTTGACTAATTCTTATTCCTCGTTGCGAGAGGTATAAGATCGGTTATTTATTTTCCAAAATCGGAGCAAGATGGATGAGAAATTGATGCTCAAAATGCATTGAAAAACAATTTTATTTGGACGTTTTATGGAGCAATTTGTGTTGTAATGAGCTGGTTATAAATGATTGTAACTCCTATTTCAATACACATTAAGGCTGAATATTTTTCAACAGCCATTTTATGGCTTTGATGGGCATTGAAATGCCATCATTGTGCAATGGTTTTTTGTTTGTAACTTACCCCATTAACACTTTGTAATGAGTTCGAATGACATTAAGTCATGAACGTTTTATACATTCTTCTAAGCCTTTAAAAGGCTATGTTTGTTCTCATTGAAGAAAGACAGAAATGAGCCAAGCCAAGGGCGGAAACTAGAGTTTTACACACACAAAAATATTTCGTTCTTTCCCCTCAATTCTTTAGGTGTATGTGGCAGTTTTCTGGCTTGCGTTCAAGTTCTTCGGAGCTGAACAAGTTGGTGTTTTGTTCTTCTCGTACGTCGTTTTATCTTGTGAGGCGGTTGCTCACGTTATTCCAGCACCTAGTGGGAGACCAATAATGCTTTAAGGAAATTGTCAAACAAGCCTCGACGTGTTCTCCATTTCCCTTCTTTAATGGTTTCTTGGTGATATCCGGTTTAGTTATTTTAATTTATTTATTTTTGTTCTCTTGTCTACATGTTTATATATTAGTTTCGTTGTATATTTATTTAATTTAATCATTTTGCAATTTGTCTATTATTTTTCTGCCTATTATTAGCAACATGACTTACAATCTTAAAGCGTTATTTTTGTTCTAGACAGTTTGCATCCTCGTGTTGGAGTCGGTTTATAAATTCACGAAACTAATATTATGAATTTTATTTGTAGACATGGAAGGCTACAATTAATGTAGTTGGTCTGATGGCGCCTCTGAATTGCGACCTCCACGTGATATAACCGCTGGGTTATTTAATCCCATATTTTTTGGGTTAAAAATGTGTTGTTGGCTAGGGCCGAAAATAGACCCGAGCGTCTTATTCCATGTGGTTCATGGCACGAGTGCCCAACATGAAGTTGTTGGCCGTGTGGGCCGATATGGGCTGAAATCCCATTAAATTGAAAAATGAAAAATTTTAATTTTTGTTTTATAACCAATGACGGTCTAATAAGGTTTTTGGCCGTGGATCCGAACCCCGGGGGGTTAGAATTTATCTAAAAGGTGCTAATGGCCTTAAGGATATGAATTGATATTCCGACTTCTTGTGTAGGAATTTTTTTTTTACAAGTCTTTAATGACATGTTTTTATGGAATGTTGGATTTAATTGGATGAGAAATCCATAACCATGGACGTGGGCTCTAAATTTTTTATTTTAAGCCACTTCCTAATGTTGTCTTTGTGTTCAAAGATGGTGGTGAATCAAGTACTAGATTTTTAATCTTACACAAAACTCACACCGAGGGATTTAACTTTGTTAATCTTTTTATGTGGTCTCGGTCTTCGAGAATATGCCTTCGGTTTTTGAAGGTAATCAAAACATTTTTAGCATTTATGAGAGGTGTTATGTTTTGATAATGAGGGTGTTCCTCTTTGATTCGAAGAGATCAACTATGACTTCGAAAAGAGGTTCACGACCACTTAGGAGAGCATATAATATGGCTACTTGCCGAAAGTAAGTAAATCCTCAACCGTACTTGAGGTGAATGGAGTGACATTCTAGATTAAGTATTATCCAAAGTTCCTTGGTAATTTTTTTATTAGGGACATTGACGGTCGCTGATTTATGGTTTGTTGTTAAACGTAATATGGATGAATTGGGAAACCAATACGCGGACATTGTTGTTGCCGTGGTCTCCTATGTAAACTTGGAGTCTTAAACTCCTAATGTTTGTGGCTTTCTACCACATTTTTTTGTACATGAATATCTTTATGACATGAACTTGAATAAGTCATGGTGAAATGTACTTGAATTGTCATGGGATGAGCTCCGCTATCCCGAGATGTGATGAGTTTAATTTTCCTTATATGTCTGAAATAAGAGAGAATCTTATTTATGGGAAATTGTTTAACCATTTGTTTGAATTGGTTTATGAGACCTATATTTTAATTCTTACCATGAGTGATTTGAATATGGACATGCGTTATGTGAAAGATGACTATGTCATCACATCTAAAAATTATTATTTTTGCATGTCTTCTTGTGTATGGAATGACTATGTCATGTGGGTCTTGACACAATGCGAAAAATAATTTATTTGGATACCAAATATTAATTTCGAACACATTAATGAGATTTGTGTTGAATCAATAATTGAGAAAATCCTTTCGTAATATTGAAAGTTTGGAATTTTTTCAATAATGGTTTATGGATCAACGAAAGGAGAAAATAATTATTTTGTGATTTTCATTGACGAAATTACAAAATAATTTATGTTCTTATAAGCAATTTTGTGGAAATTGAGTTATTTGATGCTTTTATGCACAACATGAATTTATTCACAACGTCAATCCATCATATTATCCTATATTGTATGAATTTGCCAAACAATTTAATCACACTTTATTTGGTGAATGCGGTGTTGTTTAAATTACCATATAAGACATGTGGGGGGTAACCATCATGCTGGTTGTTGGAATTGATCTAGGGTTTAAGAAAAAGATTAAACGCTTCGCGAAGCGGCGGAATTTTAAAAAATTTCTTTTCAAGTAAAAACAGTTTTTACTAACCTAGACAAAGAAGCAAGTACATGTAATTAAAAATCAATATGAGCTAAGAGTTTACTAACCTTTCTTGAAGCTTGAACTTTGAAGAAGCTTTTGGAAAGTTCGCAACGCTCGTCTCCCCTCGCAGCACGTCTCTCTTTCTTTCCTCGGCACCTCGAGCAACCACGAAAGTTTCTATCACTAAATCACTCGAAAAGAAGGAATCAGTGAGTGAGCACTTTTAAACGCTACGACTTAAGAATGAGTCTCGAAGTCGTAGAGCTAAACACTAGGTCGAGTGAGGACCTAGGTGCCATGACAAGAAAAAATCGAAAATAAACTAGAGAGAGAGAGAGAGAGAGGATTTTCGGCCAAGTTCTAGAGAGAGAGTCTCTCACATCTCTTAAACTTGGATTGAATGAAATGTGAGGAAATGAGGCTCCTATTTATAGGAGAGGTCTCACCTTCAATAAGGTAGTTTCCTCTTCTATAGAATATCACATATTCATGAGCAATTTCCACTTTTTCCCTTTGAGACACTCGGCCAACACAAGGCTTCTATAAGCCTTGATTTGTTTCCTATTTTGTTCAAGGCCTTGCCTTGTCTCTCACTTGGCCGATTCCCACTTTCCTCTTGGAGGAAATTTGTTTCCTCTTTTTCTTTTGGCAAGTATCTAAATACATTTATGCACAAAATAAACTCTCTTTCTCTTAGGTATTTGGGCGCCCATTATGTCTAGAAAAAAGCTTCTAGAATGTTCTTCACTTTATTCAAGACAACATAAGAAATGGCCCATTTAGAATTTTCAATAAAATTCTTATGAAATGAAATTAATTCACAAGGCCCAATGATCAAGTCATGGCCAAGTGAAACATGTCATAAAATGACCTTGTCAAAAAAAATTTATTGACATTCATTTCATCCTTTGTCTCAAAAGACAAAAATACCCTTTTAACTATTTTCGTTCTTGTTTTGAATTAGCTTCCAGTTTAACTATTCCTATCGATGTGATTCGTGACAGTGACCTCATGGACCCAAATGAACAAAGCTTGTGCTAAACACTTGGACTCAAAAGTTCACAAACCTTTTCCAAGTTTAGCTTAATGCCAACTGACTCCACTAAAGAGCTGACACAGAAAATCTCTCGGTTCAAATGAATTTGTTTTCTACTCAAGAATTCGACCTAATTATGATGAGCAGATCCACTGAATATTATCTATGTTTACCCTTCATGAATGTCATCAGCTAGTCGGGATTTACTAAATTACCATTTTACCCTTCTAGCTGTTATTTCCTCAACTCCTTTTTCGCTTGTGAATAAGTTAGAAACAATGTATTGACGAGGAGCTAACAAGTCACATTGTTTCATCCAAAAGAGTCAGGAATCAATTTGGACACTGGCCACTTCATTTATTCACACTCCAAGGAACAAAGCATGAGGTGACATACATTGCATTTCAGCAATCTTGTACATGAATTCCATATCTATGAGAACTTCACAAAGTTACTCATGACAGACTCACAACTTAGTACTTCACCAATAGGCCTTGTTCGGAATCACATAGTGAGTCCGAACTTTGACTTTCTCAAATGAGAATACTAAGGTGTGAAATGGCATGTCTCATTTCAGGATTAAGGTAAGCATGATGCAATTCATACATAGTGACTTCGAGACATAAGAGGTTAAATGGTTTGTTCTTATATTGTCTCTAGAAGTGCACTGGTCAATTCAGTACCTTCGGAAGATACCTAGAAGAACTATAGAGTCCCCAACTCTCAATGCCTCATAACCAGACTTCATAGATTCTTCTAACAATCATACTAAGGTCAATAGTCCTTTGACCCTAAGATTGCGAATATATCGTTTTAATCAAACTACGAAGAGTTTGTTCATGCAAATCTACATTTGTCTCTTCGTAAGTTGTTAAGTTTGTTTATGGACTAAAAGACTAAGGTTTTATCATAAAGCTTCAAACAAAGAAAGAATGAATGAACGTTTCAACTTTATTAATGAATAGATAGGCAATTACAAGCAAGAGTCTTCATGAGACTTTATTACATCAAATGTTCAAAATAAAGACTACAACTCTTCTTGTGGGCACCATTGACAACAAACTCCCACTTGACTCAAAGAAGGTGTGTGTAGTCCTTCATGCCTAATCCCTCACGATGTTGGTCGAAGACCTTGTTCGCTAGGGCCTTGGTGAATGGATCTGCGAGGTTTTCCACCGTTGAGATCTTCTTCACTTCCACGTCTCCGCGCTGCACGATCTCTCGAATCAAATGGTATTTCCTCTCAATATGCTTAGAGCGCTTATGGCTTCTAGGTTCCTTTGAGTTAGCGACAGCCCCACTATTATCACAATAAAGGGTCATGGGCTCGTCGACATTTGGAACAAATTCCAAATACTTAAGGAATTTTCTAAGCCATACAGCCTCTTTGGATGCTTCACAAGCAGCCACATATTCTGCTTCCATTGTGGAGTCAGCAATGCAAGATTGCTTAATACTTCTCCACACAACAGCTCCGCCATTAAGGATGAACACAGATCCCGAAGTGGATTTCCTGGAATCCTTATCCGCTTGAAAATCGGAGTCGGTATATCCCGTCATAGTCAGGTCAGTACATGAGTATGTAAGCATCAAGTTCCTAGTTCTTCGAAGATACTTAAGAACATGCTTAACAGCAATCCAGTGCTCGGGTCCAGGGTTGGATTGGAAACGGCTAACTACGCCAACGGCGAAACATATATCAGGTCTAGTGCAAAGCATGGCATACATGAGGCTTCCTACGGCAGAGGCGTAAGAAATTTTCCTCATGTCTTCAATCTCTTGTGCAGTCTTGGGAGACTGGTCCTTGGAGAGTGAAACTCCATGCCTAAAGGGTGTTTGGCCCTTCTTGGAGTCTTGCATCGAGAAGCGATCCATTACCTTATCAATATAAGATGCTTGAGAGATCGGCAGGGTCCGGTTTTTCCTATCTCGAAAGATTTGGATCCCCAGAATGTACGCGGCTTCTCCTAGATCCTTCATATCGAATTGCTTTGCCAGCCAGACCTTAACCTCAGATAACTTACCCACGTCATTACCAATGAGTAGTATATCATCGACATATAGTACCAGAAACACAACTTTGCCTTCGTGTATTAACTTGTAAACACAAGGCTCATCTATTGACTGTTCGAAGCCAAAGCTCTTTACAGTCTCATCGAATCTAATATTCCATGACCTAGATGCTTGCTTTAATCCATAAATGGACTTAAGCAACTCACAAACCTTGGTCTCTTGACCTTTATCCACAAAACTGTTGGAATCGATCTAGGGTTTAAGAAAAAGTTTAACGCTTCGTTAAGCGGCGGAATTTTAAAAATTTTCTTTTTAAGTAAAACTAGTTTTTACTAACCTAGACAAGAGCATGTACATGTAAATAAAAACTAATATGAGCTATTAAAGTTACTAACCTTTCTTGAAGCTTGAACCTTGTAGAAGCTTTTGGAAAGTTGCAACGCTCGTCTCCCTCGCAGCACGTCTCTCTTTCTTTCCTCGGCACCTCGAGCAACCACGAAAGTTTCTATCACTAAATCATTCGAAAAGAAGGAATCAGTGAGTGGGCACTTTTAAACACTACGACTTGAGAACGAGTCTCGAAGTCGCAGAGCTAAACACTAGGTCGAGTGAGGACCTAGGTGCCAAGACAAGAAATAATCGAAAATAAACTAGAGAGAGAGAGAGAGGATTTTCGGCCAAAGTTCTAGAGAGAGAGTCTCTCAAATCTCTTAAACTTGGATGAATGAAAATGAGAAGAATGAGGCTCCTATTTATAGGAGAGGTCTCACCTTCAATAAGGTAGTTTCCTCTTCTATAAAATGAGCCAATTTTCTCTTTCTTTTCCTTGAGAAGCTCGGCCAAAATAGACTTCATTAAGTCTTGGAATAGTTTCCTATTTTGTTCCATGCCTTGCCTTGTCTCTCTCTTGGCCGAATTCCATATAGCATCCTCATGCAAATTTGTTTCCTCTTTTTCTTTTGGCAAGTATCTTGATACATTTATGCACAAAATATTCTCTCTTGGTTGGGTATGTTGGGCGCCTATGTCCTTCTAGAATGGGCTTCTAGAAGCTTTTCCATTTGTTCATGACAACATGAAAAAGGCCCAATAAGAATTTTCAATAAAATTCTTATGAAATGAAATTAATTCACAAGGCCCAATGATCAAGTCATGGCCGAGTGAAACATGTCATAAAATGACCTTGTCAAAAATTTATTGACATTCATTTCATCGTTTGTCTCAAAAGACAAAAATACCCTTTTCACTATTTTCGTTCTTGTTTTGACTTAGCTTCCAGTTTAACTATTCCTATCGATGTGATTCGTGACAGTGACCTCATGGACCCAAATGAACAAAGCTTTAGCTAAACACTTGAACTCAAAAGTTCACAAACCTTTTCCAAGTTTAGCTTAATGCCAACTGACTCCACTAAAGAGCTGACACTGAAAATCTCTCGGTTCAAATGAATTTATTTTCTACTCAAGAATTCGACCTAATTATGATGAGCGGATCCACTGAATATTATCTATGTTTACCCTTCATGAATGTCATCAGCTAGTCGAGATTTACTAAATTACCATTTTACCCTTCTAGCTGTTATTTCCTCAACTCCTTTGTCGCTTGTGAATAAGTTAGAAACAATGTATTGACGAGGAGCTAACAAGTCACATTGTTTCATCCAAAAGGAGTCAGGACTCAATTTGGACACTGGCCAGTTCATTTATTCACACTCCAAGGAACAAAGCATGAGGTGACATACATTGCATTTCAGCAATCTTGTACATGAATTCCATATCTATGAGAACTTCACAAAGTTACTCATGACAGACTCACAACTTAGTACTTCACCAATAGGCCTTGTTCGGAATCACATAGTGAGTCCGAACTTTGACTTTCTCAAATGAGAATACTAAGGTGTGAAATGGCATGTCTCATTTCAGGATTAAGGTAAGCATGATGCAATTCATACATAGTGACTTCGAGACATAAGAGGTTAAATGGTTTGTTCTTATATTGTCTCTAGAAGTGCACTGGTCAATTCAGTATCTTCGGAAGATACCTAGAAGAACTATAGAGTCCCAAACTCTCAATGCCTCATAACCAGACATCATAGATTCTTCTAACAATCATACTGAGGTCAATAGTCCTTTGACCCTAAGATTGCGAATATATCATTTTAATCAAACTACGAAGAGTTTGTTCATGCAAATCTACAGTTGTCTCTTCGTAAGTTGTTAAGTTTGTTTATGGACTAAAAGACTATGGTTTTATCATTAAGCTTCAGACAAGGAAGATTGAATGAACGTTTCAACTTTATTAATGAATGAATAGGCAATTATAAGCAAGAGTGTTCATGAGACTTTATTACATCAAATGTTCAAAATAAAGACTACAACTCTTCTTGTGGGCACCATTGACAACAAACTCCCACTTGACTCAAAGAAGGTGTGTGTAGTCCTTCATGCCTAATCCCTCACGATGTTGGTCGAAGACCTTGTTCGCTAGGGCCTTGGTGAATGGATCTGCGAGGTTTTCCACCGTTGAGATCTTCTTCACTTCCACGTCTCCGCGCTGCACGATCTCTCGAATCAAATGGTATTTCCTCTCAATATGCTTAGAGCGCTTATGGCTTCTAGGTTCATTTGAGTTAGCGACAGCCCCACTATTATCACAATAAAGGGTCATGGGCTCGTCGACGTTTGGAACAATTTCCAAATACTTAAGGAACTTTCTAAGCCATACAGCCTCTTTGGATGCTTCACAAGCAGCCACATATTCTGCTTCCATTGTGGAGTCAGCAATGCAAGATTGCTTAATACTTCTCCACACAACAGCTCCACCATTAAGGATGAACACAGATCCCGAAGTGGATTTCCTGGAATCCTTATCCGCTTGAAAATCGGAGTCGGTATATCCCGTCATAGTCAGGTCAGTACCTGAGTATGTAAGCATCAAGTTCCTAGTTCTTCGAAGATACTTAAGAACATGCTTAACAGCAATCCAGTGCTCGGGTCCAGGGTTGGATTGGAAACGGCTAACTACGCCAACGGCGAAACAGATGTCAGGTCTAGTGCAAAGCATAGCATACATAAGGCTTCCTACGGCAGAGGCGTAAGGAATTTTCCTCATGTCTTCAATCTCTTGTGCAGTCTTGGGAGACTGGTCCTTAGAGAGTGAAACTCCATGCCTAAAGGGTGTTTGACCCCTCTTGCAGTCTTGCATCGAGAAGCGATCCATCAGCTTATCAATATAAGATGCTTGAGAGAGCGACAGGGTCCGGTTTTTCCTATCTCGAAAGATTTGGATCCCCAGAATGTACGCGGCTTCTCCTAGATCCTTCATATCGAATTGCTTTGCTAGCCAGACCTTAACCTCAGATAACTTACCCACGTCATTACCAATGAGTAGTATATCATCGACATATAGTACCAGAAACACAACTTTGCCTTCGTGTATTAACTTGTAAACACAAGGCTCATCTATTGACTGTTCAAAGCCGAAGCTCTTTACAGTTTCATCGAATCTAATATTCCATGACCTAGATGCTTGCTTTAGTCCATAAATGGATTTAAGCAACTCACAAACCTTGGTCTCTTGACCTTTATCCACGAAACCGTCTGGTTGAGCCATGTAAATGCGCTCGTCAAGATTGCCATTCAGAAAGGCTGTCTTGACATCCATTTGCCAGATCTCATAGTCGAGAGCTGCAGCTATGGATAGGAGTATGCGGATGGATTTAAGCATCGCGACTGGCGAGAAGGTTTCTCCATAGTCAATCCCTTTTTGTTGGGTATAACCCTTTGCCACAAGTCGTGCTTTGAACGTCTCGACGTTCCCATCAGGACCCCTTTTCTTCTTGTATATCCACTTACACCCTACGGGTTTAATCCCTTCAGGAAGGTCTACAAGTTTCCAGACTTTGTTGACATACATCGAGTGCATTTCAACTTTCATGGCGTCAAGCCAAAGGTTTGATTCAGAACAAGCCATCGCTTGGCTATAGGAAACAGGGTCATCCATGTCGGAGACGGCTACAAGAGAGTCTCCATAAGACATGTACCTGTCAGGCTTTTGAGTAGCCCTCCCACTACGTCTAAGTACTACTTGACGAGATTCTGATGAGTTAGGTTGTGTTTCAGTTGGGGTAAGAACAGTTCTTACAGATGAGGTAGAAGCTTCCTCACCCAACTTTTCTTCAAGCACAATTTTGCTTCTAGGTTTCGCATCCTTCATAAAGTCCTCCTCAAGGAAACGAGCATTCGTGCTAACGAAAGTCTTATCATCCTCGGGACTATAGAAAGTAAAACCTTTGGTTTCCTTCGGATATCCTACAAACAGGCTTTTGCCTCAGCACGTGTGCAGGGCAACCCCAAATTCGGATGCGGCCAAGATTCACTTTACGGCCAGTCCATCGTTCATAAGGAGTACCAGGAACCGTTTTAGACGGAACTTGGTTCAGAATATAGGCGGCTGTTTCGAGGGCATATCCCCAAAAGGAAAGCGGGAGTGATGAGTAACTCATCATCGATCTAACCATCTCCATAAGAGTTCGGTTTCTTCTCTCTGACACTCCGTTTTGTTGAGGTGTGCCAGGTGCGGTAAGCTGAGAAGCGATACCTTCTTCTTTAAGAAAGTCATCGAACTCTCCAGACATATACTCACCACCTCGATCAGATCGAAGGGTTTTGATCATTTTGCCAGTTTGCTTTTCCACTAAAGCCCTAAAGACCTTAAATACGTTAAAGGTCTCGGATTTGTGTTTAAGCAAATAGACAAACCCATATCTTGAGTAATCATCAGTGAAGGTAACGAAGTATTCGTATCCTCCACGTGCCTGTTGGTTGAGCGGACCACATACATCAGAATGTATTAGTTCCAGCAACTCAGTGGCTCTTCGACCCTTATCGGAGAAAGGTCGCTTAGTCATTTTTCCTTCTATGCAGGATTCACAAGTAGGTAGTGAGCCTATTGCAGAGGCTTGGAGTGGACCATCCCTCACAAGTCTCTTAATCCTATCTAGAGTGATATGACCAAGTCTTAAGTGCCAGAGGTATGTTGATTTTGTTAGATCGGAGGATTCAGAAAGTTTGATCCTCTTTGGCTCCCTAATTAGATCGTTATCTATTTCGGTGTCTAAAAGAGAAAGTTGAGTGGGATAGATGTAAAAAAGACCATTCTTCATACATGCATCAGTGACGAAAGAATTAGAAAAAGAAATACGAATTCCATTCTTTATAAACTTTAAATAATAATCTTGCTCGAAAAGTTGAGCAACAGATACTAGGTTTTTCCCAAAGGAAGGAACATAATAAACATTATTCAAATTTAAAGTTCGATCTTCAAAAGATAGCGTCACGGATCCCACAGCCTTCGCAGACACCACGCTCTCATCACTCCACTTGAAGCAGAAGTCGCCATCCTCTAAGCTTTTGCTTTTCCTAAAACCAGTCAAGGAGCAGCAAATATGGTTAGTAGCAGCGGAGTCAATAATCCACGATGATACATTATCAGCTACTAAACAGGCTTCAGTAACAAGTACAATACCTTTTGCTTTGGTTTTGAGGTAGGCAGGACAGTTCCTACGCCAGTGACCAGGCTCGTTGCAGTGGTGGCACTTGTCGTTAGACTTGTCCACCTTTGGAGCCTTTGGCGCCTTCTTCTTCGTGTGAACCTTAGGTTGGTTCTTCTTCTCGGCATTGCGAGGTCTCTTCTTAGATCCAAAGGTGGAGGCAGTAGCATGTACTTCTCCTTGAGCCCTCTTTTTCTTAGTGAGTGCCTCAGTGGTTTGAAGTTCCTTCATGAGCTCGGTAACAGTGTACTCCAGCTTGTTCATGGAATAATTCAACTTGAAGGTATCAAAGGTTTCGGGGAGAGTTTCCAAGATCATATCTATTTTAGTTTCCCCATCAATCTCAGATCCAAGAATCTCCATCTCGTTGAGATAGCTAATGATCAGCATCATATGATCTCTAACGGGAGTTCCAGCCTTCATACGACAGTTCATGAATTGTCGGACCGCTTGTTGCCTAGCTTGACGTCCTTGCCCTCCAAACATCTCATGGAGATTGTAGAGCATATCGGTGGCAGTTTCATAATCACGATGTTGTTGTTGCAACACATTGTTCATCGATGCCAAAATATAGCATCTCGCAATCTCATCGGATCGAAGCCAGGCCGCCAGGACGTCTTTCTCCTCTTGCGTCGAATCATCATTCGTTTGAGGACAGGGGGTGGTGAGAACCCATTTGTGCTTGTCGACAGTAAGGACTATGTCGAGGTTACGTTTCCAGTCGACGTAATTGTCGCCTTCGAGTTTATTCGAGGAAAGTATTGTAGAGAGAGGGTTGAGAGACATATTGCCTATAAAAGTTGAAACAAGTTTATGATTAGTCTTTGGTTTAGGATTTAAGTTTCATTAAGACTTTTGTAAAACCCAAAGGTGTTATAAACCAAACGATAATTTACTCCCTCAAGAGAAGGCCGCAAAAAATCTCCATTTATAAGTAAATGACACATCATTAATGCTAAGCCAAGATGTCAATACATCTATTTTGACTAGCCACCTTGTAAATTGGTTTGATCACTCACATCCTTTCGCAGAGCCTCAAGGGAGGATACTAGGGATTGAGCCTAAGCGTGCAACCAACCACTTAGTCCAAAAGATCAGCTTTGAAAAACAATCCCCCAAGGGGAGGCCTTGCCATCATTGCATCACTCTCGGACGTAGCTCATTGAGCAATGATCGAAGCAATAACGCCTTGGAGTACTCACATTTAAGTGAGGGTCGCAAGAGCGGCTCTTAGTCCCACGTTATTGCATCTTTCACTAGTGTTGGGGATCGCGGGTTACAAACAACGAATATAACCCTCCCACTTAGTTTTTGGAGTTGGTTCATCGACTCTTATAAGTTCGGAAACAAATTTCCTAGTTAGAGAGCGACAGAGCGGACAACTAGAAGAGAATCCTAGATTGACATGTTCAGAGCAGTATTAGTGCATAAAGGCACAAGGGACATACTCGATCTTTTCCTATTTTCTATTTCGGGAAAGTACGTGAGGGAAGTGTGAACTTCAACTCACTCGAACACTTGAAAGTTTGAGATTACACATCCTTTTATTTTTCGGCTTGTCTACAAGGAGACCTCCCACTCAAATTTTCAAGAGCATATAGATTTTGAACATATGTGATATAGATATAGTTTTGAAAACATTTTGAAAACTTATTTGATTTGGATGACAAAATATTTTCAAGTTTGAAAGTGAAAACGGTTTTTCAAAATTCAAACTAGTTTTGTAAAAATTCAATTTCAATTAAACTTTCAAAAATCAAAACATTTTAATCTTACACATCATGTTTATAATCATATGAAAAACATTTTTGCTCAAGAAAGTTTTCTCATTAGAGTTCTATAACTCATGGTAGTGGGGTTTGAAAATCCGGATTTCTAAAAAACTGGAGTTTCAGACAGCCGCGCACCTTGGAGTAAAATCGCCATATCTGGCGGCTCCGATGTCCTTTTGAGCCGAAACCGGTGGCATTGGACAGAGGACAGACAGAGCTTTAATTTGATTCAAGAATCATTAAATTTCGATTTCTGAGCAGAGAGTTATGCCACTTTTAATGCGGGTTTACTCCAGCTCGAAGAAAAAGAAATAAATTAAAGCTTGGTCCTACTTAGGTGCGAAAAAGAATCAAGTGTAACGGAACGTTTTAAGATGTTGTTTAAAGCTTTTATTTTTGTTTTATTAGCAGGGTAATAACAAGGCATAAAAGAAATACCAACATGCATAAAACGATTCAAGTAAAAATAAGAAACTAGCAAGATAACAAAACTAGTCACAAAATTTTACTCGAAAATTCTCAAACCTTTAAAACACGTTTTTCAATATAAAAAATTAAAAACTTTTAGAACTGATTCTAATGTGTTTTAAAAACATCCCAAAATCATAGAAAAACAACATGGTTTTTAATTTAAAGGCATGAGCAATAAATTAAAAAAAATCTAAGATTACAATTCTAACTTGTCACAAAATTAGTAAACTTTCGAAAACGATTTTCAAGCTCATAATTTTAAAAACATGTACATGCTAATCTTTGACCATAGCTTCGATACCATTTGTTGTAATTGATCTAGGGTTTAAGAAAAAGATTAAACGCTTCGGGAAGCGGCAGAATTTCAAAAAATTTCTTTTCAAGTAAAGACAGTTTTTACTAACCTAGACAAAGAAGCAAGTACATGTAATTAAAAATCAATATGAGCTAAGAGTTTACTAACCTTTCTTGAAGCTTGAACTTTGAAGAAGCTTTTGGAAAGTTCGCAACGCTCGTCTCCCCTCGCAGCACGTCTCTCTTTCTTTCCTCGGTACCTCGAGCAACCACGAAAGTTTCTATCACTAAATCACTCGAAAAGAAGGAATCAGTGAGTGAGCACTTTTAAACGCTACGACTTAAGAACGGGTCTCGAAGTCGTAGAGCTAAACACTAGGTCGAGTGAGGACCTAGGTGCCATGACAAGAAAAAATCGAAAATAAACTAGAGAGAGAGAGAGAGAGGATTTTCGGCCAAGTTCTAGAGAGAGAGTCTCTCAAATCTCTTAAACTTAAATTGAATGAAATGTGAGGAAATGAGGCTCCTATTTATAGGAGAGGTCTCACCTTCAATAAGGTAGTTTCCTCTTCTATAGAATATCACATATTCATGAGCAATTTCCTCTTTTTCCCTTTGAGATACTCGGCCAACACAAGGCTTCTATAAGCCTTGATTTGTTTCCTATTTTGTTCAAGGCCTTGCCTTGTCTCTCACTTGGCCGATTCCCACTTTCCTCTTGGAGGAAATTTGTTTCCTCTTTTTCTTTTGGCAAGTATCTAAATACATTTATGCACAAAATAAACTCTCTCTCTCTTAGGTATTTGGGCGCCCATTATGTCTAGAAAAAAGCTTCTAGAATGTTCTTCACTTTATTCAAGACAACATAAGAAAAGGCCCATTTAGAATTTTCAATAAAATTCTTATGAAATGAAATTAATTCACAAGGCCCAATGATCAAGTCATGGCCGAGTGAAACATGTCATAAAATGACCTTGTCAAAAAAAATTTATTGACATTCATTTCATCCTTTGTCTCAAAAGACAAAAATACCCTTTTAACTATTTTCGTTCTTGTTTTGAATTAGCTTCCAGTTTAACTATTCCTATCGATGTGATTCGTGACAGTGACCTCATGGACCCAAATGAACAAAGCTTGTGCTAAACACTTGGACTCAAAAGTTCACAAACCTTTTCCAAGTTTAGCTTAATGCCAACTGACTCCACTAAAGAGCTGACACTGAAAATCTCTCGGTTCAAATGAATTTGTTTTCTACTCAAGAATTCGACCTAATTATGATGAGCAGATCCACTGAATATTATCTATGTTTACCCTTCATGAATGTCATCAGCTAGTCGGGATTTACTAAATTACCATTTTACCCTTCTAGCTGTTATTTCCTCAACTCCTTTGTCGCTTGTGAATAAGTTAGAAACAATGTATTGACGAGGAGCTAACAAGTCACATTGTTTCATCCAAAAGAGTCAGGAATCAATTTGGACACTGGCCACTTCATTTATTCACACTCCAAGGAACAAAGCATGAGGTGACATACATTGCATTTCAGCAATCTTGTACATGAATTCCATATCTATGAGAACTTCACAATGTTACTCATGACAGACTCACAACTTAGTACTTCACCAATAGGCCTTGTTCGGAATCATATAGTGAGTCCGAACTTTGACTTTCCCAAATGAGAATACTAAGGTGTGAAATGGCATGTCTCATTTCAGGATTAAGGTAAGCATGATGCAATTCATACATAGTGACTTCGAGACATAAGAGGTTAAATGGTTTGTTCTTATATTGTCTCTAGAAGTGCACTGGTCAATTCAGTACCTTCGGAAGATACCTAGAAGAACTATAGAGTCCCCAACTCTCAATGCCTCATAACCAGACATCATAGATTCTTCTAACAATCATACTAAGGTCAATAGTCCTTTGACCCTAAGATTGCGAATATATCGTTTTAAGCAAACTACGAAGAGTTTGTTCATGCAAATCTACATTTGTCTCTTCGTAAGTTGTTAAGTTTGTTTATGGACTAAAAGACTAAGGTTTTATCATAAAGCTTCAAACAAAGAAAGAATGAATGAACGTTTCAACTTTATTAATGAATAGATAGGCAATTACAAGCAAGAGTGTTCATGAGACTTTATTACATCAAATGTACAAAATAAAGACAACTCTTCTTGTGGGCACCATTGACAACACTGGTAATTTACCTTTTGAATAACGTATATGGATGAAGGATGTTATATCATTATTCGAGTTATTTAAAGGAAGGAAGACTTCCTACAAATACTTTGAATGTGGGGGGGTACTCGGCCTGGGTGATGGCAACCGCTCCCATGTAAATAGAAGAGTGAACCGAAGACCTTGGTTGCAGCTATATCGAATTCACAAATTTTAGATATGTGTATTGGTGAATTGTGTATGGATCAAAACCTTGATAAACACAGTGATTCTTTTATGGAATATGAAATGCTTCGTTCTTCGAGCATATATTTCCTTATAAGTCTAGAGAAGATGAACCGAGCTCCTCTTATTTATATATTGAGATTATTGAAAAATCACTCAAGCACTTGATAAAAGTCCAAAGAAGAGATAAAGTCAGAGCGACTTAAACGAAACGATTAAGCATTGGAAGAAGTGAAAGAGACTCTATCACAGTTGGAAGTTGGTTAATCTTCTTCCTAAGCAATAAAACACTTGGTATAAAGTTTGTTTGAATGAAATTAAAGAGGCTTTAAATTTGTGGCTGACCGTTTATGAACGGTTTTGTGAATTCATTGGTCTTGAAGGTTAAATTTATGAATGGACTTTATGGAGCACTTATAAGCTTGGATAAATGCTGAATAACCATGGTGGTTACATGTTGAATGTGTGAAATGTTCTTACAAAGTTGTAACCATTGTCGTTAGTATGTAATAATAGTATTGATGTACATTAAGTCTAAATGATTAATTACTAGACGAGACTTTTTTAAAAAGTCTTGACCACTTTGATACGTATTCTCCCGTCACGGGAATAACATCTTCCAGAATAATAATTTCAATTGCCACGTTGCGTAGTATTGAAATTCATCATAAGGATGTAAAATTATTTTCCATGATAGATATCTTGAGGAAGAAATCTATGTGAAACAACCCAATGGTTGTATTTCGTCTAGGCAAGAAAGGAAAGTATGCAAAGTTAGTCATATAGTTTTATGACTTCATCAAAACGTCATCATAATGGATTGAGAAACTTGACACTATTAGAATGTCATTTCAATTTTAGATCCAAGAGCGTGACAAATGAGTATAAACTAAACACGGTGATATGCTTTTGTGTTTATATCTTGATGACATGTTTATTATGGGTGATAACAATTGCATGGTCAAATACACATGATATATCAAACTGTGAGTTTGATACAAAAAATATTGGACTTTCAAATGCAATATTGGGTGTCTAATTTACATGAAAGTCCAGTGAGATTGTCTTGAAACAGTCACACCTCGTTGACTAAATTATATACAAGCTCGGATATGACTATTCTATAATTTTTAGATGTCATATTGGAGTTAGACAATGCTTATCTGAGAATAAAATGCAAAACATCTCTCAAATTTAATATGTGGGAGTGTTAGGGAGTCTCATGTACTTAGTAATTTGTACATGATTAGACTTGGCCTACACTATGAGTAGATTGACTAGATATATGAGTATCCATGTTTTGAACGTTGGAAAGTGATTATGAGAGTACTGATGTATCTACGATGTACTCGTCATTATGATTTACGTCATAAGAGATATTCAAAAATTCATTGAATGATTCACTAACGCGAGTTGGATATCTGAAATCCGTTGGTGGATTTGTATTCATTTTGAGAGATGATATTATGTCTTGGAAATCCTCCATACAAACTGTGATAACTCAATTTACGATGGAATATGAGTTTGTTACATTGATAAATGTGACAAAGAGGTTGAATGCCATATTATTTTGGAAAGGATATTCTTGACTTATGCCTACAATATGTTTATATTGTAGTAACTAATTCGCAATTGGTTGAGCACATAATGTGATAAAGTATGGTTTCTCGACATTTTGATCGACAACATTAAACCATGAGTTAAACTTCTCTTATCTGGAGTCAATGGAATTGACTATGTTAGGTCCATAGAGAATATTGAGGATCCACTAACCTAAGGGTTATATGTGGACCATTTAGAGAAGACATCTAAAGGAATAAGGCTTAAGCCCATGAACAATAAGTGTAGGCAAAGGAAACCCAACCTTGTTGACTGGAGATCCCAAGATTTTTGTTCAAATGGACAACCTAATTGTCAAGATGAAGTGAGGTCAGGTCACTATGCGGGGAGACCCCCTGGTCTTATTCCTATGATAAAAAACAGTGACACCCATACGAGGTCAAGCTTTAAGTTTTTAGTGATTCTATAATATCGAATTTTTTGAGATTTTGATGAAGTAATGCGGGATTACTTTTGGTAAAGAATCACCTATGTGAGAGAGAAGTGGGGCCGCTTCGAAAGAGAATTGGACATTGCGTCTACTGAGTAATCAATAAACATGACATATTTTTTTCGAGGGAAGGTTCAAATGTTATACCTAGCTATCCTATACATATATTGACTGTAGAAGCTATCACCATATCGAGATGAGTCATGTCATGTGTGGACGTTACTTTTCATGTGGAGGATTGTTGGAAAATTGTGTGTTTATTGATATGGAAGAGAATTTAATATCAAGTTATTGGCTAATTAGTGACAAATATTCGAGTGGGGTCCATCCATCAAAACTGAAATATTTTGATTGATTTTTATTCCTCGTTGCGAGAGGTATAAGAACGGTTATTTATTTGCCAAAATCATGGCTAAGATGAATGAGAAATTGATGCTCAAAATGCATTGAAATTTGGACGTTTTTTGGAACAGCTTATGTGGTAATGAGCTGGTTATAAATGGTTGTAACTCCTGTTTGACACATTAAGGTTGAACGTTTTTCAACAGCCATTTTTTTTTGTAACATACCCCATGAACGTTTTATAGTTTTACACACAAATATTTCATTCTTTCCTCTCAATTATCTCGGTGTAGGTGGCAGTTTTCTGGCATGCGTTCAAGTTCACCGGAGCTAAACAAGTTGGTGCTTTGTTCTTCTCGTGCGTTGTTGTATACTGGAAAGCGGTTGCTCACGTTATTTCAACATCTGGTGGGAGAGCAATAACGCTTTAAGGAAATTGTCGAACAAGCCTCGACGTGTTCTCCATTGTCATACTCTACCGATTTCTCGGTGATATCCGGTTTAGTTATTTTAATTTTATTTATTTTTGTTCTCTTGTCTACATGTTTATATATTAGTTTCTTTGTATATTTATTTAATTTAATCATTATGCAATTTGTCTATTATTTGCCCGCCTATTATTAGCAGCATGGCTAACAAAACTAACCTTGGGCCGGCGAAAATCCCTGTGGCGAGAGATGGGCCAAAGGGTGGAGGAAAGGAGCGAGATTGAGATGTTGGGAAGTGGAAACCCCCAGAGGTAGGGAAACTGAAACTTAATGTGTTCTTCGCGAGCGACAAGGGCTGTGGCGGCTACGTTTTGTGCTCGAGTGCCTAACGTATACGAGCCAATGGTGGCAGAGTGCATTGGTATGCGGGAGGGACTAATGTGTTGGAATAAAGTTAATAAATATTATTTATTAACATGTGGATGGCTGATTTTTGGCAACAATTTGAGTGGGTTCCACTCATCGGAATTGAATAATTCCAAGTGATTCGGATTCCTCGTAACGAGGGCTATAAAATTGAATATTTATTTGCCAAAATCGGACCAAGGATTAATGAGAAATTGATGCTCAAAGTAGGCTAAAAAAACACATTTGTTATTGTGTTGTGGAAGTGAATATCAGGAGTCCCACATTGGTTGGGAATGTGTGGTGTGGTAGTGTTTAAATACTATCCTCTTCCTTTAGTGGTCAAGCAAGTGCAAGAGAGGAGAGTGTGGGTGGGTTATCTCTTAACCCCTCGCGCGCGCGCACACACACGCGCGCCGCCGCCGCCACAGGGCTCGGGTTCGGGTTCGGGTTTCGGGAATTGTCTCGGTCTCGGGCTTTCTTTTTACTACAAATTTCAGAAGTAGTTTTATTTTTGGAATTAAAACTTGTAACCGCGCATTTGAATATGTGCGCATTATGGCTGAGTAATAATGCCATTACGGCTGAAAACGTTGCACTGTTCGCATGGTTTTGAATTCAAAACGGTGTGTTAAATGGCTGGGTGTAATAGCCTGCGTTAATGCCTTTATGGCTGGACGGTTTTGAAGTTCAAACCATAGCCTTGGCCTATATAAAGAGGCTTCAGCTCTCATTCAGAATAGATACAAATTCCATTGTTTCCCCACTGTTCCCGAGCTCACTTCTTCCCAGAAATTCTTTTTCTTTTGGTTTGTCGTGGTGATAGTTTTTGCACAGGTTCTAGTTCGCCGAGAGTCAAGCCTATTGGTGCTAAGCTTGCCTCTGTAGTCGTTGTATCCTGGGAGGCTTAATTCGCTCAAATAATCCAGCATCCGTGGGAGGGCGATAAAAAGCTTCAAGGAAACCGTCCAACGGGCCTCGATTTTTTCCCGATTTGTTTTTCCGGTTCTAAGGTTTAGCCGGTTTATTTGTAATTGTTTTTACGTTTATTTTTCTTCCATGCAAACTGTTTTGTAATTCCGTCAATATTAATATAATATTGCTAACAATCTTGAAGATTTTTATTGTTCTAAGACAGGTTGCGAGGAAGAAAAAAATAATTTGGTTTTTCCATTATTTTTTCGGATTTGTTGCAGATTCTAATTTGTGGATTTCTTTTGTAGAAATATGACTAACGTGAACGACTCGATGAACATGAATATTGAAGGGAACGTCAATGACAATCCCTCCTTGGTGAACACCCCGACGAACGTGATCAACGTTGGCCAAATCTCCGTGGCTTTGGGACAAGGCTTGATGGCGGCTACGGCCGGGAACGGACCCGCGGGTCTCGTTCAACCGATGACGGGTTTGGGCCTAGATGCTCCTAACATGGGTGTGGCTCGAGGGCCTCCCACGGTGATGCCGGCCGAGAGGCCGGGGAAGTTTGACGGGCTCAATTTCAAACGTTGGCAACAAAAGATGGTCTTCTTCCTGACGACCATAGGACTTGCTCGGTTTTTTACCGAAGATCCTCCGGCCACTCCTCATGAGGGTGAAGCCGATCCACAAGTGCTTCGGGCCTATGTGGGGTGGAACGAATCCGACTACCTTTGTCGTAACCACGTGTTAAATTGTCTCGCCGACTCTTTATACAACGTGTATAGCTCAAAAGCCTCGTCTAAAGAGCTTTGGGATTCGTTGGATCGAAAGTACAAAACCGAGGATGCGGGCTCTAAGAAGTACATTGTGGGTCGCTTTCTAGAGTACAAAATGGTGGACACGAAGACCGTTGTGAGTCAAGTACAAGAGCTTCAACTCATTTTCCATGAGGTTCAAGCTGAGGGAATGACCATTAGCAAGTCTTTCCAAGTTGACTCCGTAATTGAGAAATTGCCACCGGGGTTGAAGGAGTTCAAGAACTACCTCAAGCACAAGCGAAAGGAGATGAGTCTTGAAGACTTGGTTGTTCGCCTCCGAATCGAGGAAGACAACCGTGGCTCCAATAAAAGACTGAGAACCGTCTCCGAGCGAGCCAATGTCGTCGAACATGGCGAGAATGTTGGAATCGATCTAAGGTTTAAGAAAATAATTAACGCTTCGGTAAGCGGCGGAATTTTAAAAATTTTCTTTTACAAGTAAAAACGGTTTTTTACTAACCTAGACAAAGAGCAAGTACATGTAATTAAAAACTATTATGAGCTAAGAAATTTACTAACCTTTCTTGAAGCTTGATCTTCGAGAAGCTCTTAGAAAGTTGCAACGCTCGTCTCCCCTCGCAGCACGTCCCTTTTTCTCTCCTCGGCACCTCGAGCAACCACGAAAGTTTCTATCACTAAATCACTCGAGAGAAAACGAATTAGTGAGTGGGCACTTTTAAACACTACGACTTAAGAACGAGTCTTGAAGTCGCAGAGCTAAACACTAGGTCGAATGAGGACCTAGGTGCCAAAACAAAAAATCGAAAATAAACTAGAGAGAGAGGAAGGGGCGGCCACAATGTCTAGAGAGAGAGTCTCCTAATCTCTAACTTGTGTGGAATGAGAAAACAATGAGAATGAGGGCCCTATTTATAGGAGAAGGGTTAGCCTTAGAAATGGGAGTTTCCTCTTTTTTCCAAGCATTCATGAGCAATCTCTTATTGCCCATTCTCTCCATATGCGCCCAACATTGCCATTCCCTTAAGGGATTTGTTTCCTAATTTGTTTCCACTTATTTGCTTGTCTTGGCCGCCCATATACTTTCCCACATTGGGAAATTTGTTTCCTCTTTTTCTTTTGGCAAGTATCATGATACATTTATGCACAAAATATTCTCTCTTTCTTTGGGTATTATGGGCGCCCAAGTGGCTTTCTAGAAGGGGCTTCTAGAAGCTTCTTCATTTGTTCATGACAACATGAAAAAGGCCGATTAAGAATTTTCAATAAAACTCTTATGAAATGAAATTAATCCACAAGGCCCAATTAATCATATTATGGCCGAGTGTTACTTGTCATCAAATGACCATGTCAAAAAAATTTATTGACATTCATTTCATCATATGTCTCAAAAGACAAAAATACCCTTTTGACAATTTTCGTTCTTGTTTTGACTTAGCTTCCACTTTAACTATTCCTACTCGATGTGATTCATGACAGTGACCTCATGGACCCAGATGAACAAAGCTTGAGCTAAACACTTGGACTCAAAAGTTCACGAACCTTTTCCAAGTTTATCTTAATGTCAACTGGCTCCACTAAAGAGTTGACACTGAAAATCTCTCGGTTCAAATGAATTTAATTTCTACTCAAGAATTCAACCTAATTATGATGAGCGGATCCACTGAATATTATCTATGTTTACCCTTCATGAATGTCATCAGCTAGTCGGGATTTACTAAATTACCATTTTACCCTTTTAGCTGTTATTTCCTCAACTCCTTTGTCGCTTGTGAATATTAGAAACAATGTATTGACGAGGAGCTAACAAGTCACATTGTTTCATCCAAAAGAGTCAGGACTCAATTTGGACACTGGCCAGTTCATTTATTCACACTCCAAGGAACAAAGCATGAGGTGACATACATTGCATTTCAGCAATCTTGTACATGAATTCCATATCTATGAGAACTTCACAAAGTTACTCATGACATTCTCACAACTTAGTACTTCACCAATAGGCCCTGTTCGGAATCACATAGTGAGTCCGAACTCTGACTTTCTCAAATGAGAATACGTAAGCTGTGAAATGGCATGTCTCATTTCAGGATTAAGGTAAGCATGATGCAATTCATACATAGTGACTTCGAGACATAAGAGGTTAAATGGTTTGTTCTTATCTTCTCTCTAGAAGTGCACTGGTCAATTCAGTACCTTCGGAAGATACCTAGAAGAACTATAGAGTCTCCAACTCTCAATGCCTCATAACCAGACATCATAGATTCTCCTAACAATCATACTGAGGTCAATAGTACTTTGACCCTTAGATTGCGAATGTAACGTTTTAAGCAAACTACGAAGAGTTTGTTCATGAAAATCTACATTTATCTCTTCGTAAGTTGTTTAGTTTGTTTATGGACTAAAGACTAATGTTTTATCATAAAGCTTCAAACAGACACGGAAGAATGAATGAACGTTTCAACTTTTTATTAATGAATAAGCAATTACAAGCAAGAGTCTTCGTAAGACTGTATGACATCAAATGTACATAAATACACACTACAACTCTTCTTGTGGGCACCATTGACAACAAACTCCCACTTGACTCAAAGAAGATGTGTGTAGTCGTTCATGCCTAATCCCTCTCGATGTTGGTCGAAGACCTTGTTCGCTAGGGCCTTGGTGAATGGATCTGCCAGAGATCTATTTCACCTCCACGTCTCCGCGCTGCGCGATCTCTCGAATCAAATGGTATTTCCTCTCAATATGCTTAGAGCGCTTATGGCTTCGAGGTTCCTTCGAGTTAGCGACAGCCCCACAATAAAGGGTCATGGGCTCGTCGACGTTTGGAACAACTTCCAAATACTTAAGGAATTTTCTAAGCCATACAGCCTCTTTGGATGCTTCACAAGCAGCCACATATTCTGCTTCCATTATGGAGTCAGCAATGCAAGATTGCTTAATACTCCTCCACACTACAGCTCCACCATTAAGGATGAACACAGATCCCGAAGTGGATTTCCTGGAATCCTTATCCGCTTGAAAATCGGAGTCGGTATATCCCGTCATAGTCAGGTCTGTACCTGAGTATGTAAGCATCAAGTTCCTAGTTCTCCGAAGATACTTAAGAACATGCTTAACAACAATCCAGTGCTCGGGTCCAGGGTTGGATTGGAAACGGCTAACTACGCCAACCGCGAAACAGATGTCAGGTCTAGTGCAAAGCATAGCATACATGAGGCTTCCTACGGCAGAGGCGTAAGGAATTTTCCTCATGTCTTCAATCTCTTGTGCAGTCTTGGGAGACTGGTCCTTAGAGAGTGAAACTCCATGCCTAAAGGGTGTTTGGCCCTTCTTGGAGTCTTGCATCGAGAAGCGATCCATTACCTTATCAATATAAGATGCTTGAGAGATCGGCAGGGTCCGGTTTTTCCTATCTCGAAAGATTTGGATCCCCAGAATGTATGCGGCTTCTCCTAGATCCTTCATATCGAATTGCTTTGCCAGCCAGACCTTAACCTCAGATAACTTACCCACGTCATTACCAATGACTAGTATATAATCGACATATAGTACCAGAAACACAAATTTGCCTTCGTGTATTAACTTGTAAACACAAGGCTCATCTATTGACTGTTCAAAGCCGAAGCTTTTCACAGTTTCATCGAATCTGATATTCCATGACCTAGATGCTTGCTTTAATCCATAAATGGACTTAAGCAACTCACAAACCTTGGTCTCTTGACCTTCTTCCATGAAACCGTCTGATTGAGCCATGTAAATGCGCTCGTCAAGATTACCATTCAGAAAGGCTGTCTTGACATCCATTTGCCAGATCTCATAGTCGAGAGCTGCAGCTATGGATAGGAGTATGCGGATGGATTTAAGCATCGCGACTGGCGAAAAGGTTTCTTCATAGTGAATCCCTTCTTGTTGGGTATAACCCTTCGCCACAAGTCGTGCTTTGAACGTCTCGACGTTCCCATCAGGACCCATTTTCTTCTTGTATATCCACTTACACCCTACGGGTTTAATCCCTTCAGGAAGGTCTACAAGTTTCCAGACTTTGTTGACATACATCGAGTGCATTTCAACTTTCATGGCATCAAGCCAAAGGTTTGACTCAGAACAAGCCATCGTTTGGCTATAGGAAACAGGATCATCCATGTCAGAGACGGCTACAAGAGAGTCTCCATAAGACATGTACCTGTCAGGCTTTTGAGTAGCCCTCCCACTACGTCGAAGTACTACTTGACGAGATTCTGATGAGTTAGGTTGTGTTTCAGTTGGGGTAAGAACAGTTCTTACAGATGAGGCAGAAGCTTCCTCGCCCAACTTTTCTTCAAGCACAATTTTGCTTCTAGGTTTTGCATCCTTCATAAAGTCCTCCTCAAGGAAACGAGCATTCGTGCTAACGAAAGTCTTATCATCCTCGGGACTATAGAAGATGAAACCCTTGGTTTCCTTTGGATATCCCACAAACAAGCACAATTCTGACCTACTAGCCAACTTGCTAGTCTTTTGCCTTAGCACGTGTGCAGGGCAACCCCAAATTCTGATGCGGCCAAGATTCGCTTTACGGCCAGTTCATCGTTCATAAGGAGTACCAGGAACCGTCTTGGACGGAACTTGGTTCAGAATATAAGCGGCTGTTTCGAGGGCATATCCCCAAAAGGAAAGAGGGAGTGATGAGTAACTCATCATTGATCTAACCATCTCCATAAGAGTTCGGTTTCTTCTCTCTGACACTCCGTTTTGTTGAGGTGTGCCAGGTGCGGAAGCTGAGAAGCGATGCCTTCTTCTTTAAGAAAGTCATCGAACTCTCCAGACATATACTCACCACCTCGATCAGATCGAAGGGTTTTGATCACTTTGCCAGTTTGCTTTTCCACTAAAGCCCTAAAGACCTTAAATACGTTAAAGGCCTCTGATTTGTGTTTGAGCAAATAGACAAACCCATATCGTGAGTAATCATTGGTGAAGGTAACGAAGTATTCGTATCCTCCACGTGCCTGTTGGTTGAGCAGACCACATACATCAGAATGTACTAGTTCCAGCAACTCAGTGGCTCTTCGACCCTTATCGGAGAAAGGTCGCTTAGTCATTTTTCCTTCTATGCAGGATTCACAAGTAGGTAGTGAACCTATTGCAGAGTCTTGGAGTGGACCGTCCCTCACAAGTCTCTTAATCCTATCTAGACTGATATGACCAAGTCTCAAGTGCCAGAGGTATGTTGATGTCGTTAGATCGGAGGATTCAGAAAGTTTGATCCTCTTTGGCTCCCTAATTAGATCGTTATCTATTTCGGTGTCTAAAAGAGAAGGTTGAGTGGGATAGATGTAAAAAAGAGCATTCTTCATACATGCATCAGTGACAAAAGAATTATCAGGAAACGAAATACGAACTTTAAACAATAATCTTGCTCAAGAAGATGAGCAACGGATATTAAGTTCTTCCCAAAGGTAGGAACAAAATAAACATTATTTAAGTTTAAAGTGCGGTCTTCAAAAGACAGCGTCACGGATCCCACAGCCTTCGCAGACACCAGGCTCCCATCACCCCATTTGAAACAGAACTCGCCTTCCTCTAAGCTTTTGGTTTTCTTGAAACCATTCAAGGAACAACAAATATGGTTAGTAGCAGCGGAGTCAAGAATCCACGTTGGTACATTATCAGCTACTAAGCATGCTTCGGTAACTAGTACAATACTATGTTCCTTTGCTTTGAGATAGGCAAGACAGTTCTTTTTATCGGCCTTATGAGGTCTCTTCTTCGTTCCAGAGGCGGAGGCCTTTTGCTCAGTAGCATGTGCCTCTCTTTGGTTCATCTTTCTCTTAGTGAGACCTACAGCAGTGTGAAGTTCCATCATAAGCTTGGTAACAGTGTACTCTAGCTTGTTCATGGAATAGTTCAACTTGGAGGTATCAAGAAATGCGGGGAGAGTTTCTAAGATCACATCTATGACATTCTTCCCATCAATCCCAGATCCTAGGATTTCCATTTTACTCAGATGACTAATGATCAATATCTCTCCAACAGGAGTCCTAGCCTTCATGCGACAGTTCATATGTTGTCGGACTGCTTTTTGCCTTGCTTAACGCATTTGCCCTCCAAACATCTCATGGAGATTGGTGAGCATGTCGACGGCAGTCTCGATGTCACGATGTTGTTGTTGCAACACATTGTTCATTGATGCTAAGATATAGCACCTCACAATCTCATTGGAGCAGAGCCAGGCCGCCAAGGCGTCTTTGTCCTCTTGAGTTGAATCATTATTCGTCAGAGGAGGACATGGGGTGGTGAGTACCCATTTGTGCTTGGTAAGGACTATGTCGAGGTTATGTTTCGAATCTATGTAGTTTTCGTTTTCGAGTTTGTTCGAGGAAAGAATGAAAGAGAGAGAGTTGGGAGACATATTGCCTATAAAATTTGAAACAAGTTTATGATTAGTCTTTGGTTTAGGATTTAAGTTTGTTTAAGACTTTATAAAATCCAAAGGTGTTATAAACCAAACGATAATTTACTCCTTCGAGGGAAGGCCGCAAAAAATCTCCATTTATAAGTAAATGACACATCATTAATGCTTAGCCAAGATGTCAATACACGAAATTTTGACTAGCCACCTTGTAAATTGGTTTGATCACTCACATCCTTTCGCAGGGCCTCGAGGGAGGATTACTAGGGATTGAGTCTAAGTGTGTAACCAACCACTTAGTCCAAAAGATTGACTTTGAAAAACAATTCGCCGAGGGGAGGTCTTGTCTCATTGTCTCACTTTCGGATTTAGCTAATTGAGCAATGATCAGTGCAAAGCGCCCTTGAGTACTCTCATTTAAGAGAGGGCCACGAGGGTGACTCTTAGTCTGGCGACACTTGCACTTTTCATTAGTGTTGGAGATCGTGGGTTACAAACAACAAGTATAACCCTCCCACTTAGTTTTTGGAGTTGGTTCATCTACTCTTATAAGTTCGGAAACGGTTTTCCTAGTTATAGAGCGATAGAGCGGACAACTAGTAGAGAATCCTAGATCATCATGTTCAGAGCAGTATTAGTGCATATAGGCACAAGGTACATACTCGATCTTTTCCTATTTTCTATTTCGGGAAAGTGCATGAGGGAAGTGTGAACTTCAACTCACTCGAACACTTGAAAGTTTGAGATTACACATCTTTTTATTTTTCGGCTTGTCTACAAGGAGACCTCCCACTCAAATTTTCAAGAGCATATAGATTTTGAACATATGTGATATAGATATAGTTTTGAAAACATTTTGAAAACTTATTTGATTTGGATGACAAAATATTTTCAAGTTTGAAAGTGAAAACGGTTTTTCAAAATTCAAACTAGTTTTGTAAAAACTCAATTTCAATTAAACTTTTAAAAATAAAAACATTTTAATCTTACACATCATGTTTATAATCATATGAAAAAAAATTTTGCTCAAAAAAATTTTCTCGAGTTCTATAACTCATGGTAGTGGGGTTTGAAAATCCGGATTTCTAAAAAACTGGAGTTTCAGCACAGCCGCACACCTCGGAGTAACATCGCCATATCTGGCGGCTCCGATGTCCTTTTGAGCCGAAACCGGTGGCATTGGACAGAGGACAAACAGAGGTTTAATTTGATTGAAGAATCATTAAATTTAGATTTCTGAGCAGAGAGTTATGCCACTTTTAATTCGGGTTTACTCCAGATCGAAGAAAAAGAAATAATTAAAGCTTGGTCCTTTTTAGGTGCGATAAAGAATCGAGTGTAACGGAACGTTTTATGAAGGTTGTTAAAGCTTTTATTTGTGTTTTATTAGCAAGGTAATAACAAGGCATAAAAGAAATAACAACAAGCATAAAACGATTCAAGTAAAAATAAGAAACTAGTAAGACAAGAAAACTAGTCACAAAAATTTACTCGAAACTTCTCAAACCTTTAAAACACGTTTTTCAATATAAAAAATTAAAAACTTTTAGAACTGATTCTAATGTGTTTTAAAAACATCCCAAACTCATAGAAAATAAACATGATTTTTAATTTAAAGGCAAGAGCAATAAATTAAACAAAATCTAAGATAACAATTCTAACTTGTCACAAAATTAGTAAACTTTCGAAAACGATTTTCAAGCTCATATTTTTAAATACATGTACATGCTAATCTTTGACCATAGCTCTGATACCATTTGTTGGAATCGATCTAGGGTTTAAGAAAATAATTAACGCTTCGGTAAGCGGCGGAATTTTAAAAAATTTCTTTTACAAGTAAAAACGGTTTTTTACTAACCTAGACAAAGAGCAAGTACATGTAATTAAAAACTATTATGAGCTAAGAAGTTTACTAACCTTTCTTGAAGCTTGATCTTTGAGAAGCTCTTAGAAAGTTGCAACGCTCGTCTCCCCTCGCAGCACGTCCCTCTTTCTTTCCTCGGCACCTCGAGCAACCACGAAAGTTTCTATCACTAAATCACTCGAGAGAAAAGGAATTAGTGAGTGGGCACTTTTAAACACTACGACTTAAGAACGAGTCTTGAAGTCACAGAGCTAAACACTAGGTCGAATGAGGACCTAGGTGCCAAAACAAAAAATCGAAAATAAACTAGAGAGAGAGGAAGGGGCGGCCACAATGTCTAGAGAGAGAGTCTCCCAATCTCTAACTTGTGTGGAATGAGAAAACAATGAGAATGAGGGCCCTATTTATAGGAGAAGGGTTAGCCAAAGAAATGGGAGTTTCCTCTTTTTTCCAAGCATTCATGAGCAATCTCTTATTGCCCATTCTCTCCATATGCGCCCAACATTGCCATTCCCTTAAGGGATTTGTTTCCTAATTTGTTTCCTCTTATTTGCTTGTCTTGGCCGCCCATATACTTTCCCACATTGGGAAATTTGTTTCCTCTTTTTCTTTTGGCAAGTATCATGATACATTTATGCACAAAATATTCTCTCTTTCTTTGGGTATTATGGGCGCCCAAGTGGCTTTCTAGAAGGGGCTTCTAGAAGCTTCTTCATTTGTTCATGACAACATGAAAAAGGCCGATTAAGAATTTTCAATAAAACTCTTATGAAATGAAATTAATCCACAAGGCCCAATTAATCAAATTATGGCCGAGTGTTACTTGTCATCAAATGACCATGTCAAAAAAATTTATTGACATTCATTTCATCATATGTCTCAAAAGGCAAAAATACCCTTTTGACAATTTTCGTTCTTGTTTTGACTTAGCTTCCAGTTTAACTATTCCTACTCGATGTGATTCGTGACAGTGACCTCATGGACCCAAATGAACAAAGCTTGAGCTAAACACTTGGACTCAAAAGTTCACAAACCTTTTCCAAGTTTAGCTTAATGCCAACTGACTCCACTAAAGAGTTGACACTGAAAATCTCTCGGTTCAAATGAATTTATTTTCTACTCAAGAATTCAACCTAATTATGATGAGCGAATCCACTGAATATTATCTATGTTTACCCTTCATGAATGTCATCAGCTAGTCGGGATTTACTAGATTACCATTTTACCCTTCTAGTTGTTATTTCCTCAACTCCTTTGTCGCTTGTGAATAAGTTAGAAACAATGTATTGACGAGGAGCTAACAAGTCACATTGTTTCATCCAAAAGAGTCAGGACTCAATTTGGACACTGGCCAGTTCATTTATTCACACTCCAAGGAACAAAGCATGAGGTGACATACATTGCATTTCAGCAATCTTGTACATGAATTCCATATCTATGAGAACTTCACAAAGTTACTCATGACATTCTCACAACTTAGTACTTCACCAATAGGCCATGTTTGGAATCACATAGTGAGTCCGAACTCTGACTTTCTCAAATGAGAATACGTAAGCTGTGAAATGGCATGTCTCATTTCAGGATTAAGGTAAGCATGATGCGATTCATACATAGTGACTTCGAGACATAAGAGGTTAAATGGTTTGTTCTTATCTTCTCTCTAGAAGTGCACTGGTCAATTCAGTACCTTCGGAAGATACCTAGAAGAACTATAGAGTCTCCAACTCTCAATGCCTCATAACCAGACATCATAGATTCTCCTAACAATCATACTGAGGTCAATAGTCCTTTGACCCTTAGATTGCGAATGTAACGTTTTAAGCAAACTACGAAGAGTTTGTTCATGCAAATCTACATTTGTCTCTTCGTAAGTTGTTTAGTTTGTTTATGGACTAAAGACTAATGTTTTATCATAAAGCTTCAAATAGACATGGAAGAATGAATGAACGTTTCAACTTTTTATTAATGAATAAGCAATTACAAGCAAGAGTCTTCGTAAGACTGTATGACATCAAATGTATATAAATACACACTACAACTCTTCTTGTGGGCACCATTGACAACATAGAACTCGAAGGGGAAGAAGCACGCCCACAAGCTTGGAGTTAAGGGAGGGATGTTCAAGAAGAAGTACCAACAAAAGATTGTTGGTTAATGCTACAATTGCGACAAAGTTGGTCACCGAGCTGCCGATTGTAGAAAGCCAAAGAAGAAGAAGTAGGCCAATGTCGTGGAGGATGATAATGACCTCCTCGTCGCTGTGGTCTCCGAGGTCAACATGATTGACTCGAACCCGAAGGAGTGGTGGCTGGGCACTGGAGCAACCCACCACATCTGCGCTGACAAGAACTCATTCTCCACCCTTGAGCTGCTAGGAGATGGAGAAAAGTTGTTCATGGGCAACTTTGCTACCTTTGAAGTCAAGGGAGAAGGTGAAGTCTTCTTGAAGATGACCTCTGGGAAGGAGATGAAGTTCACCAAAGTTCTCTACGTGCCTGATATGCGGAAGAATCTTATCTCTGGGACTGTGCTGGATAACCATGGATTTAGGATGGTTTTAGAGTCTCAAAAACTTGTATTGTCTAAAAATGGTATGTATGTGGGCAAGGGCTATGTCAAGAATGGCATGGTCAAAATGAATGTAATGGCCATCAAGGCAAAAGAAATGAATAAAACTTCTTCTTCCGCTTATATGATTGAGTCGTCTAATTTATGGCATGGTAGACTAGGTCATGTAAATTATGACACACTGAGAAAATTGATTAATTTGGAGTGTATTCCAAAGTTTAATATTGACTGTGAAATTTGTGTTGAAGCAAAATTAACAAGAACATCCTTTCATAGTGTTGAAAGAAGTAATGAATCTCTCGACTTAATCCATACCGATTTATGTGATTTAAAGATCATGCCCACGAGAGGTGGTAATAAATATTTTGTGACTTTTATTGACGATTGTACAAAATATTGTTACGTATATTTGCTTAAAAGCAAAGATGAAGCAATTGAGAAATTTGCCATATACAAATTGGAAGTTGAGAATCAACTTAATAAGAAGATTAAGAAAGTACGAAGTGATCGAGGAGGTGAATATGTTACACCATTTGGTGCTTTTTGTGCACTACATGGAATTATTCACGAAGTAACTCCACCTTATTCTCCTCAATCAAACGGCGTGGGCGAACGAAAGAATCGCACTCTCAAGGAGATGATGAATGCGATGTTGTTAAGTTCTGGGTTACCCCAAGAAATGTGGGGGGAAGCGATCTTGTCTTCAAATTACCTTCTGAACAAGATACCCCGGAAAAAGGAGAATAAGTCTCCGTCTGAGCTATTTATAGGAAAGAGACCTTCCTATAAATACTTGCGAATGTGGGGGTGCTTGGCCAAAGTAATGGCTCCCGCTCCAAAGAAAATGAAGATATGACCAAAAACTATAGATTGTATCTTCATTGGGTACTCACACCATAGTAATGCATATAGATTCCTTGTGTATGACTCGAAAAACCCCGATATACACAATGATTTTATTATGGAATCTAAAAATGCTTCGTTCTTTGAACATGTATTTCCTTTTAAGTCTAAGGAAGTTGAACCGAGTTCATCAAACCAATTTCTTGAGGATATTGAGGAAATAACTCAAGATAATGATGAAGAGTCCGACGAAGAGATAGAGTTTGAAGGACATAGACGAAGCAAGCGAGCAAGGGTAGAAAAATCTTTTGGTTCTGATTTTTTCACCTATATGTTGGAGGCTCCACCTCTAAATTATAAAGAGGCAGTGAACTCTGTTGAGGGTCACTTATGGAAAGAAGCCGTAAGAAGTGAAATAGACTCTATCATGCAAAACCACACGTGGGAGTAGGTTGATCTTCCTCCTGGAAGTAAAACACTTGGATCTAAGTGGATCTTTACGAGGAAGATGAAAGTCGATGGCTCAATTGATAAATATAAGGCACGACTGGTAATCAAAGGGTATAAACAACAAGAGGGTGTTGATTACTTTGATACTTATTCTCCCGTGACAATAATAACTTCTATTAGATTGATAATTGCAGTTGCTGCATTATGCAATCTTGAAATTCATCAAATGGATGTAAAAACAGCATTTCTTAATGGAGATCTCGAAGAAGAGATCTATATGAATCAACCTGAGGGTTGTATTGCACCTGGACAAGAAAAGAAAGTCTGTAAACTAGTCAAGTCGCTTTATGGCCTTAAACAAGCCCCAAAGCAATGGCATGAGAAGTTCGACAACGTTATGATGTCAAATGGATTTAAGATCAACGAGTGTGACAAATGTGTGTACATTAAAACCACTGAACATGGATATGTGATTCTGTGTTTATATGTAGATGACATGCTCATAGTGGGGAGTAATGATCGTACGGTCCAATCCACAAAAGATATATTGAACTCAAGGTTCGATATGAAAGATCCGGGAATTGCTGATGTAATTCTGGGGATCAAGATTACCCGAACACCCAATGGAATTGTACTGGATCAAACACACTACGTTGATAAAATTCTAGACAAGTTTGGAAAGGACGATTCTGGAGTCTCGAGAACTCCCATAGACATTAGTCAACACTTGTCTAAGAATAAAGGTGAAAGCATCTCTCAAATTGAATATGCTAGAGTGATGGGCAATCTCATGTACTTGATGAGTTGCACGAGACCGGATTTAGCCTACACCGTGAGTAGACTAGCTCGATATACGAGTAATCCAAGTGCTGAACACTGGAACGCAATCGTAAGAGTAATGAGGTATCTACGATTCACTCGTGATTATGGTCTACACTACACGAGATATCCTGAAGTTATTGAAGGGTACACTGATGCGAGTTGGATATCTGGTATTCAAGATTCAAAAGCCACGAGTGGATATGTATTCACTCTGGGAGGTGCGGCCATATCTTGGAAATCCTCCAAACAAACTGTGATAACGAGATCCACGATGGAATCTGAGTTTGTTGCATTGGATAAATGTGGAGAAGAAGCTGAATGGCTAAGGAACTTTGTGGAGGATGTTCCTAATTGGACAAAACATATGCCTGCAATATGTGTATATTGTGATAACCAATCTGCTAGTAGTAGGGCACATAATGTGATGTATAATGGTAAGTCTAGACATATCCGTCGACGACATAATACCATTAGACAACTTCTCTCATCTGGAGTCATTAGTATTGACTATGTTAGGTCCAAAGAGAATATTGCGGATCCGTTAACCAAAGGGTTAAATAGGGACCAAGTAGAGAAGACATCCAAAGGAATGGGGCTAAAGCCCATGGCAAATAAAGCCAAGGCAAAGGAAACCCAACCATGATGACTGGAGATCCCAAGATCTTGGTTCAAAGGGACAACCTAATTGTCAATGGCTATGTGAGGTCACTGTGGGGGGGAAACCCCTAGTCCTATTCCTATATTAAAACAGTGACTCCCGTACGAGGTCAATTATGAACTTACACCATAAGAAGTGAAAGAGACTCTATCACAGTTGGAAGTTGGTTAATCTTCTTCCTAAGCAATAAAACACTTGGTATAAAGTTTGTTTGAATGAAATTAAAGAGGCTTTAAATTTGTGGCTGACCGTTTATGAACGGTTTTGTGAATTCATTGGTCTTGAAGGTTAAATTTATGAATGGACTTTATGGAGCACTTATAAGCTTGGATAAATGCTGAATAACCATGGTGGTTACATGTTGAATGTGTGAAATGTTCTTACAAAGTTGTAACCATTGTCGTTAGTATGTAATAATAGTATTGATGTACATTAAGTCTAAATGATTAATTACTAGACGAGACTTTTTTAAAAAGTCTTGACCACTTTGATACGTATTCTCCCGTCACGGGAATAACATCTTCCAGAATAATAATTTCAATTGCCACGTTGCGTAGTATTGAAATTCATCATAAGGATGTAAAATTATTTTCCATGATAGATATCTTGAGGAAGAAATCTATGTGAAACAACCCAATGGTTGTATTTCGTCTAGGCAAGAAAGGAAAGTATGCAAAGTTAGTCATATAGTTTTATGACTTCATCAAAACGTCATCATAATGGATTGAGAAACTTGACACTATTAGAATGTCATTTCAATTTTAGATCCAAGAGCGTGACAAATGAGTATAAACTAAACACGGTGATATGCTTTTGTGTTTATATCTTGATGACATGTTTATTATGGGTGATAACAATTGCATGGTCAAATACACATGATATATCAAACCGTGAGTTTGATACAAAAAATATTGGACTTTCAAATGTAATATTGGGTGTCTAATTTACATGAAAGTCCAGTGAGATTGTCTTGAAACAGTCACACCTCGTTGACTAAATTATATACAAGCTCGGATATGACTATTCTATAATTTTTAGATGTCATATTGGAGTTAGACAATGCTTATCTGAGAATAAAATGCAAAACATCTCTCAAATTTAATATGTGGGAGTGTTAGGGAGTCTCATGTACTTAGTAATTTGTACATGATTAGACTTGGCCTACACTATGAGTAGATTGACTAGATATATGAGTATCCATGTTTTGAACGTTGGAAAGTGATTATGAGAGTACTGATGTATCTACGATGTACTCGTCATTATGATTTACGTCATAAGAGATATTCAAAAATTCATTGAATGATTCACTAACGCGAGTTGGATATCTGAAATCCGTTGGTGGATTTGTATTCATTTTGAGAGATGATATTATGTCTTGGAAATCCTCCATACAAACTATGATAACTCAATTTACGATGGAATATGAGTTTGTTACATTGATAAATGTGACAAAGAGGTTGAATGCCATTTTATTTTGGAAAGGATATTCTTGACTTATGCCTACAATATGTTTATATTGTAGTAAGTAATTCGCAATTGGTTGAGCACATAATGTGATAAAGTATGGTTTCTCGACATTTTGATCGACAACATTAAACCATGAGTTAAACTTCTCTTATCTGGAGTCAATGGAATTGACTATGTTAGGTCCATAGAGAATATTGAGGATCCACTAACCTAAGGGTTATATGTGGACCATTTAGAGAAGACATCTAAAGGAATAAGGCTTAAGCCCATGAACAATAAGTGTAGGCAAAGGAAACCCAACCTTGTTGACTGGAGATCCCAAGATTTTTGTTCAAATGGACAACCTAATTGTCAAGATGAAGTGAGGTCAGGTCACTATGCGGGGAGACCCCCTGGTCTTATTCCTATGATAAAAAACAGTGACACCCATACGAGGTCAAGCTTTAAGTTTTTAGTGATTCTATAATATCGAATTTTTTGAGATTTTGATGAAGTAATGCGGGATTACTTTTGGTAAAGAATCACCTATGTGAGAGAGAAGTGGGGCCGCTTCGAAAGAGAATTGGACATTGCGTCTACTGAGTAATCAATAAACATGACATATTTTTTTCGAGGGAAGGTTCAAATGTTATACCTAGCTATCCTATACATATATTGACTGTAGAAGCTATCACCATATCGAGATGAGTCATGTCCTGTGTGGACGTTACTTTTCATGTGGAGGATTGTTGGAAAATTGTGTGTTTATTGATATGGAAGAGAATTTAATATCAAGTTATTGGCTAATTAGCGACAAATATTCGAGTGGGGTCCATCCATCAAAACTGAAATATTTTGATTGATTTTTATTCCTCGTTGCGAGCGGTATAAGATCGGTTATTTATTTGCCAAAATCATGGCTAAGATGAATGAGAAATTGATACTCAAAATGCATTGAAATTTGGACATTTTTTGGAACAGCTTATGTGGTAATGAGCTGGTTATAAATGGTTGTAACTCCTGTTTGACACATTAAGGTTGAACATTTTTCAACAGCCATTTTTTTTTTTGTAACTTACCCCATGAACTTTTTATAGTTTTACACACAAATATTTCATTCTTTCCTCTCAATTATCTCGGTGTAGGTGGCAGTTTTCTGGCATGCGTTCAAGTTCGCCGGAGCTAAACAAGTTGGTGCTTTGTTCTTCTCGTGCGTTGTTGTATACTGGAAAGCGGTTGCTCACGTTATTTCAACACCTGGTGGGAGAGCAATAACGCTTTAAGAAAATTGTCGAACAAGCCTCGACGTGTTCTCCATTGTCATACTCTACCGATTTCTCGGTGATATCCGGTTTAGTTATTTTAATTTTATTTATTTTTGTTCTCTTGTCTACATGTTTATATATTAGTTTCATTGTATATTTATTTAATTTAATCATTATGCAATTTGTCTATTATTTGCCCGCCTATTATTAGCAGCATGGCTAAGAAAACTAACCTTGGGCCGGTGAAAATCCCCGTGGCGAGAGATGGGCCAAAGGGTGGAGGAAAGGAGCGAGATTGAGATGTTGGGAAGTGGAAACCCCCAGAGGTAGGGAAACTGAAACTTAATGTGTTCTTCGCGAGCGACAAGGGCTGTGGCGGCTAAGTTTTGTGCCCGAGTGCCTAACGTATACGAGCCAATGGTGGCAGAGTGCATTGGTATGCGGGAGGGACTAATGTGTTGGAATAAAGTTAATAAATATTATTTATTAACATGTGGATGGCTGATTTTTGGCAACAATTTGAGTGGGTTCCACTCATCGGAATTGAATAATTCCGAGTGATTCGGATTCCTCGTAACGAGGGCTATAAAATTGAATATTTATTTGCCAAAATCGGACCAAGGATGAATGAGAAATTGATGCTCAAAGTAGGCTAAAAAAACACATTTGTTATTGTGTTGTGGAAGTGAATACCAAGAGTCCCACATTGGTTGGGAATGTGTGGTGTGGTAGTGTTTAAATACTATCATCTTCCTTTAGTGGTCAAGCAAGTGCAAGAGAGGAGAGTGTGGGTGGGTTATCTCCTAACCCCTCGCGCGCGCGCGCACACACACACACATGCGCGCCGCTGCCGGGCCGGGCCGGGCTCGGGTTTCGGGAATTGTCTCGGTCTCGGGCTTTCTTTTTACTATAAATTTCACTTCTGAAAGTTTTATTTTTGGAATTAAAACTGGTAACCGCGCATTTGAATATGTGCGCATTATGGCTGAAAACATTGCACTGTTCGCATGGTTTTGAATTCAAACCATAGTCTTGGCCTATATAAAGAGGCTTCAGCTCTCATTCAGAATAGATACGAATTCCATTGTTTCCCCACTGTTCCCGAGCTCCCTTCTTCCCAGAAATTCTTTTTCTTTTGGTTTGTCGTGATGATAGTTTTTGCACAGGTTCTAGTTCGCCGAGAGTCAAGCCTATTGGTGCTAAGCTTGCCTCTGTAGTCGTTGTATCCTGGGAGGCTTTCGCTCAAATAATCCAGCATCCGTGGGAGGGCGATAAAAAGCTTCAAGGAAACCGTCCAACGGGCCTCGACTTTTTCCCGATTTTTTTTCCGGTTCTAAGGTTTAGCCGGTTTATTTGTAATTGTTTTTACGTTTATTTTTCTTACATGCAAACTGTTTTGTAATTCCGTCAATATTAATATAATATTGCTAACATAATGTTCGTGAAAAAGTCGGTGTCAGCGTAGACGTGGTGGAAAGCGATAACCTGCTGGTCGTAAACGCTATAAATGGTGCTTCTTCTTCGGCTTGCACCCCTGAGGTGGTGGTGGAGCTGCTAGCAGATTTCGGTGAAGGCCTTTGTTGCTTTGTGCCGGGAATAAAGCGGGTCATTCTCTCACTCGAGAGGCTTTTAACTTTAGCCAATATGTTTGTTGGCTTTCCGAGTGTTCTCTGTTTAAACAAAATAAATAAATAAATTAACCTTATTTTAATTGATTTAAATATTAATGGAACAAATTATTAGCTGTTAGTCTTATCAGGCCTTGCACTAATTCAATGCATGCTAGCTATAAATAATTAAATATCACGAGAGGAAATTACTGTTTTTGACAAATTAAACATTGTCAAAATGTCAAATACAGTACACTGCTACGCAAACAACTCAGTCGATGTAAAGAATTATAATCCGCTTTCTATGGTCAAAGAGTCCATGAAGACATTTCACACCATATTTGTTATTGCACTAATACAATGCATGCTAGATGTTAATCGCGTTTTTGGATTAGCATTTAAAACCGTCCGTGATTAGATCTATGGTCGGACCCTATGACCGCACGTATGTTAGGTGTGGTGAAGTTCTTCTATTCTCGTTGTCCTTGCCTCGCCGGAAAGTGGTTTCCGACTCCTCGTCACTTCGTCAATAGTCAGCCTTCGTGTTCTTCACGTTCTTCGTGTTCTTCGCGTTCTTCAATCTGAGAATCAAGAAACATGAACTAGGGGGCGCGAAGGGTTTTCCCCGAACGCGCGCTCCGACGCTCAACATTAGCAGAGGTGGGGGGTCGCATCTCGTTTCTAGAGGATAGAGAGAGGAAATGAGAGTTAAGAGGATTCTGAGTTCAGAGTGAATTCTGAGTTCATAGGATTCTGAGTTGTGAGTGCCTCCTCTTTTGATTTGTGTGAGTGAACTATTTATAGGGAAAACATGCCGCTTGTCGCAAATTCGATTGTCGCAAATCTGCTTGTCGCTTGTCTCAAATTCGCTTGTCGCTTCTTACAAATTTGCTTGTCGCTTGTTGCTTGGTTTTAGACAAGCATATTTTTATCCCGTTTGACTAAATTGTCGTTTTAACGTCGTTTTAATAATTGCGACATTTGTCGTATTTGGTGCGACATTCGTCGCACCGGATGACTATTTTTGTTCTAGTGATAACATTAACCCCCCAGTTTCGCGTGCGACTTGTCGTGCGGGAAACTTTGTAGTCTTGTCGGAGCTATTTCTTTGCCTTTGGGTTGATTTGTATCGAGACCGTCTATGTGCTTGTCTGGACCACAAGGAGTCAGGTTTGAGCCATTTGGGGTCGTGCTCGTCTGGACTGCAATGGTCTGACTTTGAGCTCTTTGGAGCCATGCTTGTCTGAACCATGAATGGTCTGACTTTGAGCTTTTTGGCTTGTTCGTGTGGACCGTGATGGACCTAACTTTGAGTTGTCTTCGAATCGTTGGAGTTATGGCCTTTGTGTTTCTCGGGGACAAATCTTACTCGATCTTCTTCAGGTTTAGGTGAAATTTACTCTAAGTAGCATAACAACCTTAACCACTTACGGTCGATCTCGGTTTTAGGCTATGCACGCTCATACCTCTTGGGGCAAAGACTTCGCCTATCTTTGGATCGTCACGCGGAGTTTTGGGTACGAGGTGTTACATTACTTTGCGATGATTTTGCCCAAGCCATCTGAAGTCGGAGAACGGACGACCCAGAACCATGAAAGTTGGGTTATTTGGGACCACGAGGGCTGTGCGACTCGATCGCGGGGATCGAGTGACCCAGAACCACGGGGGTCAGGATTTTCGGAGACACGGGGACTGTGCGACTCGATCGCGGGGATCGAGTAACCCAGAACCACGGGGGTCGAGATTTTTGGAGCCACGAGGGCTTTAAGCGACTCGATCGTGGGGATCGAGCGACCCTGAACCACGGGGGTCGGGATTTTCGGAGCCACGGGGCTTTAAACGACTCGATCGCGGGGATCGAGCGAACCTGAAGTGTAGGGGTCGAGATTTTCGGAGCCTCGGGGGCTTTAAGTGACTCGATCGCGGGGATCGAGCGACCCTGAACCACGGGGGTCGGGATTTTCGGAGCCACGGAGGCTTTAAGCGACTCGATCACGAGGATCGAGCCACCCCGAACCACGGGGGTCGGGATTTTCAGAGCTACGGGGGCTTTAAGCGACTCGATCACGGGGATTGAGCGACCCTGAACCACGGGAGTCGGGATTTTCGGAGCCACGGAGGCCTTAAGCGACTCGATCGCAGGGATCGAGTGACCCAGAACCACGGGGGGTCGGGATTTTTGGAGCCACGGGGGCTGAAATCATGCTAGAGGCAATAAACAGAGTCGTTTTTCATTGATAAAAGTCTTTCCACTGGGTGAATTACAAAAAGTTTCCCTTCGCGGGGATTACATGTGGCGGGACACAGAATGGTGGTGATAAAAAAGAAGAGCGTGTGGGGTCTAATCGTCTGTGTGAATCTCGCTCTTGCCTGGGCGGCTCCTGGTTTTTAGGTGACAACATTGAGAAGGGCTCTTGCCTTTTGAGCCCCGTTCTCATCGTTCCCATTGTCTATTGCTTTACCGTGTCGGCTCGTCGAGGCTTCGGCGTTGTTGACCATTTGAGAACGAACTCTTTCAATCTGTCTCTTCAGATCGATTCATCCAGAGGTCACATGCCCGTGACACTGGTGAAACTTGCAATACTTGGACTGATCTCTTTTAGCGGGATCGCTCTTTAGAGGTGCGGGATCAGTAAACTGTTAGGAATTCTTGCCCACGAGAAGATACTTATGTGTATTTTAGTTGAAATTATTAATAAAATAAAGTTTGACATTTATTATCTATTTGAATTGAAAGCGTTATTTCTCATTTAATGAGATTTATTAAACATTCATTATTCCATAGCCACCGTATCTAACTGAGTCACGTGTTGGGCACCTGAGTTCGGGCGGTGTGCTAAAACAAGGTCGATGACTAATATACGCCTGGAAAACTATATCTAAAGTCATATATGTGGAACACATAGGTGAAGGTTGATCACTATGTGGGAGCATTCTACACTTGCGGTAAGTATACGACTTGTACAGGTCTTGGTGTAGATGTGTCGTTTAAGGACCGTTACGACACACTAACCGAGGCCACTATGATGGTCACAGTGAGACTTGATCTAAATCCTGAAGTGATCATGGACACTGGGTTATGTTACTAAGCTCTTTGACTCATTCGCTAAAAGGCTATTCATGCTAATCACAGCTTATGTCTTGGGAGTTTTCTCAGAGCATAATTCGAGTGGGAAATGATTTACAGATACGGAATCCAGCCTTCCTGAAAGAATGTTAATGTTCTCTCACCTAAGGGTTGATTCTAGAACCGATAGATTGCGCGCACTTTCGAAGTAAGTAACGTTCGAAAGAATCTTTCGCTACGGAAGCAACAATGCTTAGGGCTGATATGTATCAAGGGAAGTATAACGGAATAAATTGACTTCTCTCGATACGGGTTGAACCTGGAGGATCTTGATCACGAACTGACTATATCAGTGGACACTCGTCACGATGAGTAAATATAATTCTAGTATAAAGGAGAGTTCAGTCTTGGCTTACAAAGTGGAGTATTTGACCAAGATTAAACGAATCGATGGAAAAAGAGAAAGGACTATTTCGTCTTTTTCATCGGATTTGTTAAGCTTCTATTACTAGGTCCATAGTCCCCGATTCGGCTCTGATAAAGGCGGATAAGAACTTTCGTATAATAATGTTTATCATTATTAATCTCACTTGCTATAATTATGATTGACAGCATTAATTCTGGAAAACGGGTATTCGCAGAATTAAATAAATATTTATGGTAGAATTGTTTATTTATTGTTTGATCAAGTAAATAAACAATTATTAATTATTTGTTTATTGTTGGACCAAGTAAATAAATAATTGATTGGGTTTTAAGCCATTGGGCCTTGCACAAAATATGAAAATCGGATTTAGGAATTTTGGCATGGGAGTTGTGCAAATCCCCATTGGTCGTGTGCCTAAAATTCGACTTTTATGATATTGGTATTTACCAATATTTTCTCTTTAGTTGTTTAAATAAAAGAGAGAGAATAATATAAGATATTGTCTTATATTCTCTCTTCATTTAAAGGAAAGTATTTAGGAGAATATATGAGAATATATTTAAAGGGAAATAATATATTCTCATTTATTATCTCACTAAATAAAATATTCTCTATTTAAATAGAAAATAATATCCCATAGATATTGATCAGATGGATGAGAGAAAAAGTAGGATTCACTTGTTCAGATCCAATGGCCTAGATTTAATCCACTAGTGTGAACACAATAAAAGGAAATAAAATATTCTGGAAGATTCCATGAATATCTCCTTTTACTACTATAAATAGGGGTTCATGAGAAGGCAAAAATAAGCAATTATTTGGTTTGAATGAATTTATATTTTGATATGAAGTTCATGCAATTCAATATATAATTATGTGAATTGTGATTTGTGGTTGATCGTAGAATTTTTTATTCTCGCTTTTCTAGATTTTTGTACACCCGAAATTCAAAGGGTATAGGATTTTTTGTAAGAATAAATTGCATAAATGCCCCCTGTATTATAGACCTTGTTACAATGCGCCCCTTATAATATAAAATCGACCAATTCACCCATTAATATAAGTTTTTGTGCATTTTTCGTCCTTCTGTGTATTTTGAGCTCATTCTGTCAGTTAAATACACCTTGTTTGTCACGTGACAAATAAAGTAAGAGAAATTTCTTAAATGTTCTTGACTTTTATAATAAAAAAATTAAAAATTAAATGAAAAAATTAATAAATGAACATAAATTCTATTCATTCATCTCTCTCTCTCTCTCTCTCTCTCTCTCTCTCTCTCTCTCTCTCTCTCTCTCTCTCTCTGTGTAAGAGGCGATTCATAGATAGACACAAATCAGAGTCAAACTTGTCAACATTTTGCCTGACTACAATTCGGACTCAGAATCTATATCCTCAGATCTAAACCAATAACACAGAGCTTCACTAAACTAACCAAGAACTAGCCGGAAAATAAATAAATAATTTTCTTAAATCAGTTAAGGCTTTGACCTAGAAAATAGAGTGGATCTGATTCACTTATAGAGCCAATCACCATTGTAGAAGTGCTTGTCCTGGGCCCAAATTGTGAAGTTCACATTCGGAGACCAGCCCTTTTTGGCTCCGACCGTCCATCGAATCGCCGAGACTTCCAGCACGCGCAGGGGCCTCGGCGCCATGAATCTCGGTGAGGGCCCTCGCGGGGACCCGCACTCCTCGGGACGACCGTGCGCCAGGTCCACCGGACTGGTCTCGGGCGAGATCTGTTCTGGCGACGACGGGTCTGACACCACGGAGAGAAGGCAGCGCTCGGCCCCAGAATCCAGTCCAAGCCCGCGAGATGAAACCTCCATCCCGACCGCGCCATGGACGCCGCCGACGAACTCTTCCCGAGGTGGAACGACGGCCGAAAGCGCAAATCTGGACCGGCCCACAGTGAAGGGAAGCGGCTCGACCCCGTGGAGGCGACCCAACGCTGAACTTGGAGAAACTCGGTCTCCGGCCGATACGCCATGGGCGCCGAGGGGAAGAGCTCCCACGACGAGAAAGTCGTCCGACGAGTCTGGCCCAGATGCTCCTGGCGCGCGCGAGCCAGATCCGACGCGGGCTGGGACTCCTATCGGCGCAACTTAGAAGCGCGAAGGAAAAGCTTCAGAGGAAGACTCTTGATTTTACCAAAGACTCTTGATTTTATTATTATTCTTTTCGTTTTTTTTTTTATATAAATATATGGTATATTGATTTTACCAAATTAGCCTTCATTTGACTATTACATTACAAACACGTGGCCGATTAACTGACAACGCGATAGAAACCGTTAACGGAAGGACTATAATGACATGGAACATGATATTGAGGGGCAAAAATCGATTTTTTATATTACGAGGGGTACGATGTTACAAGGTCTATAATACAGGGGGCATTTATGCAATTTATTCTTTTTGTAAATCTATTATTATTATTATTATTATTATTATTGTTGTAATCCGACGAGCGACGTTCTTGATCACGACGATCGGCGAGAGACGGACCCACAACGAGGAGTGATGGAGGGACCATCGGAGAACCACCACGACGGAAGGAAAATCCCGCCGTGAAGGCGGGACAGGAAGAACGCAAGGGACGGCCAAAAGACCGCCCCTGCCTCCGTGTTGCACCTCTCGGCCATGCAGCCCTCCTGGCCCACGGCCCGATGACTCGGGTCGAGTCCCACCGTGGCGGGTGGGCTCGAGGATAATCCGGGCTTGGGCCCGGATGCCCGGTGGGCCTTAAGGACCACCGAAAATTTAAAAAAAAAATTACCGAAAAAAAAATTAATTTTTTGAAGTTTTATTTAAATTATTTATATGGGTTGGGCCTAAGTAAATATTATTTAAAACATTGAAAAATAAATGATTTTGATATCGATTTGTTTTTCTAAAGGACATATGATTGGGCCTTGATTCAAATAAATTATTTTTTCGAAAAGCTATGAAAAATTAAATATTTTTTATAATGATTTATTTTTCCATTGAGACATATGATTGTGCTCAACCAATATCTATGAACCAATGTGATTGGGTTCATCTCGTTTTATTTTTTAAAAGTCAATTAGGATACGATCAAAACAAATCAAACCATGCTTGATATGCTTGTTTATTTAATTGTTTTTCCATGCTTGTATACTATAACTTATATCATGTATCGTATGTTAATGGTTGTCATGGGCTTTCATTCATTAAAATTGTCTAATTGGATTAGGATAGTTAATTAATGAATGAGTTGAACGGATCGGAGAGCTTTGTCACCAAGCCGATAAGAGGCTAAGCTGATAGGTACTTAAGAAGACCTAGTGTCTCACCTTATCTACTGGGAGCTTTTCCGTGAAGGAATACTATTAAGATAATCAAGACTAGAATGTCACAATTTTCCTAATCACTAAGCTATATCGAAACTTATTGTTTTTAAGGGTAGCTTAGAATCACTCGAGCTTTTAATATGATTTAGTAAACACGAGTGTATCACCTAGATTAAAGTAAATGCTAGGAAATTAAAATACTAAAAGTATATTGAGTCTTAGGCCTCCAACATTGACACAACACCGTGAGGATGAAAGATCCCCTCGTGACCGGCGGTTTTCTAAACATGGTGGTTAGTTCCATTCGGAAGGGCTTTTCTGATTCCAATACCAAGGTTGTGTCTCTGACGATAGGTGGGAGGGTTGATCTCAGCGTGTACTAGTTACGCTAGTGCGTATGGGCTAGATTTCTTTCACTGAAATGTTGGGTCGACTCATGCATGAACCAACCGGTGGTTGCTCATGTGGCCAACGATTCCTATTAAAATGGTAGTTAGTGAGCATAGTTATGAAGGTACATGTACTGTGATTGTTCACTAATCTGAGATGGTTCTCATTTTCACTAGGTGCACTCCGTTACGTCACCAGAGTGAAACGGACTGTGACTATTAGTCGAATTATCTTGGAATATAAAAAACTGGGTCTTTTAAATCTTTAGTATTTTTCCCCGTGCTTATGCATTATGTTTTTTATTTCCTAAATTTATATGATGAATGTTTTTTCTTTTTCAATAGTAATTTATGTACTTGTATTTTATTAATTTCAGCATGACTTCGAATTATAATCTCTTGAAGTATATTATGGATAACAAAATGAAGTCTGGTGAATGCGCAGTTCTCTATATGAGAAACATGTCGGATTGGATGAATCAAGCCGTCTTTCGGGGCACAAAGATTGATGAGGCAACTCGGGTTGAAATCATTCTGAATTCACTCGCCGAGGAATACGCCGACTTTGTCATTTACTTTCGTGGTTTTGGCCCGGATTATAAGATGACGAAGTTTCAAAGCGAACTTCTTTCTTGGCGTGATGGTTTGATAGAGTATGCTTACCATCAGGTGCAACCGAGTTTGGCACCACAGCCTCGTCCACCTTCACCAGAAGATTTACCATTAGAGAATGTTCTCGTAATGGAAAAGCCATCACTTATAGTGATTCCTGATGATGATGACATCAGCCCCGAGTCGTGTGAAGGTAATGTACCGTTCACTCACTTACATGTATTAGAAGCATTATATGCTGGAGATTCTCTCTCGTCCTGGATAATTGATTAGGGGAAAACTAATCATGTTTGTACAACCTTACAGGTGTTTGACTCGTGGGAGGAACTGAGGGGAGACGAACTGCAACTTAGAGTGGGGAACGGAGAGTCCGTCACGGCTAAAGCTTTAGGAATAGTTCGACTCCGATTTGGAAATAAATATTTGATATTAGATTCAGTTTATTTTATACCTGGGTTCTGTAGAAACCTAATTTCAGTTTCTGAATTACTTAAACAAAAAATTTCTTTATCTGTGAATGATAAAACTATGAGTGTTTCTTTAGATGGAAGATTAATGTGTGATGCCTTATTATATAATGGTTTATATGTATTAACTCCTGAAAATAAATATTCATTTAATGCTGAAATGTTTAAAGTAGCTAAACCCACATCTAATAAGAAAATTAAACTGTCTAGTGATGAACAAACCTATTTATGGCCCTTAAGACTTGGTCATATAAATATAAAGAGGCTAGAGAGGCTTTCAAGGCTTGGGCCGTTGAAACACCTTCAAGTGGGAACTCTGCCTGTTTGTGAATCCTATATTGAAGGAAAAATGACCAAGCGATCTTTTGCTGGAAAAGGATTAAGAGCCACCGAACCTCTGCAACTTGTTCACTCTAACGTCTGTGGACCAATGAATGAAGCTGCGAGAGGCGGTTATGAATACTTCGTCACATTCACTGACGACTATTCTAGATATGGTTTCATTTACCTAATACAACGAAAATCTGAAACTTTTAGTAAGTTCAAAGAATTTCATGCTTGTGTTGAAAACCAATTGGGTAAGACTATTAAGACCTTTCGATCGGATCGGGGAGGCGAGTTCTTAGACACTGAGTTCACCGATTACTTGCTTGAGCATGGGATTGAGTCGCAATTATCGGCTCCTGGTAACCCTCAACAAAATGGGGTTGCTGAAAGGATAAATAGAACTCTATTAGACATGGTAAGATCCATGATTAGCTACTCTTCACTTTCAACATCTTTCTGGGGTTATGTATTGAAGACTGCCATGTATATCTTAAATCAAGTTCCTTCAAAATCTGTATCCGAAACACCCAAAGTCCTATGGAATGGAGCACCTGAAGGTTTGCGTCACTTCTGTAGTTGGGGTTGTCCCGCTCATGTCTTGAAAAAGAAATCGAGAAGCTGGAACCAAGAACAAACGTTTGTTTCTTTGTTGGTTATCCAGAAGGGACAAAAGGAGGTATATTTTATGATCCTATTGATAGGAAAACATTCGTTTCAACTCACGCTACTTTTCTTGAAGATGATTATGTTAAAAGTCATAAACCTCGAAGTACAATTATACTCGAAGAAACTGTTAGACCAACCCCGAAGACTAACGTCCAAGGGAATTCATCTCCACCTACAATTGTTGTGAGAGTGGGAGATGAAGAAGAAAACACAAACGTTGGTCCAAGTGCTACACTGCCTCGTCGTAGTGGGAGGGTATCTAGAGAGCCAGACCGATATCTTGGTTTTGAAGCAAACGTCGTTGCATTGGATGCGAACAACGACGACCCCGTGTCATTTAATGATGCCATGGTCGACTTGGACAAAGAAAAATGGCTAGAAGCCATGGATCTAGAGATAGAGTCTATGCACTCGAACTCAGTCTGGACTCTTGTAGATGCACCTGAACAAATTAGACCGATGGGGTGCAAGTGGATCTATAAGAGGAAGAAAGGAGCTGATGGACAAGTCGAAACCTTTAAGGCTAGACTTGTGGCTAAGGATTTTACCCAAAGAGAAGGAATCGACTACGACGAAACCTTCTCTCCTGTAGCCATGTTTAAATCCATCAGAATTCTTCTGGCCATTGCCGCTCATTACGATTATGAGATTTGGCAAATGGACGTAAAGACGGCATTCTTGAATGGCTATCTGGAAGAAGAAATCTATATGGCTCAACCAGACGGATTCATAGAAAATGGTCAAGAGCACAAGGTTTGCAAATTATTGAAGTCCATTTATGGACTCAAGCAAGCGTCTAGATCCTAGAACCAAAGGTTTGATGAGGTGATCAAGACCTATGGTTTCGAACAAAATCTTTCTGAGCCTTGTGTTTACAAATACTCGAAGAAAGTAGTTGTTTTCTTAGTCCTTTATGTAGACGATATCCTCCTTATAGGAAGCGATATTAAAGTAATGTCTGACATAAAGGAGTGGCTGGCAAAGCAATTCCAAATGAAGGATTTGGGGAATGATGCCTTTGTTCTAGGAATCCAAATCATTTGTGATAGGAAGAACAAACTACTAGCTCTGTCTCAAGGTACTTATATAGATAAGGTACTTTCTCGCTTCTCGATGCAAAATGCCCATTGGGTGTTGTTGCCAATTTGTTCAGGAAAGTTCATGTCGAAAGAGCAGTGTCCTAAGACACCGCAAGAAGTGGAGGATATGAGTCGAGTTCCATATGCCTCAGCAGTTGGGAGTCTGATGTATGCCATGTTATGTACTAGACCCGACATATGCTATGCAGTGGGAGTTGTTAGTAGATACCAGTCAAACCTTGGTCAAGAACACTGGGTAGCTGTTAAGCATACCTAAAATATCTTAAGAGAACTAGAGACATGATGCTTGTATACACAAGTAATGACTTGGTGATACAAGGATACACTGACTCTAATTTTCAGGCAGACCGTGACATGTTGAAGTCAACGTCTGGGTCAGTGTTCACTCTCAATGGAGGAGCGATTGTCTGGAGAAGCGTTAAGCAATCTAGTATCGCAGACTCTACTATGGAAGCTAAATATATTGCAGCTTCCGAGGCAGCCAAAGAGGCTGTTTGGCTTAAGAATTTATTAGCCGAACTGGAGGTAGTTCCCAACATGAACGAGCCTGTGCAACTCCACTGTGATAATACTGGAGCCATCGCAAACTCGAAAGAACCTCGCAGCCATAAGAGAGGAAAGCACATAGAGCGAAAATACCACCTTATAAGAGAAATAGTTCGAAGAGGAGACGTGGCAGTCGTGAAGATCTCGACGTTAGACAACATCGTGGATCCAATGACAAAGGGACTATCTGAACATGTGTTCGTGAAACACGTGGGAGGAATGAGCCTTAGATACCTGCCATATCTTCTCTAGGTCAAAGTGGGAGATTGTCAGGAATTCTTGCCCACGAGAAGATACTTATGTGTATTTTAGTTGAAATTATTAATAAAATAAAGTTTGACATTTATTATCTATTTGAATTGAAAGAGTTATTTCTCATTTAATGAGATTTATTAAACATTAATTATTCCATAGCCTCCGTATCTAACTGAGTCACGTGCTGGGTACCTGAGTTCGGGCGGTGTCCTAAAACATGGTCGATGACTGATATACGCCTCGAAAACTATATCTAAAGTCATATATGTGGAACACATAGGTGAAGGCTGATCACTATGTGGGAGCATTCTACACTTGTGGTAAGTATACGACTTGTACAGGTCTTGGTGTAGATGTGTCGTTTAAGGACCGTTACGACACACTAACCGAGGCCACTATGATGGTCACAGTGAGACTTGATCTAAATCCTGAAGTGATCATGGACACTGGGTTATGTTACTAAGCTCTTTGACTCATTCGCTAAAAGGCTATTCACGCTAATCACAGCTTATGTCTTGGGAGTTTTCTCAGAGCATAATTCGAGTGGGAAATGATTTACAGATACGGAATCCAGCCTTTCTGAAAGAATGTTAATGTTCTCTCACCTAAGGGTTGATTCTAGAACCGATAGATTGCGCGCACTTTCGAAGTAAGTAACGTTCGAAAGAATTTTTCGCTACGGAAGCAACAATGCTTAGGGCTGATATGTATCAAGGGAAGTATAACGGAATAAATTGACTTCTCTCGATACGGGTTGAACCTGGAGGATCTTGATCCCGAACTGACTATATCAGTACGCAATTGGTTTAGGAGTGTTCTGTAGCTTAACCGAAAATCAATGTAAGTATTCGTTTACTCTTATATCGGTTGCTTGACATATATGCTCTCGTATAAAATTAATTAACGTAAATCTAGATCTTGTCATATAATCAATGAATTAATTAGCTCATGATTAGCGTAATTAATTATTTTTCCGCATTAATATGGTTATATGGAGGAATCATCCCCAACATAAACTTGTCGCGAGCTAACGCGATGATCCTTTCAGACGGGGCGTTCAGCGGGGTAAAGTTCGAGTGGTCTGGAAATTTTTCCACCAACAAACGCTTCGAGTCTGTATGGCGTCATCCGGAGGTGTCTCTACGCGCCGTTTTCCCTTTCCAATCGTCGGCGATTCCTTGTTCGCTTGTCCTTTGGATCTGGACAAATTCTTCCAGAGTGATGTATTTTCTGACCCGGGCCGTGAGCTCAGTCATTGTCTTTGACTCTTTCTTGATCAATGAGTTAAGGAAGTCGCCGAGTATGAGGCCATCGAGAATGGCCGAGATGGCGTCGCCGTCTTCAAACTTGTCAACTTTGTTTGATTCCTCTTTGAAATGTGACAAGTATTCGCGCAGAGATTCGCTTCTCCTCTGCCTGACTGTCCGGAGGTGGTTTTTTCCCAGTTTTCTCTCTCTAGAACCGCTGAAGCGGACGAGAAAGTTCTGTTGCAGCTCCTCGAAAGATCGAATGGTCTCGGGCCTTAGCTTGAGGAACCATTGGTAAGCGGGGCCGATCAGAGTGAGGCAGAACGCCTGGCACATGATTGCTGGTGATTGTCTTCCCACTCTCATCCACATCTGGTACTGTTGGATGTGGCAGAGGGGGTTGGTCTTTCCATCGTAAGGGAGGATGCGTGGCAGAAGGAAGTCGCGTGCGAAATCCTCTGCGAGTATATTCGCGGTGAATGGTGATGCAACGTCTTCCATCATATTGCGGACGTCGGGCGTCAAGGTTTAGGCCGCTCTGATACTACGTACTTCGTCCCTCAACTTTTGGAAGAGGGTCATCACATCTGTGTTGTCAGTGGGGGTTGTCGCGGGGGCAAGTCTTGTCGTCCGTCTTCTCTCGTTAGACGCTTGATTGCGAGGTGTGATGTGTGATGGAGTCGGGTCGTCCGGAGTTGGACCCGTTCCCGCTCGAGGGTTTGCTGGTTCGAGAGGGGATGGATTTCGTGGAATCTCCCATCGGGCGTTGAGTCGTTGCGTTCGATCCTCGTCATGGCGGGTCGTGGGTCTCAGTCGTGGATGCATCTCGGTGGAGCAAACCTTCGAGTACCGCCGCCATCCGCCATGTCCTCTCTTAGTCTCGGCGATCAAAGACGGACGGGCGTGACTCCTTGGAGAAGGAGCGAGAGCTCCGTGAGGCGGTTGGGTGGTTTCGTGGCCTTGGCTCAACCATTGTTCGGCGAGCCTCACAGCGGTGCTGTTCACGAACTCCTCGTACCCCTTCGGGGCGATGTCCCGAATGCATGGGTCGAGGTCGTCATTTCTTTCCTCTTGAAGAGGCTCGGGTACTCCTTCTTTGGGGTTGTCGTCGGCGCCTTGCTCCGACTCTACAATCTCGGGTCCTAACGGAATGTACTCCCATGCGTCTTGATCGTTGAAGATGTCATCGATGAGGGCGCCTTGCCCTCCGAGTCTCCCGACAATGCCGGCGAGACGGAAGATATTCATCTCGATTCTCTCCATTCGTGAATCTTGGTCGCCTTGAACGGGTGCGGGGAGAGCCTCATCTCGAGGGGCGTCGTTCTCTTGGGCTTGGCGGGATCGAGCCCGAGTGTTGAATGCGACGCTTCCCATAGGAGGGGCGCCACCCTCGGAGATGGCTAGATGACTAGCCATTTGTTGTTGGTGAGTCTTGTGGTCTGCTGCGGGGGAAGTGAGTTTGCCGGTGGAGAGCTCGTGGTTGTTTTCGAGACCCCCGCCTTCTAGCGCCAAAATGTTAATCACGTTTTTGGATTAGCATTTAGAATCGTCCGTGGTTCGATCTAGGGTCGGACCCTATAACCGCATGTAGGTTAGGTGTGGTGAAGTTCTTCTATTCTCGTCGTCATTGCCTCGCCGAAAAGTGGTTTTCGGCTCCTCGTCACTTCGTCAATAGTCGGCCTTCGTGTTCTTCGCGTTCTTCAATCTGAGAATCAAGAAACATAAACTAGGGGGCGCGGAGGGTTTTCCCCCGACGCGCGCTCCGGCGCTCAACATTAGCAGAGGTGGGGGGTCTCATCTCATTTCTAGGGGGTAGAGAGAGGAAATGAGAGTTAAGAGGATTCTGAGTTCTGAGTGAATTCTGAGTTCAGAGGATTCTCAGTTGTGAGTGCATCCTCTTTTGATTTGTGTGAGTGAGCTATTTATAGGGAAAACATGCCGCTTGTCGTTTGTCTCAAATTCGCTTGTCGCTTGTCTCAAATTCGCTTGTCACTTGTTACAAATTTTTTTGTCGCTTGTCGCTTATCGTTAATTCGTTTGTCGCTTGTTGCTTGGTTTTAGACAAGCATAATTTTATCCCGTTTGACTAAATTGTCTTTTTAACGTCGTTTTAATAATTTAGATGTCGTTTTTACCATAAGAAAAATGACAGTATAACACTAGCCATAAATAATTAAATATCACGAGAGGAAATTACTTTTTTTGACAAATTAAACATTGTCAAATACAGTACACAGATACGCAAACAACTCAGTATCGATGTAAAGAATTAGGCTTTCTATGGTCAAAGAGTCCATGAAGACACTTCACACCATATTTGTTATCAAACGAGAAAAAATAAGAACACTCTTGTCTTTGGCTATGAGTTGGAAGGCGTTTCCAACAAAATGTTAAAAAACAATGGCCTTCTTTCGAGGAATCGCTATAGATTTTTTTAGCTAAAATGTTTAGCTATATATTTCCATAACCCAAAAAAAAAAAAAAAAAAAAAAAGATCAGTCAACATTCACACTATAGGCGATGCGAACCGAATGCCGTGCATCGGACCAAGTGATGGATCCAAAATTGTATCCCTTTCGAGCTTCCTTTGCATCGAACGAGACTCGGAAAGAAGCCTTGTTCCGACCCTTTCGAAACACGATCCTCTCCGGATCGACCTTCACAACGAGGCCTGGAGGGGACCGAACCTTGGCCACGTAGGTCGAGTTCGCGGGTCCCACATTTGTGGCAACCCTCTCTACGACTCTCACGGCAGCCCCGTGACGGCTGTCCAGGCTGGCAACGGAGATTGAGGGATAATTGACATTTGAGATAAGGTCTTCGGTTGGGAGTTTGGGGCAGCTGAACTTGATGCTCGACATCGACCTTATGTTCTTCTCCGAGTAGCCGTAGAAGCATAGGAAGTCGAGGTAGTTTTGGACAGTCGTCTCGAAGACTAGGCCCGGGTTCAGAGCCTTGATCGGGTTGATCTCTCCGGCCCCAGTTTCGTGCCCATTTGCAGGGTTGTTCGAGTTGTTTGTCAACGGCTCTCTCCTGTTGTTGTACACACCCGCTGAAAACAAACCAATTTAATGATATATGCATTTGTTGGGATGATCTCATCATTCTAAAGAAGTAATTACAAACCTGTAGTCATGAGGGCTGATCTGACCATGGAAGAAGTCCATTTGGGGCGGATTGATTTGATAAATGCAGCAGCGCCAGCCACGTGTGGGCAGGCCATGGACGTTCCGGATTTGACGGCAAAGTCGGAGGGTTTCATTCCCGCTGGGATGGCCCCGGCTTCGTCGCTCTTCGGGATCATGGCTCCCAATATAGCCACCCCTGGAGCCATTATGTCAGGCTGGATCACAGAAAACATATCATGTTTAGCAAAATATGTATTGAAAAACTGGCATGCCAGCCATTTTCATCAAATTTGAAAGAGAAAAGACGTGATGATGGATTGCTCAATTTACTATTGATATTTGGTAAACACTTGAATGACAAAAGTGAAACACAATACTCAACTTTCACAGTTGAGTGTCACTAATTCAAATAAAATGCCCAAAGAATAATAAGGGGAGTACTGACTCAGTTTTCAAACCAAAATGTTTCTGGCAAGAGAAAGTAGTGCTTGGTATACCTTGAGGATGTTTTCAGTGAGCTGTGCAGGGCCTCTTGACGAAAAATAGGCAACCACTGGCGATGGTTTTTTCTTCAAAACTTCAACTGTTGGAAAGAGTTTAGCTGTTGGGTTCCTATATTTTGATGCAAAAAGAGACAATAAGAAATTTGACGAATTTGTTGTCACATGATATATGCTAGGAAAGTGAAGTGGCAAAGCTAACTTGGTAGAGTTGAGGTATTTAAGGATCTCAGAGCCAGAGGAACTCCCAACTTCTACGAATGAGAACACACCCGAGTCGAAAGGCACTCCTTGTTCGTCATCATTGATCAAGATCAACCCTTTTGCCTTGGCGTCTTCAACGACCAGCTTCTTGATCCGCCTCGACACTGTTGGATCGTCACTGATGCAAACCACAATCTTTCCAGCAACCTTTTCTCGGTCCAATGACCCCGGATAACAATTTCTATCATTGACATCAATAAGATGACGAATTATTAAAGAGCCTTCATCTCGAGGGATGAATATAATTTATTTTGTGTGACGACGTGAACTAATTGTTAACAATGTTTGTCTATCTCACCTTGCTTCCGAAACAGGAGTGAATTTGGCGGCAACGTCTTGTCCATAAACAAGAGGGTATGCCTTTGAGCTCATTTTGTTTGAGAAATTGATACTTGATCCCTGAAAAAATATATATGGAATTTTTAGTTTTTTTTTTTTTTAAATAAAAAAAATACATTGTGGTTTGTGAACTAAGATTAAAATGCCCACTTTGTATGTCTTTCCATTTCCAAGTGAAATCGTGGACTCAAAATCTCTATCAATGCTTGAGGCCGCAACAGTTATGATCCACGGAGCGGTATTGACGACCGTGTAGGCCTCGGGCCCATCATTCCCGGCAGAGCAGATGACCATCACGCCCATCTGCTCTGCATGGAAGGCCCCGATGGCAATCGGGTCATTAAGATAGTCCGACTGAAAGAGCGCGCTCATCCCAATGGAGATGGAAATGATGTCAACGCCGTCCATTACGGCATCTTCGATGGCCTTGAGAATGGTTGCTCCCGAGCAGCCCTCGGGCGAGCACGCCTTGTAGCTGGCAACCCTGGCCGCGGGGGACCCACCTCTGGCCGTGCCACGGGCCAAGCCGTAGTAGCTAGCATTGGAAACCCTTGCGCCTGCCGCGATCGACGCCGTGTGGGTCCCGTGCCCCACGGTGTCCCGAGGAGAGTCCTTGAATTTTGATTGGCGGGTTTCATTATCGTTGGAGGAAAATGGTGGGGCATTGTAGTACCTTGCACCTATTAATTTCCTGCGTGGGGCAAACATAATATTAAATTAAATTGTTGAAGATGATGATGATGATGATTAATAAATAGTGCCACAAGACAACGGCTTGATTTATTGAATTTGAATTCAAACGTGAGGTGGGTGATCTTCAACTGGCTAGTAAAATTGTAGGTCTTTTAGATTAAGCAACAATGATGTACCAAATTTGAAACAATCGATGTGATAGTTCTCTTGTATTGTAAGACTCTTTGTGTCATATCTGGTCGATAAATTATCATCTATGGAAAATGTCTGAATAACAGTTAAATAGGAAACTAAAAAAATTCAAATGTATAAATAAAAGAGAATTGGCACCTATTACAATTCGATTTCTTGAAGTCAATCCCCTCCATACAAGCTCCTTTCCATCTAGAAGGGATTGGCCCGAATCCCTCATCATTGAAACTTGGAGACTCAGGCCATATACCTGTGTAATAAAAAATTAAAAAAATCGAATCCTAAGTCATTTTTAATTTTATTTCCATAATGCCCCTTGAGTTCTTAAGCGTATCAAATCTGGTCCTTTTATTTCATCAGCCAAATTGGATTAATACGATGAGGGCCAAATTTCTTACATTTTTTTATGGACTAAAGTCCTTTACTATTAAACACAGAAAAGAAAAGATAAAAATAATATTACCTGTATCAATTAGTCCAATTATGACGTCACCAGATACATACTTATCTGAAGACCACCTTGCTTGCCTGCCGGCTTTTCCTTCCAAAAAATCCCAGGAACGTGTTGTGTGGAGTTGAAGCATTTTGTCGGTAAATACTGAAACAACTTCACTGTGGCCTGTTTCACCAAATCCAATCCAATTTTTCATCATGAATAATTAGTCTCAATTTTGTATTATCACTAATGTTTTCTTATAACATTAAAGGACATATGTATACCCATAATATAACTATGTCACAATATATGCATGTAACGGATAAAGAATGAAGATCAAAATGTCAAATATTCTTGCGTAAAAATGGGATAAGTATTAAATTTACAAATATCTTTCTCCTTCCAAACTCTAGATTTTTATTTTACTTTTTTATTGAGAAAAAATGTTTAACGAGCAAATGAGATATATGCTGACTTACCATCCACCATTTATATGTTTCATGCTAATTTTGATAACTTAAAATAAATTGGATAACAAAGAAAAATAAATATATCTCATATTTTATTAACTTTCATACAAAACGTGTCTATGTGATCAGTCCCTATATACTGTATGTGGCATTATTCTGAAACACTCTCTAGGTTTTTATATACGAGAACATTGGCAGTTTGGTAATTCTGACATTCATGTAAGATTAGTGCATATTGTTGCCCACCATTTTTTTAAAAAAACATACTTGTTGGCCACCAATATTTCAACGGCTTATTGATTGTTAACGAAATTTATATTTTTTTTTACTTTTTTTTTGTATAATAAAGTAATTTTTTGACCTTTTGTTTACCCTATTTTGGTGTGACATTTTCCCTTAAAATAGTATGATTTTTTACATTGAAATTTAGTTTTTATCCAATAGTATTACATCATATTTTACATTCAAAAGAATAGTATAAGAATATATTTTAAATTTAATTAATTTAATTTACTAATTCTATGTATAATTTAAATTATATACAATATAATTATTTGATCTAAATTAATTAGATTAAAATAATACTTCGTGTAATTTTTACACTAAATTTAGTGTACACTAGTTATTTAGTGTAAAAATAGACCAAAGATAGTGTTTTGGTGTTGCCATTCGGGCATTTCAACTTCATCTGCTGATGATATTAGGCATCTCCAAGATATATTGCTTCATTATTCAGCTTTTCTCACTTTGTTATACTGCTTATATATCACATTAAATAGTATATTATCTCCAACTAAAAACGGGAGAGTGAGCATACTAGCCCAATCAACCCACCAATATTAGGAGAATAGCCCAAGTTTGAATAAATTAAGTGAATAGCCCAATTGGTATTCCACTACCTAAATTACCCTCATATATAAGAGCAAAACTCAATTTTCCCAAAACCTAAACCTAAACTCGTTCTCATTTTCGTCCATTTCACGCCACCGATCCACTTCACGCCGCCGATCCATTTCACGCCGCCGCGTCGTCGCCAATCATCGTCCATCCTCGTTGCTGATCCCTAACGTCGCCGGTGAGATCCGTCATAGACGCCATCAAGATCCGCCATAGACGACGTCGATTCCGTCGAGCTCCGGCGGCGGCGATGCTTGGAGAATCGACGGCTCAAATTGACTCGAAAATCGACGTGGGAGAGGAATCGGCGGCGGAGAGGAAATCGGCGACGATTGAGGGGATTGAGGAGAGGCACTTTGTAAATTCGCGAATCGGTTAATTTAATTAACCTACTGGAGTGGGTTAGGTTAATTAATTAACTGATTCGTGAAGGATTTGAAATTCACAAAAAATTTACAAAAATCATAACTTAAGTCAATTGATATTCAAAGCATTCAATTGCTTACCTTATTCCGAATTCGATCATTTTGTAAATTAACTTTACTCACAAAAAAATCAGAACCTAAACTAATATTCAACCAATAAGTTAATTAATTAACCTAACTCACTCCAATAGGTTAATTAAATTAACCTATTCGCGAATTTACCAAAGGCGTTATGGTCTGAGCCGAAAATATGGGTTATTTGCTTAATAAAATGAAACTTGGGCTATTTCCTCAATAAGAATGACAAACTTGACTAGTTACAACAATTTTCACACTAAAAACTCTATTTTTAATGTCAAAAAATCATATTCATTATTTCTCTACTATTTTAATAAAATTTGATATATCACATTTATCCCCCAAGTGTGTATTCAATAGTATGTAAATTTCATAATCAGTCTTTTTTTAATAATTTATTTATCATTTTACATAAATTTGGAAATAATTTGGTTGACGCTCAAATAAATGAGAACTCTCATAAAAAAATATTTTTTCAAGTAAACTCACATTATGTATAACATTTAAACACACAAGGGCGGAACCAGGAGTTGAAGTTGAGTCTGGCCGAAGATAAATAAACTGTATAATCTAATTTTATAAAAATATCTAAATTAAATTAATATAAAAAATTAAAAATATCTCAAAATATATCTTTTTTTTAAATCAAAATAAAAAACGACTTGATTTCATATAAAAAAAATAATACGCATTTCCTTAATTAAATATTTAAATTATCTCTAAATACTAAATTAATATTTAAGCAACTTCCTCCCCACAAGTCAATATATATATATATATATATATATATATATATTTACAGAAATTAAATTATAATCTAAACTTATCACTATATATAATGCACTATACCCATATAATACCAACATAGATCCATATATGATGTATAATCAACTCAATATTGTCAGTTAACTAAAGAAACAAAATTGAACGACTCTAATAAGAGTACCACTAACCAAGCATTCTAAAAAATTGAGGACGCCGACCAAAAATTTACCAAAATGTATAGAGGGTAAAGAAGGAACAAAAATAATTTTTAACCCCACAAAAACACAATCATCAGAAAGAAAAAAAAGTTACATACGTGGATGATATATAAGAAAAATTCACAATTTTGGAATTATTTTAAAAACAATACTTATTTTTGTTTTAAAATTATATAGTTATAGATCAAAAAGATAAACTATAATAGTTTTGGGCTTTTTTAAAATAAATTAAATGAATTTAATACAATAATATGTCCATTCAATTACAAAGTTTATGAATAATTGAACTTTATATTTGGATTTTTATCATTTGTTCTATCTATAATAGAGTGGAAATAGAGATAGATTAGAGATAATTTAATTTTATTAAACCTAGTTCAAAGCTATGATAGAATTGATTGGAGATGGTCTTATAATTTTCTAAATTTATGTTTGGTTCAATATTTTTACTAGACTCGAAAGAAATGATTTGGTCTTGGATATGATAGGAGGTAGTCGATTTTGTATGAAATAAACAAGTATAAAAAAAATCATTATTGAGTTAGATTGGTTGATTTTAACTGAGAAAACGAGTAGACATTGCATGAGCTGTTCATTCTTTAGCCGTTACTTCAACGACAACGCGCATTTGTAACAAACAACCGAATAGCGTCACTGTCGTTAATTGACAGGGAATAAGACGCATTTAATTTATAAGTATTATCAAAATGTGGATCTACATTATTTGCACAATTACTAATTTACTGGCATATACAAATATTAAAAAAAAAATGAAAAGTATGTCCGTACTGGTCTTAAGTTTTATCGATTAAATTTAAATAAGTTCTTTCAACCTAGATTAATTACCGTCGATGTCTGATATATCAAAGACGACGACTAAGATATAAATATCTACAATTTCACATCCTTCATTTGTTTTCAGGGGGAAAAAAATCCTTCCAAAAAAGAGTGTGACTATTTATCTATTTGCTAATCTCGTTTAGATAAAAACTTAAATACCTTATGTTCTAGGAGATATAAAACTGGAATGATGAATTAAATCATATAAAATCAGCCCAAAATTTAATTTATGTTTTTTACAACGTGACCATATGTGTTTAATCTCATTCATTGGTACTATCTCATCTATGATCATAAATACTTTTTTTTAATATCAATTGACAATAATACACCCTTTGATTTTTTTTTTCTCTCTCTAAACATCTTAAATATATTTTGTTCATAACAATAGAATTTATGTTGTAATAATTTCTTTAAAAATGTCATGTTAAATTTGTAAATAGCATTACTACTTACACTTACACTTACTGACTTACACTTGCACATACATAAGTGGGACCAGTTTATTTTATTATTTAAAAAGAGACAGAAAGTAAGACAAGTGAACAAATACCAGATAGAACAGAAGCTTCACGCTCTGTAAGCATGGCAGAGAATCCTCTGAAAGCACGGTTGTAATTGTGCAATATATTTATTCTTTCACCTTGTTCTCTGCTAAAAATTAAAACAACAAGAAAAATACTCATAAATATGTCATTGGATGAAACAAAAAGAAATTGTGTTTATACACATAATTTGAACCTTGGATTTATAGCAGAGGACAGTAATTGATGATAGGCAGATTTAGTAACTTGATCATCTCCTTCATTTACATTCACCGATGGATCTGAAGCCCCCATATATACGATATAATGCTACATAAAATTTTAAAAAAAAAAAAAGAAAAAAAAAATTGTGTATGAGGGAATATAGAGCGTCATTATAATTGTTTTCTTGACCGACAATATTGAACTGTCGGGAAAAAGGGTAATTTTCGAATTCATTCATTTTATGTGTCGTTTCTCATCCTAGATTGACAGAATTAGCTAAGATCACATAGTTTTGGGTCATAATTCGACTTATTTCCAGGCAATCGAGAGGAGAGAGAAAGCAAAGTGAGGTTTAGAATTTTGATAGATACAAGTTTTTATGAACTTACCTTGAGAGTGTCTGGATTTGTAGCCAAAGAAATGTTGATGAGAAGCCATGGAAGCGAGAGCAAAGAGATGAGTAGAACAAGGTTAGTCATAGTATATATATGGGTCTTATTGCCACAGAGAGTGTATTAATAATTTTGTGAGTGTGTTTGATGTGGCAACGAAAATCTATTTATAGGTAGCTCTGCCATTGAGAGTGAAAATTAATTTGACTCTATAAGAAGCATGAACCACGAGGGAAAAGGAATAGAAAATGATGGTTGATTAAATTATTTTTATTATTACTATAATTATTCCATTTGTAAGTATTTATGTATCTGTACGAGAAGAAAACTTAATAAATTTCAAGTATTTTATTCTTTTGAGACTCTACAACACATTTATAAACGCCTATGTATTGAGTCTGCAAAAAATATAGCATATTTCAGTCACTTGAATTGATTCTTCATATTTGAATTCATTTATCAGAACAAGACACTTCATGTGGACACTAACTATTGATAATTATTTGGTATTGTTAACAAAGTGAGTAATTATTTGGCACTGCTTTTATAATCATAACATGTTTTAGTATCAAAGTGACATGTTTTTATATTTCCTTGTGTGTCTGTAAAGGGCTAGTAATCGAGTACGATTTGGACTCACTTCATCCATTCTTTTTGGTCCTAATAATATAATCATCAAATGGCTATTCCTGTCACTAAACTGCCTTCTAAATTTAAAAGGCTAAAAATATGAAAGTATTGACTCCATATGAATTTTCATTCTCGTTCCTGAATTGATAAGAAAAAAAAATAATAAAAAAAATAAAAAATAAAAATAAAAAAAAATCTCCTCTCGGAAAAAAATTAAAGCCAAAATCATTCAATGTTGATGCATTTTATAAATTAAATCAGAAAAATTCTCCATTTTAGTCTAATTCAAATGTGTGAAAATTCAAAATATATGTAAAAATATTATAAATGAGTTCGGTCTATATGACCGCAGTTGACAGAAGTTGATGTTATGATTTTTTTTTTTATGTTAGAAGTCTTTTTAACAATGTAAATTACTTATAAAATAAGATTAATAAGAAATAAAAAAAGTTATTTGTAAAACTGGGTTTGTACCAATGTTGAAATTACCATTAGTCTATGTTTACCATATAACAATTTATATTTTTATTCTATAAATGTCATTTTACATTTTTTAAAAAGTTTTTTACAGTCTCATTTAGCGTTTTTTTTTTGTTTGTCTATTCAATGTATTATTTTAAGTTATATGTGTAATTTCCCCGTATCAACACAATAGCATTAACAGGCATAAGCCCATCAAGGTTGCAAGATGTACGGCCAAAAAGTAAGATTTAATAAGTTATAGTATAGTAGCGATATACTCTCTTTTCATTGTATATATTTTTGGAAATTTTCTTTGTTTAATTTTTTAAGAAGATATTTGGATTCTTTTGTTAACTAATGCAGTTCTCAATTAGCCAGCTATAGTAATGTAAAAAAGCATATCATGAACTTGAATCGCAAGTAAATTCCCACTTCACCTTTGTCACAAAAGAGCATAGACGAAGAGAGTTACATACACACATCAATTGGCATGTGCAAATAATTTTTATTGTTCATTTATTTCCTTTATTCGGTTTCTCTTCTTTGATAAACCTTTTCCTTTTTGAATTTATGAGTCCACTTTATTTCAGGTTTTCACTTTTTTAAATGTTCAGTTTGAGGAATGAATGTGGTGATATACAGGCTAGCGTCTAAGCAAAATAACAATTTCTTTATCAGTCTAGCAGTAGTCTTAATATTCCTTGCTCTTCTTATGACTCCAAAGATCATTTGCTTGAGGTTGCTAAAGTATAGACCAAAAGTGGACTTCTCAGAGCCGCTTAGATAGACTTTATTTTCTCAATTTTGTTGCAGTTATATTTGTATTACATTTCTAGGTTAGGATAGATAGAAATTGGATTTGAGAATTGGGAAAAAACTAACTCTCATCTTGAATGATTGAGAGTGAAAATGTTTATTCCAATCTTATGAGAAAAGTACAAATATAACACTTTATATAGCCATGAGACATTAAGGAAATGAAGGAAAATACAGTGAAAGAAACAAAAGAAAAACAACATATCGTGCTTATCGTTTAATAGACATAAACGACACTTATGAAATATTTGATCTCTAATATACCATCGCAAGATGAACTTTCCCGAAAGTTCATCTTGGATTGAACTTGAATACCGGAGAAGACAACACGGAGAAAACCTCGATCATATGAATGAAGAAATGAATTGACTTTGTGAAGAACCGATCTCGTTTTGAGAAAAAATTCTCAGAGGCATTTTGTCGAACACTTTGAGTGCGCTAAGAAGAGCAGAATTGCAGAACATAGCTTTCTCAAGTAATCCAGTACTCTTGCATAACCCAATCGGTTTTATTTCCAAGAGGAGGTTGATCTTCAAATAATTCAAGAGTGCTTTTGCTGGGACATGCAAAGGCACAGTAGAGCATGACCGGCAAATCGCAGAAGAGCATGGTTACGGTGCCATACTTGTTCTCCATCAAATCGCAGAAGAAAGCAGTCAGCACAACCTCGAGAATTTCAGAAGACCGCCCTCGATGCCCCCGGTCTCCGACACGTCCGGCACGGACTTCCTCTTCGCGCATCGGACGTACTTTCCAGCGACGCAGACCTTGAATATCACACCGCCATGGTTGACGAACTCCTGGAGGATAATCGAAGACTTGAGCTCGCCGAGCCTCGCGCTTCGCGATCACCGAAAAGCTCAGTCCCTCGCGGTCCGGTCCTTCTAGAAGAGATTCCAAGTCGTAGATCACCGTCTATTTGAAGATTTCGAACGCCTCGCTTCGCTCTGCCGCCGCGAGCTCCGTCAGGGATCACCGCCTGTTCTGCGATGAAGAATCTGCCATTGATCGGCGAGAAATGGATACCGAGAAAGCGGTGAGGGAACAAGGTTTTGGCAGGGATCGAAAAAGACTCGGAGATAGTCGATCTTGTTCTTGATGGATTTTCAGGAGGTAGTGATCGCCGATGGGATACTCGCATGGCTTCGGCGACGATCCGGTGACTAGAAAAACTCTGGGCTTGCTTGGTCCGACGAAGTTGGGGAAATTAGGGTTTTGGCTTAGCCAATTAGATCTCTGCTCGTCCCAATCGAAGAACTTCGGGCCGATGTTGTACGGACGGTTCGGATTGGATTTCTCGTCCGGGCCTTCGTCGACGAGGATCTTCGTGATGTGGAAAGTCTCGCAACTGTTGTCCTTTTTCGCCGGTTTGGCATCGTAATAAGAGAGCGAAATCTCCGGAAGAAGAACTTGAAGCTTTGACATGGCGGAAAATCGCCGGAAGAAGATCTTGAAGCTTTGACACGGCGGAAAATCGCCGAAAGAAAAACTTGAAACTTTGACACGGCGGGACTCGCCGGAGAAGCCTCTTGAATGTCGACACGGAGGGACTCGCCGGAAGAAGATTTTTGATGAATGAAACGGCTTGAAATCACCGGTGATGAATCTTGATAAAAAAAATGCTCCCAATGTCCGATGCGTCTCCGTCGATGAAGCTTTTCCGTCGATGAAGCGATGAAGAGAAGAACTTGAAATCGAGAAGCAGAGGTGCTCAATATTCGAAATACTTGGAGGTAAAAGGAAATCGACCTTCGTGAAATTCCATCGAGCTTGTCATCGGAGATCTATTCCGATCGTCGAGGAATCGGGGATGACGAAGTGGATTTCTCTAACCTAGAAAATCGAATGCGGAATTTCGCTCTGATACCATATTACATTTCTAGGTTAGGATAGATAGAAATTGGATTTGAGAATTGAGGAAAAACTAACTCTCATCTTGAATGATTGAGAGTGAAAATGTTTATTCCAATCTTATGAGAAAAGTACAAATATAAGGCTATATATAGCCATGAGACATTAAGGAAATAAAGGAAAATACAGTGAAAGAAATAAAAGAAAAACAACATATCGTGCTTATCGTTTAATAGACTTAAACGACATTTATGAAATATTTGATCTCTAATAATTTGTTGGAAAAATTAAGGCATATAATTGACATATTCATAACTTTTTAGTGGATTTCGCTTGTTGAAACGGATGAGTATTTTTATTTCGTTTCCCAGCTTCAATAATCACGAAGAAAACAAAAATAAAACGTGTTTGTTTCGATTTATTTCTGTGGATCTCATAAAAACGTTGTACAAGAAACGAGAAGGCAATTATAAGCAATTGTCTTGAACAGATGAATAAAAAAAACTTTTTATTTAATCGGTCGATCTGGAATATAACTGGTCGAGCTCGGCTGATTATGAAGCGAATCAGCGAACTCAAAATATAAGCGTTAAAGAAACTAGGTGCGATAATAGCAGAAAATAAATCCCCTACATCTTCTCAGATTGGGAAGATTTATACTCGGGAGAGATGCGAGATCCTCGAAAACAAGTGTTGTTGGCAGAAAGCTCACCAAGCTCAAGAAGGGTCAGGTCGAGTGGGCTGACTTTGAGCCCGTAAGATACATCGCTGCAGGACTCTGGCCAGCTGCCCTCAGTCATCGAAGAAGACGAGGAAGAAGGTGAGTTCAATTTTTCTAAGCAATATATATATATAGATATATATATATATATATATATATATATATATATATTGTTCCTCTTTAATTTTTTGCACTTAATGCATAGCGGTAGGTGACAACATGAACGTCCAAGTTAGCGCTTGTGCAAACAACATGAAGAATAAGGCAACGGTGGCTTCGACTTCGGCGGTTGCTCCGACCAAAACACCACCCGAGGCAGCGGACAAGGAGGTTTTTGTCGAGGTGGCGCGAACCGTCACGAGGGCAACTATTCCTCTGATCCAGCTAGATACAGAGGAGCGGACAAGGAGGTTTTTGTCAAGGTGGCGCGAACCGTTACGAGGGCAACCATTCCTCAGATCCAGCTAGATTCGAAGGAGGTTTCTTAGGTCGCGGCTGCGAACTCGGCGAGAGGCGACGAAGTCACCTCAGGAGAGAGGGTCCAAGACTCAATGACCCCGCAACCGAAGGGGGGGCGCGCTACTAAAGGCACTAAGGTTGCGGAGATGCCAAGGAAAAGGAATTAGCTCGTAACACCTAAAATATTTAATGGATCGTCTACTTCAAGGTTCTTGAAAGAATCTTCATAATCTAGCATGCCATTTGCTATTAACCCATTTGTAATGAATCATAATTTTTTAGAACTTATAAGAAGTTCTAAGTATTCTTTTGAATGATTGCCTAGGGGGACCTTTCATATGAGACAATTCTTCTTATATCATTCGAGAATTATATAATTTTATAGAAAACAAAATTAGTGATGACCTGTTTCTATTCCTGGGATCACACCCAATCATTATCTCCATTTTCATAAGTGATTATGTCACGACCCGCGAGCGGCAGCTCGCACATGAGCTACGACTGACCTACTAGAAATTCATACATAACTCATAATAAATACATATTGGACAAAGTAATGTGGAAGGGTTATATATATTAAAGTAGTTTGCAAATCCGAAAAAGCTTTTCTTTTAATAAAAGCTTAGATTCTTATAGCGACTCATATACATATACATTCTGGAACGCTTTAACAAATAAAACTAATCCCCGGTTTATGAGACCTCATAGCTCATAGGTCAAGGCGATACACGCTCGGTCTCGATCTTCAATTCCGCTTCTCGCTTATGAGTTTTTCCTTTATCTACATTACCAAGGGTCATAAAGCTATGACTCGAATGACTCAGTAAGTGAGAGTCTATCTAGTAAAAAAATAAACTAAATGCCTTGTGACATGCAAACAAGCACATAAGTATGTAGTATGAGCTCTAGATGCAGCTAGACTCTAGGGCTAGAGCATGACTGACGTGTGGCGTTACACTTTACCGATGTACTTGCCGCTCTGCAAGATCGTACATCCTTTCTTGTTACGATCTTCGGAACGACAAGAAGCCAACCTCATACCTCGAGCAGCGGTCTTACGGCGGCTTGGGTGTTTTTAGACTGTCTGGGATCCACTAGTGATACCATCTTCATCAGACGTCGGCGCAAATGTGCCGCCTTGGCATGGCAATGAGTTCACTCAGCGCGGCTGCTCATGCTGAATGGATTTTCTTCAAGCGTCTGCCTATTGTTATCGGGTTCGCTACAAGTGTCTGCATGTCGTTATCGGGTGCCCGTACCGTTGGGTCTTCACCAATTTTGAGCACTCAGCGCCATACAGACCGCCTAAGTCTGCATACACAAGTTGTTGATTTGTGGGTACCACTGAGAACTATTTGATTAAGATTTAGATACTCTACAACACACATAGTACACACCTATACTACTACAAGAGAGCATCTCGGGATAAAGCTCAAAGGAATTAATGTTTCTCTTTCGTGCTCGTTAAGTATTTTAGGAAGAAGACTGGGGACGTGACTCCCGATGCTTCTACTCTTGTTTCGAATCCAAGATTTGATTTATGCATCTCCTGTAACTCATGATCTAACTTATCCACTATAGTTAGCAAATGGGTCTAACTAGAACATATAACATCGTGGCTGGTTCAAGTTAGCGTTTGAACCTGACCGACAAGACCCGAATCTACATTTTTTTAAAAAGATGGCCGAAGCCTTAATCTTATTACTGTGTTCGATTTAAGGCTTCCACGTAGTCATGTTTACTAGCACATAAGGTGCATGTAAAATATGATTATTTCTAGGTAAGTAGTTGATCAATGTCTCCACACCTACGCGGAATCCACACTTTGCTGCTTCCTACTCTCAACGCTTGATCTTGCACGATCCAAGATTATCGATCAAAGAACCTGTGAAACGACAAGCGGATTAGGAAAAATCTTCCCTTGGCACGCTAACTAACGAACTCAAGAGTACTTGAAAATCCTTGGGCTCGTTGCTAGAGTCATTGGGCTTTGGGTTAGGCTCGAGAATTTAACTCATTTTCTATTTAAATTCTAGAGTTTGGTTCCCCGGTCGAGAATCCGAAAAGTTTTGTACTGTAAAACACGGTACTTGAAATAAATTCCTTAACCGAGATAAACAGAAATATCAAAGCAGGAAGTTAATGACTTAAAACGGATTCTAAACTTTAAAATAACTCGTCCATTTCCCTTCTATATACAATGCATTTTTATATCATAAGACAACATAGAGTTGTACGTGTAAGTAAGTAAAAAAAAGAAGTCTCACATAGGTTTTATTGACTCGAATGGGCTGGGCTTGCTAAATTCTAATATGAATTTAGTCCACGTTCATAAGAGCATAGACCCATTTTTTTATTTATAATTTCGATCAATTTTTTTCGATTTTGATCAATATTTTGGCATTTTTAATTGTCAATATATCGCGAGATTTCGTTTATCTCGTCGATATTATCGATTTTTTGGCGATAATATTTCAAACGAAACGAGATATACACTATATAGGATCGTTTCTTCTCCGGTAGTGATATATCGACGATATCAAGATAGATATCGTCGATATTTTGAACTCTGCTTTAAACCACCATTGAAGAACATATTGAAGGTCTGAAAATTAAAACTTAATATACAATTATCGGCGGTAAACAAGAGAAAATGAATGTGAGAAGTTCGAAAAGTGTTCGAAAATCTGGGTATTCGACGTTAATCGAGAACTAGTTCACTTCTCGACCAGTTTGTCATGATTTCCTCGATAAAAAAAAAAATCCGATTGGGTCCAGTGGGCTATCTAACCATATGAAATGTTAGAATTTTGAAATAGCCAACGTTTCGTTAATTTTTTTTAAATAACCACATAAATCTACTTACGCTATAAAAATAACAAAAAATGCAGTGTAAATTTCTAGTAAATATAATTATTTACGAAATATTTCCAACAGTTTTTGGCTATTTACAAAAAATTTACAAAACATTGGCTTAAACGCAAACACTTATGTTTATGTGGCTTATATCACTAAATTTTTGTTTATGATAACTGTATACTTTTATATTTACAGTTACTAGTAAAAGTATCCAAAAACATACTTGCTGCTATTTCATTCCAATTTTTTTTTTTTTAAATAAAAATAAAAACTACTAGTTGAAGACATTTTCCCTTTCCTTTTCATATAGCCTCTACTTTGTGGTTGTAAAAGACTGAAAATGAACCCCCTAAACATTTCATAGTTAACCAAAGACGCACGTTGTTCTTGGTCATGAGAAGTTCACACACAACACACCACTTTCTGCATTATTCATGGACGTTCCAACAGTGTTCATGTCTGAACTCAATTACTATGAAAATCGCAAGAGAACAAGGAAACCGACGCCAACAAAGCATAGGTCTCTATTTTATTAACGTTCTACATATTAATCTCTAGGACATTTCACACTTCTTATACACAGTACAGTACCATCAGCGTGTTATTCAAGCTTGAAATAAACCCCATCACAGAAATGCTGTGACGCTACTAGTAAACAGAAACAAACTTGATTTACTCTATTTTCGTCGACATTGAGTTTCGTCTCTTTACACAGTTGCTGCCTCTGCTGGTTTCTCTGCAAGTTGACTCTTGAGAAACTCCAGCACCGAATCACGCTGCATCGCAACAAATTGGATTCATTTTCAGACCGGAAAAGAACAAAGAAAACTAAAAAACGTGACTGTTATAGCTATGGAGGCCTTACTCGTTGGGCAAGCCCAGCTTCTTCAGGTTTCAACTTCAAATCGACCAATTTGATGGCTTCTTGGAACCCATCGATCGCAACGTCCTCGTTGCCTAAACTTCGGTCCACATCTGCAACTTTCGCAAGTGAAACAGCGAGATCCAGAATCTGTATAATCATTAGAAGCCGTAAGTGTGTTGATGATAAACAGAAGCCAAGGAACTGACAACAGTTCTTGCGAGTAAAATTCTATCTTTCTTCCAAGTGAATAAATCGCTAAACGAGCTTATATATCCCCAAGCAAGTACAATGCAATTAAAGTTGCGAGAGAGTTAAGGGTGTAAATATATTATATCTACAAGCTTGAGGAAGCAAAAAAACTTCTGGGTTCCGCAACAAATCTTATATTGGTGCATCGGCAACAAAAGTGGTCCTAACATATAAACATTGAATAACAATCTAAAAACTCATATAGCTTGGTGTGGTCATGCCCACGGTTGCCCCCACGCGGCCTAGTATTCGATTTATCAAGTAAATTTTCTTGGGTTTTCTCATCCCAAAAATTATGAAGTTCCACAGGATAATAATTAGACTTTAAGTGCAAAACTCCCTGAACTATTATGATTGTGGCATTATGGTCCCTAGCCTTATTTTGGAGCATTTTGGTCCCTAACCTATTGATTTGGTAGCGTTTTAATCTTTTCAAAAAAGAAAAAAAAAATAATAGAATTCAACACCAAAACAACTTAAACCATATTTAGTTTTACCCAAGCCTGGTTTTACCAACCACAATAACTTATTTTTAATTTTTAACTACCATTAATATAAAATAACGCTCTAAAATTAAAATTGTTTTAACTTGTTTTGCTTTTAGGATCAAACATTTAAAGTTTCTTTTATAAAATTAATAAGATATACTAGTTTGTAAATGTGTTTCAAGTTGTTTAAGTGTTTAATTCTATAAATAAATAAATAAAAATTAGCTTTTATTTGAAAAGGACCAAAATCCTATTTAATTAATAGATTAGGGACCTAAATGCCAAAAATGGTACAAACATGAAAGTTGGGAACTATTTAAAAAAAAAATCCTAAAAATAAAAAATAAAATAGCAGCGTAAAATTAACAGCTCATTTCTTTCATCTCATAATGGATATTGTGCAGAACTGCAGATAATGTAATACTAGAACTGTACTACAAAGTCATTTACGCCTAACATGTACCACTACTATCTGTATTCATTAAGCCTGACCGAAAACAGAACCAAAAGCACAATGACATGACAATAATAACCAGGAAGAAGTTGCTGCTAACCTGGGAAGGAACATCTGGATTATCCTTGACAGCATCGCGTCGAACATTTAGAGACCGGAAGTAGTAATTTCTCGCTGCTTGCAAGTCTCCATCATAATATTTAAGGTCTCCAATTTTGTTTAGTGAAACAGAAAGTGTATGCGTCAACTGTAAACAATAGAAAAAAAAAAAAAAAAAAAAAAAAAGAAGAAGATAAATAAGACTAAAAGCATTTTAGGCATAGCAAGGCTACAAGTAATACGGATATCGCGTGGAAAAGATTACCTCTGGGTCCTTTCTTGGCAGTTTTGAAAGAAACTCAACGCTCTCTTCAAAATAAGAGATAGCTGAACCAGAATCACCTGTTGCTCGACTGCGCAGGAATGTTCATCACTCGTATCAGTTTTTAAGATATAATTTCAAACACCTTCCAAGGGAATATATTCAGTCCAAACCCGTGATAGCAATCTCTATGATACATCATCAAATTCCAAATGCCCACAAATATGCCATTAAAGAAGGCAAAGAAAAAACCATAAACATGAAGACAATAGATCTCGGTAACATGTTATAATGAGAGGTACACACCAGCAATCACCAAGCATTCCAAGAACCGCTCCCAGCTGGGAACATAACTCGGAAGTGTTGCCCACTTTCTCTAACTGGTCTCTAATGTCTTCTGCGCAAAGACTCAGCCTCGACTTGGCACTTTCCATATTCTGGGCCCGAAATGCCTACAAGGTAACAGAGAACATGGGATTGCAAAAAATAAAGCATCAAGAAAATTCAAGACAAAAAAAAAGTACTTAATAAATCAAAGATACCAACCCTCATGGCATGATGAACCAAGAAAGCGCCTCTCTCCAAAGACACATCCTCATAAATCACATTCTTGCTTTTCTCAGACACAGCTGGTGCTTCCTGTTTGTCATCAGCGCCATTGTCGACATGGGTTCTCTTAATCCTAGCATGACCTTCGATGAACCGATCCACCATACTCTGAATCTTTTCATCGTCCTCAACCTTCTCTATGTCCGCTCCACACAAAGGACAGTCCTTAAACCGTGATATGCACCCTCTGATCCCAATCCAAAATAAAGCTTCGCATCATCAGAACTCAAACGAAACAAGGTTTTGTACATTCGAAACCATTTCCCAATTCAAAATAAAGCTTCCCATCATCAGCACTCAAACAAAACAAGGTTTTGTAAATTTGCAACCATCATATCTAGTACTCTAACAGCCTTTCTAAATTAGCCCCTTTTCCCTAACTTGTCCAACCTTGAGTCGAAATATAATCCACTTTATGTTTCACTTAAATTTTCAACCAGTACTCGGTGCTATTGCACTCTCTCGGCATTAATTATCAATGACAGTTCGATAGATGTCCAAAAGTAAGCACCAATGAAACATCTAAACATAATTAATATCCAAATCCAATCACTACACCTATACTAACTCCCATCATTTCGCAATTCCATCCGATTTCTACATGCCATTTTCATTCTAAAAGCCAAAGGTTTTCGACAAGAAAGGGAAATCAACGCAACAAACAAACAAAGAGAGGTCAGAGAACTGACTTGCAAAAGGCATGCGAGCAAGGGACACATCTAGCGCACTGAAAGATGAGAGCTTGGCATACCACGCAGCTGAGTGGGCCCAGCTTGAACGTCTGCGAATCGTACCCAAACGGGCATTTCGCCTCCACCACCGCTCTCTGTGGTTCTTGCTCAATTCGTTGTGGCTCTTGTTTATTGCTATTATTATTATTACCCGACGAAGCATTCGAACTCGGCGAGTCAAACCCAAAAGGGCATTTCTTCGGAGAACCCTCGTCGGGTCGTGAAGCTTTGACGAAAGGGCAAACTGGGGTTGTCATCTCCAACCAATCGCTCTCAACGATCTCTTGGTTCCTCTATACCCAAAAAACAAACAGGCGCGCGATTCGATAGACACACACAACACAATTATTCCCGTGCCTTGATTCAGATACTGAAAAACAATTGGCAACCGATGTGATGGATCAGTAACTTGAAGCTGCGGTAAAATTGATTACCTAGGGTTTGGTCGTCGGGGGGATTTCGTCTTTTCGGAATTATTGGCTGCGGATAATTGGATGAATGTGAGTGTCACGAGGGAGTCGTGGATTTGTCGATGACCACTGCTTTCTTTTTCTTTCTTTCGTGACGGCCAAAAATATCTTATTGCTTTTTTTTTTTTTTAGAAATTGTCTCATCTTTCACCGATTTCATAGTTTTTTCTCACTTTCCAGCAAGGACTAATTTGACCAAAAATATCACCATCTATGTCAACAATGATGTCAACATTGTTAATAGAGATGATGGTATTTTGGGCTAAATTAATCTTTTGGTAGAAAGTAGAAAAATATTATGAAATTGGTGACAAATGAGACAATTTCTCTATTTTTTTTTACAAGTCTTTTGTTGCGAATAGATATTGAATCCAAGACCCACTTTAAATCTATTGTAGAATTACCAACTAGGTTAAGTTTCTCTATGTTACAAACCACTTGTTGACCACTATTTTTTACTTATTTAATATTGGTTTCTCATTGAAATTTTAAAAATTAGGAAAATTTGTAGCAATAATATTATTGGGTTGACAATTATATATTTACACATTTATTACTAAATCACATGTGCAACTACTATTGTAACCTTTTTTCTTTTCCCTCTTTTTATACTATCAGTTTTGAAAAAAAAAAACCTCTAAATCAATTATGCCCAATCTTCAAAAACCTTGAATTCTTCGTTCCTTCATTGATGGGTCTCCGACACCCTCCGCGTTGCCGCGACTTGCTTTGTCGTCGGTCTCGGTATCGTGGTGCCCAAACTTCAGCTCCCACATCAACAACTTTGCCGCCACTCTCCAGCTTTGCTCCTCCACGTCGACACCTTCCTCGCCGATCCCATCCGCCAATTTGCCAGCGTCAGAGTCCCACAAAATGTCGAGAAGCTCCTCCTCGACCACGGCCTCTATGCCCGGAACACCTTCGACCTCGGCGTCGCCGCTGCGTTGGCGTACTTGAATCAGTATGGTGTTTTTTTTTTTGCAAAATTGGATCAAACTTTGTTAAAATCTGTATCATCATCTTCAATTTATGGATTTGAGGTTTTCGCAGAATTGGATCGGGTCCATTATAATTTTGAGAAATTGTCTCATTTGCCAATTGTCACCAATTTCATAACATTTTCCCACTTTCCACCAAAAGACTAATTTGGTCCAAAATGTCACCGATATGTCAACAATGTTGACATCTAATAGTGAAGGGCAAAAATAGATGTCAATATTGTTGACATAGATGGTGACATTTTGGGCAAAATTAGTCTTTTGGTGGAAAGTGGAAAGATGTTATGAAATTAGTGACAAATGGGACAATTGCTCTATAATTTTGGCGAGTACAAAAGGCCAAAATAATTCTGGAATTTGGAGGAATCGGTGGCTTCAAAACCGTCGCCGCCGATCCTTATCACCCTCGCTATAATCCCCACGGAATCCTCCAACTCGGTCTCTCCGAGAACATCGTAAACTCGGAAAGGCTATGACAGAGAATGACATCGCTAATCGTGAATTTGGACGATGTTGAAGTTTAGCATTTGGACTCTAGTCTCATGTGCGTTTAGAAGATGTATATCTATTAGGGAAATTAACAATAGTAATACTAATTGTTTGTCACTTACCCAAAATCAATAAAAATTCAAATATTGACACATCTAGTATCAAATGTGTCACAGAATCAACTAGCTGCAGTAAATTTTTGCTTTTACAGATACTTGTATATGTAATATTATGTTAAGGTCTGTCAACTTTTTCATTAATTGTTGGGTAATTTTGTATGTGAAGATCTATGTTGTGACGGGTAAGTTTTATTTTGTTCTTATATGGAATTTTATTACATATTTTTTAAATGCTTTGTGATGAAATAGGTGGGAATTAATATTTTATTTATAGTTAATAGCGGTAAAAATACTTAATGTTTTTCCAAAATCGTACTTATACACTATTTTTTTCGGCGGTAAAAATACATAATGTTACGTTTTAGTTGAACCGTAGATATCTAGGCCTTTAAGTTGGATGGAAACACATGTGCCAGCCCCAGATTTAATGAAAAATTAGTATTTTTCTTAAAACAATTACATATTAATTATATAATTTTATGACACAAAACAATTAAAAGAAAAAGAAATCGCATCATTAATATACAAAAGTTATTAATTTTTCTTAAAACTAATTAAATATTAATGATATAATTTTATAATACACTATTTTAGTAGTTCTCTTAAAACTAATTAAACACTAACTTTATCATTTTATATACAAAACAATTAATAGTAATTTTCATTAAAAAAAAGTAAACATTAATAACATCATTTTATTATACACAATTATTTATCACTACTTTGTCTTAAACTAATTAAAGTTTAATAGTAATTTTATAATTTCTTTTAGATTATAAAATCTAAAATAGTATAATTAATTTTTATTTAAGATGCAACTACTAAGTAATATATTTTGAGAAAACATAAGTATTTTTGCTGCTAGTAACTCTTTGTTTATATAAAAAAATAAAAAAAAAATAATAATAAAAAAATTGAACAATTTAAAAATAACTAATCATAATATGTTGTGGTGTGCTGCGGCTAATCCTATGCGTTTGGAATCTCGTTTCAAGCTTACTAAAATTTTGGGTCAAGCTGAAACAGGATGTTTAGTTCAAAACAATACTGAAATTATGATCAACCGGAACAGTAAGATTAAGTTTCGGTTAGTTTCGATATTGTTCATGAATGATAAATTAACAAAATAATTAAAACTAGGGATATACTCTTATATTTTGGAAAACTAAAAATATTACCGAAATTCTATGTTTTGTGAACAATACCATAACATAATTTTAGTACTATTATTTGGTCGAACATGACAAGATTATAGTTTTGTTCAATTCCGACTGTCCAAAATAGTTGTAGCTTGATGTGGTTGGCACTACACGGGTTGCAATTGCATGCACACATTTCGTCTGAAATCGTGAAAAAGGTGCAAACCACTTACTCAAACCCTACACTTGTAGAATCCCACAATAAACAATCATGAACAAAAAAAACACAACCATCATAATCATTATGTTCAATTTCTCAAATTGAACTAACATTTGACTTCCGTTTTTCTTCTTCTTAACACTTTAGGTGGTTGAAGAGCTTCTCGGCAACGGCGTGCGGCATCAACGGCTATGAAGTCATGCGGCATCAACGGCTACAAATTTGATCCAACTTCATAACCTCAATTCAATTACTCACGTCTAACTTTCAAAGTTACATCCCTATTTATACTAACAAGCAATAGAACTGCACAAGTTGTCCAAATTTCATCCTCATTCCCCCAATTTCCACACCAATTCAACAACCAAAAAATTATAGAGATCAACAAGAAGACCATAATAATGCAACTCAATCAACGTCCAACCATAGAGAAGAAGAGTAAGATGAGGAGGAAGAAGTGGCCAAGAGGAGCAGCAACAGTCACCTTCGATCAACATTCCTCGGTAAAAGGACTCGATAAAAAAAATGACCACCTTGCATCGGCCCCTGTTGTGAAAATATTTCAACTCGCCCCTGTTGTGGCTCAAACATGTGGAAAGTGTCACACTTGTGGTACACTTGCATCGGCCGACAATCATAATCATGCGATAAGAGATGTCGGGGAATGAATAAAAAATCAAATGGTGTTCCGTCCACCCAAAATTTGATTTACGGCATGGACGATATGGTAATACCTATAAATGTGCTAAAAAATTATACTAACAAGTGTTGTTCCAGACAATGACACTTATTCAAGTATATTTTGAAAATCTTAATCTATTATCAACAATCAAATTATCCTTGCAATGTCAATGTTGACCTAATGTAGCTTTATTTATATCATAAGAACAAATACCTCACACCAAAATTAACTTGAGAATTTTAGCGTATGTATAATTGATCAATCAAATGTTAAATAATCCAGTATATGCACTCAGACTTTTATTTTGTATTTGCAGGTTTTGTGTTTATTTACGGTTTTCGTAAATGAATGAAACTTGTGAATTTTATGTTTTTAAAAATTGAATATAATTTGTAAAATATATTTATAATTAAAAAATTATAAAAAAAAATTAGAAGAGACTATTATCGCTTCTAAATTGTCGTGGAAAATAACTCCCACGCGGTGGCGGGAATTATTAGAAGCCACTGTTGTCGCTCTCAAGTATTTCTCACCACCGCGCGGGACCCATTTCCCGCGACTATTTAACAGATTTTAGGAGCGACGTAAGAGGCGCGACATGTCACTTCTGAATTTGTAAATATTAGAAGCGACTTTAAAAGCGATAGACATTTAAAAAGCAAAGCATTAAAAGTGACTTTGTCGCTTCTAAAAGTAAATTAGAATCGACATTTTGACCTATAGAAGTGACTTTTGACGCTTCTAAAAGTGTTTTTTTTTACTAGTATAAGTGCTATGAACTTGTCACTTTTAAATATTATAAGCGAATATAGAAGCGACGGACGTTTAGAAGCAAGCATTAAAAGCGACTTTGTCGCTTCTAAAGTCGATTCTAAAAGTAAATTAGAAGCGACATATTGACCTATTAAAAGCTACATTTTGACCTATAGAAGAGTGGACCTCTTATCCGCGATGTCCGTTCTTCATTGTGGAAAATTATCCAAGCTAGCTTATTATACAAAATTTATCCTAGAATTTCTCACTTCCCGTTCGTATTACTAGAATAGTTACTTTTACAATATTTTCCTTGTTATTTACGGCTTTATTTGACTTTTGATCTTCTCTGTTTACAAATATATTTAACTTTTTTTCTAGTTATTTACGGTTTCATTTAAAATAATGGCAGAATCATTTGAAAATTAAAAAAAACATTGAGCTATTCAATAATTTCATTCCGAGCTCGCTGCTCGGGCCACGAGACATAAACCTGAGTTTAGAATTTGCATGCCAAGCTTGGTCCTCTCATAGATCGAGCGCAAAGGACTTTGCTTGGTCTCGTGGACCAAGTTCCTTACAATTGGGCCATGAATTCAGAACCAAGAACGTGACAAAAACATTAATACTACAAAATCTTCTCATTCTCAATACAACGCACTTATGTTGCTTTGTTAGATTATGCAAAGAAAGTGCATTGCATAAGTTTGTTGGTGTTTTTTTGCTTATGAATCTAAGAAATGAATCATATTAAGAGTAACACCAGTCTCATTGGCAGTTGCGAGAGAGAAGCAAACGCAAATGTTGGTTGAGATTTGGAAGAAAGAAAAAAAAAGAAGCAAATCATACATGAAGCAGAAGGCGGATGCGTATGGTCTCATCTCAACTAAGAAAGGCACATAGGAGAGAATGAAGAAAGCAAGGGGGTCAGTTGATGTAGCCGAGGTATATGCGGGCGTCGCTGCCGCAGGAGGCGATGATGGGTTGGGTGGGGTGGAAGGCGGACTCGTTGAGTGAGCCGGAGTGGCCGGGGAGCTTGTAGAGGAGGCGGCGGGAGGTGGTGTCCCAGATGTAGAGCATGCGGTCGGAGCTGCCGGCGGAGACCATGGCCCCGTCGGGGGACCAGGCGCACTTGAGGAGGTTGGACTCGAAGTTGTGCTGGTGGCCTTGGAAGGCCTTGAGGCAGCGGTTCTGGGGGGCGTAGGGGCGCAGGTCCCAGACGCAGAGCTTGGAGTCCATGGCGTTGGTGAGAAGGTAGGAGCCGTCAGGGCTGAGGGCCATCCCGGTGATGGTGTCGTCGTGGCCCCCCTGCAGGCGCATGGCCACCTCCCCGCCCTTGCGCACCTCCCACACCTTGACCTCGCTGTCGATGCCCCCCGTCATGATCTTGTCCGACCCCTCCGACATGGCCACCGCCGTTATCTGGTACTTGTCCGGGTACGTCTGCACCGCCCCGCGCTGCCGCATGTCCCACAGCTTGGCCGTGCCGTCGTCCGACCCGCTCACCACCAGCGCAGGGCCCCTGCGCGACGGGCAGCACGCGTTCACCACCCCCGAGTGCTCCGCCATCTTCTTCACCTGGCGCCCCGTCTCCACGTCCCACGCGCGCACCGTCTTGTCCGGGCTGGCCGACACGATGTGGGTCCCCTCCCCCGTCCAGTGCAGGTCCAGCACCACGTTCTTGTGCCCCCGCAGCACCATGTAGTTCTTGCACTCCCCCTTCACCTCCCACAGGAATATGTCCCTGTCGTGGGACCCCGACGCCAGCACCGTCCCCGCCGGGTTGAACTTCGTCGTGTATATCGCGCTCTTGTGCCCGCTCAGCAGCATTATCTCCGACTGCAGGATTGACTCTCCCCCTTTTCCTCCTCCTTCACCCACCCTCGCCAACTCCATCGCACACGCAATCAACCAACCCTAAACCAACAACAAACGATTTCATGTTTCAATCTCCTCTCACGATATCCACATCTAACAAAAATCCCTAATTCTGTATTGCGGACCAACAATTTCCGCATCTCGAAATCTGAAACACCGTAATCCCGATTTCACCATCCCAGAATCGACATACGATTTCAGTTCCCAAAACACACTTTAAAAAAAGAAAATATCACATACACAGACCTAACCGGAGGAGGAGAGACCGCCGCTTCTCGGACCGGAGTGGGAGACCTGCGCCGGAGGAGAGACCTGTGATCAGAAAGCCTTGACAGAGCTGCGACTCCAAGGAGTGCGATAAATATTAGGTTAAGAAGAAGGGTACAACGCGAGCGATAAACCCCTGCGAGTGTAACGGATTTTTTAAGACAGTAATGTATTGTGCCCCTCTATCTAAATAGCGTTCTTCAATATTTTTCAATAACAGTAATTTTTTTTCGATTTACAAGGGAAATACAATTTTTCCATAGCTCCGTAAATATTTATTTTATGGCTAATTTTGATAAAGTGGTGTTGAAATAGTAATATCGATGTGAATTTTCCTGACATTTAGCCTTGTACGATGCAAGCTTGTGATGTTTTTTTTTTTTCTTCATAAAATTAGGAAAATAGTCAATTTAAACATTTGACATTGCTAAATAACCAACGTTTGTTAAATCTTAGATAAATAACCGTAAATAATGACATGGTCTAATACATGGAGATGGTTATTTATCTAAGATTTATGTCTGTAAATACATGAAAATGACTATTTACCTAAGATTTACCAAACGTTGACTATTTAACAATATCAACCATTTACGTTGGCTATTTTTCTAATTGACCATTTTTTAGGATTTTATGAGAAGGGAAAATTTGGATTAAATGAAGATTTTATTTTTATTAAAGGAGAATGATATATCTAAATAGTCAACTTAAACATTCGACATTGCTATATAACCAACGTTTGTTAAATCTTAGGTAAATAATCGTAAATAATGGCATGGTCTAATATATGGAGATGGTTATTTATCTAATATTTACGTCTGTAAATACATGAAAATGACTATTTACTTAAGATTTATCAAACGTTGGCTATTTAACAATATCAAACATTTAAGTTGGCTATTTTTCTAATTGACCATTTTTTTAGGATTTTATGAGAAGGAAAAATTTGGATTAAATAAAGGTTTTATTTTTATTAAAGGAGAATGATATATCTAAATAGTCAACTTAAACATTTAACATTGCTAAATAACCAACGTTTGTTAAATCTTAGGTAAATAATCGTAAATAATGGCATGGTCTAATATATGGAGATGGTTATTTATCTAATATTTACGTCTGTAAATACATGAAAATGACTATTTACTTAAGATTTATCAAACGTTGGCTATTTAACAATATCAAACATTTAAGTTGGCTATTTTTCTAATTGACCATTTTTTTAGGATTTTATGAGAAGGAAAAAATTGGATTAAATAAAGGTTTTATTTTTATTAAAGGAGAATGATATATCTAAATAGTCAACTTAAACATTTAACATTGCTAAATAACCAACGTTTGTTAAATCTTAGGTAAATAATCGTAAATAATGACATGGTCTAATATATGGAGATAGTTATTTATCTAAGATTTACGTCTGTAAATACATGAAAATGATTATTTACCTAAGATTTACCAAACGTTGGTTATTTAATAATATCAAACATTTAAGTTGGCTATTTTTCTAATTGATCCTTTTTTTAGGATTTTATGAGAAGGAAAAATTTGGATTAAATGAGGTTTTATTTTTATTAAAGAAGAATGATATATCTTAGATGGGGAGGTTAAATTACTTAAGTTAAATAAATGGTACGCATCTAAATATAATATAAATATTAGTTGCTTTGAGCTTGAGGTATCTAGTTGGTTGCTAATTGTAACGACAACCATTGCTAATATAAATATTAGTTGGTTACTCTTTCCAAAATAAATAGAAGCATGTGTTTTGTAGTTTTTATTTAGTTTTAGAAAGCGAAACTTCAACGTGAAAATCGCATGTGATAATATATTTTTGAAATTTATCGCAATAACAGTGTGTCTAAAAGTTTTATCACAAAAATAATATTTTGCTAATTATAAACAATCGTTTTTTAATGTTTAAATATGGTTTTTTTTTTTCACTTGTTGCTACCAATTTTGTTTATGTTAAGAAAAATAATCACAAATTGTTGTTTATAATTACAAAAATCTAAAAATAACCATTATTTCGCAAATGCAGTATACTCTTCCCTAACTTCAATTACCATCGATCATATGGAACAAAAAAATTACCATATATCATAGGATGCTGTAACTCATAATACTATATTGTTTGATACGTTTTGAATAATCGTTCAGATTGACATGATTAAACTATAAATAAAAAATTAGATTATTGTTGGCTTACGGTGGTATGATTTCAACCTCCATGTTTTGTGTTCCGGGTTAGCTAAAGAAATAAAAATAAAAACAACCGAGATAGGATTTTAACCCAGGGCATGGAACTTATGAGTTATATTGGGAGTTTGGTACTTAGTATAAGGACAGTTATGTTGTATTGATTGAGCTTGCGTGTTGTGCAAGTCAATTATCTTTCTTTTGTGTTTAGTCGTTTATTCATAAACGACGGGTCGTATGTTGTTTATTTTACAGCAAACATTTTTGCTGCTGACTGGGCTGAGACTTGCCTAGCTGACAGGTCTATATATGACCTATATGTACATTCTTTCGTCAGATCAATCAAATCAAATTCAGAGAATTTCTTTCATCATTCTCTTGTTTTCCTCTTGCTCTACATTCCATCTGGAATATCTAGGTTTATAGAATTCGATATGGTATCAAAGCGCTGAAATTGCGCACTCTTTGTGAAATTGCCTGATCGAAATCGCTTCGCATCGCCATGGATCCTCTGACCAAGGAATCGAAGCAATTGACAGAATTTCAATCCAACACCGAAGGAATCGTCGCAAAGAAAGCTCCAATGGAAGATCCGATGGAGAATCCGTACTACCTGCATCACAGTGACAATCCTGGGGCTATCCTTGTCTCACAGCTCCTCACTGGCGATAATTACGCATTGTGGAGCCGATCGATGCTGATCGCCCTCTCCGTGAAGAACAAGCTGGCTTTCATCAATGGAACTATCTCGAAACCATCGCCTGATAATCCACGATTGAACGGGTGGACAAGAAACAACAACATTGTGGTTTCATGGATTCTCAATGCGGTGTCCAAGGAAATTGCCTCCAGTATCCAATTTGGCGATTCTCCATAAACGATGTGGAAAGACCTCCAAAAACGCTTCCAACAGAGCAATGACCCGAGGATTTTCCAAGTCCTGAGAGAATTGGTGAATCTGACTTAAGATTCAAGGTCCATAGCGTCTCACTCCATAAGCAAGTCGTTGTGGGATGATTTTTAGAATTTCAAGCCCAGTTGCTCATGTGGAGGGTGGAAATGTGGAGGAGCAAAGGATCTTGCAGCTTTCAATGACAATATCTACGTGATGATCTTCCTCATGTGGCTAAATGACTCCTATGCCAATTCCAGGGGTCAGATCCTTCTTTTAGATCTGATTTCTCCAATCAAAAAAGTGTTTTCCCTCATCACGCAAGAAGAGAATCATAGAGCTGTGGGATTGGCGTCTTCAACACTGGATCAGTCCAACACCATGGCCATGGCAGTGAAAGAGGAGTCCAACTACAAGAAAACCTCCAAGAAAGATCGTCCCTACTGCACTCATTGCAAGATCTTAGGCCATACCATGGATAAGTGTTTCAAAATCCATGTTTACCCTCCCAGATTCACTCCAAGATCCAAGAGTCCAAGCAATGAGCTTGAGGTGAAGCAAGAAAGCACCCATAGTGCATCAATCAATGCTCTTACTGATGAACAATGTCATTAGCTCATAGAGATGTTTTCCACCAAACTGACCACTTCCTCGTCCAGTTATGTCAAGTCCACTGCCGATGCTAATCTTGCATCTCATCACACATGTTTTTGTTGTTTAGTTAAGGATTTACATTCTTCTAGTAGCATCACTAATTTTACATGGATTCTTGATTCCGGTGCCTTAAACCACATTTGCAATAAAAAAAAAATTCCATGTTTCATTCAGTGATTCCTACATATAGATCAACTGTGACCTTAACAAACAACAACACTATCCATGTTTATTTCTTTGGAGACATTAAAGTGAACTCTAACTTTACTCTTCATGAAGTCTTACATGTTCCTACCTTCAAATATAATTTGTTGTATGTTAATGCTTTAACTAAAGGCAACAAAGTGGCAATAGGCTTCACTGATGAAGGTTTTGTTATCCAGGATTTGCAGAACAAGAAGATGATTGGGAAGGGTGAACAAATCAATGACTTATATGTGCTAACTGAAGGTTCAAACGAGGCTATCAACTCTGATCTACTACAGTTCGGCACAGTAGGCTTGGACATCTCTCTAACAAGAAGGTTATATCCTTGAAAGAAGTCTTGAAGTTTTCCTCTGCAATTCACACATCTCAACCATGTAGCATTTGTCCCATGGCAAAGCAACACAGGTAACCATTTCTTATTTCTATGAATGTGAGCAAAAATTGTCTAGATCTTATCCATAAAGATGTGTGGGAACCTTTCCATACTCCTTCAGATAATGGATACAAATACTTTCTGACTTTGGTTGATGATTTTAGTAGATTTACATGGGTGTATCCGTTAAGGAGCAAATCAGATGTTTTTACTATTGTACCTAAGTTCATTACTTTCATTGAGAATTAGCTTGATAAATCTGTAAAGTGTTTTAGATCAGATAATGCAAATGAGCTCATGTTCACCGATTTCTTTGCTTCTAAAGGTATCATGCATCAATATTCTTGTGTTGAAACTCCACAACAAAACTCTATTATAGAGAGAAAACACCAACACCTTCTGAATATTGGTCGTGCTATCCCCTTTCAATCTCACATATGCCTATTACATATTGGTCTGAAAGTGTCCTAACCTCTACATATCTAATGTACTCCTTCACACGTTTTGCATAACAAAGCGCCATATTCAGTGTTGTTTGGCAGAGATGTTGACTACTCTAATCTGAGAGTGCTTGGCTGCCTTATGTTTGCTTCAACCTTGCATAACAAGATAACCAAATTTGAGCCTAGAGCACGGAAATGTGCCCTTATTGGCTATCCTTATGGTATAAAAGGGTACAAACTTCTTGACTTGATCACTCAAGAAGTTTTTATTTCAAGGGATGTTGTTTTTCATGAAATGATTTTTCCCTTTTCCCCCATCAATTCATACTCACAATCTCATCTCATTGACCTCTTCCGTGATGTTGTTTCCCCTAGTCTGTCTAGTGCTGCTGATACAACCAATGTGCCTGTTAGTATTAACCTTGACAATGCAGCTCATAATTCTCAAGAATGAGCGAATACAGACCATGAGGATGGTGTGAAGACAATTGTTCATGAAGAATCATCGTGTGACTCCAACATAGAAGATGAACCTGTCAGGGATCAAGCGACAATGCAGCTTAGAAAGTCCCCAAGGACTACTAAACCGCCAACTTATTTACAAGACTACCATTGTGACCTAGTTCAGGCTGACAAATCACTAACTTCACCATATCATCTTAATTTAGTACTTTCATATGATAAATTATCCTCTTCTTTTAGAGCTTTCACTCTGTCTGTTTCATCCATTTTTTAACCATAATTTTACCATCTAGCTGTAAAACATAAGGAGTGGAGATTAGCAATGGATGAAGAGCTGAATGCCATGCTTGCCAACAAGACATGGTCCATTGTGCCACTACCAAAAGGAAAGAAAGCTGAAGGATGTAGATGGCTCAACAAGAAGAAATTTCATGCTGATAGGACTTTAGCTCGGAGAAAAACACGATTAGTGGCAAAATGCTATACATAGCAAGATGGTCTTGACAACACAGAGACCTTCTCACCAGTGGCCAAACTAGTCACTATGAAGATTCTCTTGGCCATAGCAGCAGCCAAGGATTGGAGTCTTGCATAGATGGACGTGGATAATGCTTTCCTAAATGGAGAGTTAGATGAAGAAGTTTATATGTTCCTACCTCTTGGCCTTCGCACTCAGGGGGAGTCAAGTCAGCAAAGCTTAATGTGTCATCTAGACAATTCAATTTATGGCCTTAAACAGGCCTCGCAGCAATGGAACTTGAATTTTACTAAAGTTCTTCTTGACTTCAGTTTCATTCAGTCAAAAGCCGACTATTCCCTATTCACATGTGGCATGGACAAGCAGTTTGTTGCCATTGTGCTATATGCGGATGACATTGTCATTACTAGTCAAGTCCACAGATTGTTGAAGATGTTAAGCGCTATTTGAAGACCAAGTTTAAAGTTAGAGTCCTTGGTTCCCTCAAGTATTTCCTTGGATTAGAGAGAGTAAGGTCCAAGGCAGGGCTGATAGTCATTCAGTGGCAATATGCTCTTAACATCCTCAGTGATGAGGGATTCCTGGAGTCCAAGCCGGCAAAGACCCCGATGGATCCACGACTGGTACTCAATTCCTCAGATGGAGAGTTACTTGAAGATGCAACTTCATATCGGAGATTAGTTGGAAGACTCATCTACCTAATTATCACGCGACCAGATATCATGTACGCAGTGCATCAGCTCAGCCAGTTCGTGTAAGCCCCACGTGTCCCTCACTAGCAAGCGTCTCGCCATCCGCTGCAGTACTTGAAGAGTCAACCTACGCTGGTATCGTTCTACTCTGCAACTTCAGCTATACAGTTGCGAGCTTTCTCCGACGTAGATTGGGGTACGTGTGCTGATTCTCGGCGATCAATAACTTGCTATTGCATTTTCCTGGGTGATTCTCTAGTTGCATGGAAATCCAAGAAGCAAGTCACAGTTTCACGCTCCTCAACTGACTCTGAGTATAGAGCAATGGAATCGGCCACAAGTGAACTGTTGTTGCTACAACAAATTCTGCGTGACTTGGGATTCAAGCAACAGGTGTCCACTGTGCTCTACTGTGATAATCAAGCAAATATGCACATTGCATCGAACCCCACGTTTCATGAGAGGACTAAACATCTAGAAATAGATTGCCATTTCATTCGATATCATTTTAACCGAGGTGAGTTAAAGCTTCTATAGTTTCGCTCAGCTCTACAGTTAGCATATATTTTTACCAAACCTTTGTCTTCTCCTATTCTTCATAGTTTGTTGAGCAAGATGGCACTTAAAAATGTTTATTTATCATCTTGAGGGGGAGTATTGGAGTTTGGTACTTAGTATAAGACTGTTATGTTGTATTGATTGAGTTTGCGTGTTGAGCAAGTCAGTTATCTTTCTTTTGTGTTTAGTCATTTATTCATAAACGATGGGTCGTTTGTTGTTTATTTTACAGCAAGCCTTTCTGCTGCTGATTGGGCTGAGACTTGATCAGTCCTTAAAAAGTGTACCATTTTTCAAATATTGGGTGTTCTAAATCTGTAGTGTTGTGATGTTTTTTTAAAATGTAAATAATTAATATAATTATAAAAAAAAAAAATAGAGCTCAAACTAATATATAAATTGAAAATATTAATAAAATTAATTATTTATAAATTGAAAGAAGATAGAAAGATGTTTTGTAACGTTTGTTCACAATCTTATAGAAGATGAAGAATGTCATGTTTCTCCACCTATTTGATACAGCACATTCCACATTGCATGATAAATACGAATATAAATTATAAAATAGTAATACTTGCAATATTTATCAAATATGTATTGATAAAATAAGGATAAAATTCTATTAAAGGGATACATACTACATATTCAATTTATTAATATAATTATTACTAAGATATCATATATTCTACAACTTTAAAAATTGAAAGATACATGGATGTATATATGTATAATATATTATGCGACATCTATATATGTGTGGTTTTCCATCGACATGCTGAGTTTCTTTGGAAAACGTCATTTAGAACCGACAAATCTATTTTCTTTTCTCACAATTTTTTCGTGTGATTGTCGATTTTTCATAGGTTATGAGGCTCAAAACGACAACGAAAACGACACTTAAAACCTTGGCTACATTCAAGAGTATGCTCAGTGTTTTCTTGTGGACGTTTTTGCCCTTTTGTCCAGCTAGTGGTAGAGGCTCTGGAAACTCGCCTTTTAGGCTATTTTGGATCAAAATAAGAACTGGGAGCTAACAAACATCCTTATCGTTTTCGAGGTACCTTTAACTCCTCAAAATCTTAGTTTTCTTTCTGCCATGCTGGGAGATTTGGTTATGTCTCAACAAACTCATTCACGCGCAAAGTGAATTAGAGATGGCCAATTTATTTGGTTACGTGGCGGTGCTCTCTGATTACTCATGCATACGCCTCACCAGCTAGACCACTTGTTTGGTCTCTTGTGTCGTCAAAACCTTAGAAACTCACTTTTGATGTGGCATGTTGCATCGAATCTGATCTCTTTTTACTTTTTTTGTAAGCACTGCAAAAGTTGTTTTACATAGTCTATGGGTGTTTTTTCTGATTTTCCTACAAATTGGATGCATATTCCTCCACTGTCTATTTTTTTTATCTCATTTTTTCCAATTTGGATCTTGCTTTCTTAGAGCTAAGGACTATCGAGTTCTAACCTTAAAAATATCAAGTAATGATAATATTACTCATACTAAGTAATAAGATAATAGTAAGTTATAACAATTAACTTTGTTATTTGATACTTTGATACTTTGATATGATTAAAAGACTTTGAGAGGGTTTTTATGAGTAGGGGAGAACTAGTATTTATAAGAAATTTAATTTGAGGATACAAACAATTACAATTAGTTTTTAGTGTATAACAATAATAAGGAACCTACTAGTATACAATGGAACCTAATCACCCATGTCATGGCAAGCCCATGCAAGAGGTTTGGTTATGTTATGCCAGATTCCTACTAGTATACAAATGGAACCTAATCACCCATGTCATGTATTTTTTTTTAGTGGTATTGCATACAAGTAATAAGCAATTTAATTTATAAAGTTAGGTGACCACTTTTGGATTTTTTTTTTTTTTTTGGGCCGCTGTCTTCAACCACTAAAAGTGGTTTGAATTCTAAAAATTGACATTCTCCAAATGATTATGAAATTCTAAGGGCATGTTTGGTAGCTCACTCAAATTGTTTTTGTTTTCATATAGTTGTAGTCTAAAATTTTTTTGCAGTTGTTTTCAAATAACTGTTTGGTAATGATTTCAATTTTTTTTTCCAGTTTTTTGTAATTATAGTGTAATAATTCACATAAAAATTAGGCGTCGAGATATATACTAATTGAAAGTCTTTGCTGCAAATATAATGGTCGTACATTTAGTAATAATGATTGTTCACAAGTTCATCGGAAAACACCGTTTGTCTTTGTAATCAATACAACAAATATCAAATTTTGATACATAATGTTGACTAAAATTAGTGAAAACTCATGTGCTCGACGAGAGGATCACGACCAATTAATAGTTTGTAAAATGGAATTCCGATTGTTTAAAGTTTGTCATAATTGTAAAACTTAAGTTTTACAGGGAACAAAAACAAATTCGATAATCAAAAGTGAGGAAAATGAAATGATGTTGATATGAGAGAATAAAATGTCAAGAGGATATATTAAAAAAAAAATTAAAAAAGTGAAAAAATTAGAAAACACCTAAAAACTGTTTTCTGATTTTCTTCATTAAAACAGAAAACAGTTTGAAATTTTTTTGAGTTGTATTCTGAGAATCATCAAACATACAGTCAATTCAGTTTTTTCAAAAAACTGTTAAAGTTAGAAAAATCAAAAACGGTTTTCAAATGAAGAAACAAACAGGGCCTAAGTTGCTCCGAGTAAAATGGATAACTTTAAGTTACCCTCAATTACCCCATTGGATAATTTTGTGGCCCATACACTCTAGCAAGAAACTGTACATTGGAAGTGGAACCATTTAAACGAATATGATAGTATTCACGGAAAGAGAAGCTTTCATGCGACTCTGCATAACTGCCTTTGTTGCCTAATCTTGATCCGTTTATCTTCTTGTGTACTTTATGTTGACCTGTACAGGAAGATACACTTAACGAAACTTATGTGCTTATTATAAAAATAATATGAAGAAATTCATGCTACTTTGTCTTTTTTTTTTTTTTGCTCACAACTCATGCTCCTGGTTAACCCCTATAGACGCCCAATTTAATTTAGATATTCATAAGCTAACATACTACGAGCAGGTTGCTCAATGTCTCTTCAGCAGTGTTCTTTGCTTGCAATTTTTTTTTATAGGATTTTTGGCGTAAATAGTCCTCAATCTTTTATAATAGTGGTATTTTGATCACTAAACCTTTTTTTAAGCATTTTGGTCCTTTACCTAATTGTTTTGTAGCATTTTGATCCTTTTTGAAAAAAAATTATTATCTTTTTTTTTTAATTCAACACCTAATCAACTTAAAACGTATTTACAAACTAGAATAAGTTGTTTGTAATTTTAAAAAGTATATAAAAAAAGTAACATAATGCTTTAAAAATCTAATTTTGTATATATATATATTTTTTAGTGATTTAAAGATCAAAGTATGATTTAATAAATTTATTTTGTAAAATTAGCAATGTATTTTAGTATATCAACATCTTTTAAGTTTATAAGATATATAATTCCATGAAATCAAATATATTTTTTTCGAAAAGGACCAAAATACTACAAAATCAGTAAGTTAGAGACCAAAATGCAATAAAATAAAATAATAAAAAAAAAAAAGAGTTCAAGGACTAAAATACCACTATTATAAAAAGTTAGGGACTATTTGAGCTAAAAATTCTTTTTTTTTTAAAGCTAACTCTTGTTTGATATATTGAAACAAAGCCATGTAGATCTAAGACCAAACTTTGGATCATACACCAACTTAATGCAAAATCAAACAGAAGGGGATCTATACCCACTCAATCCCTCTCTCCTTTGTTCCTTCTTTCCTGTTAAAACTACATGTCAATATTCTTTCTTCATTCTTCAAATCACCATTTACATCTGAAGAGATTCAAAAAACGAAAAAGACTTCAGCTTTTAGTGTTGAAGCCTCATTCAATTTCAATACCATCATCTGTTAACTAATGAGGACGATGATGATACAAAATCTATCAAACGTGACCGACTACCCAAAATATACAGCACTACAAAAAAAAAAAAGAACTTCAAAAGCTACAAAGCCTTGGGGGGGTTAGGTGTCAATTGGTCTTTCACTTGGTCCACCGAAAAGTTTTCTTCCGGAAGCTTCTTCCACATGTAGTTGGCGGCCTCGATCCACCTTGGGTGGACGAGAGACTTGTTCTCCCTCAGTGCCCACCGAGACTTGTCGGTGCCACAATCTCTCGAGACCACGTGGGTCACCGAAGGGTCTATCTTCTTCGAACAAACTGCGCCGAGCTGCTCGGCCATCTTCCAAAGGAAGTGATTCTCCGCCTCGTAGCTGACGGGAAACACATGGCTGAACACGATTTTGCAGCCCTTTAAGATTTCCTTACGCAGAGATTTCAATACCTGCAGAAAGGGCGATAAAAAAAAATGATGATAGTCGGGCATTTAAATTGAAAAAATCCGGGATACAATAGCTTAAAAGAAATTATGACTTTTAGAAGCCAGTCATTTGATAAACATGGAATGCTCATACCATAATTAAAAAAAAAAAAAAAAAAAAAAAAACCCCTCACGGATCAAGCTATGAACTAAACTATTTTCCGCAAATATGTGGTTTTGCTCTAATTTTTTTTTGTTTTTAATGTTTTTTGTATTCTGGTTATTACAGGAAAAAAAAACTGTGATGGGGATACTTATTTATATATTTAATAATGAAAAACACAAGGATGGAAACTGAATTTTGGCCAAACTTAGGGGATACGTTTTTATTTTCCAATATCTTGATGTTATCTGAGAGAGAGAGATGTATATATAATATACCTGCCTCACATCCCCATTAATAGGATCTTCCCCGGCTTCCTACAAAACAACGGTTTTATCAGGCAATAAATTAACAAAACAAACAAAACAATGACATCTGATCCCAAAACAAAACAGAGACATACATCAAAGAACATTTTGTGTGCCCGCTTGAGAACTTCCAGAATGGTCGGAAGAGCTCCTTCTGAATCACTCTCATCACTCTTCAACTCAGAAAGAGCCTCACAATCAAACCCGAACTGTCTGCAACTCGACCTGAAAAAATGGTATCTTTCCATGAGGAGTAGATTCTCCTTGTGCTCCGGCCACGCCTGAAACAAACCACAGCAACAATCACATTAATAAACAAAAATAAATAAATAAAAAATGATTTTAATAAAATCCACATTATATCCAACGTTCAAACACTTACATGCTCGGAATCATCGAGAATGAGAACGGCACTTTCATGGCCAAGCACAACGTCCAATCCCTTCTTGTGCCTTTGTGTCCCGTCGTCTCTGGAGATGATTCTGTCGACGAAATACTCTCTTTTGGGGTCGAGCAGGCTGGCCATTGCCAGAGCATAGGGCCGATCTCCCATGGTGTAGATGTAGAGTTCGAACAAGTTGTGTGCTTCCTTCAGAAAGTTACGCACAAATGGCCTTAATTTCGTCATCATATGCATGTTCTCCAACATGAACAGGCTTCTTTCCCCAACATCTAGCATTTCAATACACTCCATGTAAGCAAAAATATTTTAAACACTAAAACCAAGGCTATGTTTAGAACCAAGGTTTTACGATAGAAAATGAAATTTGAAGGAAAATGCGAGGGAAAATCAAAATTCCCTAATGCGTTTGGAAGTCGAGGAAATTTCGAGGGATTGCGAATAGAATCTTTGGAAGTGAAAATCACCAACAAAATGCAAATCTTCTTTGTTTTCCTTTTCCACATGTTTATCAATAAGATAATATTTCCCTCAAATTTTTTCACCCTGATTCATTTTCCTCAATTCAAACAACACGAGAAAAATACAATAAAATGTATTCTCCCTAAGATTTTTCAAGTTCCAAACACACCCTAATATAATAATATAACAAAAAGAAACTTTTATATAAGAGGCGGGCAGCAAAAGAAACATTTAATGCTCATTTAAGTTTCATATAAATAATTTTAAAAAGTTATACCTTTCAACGATGACGCTTGGCCCTTTAAATAATCTTCATTTGGTGTCAAATGTGAAAGCTGAGTGGAATTTAGCAGAGTGTGATCGAGGTCAAGAACCAAATACAACTTTTGATGCCGTATTAAGTTCTTCATGTCTGTGCTCCGTAGTCTAACAATCTCGTCATTGTTTATCCTTAATCCCTGCAAAGGATGCCCTTTTATTAAACAAAATAAAACAAATTGAAACCGTGATTTAATTGCATCTCCTGCTGTATTATGGTGCTGAGTATTGGGCTTCAGTAAACAACTAATATAAGCATATACATTCCAATGAATTCAATAAACAAATATCACAGGGGTATACAAGGAACTTTGCAAAAGAATGTCTGAAAGCCTAGAGAAAATCCCACAAATCAAAGAATGAAAACAACAATATCCAAAAGGATAAAAAACATATTTCCTCCTATGCCTATCACTTGAAAGCAAGCTCTTTTTTTTCCTTCCGAAAGTCAATACATCTCTAAATATATTTACCTTGATACGAATTTTGGTTTCAACTACAAAAACTCTACTGCTTGTCTACAAAAATACAAAAACTCTCCAACTTTAAACTTCTTTCTGGGTTTGAAAAAATTTATTTATTTAAATAAATGCGCCATTAATTATTGGCTTAAAAAACACTAAAAAAAGAACAAGAATAAAAAGCTATTATTATTTGCGAAAACATCCTTATTTCCTACTAGAGTATTATAAAAGAGGAAGTACCTTCTGAATGTAGCCGAGGGTTACACCAGAATCCCCCTCTATCTTCTGGCCACAACGATAACACAGGTTCCGAAAAGAACCAGGATGTGTGCATTGATCCTCCGCAGTCAATTCATCTTCAAAATTATTTACACGATCAGTCAAGCAATAATATAATTATTATTTTTAATTCCGAACTGTGTTTCGCATTGGGAAAAAAAACCATAAGATATGAATAAAGAGTTGGGTACATATTTATATGTAAACGCAATATTACTTATCAGACTTCATAACAGTCCTAAAATCAGACTTCATAATTTTTTACAGCTCTATATCCATAACTGTACTAAAATCAGACTTAACGATTCTTTACAGTGCTTTTACCAAATTAACCAAAGCAAGTAAACAGAAAAAACAAGTTGATCAATTTCTATGATTTAAATTTATTTGAAGAAACATAATGGAAACTAACTACGACGTATAATGTATATCCCTTATGAGGTACCTATAAAAGTAATATTATTGTATTTCCTACCGTTCCAAAAATTAAATTTTAAATTTTTCTTTTCAACCAAAAAAAATAATAATAATAATAATAATTCTATTATCGAGACAAAAAACATATAGAAAATGAAGCTGGGAAATAAATAAAACAATTAACAATATATGTATATATATATATATATATATGTGTGTGTGTGTGTGTGTTTGTGTATATATATATACACACACACACACACCCCCTGCTTTACTGGTCTCATAGAACATGATTCAAATAAGCTAACCTTGCAAATGACTTATAAACTGTCTTAAACATAGAAACTGCATATGCAAGGACGTGCTAAACAAAGGAATGATATGGGAATAAGAAAATGACAACCTTGTGAAGCCGATTGAATAGATTCCTTTGGCGACATTGAAACAGAGGGTTCCCCTTGAAATTCAAATGTCACTTTTCGCCGTTTTAACCTATCAATGAAAGTTACTGATCAACTATAGAGCTGCCTCTTATAAAAGGAACAAGAAAGTGCTGAATTCAAGAGAAAATAATAAATCAATAAGTTCATAACTAGAGCATAAGTGGTATGGTAACACTCTTCGATACGTAGGTTTGTTTTCTCTTCATACTAATTGAAATGTGTTCAATGCATACAAATTGCAAAGCCAAGCCATTATATGTAAGAAAAGAAAAATTAACTACATATCTACCTTTCAGCATTGAAACACTAACACGGAAAAATACCTTGAATTTTCAACAACCTCGTCGTCATCCTCATCCTTGTTGCCATTAACCTCCTCACCATCATCCTCGGCTTCTCTTTCTGATGACGACGTGGAAGACGACCCAGAGACGAGTTCGCCATCGAGGAAGGTAGCGAAGTCGTCACTGCTAGACGAGCTGACCGGAGAATCAGTCACGTGGCTCATCCTGAATAATCGCAAAAAACAAACTCAAATTCGCGTCAACCCTAAGTAATGATCGCGATAACGATTCGCCATTCGAATGAAAAGAGTTCAAATTGCCGAAGGAAAAGTTATCATTCGAAAAAAAAAAAAAAAAAAAAACCCGAACACAATCAAAACCCTCTTGCAAAAAAAAAACTGAAATCAGAAACCCTAGAATCCTTAAGCTCTAAAACAAATCAATAAAATACTCAATCAATAAATACACAGACCTAACCGGAGGAGGAGACACCGCCGCTTCTCGGACCGGAGTGGGAGACCTGCGCCGTAGGGGAGACCTGTGATCAGAAAGCCTTGACAGAGCTCGACTTGGTGCGAGAATTATTAGGTTAAATGAAGGTTTTATTTTGGGTGATGTGGCTAACCGATTTAAAGATGAATTTACAAAATATTCGAGGTTTGTGAAATAGGCAAAATAAATGTGCAGGTTTTCAAATTTTTTTTACCTCGAGATTAATTTTTTTAAAAGTAATAAATTGTTTATAATAATCGTCAAAAATTTTAGTCTTGGCGGTTAAAAAAAATTTTGAAAATGTAAATTTGACTACTTTGCTGAAAAGTTAACACTTTTTTCTATTTTGCTAATCAATAAGTTTCAAATATTTATTTTGTACAATTTTTCCTATTTATTAAGGCTCCGTTTGGAACCCGAAAAATAGGAGGGAAAAGAAAATGGAAATCCCTCATATGTTACTTAGGTTGTTTGGATTGAGGAAAATATGATAGAAAAAAAATATGATGAAAAATGCGAGGGAAAGTGTATAACTAAAATGAGGATTTCATTTTCCTTCGAAAATCAAATGGAAAATGAGAATCTCTCCACATTTGTCTATTAGGGGACCACATTTGTCTAGGGTAATAATGTAAAACTTTTTAAAAATGGGCAAAAAATGTAAATAAAAAAATTTAAGGGGGGCTAATTAAAAAAAATCATGGTAAAAATGAAATTTTTTTAAAAAAATGGGTCAAAAGTGTAAATTTTTTAGGGTAAAAATGTAAAACTTTTTAAAAATGGGCAAAAAATATAAATAAAAAATTTAGGGGGCTATAATTAAAAAAAATTCATGATAAAAATGAAATTTAAAAAAAAAATGGGTCAAAAGTGTAAATATTTTAGGGTAAAAAATGTAAATTTTTTTTAAAATGGGCAAAAAATGTAAATTAAAAAAATTTGAGGGGAGGGAGCTAGAGCCCACCCTAGACTTGAGTTAGCTCCGTCCCTAGTCTCATCGTTACTTTCCCGTCAATTTTCTCTCATATTTTCTATGACTTTCAAACACAATTAGAATTTTGACTTTTTCTATTATTTTCTCTATTATTTTCATTTTCTCTATTATTTTCATTTTATCTCTTATTTTCCGAGTTCCAAACGAAACCTAAAGGAGAATGATATATCTTAGATGGGGAGGTTAATTACTTAAGTTAAATAAATGGTACACATCTAAAATTACTTGCTTTGTGCTTGAGGTATCTAGTTGGTTGCTAATTGTAACGAACAACCATTGCATCTCACAAATTTAATATTTACTATTTTCAAAAATAAATAGAACCATATGTTTTGTAGTTTTTATTTAATTTTAGAAAGTGAAACTTCAACGTGGGAATCGCATGTGATAATATATTTTTGAGTATCTAAAAGTTTTATCATAAAAATAATATTTTGCTAATTATAAACAATCGTTTTTTTTTTTTTTTTTTTTTATGTTTAGATATGATTTTTTTTTCACTTCTTGCTACCAATTTTGTTTATGTTGAAGTTTAGTATAAGACTGTTATGTTGTATTGATTGAGATTGCGTATTGTACAAGTCAATTATCTTTCTTTTGTGTTTAGTTGTTTATTCATAAACGACGGATCATTTGCTGTTTATTTTACAGCAAACCTTTCTGTTGCTGACTGGGCTGAAACTTACCTAGCTGGCAGGTCTATATATGTACTTGTCTGTACATTCTTTCGTCAGATCAATCAAATTAACTTCAGAGAATTTCTTTCATCATTCTCTTGTTTTCCTCTTCCTCTACATTCCATCTGAATATCTAGGTTTGTAGAATTCGATAAATTACGAACAAAGTGCCCAATTACAAAGTCAACCGTTTTACATGAAGTTTTAGCTTATCTATAATCCATTCTTCAACTACGCGCTCGTGCGCACACAAAATAAATAAATAAATAAATTGTTCGCAAGACTCGAATCCCACAAAAACCCCGACTCGGCATGAATTAATAATGCCAAGCTACTTGTCCATAAGTATGCTGAGAGAGAGAGAGAGAGAGAGAGTAGGGATAAAAAAAACAATCACTGAATTATTTTTTATTTTTTTCTTCTATTATAAACAAATACAAAGAATATTAGATGGCTAAATTTACAACTTTCTTGGTACTACAAAGAATCATGCGGTAAGAGGCAAAGGACTACGGATCCCAACTAATTGTCAAGCCAAACCAACCACTACTTGTTTCTACAAACCTGCAAGACTAAGAATTATGACATCTATGTCTTTCATACTTCTCCTCTTCTGGTCGAGAGTACTAGAATAGCTGTACATCAAGACCACAGGTACACACTTTTTCTTCCACTCATCAAAGGAGACCGACCAATATTAAAAAAAAAAAAAAAACAAGACTGACCAAAGATTTCGTTTTATCAACTGTAAAATAGTTAGTAGAATTATTTTACACGAAATTCATGCCTGAATACGGAGAGATTCTGAGTGAACTTGTCCCTATTCTTTGAATCCAAGCTTCTAGTGACATCCGCCATTAATTTGTCGAAGCACAAGAAAAGGCGTTGGTGTTGATCGGCAGGCTGTAGTGATGAAAACAGTTGCTTATGTCAATAACGGTAACATACATAAGAAAAAAAAATTATTTTTGGCACCAATGATCTGGGATCATAACTGATCAGCTTTTGTTTGCTGAGGTACTGCATTAATATTTGATAGTAAGTCAATACACCTCAATGATCATACTGGGATCACCACTTGGAGTCTTTTTATTCTCTTGAAACTTGTACATAATGATTTTTCTCCTTTGAAACATTCGAATTTTATAATTTCCCGTTTATTCTCGCTAGCAATTTAAAGTTTCAATTCGGAGAGCAACTTGCCTGTGATGCCAAAATCTGAACTTTCAAATCAGAGAATATCTGCAGGTTCAAAGTGAGTGTAAGCATCAATAAACTTACAGAGCATATACATTATATAGCAGTGAAATCCGGCAAAAACCACACCAGAAACAACAGACAGTGAAACTAACCTGCTCGCTAATAAGGATTAGACTTAGCATTGGTCTGCTCAGACCCCACTGGTTGCCACAGTCCTCGAACAATACAATTTCAAACAAGGTCTTCAATATCTGAGGGCAAGCGATCATTCGGATAGAGAATTATTCACAAGAAAATGTTGAATTTCACAATTTCAGTTTATCGGGGCTATGTTGAACTAACAGATAACAATAGATAAATTAACATATTTATGCAGCCTTTAGCATAGCAGTAGTTTTACTCACTTCTGGGAATAAATTTGGGCAGTCAGCAATATGACGACCAAGATTAATCGCAGCAGAAGATGAGGGGCCTTCTCCCGTTGTTATGTTGTTGAAATAGAACGCAGCCAAATTATCAACAGCTGATGCACACTGAAAGAAAATCCACTTGAGATGTTTGCATACGAAAGAATTCTGAGACAAGTAGATTGTCTTCATACCTGTGACGAGATGTTTGTATCCAAACCTTTTAGGCCAGATTCAAGAGATCCAACTATGTGCATAAATGTGTTTGTATCCATGTTCAGTATAAATTTGATATGGCTGCTAAACAAAACCTCCAAGAATGCAAAGTACGCCTTTGTTAACTGAAAAAAAAAATTAAAAAATTAAACAATTAAAAAACACGAACGAGAAGAAAGCCAAAATCAATGAAAACTGCTGATCTTCCGCCCTAATTGATTGCTGATTCTTCTTTGTACCCTATGCCTCATGATCATATGAACGCGCAAACAGAAATTTGGCATCAACACTACAAATTCATGACTATTTTGTTCTTCCTTTCTTTGTGAATTGAGTGCTTTCACACCATTCTCAGAACATGTGTACCCTTTTCGTTTCTCTTTTCCAAAAATGAAGGTTGCTACAAGTTTTACCATGGACTTTTCCTTCAGGTTTTTGTGGGCTCACTTAAGAGGCCTAATCGAATCATGGATACTTTTTCAAATTGTTTACTGATATCCTCAGAGAAATTGGTATGCAGATGAAAAAAAAAGCTGTTTGAAAGGATAAAAAATCATAATAATGATGATGAGCTTCTTTCCAGGGAAGGAGTAGAGAGGGTGTTGTGGTGGATTCTTACACTTTTGCTTGGTCTGTAATTGCAACAGTTTTCACTATTCCAGATCTTTTATTCAATGAACCTAACTACCATAATTATTCACTTGTAACAAGTCCATCCTACTCTATACAAATGAGCAACAACTAACTGCAAGGAAAGACTACAAATCTCAATATGAACAGTTAGAAAGCACAAACTAAAATAAGTAACAAAACAACGACGAAGATATGTACCTTGCGGAACGCCAGTACATCAGCTAAAGGGACCGACAAGGTCATCTTTAGTGCAATATCAAGCACATCTGTCAAGGCTCTATCACCATAAAGCTCAAAAACCCCAAAATTGACGTAATTTCCAGAAAGAGCTACAAAAAAAAAGTTATGAAGTTATTCATTCAAAGAATTATACCCAACAAAGAAAGAAATTAAAAATTCCCACACCGCTATTATAAATGTCAATCAACTTTCATATCTCTGATGAAGTATATTTCTTAAATGCATATTCCTATCAAGCCTCAACGTAACTAATTCAATACATCTGATTTACAAGTAAAAGATAAAGCGGTTAAAAAAAATAAGTCTACCTGGATGCATTACAGATACCAACATAAAGGAGTTTCTAATGGAGATGTTTGTTTTGGGACCAGATATGCTTGATGAAAAAAAATATATAAAGGGCTACAACTCACCTCTTGTGAGTATAGTTAACGAGATCCATATCCCCTTGTACTTGAATGCATAGATATCAGCAACATTTGGAAGAGCCAAGATCCTTGAGCCGTATGCTACAATCAATTTACTTACTTCTCGGAAAAGAAGTATACCATTGGGAGAAGACGAGTCGAAAGTCAATCTTTGAGCTTTGTTTTGAACAAACTCAGACATGAACTTCAACACTGGCGTGGTCACCTTGATAAGCAAGCAGAGAGAGGTACAGAGAAGGCAATTTAGCTTTAACCAAATAAAAGTAGAGAGAAACTTGACATGGTTTACAAACAAATCATACTAATGGCACAAAACAAGAAAACAAGAAAATTCTTATATTCGTTTATTTATACACAAGGAATTCATACTAGGAAAGAAGGCTTTTCTTCCCTATTTACAATAAATCTGATGATCCACTAAATGTCTTGTTAATAATCTATTAATCCATATAAAAGTAAGCTAATCTTAATCAAGTATTTTTCACCCAATAAATTAGTTTAAATCCAAGCCCAGATTTTAGATTTAATTTACAGGTGTAACAAGCCAAATTTGGAACCAGGTTAAGCAACTTGAGTTTATTGTTGTTCAATGATTTTCTGTACAGCTATCAACTTAATTAACATCACAGAGATCAATATATATATATATATATATATATATATATATATAATATAAAAAATATTAAAAAAATCAGCTTACTTTTCCATGCTTTTATAATTGAGCTTTTTGGACAAAATGTCAAAAAGAAGCTCGTACCAATGTTTACGGTTACAGAATTCCAAGTTTAGATAACTAATCTAGCTGTTCGTACTATTAACAGGTTCTTAATTATTGACAAACGTATGCCCCACCTCTGGAGTGTCTGACCAGTGCGAAATTCCTTTCAAAAGAAGTGGCATGTGTGCAGGATAGAGCCAATCAAACAGAAGTCCGTAAGTTCTGCGACTGCAACATAATAAAGTAGAACAAGAAAGAATGATGGTTATGAAAATTTCTCAACCCATTGAAATTCAATAGCACTATACGCACTAATACTTGCCTATTTGTTGCCATGGCAACTCCTCTCAAGTCTCTCATCAGCCCAATCAATGTGTACTTCACGGACTCGTTGCGGAACATGGAATCAGGGGTGGACTCCAAATTGGTGAATACCTATCAAAAACACACTTTTATACTAATTGATTTAAGAGATTACTAGGGTTTGGATCCTTACAAAAAAAAAAAAAAAATTAGGATCAGCTGCACATTTTACCCGACAATGTCGACTGCGAAAGCTTTTCTAAGTTAATCAACTAGTGTTATTAGCAGAAAATGCAACTTTAGTAAAAATGTGACTTCAAAAGCTGAATCAGATTTCTACTTTTCAATGTAGGAGATCCTTGCATAGAACTCACCCCTGCATAACTTGCTTGCAAGGGGAGGGTGTACCCAATGGCTAATAAGTTTCTCACCTTGTAAGTTTCCCATGTAATACTTTGTTATCATAATAGTTCACACCATTATGTCCGGTAGGAGAAGGCTGATTCAGCAATCATGCTATTATAGAAAGAATTGTTTCAAAAATAATAATAGCCTAGACGCAACAATTGGGGCCACTGGGGTAGTCTCCCGATCGATATTGCCAGGGCCTCGTGGATTTTAGTCGGGTCTAACTCAAACACCACGGTTTTAAAAAAAGGAAACTAAAAAAATTAATAATAACTTTAAAAAATAGTAAAAGGATGTAAACTTTGATTAGCTTCCTAAATCTTTGGATCACAGTAGCAAGTTTACTAGATCAGTTTAGATCCAAGAGGGAGAGGAATAAACTCATAGACAATAAACAGTGAGTTATATATATATATATATATATATATATATATATATAGAGAGAGAGAGGGGTTACTGGTCTTGTGCGTTGTAATTTCTGGTTTTTCGGTTTGTACTGGTTTCTTTTGGGTTGGCCGAGTGTTTGGTCTTTTGGAGGCGTGTTCGACTAGTGTGCGCTCCGTCTCTTTTTAAACTGACCTCGACGGTAACCATTGTATCTCAACCACAGGCTAGGTCCGAAGTGGGTTGCAGCCATCAAATTCGTTGTTTTTGCCACATGTTGGAATATTTAACGGATTAGGAATAAGAGTCTTTTCAACGACGAGGATCGGAACGGCAGCCAGCTTCTTTTTTTTTTTTGAAACGAAACTCTTTATATTAACAGGGCACTAAGCCAAATTAAAAAAGCGACCATTGTAACGCTCTATGGATCTCTTCTTCTTGTAACGAGTTCAAGTCCTTCTCTTTAGCGGACTTGGCTAGGGATTGGTCTAGTTCGCTGTAATTTAAGTTTTCCAGGGCTTTTGTTTTTGTTTCGGGTTCTCTTTTGTAAGTTCTTGTAATTTCTGTTCTTGTTCTCCAGCTTTGCCGTGATTTTAATAAAGTCTGCTGTTTCTTTTTTTTTTTTTTTTTTTTAAAAACCTAATTACAAAAGCGGCGCGCGAAAGCACAGCCGGACCATGTCTTACCTCGGAACGGCAGCCAGCTTCTTGAGAGTGTGAATCGCAACATGGCTCTATGGCTTCATTCCTCGTGTTCGGATTTTAAAAACTATTCTTTATCAGCTCTTTCTACTTTCTAGGGATTGGACAGAGGATTTATGATGTAAAAAATACTGTATTGGCTGTGGTTATTGTTTTTAGGCTTCTTGGCCAGATCGGCATGTTTGTTTGCGTGCAGTTCAGCTTTTTGGCCAAAAAAATCAACTTACTTCTGCTGTATATTCTTCTCTATATTTAATAATATCTCTCTGTTTCATTTAAATATATATGAGAGAGAGAGAGAGTTACTTGCAATAGAGGATCCATCGAGGATTTAAACTTCACAGGGCTGTCCTCCATAAACAAAAGCCAACCAATAATGTAATAGAACGTAGTTCTGCTGCGAGAACATCTGTATTCTTCGAGAAATGGAAAATGCTCCCGCTTTTATACAAAATTGAGGGGAAAATATTACAGAAAGATACACAATTAGGATTATCATTTCCAAATGTAGTTCAAAAGGCCAATAGCTGAAGTAAGTTAGCGAATGACATATATTCACTTACAGTATGATTGGCAACTATGAATTTAACAGTGTCCAACTTCAGAAGAAGCTTCCCGGTCATGTATCTGCCAAAGACATAATTAATGAGATGTTTTCTTAAGAAGAATATGTAGGCTTCAAGTGTCCTATTCAAAGCAACTGAGTAACAAGACTGACCCGGATGCCAGCTCCAAGAACAAACTTAAGGTGTGATCAATGACCTCCTCACTCTGACATAAGAAATATAAAGCACAAGTATATTTTACGATTTGCAATGATAACATTGCATGTAAGTAAGTGTGCAATAGGATCTACCTCAGTATAACACTTCAGATTTGTTGCAATCTTTCCAACAATTATATTCAACGTCAGAAGATGATCATGGAGCCCAAGAAGTTCAGACAGCCGGGCATATAGCTGCTGCAACAGGAAGTGGGGACTCAAAACTGAAGTTTAGCAGAAATATTTTGGATATATGACTAAGATGCCATGTAAATAGGAGAAAGACAGAGCAAGAACTACCTTCGACGAATGCATGGCCTGATCACCCACATAAGACTTCCTAAAATTTTGGAAGAAGGTAAGAATAGCTCTATCCAGTCTTTGCTTGCTCAGTTCGCCATATCGCTGCAGAATTGTTCAAATTCAATAAATCAGTTAAATCATGTCAAAGAAGAAATGTAGTTTAGAACTAAATATAACAAACAGAAGTTTACACACAACCAAACTTAAATGCCAACATTAAAAAAATTGTACCATGTGTATGTGATCTCTTTTGTTTATAACTACTTTAATTTTTTAAGAAACTAGTATTAGCATTTAATTAATGTAAAAGAAAGACAATTGCAAAACAGAAAGAGAGAGACTTGACAACTATAGCACTCGCCCAGTCCCTCGATAAAACAGCAAATGAAAATGCCTTAAACTATTTACACCAGGCATGGAATCATAAAGCTATGTTGCTACTAATCCACTCTTGACACTCCACTCCAAGGTTGGTCATCAAATACTTGGTGTTTCGTGCCAGTTTCAACAACAAAAACAAAAACAAAAAACAGAAAAAATAAAGTTAATTCTAGTTTCCTCTAGACCTTCCCAAAATAATGTCCTCATCCTTTCAATCTCCTCCTAGATGCCTTTTGGCTTTCAAATGACCAACATAGCGTAAAAAGGAGCGCTGAGAGCATATATTGAATCCAAACCAGCTTGCCTCCCTTTGATAAGAATCCTTTTGTCCATCTATCAAGCTTTTTGGAGACCTTAAGTGACACCAGGCCCCATAAGGGTTTCCTCCTCCGATTCCTACAATGTGGGATCTCGACATAAATGATAGGCCATTCCCCAATCCTCTTATTTCCACCCAACCACCCATTGAGTATGCTGCTCATAAAATCTCCATCCCACTTGTTTGTCTCCTTCCGAAACCATCACATTCCTGCTGTCTCCTCCTCTAACCACCTCTAGTAATCTTAGACGTATTCCTTTGTAATAGTAAGTACGTCCAACAGCAACGAATAACCATTTCCTGAAAACTTTCTCCACATCTTCTCCGGAATTTTCCATCTCCAGCAACTCTGATACGATGTCACATATCCAGCAGACTGCTTTTCATCTGAATCAAAAGGCTAAATTTTAATCTAATTATAGCGTTGTTCGTACGAACGAAGTCTCTATCTTTCCCGAGCGCCACGGTGAAGAGCTTGGAGTTGACACAGAAACTAGTTGTGCATAAATATTTCCATGATAAATAACCATACAAGGGTTAGTTCTGTTTATTTTTGTTTTCAAAATTGTTCAAAGTTTCTCTGATGATTTTTTTTTTTTTTTGGAAATAGTTTCTCTATTGATTTTTTATATACCATAATGATTAGATAAAAGAAATATGTCACATGCTACATTCCTACTGTGAATACAAGGATTTTACCTGTGGTGATAAAGTAGACATGGGCACCCTAGATAGAAATTAGGCCTACGTAACCACTTGTAGTCATTTATAAGGAAAACTTAGACGCACGACTATTCATGTGAACCACGAGTATATAATGCTTCAGATTAAAATGAAATCAACTTCCTGATGCTTTACCTGACAATGTAAGCCACTATCAGTAACGTTTATTAATTGCAAAACACGAGCTGAAAGTTCTGCATCAAGCACTTCTTGTGACTCAGAACTGCAAAGGAAAGATGAAAAAATCTATTAATATATGCCAAAGGAAGATGTTCCCCTATAACTGTAAGTGAGAAGTAGAAAGGTCAATGAGAAATGCAATGAAGCTAGAAAAGGAGGTCTTCTAACCTGCAACCAGTAGACTGTTTTATCTTAAGAATTGCAGCGATGATGTGAACAATCCAGGCAAGTTTGGCCTCAATCTTAGAGAGGTCACCACTATCGCTGCTCTGCACTCGAGCTCTTTCCTATTTAATGTACGGAAAATAAAACTGCAAGTGAGAAGATTAAAACGTCCTCTCGTTTTCTAATAACATGTAACCTACAGTTTAGTGACATACCGTATATGATTGGAGAACAGGCTCCATTATGTTTATGATAAACAAACTGCTACTTTCATACTGTAAAACGAGAATGAAGTAGAATAACGACGTCAGAAATAAAAATAATAAATGTGATAAGAATTACGTTAATCAACCTTGTCACTTTTTATTTAACAATTAATTGAGTAACTAAGCCACCAAAATATGGAGATTTGTTAAATAGTCAACCTTTCGTAAATTTTAAGTAAATAGTCATTATGGTGATGTGACATTGTTTGGACGTTTTTAGCATTCCATTTATGCCCTTAAAGTTTGAAGGTTATTTACAATTATTAACCAATATTTACAACTATTAATGTCTTTTAGGCTTTGTTAATAAAATCTCGTGACTATTAATTTACCAAAGGTTGGCTATATGGCAAAACTTGAGTTTTCATATGGCTATATATATAGAGAGCCCTTTGTTAATGTTTTTCACCACAGGTCTAGGATAATACTAGCTGAAAAATAAATAAAACATATCAACTGAACAAGCTGAACCTGGAATCTACAGAGGTAAGGAAAGCAATCTAATTGATCTTGAAGAAGTTCCACATTGTCTAACGGGTTCTCCGAAAGATCATCTGGTAAACCAGCCTGCATAATCAGATGGAAATCAGAAAAGAAAAAACAACGTCCGTGCAGCTTAGAAGTAGAATAAATAAATAAATTTATGAGCCCTCAGACAAGGACTTGATGTTGCACCTGGACAGAGTTGAATCTTGATGTTACAAAACCTTCTGTTATCTTAGGCACAAACTCGTCCAACAAGCTGGGAGCGTCACCTTTTAAGTAAGGTACAGATGCCACTAATCTGGACCATAGCCCTAAGAGATAATAAACACTGCTACTAGCCCACTGGAAGAATACAAACAAACAAAGTCAGTAACTTGCAACAGAAGCTGTTTTTAATTTTACACAAGCATAAAGAGAATCTAATTTTTTTTAACCAGTATTTAAGTTGGAACTTAAAACAGCTTTAGGCTGGGAATAGTAACTATGCTCAAGACCGACAAAACCAACCTGCCATGATTGCAGGGACTTTAGAGTGAATTCTGCCACTAAACGTATCCAATCACTGTAGCCTTCCACAGTCACAAGCTCTGACAACTGCAGTGAGTTCATAAATTAAATAAACAGGCGTAACCAGATCCATAATAAAAAACCAGGCTAGAAAAATAGCAGTCTGATAAGTGGTGCACATGCAAAAAAAGCCCTAGTAGCCACATGAAGCAAAGTTGTGCATTACCCCATATGTCCGGCAACAAAGTATCAATAAGTTAGCAAGACGATCTAAATGGAACAAATATATTATATTTTAAACACATTACAAAACCTGTCTTATTTTTATTTTGATTTTTTAGCTAGAGCTTAGTCCCTGGGTCCCCCGCCTGACCCACAACATTCGTAGAATTAGAAACACTAGCAATTGCTAGGTGGGTTAACTTTACAGGACCTCTTGGAAGAAAAAAAATTAATAAAACAAAACTAAGGAGCATATGGGAAAATATGCTAATTTCATAAACCATACAAAAATATGAAATGTTATCACTACACACACACACACACTGTATCTTACAAAAATATGGGAAATGTTATCACTACACACACACACACTGTATCTGAAAACATTGGAAAAAGGAGCATAAAAATGTGCAGAGCTTGCTCCTCAAACAACACCAAAAAGTGCATAGCATGCTAATGCCAAGTGTAAGAAGACGAAACTTCTTAACATAATACCTGATAGTTCACCCTGAATCGACCAAGAAGACGGCAATACTCGTGATAATTATCATGATCAGCAAGACCTGATTGCAAATCAAACTTTTAATGGTAAAAAAGAAATGTGCTAATTATACTAAAAAAAACGACTAGTGCATCTACATTAAAATGCAACTCTACAAGAGATTACTTCCTACATATTTTTGTTCATGTATCCTAATTTCATAAACCATACCAAAATCAACTAAAATCATTATAAGAGATACCAGGATACTACATTATTGGTCTTCTTTAGCGACCTTGTTTATTTAAAATATAATAGTGAAAAAAATGGGTTCACCCTCGAGGACAAGGTTCCCTGTTTGTATAAGGTGTGTGGAGAGAATTAATTGCGATATAGCCACTTGGCTTCACACAAATTGTAATATTTTCAGGGTCTTGCGCTTTCATTTTCTCTTTTCTTTCCTAATATCAGTAGTCTCTTATTTTGTATATGAATAAATAGATAGTATCAACATTACTACAACGCACAGAGGACAAGAACAAAGTGGATCAGATTATCGGCTACTGAAATGTATAAGGACATTTTGCTTCAAAAACACTTCACACGTCATTTTTATAAAGACCTGTGTTAAAGTGTTACCTACAAGTTCAACCTCCTAGATGCTACCATTAGCCTCTCAGAACAAGAACAATTCTTTTTTTTTAAGGAACTACATATTGTATTGATAATATGCGGCAATTTACAACCAAAATGAGACAAATTAAAATAATGACTAGCCAACAACACCTTGCCCTGTTTGAAGAATTTCTTTAGTTCCAGTCATTAAGTGGGCCAAAAACTTAGAACGTGCAGCATCATTTGTAAACAAAGAACGTCTTACAGAAGCTAGTCGCACCAAGCACTCCAGTGCCTAAAAACAGCAATAGTGAAAAACCTAAGAAATTTTTTTAGATGCAAAGGTGCAAAAAATGAACTCAAATTCGAAACGATAGGGGAAAAAACTATCTTTTGGCAGAACTCAAACCTTAACTGAAAACCAAGAACAATTGTTTACATGCATACCCAAATACAATTTATCATGGATAAAGTTACAGAGTTAAGAATAATATAGTTTGCAAAAAAGAAATAACATCCATGACATTAGTGCACAAGTCACCACAACCACAGAAATGCTACAAAAATCTAATTAGAAACCTAGCTTTTTACCAAAGAAATCTTTATCCACATTCTTCATATCACCTGACATAAAAGTACTCAAACAAAAAACCCACAGATTCATATTCCATTTCAACTAATGAAATGGAAAAGCTCGTTTTTGTTGACTTCATTTATAATAAATACATCCACACCCTCTACAAAAGTCATACCAGTCCTAAAAGTGCAGTGATATGAGCTACATCTACGTAGCTCATAGATTATTTCCTCTATAACATATGTTGCACATCAAAGCTTTCTAGTGAACTTCTAATAGATATAAGAAATGACTTCTCCAACTTTTTATAAAAATACACAAGTACTCGTCAACAGATTTTCACGTGAAAATGAATATACATCCACTCCCTCCTTCTCCATAACAAAATCTACCATGTCTGTCGCTTCTTAAGAATTAACTGCAACATTTAGTTACACGGTTGGTTTGTTCTTGCTCATATTTCAGTGTGCCCTCATTTTAGCATGATTAAGACTTGAAGCATCAAAGCCTCAATACTAAACTAAGCAGTCATCAAGATTCCAAGAATATACAAAAGCAGCAGCTATCTACCTAACTCCATGCAACACCCTAACCTCTAAATTGAGTGTGCTACGTAAAAATCTTGCTGCAGCTGAAACAACATGAAGAAAACTGGAACCCAATCTACTGCAGTAAGGTAAATGTCCACCATAATTCGTGACTCGTGACTCATGACTCTTCATAATCATACCCTAACCTGCTTATTCGATGAATCACAACAAACAAACAAACAAATCTGACCACTATCTTCAAGGATATAAATCAGACTCTTAACTAATAGACGACCTTCCTTACCCTCAATCCTAAACTATAAAGTGGTCAATGAGAACCTGGACTCTTTATCTCTTCAGCCAAAACAAAAGCTGGAGTTTAAAGCATTAGAAAAATAAATTCTAGCATCCTGTGGAGCGTATGGCGTATCATTACGATAATGAAATGCGACAAAATGTAACTAGGGATGTTTTCGAAGTCATACCTCCTTTGAAAGAGGAGCCTTCGTAATGGCATAGTAATCGAAGAACACTTGAAGAGTTGAAGGATCCTCCAAAACTGGCCTCCAAGAAGAGGGTATCTATAAGATGACAAGCTACGTGATTATTTACAATGCAATTCTATATATTAAAAATAAAAATGTGAAGTGTGATTTCAAATAAAAAGAAGTGAGCACCTGAACTGTGCCAAACTCTTCAGAACTTTCATCGATTGAAGTGCCCACAAAATCAAAAGATAAACATTTAAGTGTAAGGGAAAGAGCCAACTCTTGCAATCGATCTACAACTGAGCACGGATAGAGAAGCATCAGAAATTTGAAAAGTTGCAACTACTTTTAAGATACATCATTATAGCATTAAAGATCCCTAAAACTTATACATATATTTTCATAATTATATATATTACACACCATCAGTCTTCAGCTGGCGAAGAGAAGTTAAAGAAATTTGAAATATCTCAAAAAGTGATTGATCCCTAAAGTTGCAAGCAACCCTTCGATGATTTGTTGAAGGCAATCCAGGGTTAGGCTGAAAAAATAGCAATTCAAACATATAACCAATATTGAAGAATACACGCTTAAAATAAACAATATGGAATGTACAACTGGAAACTCTCCGTCCAAGAAACTCTAGCTCAGTTCTGCTAATTTCAAGGAGGAATCGTGCCTAACTGCCCAATAATCATGAAACGAAAAGTAACAAAAAGAAAACACAAAAAAACAAACTAACCTGATTCATTTCAGATACAAGCTGATTTAATATCTTCAAACCGATTGCATAGTGATCTGACGTTGCCTGGCAAAACAAAATATTCATGTTTAGCCATCAGCATCTACATAACCTCTACCGTACCTACCAGATGGACAGTCAGTGATAGTTTTAAAATCAATTGTTGTAATCACAGTACACTACAAGAAAGCCATTTTTTTCCAATAACCATAATAACTATATCTGGAAGAACTCAGCACAAAATATTTAGGACCACGATACAATAGCAAGATAGAATCAGCAATTGGGGCTGGGGAATCATAAATGTTGACCGTTGTGTTCTCTCTTAAACCATTTTTCAGTATTTCAGTTTCTTATAATATAATGAAGGCCATGAATCTTCATGGAAGCAGTCCATCATTTACCAGCAGAACTTCAGGAAGTACTTGCTAAAGTCTCTTTCTTGAATTCATTTGCAATGGCAGCATAAATGCAATACGCCTCGTCATTAGAGCCAGATAGTACACAATGTCAATATCATATAAAATAAAAACCTTATCTGTGCAATAGAAACCTAGAAATTTTCAGTTCAACACCCCAACCAACTCTTAACATTCTTAAGTTGGAGATAAACTACACCAAATTCGCAATAACAAACGCGAACACGTGAAGAACACGAACAAGGAATACATAACTGCAATAATCGCATTAAGGTAGGAAATTTAACATTCCTAACCACAAGAAAAGCATGTCTCAACCTGGCTGAAAAAGTTCATTGTCTCCTTCACCACATCCCGAAACCGGTCATCATCAAACCACCCGAATTTTGTAACCCGGCACAAGAGCAGTATCAGCGACGCAGTCACAAAAGGCTGTAACTTGGGTCCTCGGGTGGCCAAGTAATTAATAAGGTAGTTCCCTTAAAACAACAAAGACACCAAAAATGTCAAAATTCACCACGAATAACAAGCGAAAAAACAGAACAATGAATTCAAGAATTACGGATATCAAGACGGAGCTGGAGTGCAAGGGTGTGCTCGGTAACTTGCTTCAACAGGCTTGAACTGGCGAGCATGAGAGCGTACGGTGTCAAAGCATGGTCGAGGATGTATTGGCACTGAGATATGTACTCGGTGTTGACAGAGAAGCACTTAAGAGTGTTCTCTGCGTGCGCTCGCTCCATCGAGTCCTGTGAATTGTACAGCCTCTCGCACAGAGCCTCCAATTGAGCCAAGCTCTCCATGATCGCCCGCTCAAAGAAACAACCTGAATTACCATCATATTACATTATCACACAACCGCCAAAAAGAAAAAAGAAAACAAGAAAAAACCGCTCTGCGACTCTTCGCCCACGGTAGAGAAACACATTTCGACTTTGTTTCCACATTCGCACTGATTCAGATCAAAAGAAATCGCAATAACAAAAACCAGACCACGATATGATGATTAAGATTATTATAATGATGGTGACGGTGATAAGCTTTCTCGGTACGAACGGATAATGGAAAATCATCGAAAAAAACATTGCACCCCAAGATCGAACAGTCAAGATTATCTTATTCGATGTAAGAAAGCGTGAAACAAACGCGATTTTCTGGAAAAGGAATTCGGCGTGAAAGTACGCTAAAAGTTCATTTTTGCGATGAAATCACAAACCATACCGGAGGTTTCGATCTGAGAATGATCGGAAAAGAAATTGTTAATCGAAAGGAAATCCAACGAAGCTTGTCTTAATATTTTTACGGAAGAGGAAAATATTGAAGTCTTGATTCCGTCTGTGAGTTTTCTTTCTTGCCGGTTTGAGAGAGAGTAGCTTGCCTTATTACAATGGCCAAACAAATCTTTTCTTTTCTTTTTTATTTCTTTTCTTGTATATATAATTTTTCTTTTCTTGTTTATTTTATTATTATTATTATTACTATTATTATTATTATTTGTTTTGTTTTTTTAATCAGAATTTATTATTCCTTGTTGATCAACGCATTAAGCTGTGTGTGGGCGATGGTAACGAAACAAGGGAAAAATTCCCTGCCTAGGTTTGCAAGTACTTTCTAGATAGGTTTATTTCTTGTTTTTTTTTTAATTGGATAATTTAAGATTAAATTTTAATAATGGTGTTTCGGGTGACGGCATTTGTTGGAGAATTATTGTTATCTAGCGATACATACATATACAATGTTCAAATTTATTCAAAAAAAAAAAAGATACAATGTTTACGTAGAATTAGAATTAGGACGGCTCAAAAAAACCGTAAATCAGACCGGACCGGTGATTTTTAGACCGCCGGTCCGGTTTAAAACGGTTTTTTTTATCCGGTCCGGTCTACTCATTACAAACGGACCGGACCGGTTTATTTATAAAATAAAATAAAAATAAACAAATTAATGTCCAATTTGCCAAATTAGGCATTTGTGCATGTATTTCCCTCCCATACATGACTATATGTATTTGTTTTAGTGGAAAATTAATGGTTTTTTTTAATTATGTAAAACGGTTCAAAACGGTCCAACATGGTCTAGAACGGTCCGGTCTAAACGGTCTGGTCCGGACTAAACGGTTCAAAACGGTCCGATCCGGTCTAAACGATTCGAAACGGTTTGGTCCGGTCCGGTTTTTACCGTTTTTTTGTCCGGTCCAGTTTGAGTTTTTTTGGACCCTTTTGAGCGGTCCGGTCCGATTTTTTGGCCGGTTTTGGACCGGACCATGCACAGGCCTACATACAATTATGCCTTAGGGTGGAAGTTAATTTCGAAATATTTTTCTGTTTTCTAATATTGTTCACCTTTTCTAATCAAATATAAAGAAGAGTTGGTACATAGATAAACAAAAAATTTAAAAAATAAATAAATAAATAAACATTCCCAAGTACATTGTAAAGATGTATTAATTCCAGAGCTCTACTAACATTAAGATCATCCCAAAATTAAAAATTCGTGGTATCTCATTTCGTTGAGATTCACTTCTTCATCAATAACAAACCATTTTTATGCAAAAATAAATTAATAAACATTCCTAAGTACATAGTAAAGATGCATTAATTCGAGAGCTCTACTAACCAAGGAACTAAATGTCGCCGAATTTCCAGGAATTTCGGCTGGAAATTCCATTTCGGTGGGTCAACGGCCAAGAGCAAAATTTCGTTTCGTCGTCGTTTTTCGCCGAAATTCGTCATTTTTCGTTTTTGTCGTTTTTTCGCCGAAATGTCGTTTAGTAAATAAGCAAAATTTGAGTGTCATCTGGGATTCGAACTCAGGAGCTTTGATGCATACGTCCAGACGTTTACCACCACACCAGACAACAACTTAGCTTATATTATGCATATTTAATATATAATATGTATCTATATATTAGAGATATATATACATATGTATATAAACATTTATATAATTATACATATGTATATGAACATTTATATAATTATATATATTGGTATAAAATATAAATACGTTGAAATTAATATTAATGAGAGTTTTTGATATTATAGTTGTGTAAAAATATTAAATATTAAAAATTATAATGTATAGTTAGTATAAATTTTAAAATTTGATACAACTATATATATTTGATATAAATATAATTACAAATTATAGAGAGATATAAATATGTATATACATATTTATACAATTATATTTATATATGTATTTGATATAAATAATTAAATATAATTACGTTGAGATTGAATTTAATAAATGTATTTGACATTATATCTGTGCAAAATAAATTAAATATTAAATATTATAAAATATAGTTAAAAATTGAATATATATATATATATATATATATAAATAACATATTATGCAACATTATTTCCGTTCGGTTTTCCGTCGGCACGTCGAATTTCCATGGAAATCGGCATTTGAAAATGGCATTTTACTTGCCCATTTCCACAATTTTTCCGTTGGAAATTCCATCGGCACGACGAATTTCCGTAAATCAGGAGGCTCGAAACGGCAACGAAAACGGCATTTTTTTCCTTGCTACTAACACTATGGTCATCCCAAAATTAAAAATTCGCGATATCTCATTTCGTTGAGATTCACTTCTTCGTCAATAACAAACCATTTTTATACAATATGTGAGATACCACAGATTATCATTCAACTCTCCCGTAATCAAATGTGCTTCTGTAATTAAAGCAATTTTGTCACTGTTCATGGAATGATAATTGTGGATGTAAAGTTCGACCTCCCGAATAAAATATTAATGAGCCGAAGAGCTCGGTAACTTAGAAAGGCCCACGGTCCAAACGATATATACGATTGTCAAACGACACCATCGTTGTCGTTTATCATTAGTTACCGCGTACACATAATTGATTATATAGCCATCAACCAAGCGATGTGACGTGGCAGTTGTTGTGAATTTTACGTACGCAAGTGCACGTAGTCGCAAAAGTAGTATATCGTGAGAACGAGTTGATCCCACAAGAACTAAACTTAATTAATAACCGAACTAACTAGTGACGAATTGAGCTCAAGAGATTGATGAATTTGATTATCACTAATTCGAACAAAAAAAAATAAACAAGACAACTAAAATGTTGATTTTACGGTAATGAGAAGGCAAGAACTATGGCTTCACAAGTCTATCAGATGGTTTAGATTCACGGAAATAACACTCTATTTACACACTCTTACTTTGCTAATCACGCTCACGTTAATAATATCGCTAAATCTCTTTCTCCAGCATCTAACAACCTAAACCTATGCCGGAATTTTATTTCTCGATCTCAACTTCTAAAAACACGGCTAGCAAACACAAGAACGAACACATGACTCCATAACAACCTAGCTATCTCTAGTCAATATGAATGTATCATAGTAAATTAATTCAAGCGCACAATCAACCTAATCTTTCTCAACCATCAAGGAAATTCTAATATCATGAATGAGGTAGCTAATCACATCCGTAACCATGTTCAAGACTTGCTATACCGTAGTCCTGAAATGAAATTGTTCACGGCTAAGCAAAAAATAAACGAAGAAGCTGAAAAACGAAAATTCATTGAAATTAAAACCAACACATTAATCATAAAAGTAACGGGAGTTCTAGAGATTAAAATATGTGATCAATTCGATGGCATGAACGTTGATGATAGCAAGACACTATTCGGTTAAGATAGCAAACCCTTGACACTTTATTTAATATTTTATGAATAATTAGACGGATTAGCCGAACGCAAACATTGAGATTTCTTATTAAACAACGTTTGAAAATATTTTGAGAAATAGCCCATTTCGCTGATGTGCCATTTCAGCCAATTTTTCATGTCGAAAATATCCCTGCCTTTGTTAAATGAATGATCTGCATTTTTTTAGTTGAGCTATGTTTTATTTGAAGAAAGAATCGGAATGAAAAAGTCAACATGAAATCGTCCATAACAGTTGCTTAATTTACGGGATTATACAACAAATATGTTGTTCGAATTAAAAAAAATATCGTGGTATTCAAAATTCAAATTTTTTAGCTCTTAAAGAAGCTTACGGAGCGGAGCCTATGCTCGCCGCCGTCGAACAAAATCGTATTGGAATTTTTTGCTCTCGGTTGTTTCGATTCAGCCTTTGAATGAAGGTCTTCCACTTTGTACCCTCCACAATCTTCGGCCACTCGCGGATCTTTCGCAGTGCCGTCACTTCCCGAGACCACCACCGTGATAAAAAATCTGACGGTTGAGATTCGCTCCCACCAGGCTGATCTGACGGTCGTGGATGGCGATCTTCGATCGCGGAAGCATGAGAAGCAGAAGCATCTTCGGCGGCCACTGACGCTCCCACTTGCTTCGTTATCCAAACACCATCCGGTGAAGGATCCCTATGCCGCCGTACTATATCTTGAAGAAGTCCGTCTCTGATGCTAGAAACCTAAAAACAACAACAACATCCACCCTGTTTATTTCAGTTTGTTCGTATCCGGCGAGGAATCCCTAGCGTCACCGTAGTTGATCTCGAAGAAGTCCGTCTCCAATACTAGAAACCCAACAACAACAATCCTGTTTATTTCTTTTTATTTCTATATATTTCAGTTTACTTCTACTTGTTAATATCATTATATATATGTAGTTTCAGTTTATTTTTATTTATTTCTACGAGGCTCGGCGTTTCCATTCGAAAAATCGGTGGCTCAAGTCTGAATCGGCAACTTGAGACGGATGGCAAGTTGGCTCGGCTTTGAAGATCGATGGTGAAGATCTCGTAATTTTTTTTGGGATTCTGTAATCTATTGATGGAAGAGTTATTTATTGTAATAATTTTTATTTATTTATTTTTAATTAATTTATATTGGTAACCTTTTATTTTAATGAAGGGTATTTTTGTCTGATTAAATTAATTAATGTAGTTTATTGGCTATTTCGCAAAATAAATCAAACATTAGCTATTTTGACAATTTTATGGTTCTGATTGGTTAGTCTACTCAAACTCCCATATTTTATCTTACCATATACGTATATCCCGAGTCACTACTACTACGTACTATTTAGCTAGAGCAATCAAGGTAAGAAAGTTGAATTTGGCACTCGATGCGAGTATTGACTATATTAATAGAGAATAGCACTTTATTACATATATATATATATATATATATATATATAATAGAAGAAGAGTACTATTTATATAGACACAGTTTACTATTCATCCAAAGATGAAATTAAGAATTTGGCCTATGAAAATAAAGACATTAACATTCATGGCATTAGTAAAATTAACCATCAATATTAAACCACCTAGATATTTTTGAAATATTTTTCTTATCATTCGTGTTCATAAAACTCAATCACACAGCTCCTTTCATAACCCCCAGTCCGAGGGTCCATTCCAATCAACAAAATCATGTTCCGATATTCCTAAGATATGAAAAATTCCAATTTTATCATAACCATAAATTCAAAATTCCTTCATACTCGATATTACCTCCCAAAAAATAATGCTACCACCGAACCTAATTCATCTCTTCCTTCCACAATTATTCAAACAAATAATCCATCAATTCTTTCACTATCCTCAAATAATAAATCCAAAAATACCGTAATACTCTATTTACATTGTTCATGAAAGCATCATCTCTCTCTCTCTCTCTCTCTCTCTCTCTCTCTCTCTCTCTCTCCACGCAAACAATGAAAAAAAAAATGCATGTGTTTCCTCTAAACCCCCAATAATTGAAATCAGTATTGGGGTCAGCAGTAATGGAGAAGAAGCTTGCAGCACAAAAGAGACCTGATAAAAAGGCTTTGCCTTTGCACAAACAAAAAAAAAAAATCCATTCCTATGCCTTAGCCTAAGCTTTAGCCCCAGCAAACACCTTTGAAATTTCTAATGTCGCTTCTAATCGGCGAGAAAATATTAGAAGCGACAAGTCGCTTTAAACCTCAAATAGTATGACTTATTCAAGGCAAAATGTTTGTATATCCTGGAATAGTTTAGAAGCGACAAGTCGCTTCTAAAGATCAAATGTCGCTTCTAATTCTATGCGTCGCTTCTAAAAGTCATTTTTGTAGTAATGACCATTCCTAAAACACCAAAATCTCACAACCATCAATCAAATAACTGAATAGAGAAGGAAAAAAAAAATCTAGCAACGTAGCGAATTTCAAACATGGTTTTAAGGATGTAGCCAACGTTTGGTAAATTTTGTAATCTAGCCATTTACAGAAATAAACGGTTAGAAAATATCAAAAATACCCTTATGTAACATAAATCATAGAAACCAAATACTAGCCAACGTTTCAGCCAGCCGAAGTTTATCGTGCGTAAAATAAATAGAAATTAAATGAAATGAATCCAAGAAAACTTGATACACTGAATTTTTTTAACTATGAATTACCTAATATACCCTTGTGATCAAATTTAATTGAAGAAAATAGTAGCCAACGTTTGAGGGAATTCTAATCTACACGTGACTGAAATTTGGCTAATTTGAATACATAAAAGGATATTCGTTAATGTAATAAGAAATGAAAGAAATATTAATTGATTGTAGAAGTCAACTAAGTAAATGTGTATTGCAAATTTGACCGGCTTGTGAATAACACCGTACTAAATGAGTATTAAAGGAAAGGAAAGAAATATCAATTGATAACACCATCGACAACTTCAAACTAGTGGGCATTGATCGGCTCTACCTGAACATATGTAAATTTACCATAATTAACAGAAATTAACAAAGAAGCAGAGATTAACAAAAAATTAGAAAGAAATAAACGCTCAATAACCAACTTTAGGGCTGTACAAAACCGAACCGAAAATCGGATAAAACCGATATCCAAACCGAACCGAAACCGAAATTTGGAGCCACGTCAGCTAACCGAAATTCGGATTCGGATAACCGATCCGGTTTACAAAACTGGACCAGATATCGAATTTGATTTTGGGAAAATCTGGATATCAGTTATTTAACCGATTTTTTTAATTAAAAATAAATATATATTAAAAAAAAAGACTTGATCCTGTTGTATTGCGAGAATACATGGATGAAGTGGAAGCACTAATTGATTCTAAACAAGTTGTTTCGGGTAAGATAATTAATTTGATATTTTATTTGACATATTCATTTGTTGTTTGCCTATTAAAACAAATTTATTTTAGATTTATGTCATTATTATTAACATATGATGGTCAAGTTGTCATAGAAGAACAAACTTCTCATATATCAACTCCTATTGTTACTACAACTTGATTATGTGACCTATAAAGGTAACATACAAATTCAATTGTTGTATGGTTTATTATGATCATTAGGGTTGTAATTTTAATTTTATATTATGATATTTACATGTGCGTAGTTGGAGGCGAGTGTCCTTTTTTTTTTTTTACTTAGTTTTAGATTATGTATTGTCATTTTGGAGCTTTATAAGAGTCGTTTGTACTCGTTTTTTGAATTTTTACAAACCGGATTTGGATTTTAGAAACTGGATATCTATTTTATAAAACTGGATATTAAACTGGATCTGAAATTTTACAAACTGGATAACCGAATTTTAAAAATTGGATACTGGACTGGATACTGGATTTAAGAAACCAGATAACCGAATATTCGGATAACCGAATTTCGGTTTTAGACTAAATTGGACCGGATACTGGAACGAGTTTTTAAAAACCGAAAATTCGGATTCGGATACTAAAAATGTCAAAAACCGAACCAAACCGATCCAGTTTCACCCCTAACCAACTTTTCCAAATATAGAATTTTTTTTTAAATTCTAAATATATACATGTGTATTAATTTCAAAAATTCGTATTGAAAATTTGAGCGGCTTGTGAATAACACCGTATTAAATGCGTATTAAAGGAAAGGAAAGAAATATCAATTGATAACACCATCGACAACTTCAAATTGGTGGGCATTGATCGGCTCTACCTGCACATATGTAAATTTACCATAATTAACAGAAATTAACAAAACAGCGGAGATTAACAAAAAATTAGAAAAAAAATAAACGCTCAATAACAAACTTTGCCAAATATAGAATTTTTTTAAAAATTCTAAATATATACACGTGTAACTTCGAAAATTTTGGATGATCAAACGTGGGCTACAAGTTTTGTAAGCAAATTCTAGTAGAAGATATTATAATAATTAACATCTTACATAATTAAGACACGTCATCATTTTTTGCTAGAGTGAAAATTTGGACGAAACGTTGGCTAGATTACAATTTCAACGTTTCAGGTGACTTAGTTCGACTAATATACCTATTCGCCAAAAAAGAAAGAGAGACATAATCAAAAGATACCAAAGAGGAAGAAAAAAAATAAAAGGCTTATGATCAGGAATTAATCCTCGATCTGCCAAAATAATGAAGCTAAAAAAACAGAAAGAGTGAAAGAGAGGGAGGAAATTAATATATGAGCGATGTGATGTATATAACTATATATATATATAATATATATATATACAAAAACATGAATCTCTTTCTTTCTTCCGGATTATTTTGGTTCACCGAAGAATAACACAAAAAAAAAGAATAAATATTTTATATTATGTTATTCAAATATTTTTTATGTTTGAAATTTAGTGTCTTTCTTTATTTTTAGATAACTTATTTAGAGGAAATGTATATTTTCATTACCAGTTTCTTCATATATTAAAATAATCTTAATATTTGATGTTCAAATAAATAATTATACTATAGTACTATAAAATTCGTATTTATGTAACTTAATTTACTTTATTAATTAATTTTTAATATATAATTATCATATAGATTGTTCTTATATGTTAGTCTTTTGCTCTTATAAATTCTAGTTCACAGCAACGCGTGGGTATGCAGCTTGCACGTTAGTAAGATTTACATGTATTGTAATTTGTAATTAATTGCAAAGATTGCTAAGAGCATCCGCAATGGATCTCTATTTTAGAGATAGAGATAGAGTTTGCTCCACAATGCATATTCAATTGCATCTCTATTCTCCAAATATGGAGTTGATTTCAACAGTGTATCTCCAAATATGGAGATGCACTATTCTATCTCTATATTTACCCCAAACTTTTAAAACTTATATTATTTGCCCAAAATTTAATTTATAACTACAATTTAGTACTTATATGTATTATGTATATATTTGTAAATTAGGGTATTCTAAAAATTATTAATTAAAAAACAACTCATACTTGAAAAAAAAAAAATTACTACAATAGAAATCACAATATTTTACATAGACGATTAAAAAACATCAAGACATTTAAAAATTACATAATTGAAAAACTTAAGTCACAATCTTACATACAAAAAAAAAATATAGTGGGAGAGGATGTATGTATGTACAAAATTAATAATATTTATGTATTTGGACTAATATGAACAAAATTAATGGTGTTGGTCAAATTTATAATTTATAAAAACAATAATGGGTTAAAACTCAATTATAAAAAAATATAGTGGGAGATGATATATTTAGAATATTCTTTAAAGTAGATGCAAAATAGAGATGGAGTGCAGATAAAATATATTATTCACTGATGTAAATATGTAAAATAGAGATGGATTGTGGATGGTCTAAGCAACATTATAATATTAGTATCATACGAATGTACAGTTCATCGATCTTGACCGTTGAACGGCCTTCAGTTAATCTTGACCGTCCATCGCAGCCCTTGATCAAATGCCAACAGAGGCACCGTTTGGCACAGCTTTGTTTTTTAAAAAAGTGCTTTTAGTTTCTGTTTTAAAAAAAAAAACTGTTTTTTTTTTAAAACTGACAGGTGTTTGGTAAACTGTTTCTAAAACAGTTGTTGCTGGTAACAAAAGCTGATTTAGCGTTTGGTAAAATAAATATATTATGGGCAAAAGACTAAAATAGACATGGTCTTATAAATTAAATAATAATTATTTATATACTTATTTATATGCATATATTTGAATTATAATTACAAACTAGAAAAATATGGACGAAACAAATTTATTTTATTTTTAATATAAAGTTTTTTAATTATTGACAAAAATGTAAACTACAAATTTATCGTTTCTACTAAACTTGCAGCAATCTCATCTCTTAACTTGTCCATACTACTCGAAGAAGTCTGACAATCTTCATCTTGATCTTCAGTTGTGTCGTTTTCATCCCCCTCGCCATCGCCCTCTGTCTCGTCGAATATTTCAAAATCCATCTCTTGTCTTGCATGCATTCGAATATAGTTATGCAGTGTCATAGTTGCGATAACTATTTTTACTTGATTTTTGAATGGATAACTCGGCATGACATTCAGGATTCTCCATCTTTTTTTCCACACTCCAAAGCTCCGCTCGATGACGCTTCTCAGAGAAGAATGTGCACGATTGAAGATTTCTTTGCTTGTAGTAGGTTGAGTTCTTCTTGCACGAAAATGCTCCAGATGGTATGTTTGACCTTTATACGGACCAAGATATCCAGGCAAATTAGGATAACCAGCGTCAACCAGATAATATTTTCCTGTGACATATCAAGTTGAATATAATGATTTAGTTTAAACTGTATACAAGACAAAGCTATAAAAAATAAAATAAAAAATAAAAAAAAGTCATACCTTCTGAAGGTTTTGGAAAGTTAATCTCAGTATCACGAAGAGCGGCAGAGAATACCCTTGAATCATGAGGGCTACCTTCCCAACCAGCATACACAAAAGTGAATTTCATATTGAAATCACATACAGCCATAATATTTTGAGTAGGAATCTTCTTTCTACCGATAAACGGTATTTGATCTGCTTGAGGTAAAGAAGCTGGAACATGAACACCATCTATAGCACCAATGCAATCCTTAAAAAAAAACAAATATCTCAATTAATTTATACAGAGTATCGATGAAAATAAATAACAAAAATATGAGTATAATACCTTAAAATGTGGCATATATCTTGGATCGTTTGCTATTTCCTTGGGAGTACTCTTAAATTCTGGATCAGCAGGTTTTATGACATCGGCTCCCATGAGACATAATATATCCAACGTCTCCGAAAAATATCGACTTATCGTCTCACCAGAATGTTGAAACATCTCTTGCACAAACCGGTTTCCTAGACCATGTCCCAGAATCATTAGAGTCATTCCTAAAATCTCCAATGCAGTCATATGTCTTGAACCTTTGAAACCGTAACTTGTTTCCAAGTTATTGCACAAACTTGTGAAAACCTCTTTTTCCATTCTGAACAGTCGTTGGCATCGAATTCTGTTTCCCCTCAATATCTCTTGAAGAAAAATATGTCCCGTTTTTTTTAATCCATACAAGGAACTTTATGTATGTATGTATCATAATAAATTTGCATCAAATGAGTAATTTTCCGTATAAGAACACTGTGTTCGTTATGTTCCTTTTTGGCAACAATGTCGAACTCATCATCTGATGTGGTATCCATTTGTTCCTGAAAACGAATATGTGATATCATAAGATTAAATAACATTCAATGTAAACATTATTTATGCTAAAAAAAATAAGTAACCAAGGAATATAAACGAGACTAACATTCTCGTATTGTTTGATTATTATAGTAAAACAAAATAAACAACAAATGCAAAACAATGAATGTTGTTCTCGTATAAGAACACTTATTCAATACAATTGATTAAAAATTCAAACGCGCGAAATATTTGGAGCTGCTCCTGGATTAGAGCCATAAAGTAGACCATACTTGTAAGTGAGCCAACAACTTTGAATATGTGGATCTTTCATCGTTGCAAACATCTCTCTCTTCTCGCGACTCTGAAATAGTTTGGTCGCAAAAAGCCACGTTGGATCTCCGATTACAATACCAGGCAGTGACAAAACAACTTCCATTACTTCAGCGATACTAGTACCAGGCATCTCTTTGCGTACTACATATACGGTGTCGCTACGCTCTTCTGTTGCCTTCACAAGACGCTCGATTTGAGAAGCTAATTTAGCCGCTCCACTAACTTTGCTCCGTCCACCAGCCTTTTTAAACTTTGGAAAATTATTGATGTCTAGGGGATTTTTGTTGTTATTATTCAAACTCTTTTGAGGATTCGGCTGACATACAGGATCCTCCGATTCATCACTTCTTTCTTCTAAGTTGTCAGCACTAGGAAATGCCTCACTACCACCGTAATGACGAGGGTTAGTTGTAGAAGAAAATGCATACGCTCCAGTTGCAACTATATCTTTGAACATCGTATCCAGTTTATCTTCGAACTCCGGAGAAATGCCTTCTTTGCGAAATTTTCCGAATTTTTTATTCTCCTACAAAAAAGTTTTTTCTTTGTTATAATTTAAATTTGAAGTTTGTAAATTTATTTGATTATCGATACAAACCTTTATTTTACTACGCCACCACTCTTCACTTGCGTCAACGGTATTATTGTTACCATTCCATCCAAGGCCAGTTTCTTTTCCGATCAATTGTTTCCAGAGTTTCCATTCACCTTTCAATAACTCCAGCTTATTTTTCAATTGAGCTTATCGTAACCTCTTTGTGTTTTCTCGGAAATATTTTTCACCATATTCTCCCATCCTATTTTGGTGACGCTTGTTCCCGGTCGATTTCCAGCTTCAATCTCCGCAATACATACGTCGCATAAAATTTCAACCGCATCATTATCCCAGACTGCTTTTGTTCGAGGACGTGATTCTTGATTTTCAGGCATCTACAAGTATACATTGAATTTATATAATTTTTTACAAAAATAATAAAATAATCTTTAAAACAGGAATTATTTGTACTATATAAAATAAGTATTGAAATTTTTTTCAAAAGCTAAAAATCATACCTATATTGAAAATAAGTATTGAAAAAATCAACTCCGCTATAAAATATTATAAAATAAGTATTGAAAAAATTATCAAAAGCTCAATAAAAATCAATATCTATTTGAAAATAAGTTTCATTTAAATGTGGTTTAAATGTGGTGTGTACATACCTATATTGATTTTTATAAGTTTCTTAAGAATGATTTTTATAAGTTTTATTTTTTCTTAATAGTTTCTTTTCAATTTAGAAAATTGAATATATTAATTCTAAAGAGTAATAAAAATTGTAAGAGAAAGGAAACATATTTTATTCTAAAAAGCAGACTCGGTGGAGACATCACTTATCTTCATCGACATTTTTTTTAGAGAGAGAGAGAGCGACCGAGCGATTCTAACCCTAGCGATCGAGCGATTCTTAGCGAGCGATCCTTAGGTATTTTTTCTTCAATCGGTCTCACTCTGTTTTTCTTCAAGTCCACTAACTCTGTTGAGCTGATATTTTAGTTGTTACATTTCTAGGTTTTTCGGTTTGGGTCAGCTGGGGGTTCGGGGCTTTAGAGAGCGTGAGACACAGAGCTCCGGCGAAACGACGGCAGAGGTAAGCGATCGAGGTAAGCTATCAACTTATTCTTCAATATAAATTTATAGTTTCTGGATTTGGGGGTTTCGGTTCTTGATTTGAAAATAGGGTTTCCGGTTGTACGAGGTTCGATTTGATAATAGATTTCATTGCTTGTAGTTTTGGGGGTTTTGATTCTTGAGCTTTCTTTTTTATAATAGCCATAGCTTATCTCGACGCCTCGGATTAGTGTTGAGCTTATGATTGGATTTTCTGGGCCAGCGGGTAGGACTTTTTTTTCTTCTTCTGTGGAAGCTAGGTAGTGTGAGGTGAATTGGGAGAAGGAATTAATAGGGGAGTTTTGACATGATTTATTGTTGGCCGGCTTGAAATCATTCATCTCTTTGTCTGCCATTTCTGATCAATTCTCAAGCTAGGCCAGGCCATTATATTTATAAATGTATTAAGTTTCATATATATATTTGCTGCCTATCTTCATGTTTGAACGAATTGCATAACAGAAAATGTAATTAACTAGACTCTGTTTTCGGGCTAACATCTAAACTGATACCTTTTTTATGTCACTGCACCTATTTTTACTAGAACTAAACGTTGATGTTCCTGTCTATTATCTAAAAATGAATTGAAAAAAAAGGAGTTCTTCTGATAACATAAGGGATTGAATTGGAAAATAGTTTACCTTGTTTGTGGAATCACTCATCGTAAGTTCGTCTTCAATTTCTTTTTCTTTTCAGTTTCTTCCCCAAACATGTATGCAGAGATGAAAATGAGACCGCCTTGCTTCACTGCGTTGTTCCTCACAGGTTTGTGTAATTAATTGCAACTGTTTCCAAATACTTAAATTGGACGTGATCAAATCTGAAGTCAAATATGTGTATCACATTTTTAGGAACAAATTAGCTTAGTCAATTGTAAATACGCATGTATAGGGTATTTATTGCTGTGTAATCTGAATGAGTAAATCTCGTATATAAGAGATCAATTCAAATATTTGCTATTTTATAGAAGGTAGTTTTTTTTTATTTCCGGTTGTGTAATCTGAATGAGTAAGCAGATTTAACGTGTATTTATTTCTTCTGTGACTGAGTTTCTTTAGTTAGAAAGTTTAGGAGATAATTTAGGGATTTCAAAAATTGACTAAGGATATTAAAGTAATTCTCTTGCTGTTTTAAAAACGCTTTAAAAAAAAGCTACGATTCGTAGCTTTTCCGAATCTGGTATAAAATCCAAAAACGATTTTGAAGTTTTTTCAAACCGGAGGTTTACCAAACACCCAAAATCGGTTTTGCTTATACTAAAAAAAAAAACTAGAGAATTTAATCTGTACCAAAACACGCCCAAAGACTGTTTGGCATAGAATTCATTCTGACAAGGACACGACATTAAACCAGGACTGGTTAACGTGGCTTGTGCAAGTTGTTATGTCATTTGGCACAAAAATACTGTACATGTCATTTGGACGTAATTCTTCTCTACACATGTGATGTGACCCGAAATAAATTATAATAATACCTATATTTATACAAATTTATTATGCGTTCATGAATTATAACTACGAACTTACAATAAAAATTAAAAAACACGGCAAATTAGTTATACTATTTAGCCATTCAATTCTTTTTGGTTTTAAACTTTTTTTTTTTAATTTGGAAGAAATGAAAAATACGCATTTATAGAGCATTTGAGGCCGAATGGTATAGCTGTTCCTCTCTAATTGAACTTATTTTTAGTTTTTACCACAAACAGCATCCTAGTTATTATGTAAATGGCATGTTTAAACTAATTTTATATCTAATAACATTAATATATTAAACTAACAGTATGCTCGCGCATTATAGCGGCTTGCAGCGAGCTGATTCCATACATTTAAATACTAATAAATTAGGCATATAATTGATAAATTTCAATAATAATAAATTATGCATATACTATGTAATAATGTGATAGTGTGTATCATTCTTACTGATTTTATTTCTTGAAATACATCTAGAGAATTTTAGACAGAAAATGGCTTTAAATATAATTTTATTAATATTTAAGGCTTTTTTGTAATTTAATAAGTTTTCAGGGTTATTACATGACAGTGACAATTTTTGTAATTTATTAAGTTTTAAGAGTTATTTTTCATATTCATTTAGAGTGGAATATGTGTAATTTTTTAATGTTGAAATGGCATTATGGTTACTTTAAAATGAATAGTAAAATGAGTCTTTAAGTTATGTTTTTTCTTTTAGGAAAATACTTTTTGACACGTTTCAAGTCGTGAAACGTGCCAAATAGCATTCCTCTTTCTTTTATGTATAATAATAATAATAACAACAACAACACCACTGCACCCGGATAATCATTAACAAACATTAATTTTAGAAATTAGTCAAAGTTTAATTAATCTTATAATCTAATCATTAACAAAATTAAAAAAAAAAACACCATTCCCTTGTAATTACAAACTCATGTTCTCAACGTAACTAAATAAAAAAAATCTGAACAAATAAAAAAAAAACATAATTAATCAATAATAAAAAAATATTAATTTATATCCCACATTTTAGTAATTAGTTATATTTCAATATTCTATCTCTTTCTCTCCTTCTTCTACTTCCCATATTTTTCTTCGAACAATCGTATTAAAAAGATAAATAAAAATAACTTACATTATAGAGTAAATAGCGGCAAAAATACTTAATATTTTCTCAAAATTATATTTTTATACTTAATTTTCTTCGGCGGTAAAAATACTAATGTTATGTTTTACTTGCATCGTAAGTAATTAGGTTGTTAAATTGGATTGAAAAACACGTGGCAACCTCAAATTTAATGAAAAATATTAATTTGTTTCTATATTAAATATTAATTATAGAGCAAACTAGCAACGTAGCCATTTTGAAACATGGTTTTTAGAATCTAGCCAACGTTTGGTTAATTTTGCAATCTAGCCATTTACTGAAATTTACGGATATAAAATTCCTAATTTACCATTTTTCCTTATACTTACTTGATCTAAGTACTAGCCCACGTTTGACCGGTTAGAATTGTATACACTAATTAATATAAGATTTTTTCACAATTTAATTGGATATTTAGCTAATTTAAGATGATATTCGGTGGATATTTAGCTAATTTAAAAGAGGAAGCTAATATTTATTTAATGAATTGGTCAAAGTCAAACACGTCATTGAATACACGTCAAAAAAAAAGAAATTGGTTTATTTGATATTATGCGTGTGAATCTGGTAAATCAATTAATGCACGAAAACTTTCTCTCTCTTCTAACCGTGCATTTCTTCTTTCTCCCTTTCTCTCTCTTCTAAACCGTCACTTTCTCAACTTCCCCCCCCCCCCCCCCCCCCCCCTTTTTTTTTTTTTTTTTTTTTCGATTCTCATCCCATAACCCTCCTCTCCGACGGTCCAACAAATTAACCCCACATACCCCACAAAATGTCTCCATCCTCGAAATAAAACCAGCAACATTTGTAGCTACCTCACAAAGATTCTCGGATAAAAGAATATTGAAGACACCGAAGATTCCAAAAGAGGTATGAAAGAATCTTAGGATTTTATTTGGGGTTTTTTCGATAACCTGTTTATTTTTGTTGATTTTTTGTTTATTGTATATTTAGGTATATTTTGTAGTGGTGTTTCATGGGTTGAATCTTCTTTTTTGTCCTGATATGGTATATTTAGGTATTTGTCGGGTTATTGTTTGTTTAGTGGGGTTGATTTGTTTAATGGGGGTGATTTGTTTAATGGGGGTTATTGTTTGTTTGATGGGGGTGATTTGTTTTGTCGGGTTGTTAAGGTAAATGGTTGGTGTTGGTTTGTTTTTTTTTTAATGTCCTGTTATTGTTGTAAAATGGGTACCAGAACAGTGATCAAAATTTTTTGTCCTGTTATTTTTTTGTTTAATGTCCTGTTATTGTTGTAAAATGGGTACAAGAATAGTGATCAAAATTTTTTGTCCTGTTATTGTTTGGTTAATGGTATGTTAAGGATAATTTTGAAAGAGTGTTTTATGGGCCGAAAGTTGTTTTTTTTCCGGTTATTTTTGGTGATTGTTGATTGTTGGTTATGGTAGGATGTTTTATGGGTCGATTCTTGCTTAATGGTATGTTTAGGTGTATTTTTGTCGTTTAGAATTATTATGGGTTAATGTGAAAGATTAGTTTTGACCGGTTATTGTTGAATTTTCTATTTTTTAAATTGTTTTTGTATGGTTAATGGGATGATTTATGGTGATGATTTGAAGGTGATTTATGGGTTTATTTCGGTTTATGAGTAATTAAATTGGTTGATGACTATTAAATTGGCTGAGCATGTAATAGTTTATTTTGAACTATTTATTTTGGTTTATTATTGAGCTGGTAATGATTTGAACTGTTAAATTGGTTAATGATTTGAAGTGTTTATTTTGGTTTATTCTTGAGCTGTTAATATGGATTTATAACGCATTGTGGGAGTATATAAACAGGAAACAATGGGAAAACAGGGCAGTGGGTGTAAATCTTCAAGGAAAAAGGGTACAAGATCATCAACTAAGGTATATTATACATAAGCTATGTCATATCTATATCCTGCATAAATATACGTAATAATAAATCAATGTATCGCAGATTGGTGATTTTGTAGTTGAACAAGAATTATGGAACCAAAAAATAAGAATATGTCAACATTCAAAACTAGGAGTTTTGAAGGATCTACTGGCTTGCCTAGCAACTGAGGACCAAAGACGGTTATTTCTTGATGGACTGTTTGGAAAATTGACACAATTTATTGGTGACACGTTTCCGAAACAGCTTGCACCTTTGCTTGTTTTGCATCAAGTACACAGCAAAAGAGCAAATGAACTGAGATTCAAAATTGGAGGCAAAATTGTAGTCTTTACACTCTATGATTTTCTGCTCATGTCAGGTTAGTATTTGCTTTAGTTCTTATACACTTGTTTATTTTGTACTTTAAATTAATGTTTATTTACGCATATTGTTGGTGTAATTAATGTTATTTTTTGAGCAAGAACTGTTGGTTTTCATTTGAATACAGGGCTGAATTGTGATGAAATTCCAGTACCAAATGAAGAGAATTTGGGGAACAACTTAGCAGGACGTTTCATGCCAATAAGAGACATGCAAATACCGGGGACTCTATTAGTACTCTTGAAATCGATCCTCCAAGCAAATGATGAAGAAAGGGTGTCGCTTGTAAATCTGGCTGTAGTTGAACACGTCTTGATGCCGAAGCAACCAAAAGTGTTGATACAGCAAGAACATCTCTGACTTGCTGCCAATCCCGGAGAGTTTGCAGAGTATCCTTGGGGTTGAGCAAGTTTCAATGCACTATGTTCTTTGATGCATAGTATCTCGTTGAAGCTTTCCTCGAAAACTTTGACAGGTTATGATATTGGAGGCTTCATTTATTCGTTACTTGCATGGGCATACGAAGTGATACCAGCCCTTGTTGATCAAGAATTCACTACAAGAAACAACGACGTGAGCTATCCAAGGATGTTCAAATGGACGTACAACAATAATCTAGATTACGATGATCTTATTGACAAGATATTTGGTAATGGGGAGGTATGGTATACTTACTGTAAATGATTATATCAATGTTGTTAATTTTTGTAAATTATTAGTGCTTGTTAATACGTATTGACTGTCGTTAATTTCCGTAAATGTAGATGGAAGTGCTTACTATAACAGCTACACATGAAGAACAAGATATGGGTCACACAGAAAGAGAGGTAGTTGATGGCATTCCTGAACAAAACACACCAAGCAGAAAAGGAAAAGAAGCGGTAGGGACTTCAGAGAGGAATGAAGATAGTGATCCAGTGGTGTTGGAAAAAATAGAAAATCTTTTGAAAGGATATGAATACTTATGTGTTAAATTTGAAGAAACAGTGAAAGAGGTAAATGATCTGAAACGAAAGCATACTGAAGATATGGAAGAAATCAAAATATTGAAGAACAAAGTTCAGCTCCTAGAGGAAGGACAAAAAGAAACAAGGATTGAAAAGGTAAATTTCTTGAACAATCAAAAAATCTTGTTTACATAACATTATATGTAATCTAACTATGAGTATTGCGTACACAGATTTTCCAAGATGCTAGTGGAAATATGAATTTTGAAGACATCGTGGTGACAGAATTTGTAGAAGAGGTAACTTTAAAATTGTTAATTTGAATAGATGAAATGTCATTACTTTGGTCGTTTATTTTTGTAAATTTCTGTATTTAGGATGATGGTGTCGAGGATGACGACAATAACAATTACGAAAGCAATGTTAACGAAGTTGGTAATCCCGGGTCCTCAAAAACCATGGCTGAAGTAAGTATATCCCCAACATGATCAAATAAGTGTCTCTATTGTTTATTGAACATGATAATGATTTTCTAATTGTGTTTTTTTGCTTAGATAAAAAAGTGGACACCAAATAAAGCATTTGAAATGAAGGAGGCAACTGCTGGAACACCAAAGGATGCAACAAAACAGACAGATGAGATAACACCTCCGGTAAGTTTTCACCATTTTAAAACTTTAATAAATGTTAGTATTAATGTTTGGCTGTAACAAGTCTTGATATAAATAGGGTGTAGAAAAACTGTCACCATTGTTCGGAAGTTTAAAAAGCGCTCAACATTTGAAGCAAGTAAGTGTGAACTTAAAAGAATTAGCCCAAATTAACCATAATTAACGGTCCGGGTTTAGATTAACTGAAATTAACACAATTTTGATTATATTTACAGGCAGAAGTTACGCAGTTAAACGACGGTTTAGCATTAATGATAGACAACATAAATCTTTTTGGTGTTTCGATTGACTCTAGAACTGAGAATCTTTCTCGTGTTCAACCGCAAGAGTACGTTCAAGCTGTTGCGCCAAAGAGGTAAGCTAGAATTGCTAAAATTCAGTCTGAGCCATCACAAGACTATGGACGGCCAAAGCGGGCTACAAAACCTTCAGCATTGACAAAGACACCTTACACTCGAGAAAAAAAGACGAAAAAAATGAAGGAGAAGCAAGCAGCCAACCAAGTTTCAATTCGAATATTGATGATATTTAGACTATTATGTTAACTTACTATATTCTGCTACTTATGGTCTAGTTTTTGTGATTTACTAAGCAAAAAATTATCTTTATATTTAAGGTCATTTGACTTGGTTTTATTATGTAAGATTAGCGGAATGCATGATACCCGCCTATTTTGGTTTGTGTTTATGATAGATATGTCGGTTAATTTCTGTGAATTAAATGTGCTTTCTATATCATTCTGGAGATGGTTTATTTATGTTAATTACATATAATTATTTTTTTCCTTGTGTATAGAAAGTAATGTGTAGATACATAGATGATGAAATCCATCTAAAAGGGTATCATAATTTAAGCGAAAATAAACAGAAGTTAGATAAACTAGGCTTAGAATAAATGATTCAAAGTGAAAAAATTAACATAAATCAACCAAGTGAAGTTGAATAAAGTGTAACATAATTAACAGAAATCAACCAAGTCTAGACTTAGATTATCCAACTATTAAAAACCAAACTGAATTGAAAAATAAAAATCCAAAACATAGCTGTACTGACAATTGTATGAAAATGAAAGAAAAAAAATAAAAATAACTACAATTTGCAAGAACGCTTATTATGTCCCGCTCTTCCACATTTTCCACATCTTTGATGATATGGATGAAAGGTCTCACTCTTAGCACGATATCGCTTCAGTTTCGGTCTTCCTGCTTAAACTTTGTGAATTGGAGGATGAATTAGTTGAGCTTCTGGAGGTAAGACCCAATCTCCGTCATGTTCAATTGGGTTAACGTCCATGGAATACGTAGCAACATAACCCTTTTTTGTGTAGTATTGAGGTACAAAATCCATTGGCTTGAGGTTCAACCTCCACAAAGCAGCAAAAGCATGCGAATGGGAACAAATCCAATTGCCAAACACCGCATGAACAGGTCTTGTTGGCAACATCAACAACCTTGTGAATAACCCCGTCGATAACTTCAAACTGGTCGGCATTGATCGGCTCCACCTGGACATTTGTAAATTTACGATAATTAACAAAAAATTACAAAATGTTTGAAATTAACAAAAATTTACACTGTGACGCTTACATTCATAGTACGTGCATCCAATTCAGCCTTCGTGAAGAGGTTTAGAGCTTTACCAGTAAGTCCAGATACCATGAGAGTGATTAAATCTATTTTTTCATTAAACCACCGTTGTAGCAAACTTCTAAAGCTCAAGACAAGACAAGTTACGGGCCACCCCCGAGCTTCTTTCAAGACCGAATTGAGACATTCGGAAATATTGGTAGTCATTAAGTTAAACCTTCTACCAGGAAACATGCACCTTGCCCACAATTGTGGATTAGCATCATCAATATATTTTTCAATTCTAGAATTACCAGCCACCAACAAACCCGTCCAATACTCATATTGTTTAACAATATATTCCTTTGCACAGTTATAAAACAAAGGTTGTATGTATGATTTCCCAAATTTACTTTTCATGTTAGACCACAAGTGTTGCATGCATATAGCATATTTGCACTCGGGAAACACAGAATGCACCGCCTTGAGAATAGAACTATTACGATCAGAAACAATAACCATCTCATCTCGAACACCATATGCATACCTTAGTTGAGATAAAAACCAATGCCATGACTTATCGTTTTCAGAGTCAACAATTGCCATGGCCAATGGAAATAAATGGTTATCTCCATCTTGGGCGGTAGCAAGCAATAAAGTGCCACGGTACTTGCCTTTCAAGAAAGTTCCATCAACCGATATGACCGGACGACAATGTTTCCATCCATGTATAGACGCACCTAGGGCCAAGAAAAAGTACTTAAAATGTTGGTTGTCATCAACCACGATACTCGTAAAAGTACCTACAGTAATGGAAAAATAAACCAAAATTAATAAAAACAAACTACATAATGTATGTGTAAGTAAACCAAAATTAATCGCATAATCATTACCGGGATTTGTTTCTTTTATCATTTCAGCAACTAGAGGCAAGTGCGAATATGATTGACTGAAAGAACCGCGAATCTTTGTTAAAGCTTCAGCACGCCATTTCCAAGCCTTAAAATAGCTGATTTCGACCTTAAAACGTGTGCGCATAATATCAATAACACCCTTTGGTTTAATGGAATCAGCTTGATCACCCATGAAATCTTGCTTGACCATTTTGCTAATCAAATTGGATGAACATTGTCTGTTTGTTGCCGAAGAGACGTGACTGTAACAATTATGAGTCTTCACAAAAGTACGAATAACCCAAAGCTTTGATTCACGACATACACTTGCATTCATTTTCCAAGGACAATTTGAAACCTTACGAATCAAGTTATAGCGCGAATTGCTTGATCTAGACACTCTGACCTCAAAATTATTCCGTACGACTAGTACGCCAAAAACATCGACCATCACCTCTTTATTGATGAATAGATCATTAACATTCAAATCAATGTTCATCGGGAAGTTATCGACATCAACCTGACCAAAAAGAGTCAGTTTTGAATCTTCAGAGAAATCTTCTCCGTCGTTCGAAACAACTGAAGGTGACTGACTTAGCCTCTGTCCCTCAAACGTTAAAACTGAGAAAATATACCAAAAAAAAAATTATAAATGTTTCAATAATCTAGAAGAAATATTATTGATGATTTAAGAGTGGACATACTTGATTCAGTAAAAGAAAAATGAGAACCATTCATGATGCTCTTTCGAATATATCTGTGAAACAATATATTCAGCGTTAATATGATGTAACATATGTTAAATATTACTTATTTTTTAAAAATAAACCAAAATAAACCATTCTTACCAATGAAACTGCGATAATATTTCTTAAACACGAGAAAAAGTGGTAAGGAACGTTCAATTTAAGGCGGAAAAGAACAATTCAAATTTTGAATAACGTAGTAATATGATCCAGTGAATAAATGTGAGCGATATTTTTCAAAATTTTAGCTTTAAAATCGAAAACAAATTTAATCCCTGAAAAATGGGATAATCTTCCAACTAAAATGAACAACTCTGATGAAACGTTGAGATATTCTCATTTCCATTAAATGTGTCTACAAAAAAGGAAGGTCAACTTATCATGATTCAATAACGTTAATAAATATAATTAATACACGAAATATATTTATATACACCGAATATAACAATATCGGCTACAAACCCAAGTTTCAAAACGTGGGCTAGTATTTTTGAAACCAAACCAAGGCTAATATAGTAAATACAATGTTACATAAATATGACACGTCATCAAATTTAGCTAGATTCGAAAATTAAACGAGACGTTGGCTAGTTTACAATTGCAACGTTTGATGTGGCTTAGATCGACTAATTTTTCTTAATTATATGATTTTCATATTATAAAATTTGCTAAAATTAATTGTATTATAAATTTAGTTTTAAAAATTACTTAAATTAATTGTATTATAAAATAATATAATTAAAGTTTAAATAGTTTAAAAAAATAAATTTATAACTAACTAGACCATTTACAACATCACGCTTAGGATATAACCAACGTTTAAAACTTATTAAAAAATAGTCAAATAAATGACGTGACACTTGAATAAACCATTTAATTTCCATTTTGTCTTTCCAGCTGTTTTTTTTTTTGCTATAGTAATTCGTCAGTTTCTCTCTCATAAAAAAAAATTTCTTATCGAAACTTCAAAAATTCATATATTCCTCATATGAACTCGAAATTTAGGAATTCCAAATCATACGGATTCATGGCGAGGAGAGCTTCAAAAATAGACCCCATTGTGTTGGATGAAAAATCCTGTCTACCATTGTAGAATTCCGTCAGCGGTCACCATTGGTACATTAATTGTCATTAATTATCGAATTTTTAAATTATTTACATTTTTTGTTTATTATAACATGTTTAATATAAAGATATTTAAGTCAAATATAATTGTCATTGGGTGATTTTCTAAACGTTTGCAAACGTTGGCTACATCTCAATTTTATAGTTTAGTTTTGGATACGAATCTACAACGCCCTTAAAAAAACTAATTACTTTTGTATATTAATGAGGATATATTTTTTTATTTTGAATTGTTTTATAAAATAAATTATATTGTTAATATTTAATTAGTTTTAATAAAAAATATTATTTTTTCATTAATCTAAGACTGCCACGTGTTTTTTCATCCAACTTAACGGTCTAGGTACGTAGCTGCCAAAAAAAGATTAATTATGATTTTTGGAAAACATTAAGTATTTTTGCAGCTATTAACTCTATTTTATATATTATAAAGATGTATGGTGTTTAATTTTGATATATATGATTTGACACATTTGAATACTAATAATTTAGGGATACGATTGATATATTTTAATAATTATAAATGATGCATATACTATGTAATAATGTGATAGTGTGTACCATTCTTAATGATTTTATTTCTTGTAATATCTAATGATTTCAGCATACATCTAGAGAATTTTAGACAGAAAATGGTTTTAAATATAATTTTATTCATGTTTTGGGCCCTTTTGTAATTTAATAAGTTTTAAAGGTTATTACATGACAATGGCAATTTTGTAATTTATTAAATTTTCAGAGTTATTTTTTTATATTCATTTAGAGTGGCATATATGTAATTTTTGGGTTTTTGGCGGCATAAATCCTTAAAGTTTTTCGCTGGATACGATTCAGTCCCTAATATTTATTTTCGCCAGGTAAAATCCTTAATCTCTGTTATAAGGATGTAATGGTGATATATTGCAAATGTTAATTCACTTAAATAATACAATAAAACGATATTAAATAAATAAAATGTAGAAAATGACATAAATATATCATAAATATATTATAAATCCCTTAAAGCCAAAAAATTCTCAAATCGAAGAACTCAAAGATTCTCGTTTCTTGGTCGTCGAAGATGGAAGACGATTAGCAAGCTAATGGGGACGTTGATGATTTTGAACTCGTAGCGGAGGATTACATTGACGGCAAAGAGTATGAAGAGAATTCACACACCAAGCACCCTCAATAATGGTGGTCGTCGGTGAACTAGGTTTGTGCAGACGTCGACGGTCAAAATGAAGAATCTGATGCCTATAGGTCTAGGAGCGACCTGAGCATCCACACCGACGACGAGCAGCAGACGTCAAGGATGGAGTTTAACCTGTGCTCAAACCTAGCCGATTTCAAGTTTAAGTTGGGTATGCAATTTCCAACAACTGTGTTGTCAATGGTGCCCACAAGAAGAGTTGTAGTCTTTATTTTGTACATTTGATGTAATAAAGTCTCACGAAGACTCTTGCTTGTAATTGCTTATTCATTTAATAAAAAGTTGAAAAGTTCATTCATTCTTCCTTGTCTGTTTGAAGCTTTATGATAAAACATTAGTCTTTAGTCCATAAACAAACTTAACAACTTACGAAGAGACAAATGTAGATTTGCATGAACAAACTCTTCGTAGTTTGATTAAAACGATATATTCACAATCTAAGGGTCAAAGGACTTTTGACCTCAGTACGATTGTTAGGAGAATCTATGATGTCTGGTTATGGGGCATTGAGAATTGGAGACTCTATAGTTCTTCTAGGTATCTTCCGAAGGTACTGAATTGACCAGTGTACTTCTAGAGACAAAATAAGAACAAACCATTTAACCTCTTATGTCTCGAAGTCACTACGTATGAATTGTATCGTGCTTACCTTAATCCTGAAATGAGACATGCCATTTCACAGCTTACGTATTCTCATTTGAGAAAGTCAGAGTTCGGACTCACTATGTGATTCTGAACAGGACCTATTGGTGAAGTACTGAGTTGTGAAGATGTCATGAGTAACTTTGTGAAGTTCTCATAGATATGGAATTCATGTACAATATTGTTGAAATGCAATGTATATCACCTCATGCTTTGTTCCTTGGAATGTGAATAAATGAAATGGCCAGTGTCCAAATTGAGTCTTGACTCTTTTGGATGAAACAATGTGACTTGTTAGCTCCTCGTCAATACATTGTTTCTAACTTATTTACAAGCGACAAAAGAGTTGAGGAAATAACAGCTAGAAGGGTAAAATGGTAATTTTGTAAATCCCGACTAACTGATGATATTAATGAAGGGTAAACATAGATAATATTCAGTGGATCCACTCATTACAATTAGGTTGAATTCTTGAGTAGAAAATAAATTCATTTGAACCGAGAGATTTTCAGTGTCAACTCTTTAGTGGAGTCAGTTGACATTAAGCTAAACTTGGAAAAGGTTTGTGAACTTTTGAGTCCAAGTATTTAGCTCAAGCTTTGTTCATTTGGATCCATGAGGTCACTGTCACAAATCACATCGAGTAGGAATAGTTAAACTAGAAGCTAAGTCAAAACAAGAACGAGACAAATTTTACGAAAATTGTCGAAAGAGTAATTTTATCTTTTTGGACATGACATGAAATGAGTGTCAATAATTTTTTTGACATGGTCATATGATGACTTAAATCACTCGGCCATGATGTGTTCATTGGGCCTTGTGAATTAATTTCATTTCATAGAATTTTACTTGAAAATTCTTAATGGGCTTTTCTTATGTTGTCATGAAGAAGTAAAGAAAAATCTAGAAAGGCTTTCTGGAAGCCTTTTGGCCGTCCAACCCAAGGGAATGGGAGATAAAATTTCGTGCAGCCCTAGTGTGAAAGAGAGTTTATTTTGTGCATTAATGTATGAAGATACTTGCCAAAAGTAAAAAGAGGAAACAAATTTCCTCTATAAGGAAAGAGGGAATCGGCCAAGGCAAGGAGAAGGCAAGCAAAAGAGGAAACAATTTTGCTTCTAGAAGACCTCTCTTGGCCGCCCAAATGAGAAAGAGAAATAAGGCAATTTTGCTCATGAATATGTGATATTTTATAGAAGAGGAAACTACCTTATTGAAGACAAAGCCTCTCCTATAAATAAGGGCCTTATTCTTCTTATTTCATTCATTCCAAGTTTTAGAGATTTGAGAGCTTCTCTCTCTAGCTTGGCCGCCCCTCTCTCATTCTCTCTCTAAGTTCTTTTCGTCTTTGTTTTGGCACCTAGGTTCTCATTTGACCTAGCGTTTTCTGCTCTTCGACTTTAAGACTTGTTCTTGAGTCGTCGTGTTTAAAAGTGCCCACTCACTAATTCCTTTTATCTCGAGTGATTCTTGTGATAGAAACTGTCGTGGTTGCTCGTGTTGCCGAGGAAAGAAGTGAGACGTGCTGCGAGGGGAGAGGAGCGTTGCAACTTTCCAAAAGCTTCTCAACGTTCAAGCTTCTAAAAAGGTTAGTAAATTTATAATGCTCATAATTGTTTTTATTTACGTGTACTTGCTCTTTGTCTAGGTTAGTAAAATCGTTTTACTTGTCAAATTTTTTTTTTTAAATTCTGCCGCTTACCCGAAGCGTTAAACTTTTTCTTAAACCCTAGATCAATTCCAACAAACTGAGCATCTAAGACATACTTTAAGAGAGGTTTTCATCAATGAGGATATGGCATTCCAGTATGTACATAATGATCAAACTAGGATAAGGGCTAAATGCAAAGGAAAATGGTGCAAATGGCTTATATATGCTAAGGTTCAGAATTCTGATAATAGACGGCGAGAATCAATACTCTGATAGACAAGCATGAGTGTGGATTAGTTTATGATAATAAGCTACTGAATAGAAAATGGTTAGGAAATAATTTTATTGACCCCTTCAGGCTTAACCTGAATTTGGACTACCAAAACTTCAAGGAGCTGAGTGTTGCAGCAAAGTTTACCAACGTAACGAAGCCAATTTTTACAGAGCCAAGAAAAACGCAAGACGGATTTTAGAAGGTTCTGTGAAAGACCAACATGCAATTTCTGGAAGAGTATTGCAAGCAGCTTAAAACAACTAATTCATGTTTAACTGCTCTATTGAAAATAAACATGGTGAATGAATAAAAAAGTCTTTGATAGAGTCTATATTTGTCGGAATGCTTGCAAGGAGGGATTTTACAAAGGTTGCAGACCTTTTTAAGGACTTGATGGCTGCTTTCTCAAAGGCCTATTGCAAGAGTATCTTACTTGTTGCGGTGTGAATTGATCCAAACAATTCACAGTACCCAGTTGCATATGCAGTGGTAGAAAAGGAGAATATGGAGACGTAGATGTGGTTCGTGATGTTACTAAGTGAAGATCTTGGCATATAGAATTCGAATGGCTTTACAGTGATAAGTGACATGCATAAGGGTTTAGAATGAGCTGCTGCAGAGGTATTCCCTGGTGCAGAAATAAGATTTTGAGTTAGGCATTTACATGCCAACTTCAAGAAGGAACACAGTGGATTGATGCTCAAATAGATTATGTGGAGTAGTGCTAGAGCAAGTGCAGATGCCAAATTCAAGAAGAAAGTGGTTGAGCTCAAAGTTGAGAATGTGAAGGCATATGAATGGTTTAGCCTGAAAAATCCCAAGGAGTGGAGCAAGTCTCATTTCAAAACTGATGTCAAATGTGACATGCTCTTGAAAAATCTTTGCGAGGGCTTCGACAGCTCTATACTACTTGCGAGAGACAATCCAATGGTCACTCTGTTAGAGAATATCAGGTTTATGCTAATGTGTAGGTTTGCAGGAAAAAAGGATACAGCTTAGAAATGGATTAATCCAGCTGACCACATAGTCATGGCATAAATTGAAATGTACAAGAACATTTCCATATACTGTTAGTCCACACTTGCTGGTAATGCCAAATTTCAGGTGACATTTCAAGGTTCACAGTCTCTTGTAGGTGACTTGAGGCAGAAGGTGTGCACATGTAGAATTTTTCAGTTATATGGAATTCCATGCCCACATGCCTTAGCCTGTATATGGTCATCAAGACTTAATGACATGGACTATTTAGATGCTTGGTACACGCATGAGGCCTATATGGCATGTTATAGTGGGATCATTGAGCCCATGAGAAGTCCAGATAAATGGCTTGAAGCTGTTCTCAATCTCATTCTGCCACATCTCGAAATTTCTTTACTTGAAAGACCCAATAAGAAAAGAAACAAAAGTAATGATGAGCCAGCTCATGGGTATGGGCCATTTCCAGAACATTCAACAAAGCATTCTAGGAAGGGCAAAAAAAAAAAAACCACTACAACAACTGTGGTTAATCAGGTCATTCTAGAGTCACCTGCTCTAATCCAACATCTAGTTAAGTATACATTTATTTAATCCGATTTAGTAAATTATGCAAGATGTGACTTTGTCTAATTTATGTGTGAAATTCATTGATAGCTTAAGCCAGGAAAGAAGAGAGGCCAGTTAAGTCAAAACCTGCATCTGAGACAAAACAGTTAGAACTGAATGCAAAGTCACAAGCATCTTCTTCTCAGACAGGTTTAACTGTGTTTAGTCAAAACAATTATACATATTAGAACTACTTTTTTTTGGTTTAGAACTCTTGTTTTTGTGTGGTACCATCAGCAAATTTGTTATTTTGGAACTTGTCTTTTGGTTTTGGAACTTGTCTTTTGGTAACAGAACTTGTCATTTGGTTTTGAAACTTGTCTTTTTGTTTTTGAACTGCTGTGTTGGTCTTGTTATTTATTGCCTTTATAAATGTCCGATTTACTGTATTGAAACCATTATCAAAATGTGAAATGAATATATATATGCAGTCTTCTTTTGGTTATGCTGTTGTGTCCATTTCATTTTGCTATTAACATGACACACAATTAACACTAAAGCTAACATTTTTACTCCATTTTTCAAGTCTAATACATAATACAATAACATTGTGACACTATATATTGATCAAACAAATATACATATGATCAGTACGCACATAAAAATAACCTATTATAACAGTTACATATGACATCCTATTTTAACGTTTCTTTGACAGTCGATGCTTGTTCTTTATACCAGCCATTCTCGAATTCTAATTGGTTAATTCTACTCTACAACCCTGGAATGACTTGTTTTCACCTTGTGCACATTTTTTGGTCAATCCACCTAAAGCAGTCGCATCCCTCATCTGACTTCATAACATATACACAATTCACAGAGTTCAATACAACCAAAAAAATCCTCATTTCATGCCACATAAAAAAAACCAAAAAAGCTTTAAAAACTTACTTTTATCTTGTAACATCTGACGAACCTTCTACTAGGGTTTGAATCCGTCCACGCCGTCCTTTGCACCACCGCGACACCACATTTGCAAAGTTCATGAGTTTTGCTATGAGAGACCGAGTTTTGACTTAAACTCGCAGAGTGTCCTCGCCTCGACGCTCTTGGTGATTTGCTATAGAACGACAACAATGTCTGTTCATCACTCATTTGATGTTCTTGATCAGGTGATGAAACAAAAGAAGAAACATGAAGATTTAGGGTTTTTCAATTCGGGATTTTTTTTTCGTCGATGTTTGGATTCGTTTTTTTTTTCCTTATTTAAATGAATTATTATTCACTCTCTCTCTCTCTCTCTATCATTGTCTTTAATAGATGTATTTTATTTAAAAATAACTCTTACTTATCAATACATGTTTACACCTGGATATCTGTTTGCAACTAACGTCTTAACTCGTATTAGGGACTAACGGCGAGTCTAATAATAGAGATTACAGATTTTACCAAGTGAAAAAAAATTAGGGACTGAATCATATTCAACCAAAAACTTAAAAGGTTTATGCCGCTAAAAACCCTTTTTTTAGTGTTGAAAAGTCATTATGGTTATTGTAGAATGAATAATAAAATGAGTCTTGGGTTATGTCATCTTTTTTATATATATAATAATGCGACAAAAAAATTGTATTGATTAATTTTGCAGGTCAATGTAAATAATAGTTAATTTGAGTGAACAAAGAATGACACAAATTTCACACAAACTATGTAAATCACATTAAAATAAATACTAAATATAGAACAACTTAGGGAAAATGAAACGAAATTGAACAATAAATATATATTACTATATCGATATTAGTGATAGATGAACCAGGGGAAAGACGGAGAATACAAAATATTAAAAAGGGTCAAGCGGCAATATAGCCAAATAGAACTTAATTTTTTGCAAAATAGCCATAGTTTGTCAACTATAAGCAAACTAGCCCAAGTAAAATTAATCTAGGCTGTATTAAATTTAATCCCAACGAACTATAAAGATAGAATGTAAGCTTTATGAAGACTGGATTAAAATTAATCGAGACATGATTAAAATTCATAGTACTCTCAGTTGGCTATTTTGCTATACCTAATGAAACTATGACTATTTTGCAAAAGTCATAGTTTGAATTGGCTACTTCATACCATTTTTCCTATTAAAAATCCCTCGAAATTTTAAGAAACAAATTTTGAATAATCAATAAGAGAAAAATCATAAAGAATAACAAAAAATATGGGATATGAGAGCCATATTTTAACTAGTTGATATGATGTGACGACCCGACTTTTTGGACCACCTTACTTATCTTACTTATTAAAACTTTAGAAAATTTGAAGTAATTTTTTTTAAACATAACTTAAAATATAAAGTTTGAAAACTCATGACCAAAAAATAAATTTTCATTTAAAACCTTGATGAATGAAAACAACCAAAAAGTCGAAGTTGCATAATCGAAATTTTAAAACAAAAAATACGATTGTAAATAAATAACATAAATAAAGTCATAGCTTTTAACAGAATTGAAAAGCAGAACTTAAACTGTTAAAAATAAAACTTTTGGTTTTGGGTTTATTTAGAAACTGAAAGCAAAGTGGAAATCTTTAATTTTCGTAAATGGCAACTATAACCCAGCCATCTCGCTATCTCCGTCACTGATCCATCCTCCTCATGTGTTCATATGCTGTTTACCTACAACACAGACTTATATACATAGAGTGAGCTAACGCTCAGCGAGAATAACTATAACTCATAAAACATAAGTAAAAAAATGCATGAACCGGTTATTAGTATTTTAAATTAAATCGTGACATGTGATACCCTAGTAAAAGTCTATCGTATTTTAATTCGGCAGTCCCCTAGAGTAGCCGTACCGATTTCAGTGTACACTTTGAAAACGAACCATGAGGCTGCGACCTCCCATAGAACTCCCCATCATATAACATAAACATATGAGGAACTCTCTATGTGAGCTCGTAATTCGGCTCGAAAAATTCCTCTAATTACCTTCGTAGTTCGAGACGGTACGACTCTTTTGCTTACTTATCTTATTATTCGTTTTTGTTACGTTAAATGCATGAACGACATAAGATATAAACATATATGATAACATAGCTAGCTAGAAGAATAAGACGTGCTATAGATATTCTAATATATAGCATATCATAGCATAAACTCGCATATCGTCATATCATGTCGAACACATTCCAAACAATCACACACACAAAAATCACTTAACACACAAACTCTTTAGATCACATAAGATTCAATTTGTTTTTGAACTAATCCGTGTTACACTGAGATTATTCTCACCTTCGTTTCGGAAAGTAAGACCGTTGGTAGTGGACGGCTCGGGAAAACTAGACGGCTCGGAAAAGCTAAGCAGCTCGGAACCTAATCGACGGAAAAGATTTTTGGAGATCAGCTTAGAAACGGATTTCAAGACATACTTTAGATTCTGGAAAATTTTAGAAACGACATTCAACGTGAAATTACTAAAATACCCTAGACTACTAGGGTTCCGGGGGAAAAATAAAACTCTGTAAAAACTTTTGTAAAAAAAAGGGTAACTATAAAACATAAATTTGAGAACTTTTTTTAGAGGTATCACAGCTAAAAACATATTTTAACTATTTCTTAAAAATAAAACAAGTATAACATCTTACTTTAAAAACTTGTGAAAAACTAGTCTGCGGACCGATCGTAAAATAATTAGAAAATATTATGTATAGCAAAAAAATATTTTTCGATTACGTTTTTAAAAAGAAGACATGTAAAACTAGTGTTTCCAAAAAAATCAACCCAAAATAATAATTTTTGAATATACAGTAAATCTTTTAAAGTCTTAAAATCGGAAATAGGACAGACCAGCGAATCAGGTCTGCGCACTGATTTGAAAATAATCGGAAAATATTCTGTATTTCATAAAAAAACCTAACTTTTCCAAAAAGAATTGATTTAAAAAAAAACAATTTTTGAAACCGCGGTAAGTGTTTTAAGAAACGATTTTTAAAAGACAAAATCCTGGAAATCAAAGAAGAACAATCTAAAGAGAATAGCTTGATGATTGAAGAGAGAAACTCGATTTATAAAAACTTTAGAGTCTGAAAGATAATAGATTTTTTTTGGTATTGTGTGGCAAAGTTTTTTTTTTATATATATATATATTTTTTTTTATCTTGGGAGAGAATAACAAAGAGGAAGAGAGTCAAGAGAGAGTCAGGAAAAGAATAAATGAGGTAAAACTTTTATATTTATGCCGATAAAATAATCAATTATAGTTACTTTTGGTTTTAAAAAAAACACATGTTATTTTTTTTTTTTTTTTTTGGTTTGACCGATCAAAAATAAAAGAAAGCAAAAGAATTGGTCAATCAACAAAAGTAAAACCTACTACAAACGTAACTTGTACCAATATAATATATATATATTATGTTCTATATATTACGTACAAAACTACTGTAAAAAAAATCATGAAGGAGAACCACTACTTCAAAATACCTATTAGAAGTCACTATATTTGCGTCGGGTACATTTTAAAGCGACGCACAAAATAATATTTTGGAGCTCGGTTGACGTGGAGAACAGTAAAATAAAGGCCATTCAACCAGAACTGGCTACGTGGCCTCGCGTCGCTCAAAAAAGCGAACGACGCCACGTGTCGTGGGGCGTCACTTGCTTGTTGAGCGACGCCAGACCACGTGTCGTGTGGCGTCACTCGCTTTCTGAGCGACGCCAGGTGTCTGAGCGACGCGCAAGACACGTGGCCTGACGTCGCTCAAAAAGCGAGCGATGCTAGGCATTTTTACTTGTTTTCGATTGGATTTGAATATTATTTCATCTGTTTTGCTGCAGGAAAAATATAGTGGAATACGTATTTTTAAAATTAAAAAAAAAATATTGGAGTCGCTCATTAAACAAGCGACTCCCCATTTTAAATATTAATATATATATATATATATATATATATATATATATATATATATATATTAGAGTCGCTCATTAAACAAGCGACTCCCCATTTTAATTATATATATAATATAGGGTCTAACGGCTATATAACCCAATAGAACTTAAGCTTTTGTAAAATAGCCATAGTTTGCCAACTATAAGCAAAATAACCATAGTAAGATTAATTTAGACTGGATTAGATTTAGTGAAAGCAGGATTAAATTTAATCCCAATGAACTATAAAGACATAATGTAAGCTTTATAAAGGCTGGATTAAAATGAATCGAGGCATGATTAAATTTAATGAAAACTTGAAAATCTAATTGATGAACGCAAAATACAAAACACCGTAAGCTTCTAGATTTTTCTTCATTTGTTCATGACAACATAAGAAAAGGCTCATTAAGAATTTTCAAGTAAAATTCCATGAAATGAAATTAATCCTCAAGGCCCAAAAATCTTATTATGGCCGAGTGAAATTTTTTCATCATATGACTATGTCAAAAATTTATTGACATTCATTTCGTCTTATGTCCAAAATGACATAAATACCATTTAGACAATTTTTTGTAAAACTTGTTTCGTTCTTGTTTTGATTTAGCTTCTAGTTTAACTAATCCTACTCGATATGATTTGTGACAGTGACCTCATGGATCCAAATGAACAAAGCTTGAGCTAAAATACTTAGACTCAAAAGTTCACAAACCTTTTCCAAGTTTAGCTTAATGTCAACTGACTCCACTAAAGAGTTGACACTGAGAATTTCTCGGTTCAAATGAATTTATTTTCTACTCAAGAATTCAACTTAATTGTGATGAGTGGATCCACTGAATATTATCTACGTTTACCCTTCATGAATATCATCAGCTAGTCGAGATTTACAAAATTACCATTTTACCCTTTTAGCTGTTATTTCCTCAACTCCTTTGTCGCTTGTTGTGTTGACGAGGAGCTAACAAGTCACATTGATTCATCCAAAAGAGTCATGACTCAATTTGGAAACTGGCCATTTCATTTATTCACATTCCAAGGAACAAAGCATGAGGTGATATACATTGCATTTCAACAATATTGTACATGAATTCCATATCTATGAGAACTTCACAAAGTTACTCATGACATCTTCATAACTTAGTACTTCACCAATAGGTCCTGTTCGGAATCACATAGTGAATCCGAACTCTGACTTTCTCAAATGAGAATACGTAAGCTATGAAATGACATGTCTCATTTCAGGATTGAGGTAAGCATGATGCAATTCATACGTAGTGACTTTGAGATATAAGAGGTTAAATGGTTTGTTCTTATTCTGTCTCTAGAAGTGCACTGGTCAATTCAGTACCTTCAAAAGATACCTAGAAGAACTATAGAGTCTCCAACTCTCAATGTCCCATAACCAGACATCATACATTCTCCTAACAATCGTACTGAGATCAATAGTCCTTTGATCCTTAGATTGTGAACACATTGTTTTAAGAAAACCATGAAGAGTGTGTTCATGCAAATCTACATTTATCTCTTCATATGTTGTTAGGTTTGTTTATGGACTAAAGTCTAAGGTTTTATCATAAAGTTTCAGACAAGGAAGAATGAATGAACGTTTCAACTTTTATTAATAAATAAGCAGTTACAAGCAAGAGTCTTCGTGAGACTTTATTAGATCAAATGCACATAAGTAAAGACTACAACTCTTCTTGTGGGCACCATTTACAACAGAGCGGGCCTCCTTCTTTGAGGCATGTGCGTGGGGGGCTTCTAGGAGCTCGCTCCCCGCAGACGTTGAGCGCGGGACGCGGGAGCAAGGCGGCGCGCATATGTCGAGTATGGGGCGCGGGAGCAGCGCGGGCTTGCCTTGGTTCCATTTTAAGTGGGCCTTGATGGGCTTTTTTGTGGTCCAGCCCGTTGGGCCTTCGAATTTGGAATTCGACGCGGAATTTTTCATAAGTAACGAGGAATTTAATAATTTCCGAAACCACCGAAAATATTAGCCCCCAAGTCTGTTGCTTGGAGGACTTCGAACGGCGGCCTTTTTAAATCTTCCCGGATGTTTGAGGGAATTTTCCTTTCTTGAGTCTTCATCTTTTGGTGAGCATGTCGCGTTGTTTGTCGTTGGTGGACATCTTTGTTGTGCCACTTGGAGCGTCTTTGGTTAGTGTAGTGCAGAGCATATAAGCTAACGCGCGGGTTCTCTTAGGCGTTCGGGTTAAGAAGCGCAGTCACTTAGGACAAGAAGCACTACCGCTTATTCGTTTGTGACAAGAAGCGTCATCGCGGGATAGAGTAGCGCAGGTTGTACAAGCTAACTCATGGGATCGCTTAGACGTTTTGGGTCAAGAAGCACAATCGCTTAGTCGTTTTTGACAAGACGAGTCATCGCGTATAGAGTTGCGCGGGACGTACAAGCTAACGCGGGCTTAAGCGTTTGGGCTCAGAAGCGCAATCGCTTAGTCGTTTGTGACAAGAAGCGTCATCACGGATAGAGTAACGTGAGACGTATAAGCTAACGCATGATCGCTTAGGAGTTTGGTCCAAGAACCATAATCTCTTAGTCGTTTAAGACAAGAAGTGTCATCACGGATAGAGTAGCACGGGGCATACAAGCTAACGCGCGAGTTTGTTGGAGAATACATAGGTGGTATCAGACACGAACAGTCATCGACAAACGTTTTCCTTAAGCTCCACAATGCGGGATTCTTGCGGATCCTGCTCCGGGATTGGATTTTCAATCTCGTTTGGAGATAAGTCTTGGTTCCTCTATGCCAGTTGGCGCAGGTTGTACTAGGCACTTTCAGCGCGAGAGTTCTCGCCTTTTGTCATATGTGTTGTGGATATTGTACATGTTTTCTCAAGTTTGAGAAAATTGAATTTTTTAGAAGAAGAAGATAAGGTGATTAGAAGGGATTTCGCGCCGTTTAAGTCGGGAAGTCCCATCCTTCTAGTGCCAAAGTGTTGTCGCACGAAAATGAACAACGATTTAAAGCCACGGGTGGTTCGACCTAAGGATGGACTAAGTGGCCGCACCCGAACCGAGGGTGTGAATTCGAAACTCTCGAGTTGAGGTTCCTCAACTCGAAGGTGTTCTCTAAGAAGAGAATGGGGTGAATGGGGGGGTGTGACTGTGCTTCTCGTGAGCTGCCTACATATCCGCGTTGCGGGATCAAGTCAGACCGTAGTTCAAAGCGTGATTATACGCCGTGTGAGGCGCAGAGCTTGGAGGGTGTGCTCGACAGAGGAGACGAAGTGCCGAGGAGTCCTCGGCAACGTCTCAAGACACTAGGATCGAGTGACCCTAGGGAGAATATCCGTTTTCTCTCTTTGGAGAGTAGGAGCTTCTCAGTGGCAAATTTCGGGCGCATCTTTGTGCGTTGGACGCGTAGGGGATTTTCCGTGGAGAATCTTGGGCGCAGCTTGTGCGCTAGAGACGTGGGGGATTTTTAGTGGAAAATCTCGGGCGCAGCTTTGTGCGCTAGATTAAGCGCTCGATCAGAGGAAATTGTGCTCAGAAAGTCTCTGGTAGCATTTCAGAACTCTGAGAGCGAGTAATCTTGAGGAAGAATGAATGTGTCTCTCCCTCTCACTGAGATGGGGTATTTATAGTGTATGAGGAGGTCTAAGAGGGCCTCTGGATACACCTCGGGGAGCGGGTGGCGGGTTTCAGGCGCGCGAGGCGGTTTCGGGTCGCGCACAGAGCGGGCGGGAGCGCGGATTAGCGGGCGTGGCGCACCAGGTGCTCTGCGAGCCGCGCACACTCTTTTGAGGAGGGTGCGCTTCTTTAGAAGAACGTGCGTCCTTCTTTCAGACGCGCGCGTGGAGGGCTTCTAGGAGCGCGCTCCCTGTGCATGTTGAGCGCGGTGCGTGAGAGCAGGGCGTACGCGGATATGTCGAGCGCAGGACGCGGGAGCAGGGCGCGCACGCATGTTGAGCGCGGGGTGCAGGAGCATCGCGGGCTCGCCTTGGGCCCGTTTTAAGTAGGCCTTGATGGGCTTTTTAGTGGCCTGGCCCGTTGGGCCTTCGAATTTGGAATTCGACGCAGAATTCTTCTTAAGTCACGAGGAATTTTATAATTTTCGAAAATCACCGACAACAATACAAAAAATAAATTAATAAAAAAAAAAAGAAAAGAAAAATACTATTTAACCTTAATTTTTTAACATCGTAATAAGATTTTTGACGGAAGGACTACAATTGATATAATGTAAGATTTTAAGGTTTGTTATGTATGATTTTCAAGTACAATGGCCAACGGGTGACACGTGCAGGAGTTCAAGAGGGTATTTATGTAAATAATTCATTAACAAATTACGAAGTATTAATATATAAATATGTATATGTATGAATCACTACATTAATTATTATTATTTAATATTTAAAGAGGTAACTATCTTGATTTTTAATTTATCATAATCATAATCATGTATATTTTACAAAATATTAAATTTTCTTTTAAAAATAACAAATTTTCCTATAGCAAAATCTAAAAGCACTTTCTTTCTTTCTTTTTATTTTTATTTTTATTTTTATTTTTATTTTTTTAAAGCAGAGCAATTTCAAATAGAGCCTATGTGTCCATGAATATAGAAAAAGCGCAAACTGTCACCATGAAACATTGGGCCTGTTTGGCAGAGCTTATTAAGCGTGATTTTGGCTTTTTATAAAAGCTTAACCGTTTTTTTCCTGTTTGGTAAAACAGCTATTAAAAAAAATGACAAAAGCACTTTTGAAATTATAACGTAACTCTGAAAAGCTACAATTCTTAGCTTTTGAGAAAAGCTTTTCTTAAAAAAAATACAATTACTTATTTACCCTCATGAATTTAACAATTAAGTGTATCTGTTATAAAATCCTAACGTATAAGTGTATCTGCTATTTACTAAAAAAAAAAGTGTATCTGCCACAAACTGGAAACGCACTGTTGAAGATACCCGGCGGAGATCATCATCTCGGCGATGCGTCGGAGGTTCGCCACAGCCTCCGCCGGAATCAGATCGAAGATACCCAATCGCTGCTCTCTCTCTCTCTCTCTCAGATCCGTTTTTTTTTTTTTTTTTTTTTTTATCAAGCTCAGATCCCTCTTCTCTTTTTTTTTTTGTTGAGGAAAAGCATATCCCTCTTCTCTCTCATGTCGGCTGGTCTGGAAGGAAACATGAGCAAAAAGTTAAATCTTAAACGAATAAAATATATTGTTTAAAAGAAAACAATAAAATACAATGTTCTATTTGTCTTTGATTGACCAAAAAGTAACTATGATAACACACTATGGTTAAGTTATACCATATTGAGTTAGTGTTTTTTTTTTTAGCCGTAAAGTAGAAAACAAGAAACCATTTAAAGAGATGTCTATTTTGGTCTTTTTCTATAATCATGTTTATTTTACCAAACGCTAAATTTGTTTTTGCTAAAAGCAAAAGCTAATTTAAAAACAGTTTACCAAACGCCTGCTTGTTTTAAAAAAAAAAACAGTTTTTTTCAAAAGCAGAATATAAAAGCGTTTTTTTAAAAGCAAAGCTATGCCAAACGGTGCCATTATGCGAGTTTGATATTCGGTCTCCAAATTATTATTGCAGAGCAAAATACCCACATATTATTAATGTTTATAACATTTAGTTATTTTTGCAGAATAAACCTTTTTTTTTTGTTAAATTCAACACATTTAAAGTATATTTACAAATTTAATATAAAAAGGCATACCTATAAAAGAAGCTATTTCTAAAAGTTCAAAACTGTATCTGGTAAGGTTTTATGGTTAAAATATAATTCAAGTTATTTATTTTATCAAATTAAGAAGTTTCTTAAGTTAGAAATATATTTTGAGTTGTTTATGTAATGAATCTCACAATATTTTTTTTTAGGAAATGATTGAAATACTACAGCATGGATAATTTGAGTACGATACCCAAATAGCAGTCGAAATCAGGAACTATTTACAAGGGTTTTTTTTTTTTTTTTTTTTTTTTTTTTTTGCTGCTCAGAAGGGACTATTTACAAATAATGATTTGAATTTTTTTGTTTTCTGCAAATCACTTTATACTTATATATATATATATATATATATATATATATATATATATATATATATATATATATATGTTGACCCGGACTTTCAAAGAAAAAGAAAAAGAAAGAAAGAAAGACTCGAAATTAACTTTTTTTTTTTTTTTTATGGTAATTATAAAAATGGGCGAGGCTTAAAAAAAAAAAATAGATGCCAATGGTAAAATACAGAGACTTGGCAATGCCTTGCGGTGTGGAATCTATGGTGGCCTTGAATTGAGCCTCAAATAAATTAACGCTTAAGTTTGAAGTTAGATTTTAATTATTTGGCTTTTTCACTTTCTTGTCGTGCTGTCATGTCTTTCATTACCACCGCTTTCAAAGGAAAATTTTCCTCTGAAAAACACAATTCATGTGGCAAGGGAGACCACAAAAGCAAACAAGTGCTTAACTAAAAATATGATTTCTCTAATGAAAGTAAAAGTTATGGTAAAATAAGTCAATAACTTCTTCTGCTATTTCAAGATTGACGCATTTAATTTCTCTTAATCATTGCCAAATTGAAATGAATTCTAATGAGCGTGTCGTCTCACAATAAGAGCACAAAGCTTTTTTCGGTTTTGGTCATTCATGAATGGGAACACAAACAAGTTGTATAAAAAAAATATTATTTTGTGTTAGCCATTTGGCTAATAGGCAGAAAATAATAAGATAAATAATATAAATAATATTAAAATAAATAAACAACGAAATCAATACAGTAAGCATGTAGAGATGAAATACAATAAAATAAATAAATCGCCTGATATCACCAAAAAAATTGGTAGAGGAAAGAGAAGGGGGAATGTTGAGGCTCGTTAGACGATTTCCTAAAACTGTTATTGCTCTCCCACCGGATGCTGGAAGACATGAGCAATCGCCTCACATGATATAATGACGTATGAGATGAACAACGTACCAACTTATTCAACTCCGGCGAACTTGAACTTATGCCAGAAAACTACCACCAACACCGAAAGAATTGAGGGGAAAGAAAAAAATATTTTGTGCGTGTTTGCTATAGCCTTGCAGACATGTGCTTGGCTAATTGCTCTCTCATTTTCTCTGCCTAGAATGAGAAAGAGTCCAGCCTTATATAAGCTAATTTTTTGAACCTTTTTGGGCAAAGAACAGCTACCCGTTAATGCACATTACACCTCTTAAATGTTTAAAAACGTTCAGCCATAATGCCCATTAGTGTATGGTTGTGACTAGCTCGTAATACTCATTAGTGCATGGTAATATAAGTCCATTAATGCACTTAACAACCCAATGAAAACATACAAACGTTTTTAATTAATGAAGGAAAATAACTGTCCAAAAAATTAGACCACAACACATACAAACTCCTTCAGAATTTTTTGATGTTTTTCAACAGTTTGAGCATTAATTTCTCATTCATATTAGCTCTGCTAAAGGCAAATAAATAACTGATCTTACACCTCTCGTAGTGAAGAACACGGATCAGGTATAACATTTCAGTTTCGATGAGTGGACCCCACTCGAATATTTTCTACAAATCAACCAATACAATGACATTAAATACTCTATAATATTATCAAAACACATAAATTTTCAACAATTTGACCATCGGAATCGATTTCTCTATATACTCGTTTATGCTCGTGAATTATTTATTTATTTATTTATGTTATTTGGCTGGCACTTTGTTCAGCACTTGAAATAGTTGAATGAAACTAATTAATGTCATGTATTTTTGTTCATGATCGTTATCAGATAACATGATTGTACGTAACTATTTTTGTTGCAAGTTATTTTTGTTCATGACCATTATTATATTGTATGCAAAAATATTTTTTTTGTTATTTAAATATGTTTAGGATAATTAGTGTTAATGCGTTTTTGGGTTGACATTTAAAACTGTCCAGGGTTCGATCTAGGACTGGACTCTATGACTGCACGTAGACTGGGTGTGGTGAAGTTCATCTCTTATCGTCGTCTCCGTCTCGCCACTTCGTCAATAGCTTTCCTTCATATTATTCGCGTTCATCGAGTTCTTAGGGTTCGTTGTGTTCTTTGAGTTCTTTGCAATCTTCGGATTCTTCACGTTCTTCGTATTCATCGAGTCCTACAAGTTCATCGTGTTCTTTGGGTTCCTCGCGATCTCCGGATTCTACGCATTCTTCGTATTCATCAAGTCCTTTGAGTTCATCGTATTCTTCGAGTTCCTCGCGATATTCAGTTTCTTCATGTTCGTCACGTTTTTCGCATGAAAAGACAAGAAACATGAACTAGAGGGACGCAGAGAGGTTTTCCCTGTCGCGCGCTCCGACGCTCAATATTAGTCGTGTTGTATTGCGTTCATGGTGAATGATTTGTGCTCGCCTCTATATTTTCTAGAGAGAGAGTCATGGTCTCAATTGTGTAGAGTTTTTACAAGTTTAGAGAACTTACCTTGAAAGTGAATGGAATGTGAATGCAGCCTTTCCCTTTGAAGTTTGAGTAGGTTTTTGAGGCCATTGGGCCTTAGAGGTCATTTTTGGCCAAAGCTGTGGAGGATCGCCGATAGTATGCCCGCCGATAGTATGCATGCCGATAGTTTCACATCGATAATCTCGGCCGTGAAGTTCGCCTATAGTCTTACGCCAATAGTTTTGTGTCGATAGTCTCGGCCCTTATGCTCGCCAATAGTTTTCCTCATGCCTAATGTTCTTTTTGCCTAAGGTTCCGTCATGCATAAAGTTCATTTTGCCTAAGGTTTAAGGCCGATAATTTTGTGCGCCGATAGTCTTGTCCGCCGATAGTATGACTGCCGATAGTTCAATGATTCTTGTCTTCGCCGATAGTCTTGTTTTGTCAAAGATTTTAGGACGCCGATAGTTTGGTCTTGAACTCCGCTGATGGTATGCATGAATATGGTTTAAGCACGCCGATAGTTAGGTCTTGAACTTCGTCGATGGTATGGCCGCCTATAGTTCAAGGATTCTTCTCTTCGCCGATAGTCTTGTTTCGTCGAAGACTTTGGGACGCTGATAGTTTGGTCTTTTTTTTTACATTATTTTATGTTGCTTAGTTTTGGTGTATAATCAGAGAGATTTTGAAGAGGAAAAGGTTGTGATTTCTTTATTCATGGTATGACTATATATGCGCATATAATTGTGTAACGTATAAGAAAAGCAGTAACTACCTAATATTCTACATTAACTACATAATATTATGTATAATCACTACGTGATATCCTCTCATAAATGCAATATTCTGTAACACTCCCCCTTAAACTGGAGCATATATGTTAATCGTGCTCAGCTTGCTACAAAGATATTCAACCTGAACCCCATAAAGTGCATTCGAGAAAATGTCTCCTATTTGATCGCATGTCTTTACATATGATGAAGAAATCAAGCTTTGTTGAACCTTTACTCGAACAAAGTGGCAGTCGATCTTAATGTGTTTTTTTCTCTCTTGAAAGACTGGATTAGATGCAATATGGATGGCAGCTTGATTGTCGCACCATAATTTTTCTCGCAAAGTGATGTCGAAGCTTAACCCTGTTAATAATTGATGTATCCACATTATCTCACGTGTTCCTTGTGCCATGGCTCTGTACTCTGACTCAGCACTGGATCTTGATACGACATGTTGCTTCTTGCTCTTCCATGAGACCAAGTTTCCTCCGACAAATACGCAATATCCAGTAGTCGATCTTCTATCCATCTTGGACCATCCATAGTCTGCATCTGTAAAGCATTTTAAGATCGTGCATCCCGGTGCTCCTTTCAAATAACACAAGATCTGCTCTAATTCTTCCCAATAGTTAGCTGTCGGAGACGCCATGAATTGGCTTACTATGTTGACTAAGCATCTAATGTCTGGACGAGTAATGTTGAGGTAGTACAACTTGCCGACCATGTTGAAATGGATCTAGAAGCAAATTTGTTTCCTCTTTTTCTTTTGGCAAGTATCTTCATACATTAATGCACAAAATAAACTCTCTTTCTCTTGGTATGTTGGACGGTTTGGACCTTCTAGAACATGCTTCAAGATGTTTCTTTATTTGTTCATGACAACATAAGAAAAGCCCATCTAGAATTTTCACATAAAATTCCATGAAATGAAATTCAATCCTCAAGGCCCAAATTCTCAAGTTGGCCGTGCGACATGAATTCAGTGTCATCATATGACACTATCAAAAAAACTTATTTATTGACATTCACACCATCCTATGTCCAAAAGGATAAAATTACCCTTTAGACAATTTTCGTAACACTTGTCTAGTTCAACATTTGAACTTGTTTTGACTTAGCTTTCATGTTTAACTAATCTTACTCTAATGACTTATGGTAGTGACCTCATGGATCCAAATGAACAAAGCTTGGGCTAGCATACTTGGACTCAAAAGTTCACAAACCTTTTCCAAGTTCTAGCTTAATGTCAACTGACTCCACTAAAGAGTTGACACTGAAATCTCTCAATTCAAATGAATATGTTTTCTACTCAAGAATTCTACTTAATTGTAATGAGTGGATCCATTGAATATTATATATGTTTACCCTTCATGAATATCATCAACTAGATGGGATTTACAAAATTACCATTTTACCTTTCTAGTTGTTATTTCCCCAACTCTTTTGTCGCTTGTGAATAAGTTAGAAACAATGTATTGATGAGGAGCTAACAAGTCATATTGATTCATCCAAAAGAGTCACGACTCAATTTGGACACTGGCTAGTTCATTTATTCACATTCCAAAGAACAAAGCATGAGGTGATATACATTGCATTTCAACAATCTTTTACGTGAATTTCATATCTATGAATGAGATCCTCACAAAGTTGTTCATAACATCTTCATAACTTATTACTTCACCAATAGGTCTTGTCTATATCACATAGTGAATCTAGAACTCTGACTTTCTCAAATGAGAGTACATAAGCTATGAAATGACATGTCTCATTTCAGGATTGAGGTAAGTATGATGCAATTCATACATAGTGACTCTGAGACAGAAGAGGTTAAATGGTTTGTTCTTACAATGTCTCTAGAAGTGCACTGGTCAATTTTGTACCTTCAGAAGATACCTAGGATGAACTATAGAGTCTCCAACTCTTTATGCCTCATAACCAGACATCATAGATTCTCCTAATAATCATACTGAGATCAATAGCCATTTGATCATTAGATTATGAGTATACTGTTTTAAGAAAACAATGAAGAGTTTGTTCATGCAAATCTATATTTGACTCTTCATTTGTTGTTAGGTTTGTTTAAGGACTAAAGACTATAGTTTATCATAAATCTTCAAACAGATAAGGAAGAATAAATGAAAGTTTCAACTCTTTATTAATTATTCAGCAGTTACAGGCAAGAGTCTTCGTAAGACTTTATTACATCAAATGTATATAAGTTATGACTACTACTCTTCTTTTGGGCACCAATGCCAACAAACTCCCACTTGACTCAAAGAAGATGTGAGTAGTCCTTCATGCCTAATCCGTACCGATGCTGGTCGAAGACATTGCATGATAAAGCTTTGGTGAATAGATCTATCAGGTTGTCCACCGTCGAGATCTTCTTCACTACCACGTCTCCACGCTGCATGATCTCTTGAATCAAATGGTATTTCCTCTCAATATGCTTAGAGCGCTTATGGCTTCGAGGTTCCATTGAGTTAGCGAAAGCCTTACAGTTATCACAATAAAGTGTCATGGGCTCGTCGACATTTGGAACGACTTCCAAATCCTTAAGGAATTTTCTAAGCCATACAGCTTCTTTGAATGCTTCACAAGCAGCCACATATTCTGCTTCCATTTTAGAGTCAGCGATGCAAGATTGCTTGATACTCCTCCAAACCACAGATCCACCATTTAAGATGAACACAGATCCTGAAATGGATTTCCTGGAATCTTTATCCGCTTGAAAATCGGAGTCGGTATATCCCGTCATATTTAGGTCAGTACCTGAATATGTAAGCATCAAGTTCCTAGTTCTCCGAAGATACTTAAGAACATGCTTAACAACAATCCAGTGCTTGGGTCCAGGGTTGGATTAAAAACGGCTTACTACGCCAACTGGAAAACAAATATCTGGTCTAGTATAAAGCATAGCATACATAAGACTTCCTACGGCTGAGGCGTAAGGAATTTTTCTCATGTCCTCAATCTCTTGTGCAGTCTTGGGAGACTGGTCCTTAGAGAGTAAAACTTTATGTCTAAAGGGTGTTTGGCCCTTCTTGGAGTCTTGCATCAAGAAGCGATCCATCACCTTATCAATATAAGATGCTTGAGAGAGCGACAAAATCCGATTCTTCCGATCTCGAAAGATTTAGATCCCCAAAATGTACGCGGCTTCTCATAGATCCTTCATATCGAATTTCTTTGCTAGCCAGATTTTAACCTCAGATAATTTATCCACATCATTGCCTATGATTAATATATCATCGACATATAATACCAGAAACACAACTTTGCCCTCGTGTATTAACTTGTAAACACATGGCTCATCTATTGACTGCTCAAAACCGAAGCTCTTCACAGTTTCATCGAATCTAATATTCCATGACATAGATGCTTGCTTTAATCCATAAATGGACTTAAGCAACTCTCAAACCTTGGTATCTTGACCTTCTTCCACGAAACCATGTGGTTGAGCCATATAAATGCGCTAGTCAAGATTGCCATTCATAAAGATAGTCTTAACATCCATTTGTCAGATCTCATAATCGAGAGCTGCAGCTATGGATAGAAGTATGCGGATGGATTTAAGCATCGCGAATAGCGAGAAGGTATCCTCATAGTCAATACCTTCCTTTTGGGTATAACCCTTAGTCATTAGTCGTGCTTTGAACGTCTCGACGTTCCCATCCAGACCCATTTTCTTCTTGTATATCCACTTACACCCTACGGGTTTAACCCTTCGGGAAGGTCTACAAGTTTCCAGACTTTGTTGACGTACATCGAGTGCATTTCAACTTTCATGGCGTCAAGCCAAAGGTTTGATTCAGAAACAGCCATTGCAATGTGTAGGAAACAGGGTCATCCATGTCAGAGACGGCTACGAGAGTATCCCCATAAGACATGTACCTGTCAGGCTTTTGAGAAACCCTCCCACTACGTCGAAGTACTAGTTGACGAGATTCTGATGAGTTATGTTGTATTTCAGTTGGGGTAAGAACAGTTCTTACAGATGAGGTAGAAGTATCCTCACCCAAATTTTCTTCAAGCACAATTTTGCTTCTAGGTTTTACATCTTTCATAAAGTCATCCTCAAGAAAACGAGCGTTCGTGATAACAAATTTTTTGTCATCCTCAGGACTATAGCATGTTAAACCTTTGGTTTCCTTTGGATATCCAACAAAAAGACATACCTTTTAGCCAACTTGCTAGTCTTTTGCCTTAGCACATGTGCAGGGCAACCTCAAATTCTGATGTGGCCTGGATTTACTTTACGGCCAGTCCATCGTTCATAAGGAGTACCAGGAACCGTAACCGTTTTAGACGGAACTTGGTTAAGAATGTAAGCTGCTGTTTCGAGGGCATATCCCCAAAAGGAAAGAGGGAGTGATGAGTAATTCATCATCGATCTAACCATCTCCATTAGAGTTCGGTTCCTTCTCTCTGATACTCCGTTTTGTTAAGATGTGCCAGGTGCTGTAAGCTAAGAAGCGATACCTTCTTCTTTAAGAAAGTCATCGAACTCCCCAGACATATACTCACCACCTCGATCAGATCGAAGGGTTTTCATCTGTTTGCCAGTTTGCTTCTCCACTAAAGCCCGAAAGACCTAAAATACGTCAAAGGTCTCGGATTTGTGTTTGAGCAAATAGACAAAATCGTATCTTGAGTAATCATCGGTGAAGGTAATGAAGTATTCGTATCCTCCCCATGCCTGTGTACTGAGTGGACCACATACATCAGAATGTACGAGTTCTAGCAACTCAGTGGCTCTTCGACCCTTAGCAGAGAAAGGTCGCTTAGTCATTTTTCCTTCTATACAAGATTCACAAGTAGATAATGAACCTATTGCAGAGACTTGGAATAGACTGTATCTCACAAGTCTCGTAATCCTGTCTAGACTGATATGACCAAGTCTTAAGTGCCAAAGATATGTTGATTTTATTAGATTGGAGGAATCAGAATGTTTGATCCTTTTTGGCTCCCTAACTAGATCATTATCTATTTCAGTGTCTAAAAGCAAAGGTTTCATGGGATAAATGTAAAAGAGAGCATTATTCATACATGCATCAGTGACAAATGAATTTGAAAGAGAAATACGAATTCCATTCTTTATAAACTTTAAACAATAATCTTGCTCACAAAGACGAGCAACGGATATCAAGTTCTTCTCGAAGGAAGAAACAAAATAAACATTATTCAAATTTAAAATTCGATCTTCAAAAGATAGCGTCACTGATCCCACGACCTTTGCTGACACCGAGCTCCAATCACTCCATCTGAAGGAGAAGTCACCATCCTCAAAGCTTTTGTTTTTCTTGAAACCAGTCAAGGAACAACAAATGTGGTTAGTAGTAGCAGAGTCAAGAATCCACGTTGATACATTATCAGCTACTAAGCATGCTTTGGTAATAATTACATTACTATTTTCCTTTTCTTTGAGGCAGGCATGACAGTTCTTCTTCTCGGCCTTGTGAGGTCTCTTCTTAGATCCAGAGGTGGAGGCTTTGTGCTCAGTAGCATGTGCCTCTCTTTGGTTCCTCTTTCTCTTAGTGAGACCTTCAGCAGTGTGAAACTCCTTCATAAACTCGGTAACAATGTAATCTAGCTTATTCATGGAGTACTTCAGCTTGAAGGTATCACAAGATTCAGGGAGAGTTT